>NC_091284.1:117108208-118533208 GCF_032444005.1 Ranitomeya imitator
TCTGGTGGCTCTGCGGACATCACTCTGCGTAGTTATGTTGTTGCACAGAACCCATCAGCCGGTAAGACTTACTGGTTTACTTTACAGTAACCCTCTACAGTAAAACTGAAAACTCTGCTTTGTCATGGAGGGATGTGAGCGTACCTTTAAGGGTATACAGGTCCCTGTTGTTGTGGAGATCCATGAGAGTTTTAGTACGAGTGGCTTCTTTACCACAGTTATTTGTCCAGGTCCCAAAGAGCAGATGTCATGAGCTGCATTGGAACCCGTACACGAAATTATTCTTAACATATAGCATTGCACAATGTACTAATGCACAAGTAATTTTTTCATTTCTGTCCCTATGTTATGGCACTTTGTTTAATATAACCAATTTATAGACAAGTGATATCAAACTAGCAGCCCGGGGTTTACATGAGCCCTCATTCCAAAAATGCAAAGTTGCAAAGTTTCTGCACTGTGCTAGCAATCATTCAAACAATAACAGTTTTTAATACCTCAATCAAACTAATATAACAACTGATTTCTCTAAAGCTCAAATATGCTCAAAACCATTAAAGTAAAGCACAGATGTATTGGGATTTTATTCCATGGAACAATGAAAAAAAATTGGAGCTTTTCGGGTCTATAAATCATCAGTTTGTCTGAAGGAGTAATAATGAAGCATATGCTGAAAAGAACACCCTGCCTACAGTGAAGCATTATGGTGGCTCAATGATGCTCTGAGACTGCTGTGCTTCCTCTCACATTGGAAACCTGCCTCATGTGGAGTAAGATTGATTCACCTAAGTATCATGAAATACCTAGGAGAAAACATCAGGTCTTCTTTGAGGAAGCTAATTCTTAGGCATCGTTGGATCTTCCATCAAGACAATGGTTCCAATCATACCTCAATGTACACCAAGACCTAGAAGATTCTAGAATGACCCAAGATTCCTCAGGAACACTTCCAGAAGCTGGTGTCTGGCTATGCATCATATTTACTGCAGGTCATAACAGCAAGAGTGGCTGTACGAAGTACTAAAGACACTTATAAAGGGGACGAACAACTCTGAACCTGCAGCAATAATTAAAAAAAGCATTTTGGGTTAAATATTGATAAACCACTTGTTATATTAGCTGTGTTGGGCTATTTAAATTGTTCTTGTTTCATTAGTTTATTGCAAACAGCAGAAATTTTGTAAATTTTGCTATTCATAAAGTTAATTTACAATGGGGGTTGAATAATTTTGATTACATCGGTGCAAATGATCATTAGTTAATCCAGTTTTTTATTGTTTTTTTAAGAACCTGGACCTTCTGGTGTTGGCTTCCAGCAACAAGTCTGCAGGACTGAAACCCAATCCCAACACTACTTCTCTATTTCTGGTGGCACAAGCATCCAACCTGTAACTCCTCCAGAAAACTCATCTTCCACTCCCCATCCAGCATATCACAGAGTGGAAGGGACTCTTGGTGCCAGAAGTCGAAGCAACAGCGCTGAGCTTTTGCTTGAATCATCAAATGGAAGCACGGAAGACTACCATGAAACTGATGGGTCTCGGAGTAGAACAAGAGCTGTCGAAAATCAATATTCTTTTTACTGAAAAATACAATTTTAAGTCACAGCACTAATAATTTTCCACATTTATAATTTGAGTAATGGCCTATAATAATTAATAGTAAGCAATTTGATGTTATTAGAAGCCAGACCAACAACAGAACTCAAAGTGTATAGACTGAGAGATGAGAAACTTGTGCCATGGAATCCAGTGGCAATGGCTGGTAGTAATACCCCATCTTACTGGTTTGAAGTCCAGTTGTTTATAAAGTTTACTGCAGATTATTGAATACTAGAGTTGAGCAAAAAGCTTATCCGGACCCTGGTAAAGCTGCAACGTATTCGTAGTCCACGGACACCGTACCAGAGCCCTTTTAACTTCTCCTAAATGCCAAATTACGCTGCCCTTCTTCTGAATAGTAAGCCCAGTACAACAGAGGCTGAGGCACAATGCATGTGTGATGTTGCACCGGGTGTACTAAATAAAAGAGATGCCAGGGATGAGGACACAAAGGAGAAATTTGAAGCGCTTTTATCCGGTGGCCACGGAATCTTGAAGTGGCCTCTGTACCAGGGTTCTGCAAAACTTTTTTCTATGTTGTCTAAATGGATACATTTATTGTAAATTGGTGTATCATGTGTTGAACATGGATTAGTGTTTTGCTCACATAATTCCAGTCCTTATCAGAATGGCTAAAATATAGTTGTATATTGCAAGTTTGGCAATAAAATAGTAGTGTCAGAGACCTTCACTAGCTGCCACAGGCCACTCTTTGGAAGCCCCTGTCCCCACCATGTTTCTTTCTCGTTAATTTATACACAATGACTCAGAACATCTAAATCTTACACTCCTCAATTTTTGTAGCAAAAGCACAATGGTGCACAGCACAATTCATTCCTGCATGGTTTAGGCATCAAATCCAGGCTACTGATGACACTGGCAGCTGCATTGCTTATGGACACAACTTACACTTAATTCTACTCACACACTTATAATGGTATTCCCATCTCCAAGATCCTATCCCAATATGTAGTAGGTGTAATATTCGCAAATGTCCCCAATTAGAAATGCAGCATAGTTCTCCTGATTCTCCTTGTCGCTTACACTGTGTGCGCAGAGTATTGCAGTAGCTTAGGTATGCATGGTTACGACCACTCATATAATGACAGTTGACTAGAGATGAGCGAATATGTTTGGAAAACGATTGCCGAATCCGAATTTGCCATATTCGTTCCATATTTGTGCCGAATTTATGTTTGACGATAGTTTCCGAACATATTCGCTCACCTGTACTCCCATTGACTCCAATGGCGTTCGGCTATGTTCCGCGAATATTGCAAATACGGCGATCGCAATCCAAACCAAGTATTTAAATATTCACTCATCTCTAGTTGTAACCATCGATATCTAAGCTACTGCACACGGTGTAAGTGGAGATATTTGCTAATATTATTATTGTTATTACTACACCTATTGTATATTGGGGTAGGATCTCAAAGATGGAAATCCCCCTTTTAAGTAGGAATAAAACTGCAATCTAGTGTGTTCATCGCCATTTACATTGACTTTTCAAGAACTTGGGCCATCGTCACAAGCACCCCATAGAAGATGGAGATTGTAGTCTTTTGTAGAAGCGACACAGACCCTCTGCTATGGAAATTGGGCCTTTCAAAGGTCATCCAAATGCATCATGTTACATAATGCTGTGTAACTAGCCATCAAACAGCACCGTTCTCCAGCGTCTGCCAGATCAGCACCAGCAGAGTAAATTGCAGGTCTACGTGGGTCAGGGGTAATTGAGCAGATATACTTTTAGCCTCTGTACTGTTCTTATAAAGAACGGTATGTACTTTTTAATAAATGTTGCTTATCTAATGGTAATGTTTATTAAAGTGTACCTCCTATTATAAAACTGCTTTCCATAGCTCTGTATAACTGGAGGTAAGATATTTTGTAATATAACTTATAAAATTAAATGCTGCTTTAAAAACTTATCAATTTCCCCACCCGTTCACTCTAAACGCAGTGATACAATTTCCATAGGGGCTACGGTCTCACAATGAGGTTTTGGTGAGCTTTTTATGTTTGTGTATTTTCGAAAAAAAAAAAATTAAAAAGCTATTTTATTTAATGGGTGCAGAAATGGTGCAGAATATTCTGCACATCAAAAGCTCATCATGGGAACGTAGCCTTAGTCTTTAAACAAGAAATATTCTTACATTGCATCTTGGCTCGTTATATATGTTAATATTCGGTTACAGCACAAAAAAACAGATTCATAAATTAATAATGCGACCTTGATCACATTAAAGTTTGTATCTAGAGTTCTAATTTATAATATTACATGTTTCACATTTGCAGGAGAATATTTTTATTTTGTAGAGCTAAATACGGAGAGAGGAAAAAACCAAATGCTTAGGTTGGCAGATTCTGCAGGAGAGTAGGAAAGCAAACTTGCAGTTAACGTGATTAATTACTTGCTTAATTAATTAAAAAGATTAACCTTTTTTATTGTTATTTATTTGTGATGTGTTGCATTGAGTGGCACTCTTTTATCTTATGATCTCCAAGTTGCAATGATGCATTATCAAATATATACCGGTATATGTTTTTGTCCAATGGAAATGCAAAAATCAATGATAAAATTACCGTATCCTATGAAATCCATTGTTCATCCTTACACAAATTTATGACTTTTTTTTTCTAAGGGGATGTTTGGCTTTGATCACCAATTTTTAAATGTCCTCAACGGCATACTCTGTTTGGGAATATCATCTATTAGAATGACTGGAAAGACGCTACAAAGAATGTTGCTTAGTAAGAAAAAACCTTGACTTCAATGGGAAACATGCAGTGCTTCATTTCCCATGTGGTAGGGCTGTAGGGGAAATTAACTCAACTTCCAGGTAATTTTATCAATTAAAGCATAACGGAGAGAGACAAAGCGCAAATAGGGTCTTATGTGGGGAAAAAACAGATATGGAGGAAAATAGCACAATTGCGCTCACCTAGTTTGGGTTGTGTACACCCAACTAAAAACGCTTGAGGCTACTGCAGACCCACAAGCAATTAAAGCATAAGCAATGGAAAAACAGGTGGGTTAATTCTAAGTGTTTTCAAGCATATAGCTTCTTCAACATAGGAGCGTGATTGTCCTGATGAAGAAGTCATATGCTTCGAAACGCATTGATGAATAAACCACTTACTGTTTAGATTGGCATCCATCATTCTTCTTCCAACAGTAGTGCAGAATTAACCCATCTGTTTTTTTCCAATGCATATGCTATCATTTAAAGCCTAGCTCTACATCTATCAGCTGTGGGAAGTCCTGTGAGCATTTTACCATTTGGCGGATCATTTTAGCCAGAAATGATTGGTCCATTATCGACAAAAACCTTAATTTTCAAACTATGTACACTGATGAGTTTGAACTTCATTGCTAGTATGATTAAATCTGTTTTCATAAATGGTCCAATAATTGTGATGATGTAAACCATCTAATGTTCTTCTGATTATGGTAGCTGAGGAAGGCATAGACCTACTGATATGATAAAATCCTGAAAAACCCCTTTAAGACAATTCAAAGCCATAGCTGTAATGATGTTACAAACATCTCCCCAGAATCTTGCTGTACGGTATTGTTCTTTAGTTTTCTTATGAAATAAGGTAAATACATTATATCAGCTAGTTACAAAATAAGGATCCATGTATTGTCCAGCATCTAAAATTTTTAGTTATTTTTTCCAATGTGGGCCTGGTTGCTACAGTAGCCCTCTGACCATATGTGGTCACCATTTATGAAGAAAAGAGCCTGCAGACCTCAGAAATTAATTATTTTGCAGACTGGAAGCCCCACTATATTTGTGCATTATTAGACCCCACTGGGTTAGTACTGTGAATAGAGGAACCGCTGAGTAGGTATTAACTAGTCAGAACTAAACACAGATTCCATCTATCATTTGGCTTTATTTTTACATATTCACAAGAATAAAAGCACCTTTGATTTGATATGAATTCTGTTACCACAATACAATAAAGACGGTCAGTAATTACTATGTTATATTTTTTAGAGAACCTTGTATACATTGTAGACCAAGTGTAAACATTTGTGTTGTTGTATAATTGTTACATAATTTAAAAACTGCCAAAATACGTAAGAAACCGAAGTTTTTGGTAAGGTAATGAATATTTCTATGTTTCCTTTCTCTTAGTGTTTGTTGCTTTTAAAGTCGTTAATAAAAGATGCTTAATTACGTCTCGTTAATTTTATATGTAAAGCGTGAGAAGAATTAAGAACATTTTCAAAATGTCTGGACGCGAATTCGTTAATACAATGCAATATTTATAGTCATTTCAATAAAAGTGCCAATATACACAACACACTAAAGTTGACAAAAATAGCTGACATAAATCATAATAAACATTTGTGAGATAAAATATAACAATGAATGATCATTGTAGCTGACCAATCTCAGGCCGAGGTCATCTGAATTGAAGTTGGCCGTGTTAGATTATTTTGTCTGATAGTGGAATGAAATATCTTTTCCCTTGTTTGAAACAATTTTCCAAGAAAAATTGTTGGTTGAATATGTGTGGCCAAAATGAATGACTGTAACAGCCAACATGAGCTGCAGTGTGCAGGACCTAAGTATCAGTCAACCATCAAATTATTTGATCCAATATACATTGTTATATTAAGGCGCTCTTTTGCAACATCGTAGATACTCGTAATATCGAAGTCAGATAAACCTGCCAAATTAGGCGAGACTGAATGACCAGGTGATATGTAAATGCATGGGTACCTCCCCAACTCTTCCCCCCCACAGCTGATATCGGAGAAGCCAAGAATCAAGAAGGTGGAATTTCACCATGTGGTTTTCAGAGTAGATAATCAGCTGTTGTCTGCAATCATCTGCACAAGGATCAGGCAGTTGAAATGTCAATGCCAAATCTTTTTGTTTTCAGGGAAGATAAGCTTCTAATATAGGTCTTGCAGCGACTTTCTTCTCTCTCCAGGGATGGAATTCAGCCAGTTCTCACTGTTTTAGGGGAACTGGTTGTTAAAATTGCTAGCCGCCTTGGCGAGAAGCAATGCCTGCGACATTTGTGCTGACGTCAACTGACGGCCTTTTTCGCGCCGCATATGGAGCAGGAAGAAGAGGATGTTGTGGGAACGCTGGCAGGTAAACAGGATATTTTCTTTTATTTGTGTGTTACAGAAGAATGTCATATGGGGGACATAAGGGCCCAGGATGGGGCATTATTACAAGAAGGTGGAGGACATTATTACAGGAAGGAGCCTTGATGGGTGACACAGTTACTGTATGGGGGCCAGAATGAGGAACATAGATTTGGTAGATGGTGGCAAGTGAGGGACATAATTACTGTAGAAGCCAAACAGGGGACATTATTACTGTTGTAAATAAAATTTACTTTTGAGGATACTGCTTTCCATAGGGGAAACAAAAGAGAGGTCCTGTTACTGTGCAGGGCGGCCCTATGTCGCTTTTTTCCTCCATCTGGCGCAGTGTAGAAGTTGGGGAAAAAGTGGGGAATGTGCTGCAGAAGCTATAGATGACTGCCTGTTGCTTTCTACAGAGATGAGTTCTGGCTGGAAAAAGTCATAGTGGTCTGCTCTGGATGAAGAAAAGCGAAGAGAAAGGATTTAATTTAGAGATGTCACTGGTAAGTCATTCTATTACTTGTACATTTACATTATACACTTTATACTATATATAGCGCTCTTGTGTATTATGTCACTAGTGATTACTGTTACAGAAAGCGAACACACTTTCTAAGCCCAATATCCGTGTGGGCACAAAAGCCACAAGTGTCATTGCAGCATATGGGTGTTACACACGGAAAACAGCGACACGTAGAATTACACAGACACGGGCACGGGCTCCTATACCGCACCCTCATGTTTTACCTGATACCCTTACGGATGTATTTTCAAGTAATTCTCCAATAAAAGTTCATGATCTTCACAGCTATATTGGGGTGAGTGCCGCATTATTCTCCTTCTTCTTGCATTTGGACTAGTTACCGCTCTGCTTTCCGGCCGCTGTGCTTACACAGGGCAGAGAAGCAGAGCGCCGAGGAACAGACAGCGGAAGGTAAGTATGTAGTGTTTTTTTTTTTTACTTTTACGCTGGTAACCAGGGTAAACATCGGGTTACTAAGCGCGGCCCTGCGCTTAGTAACCCGATGTTTACCCTGGTTACCAGCGAAGACATCGCTGAATCGGCGTCACACACGTCGATTCAGCGATGTCTGCAGGAAGTCCAGCGACGAAATAAAGTGCTGGACTTTCTGCAACGACAAACGACATCACAGCAGGATTCTGATCACTGCTGTGTGTCAAACTGAACGATATCGCTAGCCAGGACGCTGCAACGTCACGGATCGCTAGCGATATCGTTCAGAGTGACGGTACCTTAAGGGCTCCTTCCCTATCCCTAAAGCTACGGGCATCCTAGCTATCTCTGCATCCCGGAATACTTCTAACAGTGTAGAGACCAGGACCATGTACCTTGACTTATCAGCCTTTATCTGTCCCCTCCCCCACCCAGGGAAGTAGGGAGTAGTTCTATATAAGAATACACAAACCAGACTAGCAAGTGAAGATGTATACAGATAAATGAAAATACCAATCCTACAAATATGCCCTCACAAACTAAAGAGTGAAACACCGGGAAGTAAAAGCAAGAAACAACCAAATAGAAGAGGATGCATACAGACATCACCAAGCAACAGTCTTTACAACAACACTCCAAACACCTCCAACTCCACACCAGGCAGTATAAAACCAACACTAGCAATTCTGATTGCCATAGGGGAGTATATACATACCTCCCAACCGTCCCGGATCCAGCGGGACTGTCCCGATTTTGACAGTCAGCCCCGCGATCCCGGGCGGGACATTAATTGTCCTGCACTGGTTGGGAGGTGTGTAATATCACCCAGTCAGCTCCCTGAGTCCCTGCACCCGCAGAGTAGCACACCACATATTGGCTGCTCTGTGCGCACAGGACCTGTGATGAGGTCACAGTATGGGAGGAGTCAGGGGGTCACATGATCGGGAGGACCTCCGTGTACAGGACTCTGCTGGTTGTCATGGCGCCGGACGAGGGTAAGCGTAAGTGTGAGGTCAGGAGGTGTTTACAGTGTGGATGTAGCAGAGCCGTGTGTGTACAAGGTTTATGGATCGGAGCAGCGTGTGAAAGGTGTATGGAGCAGAGTCGTGTGTGTAAGAGGTGGACGGAGCCGTGTGTACGAGCTGTACGGAGCAAAGCCGCGTGTGTACGGAGCGGAGCAGCGTGTGTACGAGGTGTACGGAGCAGAGTCGTGTGTGTAAGACGTGTACGGAGCGGAGCCATGTGTGTACGAGGTGTGTGGAGCAGAGCCATGTGTGTATAAGGTATATGGAGTGGAGCAGCATGTGCAATGTGTATGGAGCGGAGCCGTGTGTGTACGAGGTGTACGGAGTGGTGCCGTGTGTGTACGAGATGTATGGAGCGGAGCCGTGTGTGTACAAGGTATACGGAGCAGAGCAGCGTGTGCAATGTGTATGGAGCGGAGCCGTGTGTGTATGGAGTGGTGCTGTGTGTGTGTACGAGGTGTACGGAGTGGAGCCGTGTGTGTGTACGAGGTGTACGGAGTGGAGCCGTGTGTGTGTACGAGGTGTACGGAGTGGAGCCGTGTGTGTACGAGGTGTACGGAGCGGAGCCGTGTGTGTACGAGGTGTACGGAGTGGAACCGTGTGTGTACAAGGTGTACGGAGCGGAGCAGCATGTGCAAGGTGTATGGAGAGTAGTCGTGTGTGTACGAGGTGTACGGAGTGGAGCCATGTGTGTATGAGGTGTACGGAGTGGAGACGTGTGTGTACAAGGTGTACGGAGCGGAGCCGCATGTGCAAGGTGTATGGAGCGCAGTTGTGTGTGTACGAGGTGTATGGAGTGGAGCTGTGTGTGTACGAGATGTATGGAGAGGAGCTGTGTGTGTACGAGGTGTACGAAGTGGAGCTGTGTGTGTACGGAGCGGAGCCGTGTGTGCAAGGTGTATGGAGCGGAGTCGTGTGTGTGCGAGGTGTATGGAGCAGAGTCGCATGTGTACGAGGTGTACGCAGTGGAGCCGCATGGGCAAGGTGTATGGAGCGGAGTTGTGTGTGTACGAGGTGTATGGAGCGGAGTCGCATGTGTACGAGGTGTACGGAGAGGATGCTGGCTGTGTCGGATCGGAGCAGATATTGCTCCTCGCTCTGGCACAGGAGACACGGAGAGGTCTTTATCAGTGGCGTATAACAGCTGCAGCGACGTGAGCAGTCAGCGGTGCAGCTGGATGACACCATTCAGCGCCATGGGAGTGGAAGCTGCCGGCTACTGCGAGGGTGCGCGGTGAAAGGTGTGTGTGTGTAGTGATGGAAAAGGCAATGATGGGGGTGGGGTAACCATGTGTGGCCAATATACTGTGCCCAGCATTGTGTGGGGCCATTATACTGTATGGAGCATCGTGTGGGGCCATTATACTGTATGGACCATCACGTGGGGCAAGTATACTGTACGCAGCATCATGTGGGGCCATTATACAGTATGGAGCATAATGTGGCCATTAATACAGTATGGAGCATTATGTGTGGTCATTATACAGTATGGGGCACTGTGTGGCCATTATACAGTATGGAGCATCATGTGGAGCCATTATACAGTAAGGAGCATCATGTGTGGCCACTATACAGTATGAAGCATCATGTGGGGCTATTATACAGTATGGAGCATAATGTGGCCATTATACAGTATGGAGCATCATGTGTGGCCATTATACAGTACGCAGCATCATGTGTGGCCACTATACAGTATGAAGCATCATGTGGGGCTATTATACAGTATGGAGCATAATGTGGCTATTATACAGTATGGAGCATCATGTGTGGCCATTATACAGTATGGAGCATCATGTGTAGCCATTATACAGTATGGAGCATCATGTGGCCATTATACAGTATGGAGCATCATGTGTGGCCATTATACAGTATGGAGCACTGTGTGGCCATTATACAGTATGGAGCACTGTGTGGCCATTATACAGTATGGAGCACTGTGTGGCCATTATACAGTATGGAGCACTGTGTGGCCATTATACAGTATGCAGCGTCATGTGGGCCCATTATACTGTATGGAGCATCACGTGGGGCCAGTACACTGTACGCAGCATCATTTGGGGCCATTATACAGTATGAAGCATCATGTGTGGCCATTATACAGTATGGAGCATCATGTGGGCCCATTATACTGTATGGAGCATCATGTGGGGCCAGTACACTGTACGCAGCATCATTTGGGGCCAGTACACTGTACGCAGCATCAATTGGGGCCATTATACAGTACGGAGCATCATGTGTGGCCATTATACAGTGTGGAGCATCGCTTTGGACCAGTACGCTGTACGCAGCATCATTTGGGCCCATTATACAGTATGGAGCATAATGTGTGGCCATTATACAGTATGCAGCATCATGTGGGCCCATTATACTGTATGGAGCATCACGTGAGGCCAGTACACTGTACGCAGCATCATTTGGGGCCATTATACAGTATGGAGCATCATGTGTGGCCATTATACAGTATGCAGCATCATGTGTGGCCATTATACGGTATGGAGCATCACGTGGGGCCAGTACACTGTACGCAGCATCATTTGGGGCCATTATACAGTATGGAGCATTATGTGGGGCCATTATACAGTATGGAGCATCATGTGTGGCCATTATACAGTATGGAGCACTGTGTGGCCATATTTTTTTGTTTATAATTATTGTTTACGAAACATTGTGATCAGAAGTACTAAATGGGTGTGGTTGGAGCATGACTAGTTGTGAAATGGGTGTGGTTAGAAGTGTGGCTAAAGTTTGCCACCGCATGCTGTGCGCGCCGCTAACTTTGTCCCTCTTTCCCTTCCTCGAAAGTTGGGAGGTATGGTATATAGAGCAGAGGAGAGTTGCCAACAATGAACAGTGGAGACCATCAAAGCAGAAAAGCTTCTGAGACTCAACTGAACAGACCTAACCTATGCACTGCTAGTGGATGGGGATTGCAAATGATGAAGTAGAGGGGGAGGGGGCCTACAAATGATGAAGTGAGAGGGAGTGGGACTGCAAATGATGAAGTTTAGAAGGAGGGGGACTGCACATGATGAAGTGGGGAGAGGGGGACTGCAAATGATGAAGCGAGAGGAGGGGACTGCAAATGATGAGGTGAGGGGGAGCAGGACTGCAATTGATGAAGGGAAGGGGACTGCAAATGATGAATTGAAGGTGAGGGTGGGGACTGCACATGATGAAGTGAGGGGGGACTGCAAATGATGAATTGAAGTGGGGGGTTGGGAGAGCAAATGATGACCTGAGGGGACAGCAAATAATGATGAATTTTAAGGGTGGGGGATGGCAAATGATGTATTGAATGTGGGGAAGAGCAGTTGATAATGAATGTAGGGTGGGAGAGAGAGAAGACATGACAATGAATTGGGGCGGAGGAGGGCATGTAAATATAATTGGGGGAGCGGGAGGTACATAATGGGGGCATTGAGGACACAGTGACTGGTAATGAATTGGGGGAAAGCGTACAGGGGCTAATTATGGTAATTTATAGATTTATTAGGTGGGGAAGTGGCTATGTATAGTTGGTGGGGGCACAGTGGTGGATTATAATTTATATTTGGAATGGTGGGTTTCATAATAACTAATTATATATTAATGGTGGGCGCACCTCTGTATTTTGCTGTGTAGTGTAGAAGAAAAGGAAAAGTGGGGAATGTGCTCTGGAAGTGGTGATGTAAGTAACTATGTGTTATTTTTTGCAGAGGCTAGTTCTGGCTGGAAGAAGTGATGGTGATCTGCACTACATGAAAAAGAAAAGCAAAGATGAAGGACTTCAGCTAGAGACGTCACTGGTGAGTCAGTGTGTTACCTGTACACTGACACTATACACTGTATACTATATACAGAGCGCCTGTGTATAATGTCACTGGTGATCCCTGTATTACCTGTACGCTGACACTATATACAGAGCTCCTGTGTATAATGTCACTGGTGATTGCTGTTTTACCTGTACACTGAGCTCCTGTGTATAATTTCAGTGGGGATCACTGTATTATCTGTACACTGGTACTATATACAAAGCTCCTATGTATAATGGCACTGGTGAACCCTGTATTACTTGTACACTCACACTATATACTGAGCTCCTGTATATAATGTCACTGGTGATCACTGTATTACCTGTACACTATACAATATATACAGAGCTCCTGTGTATAATGTCACTTAGTATTGTAAGTTTTCTCTGTCGCCCATGACGGCGCAACCCAGAGGGGGTCCGCCCACCAAGGACAGGAAACCTACAGATAAAAAGGCGGTACCACTCTCCCGCATCAGTTGGTTTCCTGTCCTTGATGGGAGACCTACAGACTTACCAGAAGAATCAGCATCTCTCTGGTGGGAAGAATCCTGCTTTTCTCTAGCCATAGAGTATGGCTACTCCCTCCATGGCTGTCTATAATACTGACAAGCTTGCCTCTTAGGATATGTATATGCGTGTAGTGTCAGTAAAATAGGAGTGATGATCCACGTTTCCCTTTCAACATTTCTAATGAGAAGGCCAACTCTGGTGATGTTAGGAAATATTACCTGCCGGATTGTGTATTCCTTAGTTGCAATAACATCCAACCCTTGTTTAGGGTTTAGACACCTAAGGATTCGGAATAGACGTGATCTCCTGGATGAGTAATGTGTGTACATCCTAATGCTCTGCCATTATCCATGTACTAACTGTTATTGGTTTGATCTTCCCGCAGTCCAGGACTGGAGGCTAGTGCGCATGCGCGGGGTGAGAACGCGCCCTTATGACGCAAGCAGACGTCGCGGTGCATGACTGGGTAATCCAGTCTGAACAGGCACATGTTGCTTCTCCAAGTCCCCTCCTCGTGGAAATATAGAGCAGGTGGTCGGGGGCCGGTACTCAGAGCCCCAATATATGGCAATGGTCAAAAGGCTGGTCACCCAGACTTCTCTGGTGCAACTCCTCAGAATATTAGCCATAATATTGATCGTGAATGTTTCCATGAGTAGAGAAGACCATATAGGAACCACCAAACTGCTGGCGGGGGGGGGGGGGAAGGATACCTGGAGGAACTTCCTTTCAGGTTCAAAGTTAGAAGAGGGAGTTTAACAATAACAACTGTCTTAGAGTTTCTGCAAGGAATTGGAACAGGGACTAGCCACAAATACTTTAAAAGTTCAGGTCTTGGCTTTAAGGGCCCTGTACAATTAAGACCCGGCTGGGTATCTGGGATATCCAGGTTCATCAAAGCGTTGGCCAGGTCTAGACCCATCCTCTCTCGGTTTACTCCTTCTTGGAATTTAAACTTGGATATTATATCCCTATCCAAACCTCCTTTTGAACCCCGGTCAGAGGCTTCTCTGGGAATCTGTCCCTTAAAACATCACTTTATGAATCGGTGGGTTTCCAGGTTCATCAGGGCAGCAGGTAGTTCGAGGCCACTTCCAGTAAAGTTCCCTTCAATGGGATTTATTTTCGGTCCTTAAAACCCTGTCTAAACCACCTTCGAACCCTTAGAGGATATCCCATTAAAACTCCTATCCCTCAAAACATCCCTGCTCATCGCCCTCTCATCTGCTCGTAGAATAAGCAACATACAGGCACTATCTGCTAACCCTCCTTATACACGGTTTTTAGAGGATAGTGTTACTCTCAAAATAGATCCAGCATACCTCCCGAAGGTGGCATCCCGGTTCCGCAGAACTCAAGAGATATCTCTACCCTCCTTTTGTCTTAACCCTAAAAATAGGGAGGAGGAATCATTGCATACACTAGATGCGAGGAGATGCTTCATACAGTACTTAGAAGCCACCAGAGAGAGTAGGGAAGATGCCTCTCTTTTTATGTGCTTTCAGGATCCCTGGAAGGGGAAAAAGGCCTCCAAAGCTACTCTGGCGAGATGGATCACAGATCAGCCTATCATACTCATCAAGTGGAATGTCTGTTCCAGTGGAGGTCAAGGCTCACTCAACGAGAGCAGTGACAGCTTCTTGGGCGGAGAAGGCCGGAGCTTCGATTGACCAGATATGTAGAGCTGCTATTTGGTCATCACCTTCCACATTCTATAGGCACTATAGATTGGACCTTATCTCCTCTTCGGACCTTACTTTCGGTAAAGGGTTCTGGAAGCGGTGGTCCCTCCCTGAATGTACTATCTATGCAAATCTCTCCGTGGTGCCGTCATGGGCGACAGAGAAAAATATAGTTCTTACCGATAACGGTATTTCTCTGAGCCCATGACGGCACCCGTACATTCCCTCCCTTCACTCATGGGTGTGCACGTTAATATAGTGCCATAGTTTATTTATGACAGGTCACGCGGTATCTCAATTAAGTTAAGTAATATTGAAACTAATAAGCTGTTCCATAGTCTCCCATCGTTCTCTAGTAAACAACTGATGCGGGAGAGTGGTACCGCCTTTTTATCTGTAGGTTTCCTGTCCTTGGTGGACGGATCCCCTCTCCGTGGTGCCGTCATGGGCTCAGAGAAATACCGTTATCGGTAAGAACTATATTTTTTGTTATTAATGTTCAGCATAGTAGTATTCAGTCACTAGGGGGTGGTAATATGTGGTCTGTTCATGGTGTGACGGTTTTTGTCTCTTGTATGTGGTATTAATTGTCATTTTAAAAAAATGTAGGTTACACGTTCCGTTAAAGAAAAATAAATAAAAATATAGCTACAAAAAAGTACTGGTTTATTTAAGAAACGTTTAATAGGTTAGAATAGAGTAGGGCCTGGCCAAAAGAGTCTGCCTTGTCATGGTGGCGGCTTAAAAAATCTTTTGGACAGAAAAAAAGCTGCTGGCTATGTATGTGATCTGGTGATAGGAACTGTTAATGTGTGATTGGTGAGGACATGGTGCAGGAGTGCAGTTTTTCCAAGAGTGGGAGGTGGGACTGTGGAAGGCTCAAGGGGTGGAGGCCGAGCTGGGGATGAGTGTGGGTGGAGTCTCAAGGGAACCCACAAATTTTGCCAGTATGGGGTCCTGAAATTCCTACAAAATAATAAACATAAGCAATTCTATATAAAAACAATTTTCTGTGTTTTCTACAGTTTGCAAATTATAATACGCACCCCAAATTTTGATGTAGAAAATAGGAAAAAAATTGTTTTTAAAATGGTGGAGTGCCTTATGATTTGTTTTAATGGCAGCTTACCTGGCAGTGGTGGTGGTGGAGCTGGGTCACTGATTTAAGAGGTTGGCAGTGGCGGGAAGAGTGGGGCCAGTAGCATAGCTACTGGGGGGCAGAGGGGGCCATTGCCCTGGGCCCCGCGCTCTGAGGGGCCCCACCCGGAGCTACGCTACTGTAACTGTAATGTAACAGTTACATTCTGCGACAGAGCAGGGAGAATCGATCTCCCTGCTCTGCCACTCGGCTGCTATGGGCGCCTGAGCAGGCAGGGGGTTGCGGTACCAGCAGTGGACCCCCCGCCTGTCATCGCAGGGTCAACTGTATCGGCATCTAGCTGATGCCGCTGACCGCACTGATGAGGGAAGGAGCACTACGCTCCTTCTCCCATCATCCCACTGTCAGTGTCTGACGACGCCGACACTGACAGGGGGCGCAATGACGTCACTGCCCGGTGCCCACGGTCCGGAGGTGAGCGGGAGCAGGGAGCAGTGCAGGAACCAGCAAGAAGAGAGGGGAGTATACATTTATTGTTTTTCTTTATGGGGGCTGCTTCTATATTACAGGGTATGTCTGTGTGGGGGTGTGTTTTGCCTTATACTACAGAGTCTGCCTGTGTGTGGGGGGATGCTGCCTTATTCTACAGTCTGACTGTGGGGGTGTGTGCCGCTTTATACTACAGAGTCTGCCTGTGGGGGGTGCTGTCTTATACTACAGGGTCTGCCAATGGGGGGCTGCCTTATACTAGATGGTCTGCCTATGGGGTGCTGTCTTATACTACAGGGTCTGCCTATGGGGTGCTGTCTTATACTACAGGGTCTGTCTGCCTATGCGGTGCTGTCTTATACTACAGAGTCTGCCTATGGGGTGCTGTCTTAAACTACAGGGTCTACCTATAGGGGCTAACTTATACTACAGAGTCTGCCTATGGGTGACTAACATACTACAGAGTCTGCCTATGGGGTGCTGTCTTAAACTACAGGGTCTACCTATAGGGGCTAACTTATACTACAGAGTCTGCCTATGGGTGACTAACATACTACAGAGTCTGCCTATGGGGTGCTGTCTTATACTACAGGGTCTGCCTATGGGGCGCTGCCTTATACTACAGAGTCTGCCTATGGGCCGCTGCCTTATACTACAGGGTCTGCCTATGGGAGCTGCCTTAAGTTATAGAGTCTGCCTATAAGGGTGCAATATATAATATAGAGTAGGCCTATGGGGAGCGCATTATACTATTTGGAGTCCTATGAGGAGTACATTATACTATATTGAGGATAATCTGGTGCATTATACTATATGGAGGCTATCTAGGGGCCATCATACAGTGTGGAGATCATCTTACAGTGTTGGAGCCATCAAACAGTTTGGGGGCTACTAAGGCTTGGTTCCCATTGCGTTAATGGGAACGCGCTAACGGACAGTGTTGCACGGCGAAATTAACGCCGTGCAACGCGTCCGTTAGCGCGCCCATTCACGGCAATGGGAACGCGCAGCACTAGCGCGTGCCATGTTCGGCACGCGCTAGAGACGCGCCGGTGTTTCCTGGCGCGCCGCGGACGCTGCTTGCAGCGTCCGATGCGCGCCCGCGGTCCGTTCCCCGCTCTCGCAGATCGGGGATCTGCGAGAGCGGGGACGTTACCGCGACCCCGGGACGCGGCCACATTAAAAACGTTGCGTTAGCGCAACCCGCTAGCGCTAGTTCTAAACGGGTTGCACTAACACAATGTGACCCTAGCCTAAGGGGTCAGTATACTGTGTGGGTGGTACAGTGAGGGGGCATTATACTGTGTATAAAAGAGCATCATACTGTGTATGGGGGAGCTGTACAGGGGGGAGACTCGGGACATTATTCAATGCACTTATTGTTATAGGGGAACTCAGGTTACTGTGACTGTTAAAGGGGCACACACAGGACAATATTACTTTTTATGGGACTAAATGTGGGCCCTGTTTTCAAGGCACTTGCACCCGGCATTACTGTATTCTAGAGGGTTGCAGGATGAAGAGTTTGTGCAGGTCGGGAATAGATGGCGATGGCTGGAATGTGAGATGTTAAACATGTCGTCGTTGTTTTCTCTGTAGCAGAGTAGTGGCTGGAAGAAGTTGTCATGTCAGTCTGGGCCAGATGGAAAAGACAAGAAAAGTGAACGACTCCATCAGAAAGATCGTCAGCGGTAAGTCATTATCTGTAACTGTGCTGTGGTCTCTTATATGTTCTGTAGGGCTGGTCAGGGCCGTATTTAGAGTTTCTGCTGCCCTAGGCACTTTTAGTGCTGCCTCCCCCATTGGTGACTATGACACTATCCGCAGTGACTTTGGCAAGAATCGCTGATGTGAAAGTCGCCTTTTGCAGCAGATCGGGCAGTTTTTCTGCATCTGCCGCGTAATGGATCACTTACGGCAACACTGCGTTTGGTTTCATTCATTCCCTATGGGATTTGCGGTACTTGCTGTGATCTGGGAAATGCAGTACCATACCTCCCAACTTTTGAAGAAGGGAAAAAGGTGTAAAGGTTGCAGCGCACGTAGTGCGCCGCGGCAAATTTTGGGCCACGCCTCTGACCACACCCATTTCACAACTAATCACACCCATATCCAAGTCCCAACCACACCCATTCAGCACTGCTGATCACACTGTTTCATATACAATAATTAAAACCAAAAAAATATGGCCACGCAGTGCTCCATACTGTATAATGGCTATGCAGTGCTCCACATACTGTATAATGGCCCTACATGATGCTCCATACTGTATAATGGCCCCACATGATGCTCAATACTGTATAATGACCTCACATGATGCTCAATACTGTATAATGGCCGCACATGATGCTCAATACTGTATAATGGCCCTACATGATGCTCCATACTGTATAATGACCGCACATGATGCTCAATACTGTATAATGACCGCACATGATGCTCCATACTGTATAATGACCTCACATGATGCTCAATACTGTATAATGGCCACACATGATGCTCAATACTGTATAATGACCGCACATGATGCTCAATACTGTATAATGGCCCCACATGATGCTCAATACTGTATAATGGCCGCACATGATGATCCATACTGTATAATGACCGCACATAATGCTCCATACTGTATAATGGCCGCACATGATGCTCCATACTGTATAATGGCCATACATGATGCTCCACACTGTATAATGACCGCACATGATGCTCCATACTGTATAATGACCTCACATGATGCTCCATACTGTATAATGGCCACACATGATGCTCCATACTGTATAATGGCCACACATGATGCTCCATACTGTATGATGGCCACATATGATGCTCAATACTGTATAATGACCACATATGATGCTCCATGCATACTGTATAATGGCCAACCCCCCCCCCCCCTCCCATCATGTATGCATGGCTCATCTCCCCCTCCCTGTATGCATAGGTGGCTCAGGCACTGGCTCATCTCCCATCCCCCCCCCTTGTATGCGTGGCCCATCTCCCCCTCCCTGTATGCATGGGTGGCTCAGCACTGGCTCATCCCCCCCCTATGTGTGGCTCATCTCCCCCCCCCCCCTATGCGTGGCTCATCTCCCCCTCCCTGCTGTATGTATGCAGCATGGGTGGCGCATGGGTGGCTCAGCACTGGCTCATCCCACCCCCCCCCCCCCCTATGCGTGCACTGGCTCATCTCCCATCCCATCCCCCCCGGGCCGGCCCCGGGCCCCGCCGTATGCTTGGCTGGCTCGTCATCACCCCCCCTGGCCCCTGCCCTGGGCCTGGCCGCGTGGGGGTGGCTCCATCATCGGCTCCCCGACGCGACGCTCCCATCTTGTATGGCTCGTCGGCTCCCCGTCCACCACGGTCCTCCTTCATCCTCCCCGGCTCCCCCCGTCCTCCCTGGCGCTGTCATCATTAAGTTACCTCACTGTACACCGCGGACCGCGGCCGCGCAGAAGAACGGAATCCAGGCTCCACCACCTCTGTGCTCTGTCCCACTCCCTGCGCAGCAATGTCCCTATTTTGCCCCGCCCCTTATCCCCCCCGGCGCCACCGCTGATGCCTCCTTGCTGGCCCAGCCCCCCCCTTGAAGACATGCGGACAGTATTGTTGACTATGACATACTCACCTCACCTGCTCCAGCGGTGCCGGCTGGTCTGCTCTCAGCGACTGCAACTCGCCCTGTGAGCGCCGCGGTCAGATGGTGCCGCCTGATTAAGGTGATGAATATGCATGCATATTCATCACCTTAATCAGGCGGTACCATGTGACCGCGGCTCACTCAGGGGGCGGGGCCAAACCGGACTTTATAATAATTAAAAAAAAACCCTGCTCAGGTGCCGCCCACCCTGCATTGCCCCGCCCTAGGCACGTGCCCTCGAGTGCCTAGTGGCAAATACGGCCCTGGGGCTGGTATTTATCACTCACCATATGGTGGTAATATCTATGTTGGTCTTTATATAGATTATCTTCAGTAATAGCGCGGTCATCTGCTGAGGTTCCCCTCCACTATTAGGGTGCGTCACCCAGTTGTAATCAAGGTTACCTGGTTAGGGGCCCACTCAGAAGCTTCGCTAAACCAAAACCCTAGCTAGACCTCCGAGTGGGGCGAAGTTGCGCAGATCTCGTCTCCTGAGATCTCGATCTAAGCATGCACTGCCTCTGGCGGGGCACTTTCCCAAAACCCACCGCAGGTATATGTATGGGAGAGGGGACCTCCACTCACTGGTGCCGACATTTATAGCACTCGTCTTGCCGCCGCCGCTGACCTCCTGAATCAGCGACTCTGGCTCCCGTGACGCCTGTCCACTCCCACCACCCCCCAGGTAAGATATATCTGGATTTTAAGTACACCCTTTTCCTTTCAAATTTTGAAGAAAAAAAGTGCATCATAATCCAAAAAGCACAGTATGTTCAAGTTTTTGAACGTCTTTTAACCACTTCAAGTTTCTAAAAACGCCCAGTGGTTAGGTGACAAAGCAATGGAAAAGCACCAACGACGCCTGGAAGATGGCTGGACGTGTTTTCGAGCATTTTACTGCCGGTTTCTTCATTTTTCAATACAGTGAAAAAGGCAACTGGAGAACGACAGTAAAAAAAATACATCACAAAAATGATGGGAAAAAAAACATATAAACACCCGCGGCCAAAACCATTGGAAAAACTCTCTGTAAAAGACAGAAAAAGAAAAACAAGAAACTCTTCGGATAAAAAAAACGCCAGAGTTTCCTGAAGGATTTTCTGCTCGAAAAAAGTTAGGATTCAGCAGAGTTAAATGTGGTGGTGTGCACACAGCCTTGTATGGCTCTTTTTACTTGATTTTTATCTGATTTATAACAGCAAAACACAAGTTAAATATATAGGAAAACAGAAAATGTAAAAGCAAAAAGGTGAAAAATTGTCATGAAACTGAATTGCCTAAATCATTTTTACCCCAAATACATGTTATAAGGTAAAAAGAAATTGTTCTAGGAGGTGGACAACCCCTCTAATTTCCCCAATATTTGTCAACTGAAGAGATCAGAAGTATGGGATGAATATTCATCCAACAGGTACGTCCAGTGCTCAGTTACACCTCCAGGACAGGAGGCTGCACGGAGGCACCGCCAATATGGCGGCTCTGCACACAGCAGCACGGCCTCACACTGGACGCTCCGTGTTGTAGTTTATGCCTTTGACCACTTGAGGCAGCCGAGCTCTGTTATAAATATAGTTGCGTGTGAGAGAAGGCGCCTCGTGGATGACGTCATTAGTTCGGGTCGAGGTAAACAAGTAATCGTTAACATGGCAGCGGAGACAGGGGCGACAAAGCCGGCGCGACCGAAAAAGGAGCCTCAGCCGCTGATTATCCCGAAAAATGCCACCGACGAGCAGAGGCTGAAGCTGGAGAGGCTGCTGAGGAATCCGGTGAGCTGCTGACATTATGCAGTGCTGTCCAGGCTCCGTACAGAGCAGTAGCTGCAGGGCTCTCCCCACAGCAGTTACTGGGAAAGTATTCTTCTGTAGGGCGCAAGAGCTGCAGGTCCTGTCCTGTCACATACCCCCCCCCCCCCCCCCCGCATGTCCCGTCTCGTGCAGCCCCCCCGCATGTCCCGTCTCGTGCAGCCCCCCCGCGTGTCCTGTCACATACCCCCCCCCCCCGCATGTCCCGTCTCGTGCAGCCCCCCCGCATGTCCCGTCTCGTGCAGCCCCCCCGCATGTCCCGTCTCGTGCAGCCCCCCCGCATGTCCCGTCTCGTGCAGCCCCCCCGCATGTCCCGTCTCGTGCAGCCCCCCCGCATGTCCCGTCTCGTGCAGCCCCCCCGCATGTCCCGTCTCGTGCAGCCCCCCCGCATGTCCCGTCTCGTGCAGCCCCCCCGCATGTCCCGTCTCGTGCAGCCCCCCCGCATGTCCCGTCTCGTGCAGCCCCCCGCATGTCCCGTCTCGTGCAGCCCCCCCGCATGTCCCGTCTCGTGCAGCCCCCCGCATGTCCCGTCTCGTGCAGCCCCCCCGCATGTCCCGTCTCGTGCAGCCCCCCCGCATGTCCCGTCTCGTGCAGCCCCCCCGCATGTCCCGTCTCGTGCAGCCCCCCCGCATGTCCCGTCTCGTGCAGCCCCCCCGCATGTCCCGTCTCGTGCAGCCCCCCCGCATGTCCCGTCTCGTGCAGCCCCCCCGCATGTCCCGTCTCGTGCAGCCCCCCCGCATGTCCCGTCTCGTGCAGCCCCCCCGCATGTCCCGTCTCGTGCAGCCCCCCCGCATGTCCCGTCTCGTGCAGCCCCCCCGCATGTCCCGTCCCGTCTCGTGCAGCCCCCCCGCATGTCCCGTCTCGTGCAGCCCCCCCGCATGTCCCGTCTCGTGCAGCCCCCCCGCATGTCCCGTCTCGTGCAGCCCCCCCGCATGTCCCGTCTCGTGCAGCCCCCCCGCATGTCCCGTCTCGTGCAGCCCCCCCGCATGTCCCGTCTCGTGCAGCCCCCCCGCATGTCCCGTCTCGTGCAGCCCCCCCGCATGTCCCGTCTCGTGCAGCCCCCCCGCATGTCCCGTCTCGTGCAGCCCCCCCGCATGTCCCGTCTCGTGCAGCCCCCCCGCATGTCCCGTCTCGTGCAGCCCCCCCGCATGTCCCGTCTCGTGCAGCCCCCCCGCATGTCCCGTCTCGTGCAGCCCCCCCCCGCTATATCCTGCATGATGAGCTTTACCCTGCTATATTTTTGTATATTTTATGGTTAAATAAAAATATATATTTTTCTTGTATAAAAACACTCTTTTGGGGTTTTTCTTCATTATTTTGAAATCCCCTTTAGTTGTATATGTATTATTAGAGTGATCCACTTTGATGGATATTTTTTGGTGGAATTAGATGTTCTAATATAGTAGTGTGTATAAAAAATAAATGTTTTTCTCCATGGTGCTCAGTACCACCTCTATATTACCCCTCTTGTTTGCCACCAGCCCTGCAATGATGTCATCCCATCCATCAGTGACCGCTGCAGTCAATCTCTTTGACTCAGTGGTGATGTTTTTATGTAGCGCACAGAGCTGCTGAAGGAAATGATTGTGTAAAGCTGTTACATTAGTGCGGACTCTGATGGTCTGGCCAGCTCTCATAAGTCATGGTAGGAAACATAAACTGGTGCATTGTGAACCCAAGCAGCAGCAGCAGCAAGGTAACAGTGACAATACCTAAAGGTAAACCTATTGAGAAATGTATTGTTTTAATCTTTTTAATTAGACTGCTTACAATAAATTATGTTTATTACAGGATAAGGCCGCTCCAATACCAGAAAAACCAAAAGAATGGACCCCAAGATCTGCCCCGGAGTTTGTCAGAGACGTTATGGGTGAATAGTTCTGTTTTTGTTCATTTGTTTTCATTCAGATGACAATGAGTGTGAAAGAGGAATCCTGATAGATCGGCAAGTGCTACTGTTTTCCTTTCTACAAAGTTTGACTTTGCCTAATGTTTTGCAGCTGCTGTAATAAAGGGACGTTCTTTTTGTTTTGATGAGCTCGTTCCACTTATTTAACGTGGCATTAAAGTAAAGCTTTATAGTGTCTCATTGCACCATAGCAACATTGGCTTTGGCCCTATGGCAGACAGATGTGACATGGCGTAATGCGACAAACGGGCAACACCAAAGCACAGATCAGCTGAAAGTGTCACTCATGGAAATAGTCCGAAATCTTCAGTGTTGTTCATATTCATTCAATATTTCTAGAAGTCCTTGCATCTATATTAGTGCAATACAATCATGTGTTCTGGACAGAATGCAGTAATCAGTATATTATGAGTCACTAGGTTTGCTTCATTTTAAAGAATTCTCTTAAAAATTCTTACTCCATCGTCTGCCCTAAATTAGGTGTAAAATGGAGTGTAAGTACATTACAATCCTTACCAATTGAGGTTTGCTTCGTTTTCTCCATTGCCGGCTCCTACAGTATCTACTATGTGAAGTGGCAGCTGCTTTCTCAATGTAAGCCTGTGAGACTCGGAGCAAGATTCCATATACTTACATTGAGCGAAAATGGAAATATTCAGCACAACCATTCAGTGAATAAAATCCTGTGTCAAGAGCGATGCTGCAACCTGTGGAAAGTGGTCGTTAAGTATTTTAATCTGCTTTCACACCCCAATTAGGATGGATTGCAGAATGAAATTTTTGATTAGATCTTCTTAAATTTGAAGATGTATAAATTGTAAGTTACCGTATTTTCCGGCGTATAAGATGACTTTTTCACCCCTGAAAATCTTCTCAAAAGTTGGGGGTCGTCTTATACGCCGGGTACGGTGTGTGCAGGGAGCGGTCCTGGATGGTTCCCAGGGCCTGGAGGAGAGGAGACTCTCCCTCAGGCCCTGGGATCCATATTCATGTAAAAAAAAAAAAGAACAAAAAATAAAAAATATGGCTATACTTACCTTCCGTCGGCCCCTGGCTCTCAGCGGTGCAACAGGCTGTCTCCGTTCCCAAGGATGCATTGTGCGAAGGACCAGAAGATTGTCATTTTAGCACTTCCCCTTTAAGCAGTGCAGTCTAACCATTTTATGTTTTAGGGTCTAGTGCTGGGGCTGGCAGCGGAGAATTTCATGTTTATAGACACCTTCGTCGCAGAGAGTATCAAAGACAAGATTTTATGGATTCCCTGTCTGAGAAGGTGAGTTGTAATGGCCTTCAATCAAGAAGTGATCTGATGGTTGTCGTATTTGCACTAAATGGCAACCAACACTTTGCTATCAGTACTTTAGGAAACTAAGTATTAAGGTGTAATATGAGATGTTTGTAAGGGAACTGCATAAAGTAAATGTGGGATTATCATATAAAACAGATAGTTAATATTATTGAGTAGAGTCAAATAGAGTTTCTCAACTTGACTATGTCCAATCTTTTTCTGTTAGCAAAAATTAGATGAAGACTTTCAAAAGAAATTAAGAGAGAACCAAATCCAGGCTGAAGAGAGAACAGCGAAGCGACGATTAAAACGGTAAAGCTTAGATTTTTTTTGTAACACTTTTAGTGCATGTTTAGTAAGGGTATGTGTCCACGTTCAGGATTGCATCAGGATTTGGTCAGGATTTTATGCAGGTAAAATCCTGACGAAATCTGCACCAGAGGTCACTGGCAGGTCACCTGCGTTGTTCTTGCGTTGTTTCAGCATTGCAAGGACATGCTGCGTTCTGAAAAGACGTGCCGCGTGTCCGTTTCCTCGGGTCTGCCGCGTGCGTCTTTTAATGCATGGTGGAGACGGGATTTCATGAAATCCCCTCCACTATGTTGTAACATCTGGACGCTGCGTGTTTGACGCTGCGGCTCTTTCCTGAACGTGGAAACATACCCTAAGGGTATGTGCACACAATGCGGATTTTGCTGCAGATCCGCAGCGTTTCCGCAGCTGCGGGTCCGCAGCAGTTTCCCATGCGTTTACAGTTCAGTGTAAACCTATGGGAAACAAAAATACGCTGTGCACATGCTGCGGAAAAAAAAACGCCCAGGAATGCAGCATGTCACTTCTTTCTGCTAATTCTGCAGCGGTTTTACAACTGCCCCTATGGAAAACCGCAGAAAAACCGCGATAAATCCGCAGCGGTTTTCCACTGCGGATTTATCAAATCTGCTGAAATCCACTGCAGAAAAATCCGCAGTGGACCTAGAGTACGTGTGCACATACCCTAATAGTAAAACTCCAGCATGCCAGTGTGTAGGTAAGGATTAGTTCACATTTGCACTAGTAAATTTATTTTTTAGGTTGTGTAATAGCACCAGAAAAATTTATTCAAATGGGTCCTTTTTATGACGGACACATCTGAAAGACTCCATTCGCTATAAGTGGGTCTTTCTGATTTTGGTGGTTGTGTCTGGCGCCTGTCACGCTGATGTGAATGGAGCCCAAGTTTGGAAAATAGAGTTGTGCATTGCAATTGTTCATGAAAGATTCCTTCACACTCTCTAAGGGTATGTGCACACGATCAGGAATTGGCAGCGCTTTGGACACAGTGTATGTTCGCTGTGTTGAAAGCGCTGCCGGCTATTGTACACAGGTGAATCCGCATGTGTTCATTGACCCGCAGCGTTTACTGATCATGTGTAGAGATGAGCAAATCGCTTGGGATAACTTACTGAATAGCTGCATCGGGAATCTGGATACCTCGATCGCTTTGGCTGATCAGCTGTTCGGCTCCACAGCTGCATGTGTCGTGGCTGTGTGACAGTCACAACACGTGCATGGAGAGCCCAACAAACAGGCTTGTTCAGCCTCGCTCAATACACTTACATTCAGCAAGGCCATGCCCATCTAGTCGGCATGTGGCCACATGTTTAGCTGTCACGTGACACTGGCAGTCACGTGACCATCCACTCTCACCGCCAACACCGATGCGCACACTATAAAGATTGAGTGATGCAATCTTATACGGTGACTGCAGACTTTCACCAGAAGACAGCACAACCACCTTTTTAAATCCTGGACAATTAGCACTCGAAAGCCTATTGGCTTCTCATCCCTTCGGCGCTCGCCATGTGTCCAAACAGAAATTTCTGACAACATATTGGGTATTGTCGCATTTGGGATCAATTGCAATACAAATGATAAAGTCAATTTTTTTTCTTAGAACCACTCGAGAAAATGTTTGTTTCCAAAATACCAGCATTATAGAATTCTATGAAACAGCTGTGGGTTCAAAATGCTCCCCACACCTTCATGAAGTATTTCCTAAGGAGTGTAGCTTACAATATGGGATCACTTGTGGGGGAATTTATGCTGTTTTGGCACATTTGGACCTCTGTAAAAGCGACATGGCGACAAGTCAAATGGCGCTCTTTCCCTTCCGTGCCCTGCCGTGCATCCAAACAGTAGATTTTGGGGTGCATTTTTTTCTCATTACCCTTGGAAAAAAAGAGGCTTAGGCTGTGTGCACACGTTGCAGATTTTTCGCGTTTTTTTTCGCGTTTTCGCTATAAAAACGCATACATTATGCATCCCATCATTTAGAATGCATTCTGCAATTTTTGTGCACATAATGCGTTTTTTTTCCGTGAAAAAAACGCATCGCGGTAAATAGCGCAGCATGTTCATTAATTTTGCAGATTTTTTGCGGATTTCCCACTATATTATTGCATTGGCAACCTCCGGAAAAATCCGCAAAAATAATGCACAAAAAACTCTGTAAAAACGCAAGAAACAAGCATGCGGATGTCCTGTTTTGCTCAGGAAATTTCTGCAAGAAATCCTGAACGTGTGCACATAGCATTAAAGCAAGATTTTAGTTGAAAGAATGTAATTTTTTTTTAAATTCCACTTTGCACTAATTCCTGTGAATCACATAAAGAGTTAAAAAATTTTCATTAGTAATATTATTTTTATACCACCAGCATATTCTGCAGCAATTTAAAAATCAGAGGGGATATATATGTATGAACTATGTAAAACATTACACAGAAATACATTATTTACCAATTCAGACAAGAGAAGCTTCCAATCTATGAGCTGCATGGCTCTGTTGGCAGAGGATTCGTACAAAATACCCAGACATACTACAGAAATCAGTGTGAACAGGGTTGAAATGTTTTCAGTGCGGTCTGATGGTTGTTGCAGGTCTGGGTCTGGCGCCTCCCATCTTCTTGCAATGCTGCCCTCCTGCTTGCTTTGTCTCTCCCGGCATTGCATTCCTGCGCAGGCGTACTTCCCTGCCCTGTTGAGGGCAGACCAAAGTACAGCAGTGCGTAAGCGCCGGGAAAGGTCAGAGAGGCCCAGTAGATAAGCCCTGAAAGGTGGTGGCCGCATCTTATAGCAGCCAAACCTGGTGACAGGTTCCCTTTAAAGATTGTGCTGTCAGGAAGGTCCATGCTGACTTCGGTGGTAAAGGGTTAGATATTCACTGGACTTTTTCTCCCTCTGCAGGCTTAAAAACAAGGAGAAGAAAAAGATGAAAAAAACAGAGGGAAAAGGTATAGTTTTTACAAATACAAAAAAACTTTAATTTCAGTGAAATGCATAATGGCATGGATACAATATTAGAGTTGGAAGGGACCTCCAGGGTCATCGTGTCGAACCCTCTTGTCAATGCAAGGATACACTAACCCATCTCAGACAGATGTCTGTCCAGCCTTTGTTTGATGACTTCCATTGAAGGAGAACTCTCCACCTCTCGTGGCAGCCTGTTCCACTCATTGATCACCCTCCCTGTCAAAAAGTTTTTTTCTAAGACTGATTACCGTATATACTCAAGTATAAGCCGACCCGAGTATATGCTGACCCCCCCCCCTAATTTTGCCACAAAAACTGGGAAAACTTAATGACTCGAGTATAAGCCTACGGTGGGAAATGCAGCAGCTACCGGTAAATGTCAAACGTAAAAATAGATACCAATAAAAGTAAAATTAATTGAGACATCAGTAGATTAAGTGTTTTTGAATATCCATATTGAATCAGGAGCCCCATATAATGCTCCATAAAGTTTATGATGGCCCCATAAGATGCTCCATATTAAAATATGCCCCTTATAATCCTGCATAATGGTTAATGGCCCCATAAGATGCTCCATAGACACATTTGCCCAATATAGTGCTGCACAAATGTTGATTATGGCTCCATAAAGATATTTGCGCCATATAGTGCTGCACAAACGTTATGGCCCCATAGATGCTCCATACAGACACTTGCACCATTTGCTGTTGCTGCGATTAAAAAAAAAAAAATCACTCGCCTCTCCGTCGCTCAGGCCCCCGGCACTTTCAATATTCGCCTGACTTCGTTCCGGCACCGCTTCATCTTCAGCATCTTCTGCACTGACGTTCAGGCAGAGGGCGTGTACTAACCACGTCACCGCGCCCTCTGACCTGAGCGTCGCTGCAGAAGACGCTGAAGACGGAGTGGCGCCGGAACGAGGAGCAGGTGAATATCGCCCAGCGCTCCCCTACCCGTTTTACTCACCTGCTCCTGGTGCGGTCCCTGCAAGTCCCTGGCTTCCCCGGCGCCGGCAGCTTCTTCCTGTAGTGAGCGGTCACCGTTACCGCTCATTACCTTAATGAATATGTGGCTCCACCCCTATGGGAGGTGGAGTCGCATATTCATTACTGTAATGAGCGGTACCATGTGACCGCTCAGTACAGGAAGAAGCTGCCGGCGCCAGGGAAACCAGGGACGCGCAGGGACCGTGCCAGGAGCAGGTGAGTATTAGACAGCCCCCGCTCCCCCTCCCCTGCCGACCCCTCGGTATGACTCGAGTATAAGCCGAGAGGGGGACTTTCAGCCCCCCAAAAATGGGCTGAAAATCTCAGCTTATACTCTAGTATATACGGTAGATATTTTCTTCCTTTCAGTTTAATTCCATTGCTGTTTCCATGTGCAAATCAGAATAATGATGATCCCTCTACACTGTGAAAACTTGAGATTTTTGTAAACAGCTATTAAGTCTCCACTTAGCCTTCTATTTTGCATGCTATAACCGTTCCTTGTAGGACATACCTTGCAGTCTGCTCACCATCCTGGTAGCTCTTCTCTGAACTTGCTCCAGTTTTTTTGTCTTTTTTAAAATGTGCCCAAAACTGGACACAGTATTCCAGGTGAGGCCTGACCAAGGAGAAGAAGAGGGGGAGAATTACTTCACATGATCTATACCAGGGGTCCCCAACCTGTAGCTCGGGAGCAACATGTGGCTCGCGAGCTTGTGATGTGTGGCTCGCGGCTGCCTGCCAGCTTGGTGCATTAGCACCAGGTGTAAATAACTATTAAGATCAGATCTCTAAATGGTGACTTGTGTGTAGCCCTGTACAGAAGAGCAGATCTGAATGGGGGTGAGATAGGAAACCGTGGAGCTTGGCATACTGCCTTGATGTGATTTCAGTGGAAAAGCTTTGGTTGTCATACCAGTAATGGAGGCTCTCGGTAACACTACTGTGAGTGGGGAAGAAGCTGGTTGTGGCTCGCGACCCTCTCTGAGCTGAACGTGGCTCACGACCCTCTTTTCACAGCTGGATGTGGCTCTCAAGGTCAGAAAGGTTGGGGACCTCTGATCTAGACTCTATGCTTCTCTTAATAGATCCTAGAACTGTTTGCTTTTTTTTTTTTTTGCTGCTGCTGCATCACACTGTTGATTCATGTGCAGTCTGTGATCTATTAGTATGCCCAAGTCTTTTTCCCATGTTGCTTAGTTCTATTTCTCCCATTCTATAGATGTAATTGTCCGTTTTGTTGCCTAGATGTAGAATTTTGAATTTATCCCTGTTAAATACCATTCTATTAATCACTACCCATTGTTCAAGCTTGTTTAGATGCTTCTGAATCCTTTTTGCCTTCTCTAGTGTTAGCTATCCCTCCTAGCTTTGCATAGTCTGCAAATTTGATTAGTTTCCTTCATTTCCCTTATCTAGATCATTATAAAATTGTTGAACAATACTGGAAAACATTTGAAACACTTTTCCAATTGGATGTGCAACCATTTCTCACCACTCTAAGAGTATAATCACTGAGCCAGTTATGAACCCACCGTAAACTTGTCAATAACATACTTGGTTATCTTTTCAATAATGATAGTATGAGATACTTTATCGAATGCTTTGCTGAAGTTGAGATCTACTGCACCGCATTTCCCTGATCCACCCAGTCAGTGATTCCATCGTGGAAGGAAATTAGTTTAGTTTGGCATGACTTTGTGCTACAGACCGATGCTGGCTCTAGTTAATTACTGTATTCTTATCCAAGTAATTGCATACATGCTGTTTAATAATTTGCTCAAATAAATTTCCTGGCATAGAAGTAAAGCTCTCTGACCTGTAATTTCCTGGCTCCATCTTCCTTCCTTTTTTGAAGATGGGGACAAAATTTGCCCTCTCCAATCTTCTGTGGCTATTCTGGCTAGTGGTTCTGCAATTTCCTCTGCCAACTTTTTCAGTGTCCTAGATGAAATTCATCTGGGCCAGGATATTTAAATTAGCTAAGTGTTCCCTCATCATTTCACTTTTTGTGGATAAAGTGGATTCTTTTATTCCTTCGATGGCATCGTGAAGATCAGTTGATGCTACAGTTGATGTTACATTTGCTTTCTTAAGGTACCTTCACACTCAGCGACGCTGCAGCGATACCGACAACGATGTCGATCGCTGCAGCGTCGCTGTTTGGTCGCTGGAGAGCTGTCACACAGACAGCTCTCCAGCGACCAACGATCCCGAGGTCCCCGGGTAACCAGGGTAAACATCGGGTTACTAAGCGCAGGGCCGCTCTTAGTAACCCGATGTTTACCCTGGTTACCAGCGTAAAAGTAAAAAAAAAAAAAACACTACATACTTACCTACCGCTGTCTGTCCCCGGCGCTGTGCTTCTCTGCACTCCTCCTGCACTGTATGTGAGCACAGCGGCCGGAAAGCAGAGCGGTGACGTCACCGCTCTGCTTTCCGGCCGCTGTGCTCACAGCCAGTGCAGGAGGAGTGCAGAGAAGCACAGCGCCGGGGACAGACAGCAGTAGGTAAGTATGTAATGTTTTTTTTTTTTTTTTACTTTTACGCTGGTAACCAGGGTAAACATCGGGTTACTAAGCGCGGCCCTGCGCTTAGTAACCCGATGTTTACCCTGGTTACCAGTGAAGACATCGCTGGATCGGTGTCACACACGCCGATCCAGCGACGAAATAAAGTTCTGCACTTTCTTCAGCGACCAACGATCTCCCAGCAGGGGCCTAATCGTTGGTCGCTGTCACACATAACGATTTCCTTAACGATATCGTTGCTACGTCACAAAAAGCAACGATATCGTTAACGATATCGTTATGTGTGACGGTACCTTTTAGAGAACGCAGATGTAAAATAGGAATTTAAAGGTCCGGCCTTATCAACATAATGTTTGACCACTTCACCCTTTTTATCCTATAAAAATCCTATAGCATCTTTGACTTTTCTTTTGCTTTTGACAACCCCCCAAAATCCTTTTTTACTGCTTTTGGTCTCCCTTGCAAGCCTTACTTCATTACTGGCTTCAGCTTTTCTATCTCTTACCCTGCATTCCCAGCAGAGAGCATTCTTCTTTCGATATGCCCCCCTATTTTCATTTAATTTACATTTCTTTTTTACCAAGTGTTTTAAGTTCTGTGTTCATCTGTCCTGGTCTCGTTAAGTGCTTCAAATTCTTTCTTCTTTTTGGGATTGTGCAGTGACAATTTAATTTAGCAAAATCTCCCATCCTTTTTGGACATTTTTTTTTCATTTAGAACATCCAGCCATTGGACCTTTTCTACCCTTTTTCTGAGTCTATTAAAATCTGCCTTTCTGAAGTCCATCCTTAAAGCCTGAGTCCTCGCAGGTCTACCTCCTATTGTAGTTCAGAATTTGAGGATAGCATGATCGCTGACTCCTAAATTCAAACCACCTTTACTTCCTCAACCATTTCCTCCCTGTTGGTAAGAATGAGGTCCAACATTGCAGATCCTCTTGTTCTCTCTTCTACCTGTTGAAAGAAGAGAGAAGATAAGAATTTTCTGGACCCGGTAGTTTTGCCTGAGAGAGATTCCCAACAAATATCTGGACAGTTAAAATCTCCCATGACATGATAACATCCTGAGAGGGCTTTGGGGTATGTGTACACGTTGAGTATTTGCAGCAGATTTTTCACAACCAAAATCAAAGTGTTTGCAGGAAACATGCTGCTTAACCCCTTTCTGCCATCGGACAAAATAGTACGTCCGATGGCAGAACCCCCGCTTTGATGCGGGCTCTGGCGGTGAGCCCGCATCAAAGCCGGGACGTGTCGGCTGTTTTGAACAGCTGCCATGTGCCCGCAAAAGGCGTGGGCGGAATCGCGATCCGCCCGTGCCTATTAACTAGTTAAATGCAAATAAATTTATAGAATTTATACAATGTGATTTTCTGGATTTTATTTTGTATATTCTAACTCTCAATTTTAAAATTAACCTAGCTAACATAGAGAAAACTCAAAAAAACACATCATAAAAAGAAGACTCACCAAAACCTTGTCAAATGACAAATGCACTAGCAGGGTGCAGCAGGCCCCCACTGATAAAGGCTGGAGCAGCACAGGTGCAAGCTACTGCTGAGAACCACCACCCACTCACCTAAATAATAGAGGGGTTGGCTGTCTAGTAGCAAAAATGCACACAGGTAGGGCTTGCATAAAACGCTATTCACACAGGTAGTGAGTGGGTGGTTGTTCTCATCAGTAGCTTGCACCTGTGCTGCAGCCACAATGAGGCTCTGGACCAGGGGTGTCAAACTGCATTCCTCAAGGGCCGCAAACAGGTCATGTTTTCAGGATTTCCTTGTATTGCACAGGTGATAATTTAATCACCTGCACAGAATGATTCCAGCACCTTGTTCAATGCTAACGAAATCCTGAAAACATGACCTGTTTGCGGCCCTTGAGGAATGCAGTTTGACACCCCTGCTCTGGACCATGTCTTTCCTATTAGAGGCCCGGTGAGAGCCAAGGCCTGAGTAATCCTCGGACAGGACATCCGAAACCACCATGGCTGACTCCAGGGAAAAAGTTGTCCGTCGGCAGAGGTCAGAGGGAGTGGGAGGAAGCACTAGAACGACGCTCCCACCTAGATCTATTACGGACCATGATGGTAGGCACAGCCAGAGACTCCTGCGATCTGCTAGTAACGGCAGAAGTAGGAAGGGAAAATCTGTCAAGGACGGACACCAGGGACTACTTGTTTATTGCTAGAGGGTTTGTAGTTAGAGGGGCCTTCCTTTCCCCCTGACTTATTCAGGGTCAGTAGTACAGGGGTCTACCGAACAGGCAGTCTGGGCCTGTGCGCTGTTCTCCCCGGTCTCCGGGGCCTCTGTTATAAATATAGGCCAAGGCTTCAGCGCGGCCTAACAGGGTTTGTAGTAGAGGGATTTTTCCTTTTAGGTATAGACCTTTTTTGGTCTATAGGGGGTCTGTTTTTTCTCCTTTCTGGGTTACCTGACAGGCAGTCCAGGCCTCCACGCCACGCTCCCTCAAGTAGTACCTTGGTGAGGTTCGTGACCAATTATGGCAGAGAGGTAGCCCACACTGGGATGAGGACACCACTCTCTCCTGGGGCAAAATGCAAACAAAGTGTCTGACAAGAGCAGAGGAAGAAGAGGCAGGAGGGCGAGAGCGCTCTCCTTTAGGGTTAGGCATGATGAGAAGCAGACCCACTATTTGATGGTGCCAGAAGGTTAGGGAACAAAGAGCTGAGGAGAGTGTCAGTCTGCAGAGCTACTCACAGTAAGATGCAGGTCCTGAGGTCTGCTTCCGAACTGTGGAGGTTTCCAGGAGACAACCAGGGCTGCAGGATAATCGTGGAGGAGAAGCGAGTTCCTTGCAGGGATGTCACCTTCCGAGGCCCCATGCCGGCAAATTGCAACCACAGGGAGGAAGAAGCGGGCCTGCAGGGAGAAAGTGTGCACAGGAGAGAAAAGAGGGCGTTACTTCAAAAGCCCTCTCGTTGAGGCCAAAAGTGGGCAGAGCTAACCACTGGGAAGTGGACGGAGGTAATGAAAGTGGGTGGAGCTAGCTGCTGTAAGCAAGAGGGAGCAAGACAGCAATGCCCTGGACACCTGCATGTCCAAGATGAAGGGGCGGAGCTAACCTCCGGAAACAGTAGGAGAGGGTGTGCTATCGACGGGCGGGAAAAGAAGATGCCAAGAAGGTGGTGGAGCCAAATGCTGGAGTTAGGCCACGCCGGGGCCTAAATTTATAACTGAGGCCCCAGAGACGGGAGCGTGGCGTGGAGGCCTGGACTGCCTGTCAGGTAACCCAGAAAGAAGGAGAAAAAACAGACCCCCTATAGACCAAAAACAGACTATACCTAAAAGGAAAAATCCCTCTACTACAAACCCTATTAGGCCACGCTGAAGCCTTGGCCTATATTTATAACAGAGGCCCCGGAGACCGGGGAGAACAGCGCAGAGGCCCAGACTGCCTGTTCAGTAGACCCCTGTACTACTGACCCTGAATAAGTCAGGGGGAAGGGAAGGCCCCTCTAACTACAAACCCTCTAGCAATAAACAAGTAGAGGGATAGGGGGGCAGTAAAACTCATCCATCTTCTTCTGTCATCTTTCTCCGTCCTTTCATTATCTTCATCCTTCTGTTTTTCTTCTTCATCTTCTTCTTTGTCCAGATCTTCTCCCCTGACACCTCTGGTCACCTGACAGAGTGAGAAGAAAGGGAGATGAACCTCTCCATCCAGACTTTTATTGGACGTCCGAGCCTCTTGGGAATGTGGGATGTCCATGCCTCCTGAAACCGACTGGCTCTGGTGGGCGAGTGGGTAGGAGACAGGGGCCAGGACCAATGTTCGGATCACCTAAACACTCACCTGTGATAGGGGTTGGGGGTTCGGCCGAATAGACGTATGAGGTTACGGGATGGCAGTACATGCCGTACTCATAGTCTCTTCCTGAGAGTACAGTTGTGACCCTTAGGCTGCCGTCACACTAGCAGTATTTCGTCAGTGTTTTACATCAGTATTCCTCAGCCAAAACCAGGAGTGGGTGATAAATGCAGAAGTGGTGCATATGTTTCTATTATACTTTTCCTCTAATTGTTCCACTCCTGGTTTTGGCTTACAAATACTGATGTAAAATACTGACCAAATACTGCTAGTGTGACGGCAGCCTTACTCAGAGGAAAGGGTAGAAGATCCATCTGAAAAAGAAGAGACGTTAAACGACGAAAACCGAGGTAGAAATGGGTCTAACTTTTTTATTTGCATAGTGTCAGCCTCCTAGTGGCAGCAGCATTCACCCCATAGTTCCTGTGTCCCCCAATGAGAGGCGATAAAGAAATGGGTCTAGTAAAAGGCCCGTGTCCACCTCCTACTGACGCTAAGCTAAACTTAATATCCTAGTGCCGGTCGGTGGGGTGTACACTGCGGAGCTAACTTTTTTTTGTGCATAGTGTCAGCCTCCTAGTGGCCGCAGCATACACCCATGGTTTCCTGTGTCCCCCAATGAAGCGATGGAGAAATACTTACTTCCCCCACTGTATGTCCACCTATGCGGACCCCTTTTTGCTATACCTGAGTTTTCATTTCTGATTTTATGATTCTACTTGTCCATGACTATTTTTGTAATACTTAATAAAATACACTTCCTATTATTGGTGGATTTTTGACTGGATGTAGGAACATTATATATATATATATATATATATATATATATATATATATATATATATATATATATATATATATATATATATATATATAATTTTATATTTTTGGTATTTTTTGTTTTGTTTTGGGGACTTTTTTTATACATAGTTTGTTCCCCAAAAGATAATCAAAGATCTTCTTTTTCCCCAATGTTACCGGTCATCCATAGGAGTCCCAGTTACATGGGAAAACAGTCTATTAGAGTTACACAAGTCCCTGCAGAGCTGATCTGTGTCTGAAATAACCTAGCAACCCTGATATACCAGCAGAGACCCAGAAACCATGTGATTGCCAGGTCCTACAGACCTGCTGAAGCATCTGTTTGCTATATTGTACTTACTGAGCACTTCATAGTGGTTATACCACAATACAAAATCGGTATTAGGGTTCATGCCCATCTTAAGAAAAAAAAAAAAAAGGTCCGACATCTGTCCAGAAAAGTGGGATGAGTGTCATGCGATTTTCTTGCCGTGCACTACTGGCAGGTAGGTTGCAATTACCTGCCTGTTGGTACTTAGCTGTCTGCCTAGCCTTTGCTGGTTATTATAGGGGGACCCTATATCATATTTTTGGGGGGAGTTCACCATTTTAATAACCGGTAGATGCTTGGTTTACAGCTATGAGCTGATATTAATAGCCTGGGAAGCTCCATAGGTATTACCCCTTCCCAGGCTATAAACATATGCCCCTAGCTGTCAACGTTTTTTCTGCTGGTTAATAAAATACTGTGTGTGGTTTTTTTTCTCATCCCTATCTGAGCTGAGAAAAAGAAATCGTAGGTGAGCAGGCACTCGTAGCTTAACCCCTTTCCGACATGTGCCATAATAAGACACACGTCAGAATCCCCGTTTGGTGTGGGCTCCAGCACTGAGCTTGCTCCTTTCCAGGCACATGAAAGCTGATCTATATAGTGATCCACCCACGGCTATTAACTAGGTAAATGCCGCTGTCAGAGATTAATTTAGAGATTGCATTTAACTTGCACTTACAGGAAGCAGGTCACTAATCCTACCCATCGGTGACCCTGTCACATGATCAGCAGACCTCTATGGTTGTCATGGCCAGATTGCAATGAGTGCCGCCCCGTGGTTGGTGCTAATAGCAAGTGAGCTTTTCTGCTACATGCAGGCTTGCATCATTGCCTGTGTGTAGCAGAGGCGATCAAAGTACTGCAGCTTCTAGTCTCTCAAAAAGGCTATTGAAGCATGCAAAAAGTAAAAAAATAAAGTAGATAAATATCAGAATATATGTTTGGATCAAGAGTTTCCGGAGCTCGTGGCGAAGTTGGGGTAAATGCACTCGCCCACTATCCAAGGAAGCACAGGCAGTAACAGCTATTGACCTATAGAGGACTGATTACTGCACTTCTTATGCTGTATTATTAAAAAAGTCTCACCCTCCTAATTCTTATTTCTATTTTTATTTTTAGCTGGTGCCACAAAAACGGAAAATGGGAAGGAGGCAGAAGCTAGTGCTGGCGATTCAGAAGAGGAAGATTCTGATCAATAGTTCCACTCATTAAAAAAATATATATTTTATAGACTTTACTTACTTTATTACCAACCAATAAGGGTGGTGTCAAGATATGAGAACTGTTGCTAAATTATCACAATTTTTCTACGAAGGATTACATTTATTTGTGTCACATCTTATAGAGTTTCAGGTGCAAAATGTCCAGAATTCTGTGAAGCGATAGTGGATACAGCCGTGCAACACCACTGATGGCACAAAGAAAAATGCCTATTGGAGAACTTATTGTATGAGATGTTCTACAGTGACCATGTACACAAGCTGAATTTGGCCTATACACAGTATAAGTCTTGCTATGGAAATAAACATGTGGTGTTGTGTGTTTTTTTTTTTTTTAAATGTACTGTAATTGGACAATATCTAAACCAGTAACTACAAGGTTTTTTTTCATAAAGTTATATTCCAGCTGTGTAGTAAACTCAAGAAATGAGATCGGCTGCTGGAATGTCTGCAGTTATTTCTGTGTACGGTTTTGAGGTCAGTACAGTGAAAGCACAAGCATGAGAAAGGACATGTTCACACAACAATATTCCTTGTCCTTTCACAATCTGGCTTAAAACCCATAAGACCTGTAATATTTAGTGAACCTATCCGCACTCCACACATCCTTGTTTTTTAATCGATCCATGTGTGTATACTCTTATTATTTATCAGAATGGGCCTTTCAATGTATGAGGTTCTGTTAAACTCCTTCAGTTCACCATCCCTTTTTATCAGTTTTTTTTTTTCTTATGCGTTGGCAAAGGCCGAGTCTAGTTGTCTGCATTTGCTGCAGTCGACTGATCTATTGAGAGTATTGCAGCTAGAAGCACTGCTTGTTCCTGTAGTCTCCACTGTTATTTCAATTCTCATTTGCAAGTAACAAATTGGACAAGGAAATCGTTATTTGCCCTAAGGCAATGACACTGATTTTTCTTCACTATGCTTCATATATGAGAACTCATTCAGGGTACAGTGACCATTACATATGTGAGTCTGTTTTAAGGGATATTTCCATCTGGTACATTTATGGTCAATAGAAATAATTTTGAGAGGTGTTTTTTTTTTTTTTACTGTCAATCCTTTTGGACATGCCTTTTTTCTGCTTTTATAGATGGAAAATAACTTTAAATGCACCACGAGAAAATTACCTATTGTTTAAATCAGGTTATGTGTATTTAAAAAAATAAATAAAAATTGTCAATTTTTTTTCATATTAAATGTGTTTAAAAGCAAAATGTCTATATGCACACCGCGTCTGTGCACCCCACTTACTGTGTATGTTCTGAGCTTCATGTACAGTCATGGCCAAAAGTATTAACACCCCTGCCATTCTGTCAGATAATATCCAGTTTCTTCCTGAAAATGATTGCAATCACAAATTCTTTGGTAGTATTATCTTCATTTAATTTGTCTTAAATGAAAAAACACAAAAAGAATTGTCCTAAAGCCAAATTGGATATACTGTGATTCCACACCAAACATAAAAAAAGGGGTGGACAAAAGTATTAGCACCATTCAAAAATATCGTGATGCTTCTCTAATTTGTGTAATTAACAGCACCTGTAACTTACCTGTGGCACCTAACAGGTGTTGGCAATAACTAAATCACACTTGCAGCCAGTTGACATGGATTAAAGTTGACTCAACCTCTGTCCTGTGTCCTTGTGTGTACCACATTGAGCATGGAGAAAAGAAAGAAGACCAAAGAACTGTCTGAGGACTTGAGAAACCAAATTGTGAGGAAGCATGAGCAATCTCAAGGCTACAAGTCCATCTCCAAAGACCTGAATGTTCCTGTGTCTACCGTGCGCAGTGTCATCAAGAAGTTTAAAGCCCATGGCACTCTGGCTAACCTCCCTAGATGTTAATGGAAAAGTAAAATTGACAAGAGATTTCAGCGCAAGATTGTGCGGATGTTGGATAAAGAACCTCGACTAACATCCAAACAAGTTCAAGCTGCCCTGCAGTCCGAGGGTACAACCGTGTCAACCCGTACTATCCGTCGGCGTCTGAATGAAAAGGGACTGTATGGTAGGAGACCCAGGAAGACCCCACTTCTTACCCCGAGACATAAAAAAGCCAGGCTGGAGTTTGCCAAAACTTACCTTAAAATGACTAAAACGTTTTGGAAGAATGTTCTCTGGTCAGATGAGACAAAAGTTTTGGGCAAAGGCATCAACAGAGTTTACAGGAGAAAAAAAGAGGCATTCAAAGAAAACACAGTCCCTACAGTCAAACATGGCAGAGGTTCCCTGATGTTTTGGGGTTGCTTTGCTGCCTCTGGCACTGGACTGCCTGACCGTGTGCATGGCATTATGAAGTCTGAAGACTACCAACAAATTTTGCAGCATAATGTAGGGCCCAGTGTGAGAAAGCTGGGTCTCCCTCAGAGGTCATGGGTCTTACAGCAGGACAATGACCCAAAACACTTCAAAAAGCACCAGAAAATGGTTTGAGAGAAAGCACTGGAGACTTCTAAGGTGGCCAGCAAAGAGTCCAGACCTGAATCCCATAGAACACCTGTGTTTAGAAATACCCTGGTTTAGGGAAAGAGGGGGAAAAAAAAAAAGAGACAAGTGCGGCGCTTCCTCTGAGCGTAATACGTTTTTACCAACAAGTTAAAAACATTTATTTTATTTGTAGTTATGCTCACCTTCTATCGGTAAGAAATGCACGTTGAGATTCTCAAGGAATCAATTCTTTAGGCAACTCTTCTTCGTATGTTGTATAATCCAATAAGGTGTGCAGCTCACTTTGGAGAACTATGTGTTGATCCTGCTTCAGATCCACATAGGTGGCAATTTCAAAGAGAAAAAAAAAAAAAAACTCCAAGTAAATGTGGCGCTAAGCACCTACGGATTTTTTGAATTCATCCACTTCAAGTAAATGAATTTTTTAACATTTTTCATTTTCTCAAAATAAAAAAATAAAATATATTTGTACATTTTTTTTAAAAAACAGTACAACGCGTTTCGGCTGCTATTTTTACAGTGCAGCCTTCACTGTACTATAGTGCTTATTGTATTGTTTGTTCTTTTTGTTTTTTTACTACCTGATGAAGGCTGCACTGTAAAAATAGCAGCCGAAACGCGTTGTACTGTTTTTTAAAAAAAATTTACAAATATATTTTATTTTTTTATTTTGAGAAAATAAATGAATTTTTTAACATTTTTCACTTGAAGTGGATGAATTAAAAAAATCCGTAGGTGCTTAGCGCCACATTTACTTGGAGTTTTTTTTTGTTTTTTTTTCTCTATGAAATAGAACACCTGTGGAGAGATCTAAAAATGGCAGTTTGGAGAAGGCAGCCTTCAAATATCAGGGACCTGGAGCAGTTTGCCAAAGAAGAATGGTCTAAAATTCCAGCAGAGCATTGTAAGAAACTCATTGATGGTTACTGGAAGCGGTTGGTTGCAGTTATTTTGGCTAAAGGTTGTGCAACCAAGTATTAGGCTGAGGGTGCCAATACTTTTGTCTGGCCCATTCTTGGAGTTTTGTGTGAAATGATCAATGTTTTGCTTCATTCTCTTTTGTGTTTTTTCATTTAAGACAAATTAAATGAAGATAATAATAGCAAAGAATTTGTGATTGCAATCATTTTCAGGAAGAAACTGAGTATTATCTGACAGAATTGCAGGGGTGTCAATACTTTGGGCCATGACTGTATTCTGTAACATCGCCATAGGCAACCATTCTCCAGGGTTTATCTAATATATAAAGCTGATTTCACTGACCAATTCCCTTTAACCCAAAGAATGCCAGCAGTGAGTGGAAAGAAACTGCACAGTAGGGATACATCCAATCTATTTCAGGAAAAAAAATGTATTATGTGATCTGCAGAATACTACTAACATTATAAGAAAACCTGCAGCCAAAGGGGGAGAGTTTGGTCATTTTGAATATGCAAGATTAGGCTACGGTCACACGATCAGTACTTGGTCAGTGTTAGTGATGGGTGTGCACTAAAATGCTCGGGTTGAGCACCGAGCCCAATGTAAGTCTATGAGAAAGCCGAGCATTTTTACCGCTATCTTCCCCGGGGATCCTTTTAAAGTCTGAAAATGATGGAAACACTGCTCAAATGACACTGCCGTAAACAATTTTACGGCAGTGCGTGCGCAGTATAGTCTATCAGTAAGAGATAGATGCTACTCTGCCGGCGCCATTTTGCTGGATGTACTTTTTTTTTTTTAAGCCTCACAATAGCCAACAATATTATAGGCATTATCAGCCATAATATGTGTGTTATGTAAAATAGAGGACAGGTCACTGAGGGATCAGTAACCTGTCATAAACCATACAGATGAATATGTAAGCAGAGCACCACATGAAGACCCTCCACAGGCCACACCCTGAGCACGAGCATATCATTAACTCAAAACTGAAAATAAAGACTAAACAACCACCACAAGACAGATTTCATCATCATTTTAATCAGTAAAACGGCACCAACCTGACACTGTCTGTAGTGATACGACAAATAAGTATAAGAATTGTAGACATTATTATTGACGCCTGAAGAACAGGGCATATTAAATAAGAGATTATGAATATTTAGATGTTGGGAATCTGGGGAGTCTAATTATACTGTATATTATTTACTGTGGGTAAAATCCTGGAGGGCATTTTAAGAGATGCTATGCTGGCGTATCTGAAGAGGAATAACCTCATGACCCAATACCAACATGGGTTTAGTAGGGACCGTTCCTGTCAGACTAATCTCATCAATTTCTATGAGGAGGTAAGTTCCGGACTGGACCAAGGGAACCCAGTGGACGTACTGTATATGGACTTTTCAAAAGCTTTTTTTGAAACGGTGCCACACAAAAGGTTGATACATAAAATGAGAATAATGGGGATAGGGGAAAATATGTGTAAGTGGGTTAAGAGCTGGCTCAGGAATAGGAAACAAAGGGTGGTTATTAATGGAGCACACTCGGTCGCGGTTAGCAGTGGGGTACCACAGGGGTCAGTATTGGGCCCTCTTCTTTTTAACATATTTATTAATTACCTTGTAGGGGGCATTCAGAGTAGAATTTCAATATTTGCAGATGACACTAAACTCTGCAGGGTAATCAATACAGAGGAGGACAATTTTATATTACAGGATGATTCATGTAAACTAGAAGCTTGGGCTGATAAATGGCAAATGGGGATAAATGTAAGGTCATGCACTTGGGTAGAAGTAATAAGATGTATAACTATGTGCTTAATTGTAAAACACTGGACAAAACCGTCAACGAAAAAGACCTGGATGTATGACAAACTCACATTTAGTGGCCAGTGTCAGGCAGCTGCTACAAAGGGAAATAAAATAATGGGATTCATTAAAATAAGCATAGATGCTCATGAGGAGAACGATACATACATGCTAGCCACCTTAGGGAGAGACCCAAGTTGGGCTAAATGTAGCGGGACGAAAGAGACCGAAAAGCCCTCTACTTAAAGGAAATACATAGTGGATGCTTTCCTGAAACGGAAAGTACTTGCAAGCAGCATAATACAAAGGATAGCAGGTTTACACAGAATCCTTTGCAGTAGGCGGAGCTATGCAAATCATCTCTTTCCAAGATGAAAGAGATGATTTGCATAGCTCCGCCTACTGCAAAGGATTCTGGGTAAACCTGCTATCCTTTGTATTATGCTGCTTGCAAGTACTTTCCGTTTCAGGAAAGCATCCACCATGAGGAGAACATAATTTTACCTCTATACAAGTCACTAGTTCGACCACACTTAGAATACTGTGCACAGTTCTGGTCTCCGGTGTATAAGAAAGACATAGCTGAACTAGAGCGGGTGCAGAGAAGAGCAACCTAGGTTATTAGAGGACTCGGGGGGTCTGCAATACCAAGATAGGTTATTACACTTGGGGCTATTTAGTTTGGAAAAACGAAGGATAAAGGGTGATCTTATGTTAATGTATAAATATATGAGGGGACAGTACAAAGACCTTTCTGATGATGTTTTTAATCATAGACCTGAGACAGGGACAAGGGGGCATCCTCTACGTCTGGAGGAAAGAAGGTTTAAGCATAATAACAGACGCGGATTCTTTACTGTAAGAGCAGTGAGACTATGGAACTCTGCCGTATGATGTTGTACTAAGTGCTCCATTACTAAAACTTAAGAGGGGACTGGATACCTTTCTTGAAAAGTATAATGTTACAGGGTATATATACTAGATTCCTTGATAGGGCGTTGATCCAGGGAACTAGTCTGATTGCCGTATGTGGAGTCGGGAAGGAATTCTTTTCCCCAATGTGGAGCTTACTCTTTGCCACATTGTTTTTTTTTGCCTTCCTCTGGATCAACATGTTAGGGCAAGTTAGATTAGGCTATGGGTTGAACTAGATGGACTTATAGTCTTCCTTCAACCTTAATAACTGTTACTATGTAAATTGTGAAGAAACCCAAATAAACCCTAAAATTTAACTTTTATCTATATATATATATATATATATATATATATAATTGTCTAAGGGGTACTTCCATCTGTCTGTCTGTAACTTCTGTCATGGAAATCCCGCGTCGCTGATTGGTCTCGCCAGCTGCCTGATCTGGCTGCCGCGACCAATCAGCGACGGGCACAGCCCGGCCGAGAATTAGTCCCTCCCTACTTCCTTCCGGTCAGTGCCCAGCGCCCGCATACTCCCCTCCAGTCAGTGCTCATACAGGATTTATGGCAGTGTTAACAGACCGCGTTATGCCGCGGGTAACGCACTCCGTTAACGCTATTAACCCTCTGTGTCCCCAACTTTTTACTATTAATGCTGCCCATGCAGCATCAATAGTAAAAAGATCTAATGTTAAAAATAATAAAAAAAACAAAAAACCTGCTATTCTCACCTTCCATCGTCCGCGAGACGCGCGCGGCTTCTGCCAGCTTCCGATCGCAGAGATGCATTGCGAAATTACCCAGGAGACTTAGCGGTCTCGCGAGACTGCTAAGTCATCTGGGTAATTTTGCAATGCATCCTGGGAACAGAAGATGGCGGCAGCCGTGCGCGCATCGGCACAGCTTCGCTGGACCCCCGCGGGTGAGTATATAGCTTTTTTATTTTAATTTTTTTTTTAACAGGGATACGGTGCCCACACTGCTATATACTGCGTGGGCTGTTATATACTGCGGACATGGTGCCCACACTGCTATATGCTACGTGGGCTGTTATATACTACGTGGCTGCTATATACTACATGGCCAGTGTTATATACTACGTGGGCTGTGTTATATACTACTTGGCTGCTATATACTACGTGGCCAGTGTTATATACTATGTGGGCTGTGCTATATACTACGTGGCCAGTGTTATATACTATGTGGCCTGTGTTATATACTGCGTGGCTACTATATACTGTTTGGGCTGTGTTATATACTGCGTGGCCACTGTTATATACTGCGTGGCCTGTAAAACGCATCGAGTATTCTACAATATATACAGTGCCTACAAGTAGTATTCAACCCCCTGCAGATTTAGCAGGTTTAATAAGATGCAAATAAGTTAGAGACTTCAAACAAGAGCAGGATTTATTAACAGATGCATAAATCTTACAAAACAAAAAGTTTTGTTGCTCAGTTAAATTTTTATAAATTTTAAACATAAAAGTGTGGGTAAATTATTATTCAACCCCTTGGTCTAATATTTTGTGGAATAACCTTTGTTTGCAATTACAGCTAATAATCGTCTTTTATAAGACCTGATCAGGCCGGCACAGGTCTCTGGAGTTATCTTGGCCCACTCCTCCATGCAGATCCTCTCCAAGTTATCTAGGTTCTTTGGGTGTCTCATGTGTACTTTAATCTTGAGCTCCTTCCACAAGTTTTCAATTGGGTTAAGGTCAGGAGACTGACTAGGCCACTGCAACACCTTGATTTTTTGCCTCTTGAACCAGGCCTTGGTTTTCTTGGCTGTGTGCTTTGGGTCGTTGTCTTGTTGGAAGATGAAATGACGACCCATCTTAAGATCCTTGATGGAGGAGCGGAGGTTCTTGGCCAAAATCTCCAGGTAGGCCGTGCTATCCATCTTCCCATGGATGCGGACCAGATGGCCAGGCCCCTTGCCTGAGAAACAGCCCCACAGGTTGATGCTGCCACCACCATGCTTGACTGTAGGGATGGTATTCTTGGGGTCGTATGCAGTGCCATCCAGTCTCCAAACGTCACGTGTGTGGTTGGCACCAAAGATCTCGATCTTGGTCTCATCAGACCAGAGAACCTTGAACCAGTCAGTCTCAGAGTCCTCCAAACTGTAGACGAGCCTTGACATGATGCTTTGAAAGTAAAGGTACCTTACGGGCTCGTCTGGAACGGATACCATTGCGGTGGAGTACGTTACTTATGGTATTGACTGAAACCAATGTCCCCACTGCCATGAGATCTTCCTGGAGCTCCTTCCTTGTTGTCCTTGGGTTAGCCTTGACTCTTCGGACAAGCCTGGCCTCGGCACGGGAGGAAGCTTTCAAAGGCTGTCCAGGCCGTGGAAGGCTAACAGTAGTTCCATAAGCCTTCCACTTCCGGATGATGCTCCCAACAGTGGAGACAGGTAGGCCCAACTCCTTGGAAAGGGTTTTGTACCCCTTGCCAGCCTTGTGACCCTCCACGATCTTGTCTCTGATGGCCTTGGAATGCTCCTTTCTCTTTCCCATGTTGACCATGTATGAGTGCTGTTCACAAGTTTGGGGAGGGTCTTAAATAGTCAGAAAAGGCTGGAAAAAGAGATAATTAATCCAAACATGTGAAGCTCATTGTTCTTTGTGCCTGAACTACTTCTTAATACTTTAGGGGAACCAAACAGAATTCTGGTGGGTTGAGGGGTTGAATAATAAATGACCCTCTGAAAAGACTTTTCACAATTTAAAAAAATAATAAAGAAATAACATTCTTTTTTGCTGCAGTGCATTTCACACTTCCAGGCTGATCTACAGTCCAAATGTCACAATGCCAAGTTAATTCCAAATGTGTAAACCTGCTAAATCTGCAGGGGGTTGAATACTACTTGTAGGCACTGTATGTGTACAGCAGCCACATAGTATATAGCAGAGGCCACGTAGTATTTGTCTGCTATATACTACATGGCTCCTATATACTACGTGGGCTGTGCTATATACTATGTATACATACATACATATTCTAGAATACCCGATGCATTAGAATCGGGCCACCATCTAGTTATTATATAAGTGTTAAAAATTGCTGCAGGGTATATAAATGGGTCCCTAATCTGCCTAAATTTGTCATTAAAGGGAACCTGTCACCCCGTTTTTTCAGTATGAGATAAAAATACCGTTAAATAGGGCCTGAGCTGTGTTTTACAATAGGGTATTTTTTGTCCCCTGATTCCCCACCTATGTTGCCGAAATACCTTACAAAAATCGCCGTTTTCGCCTGTCAATCAGGCTGGTCTGGTCAAAAGGGCGTGGTCACAGCGCTGTTTCTCCCCCACATCTTGCTTATGTTCCCGTTGGTGGCGTAGTGCTTCTCGCATGCGCAAGTGCCGAATGCACTGCGCAGCTGTAGAAAAAGAGCGCGATCTGCGCTATTCAGCTTTTTATCGGTGGGCGCGGCCATCTTCCTGAGGCCACGTGTGCACAGATGGAGTGTTCTGCTTCCCGGGGCTTCAGGAAAATGGCCGTGGGATGCCGCGCGTGCGCAGATGGAGATCGCGGCGGCCATTTTCCTGAAGCCGAGTTCGCAGATGTGGGGGAGAAACAGCGATGTCGCCACGCCCTTTTGACCAGACCAGCCTGATTGACAGGCGAAAATGGTTCCATTAAAACAGCACTTGAATGGCATCAGTGTGTAGTCAATGAGCTGTCCTTATCATTGTAAGGCTAAGTTCACATGAGCGAATAAAAAGAATGTTGTACAGTTTTCACTCAGAAAAAATGACCTTTGGTATGGTGGTCTGTATAGGATTCATATGGCATCAGTTTGTTTTTTTCTTTAACTCCGCAGTTATGATTTAAAAGACCAAATCCAATTTCCTCTTAAGTATGGCAATGTATCCATAAATACCGATTCTAAAAGGTTGATCTGTGTGGGATATGGATATGGAGCATCCATAGACCTCAACAGGTGAGACTCATCTGAATCATGGGAAAAAATAAGTGTAAGCTGAGATTTTTATTTTTCCACGTGAAGATTGTCCTCGAAAAGAAAAAAAAAAAAAAAAACCACGCTCATCTGCACCGCTCAATTGAGTAAGATTCGTCCTTCTGCTGTCAATGTTATGTCAGGTGTTTGACAGACAGACCAAGAATATAGTCTGGTGAACTTGGCCAATTGATAGCAGAAGTTTTGCAAATGACTTTTTTATACGGGAAAACCTGATGAAAAACTGATAGGAAAAATCACTTTTCCCTGAAACCAAGACATGCCTTTTGGGTTTGTTGGGAAATATAGCCCAACATACCTCAATTGGAATTAAGCAAATGGTTTTTCCGGCATGTACAGGTATAGCGAGCTGTTGGATCCAGCCCAATCTACCATGGGGGAACATATCTCTAAGGGCTTGTGCACATGGATGGATTTTCAGTCCCAGTGTGATCCAATAAACGTTGCACTCGGACCAATGTTATTCTGTGAAGCAGTGCACATAAGACTGGCTTGGGCTGAGGAAAAAAAAAAAATCACTGCATGAGACAATATTTAGATCGCCCTTGGCCATGCAAGTCAACGAGTACGTGGAAATCATCAGACTGCACTCAGATGCGGTGTGATTTCCGCAGCCTCACGGAATGGAGAAGATGGGAGAAATATTTTTTTTTCTCCATCTTCTCCTTATCCGAGAGAATCAGATCACACTATGAACACATTAATCAAACGCTTATCAGAGTTTGATTTGGATTATCAACCAGATTTTCTCGTATGAGAAAAAATACAGTCATCTGCACCTGCCATAAACTGAAAGGAATTGTGAGGAAAGGTGGATATACACAAGACTACGTTCCCATGAGGAGTATCATATATTATATCATAATATTACTGCACATATTCGGTAAATTAGGTAACTTTTGTTTCTACATTGCGTTTTTAGGCCACAGTCAGTATTTTATGCCAGTGGGTGATAAATACAGAAGTAGTGACGTGTTTCTATTATACTTTTCATCTTTTAGTTTTCGCTTACAAATACGTTGGTAAAATATTAACCAAATACCAAACGTGTGAACGTGGCCTCACCGTGTTTTTGATGTTGCTTTTTTTGTCTCTTGTTGGTTTGTCATGTTTGAAATAAAGCTGCCTTGTTTATGATATTTCCTGGTATTTTGCTGTGACAAAACTTTATTCAGTCAGGTGTGGATTACATGCATTTTTTTAGCTGCGGATTTCCCGCGTCTAATGTAAGTCTATGGGGAAAATCCTCACATAAATCTCAGCGTACCCACAGGAGAACCTGACATGTTGTGGATTTCAGACCCACACCACAGGTCAGTTTACACGGATTAAATACAAAGTCCAGTGGGCAGGAGATTCCTATAAATCCTGTCTACTTTGCTAGAACTATAAGACGCTCCATTTTTTGCTCAACGAAAAAAGGCAGCATTAAAAGCTTGTCATGGGAACTTATCCTAAAGAGGAAATGCCTGAAAAAATTGGAATCCATGTAGGGGAGGTGGATCGCCATTCCAGACCTTCCTACTCCGGCACTACTGAACACCAGGTTTAAAGACCCACTCCAGCATGTTTCTTTTCAGCACTGGAGAGGTTCCCTGCCCTTAGTCTTATACTCACCAGCCGCTGTTTTCAGCTCTTCCCTGCGCCGCTCCGGTCCCAAAGCGCCATCTTGTGACCGCAATTTCTGACAAACCAGCAATCAGAGGAAACAGCACAAGCTCTCTGTGTAAGTCTATGAGATCCTCTAGGTCAACTGCGATCAACTTACGAAGGCTATATGTGAACTTGCAACTCAGAGCTGATAACTGTGGCCAAAGAGTTATTGCATCTTTAGACGCTCACAAGGCGTTCGATAGTGTGGAGTGGGGATATCTCTGGCAGGTGTTGCTAAAAATGGGGTTTGGACCGCAGTTCATATCCTGAATTCAACTAATGCACTCGATGCCGATGGCCAGGGTTAGGGTAAACGGGGAGTTGTCACGGACCATACAATTGGCTAGAGGGACGAGACAGGGGTGTCCGCTTTCCCTTTTGTTTGCTCTGGCGGTGGAACCACTGGCCGCTACGCTTTGACGGTCTGATGAGATGACGAGGTTTAAATATGGGGTGATTGAAGAAAGGGTGGCGTTGTATGCGGATGACATTTTGTTGTTTCTGGCTGATCCAGCTACATCCTTGGAGGGAGCCATTGGGATTATTGAACGATTCGGATCAGTGTCGGGGCTTAGGATAAATTGGAGTAAGTCTATTTTGTTTAAGGTGGACGATGTGGGTGGGGAACCATTGGAGGATGGGCGACTGGAGGTGACGAGTAAATTTAAGTACCTTGGAATATGGGTATCTATGCCGGTCACTGATTACATACATGAGAATCTGACTCCAATCTTGGGTGCCCTCAAGGCAAAGGCGGATGCTTGGCTTAAGCTGCATTTGTCTGTGGTAGGTAGGGTGAATCTTATCAAAATGATTCTGATGCCGAAAATACTGTATATTCTCCATAATGCACCGGTTTGGATACCACGCGGGAAATTTAGACAGATCAACTCTCTGTTTAGGAATATGATATGGGGGAGGCAGCATCCGCGTATCAAACTGGAGACACTTCAGCGACCCAAGGATGAAGGGGGTCTGGCATTGCCTAACCCTGAGTTGTACTTTCTTGCAGCCCAGAGTCAGCATCTAAGGGGCTGGGCGCATGAAGGGTCATCTGGAGCGGTGCAGCGGTTGATGGAAGTGGTGACAAAAAGAAGGCCAGTGGTACAATGTTTGGAGGATGGATCCTTGGAGAGTCTGGTGAAGCTGCATCCGACTTTGCTGTTGATGCGCAAGCTGTGGAGTAGATTGAGGCACATACGTGGGATCACGGACTTGACTAGATACTCGCCGCTATGGCATAATAACAATCTGAAAGAATTTGAGGCATTGGGGGTACTGATAGAGTGGCTGGGCAAAGGGATTCAGTATGTATACCAAATAATTGAGCAAGGTGAACTGAAATCATTTTCCCAATTGCAGGCGGAATTTGGTCTTGGGACTGCAGGGGAGTATCAGTATTTGCGGATGAGGCATGCCTTTGGAGCTCAGAGTAGGAACGGAGGTATTAGGATTCAAAGAGATATAGTACTGGAGTATGTGTGTAATGACGGGACGACTGGAGGAGTCATATCCACGCTGTATAGGGATCTGTTGCACACTTTCCTATTGGGGTTTCCAATAATGGCCAGAGCTAAATGGGAAAGGGATCTGGGTCCAATGGATAACGAGACTTGGGAGTCGGTGTTAGAATGGGTCCCAAGACTGTCAATGAGTGAACCATATAGACTGTCACAGCTTTATGTGATACACAGAGTTTATAGGTCTCCGATGGTGCTATATAAGGCAGGATTGCGTAATGACTCTGAATGCCCGAGGTGTAAGTCTACGGATGCAGACATTTTCCATATGATGTGGACATGTCCGAGGTTGGCTGCCTTCTGGGTGGTAGTTTTGAGTCGTATGGAAGGTGCGTATGGATGCACGGTGCCAAGGGATCCAGTTGTCTGTGTGTTGGGATGCGTGGATGAGATTGGAGTGGATAAACACCTAAAGATAGCTATAGCCAGATTGTTGTATATGGCTAGGAAGGTGATAGCTAGAAACTGGATTAGGGAAGAGCCGCCGTCAAGAGGAGAGTTCCTCCAGTATGTGAAACAGGGCCTGACACTGTAAAAGGGGATTTATAAGAAGAGAGGGAAAATTGAAACGTTCAATAAAATGTGGTCTTCATGGATTGCTATGGGATAGTAATGTAAAGTGTGGCTTATACGATTGGTCGAGGGATTAGATACTTTATTGTTTTAATGATGAAAGTAATTAGCAAGATGAGCTGCTTTGTGGGGTTGGGGCGGGGGGCCTTGGGATCGAAGGGGGTTGTTTGAAGGGGGTTGTTTGAAGGGGGAGGGGGGGGGGGGGGAACTCTGTATTGAAAATGTGAATGTAACCTGTTAATTGCCTTGTTATTCTTAATAAAAATCTATTTGATCAAAAAAAAAAGTCTATGAGATCCTCGTTCTGGCTCTCATAGACTTACATTGAGTATTGATTTCTAGCATGGTAGCAAACACTGGAGCAATCCGGCAAGGCACAACCTGCAGAAGACGACCAGGGCGGCATCAATAACAGAAGAACGTGACAGCTGATAAGCAGAGTGCTAGGGGCAGGGAAAGCATACCACTACAGTACTGCAAGAAAAAAAATTACGTGGTGCTTTTAGTTTTTTAGATAGAGGTTAGTCAATTCTTGGTCACTTACATCCCTGAGAAGCGAAAGATTGAATCCAACCTACTTATAGCCAAGCAGAGAAGTCTGGGGCAGTCAATCCCCGCTTTATACACATTAGTTTGTCAGTAGGTTTCTTCAAAATGGGCAGTATTTACCAAAAACTATAATGAATGTCTAGGTGCAGCTCTAAGATCATACAAAGATTTTGAAAACATGCAACACATATGTATGAATCAACCAGATAGTGTACTCAGAGAGGAGACAGGATAGTACAAATATTTAATGTTTATTAATTAAAAAACTCAGAATTGGAAAAATATCAATTTTTTTTTAAAGGGAATCTGAACAGGATTTCACCTCTCTGTTTACATGTGCATATAGCTCTTTCAAAGACAAGCCCAGCAATACCATTATATGGCCAGTCCATTCCTCCGTTATTAAGAAATCGGCGTTTAAATTTATATGAAAATACGGCTGAAAAGCTCAAATAGATCTGAAGCCTCTGTCATTCCAGCTCTGTTTCTCGTCCAGCACCACTACCGCCTCCTGCTGCTTGACTGAGAGCATCTGTTTTGTGACTTCAGGCAGGGAATAGAGCTGGAGTGACAGAGGCTTCAGATCTGCAGTTTCATTTACATATCAATTCAAATGCCAATTTCTCAGTAAGGGAGGAACGGACTGGCCATGTTAAAATATTGCTGGACTTGTCTATGAAAGATCTACATGTGCATATAAATAGCTTGGAGGGTGAAATCCTGCTGACAGATCCCTTTAAACTTGATTTCATAAATTCAAAACACTTTACACTCCATTTACAATTTTTCTTTAAAAAACACAAAAACATATTTTGGGATTGAGATACAAAAGCTGCAATGTCTATGACAAGACACTATGTATAGAATTAAAGCAATTACAGTACAGTTGATGGATCTAAATAGTTGATAAGTTTGTGACAAGAGTACCCCTTTAAAGGATATGTCCACCGGCACAACCACTTTTTTTGCCCCATTATTTTTTCCTGAAATCTATAACTTATCCCTACATATGTCGATGCAGCTGTAGGAGGGCTTGTTTTTTTTTCCCGTTCTGAGATGCAGTTTTTATTGATCCCACCTAGAGGAACATGCAACATTTTGATCTCTTTTTGGGGGAGGTGTCTTTAGATATTTTTTTCTTGAAAGCACTTACTGCATGGGTTCTCTTCATAATTTCATTGCTCAGACTTTTACAAACATGGCAATATCGAATAAATATATTTTTTTACGTTTCATTATATTTGAAATATGACAAGGGATATAATTTAAAAGGGAATCTGTCAACACATTTGACCTATCTAGACTATTAATATGGGAGTACAGGTTATAGAATACTGAAAACAGTCCAACCTTGTGTCTCATATCATATTGTTGAGAAAATGCCCTCTTCCAGGCTCTGGGGAGGACGCTGCCTGGAAGATAACTCTGCCTCCAGAGATTACTCTACATGAAGGGGAGATACCAGTGGGATATGTAATGGTTACCAGTGTGATGTGTAATGGTTACTTACCAAAGTTGCCAGTGGGATGTGTAATGGTTACCAGTGGGATGTGTAATGGCCGCTGTCTGCTCTCCTGATCTCACTGTAGAGCAGACACATTCGCAGCTTCCTCTCAGCTTCAATCTCACAGGCAAACAGGGTTGTAATGTTGTTGCATAACAGCAGAGCTCAGAGAGCTGCAAAAATGTGTTTGCAAGAAGACAAATTTAATTTCTCTAATTTCTTGTCTCACAATGGTAACTCCATATAAAATAATCTCTGGAGGCAGATTCTCATGCAGATCAGTGTCCGACCCAGTGTCCTAAACAGCTCATTCACATATAAGAAAAACGTGGAATTCTCTGGAATAAGACATTGGATTGCAGCTATCAAGGCATCATGTTATTCAGCCTCCTATGACCTACATGCTCATATAGATGGCATAGGAGGGGTGATCCTACTGACATATATGTTTATATATATTAAGATTTTTTTTATTGATTTTCACTTTATACTTTTGGTGCTTCACAAGTTAGGAGTACAGTTAGATCTCAAAGTTTTTTGCCTGGGACTCCTACTTGCCTTACTCAACTCAATGCCTCTGTAAGGGGCAGATCTGAGGGTTTTTTTTGAGGATTCAGGCAGAAGCCGAACACGATGGAAGGTACCCACTGCAGAACGTAGTGTGAACAGCCCCATAAATAGAAAGGACATGTAAATGATGAATCTTTAAACTGATTTTCCTTCAAATCCAAGAGCTATATCCAGCAGCATTTGACCCTGTGACTCTTCCTTGCCCCCCGCACTAAACTCTGCTGACAGTTCTCTAAATGTACTGCACACTCTGCGCTGCTTGATGTGTTCACGGTGAATCGCATGCATCCAGTTATAACGCGCATCTCCGTATAAAACCACCAACGACCTTCGCGGGAGATGTATAGCTACTTTCACATCACTATAGGGAACCAAGGCAGACTTTGATGTGTGAACGCCCGCGCAGGCCGGGAGGTCAGGCTGCATATTAACCACATCGCTATTGATCCCAGGTTGTAGACAGCTTCCATTCTGTTCACTATGTTGATCCGAGGTAGAAATCAGCAGCAGATTGTCTACAGAAGAACTTGTCATCGTGAGCACAGTATCTGTAAGAAGATTCAGACTTACTAGTCTTTCTCCCCAAAGCCAAGAGTCATCAAAGTGGGGGTCAATGGCAGACCCTCTGTGAGAATTGTAATCCAGATTACATTGCTCAACAGGCAGGAACCCTTTCAGGACAGAGTGATTCTTCATCCTTTCCCAGAGGATTTTGCTAAAACTCGGAAGACCATTGAAATTGGCAATTTTGATTTTTTGCTTCTTAAAGTTCACCTTTGGACCAAAATCCTGTGGACATAAAAGATACACATAATTCAGCACAAGCCAAACACGTGACCTGGATGCCCAATTTTTCTACTGTACATTACCACCATATGTATAAACGCATTTGGCAAAGGATTAAGAATAGGGACTGAATTTAAAAAAGACACAGCCATTATAAGCAAAACATAACAAATGGCAGTAGATGAAATTATAAGGCTTTTCTCAAATATGTGTTATTAGCAAAACAGATGATCCCATCGGTATTACAGGGATGCAGGTTTTCATTTGATTTTTGATTGATCTGGTGAGATAAGACACCAGCACAGACCTCCGCTGTGTTTGCAAGCTGCGAAGTCCCAGTCTCTCCCCACACAATTACCGTATATCTTCCCTCTCAGAAGCATAAAAAAACCATACAGATGTCAAATCAGTGAGACGGTGGAAAGCCAGGCTTCAATCTCTCATTCTTAAGGGGTTAGAACCTTCATCTCTAAATTAGGCATGGCATTCTTAATTACGGTATATCTTTTTAAGAAATGCTCTATACTTTTGCCTCTTTTCACTTCATGGAGTATGCCAAGAGATGAAAAGTCATCAGGCATCCAATATAAAAAAAAGCTTCCCCTAAAAAAACAGAGGAATCCAAGTTTGGTAAACAGAGAAAATGTATGTTGTTGTCTTCCCCAAAATTGAACAACAAACAGACACAAATGCAGTATGATAGTGGGAAGGTATATATGAGTTCTGAATTGCATTACTTCCATATATACCCAGAAAATTTGCAACAACTTCTGCCACAATTTATGGCTAAAACTATTGCAAAACAATTGATGAATTCGCCATGATGGAGCTGATAGGGCCGTGTGTGTCACGGTATCACAGGCCTGATCTCTGTACTTCCTAAATATCCGCATATACAGAGCAATCATAATATAAATATAATATTGTGACAGTTTATTTAGATCATATTTTTAGGAACATTACTTGCATACAAAAGCAAGCAGAGAAGAAACGTCATGTCATTTCAAGGGAATCTGTCAGCAGGTTTTGACTATATAATTTGAGAGAAGCATAATGTAGGGCTAGAAAGCCTGAGCCCAGCAATGTATCACTTACTGGACTACTTAATGCAGTTTTGATAGAATCCTTGTTTCTCTGATGTAGATGTAGCAGAGCTAAGCTTCTGTGCTGTGTATAACCCCGCCCACACCCCTGACTAGCAGCTTCCTCTGTACACTGTGCATAGGCAGGAAGCTTCCAATCAGTGGTGGGGGCTGGATTACACAGATTAGCTGGACTGGTCTGCAAGTGAGATGTAGTCATGTAGTGATAATCTCCTGCTGATAAAATACTGATTGTATTAACCCCTTCATGACCCAGCCTATTTTGACCTTAAAGACCTTGCCGTTTTTTGCAATTCTGACCAGTGTCCCTTTATGAGGTAATAACTCAGGAACGCTTCAACGGATCCTAGCGGTTCTGAGATTGTTTTTTCGTGACATATTGGGCTTCATGTTAGTGGTAAATTTAGGTCAATAAATTCTGCGTTTATTTGTGACAAAAACGGAAATTTGGCGAAAATTTTGAAAATTTCGCAATTTTCACATTTTGAATTTTTATTCTGTTAAACCAGAGAGATATGTGACACAAAATAGTTAATAAATAACATTTCCCACATGTTTACTTTACATCAGCACAATTTTGGAAACAAAATTTTTTTTTGTTAGGAAGTTATAAGGGTTAAAATTTGACCAGCGATTTGTCATTTTTACAACGAAATTTACAAAACCATTTTTTTTAGGGACCACCTCACATTTGAAGTCAGTTTGAGGGGTCTATATGGCTGAAAATACCCAAAAGTGACACCATTCTAAAAACTGCACCCCTCAAGGTACTCAAAACCACATTCAAGAAGTTTATTAACCCTTCAGGTGCTTCACAGCAGCAGAAGCAACATGGAAGGAAAAAATGAACATTTAACTTTTTAGTCACAAAAATTATCTTTTAGCAACAATTTTTTTATTTTCCCAATGGTAAAAGGAGAAACTGAACCACGAAAGTTGTTGTCCAATTTGTCCTGAGTACGCCGAAACCTCATATGTGGGGGTAAACCACTGTTTGGGCGCACGGCAGGGCTTGGAAGGGAAGGAGCGCCATTTGACTTTTTGAATCAAAAATTGGCTCCACTCTTTAGCGGACACCATGTCACGTTTGGAGAGCCCCCGTGTGCCTAAAAATTGGAGCTCCCCCACAAGTGACCCCATTTTGGAAACTAGACGCCCCAAGGAACTTATCTAGATGCATAGTGAGCACTTTGAACCCCCAGGTGCTTCACAAATTGATCCGTAAAAATGAAAAAGTACTTTTTTTTCACAAAAAAATTCTTTTAGCCTCAATTTTTTCATTTTCACATGGGCAGCAGGATAAAATGGATCCTAAAATGTGTTGGGCAATTTCTCCTGAGTACACCAATACCTCACATGTGGGGGGTAAACCACTGTTTGGGCACATGGTAAGGCTCGGAAGGGAAGGAGCGCCATTTGACTTTTTGAATGAAAAATTATTTCCATCGTTAGCGGACACCATGTCGCGTTTGGATAGCTCCTGTGTGCCTAAACATTGGCGCTCCCCCACAAGTGACCCCATTTTGGAAACTAGACCCCCCAAGGAACTTATTTAGATGCCTAGTGAGCACTTTAAACCCTCAGGTGCTTCACAAATTGATCTGTAAAAATGAAAAAGTACTTTTTTTTCACAAAAAAATTCTTTTCGCCTCAATTTTTTCATTTTCACATGGGCAGTAGGATAAAATGGATCATAAAATTTGTTGGGAAATTTCTCCCGAGTACGTCGATACCTCATATGTGGGGGTAAACCACTGTTTGGGCACTCGGCAGGGCTCGGAAGGGAAGGCGCGCCATTTGACTTTTTGAATGGAAAATTAGCTCCAATTGTTAGCGGACACCATGTCGCGTTTGGAGAGCCCCTGTGTGCCTAAACATTGGAGCTCCCCCACAAGTGACCCCATTTTGGAAACTAGACCCCCCAGGGAACTTATCTAGATGCATATTGAGCACTTTAAACCCCCAGGTGCTTCACAGAAGTTTATAACGCAGAGCCATGAAAATAAAAAATAATTTTTCTTTCCTCAAAAATGATTTTTTAGCCTGGAATTTCCTATTTTGCCAAGGATAATAGGAGAAATTGGACCCCAAATATTGTTGTCCAGTTTGTCCTGAGTACGCTGATACCCCATATGTGGGGGTAAACCACTGTTTGGGCGCACGGCAGGGCTCGGAAGGGATGGCACGCCATTTGGCTTTTTAAATGGAAAATTAGCTCCAATCATTAGCGGACACCATGTCACGTTTGGAGAGCCCCTGTGTGCCTAAACATTGGAGATCCCCCAGAAATGACACCATTTTGGAAACTAGACCCCCAAAGGAACTAATCTAGATGTGTGCTGAGGACTTTGAACCCCCAAGTGCTTCACAGAAGTTTATAACGCAGAGCCATGAAAATAAAAAAAAAAAAATTATTTTCTCAAAAATGATCTTTTAGCCTGCAATTTTTTATTTTCCCAAGGGTAACAGGAGAAATTTTACCCCAAAAGTTGTTGTCCAGTTTCTCCTGAGTACGCTGATACCCCATATGTGGGGGTAAATCACTGTTTGGGCACATGCCGAGGCTCGGAAGTGAAGTAGTGACGTTTTGAAATGCAGACTTTGATGGAATGCTCTGCGGGCGTCACGTTGCGTGTGCAGAGCCCCTGATGTGGCTTAACAGTAGAAACCCCCCACAAGTGACCGCATTTTGGAAACTAGACCCCGAAAGGAACTTATCTAGATGTGTGGTGAGCACTTTGAACCCCCAAGCGCTTCATAGAAGTTTATAATGCAGAGCCGTGAAAATAATAAATACGTTTTCTTTCCTCAAAAATAACTATTTAGCCCAGAATTTTTTAATTTTCCCAAGGGTAACAGGAGAAATTTGACCCCAATATTTGTTGTCCAGTTTCTCCTGAGTACGGTGATACCCCATATGTGGGGGTAAACTACTGTTTGGGCACATGCCGGGGCTTGGAATTGAAGTAGTGACGTTTTGAAATGCAGACTTTGATGGAATGCTCTGCGGGCGTCACGTTGCGTTTGCAGAGCCCCTGATGTGCCTAAACAGTAGAAACCCCCCACAAGTGATCCCATTTTGGAAACTAGACCCCGAAAGGAACTTATCTAGATGTGTGGTGAGCACTTTGAACCCCTAAGTGCTTCATAGAAGTTTATAATGCAGAGCCGTGAAAATAATAAATACGTTTTCTTTCCTCAAAAATAATTATTTAGCCCAGAATTTTTTATTTTCCCAAGGGTTACAGGAGAAATTGGACCCCAAAAGTTGTTGTCCAGTTTCTCCTGAGTACGCTGATACCCCATGTGTGGGGGTAAACCACTGTTTGGGCACACGTCGGGGCTCAGAAGGGAAGTAGTGACTTTTGAAATGCAGACTTTGATGGAATGGTCTGCGGGTGTCACGTTGCGTTTGCAGAGCCCATGGTGTGCCTAAACAGTAGAAACCCCCACAAGTGACCCCATTTTAGAAACTAGACCCCCCAAGGAACTTATCTAGATATGTGGTGAGCACTTTGAACCCCCAAGTGCTTCACAGACATTTACAACGCAGAGCCGTGAAAATAAAAAATCATTTTTCTTTCCTCAAAAATTATGTTTTAGCAAGCATTTTTTTTGATTCACAAGGTTAACAGGAGAAATTGGACCACAGTAATTGTTGCGCAGTTTGTCCTGAGTACACTGATACCCCATATGTGGGGGAAAAACCACTGTTTGGGCACACGTCGGGGCTCGGAATTGAGGGAGCACCATTTGACTTTTTGAATACGAGATTGGCTGGAATCAATGGTGGCGCCATGTTGCGTTTGGAGACCCCTGATGTGCCTAAACAGTGGAAACCCCTCAATTCTACCTCCAACACTAACCCCCCCACACCCCTAACCCTAATCCCAACTGTAGCCATAACCCTAATCACAACCCTAACCCCAACACACCCCTAACCACAACCCTAATTCCAACCCTAACCCTAAGGCTATGTGCCCACGTTGCGGATTCGTGTGAGATATTTCCGCACCATTTTTGAAAAATCGGCGGGTAAAAGGCACTGCGTTTTACCTGCGGATTTTCCGCGGATTTCCAGTGTTTTTTGTGCGGATTTCACCTGCGGATTCCTATTGAGGAACAGGTGTAAAACGCTGCGGAATCCGCACAAAGAATTGACATGCTGCGGAAAATACAACGCAGCGTTTCCGCGCGGTATTTTCCGCACCATGGGCACAGCGGATTTGGTTTTTCATATGTTTACATGGTACTGTAAACCTGATGGAACACTGCTGCGAATCCGCAGCGGCCAATCCGCACCGTGTGCACATAGCCTAATTCTAAAGGTATGTGCACACGCTGCGGAAAACGCTGCAGATCCGCAGCAGTTTCCCATGAGTTTACAGTTCAATGTAAACCTACGGGAAACAAAAATCGCTGCACACATGCTGCGGAAAAACTGCACGGAAACGCAGCGGTTTACATTCCGCAGCATGTCACTTCTTTGTGCGGATTCCGCAGCGGTTTTACAACTGCTCAAATAGAAAATCGCAGTTGTAAAACCGCAGTGAAATGCGCAGAAAAACCGCGGTAAATCCGCCATAAATCCGCAGCGGTTTAGCACTGCGGATTTATCAAATCCGCAGCGGAAAAATCCGCAGAGGACCAGAATACGTGTGCACATACCGAAACCCTAACCCTGATCCCTACCCCTAACCCTACCCTGTTATGGCTGGCAATCAGGCAACACAGCGTGCAGTAATCAGCGCACATACAGAGATCTGGCAATAACCAAAAACAATAGGACGAGCTCTGAGACGTGGAATCTCTGTAGACTGCAGTACCTGATCTATCCTCACACAACTATAAGCAGCAGTGGATTGCGCCTATCACTACCTATGCAACTCGGCACTGCCTGAGGAGCTGACTAGCCTGAAGATAGAAATACAAGCCTGACTTACCTCAGAGAAATACCCCAAAGGAATAGGCAGCCCCCCACATATAATGACTGTTAGCAAGATGAAAAGACAAACGTAGGAATGAAATAGATTCAGCAAAGTGAGGCCCGATATTCTAGACAGAGCGAGGATAGCAAAGAGAACTATGCAGTCTACAAAAAACCCTAAAACGAAAACCACGCAAAGGGGCAAAAAGACCCACCGTGCCGAACTAACAGCACGGCGGTGCACCCCTTTGCTTCTCAGAGCTTCCAGCAAAAGTTAATAGCAAGCTGGACAGAAAAAACAGAAAACAAACTAGAAGCACTTATCTAGCAGAGCAGCAGGCCCAAGGAAAGATGCAGTAGCTCAGATCCAACACTGGAACATTGACAAGGAGCAAGGAAGACAGACTCAGGTGGAGCTAAATAGCAAGGCAGCCAACGAGCTCACCAAAACACCTGAGGGAGGAAGCCCAGAGACTGCAATACCACTTGTGACCACAGAAGTGAACTCAGCCACAGAATTCACAACAGTACCCCCCCCTTGAGGAGGGGTCACCGAACCCTCACCAGAACCCCCAGGCCGACCAGGATGAGCCACATGAAAGGCACGAACAAGATCTGGGGCATGGACATCAGAGGCAAAAACCCAGGAATTATCTTCCTGAGCATAACCCTTCCATTTGACCAGATACTGGAGTTTCCGTCTAGAGACACGAGAATCCAAAATCTTCTCCACAATATACTCCAATTCCCCCTCCACCAAAACAGGGGCAGGAGGCTCCACAGATGGAACCATGGGTGCCACGTATCTCCTCAACAACGACCTATGGAATACATTATGTATGGAAAAGGAGTCTGGGAGGGTCAGACGAAAAGACACCGGATTGAGAATCTCAGAAATCCTATACGGACCAATAAAACGAGGTTTAAATTTAGGAGAGGAAACCTTCATAGGAATATGACGAGAAGATAACCAAACCAGATCCCCAACACGAAGTCGGGGTCCCACACGGCGTCTGCGATTAGCGAAAAGCTGAGCCTTCTCCTGGGACAAGGTCAAATTGTCCACTACCTGAGTCCAGATTTGCTGCAACCTGTCCACCACAGAATCCACACCAGGACAGTCCGAAGACTCAACCTGTCCTGAAGAGAAACGAGGATGGAACCCAGAATTGCAGAAAAATGGAGAGACCAAGGTAGCCGAGCTGGCCCGATTATTAAGGGCGAACTCAGCCAACGGCAAAAATGACACCCAATCATCCTGGTCAGCGGAAACAAAACATCTCAGATATGTTTCCAAGGTCTGATTGGTTCGTTCGGTCTGGCCATTAGTCTGAGGATGGAAGGCCGAGGAGGAAGATAAGTCAATACCCATCCTACCACAAAAGGCTCGCCAGAACCTCGAGACAAACTGGGAACCTCTGTCAGAAACAATATTCTCAGGAATGCCATGTAAACGAACCACATGCTGGAAGAACAAAGGCACCAAATCAGAGGAGGAAGGCAATTTAACCAAGGGCACCAGATGGACCATTTTAGAAAAGCGATCACAGACCACCCAAATGACCGACATTTTTTGAGAAACGGGAAGGTCAGAAATGAAATCCATCGAAATATGTGTCCAAGGCCTCTTCGGGACCGGCAAGGGCAAAAGCAACCCACTGGCACGTGAACAGCAGGGCTTAGCCCTAGCACAAATTCCACAGGACTGCACAAAAGCACGCACATCCCGTGACAGAGACGGCCACCAGAAGGATCTAGCAACCAACTCCCTGGTACCAAAGATTCCTGGATGACCGGCCAGCACCGAACAATGAAGTTCAGAGATAACTTTACTAGTCCACCTATCAGGGACGAACAGTTTCTCGGCCGGACAACGATCAGGTTTATTAGCCTGAAATTTCTGCAACACTCTCCGCAAATCAGGGGAGATGGCAGACACAATGACTCCTTCCTTGAGGATACTCGCCGGCTCAGATAACCCCGGAGAGTCGGGCACAAAACTCCTAGACAGAGCATCCGCCTTCACATTTTTAGAGCCCGGAAGGTATGAAATCACAAAATCAAAACGAGCAAAAAATAACGACCAACGGGCCTGTCTAGGATTCAAGCGCTTGGCAGACTCAAGATAAGTAAGGTTCTTATGATCAGTCAAAACCACCACGCGATGCTTAGCACCCTCAAGCCAATGACGCCACTCCTCGAATGCCCACTTCATGGCCAGCAACTCTCGGTTGCCCACATCATAATTACGCTCAGCAGCAGAAAATTTCCTGGAAAAGAAAGCACATGGTTTGAACACTGAGCAACCAGAACCTCTCTGTGACAAAACCGCCCCTGCACCAATCTCAGAAGCATCAACCTCGACCTGGAACGGAAGAGAAACATCAGGTTGACACAACACAGGGGCACAGCAAAAACGACGCTTCAACTCCTGAAAAGCTTCCACGGCAGCAGAAGACCAATTAACCAAATCAGCACCCTTCTTGGTCAAATCGGTCAATGGTCTGGCAATGCTAGAAAAATTACAGATGAAGCGACGATAAAAATTAGCAAAGCCCAGGAATTTCTGCAGACTTTTTAGAGATGTCGGCTGAGTCCAATCCTGGATGGCCTGAACCTTAACCGGATCCATCTCGATAGTAGAAGGGGAAAAGATGAACCCCAAAAATGAAACTTTCTGCACACCGAAGAGACACTTTGATCCCTTCACGAACAAGGAATTAGCACGCAGTACCTGGAAAACCATTCTGACTTGCTTCACATGAGACTCCCAATCATCTGAGAAGATCAAAATGTCATCCAAGTAAACAATCAAGAATTTATCCAGATACTCACGGAAAATGTCATGCATAAAAGACTGAAAAACAGATGGAGCATTGGCAAGTCCGAACGGCATCACCAGATACTCAAAATGACCCTCGGGCGTATTAAATGCCGTTTTCCATTCATCTCCCTGCCTGATTCTCACCAGATTATACGCACCACGAAGATCAATCTTAGTAAACCAACTAGCCCCCTTAATCCGAGCAAACAAGTCAGAAATCAATGGCAAGGGATACTGAAACTTAACAGTGATCTTATTAAGAAGGCGGTAATCAATACACGGTCTTAGCGAACCATCCTTCTTGGCTACAAAAAAGAACCCTGCTCCCAATGGTGACGACGATGGGCGAATATGTCCCTTCTCCAGGGACTCCTTCACATAACTGCGCATAGCGGTGTGTTCAGGTACGGACAAATTAAATAAACGACCCTTAGGGAATTTACTACCAGGAATCAAATCGATAGCACAATCACAATTCCTATGCGGAGGTAGGGCATCAGACTTGGACTCTTCAAATACATCCTGAAAGTCCGACAAGAACTCTGGGATGTCAGAAGGAATGGATGACGAAATAGACAAAAATGGAACATCACCATGTACTCCCTGACAACCCCAGCTGGTTACCGACATAGAGTTCCAATCCAATACTGGATTATGGGTTTGTAGCCATGGCAACCCCAACACGACCACATCATGCAAATTATGCAGTACCAGAAAGCGAATAACTTCCTGATGTGCAGGAGCCATGCACATGGTCAGCTGGGCCCAGTACTGAGGCTTATTCTTGGCCAAAGGTGTAGCATCAATTCCTCTCAACGGAATAGGACACCGCAAAGGCTCCAAGAAAAATCCACAACGTTTAGCATAATCCAAATCCATCAGATTCAGGGCAGCGCCTGAATCCACAAACGCCATGACAGAATACGATGACAAAGAGCACATTAAGGTAATGGACAAAAGGAATTTGGACTGTACAGTACCAATAACGGCAGAGCTATCGAACCGCCTAGTGCGTTTAGGACAATTAGAAATAGCATGAGTAGAATCACCACAATAGAAACACAGTCTGTTCAGACGTCTGTGTTCTTGCCGTTCTACTTTAGTCATAGTCCTGTCGCACTGCATAGGCTCAGGTTTACTCTCAGACAATACCGCCAGATGGTGCACAGATTTACGCTCGCGCAAGCGACGACCGATCTGAATGGCCAAGGACATAGACTCATTCAAACCAGCAGGCATAGGAAATCCCACCATTACATCCTTAAGAGCTTCAGAGAGACCCTTTCTGAACAAAGCCGCTAGTGCAGATTCATTCCACAGAGTGAGTACTGACCACTTCCTAAATTTCTGACAATATACTTCTACATCATCCTGACCCTGGCATAAAGCCAGCAGATTTTTCTCAGCCTGATCCACTGAATTAGGCTCATCGTAAAGCAATCCCAGCGCCTGGAAAAATGCATCAACATTACTCAATGCAGAATCTCCTGGTGCAAGAGAAAACGCCCAGTCCTGTGGGTCGCCGCGCAAAAAAGAAATAATAATCAAAACCTGTTGAATAGGATTACCAGAAGAATGAGGTTTCAAGGCCAAAAATAGCTTACAATTATTTCTGAAGCTCAGGAACTTAGTTCTATCTCCAAAAAACAAATCAGGAATCGGAATTCTTGGTTCTAGCATCGATTTCTGATCAACAGTATCTTGAATCTTTTGTACATTTACAACGAGATTATCCATTGAGGAGCACAGAGCCTGAATATCCATGTCCACACCTGTGTCCAGAATCACCCAAATGTCTAGGGGAAAAAAAAGACTGAAGACAGAGCTAAGAAAAAAAAATGATGTCAGGATTTCTTTTTTCCCTCTATTGGGAATCATTGGTGTGGCTCCTTGTACTGTTATGGCTGGCAATCAGGCAACACAGCGTGCAGTAATCAGCGCACATACAGAGATCTGGCAATAACCAAAAACAATAGGACGAGCTCTGAGACGTGGAATCTCTGTAGACTGCAGTACCTGATCTATCCTCACACAACTATAAGCAGCAGTGGATTGCGCCTATCACTACCTATGCAACTCGGCACTGCCTGAGGAGCTGACTAGCCTGAAGATAGAAATACAAGCCTGACTTACCTCAGAGAAATACCCCAAAGGAATAGGCAGCCCCCCACATATAATGACTGTTAGCAAGATGAAAAGACAAACGTAGGAATGAAATAGATTCAGCAAAGTGAGGCCCGATATTCTAGACAGAGCGAGGATAGCAAAGAGAACTATGCAGTCTACAAAAAACCCTAAAACGAAAACCACGCAAAGGGGCAAAAAGACCCACCGTGCCGAACTAACAGCACGGCGGTGCACCCCTTTGCTTCTCAGAGCTTCCAGCAAAAGTTAATAGCAAGCTGGACAGAAAAAACAGAAAACAAACTAGAAGAACTTATCTAGCAGAGCAGCAGGCCCAAGGAAAGATGCAGTAGCTCAGATCCAACACTGGAACATTGACAAGGAGCAAGGAAGACAGACTCAGGTGGAGCTAAATAGCAAGGCAGCCAACGAGCTCACCAAAACACCTGAGGGAGGAAGCCCAGAGACTGCAATACCACTTGTGACCACATAAGTGAACTCAGCCACAGAATTCACAACACTACCCCTACCCCTAACCCTACCCCTAACCCTAACCCGATTCTAACATTAGTGGAAAAAAAAAATTTCTTTATTTTTTTATTGTCCCTACCTATGGGGGTGACAAAGGGGGGGGGGGGGGTCATTTATTATTTTTTTTTTTTGATCACTGAGATATAATCTATCTTATAATCTATCTCAGTGATCAAAATGCACTTTGGAACGAATCTGCCGGCCGGCAGATTCGGCGGGCGCACTGCGCATGCGCCCGCCATTTTGGAAGATGGCGGCGCCCAGGGAGAAGACGGACGGGACCCCGGCTGGATCGGTAAGTATGATGGGGTAGGATCGGTAAGTATGATAGGGTAGGGGGGGACCACGGGGGGGGGGGGGGAATCGGAGCGCGGGAGGGGTGGAACGGAGCACGGGGGGCGTGGAACGGAGCACGGGGGGGCTGGAACGGAGCACGGGGGGTGGAACGGAGCACCGGGGGGTGGAACGGAGCACCGGGGGGGGGGGGGTGATTGGAGCATGGGGGGGTGATTGGAGCACGGGGGGAGCGGACAAGAGCACGGGGGGGAGCGGAGCACTGGACGGAGGGGACCCGGAGCAGTGTACCGGCCAGATCGGAGGGCTGGGGGGGCAATCGGTGGGGTGGGGTGGGGGCACATTAGTATTTCCAGCCATGGCCGATGATATTTCAGCATCGGCCATGGCTGGATTGTAATATTTCACCCGTTATAATAGGTGAAATATTACAAATCGCTCTGATTGGCTGTTGAAAGTGAAACTGCCAATCAGAGCGATCGTAGCCACGAGGGGGTGAAGCCACCCCCCCTGGGCTAAACTACCACTCCCCCTGTCCCTGCAGATCGGGTGAAATGCGAGTTAACCCTTTCACCCGATCTGCAGGGACGCGATCTTTCCATGACGCCACATAGGCGTCATGGGTCGGATTGGCACCGACTTTCATGACGCCTACGTGGCGTCATGGGTCGGGAAGGGGTTAACAATACAGTGGTGGCACTGGACATGAGAATGTCCTAAATACTTTACCAAACCCCAAAGTAAAATGCATAGATTCTCATAAGTGAACAGGACTCAGTGATGTAACTACAGCAGCGGGTAAAGTTTCAAGTTGATGAACACAATCAGGGCTACTAGCAAGACCTGGCTGCAAGGGAGAATCTCTCTAGTTGCTCTACAGAATAGGATTTCCAGCTCTGAAGTACTAAATTCAGAAAAAAGACACACAGCTACAATTATTATTATTCATTTTCATGTATTTAAGACAAAATACATACCTGTTTTCTTCGCCCAGACTGGGAAGGTCTCCATTCATCCTGATCCATGACATGCACCATATCCCGCTCCTCATTTTCAGTAACAAACTCTTCTATCAAAGTCACCCCTGGGAATGAGAACCACCAGCCAGCTGCCTCGGTCTGCTCTGCTCCTTTACTGATACCTTCCTCAGGGATGTACACAAATGATAAAGTCTATAGAAAAATGTAGGAAAAGTGAAGAAGAAAAAAAATCACATATGAGTAAAGACAAAAAAAAAACCCTGCAAGTCCATTGAAAGCACTCACTCCTAGCGATCATTACTGTCCTGCAGGGATCAGTCACGCCTAGTGGCAGAACATCGCCTGGCACCATGTACAGATAATCACTACTTAGCATTAAAACAATTACTTGATTATAATCAATGGAAAACTTAATAGGGATTGTCTCATGATTGCAGATTAGGAGCACTCCTGAAGGATTGACCGATCAGACCAGCAGTATCTTCGAGCGGCTGGACCACCCTGTGCGCTGCCATTCTGCAAGCAGAGGCAGCTTTGTTTCTTCTGCATGGGAGGAGCGCAGGCACTGAAGACACTCCTCGTCTAGGAGATTGGCTGCTGATGAAAGACTGCAGGGGCGGCCGGTAATCTAGGCAACGAGCACAATTAAACACAATGAAGAACCCCTTTATTCTTCCGAATGGAAAGGATTTTTTAAGTAAATCATAAAGTTGCTTGTTTTTACAAGCTTGGTGCAATTTTAACCATTAACCCCTTAGTGACAGAGCCAATTTGGTACTTAATGACCGAGCCAATTTTTGCAATTCTGACCACTGTCACTTTATGAGGTTATAACTCTGGAACGCTTCAACGGATCCCGCTGATTCTGATTTCGTGACATATTGTACTTCATGTTAGTGGTAACATTTCTTCGATATTACTTGCGATTATTTATGAAAAAAACGGAAATATGGCGAAAATTTTTAAAATTTTGCAATTTTCAAACTTTGTATTTTTATGCCCTTAAATCAGAGAGATATGTCACGAAAAATAGTTAATAAATAACATTTCCCACATGTCTACTTTACATCAGCACAATTTTGGAAACAAAATTTTTTTTTGTTAGGGAGTTATAAGGGTTAAAAGTTGACCAGCAATTTCTCATTTTTACAACACCATTTTTTTTAAGGGACCACATCACATTTGAAGTCATTTTGAGGGGTCTATATGATAGAAAATAATGAAGTGTGACACCATTCTAAAAACTACACCCCTCAAGGTTCTCAAAACCACATTCAAGAAGTTTATTAACCCTTTACGTGCTTCACAGGAACTGAAACAATGTGGAAGGAAAAAATGAACATTTAACTTTTTTTTGCAAACATCTTAATTCAGAACCATTTTTTTTATTTTCACAAGTGTAAAAACAGAAATGTAACCATAAATTTTGTTATGCAATTTCTCCTGAATACTCCAATACCCCATATGTGGGGGTAAACCACTGTTAGGGCGCACCGCAGAACTTAGAAGTGAAGGAGCGCCGTTTTACTTTTTCAATGTTGAATTGGCTGGAATTGAGATTGGATGCCATGTCGCGTTTGGAGAGCCCCTGATGTGCCTAAACAGTGGAAACCCCCCACAAGTGACACCATTTTGGAAACTAGACCCCTTAAGGAACTTATCTAGATGTGTGGTGAGCACTTTGAACCCCCAAGTGCTTCACAGAAGTTTATAACGTAGAGCCGTGAAAATAAAAAAATCGCTTTTGTTTACACAAAAATGATCTTTTTGCCCACAAATTCTTATTTTCACAAGGGTAACAGGAGAAATTAGACCACAAAAGTTGTTGTGCGATTTCTCCTGAATACGTCGATACCCCATATGTGAGAGTAAACCACTGTTTGGGCGCACCGCAGAGCTTGGAAGTGAAGGAGCGCCGTTTTACTTTTTCAATGTAGAATTGGCTGGAATTGAGATTGGACGCCATGTCACGTTTGGAGAGCCCCTGATGTGCCTAAACAGTGGAAACCCCCCACAAGTGACACCATTTTGGAAACTAGACCCCTTAAGGAACTTATCTAGATGTGTGGCGAGCACTTTGAACCCCCATGTGCTTCACAGAAGTTTATAACGTAGAGCCGTGAAAAAAAAAAAAAATCGCATTTTTTCTACAAAAATGATCTTTTTGCCCACAAATTTTTATTTTCACAAGGGTAACAGGAGAAATTAGACCACAAAAGTTGTTGTGCAATTTCTCCTGAGTACGCTGATACCCAATATGTGGGGGTAAACCACTGTTAGGGCGCACCGCAGAGCTTGGAAGAGAAGGAGTGCCGTTTTACTTTTTCAATGTAGAATTGGCTGGAATTGAGATCGGACGCCATGTCGCGTTTGGAGAGCCCCTGATGTGCCTAAACAGTAGAAATCCCCCACAAGTGACCCCATTTTGGAAACTAGACCCCCCATGGAACTTATCTAGATGTGTGGTGAGAACCTTGAATGCCCAAGTGCTTCACAGAAGTTTATAATGCAGAGCCGTGAAAATAAAAAATATTTTTTTTTCCACAAAAAAGATATTGTAGCCCCCAAGTTTTTATTTTTACAAGGGTAACAAGAGAAATTGGACCCCAAAAGTTGTTGTCCAATTTGTCTTGAGTATGCTGGTACCCCATATGTGGGGGTAAACCACTGTTTGGGCGCACGGCAGAGCTCGGAAGGAAGGAGCGCCGTTTTGGAATGCAGACTTTGATAGAATGGTCTGCGGGTATTATGTTGCATTTGCAGAGCCCCTGATGTACCTAACCAGTAGAAACCCTCCACAAGTGACCCCATTTTGGAAACTAGACCCCCAAGGAACTTATCTAGATGTGTGGTGAGAACTTTGAATGCCCAAGTGCTTCACAGAAGTTTAGAATGCAGAGTCGTGAAAATAAAAAATATTTTTTTTTTCACAAAAAAGATTTTGTAGCCCCCAAGTTTTTATTTTCACAAGGGTAACAGGAGAAATTGGACTGCAATAGTTGTTGTCCAATTTATCCCGAGTACGCTAATGTGCCATATGTGGGGGTAAACCACTGTTTGGGCGCACGGCAGAGCTCGGAAGGGAAGGAGCGCCTTTTTGGAATGCAGACTTTGATAGAATGGTCTGTGGGCATTATGTTGCGATTGCAGAGCCCCTGATATACCTAAACTGTAGTAACCCCCACAAGTGACCCCATTTTGGAAACTAGACCCCCCAAGGAACTTATCTAGATGTGTGGTGAGAACTTTGAATGCCCAAGTGCTTCACAGAAGTTTAGAATGCAGAGTCGTGAAAATAAAAAATATTTTTTTTTTTCACAAAAAAGATTTTGTAGCCCCCAAGTTTTTATTTTCACAAGGGTAACAAGAGAAATTGGACCCCAGAAGTTGTTGTCCAATTTATTCCGAGTACGCTGATGCCCCATATGTGGGGGTAACCCACTGTTTGGGCGCACGGCAGAGCTCAGAAGGGAGGGAGCACCATTTGACTTTTTGAGCGCAAAATTGGCTGTCGTGTTTGGAGACCCCCTGATGTACCTAAACAGTGGAAACCCCCCAATTCTAGCTCCAACCCCTAACCCTAATCCCAACCTGATCCATAATCCTAATCACTAACCCTAACCATAATCACAACCCTTACCCCAAAACAACCCTAATGTCAACCCTAACCATAACCCTAATCAAAACCCTAAATCCAACACACCCCTAATCCTAATCTCAACCCTAACCTCAAACCTAACCCTAATCCCAATACACCCCTAATCACAACCCTAACCTTAACCCTAATCCCAAACCTAACCCTAATCCCAAGCGTAACCCTAATGCCAACCCTAACCCTAATACCAACCCTAATCCAAACCCTAAACCTAATCCCAGCTCTAACCCTAACTTTAGCCCCAACCCTAGCCCTAACTTTAGCCCCAACCCTAACCCTAGCCCTAAGGCTACTTTCACACTTGCGTTGTTTGGCATTCCGTCGCAATCCGTCGTTTTGGACAAGAAACGGATCCTGCAAATGTGCCCGCAAGATGCGTTTTTTGCCCATAGTATTGCCGACGGATCGTGACGGATGGCCACACGTCGCGTCCGTCGTGCACTGGATCAGTTGTGTTTTGGCGGAGCGTCGGCACAAAAAAACGTTCAATGAAACGTTTTTTTGTACGTCGCATCCGCCATTTCTGACCGCGCATGTGTGGCCGTAACTCCGCCCCCTCCTCCCCAGGACATAGATTGGGCAGCGGATGCGTTGAAAAACTACAGCTGCTGCCCACGTTGTGCACAATTTTCACAACGTGCGTCGGTATGTCGGGCCGACGCATTGCGACGGCCCCGTACCGACGTAAGTGTGAAAGAAGCCTAACCCTAAATTTAGCCCCAACCCTAACCCTAAATTTAGCCCCAACCCTAACCCTAAATTTAGCCCCAACCCTAGCCCTAACCCTACCCCTAGCCCTACCCCTAACCTAACCCTACCCCTAACCTAACCCTACCCCTAACCCTACCCCTAACCTAACCCTAACCTAACCCTAGCCGTAACCCTACCCCTAACCTAACCCTACCCCTAACCTAACCCTAGCCGTAACCCTACCCCTAACCTAACCCTAGCCCTAACCCTACCCCTACCCTACCCCTACCCCTAACCCTACCCCTACCCCTAACCCTACCCCTAACCCTACCCCTAACCCTACCCCTAACCCTAATTTTAGCCCTAACCGCTGTTCTCCTGCCGGCCGGCAGATGGAGACAGATGGCGGGCACACTGGGCATGCGTCCGCCATGTTCTTCTGCCGGCGGCCAGGAGGAGCAGCAAGAGGATCCAGGGACCTAGGTGAGTATGCTAGGGTCCCCGAATCCCCCTATTTCTCTGTCCTCTGATGTGCGATCACATCAGAGGACAGAGAATTACACTTTACTTTTTTTTTTTTTTTTTTGCGGTCGCCGGTAAACAGTTAATTACCGGCGATCGCAAAACAGGGGTCGCTAAAACCGACCCCCGATCATGCTCTTTGGGGTCTCGGCTACCCCAGGCAGCCGAGACCCCAAAGATTCTCCCGGTGCCGGCCGGCGGGCGCACTGCGCATGCGCCCGCCATTTTGAAGATGGCGGCGCCCACCGGGAGACACGAGGAGCATCGGGGGAGCTAGGTGAGTATTGGGGGGCCACCTGGGACCCCTTTTCTCTGTCCTCCGATGTGCGATCACATCGGAGGACAGAGAAATTAAAAAGAGATCGCTTTTTTTTTTTTTTTTTTTGCGATCGCCGGTAAACGGTTAATTACCGGCGATCGCAAATGCGGGGAGGGTTAAAAAAACCCCCGAATCATGTTCTCTGGGGTCTCGGCTACCCTCGGCAGCCGAGACCCCGGAGAAAATCGGCCTGTGGGGGGCGCTATACACTTTTTCCACAGCGCCGTTAATTAACGGCGCTGTGGTTTAAGTACCCTTAGCGGCCGCCGTTAAAAGGCGTATCGGCGGTCGCTAAGGGGTTAAAGAAGTGATCACATGCCCATCAATTATCAAGGGGTTACCTGAAACAAAATGTCAAAATTACAGTTGGCTTTCTTTTCTAATGCCACAACTGCAGTAAAACTACCGTATATATTTGCAATGATTTTTTTGTTAAATAATTTGAAACTACTGCAAAGTATGAACAAAGCCTGAGAGGTTACTGACAACAGTCACAGGGTTAGTGTGGACAAATTGCTGCAGTTTTGCAACGTGGCATTCAGCCTAATAGCAAGTACAGGTGAAGCAGATCGAAACCAGGCACTTCAGGTGCACAATCTGCGCAGCTAAAATCTGCAGCAATTTAGAAAAAAGTGGCTGTGGCTTTAGAATTGCAGTTATACATCTGCCGTCCGCTGCGCTCTGCAGTCATTTGGGCGGTGAGGCAATAGTAACTGGCGCAGTCTCCTAGCCGTTGGCATGCCCACTCTGCCATGACTGATGTCCTACCTGACAAGGTAGTGCTGACTTCATGCACCAGGGGACTAGGTTAGCTCTACTTAGGAACGCTTTCAGTGCAGAAGAATCCAACAGGTGATGTAATGGTACGACGCAGCAATGAGTACACTGGGGCTTGTACAAGTCATAGTATCGTCACTAGAAGTGATCGGATTAATTACAAGATATAGGTACACGAATATTGATATTGAGGTGGTATGTGGATGAGCAAGTGTCAGTGTAACACGCATAATATATTACTAGGATAGAAACATGTTGATCAGGGTACAAGACGCAAAGTGCATAACTATAGTAATCATCCACAACTAGGGATGAGCGAACCCGTGGAAGTTCGGGTTCTGGTATCTGAACCGAACTTTAGTCCAAAGTGTGGTTCAGGTACCTGAACTTGAACAAGAACCCGAACCTCCTTAAAAACAATGGAGACTTGAACTCTGGATCTGGAAAAAGCATTAAGCTACTTACTGGTAGCAGCATTTTTCAGAAGCCCATGACAGCACCACGAGAGAGGGGATCCGCCCTTCAGGAACAGGAAACCAACAGATACAAAAGGGCGGTACCTGTCCAACGTATCAGTTGTATTCCAGAGATTGAGAGGACTACCGCGGTTAGTAGCATACATTATGTATGCATATATACAGTTAGGGCCAGAAATATTTGGACAGTGACACAAGTTTTGTTATTTTAGCTGTTTACAAAAACATGTTCAGAAATACAATTATATATATATAATATGGGCTGAAAGTGCACGCTTCCAGCTGCAATATGATAGTTTCCACATCCAAATCGGAGAAAGGGTTTAGGAATCATAGCTCTGTAATGCATAGCGTCCTCTTTTTCAAGGGACCAAAAGTAATTGGACAATGGACTCTAAGGGCTGCAATTAACTCTGAAGGCGTCTCCCTCGTTAACCTGTAATCAATGAAGTAGTTAAAAGGTCAGGGGTGGATTCCAGGTGTGTGGTTTTGCATTTGGAAGCTGTTGCTGTGAGCAGACAACATGCGGTCAAAGGAACTCTCAATTGAGGTGAAGCAGAACATCCTGAGGCTGAAAAAAAAGAAAAAATCCATCAGAGAGATAGCAGACATGCTTGGAGTAGCAAAATCAACAGTTGGGTACATTCTGAGAAAAAAGGAATTGACTGGTGAGCTTGGGAACTCAAAAAGGCCTGGGCGTCCACGGATGACAACAGTGGTGGATGATCGCCGCATTCTTAATTTGGTGAAGAAGAACCCGTTCACAACATCAACTGAAGTCCAGAACACTCTCAGTGAAGTAGGTGTATCTGTCTCTAAGTCAACAGTAAAGAGAAGACTCCATGACAGTAAATACAAAGGGTTCACATCTAGATGCAAACCATTCATCAATACCAAAAATAGACAGGCCAGAGTTAAATTTGCAGAAAAACACCTCAAGAAGCCAGCTCAGTTCTGGAAAAGTATTCTATGGACAGATGAGACAAAGATCAACCTGTACCAGAATGATGGGAAGAAAAAAGTTTGGAGAAGAAAGGGAACGGCACATGATCCAAGGCACACCACATCCTCTGTAAAACATGGTGGAGGCAACGTGATGGCATGGGCATGCATGGCTTTCAATGGCACTGGGTCACTTGTGTTTATTGATGACATAAGAGCAGACAAGAGTAGCCGGATGAATTCTGAAGTGTACCGGGATATACTTTCAGCCCAGATTCAGCCAAATGCTGCAAAGTTGATTGGACGGCGCTTCATAGTACAGATGGACAATGACCCCAAGCATACATCCAAAGCTACCCAGGAGTTCATGAGTGCCAAAAAGTGGAACATTCTGCAATGGCCAAGTCAATCTCCAGATCTAAACCCAATTGAGCATGCATTTCACTTGCTCAAATCCAGACTTAAGACGGAAAGACCCACAAACAAGCAAGACCTGAAGGCTGCGGCTGTAAAGGCCTGGCAAAGCATTAAGAAGGAGGAAACCCAGCGTTTGGTGATGTCCATGGGTTCCAGACTTAAGGCAGTGATTGCCTCCAAAGGATTTGCAACAAAATATTGAAAATAAAAATATTTTGTTTGGGTTATGTTTATTTGTCCAATTACTTTTGACCTCCTAAAATGTGGAGTGTTTGTAAAGAAATGTGTACAATTCCTACATTTTCTATCAGATATTTTTGTTCAACCCTTCAAATTAAACGTTACAATCTGCACTTGAATTCTGTTGTAGAGGTTTCATTTCAAATCCAATGTGGTGGCATGCAGAGCCCAACTCGCGAAAATTGTGTCACTGTCCAAATATTTCTGGCCCTAACTGTATATATATATATACACACACACACACACATACAAACTTCTGCCCTGATCATCTCCTTCAGGCTTGCCGCCATATTAGAAGATTCTTCCGCTACCTGAGGGAGTATAGTAAGGCAATGTAGTCTTCCTAGACTTACCGCCACTCCACCCCTCCCCTGAGACCTCACCGTCTGCTGGATACAGGAGCCACATAATTTTTTCGAGCATGAATCTGGTAAGGGGTATCCACATAGGGCGCATTCCTTGTGTTTAGCCTTACCGGTACACTTCCTCTAAAATAAATGGTATGAGGGGGACTGCATCACTGAGTGCACTTTCTGGTAGATTACTTACCAGTGGCTGCAGAGAAAGGCTACGTTCACATTTGCGTTGTTGGGCGCAGCGTCGGCGACGCAACCAACAATGCATGTACACAACGCAGCGTTTTGCGATGCATGCGTTGTCATAAGATCGTACAGAGCAGGAATTTCGGCGCAGGGAAAACGCTACAAGTAGCGTCCTCTGCGCCCTGTCTGTGCGTCAATATGACGCATGCGTCGTAAAACGCAATACAATGCATACCGGCGCATGTCCATGCGCCCCCCATGTTAAGGATAGGGACGCACGCGTCGACGACGCTGCGCCCATCAACACAAATGTGAACGTAGCCAAAGAAAGATACCGGAATACGAGGGGGGTCTTTTCTGGATGATGCGTCCGATCCTTGCTTGGAGGAGCTTTTACGACCGGAATCGTCACTTCTCCTGGCATGGTCCTTGGCTTTGGGCTTCTGACGAGTCTCCTCCAGCAGCAGGGCCTGCTGCTCATGGTCACTCTCCATCCTGACGCTTAGGGCTTGTTTCCATTTGCGAGAAACACGTCTGTGTCTCCCATGTGAAAACCAAGCTCTGGCGCCGGCACTCCAGAGCGGAGCGTGCGGCCACATAGCAACACATGGAGCTGCACGGTCCACTCCAAAGTGCCGGCGCCACAGCTTGGTTTTCACATGCGAGACACGGACGTGTTTCTCGCAAATGGAAACAAGCCCTTAAGGTCAGAAGCAAGGGTCCGAACCTGGAGCCTGCTTATATCCCCCTCTTTCGGTTCAGAAGATTTGCCCGACGCTGCCCCGATTCGCTGTCCGCCCCCCAGGTGCAGGTGACAGGCAGGAAGATCATGCCTTGCAATTACCGGTGGGTGCTGCCATATTGGAGCCACCGAGCATGCGCGGCACCCCTGACCCCGCCCCTAGACGTCACCGTGGCTCCCAGCGCTTCCTGTTGGCACCGAGAGCAGCGCAGGACGCCCGGACAGACAGCGGTGTCTCGGACAGCACCCGGAATCGCCTCCATGCACCCTGGGAAAACAGCAAGGGGCACATACCTGGTGCCGGCTCGAGACGGAAAGACCGCTGGCCCACCGCTCTCTGCTGCTAGCATCACCGACGTGCAGCCCTGCCAGGACCACCGTGATGCCTCCAGGAACTCCACACCGGCCGAGGTAGGAGACCCCCTCGCTACCTGAGTCGACCTAGGATCCATCTTCTGTAGGATCCAGTCCCTATAGGAACAGGAAACCAACTAATACGTGGGAGAGGTGCCGCCCTTTTGTATCTGTAGGTTTCCTGTTCCTGAAGGGCGGATCCCCTCTCTCGTGGTGCTGTCATGGGAGTCCGAATAAACTCTCTCTGCAACAAACGTCCCCTGGAACTCTGAATATTACAATGGACTACCAGAGGTCCGTGTTCGGCGTTTAGCACCACACACTGTCTGTCCGGTACAAACACCGAACGTTTAAGTTTGGGTTTGCTCATCTCTATCCACAGCTAGTTAAAAGACAAAGTGCCTAGTGCCATGTAACATTAACATGATTATATAAAGTGCAAAGTGGACCCATACCAGTGCGCCTGAATCATTACAATGACATCCACATGTTTCTATCCAAGTAATGTATGATACGTGTTACACTGACAATTGCTCATCCACCATAACACCTCGTGTATTGTCAACATCACAAAACAGAAGGAAATCCAGCTCAACAAACCTTGGGAATAAACTTTTTTATTCACCATAACATGATTAAGGGTGCGCAGCCACCTGAAACGCGTCGGTCGCATATCATGTAACTTACAACGCTGATGCGGTTTTATCCTCTGCTGAGCACTTTATGGTTAAAAAAGAAAGAAGTTTGTTCACAAGTTCGTTGAGCTGGAATTCCTTGTTTCGTGATTGCTCACAGCGTTTCCTGTGCTCTGAACACCTAAGGATGTCTATTACGGTGAGCTGGACTCATTTCTGTATTATCAATATTCATGTACATTATATCATATCATTGTGCATTTATATCCCATTCCTATAAAATATTAGCACTGCATATTGTACTATATTGCCTGTATTTAGCTTCTCCGCCATGGTGCCTCTTAGTCCAATGTGGTTATTTTTAAAATCCTGTATCTTTAATCATACATAGTTAGTAAGGCCGAAAAAAGACATTTGTCCATCCAGTTCAGCCTATATTCCATCATAATAAATCCCCAGATCTACGTCCTTCTACAGAACCTAATAATTGTATGATACAATATTGTTCTGCTCCAGGAAGACATCCAGGCCTCTCTTGAACCCCTCGACTGAGTTCGCCATCACCACCTCCTCAGGCAAGCAATTCCAGATTCTCACTGCCCTAACAGTAAAGAATCCTCTTCTATGTTGGTGGAAAAACCTTCTCTCCTCCAGACGCAAAGAACGCCCCCTTGTGCCCGTCACCTTCCTTGGTATAAACAGATCCTCAGTGAGATATTTCTATTGTCCCCTTATATACTTATACATGGTTATTAGATCGCCCCTCAGTCGTCTTTTTTCTAGACTAAATAATCCTAATTTCGCTAATCTATCTGGATATTGTAGTTCTCCCATCCCCTTTATTAATTTTGTTGCCCTCCTTTGTACTCTCCCTAGTTCCATTATATCCTTCCTGAGCACCGATGCCCAAAACTGGACACAGTACTCCATGTGCGGTCTAACTAGGGATTTGTACAGAGGCAGTATAATGCTCTCATCATGTGTATCCAGACCTCTTTTAATGCACCCCATGATCCTGTTTGCTTTGGCAGCTGCTGCCTGGCACTGGCTGCTCCAGGTAAGTTTATCATTAACTAGGATCCCCAAGTCCTTCTCCCTGTCAGATTTACCCAGTGGTTTCCCGTTCAGTGTGTAATGGTGATATTGATTCCTTCTTCCCATGTGTATAACCTTACATTTATCATTGTTAAACCTCATCTGCCACCTTTCAGCCCAAGTTTCCAACTTATCCAGATCCATCTGTAGCAGAATACTATCTTCTCTTGTATTAACTGCTTTACATAGTTTTGTATCATCTGCAAATATCGATATTTTACTGTGTAAACCTTCTACCAGATCATTAATATAATTATAAACATGTTAAAAATGTATTTTCTCATAAATAAGAGCTTCTGAAATCAATGTTTCATAAATTTATATAAATATTTATAGTCAGAGTAACCCTTTAAAGGGGTAGTCCAAAGTCATTTTCCTCCTTAACCCCTTCCCAAATTAACATGTAGAATTGTGTGTGTGCAATCGCAGTCGGGTGTTAAGCGAATCTGACAGCTGACACCGGACTCTCGCTGCCATAAGATAGAGATATATATAGTACTTAAAAATAAGTATTTTTATGGAAAAAAACTACACATTTAGTATTTCTGCATCCAGAACGACCCGACCTATAAAACTGTCCCAATAGTTAACCCATTCAGTGAACACTGTAAAAAAAAAAAAAAAAAAAAAACAAGGCAAAAACTATGCTTTATCCTCATACTGCCGAACAAAGGGTGGAATAAAACGTAATCAAAGAGACAAATGTAAAAAAAAAAATGATATCGCTGAAAACGTAAGCTTGCCCCATGAAAAAAATAAGTCACCATACAGCTCAGTCAGTGGGAAAAATAAAAAAGTTATAGCTCCCTGAATAAAGCGATGCAAAAATAATGTTTCTATAAAATAGTTTTTATTGTGTAAACGTGCCAAAACATAAAAAATATATATACCGTATATACTCGAGTATAAGCCGAGATTTTCAGCCCAAATTTTTGGGCTGAAAGTGCCCCTCTCGGCTTATACTCGAGTCAATGTGGGTGGCAGGGTCGGCGGGTGAGGGCGCTGAGGTATACTTACCTAGTCCCAGCGATCCTCGCGCTGTCCCTGCCTTCCTCCCCGTCTTCTGTGCTGCAGCTTCTTCCTCTCTTCAGTGGTCACGTGGGACCGCTCATTAGAGATATGAATAAGCGGCTCCACCTCCCATAGGGGCGGAGCCGCCTATTCATTCCTCTAATCGGCGGTGCCGGTGACCGCTGACAGGAAGAGCTGCGGCACCGAAGACAGCTGTGACAGGCAGAGGGACAGCGCGAGGATCGCCAGGACTAGGTGAGTATGTCATATTCACCTGTCCTCGTTCCAGCCGCCGGGCGTCGCTCCATCTTCCCGGCCGGCGCCTCCATCTTCCCGGCGTCTGCGCTCTGACTGATCAGGCAGAGGGCGCGATGACGCATATAGTGTGCGCGGCGCCCTCTGCCTGATCAGTCAGAGCAGAGACGCCGGGAAGATGGAGGCGCCGGAACGAGACGCCGGGAGCTGCAATCAAGGGAGGTGAGTATGTGTTTTTTTTTTTTATTGCAGCAGCAGCAGCGGCAGAGATTTCTATGGGGCACAATGAACGGTGCAGGGAGCAGAGCTGTGTATATATGTGGGACATGCAGGGAGCAGAGCTGTGTATATATGAGGGACATGCAGGGAGCAGAGCTGTGTATATATGTGGGACATGCAGGCGGCAGAGCTGTGTATATATGTGAGACATGCAGGGAGCATATGGCACCGTATATGGCACAGCAATGGGGCACAATGAACGGTGCAGAGCACCGTATATGGCACAGCAATGGGGCACAATGAACGGTGCAGAGCACTATATGGGGCACAGCTATGGGGAAATAATGAACGGTGCAGAGCACTATATGGCACAGCTATGGGGAAATAATGATCTATTTTTATTTTTTAAATTCACCGGTAAATGCTGCATTTCCACCCTAGGCTTATACTCGAGTCAATAAGTTTTCCCAGTTTTTTGTGGCAAAATTAGGGGGGTCGGCTTATACTCGGGTCGGCTTATACTCGAGTATATACGGTAGATAAATGTGGTATTACTGTAATCATACTGACCAGGAGAATAAAGCTGCCTTATTAATATTACTACACGGGGAATGGCATTAAAAGAAAAATTAAAAAAGAAAATTAATTGCTCATTTTCGTTCATTCTGCCTCCAAAAAATTGGAATAGATGGCGATCAAAAAATGTCACAGTTAGCACCCACATGTTTGGCATTTGTGTAGTGATGAGAGCCCGCCTAATTTACAGGCGCGTGTCTCCAGCAGCACAGGCTGGGCATAACGCACTGGGCACTACAACGTACCGGTCACTACAACGGCAGTTTGCAACTTTCACTCAGCAACATCCACTGCTGCTTGTTTCTAGAAAACACCCATGGAATCAAAATCGTCACTACATCTGTAGATACATTCCCAAAGGGGTATAATTTCCAAAATGGGGTCGTTTGAGGGGGGATTCTGCTTTTCTAGCACTTTGGGGCTCTGTATATGGAGTCTGCAAACTGTTCTAGAAAAATCTGCGCTCCGTCCCTCCTGAGTCTCTCCGTATGGCTAAGGCCTCTTTCAAACTTCAGTCTTTTGGCGTCAGTTTGAATCCGCCGTTTTCATCAAATAGCGGATCCGCCATTTTTTTGGGCAGATCCACTATTTTCCCATAGACTTGCATTAGCGACGGATTGTGGCGGATGGTCGTCCGCTCCATCCGCCATGTGACGGATCCGTTGAAATTTGGCAGACGTCATCTAGACATTGACAGACATTGCAACGTTTTTTGTCTGCGCCGAAATGGCGGTTCATGACGGATCAGTCGCGTCCGCCATTTACTAGAATGGCTGCCTATGGGCGACGGATCCGTCACCCCAATATGCTTTTTCAATTGAGCATGCTCCAAAAAGTAGCTACTTTTCCCAGATACACGGATGCGGCAAAAAAACGGATCCGTTAGAACTGTTTTCTCAACAATTGTGACGGATCCGTCACGATGTCGGAGCAGACTGACGCCAAACTGAAGTGTGAAAGAAGCCTTAGCAGTACTGTACAGCCACATATGGGGTATTGCCGCATTCAGTAGAAATTGTGGGACACAGTTTGGTGCAATTTTTACACATTTCCAGTGTGAAAATGTAAAATCTGGGGCTAATTTTTGTTATAAATTAATTGAGAGGTGTAGTTTGTAAAATGGGGTCACTTATGGGGGTCTGCTGCTCTGGCACCTCAGGGGGCACACAGTGGATTATGGCACCCTCATACCATAACATCTGCATAAATGATGGCGCCCCTTCCCTCCCTCCTGAGCTGTGCCCTGGGCCTATAAGTAGCCCCCCTCACATGTAGGGTATGGCCGCACCCAGGACACATTACAACAAACCGACGTCCCGTTTTACCTACTAGTCCTTGGCACTAAAGCTATAGGGATTTAAGGGGACGTTTATTTTGGCCTTCCGACCATCCCTTTAAGAACCAGATAACTAGCAGCCAATCAGCAGAGAGCAGCTGCTGCTCTCCTGTACACAGGGGGTGGATATGTCTGGTGGGGGTCACACACAATCAGCTGTCACCTTTTGTAGCCCCTGTCGCAGCCCCCCGGCCGGAGACTCGCACCCTAGGCAGGACCGGACGCCCTTACAGCCACACGCTGGTGGGGCGCTGCTGTCAGCCATAAGGAGAGCGCATACAGGGCAGCGACACTTCCGGTGCAAACACGTCATCCGGAAGTGACGTCACCCTGGCGGGAAATAGAACGTAGCTCAGCTGTGAAAGCGGAGAGTGCGAGTGTGCGGGCGCTGCGGAGGAGGCGGTGAGTGCGGGACAGAGGCGTGCACGGAGCGGGGCACGGACAGGATACACACGGCTGTCTGAGCACAATATGCCCGTGTCACCGTATCCTACCGGGAAATGCCGCACTATAGTGATCAGTGTGTACAATGACCTATACGGGACATTACCTCCATACATGCATGCAACTGGAGAGCCAATCACATCCTCGTGTGGTCTTAATATATGCCGCCATCTAGTAGTTATGAGCGATGTCTCCATTTCTCTTTTCTTTTTTTTTTGGTTTGGTAACTTCCCCCAGTTCTGGCGTGTGTGATTGGTACATAACAATGTATACACCGATAACACACCGTGATTAAGGCGGGTGCCATAAAGGCATCTGAGAGAATCGAGCCTCTACTACAAATGACACTGATCAGGGTGTGAGCATAGTGGGATCCGATTAGATTTTCTCAGATGGGGAAACCAATGCCCCAATCTTTTCCATTCCGACAGTCCTTGGAAATCTGACTGCACTCTGATGTCATCTGAGTACAGTTCGATGTTTCCCATACACTCGGTGACTAGCATGGACGAGTGCAAATCTAATATCAGATGAAACTTGGGCATACAGCCATCTCTTAAGACGCTTTGTCTGACGGAAAAATCGGACATGTGCACTGCCCCATGCATTGGTCTGAGTGCAATCTGGTGTTTTATCAGTTCACACTCAGAATAAATACTCCTCTCCACAAGCCATATTCTGATTAGGATGTCGTCCAAGTGTCATACCCTTCGGTCTGTGAAAAATCATGAACGTGTTAATGGCCCCGTACACTATTACAAGTATCAGTGATATCCATGAAAACCGCAGACGCACTCATACGACAATATTGGACGTATGAAAGAGGCCTAATAAACAGGGCTGTGGAGTCGGTATTAAATGGACCAACTCTGACTCCTAAATATATAATACATTGGGTACAGTACAATGCAGGATGTGCTGTAAATTTTTTCATAATTTGGGAAAGTTCTGAAATGTCCTATAAATGTCTGTTCTGTTCCTGATCTCAGGATCTCGGCTTTTAGTTGAGATGAATCTGTGCTGCACTTTATGTACATGCTCAGTAGAGATCAGGGCTGTGGGGTCGTAGATGAGATGAATCTGTGCTACACTTTATGTACATGCTCAGTAGTGATCAGGGCTGTGGGGTCGTAGATGAGATGAATCTGTGCTGCACTTTATGTACATGCTCAGTAGAGATCAGGGCTGTGGGGTCGTAGATGAGATGAATCTGTGCTGCACTTTATGTACATGCTCAGTAGTGACCAGTGCTGTGGGGTCATAGATGAGATGAATCTGTGCTGCACTTTATGTACATGCTCAGTAGAGATCAGGGCTGTGGGGTCGTAGATGAGATGAATCTGTGCTGCACTTTATGTACATGCTCAGTAGTGATCAGTAGGGTTGAGCGAAACGGATCGTTCATTTTCAAAAGTCGCCGACTTTTGGCAAAGTCGGGTTTCATGAAACCCGACCCGATCCCTGTGTGGGGTCGGCCATGCGGTACGCGACTTTCGCGCCAAAGTCGCGTTTCGTATGACGCGCTTGGCGCCATTTTTTTCAGCCAATGAAGGGGCGTGGGCAGAGTGATGACATAGGTCTTAGGGGCGTGGACGCCTATCGCCATGTTGTCGCTTGTGCGCTGTAGCGATTTGCACTGTGTAACACCAGCTTTTCAGTTCAGGGACGGACGGACGGAGAGAGAGAGAGAGAGAGAGAAAAAAAAAAAAAATAATAATAATTGCCATTGGCTTTGCATTGGGTTTCGTGTTTCGGTCGATCCTCGACTTTTCGCCATAATCGGCCGATTTCACTCGACTCGACTTTTGAGATAGTCGGGTTTCGCGAAACCCGGCTCGACCCTAAAAAAGTCAAGGTCGCTCAACCCTAGTGATCAGGGCTGGGGGGTCGTAGATGAGATGAATCTGTGCTGCACCTTATGTACATACTCAGTAGTGATCAGGGCTGTGGGGTCGTAGATGAGATGAATCTGTGCTGCACTTTATGTACATACTCAGTAGTGATCAGGGCTGTGGGGTCGTAGATGAGATGAATCTGTGCTGCACTTTATGTACATACTCAGTAGTGATCAGGGCTGGGGGGTCGTAGATGAGATGAATCTGTGCTGCACCTTATGTACATACTCAGTAGTGATCAGGGCTGTGGGGTCGTAGATGAGATGAATCTGTGCTGCACTTTATGTACATGCTCAGTAGTGACCAGTGCTGTGGATTCAGGAGTCGGGGAAAATGAGGAGTCGGAGGTTTGGCTTACTGATTCCTTAGCCCTGGGCCTAGCAGTGTTTTACACAGTGCTTTTTTTTTTTTTTTGCTGAGTTTTTTTTTTCTCCACATAAGGCTCTGTTCCCATGATTAGGAAGTAGCAGTGCTTTGGATGCGGTGTATGTTTGCTGCATTTTAATAACGCAGGTAAATCGGCATCCGTTCACTGAACAATACAGATTTACCGCGTCCAATACATTTAAGTGTAGAGATGCTAGTCAGAAATAGAAATTGACATACTGCGGCTTGTAAACCCGCACCGTGGGTGAGTTTACACAGCATCAAATGGAAGCACAATGGCCATGGGATGTCTATAAACCCAATCCACTGTCCTTGTACTGTACAAAAGTGCAAGTCAGCTGTGTCCAAATCAAAGCGCTGTTATTCCTGGTCGTGGGCACGTACCCTTAAAAAGGGAGTGTTTCATATTTTTTACACTTTTCTATGTATTCAATCAATAAAATTGCAAAAATGCAGAAAGAATTGACATGCTGAGGTTTAAAAACCCCCCACATACTGCAGGTCAAAAAAATCACATTTATGTTACTACTGTAAAAAGCCTACAGTTTCCTGTACGAAAGAGATCTGAAAAAATGCAGCAAAGAGGCTACATGTCATCAAGCCCTTAAAAATCGTCACGGCTATCCTGTTCGAGCAGCCATCAGGTTGCTGTCCATACACTGTTTGCAGACACAGTATCTTCTCAGCCACGTTCCCTTGTTTTATTGAAATAATATCTAGAGTATGTGTCCGCTGGTATATAGCTTTTAACGAAACTCTGCAGTCAATGTATGTGACTGCAGATTTGTAAGTGCGCGCTGTGAATATCTGGATTCTCCTGGAGCCGGCAGTCATTAGACAGCAAGTATGTGATATGCAAACTCCCGAGCACATTCCATCTAGACGTGCGTGACCTTGTGCAGTACAAGCCAAGCGAGCGAAGCTGCGCACAACCACCATTAGGTGAAGTTAAAGCTGGAACGACAGTGAGCGCAATAGGGTCTTATCAGTTTTAAAAATAATAAATAATAGATTGTGCTCACCTGGTGAGGTTGTGACACGTGACCTCTGTATTAGCTTCCACGAGATGTGATAAGATACAATCTTAGAGGGGATGTAAATTTCTGCTGCCAAAGGTCCAACATGCGATAGGAGACCAAGAAACTCTAGATTCTGTTTTTATTTGTCAACGCCTTTTGAAGTATTCATACTTTTTCATAAGGACAAACACAATGATCATGATGAGCTATGGTGCACCTTATACCAAACATCTTCCTCCTGTCACTGAGTGGAATAGGACTAGTGGCCTGATCTGGACTGGCGTGAGCCACACCAGTCTCGATGAATCTTGCCAATGTGTCACGAAGAAACAGTCTCAGCATCACTGTAATATATTGAAACATTCCAGAGTTATTGCTACATAAAGTGACACGTCGGAATTGAAAAATTGGGTTTGGTCACTATATTGTATCAGCTGTTTCATAAGAAAAAACACATACCTCCTGCACTGGTGCCATTTATGTGCTGTCTCGCGGTGCTCAGCAAGTATTGTCGTGTGCCCATTGGTGGCTGCGGAGCTCCATCAGACGGGATCAGCCTTGGACTAATCTTCTAAGACACTTCTTTATTGGCCAACAGTTAAGCTTCATCTGAAATGCTGCATCATTTCCAAGTACAACGTAAATGGTTGCAGCAATAGAGCTGGTCTGTGATGCCAGTAGTTTATGCAGCAAGAATCTGCGGTCAGGTTCGCTTGCTCATAGTTATACACAGCTTATTGTAGCCGGATATTACATTTAAGGGGATTGGGCCCTAAAGGGGATACCGGGAAGTTCAGAGTCTACAAACTGGGCATACACATTAGATGATTGTTGGCCAGATTTGAAGATTGCAGTGATGTCTGTCATACAAAATGCTGGTTGTCGTTAAATTCTGTACACTAATTTAGATAAATATGCCTTTATCCTTAATCTACCTAACTAACGTTAATTTATTTTTTGTTAAAGGTCCAAACATTTTATATTTTTTTTTAATGAAAACTCTCAGGCTTCCATGATGACCAAGCTAACAAAAGACATCCTACTGAAGAAAGGCCTACCAAAATCAACCCATCTGAAGAATGTAAAGACCCTGAAGTATGTGGATTTATAAAACTGTGCATTCTTGTGTAGATAACTATCTTTACCAGTACTAGTCATTTTTTAATTGCAATATGTCCGGCGCATGCATGGGGTAAGCGTCTAACACAAACAGGAGGGGTATTTATTTGGCCTAATTAGCTGACATATGCCAAAATATTGTCCTTTTGGACTAGTAAGTGTCTGATCCCAGAGACCTCTACTGATCATGAAAAAAGTGCTCCCCTTTCTCCTATTTGAATGAAGTGGCGCTCAATTCCAATCCTTTCAACGTCTATGGGAGTGAAATATATAAAGTGCCGCATTCGTTATCAGTAGGTTTTATAGCCTTGGAATGACGCGGTACTGTACATGTGCGACTGCTTTTCCATTCAAACTGGAATAGGAACCCAATGTTGTTTTCTTTTGTGATAAGTGAGGGTCCCATCTGCATAACCCCCACCATAAGATAGATACACGGATCGTGAAATGTGAACATGTGCAGCCGGCCTAACTAACATCCGTATAAATCGGACCACAGTGCTCGGGTCGGGAGACCCACCGAAAATCCATGGATGGGTGTCTGACTGCGCTCTTGTGCAGAGAATGGAAGATGCTATTGATTATGGTGTGCTTATATGTAATTGATTATAAATATATTGCCTTTTAATTAAGAGTAAATATATCATTCCTATTTTGTACAGTTTATCGAAAATGCAACTGGAAACGAAGGACATTGATTCCCGACTCTTCTCCCAAATGCTAAATCTTGAGTTGCTAGATATCTCCCAAAACAACCTGTGTGACCTCCCTGGAAAGCTGAATCTCCCCAAGCTCAAGGTTCTAAACTTCAGTGACAATCAGGTGGAAGATGTCACCATTCTACAGCGGTTTCCCAGTCTGGAAGAGGTGATGTACGAGGAGAATCTCTACCTGACGGTTAGTGTTGTGAATTCTGTGGCTGAATTCACTCCTGTGGTCACAAGTGGTACTGCAGCTTCTGAGCTTCCTCCCTCAGGTGTTCTGGTGAGCTCGTTGGCTGCTTTGTTATTTAACTCCGCCTGATTCTGTCTTCCTTGCTCCTTGTCAATGTTCCAGTGTTGGATCTGAGCTTCTGGATCTTTCCTGTGGCCTGCTGCTCTGCTTAGATAAGTGCTTCTTTGTTTTTTTTGCTACTTTTTCTGTCCAGCTTGTCAATTCGTTTTGCTGGAAGCTCTGAGACGCAAAGGGTGTACCGCCGTGCCGTTAGTTCGGCACGGTGGGTCTTTTTGCCCCCTTTGCGTGGTTTTTTGCTTTAGGGTTTTTTGTAGACTGCAAAGTTCTCTTTGCTATCCTCGCTCTATCTAGAATATCGGGCCTCACTTTGCTGAATCTATTTCATCCCTACGTTTGTCTTTTCATCTTGCTAACAGTCATTATATGTGGGGGGCTGCCTTTTCCTTTGGGGTATTTCTCTGAGGCAAGTCAGGCTTGTTTTTCTATCTTCAGGCTAGTCAGCTCCTCAGGCTGTGCCGAGTTGCATAGGTAGTGTCAGGCGCAATCCACAGCTGCCTTTAGTTGTGTTTAGGATAGGTTCAGGTATTGCGGTCTACAGAGATTCCACGTCTCAGAGCTCGTTCTATTCTTTTTGGATTATTGTCAGATCACTGTATGTGCTCTGATTGCTGGCACACTGTGTCACTGGATTGCCTACATAACAGTACAAGGAGCCAACCTAATGATTCTCAATAGAGGGAAAAAAGAAGTTCTGACATCATTTTTTTTTCTCAGCTCTGTGTTCAGTCTTTTTTTTCCCCTAGACATTTGGGTGTTTCAGGACACAGGTGTGGACATGAATATTCAGGGTCTGTGCTCTTCAATGGATAATCTCGTTACAAATGTGCAAAGGATTCAAGATACTATTGATCAGAAATCTATGTTAAGGCCCCTTCACACTGAGCGACGCTGCAGCGATACCGACAACGATCCGGATCGCTGCAGCGTCGCTGTTTGGTCGCTGGAGAGCTGTCACACAGACCGCTCTCCAGCGACCAACGATGCCGGTAACCAGGGTAAACATCGGGTAACTAAGCGCAGGGCCGCGCTTAGTAACCCGATGTTTACCCTGGTTACCATGCTAAAAGTAAAAAAAAACAAACACTAGATACTTACCTACAGCCGTCTGTCCTCCAGCGCTGCGCTCTGCTTCTCTACTCTCCTCCTGTACTGTCTGGGAGCCGGAAAGCAGAGCGGTGACGTCACCGCTCTGCTTTCCGGCTCACAGCCAGTACAGGAGGAGTGCAGAGCACAGCGCTGGAGGACAGACGGCTGTAGGTAAGTATCTAGTGTTTGTTTTTTTTTACTTTTAGCATGGTAACCAGGGTAAACATCGGGTTACTAAGCGCGGCCCTGCGCTTAGTTACCCGATGTTTACCCTGGTTACCAGTGAAGACATCGCTGGATCGGTGTCACACACGCCGATCCAGCGATGTCTCCAGGGAGTCCAGCGACGAAATAAAGTTCTGGACTTTATTCAGCGACCAACGATCTCCCAGCAGGGGCCTGATCGTTGGTCGCTGTCACACATAACGATTTCATTAACGATATCGTTGCTACGTCACAAATAGCAACGATATCGTTAACAATATCGTTATGTGTGAAGGTACCTTTAGAACCAAGAATTCCTATTCCTGATTTGTTTTTTTGGTGATAGAACTAAGTTTCTTAATTTCAAAAATAATTGTAAGCTATTTCTGGCCTTGAAACCTCATTCTTCTGGTAATCATATTCAACAGGTTTTGATTATTATTTCTTTTTTGCGCGGCGACCCTCAGGACTGGGCATTTTCTCTTGCGCCAGGAGACCCTGCATTGAGTAATGTCAATGCGTTTTTCCTGGCGCTCGGATTACTTTACGATGAGCCTAATTCAGTGGATCAGGCTGAGAAAAATTTGCTGGCTTTGTGCCAGGGTCAGGATGATATAGAAGTATATTGTCAGAAATTTAGGAAGTGGTCAGTACTCACTCTGTGGAATGAATCTGCGCTGGCAGCTTTGTTCAGAAAGGGTCTCTCTGAGGCTCTTAAGGATGTCATGGTGGGTTTTCCTATGCCTGCTGGTTTGAATGAGTCTATGTCTTTGGCCATTCAGATCGGTCGACGCTTGCGCGAGCGTAAATCTGTGCACCATTTGGCGGTATTGTCTAAGATTAAACCTGAGCCTATGCAGTGCGATAGGATTATGACCAGAGTTGAACGGCAAGAACACAGACGTCTGAATGGTCTGTGTTTCTACTGTGGTGATTCCACTCATGCTATTTCTGATTGTCCTAAGCGCACTAAGCGGTTCGATAGGTCTGCCGTCATTGGTACTGTACAATCCAAATTCCTTCTGTCCATTACCTTGATATGCTCTTTGTCATCGTATTCTGTCATGGCGTTTGTGGATTCAGGCGCTGCCCTGAATCTGATGGATTTGGATTATGCTAAACGTTGTGGGTTTTTCTTGGAGCCTTTGCGGTGTCCTATTCCGTTGAGAGGAATTGATGCTACACCTTTGGCCAAGAATAAACCTCAGTACTGGACCCAGCTGACCATGTGCATGGCTCCTGCACATCAGGAAGTTATTCGCTTTCTGGTACTGCATAATCTGCATGATGTGGTCGTGTTGGGGTTGCCATGGCTGCAAACCCATAATCCAGTATTGGATTGGAACTCTATGTCGGTATCCAGCTGGGGTTGTCAGGGGGTACATGGTGATGTTCCATTTTTGTCTATTTCGTCATCCACTCCTTCTGAGGTCCCAGAGTTCTTGTCTGATTATCAGGATGTATTTGAAGAGCCCAAGTCCGATGCCCTACCTCCGCATAGGGATTGTGATTGTGCTATCAATTTGATTCCTGGTAGTAAATTCCCTAAAGGTCGATTATTTAATTTATCCGTGCCTGAACACGCCGCTATGCGCAGTTATGTGAAGGAATCCCTGGAGAAGGGACATATTCGCCCATCGTCATCACCACTGGGAGCAGGGTTCTTTTTTGTAGCCAAGAAGGATGGTTCGCTGAGACCGTGTATTGATTACCGCCTTCTTAATAAGATCACTGTTAAATTTCAGTATCCCTTGCCATTGTTATCTGACTTGTTTGCTCGGATTAAGGGGGCTAGTTGGTTCACTAAGATAGATCTTCGTGGTGCGTATAATCTGGTGAGAATCAGGCAAGGAGATGAATGGAAAACTGCATTTAATACGCCCGAGGGTCATTTTGAGTATCTAGTAATGCCGTTCGGACTTGCCAATGCTCCATCTGTGTTTCAGTCTTTTATGCATGACATCTTCCGTGAGTATCTGGATAAATTCCTGATTGTTTACTTGGATGACATTTTGATCTTCTCAGATGATTGGGACTCTCATGTGAAGCAGGTCAGAATGGTTTTCCAGGTCCTGCGTGCTAATTCTTTGTTTGTGAAGGGATCAAAGTGTCTCTTCGGTGTGCAGAAAGTTTCATTTTTGGGGTTCATCTTTTCCCCTTCTACTATCGAGATGGATCCGGTTAAGGTCCAAGCCATCCAGGATTGGACTCAGCCGACATCTCTGAAAAGTCTGCAAAAATTCCTGGGCTTTGCTAATTTTTATCGTCGCTTCATCTGTAATTTTTCTAGCATTGCCAAACCATTGACCGATTTGACCAAGAAGGGTGCTGATTTGGTTAATTGGTCTTCTGCTGCTGTGGAAGCTTTTCAGGAGTTGAAGCATCGTTTTTGTTCTGCCCCTGTGTTGTGTCAACCAGATGTTTCTCTTCCGTTCCAGGTCGAGGTTGATGCTTCTGAGATTGGAGCAGGGGCGGTTTTGTCACAGAGAGGTTCTGGTTGCTCAGTGTTGAAACTATGTGCTTTCTTTTCCAGGAAGTTTTCGGCTGCTGAGCGTAATTATGATGTGGGCAACCGAGAGTTGCTGGCCATGAAGTGGGCATTCGAGGAATGGCGTCATTGGCTAGAAGGAGCTAAGCATCGCGTGGTGGTATTGACTGATCATAAGAACCTTACTTATCTCGAGTCTGCCAAGCGCTTGAATCCTAGACAGGCCCGTTGGTCGTTATTTTTTGCCCGCTTCGATTTTGTGATTTCGTACCTTCCGGGCTCTAAAAATGTGAAAGCGGATGCTCTGTCTAGGAGTTTTGTGCCCGACTCTCCGGGTTCATCTGAGCCGGCGAGTATCCTCAAGGAAGGAGTAATTGTGTCTGCCATCTCCCCTGATTTGCGGCGAGTGTTGCAAAAATTTCAGGCGAATAAACCTGATCGTTGTCCGGCGGAGAAACTGTTCGTCCCTGATAGGTGGACTAGTAAAGTTATCTCTGAACTTCATTGTTCGGTGTTGGCTGGTCATCCTGGAATCTTTGGTACCAGAGAGTTAGTGGCTAGATCCTTCTGGTGGCCATCTCTGTCACGGGATGTACGTACTTTTGTGCAGTCCTGTGGGATTTGTGCTCGGGCTAAGCCCTGCTGTTCACGTGCTAGTGGGTTGCTTTTGCCCTTGCCGGTCCCAAAGAGGCCTTGGACACATATTTCGATGGATTTCATTTCTGACCTTCCCGTTTCTCAAAAGATGTCAGTCATTTGGGTGGTCTGTGATCGCTTTTCTAAAATGGTCCATCTGGTGCCCTTGGTTAAATTGCCTTCTTCCTCTGATTTGGTGCCTTTGTTCTTCCAGCATGTGGTTCGTTTGCATGGCATTCCTGAGAATATTGTTTCTGACAGAGGTTCCCAGTTTGTTTCAAGATTTTGGCGAGCCTTTTGTGGTAGGATGGGCATTGACCTATCCTTTTCCTCGGCTTTCCATCCTCAGACTAATGGCCAGACCGAACGAACCAATCAGACCTTGGAAACATATCTGAGATGTTTTGTTTCTGCAGACCAGGATGATTGGGTGTCCTTTTTGCCGTTGGCTGAGTTCGCCCTTAATAATCGGGCCAGCTCGGCTACCTTGGTCTCTCCATTTTTCTGCAATTCTGGGTTCCATCCTCGTTTCTCTCCAGGACAGGTTGAGTCTTCGGACTGTCCTGGTGTGGATTCTGTGGTGGACAGGTTGCAGCAGATCTGGACTCAGGTAGTGGACAATTTGACCTTGTCCCAGGAGAAGGCTCAACTTTTCGCTAATCGCAGACGCCGTGTGGGTCCCCGACTTCGTGTTGGGGATCTGGTTTGGTTATCTTCTCGTCATATTCCTATGAAGGTTTCCTCTCCTAAATTTAAACCTCGTTTTATTGGTCCGTATAGGATTTCTGAGATTCTCAATCCTGTGTCTTTTCGTCTGACCCTCCCAGACTCCTTTTCCATACATAATGTATTCCATAGGTCGTTGTTGCGGAGATACGTGGCACCTATGGTTCCATCTGTTGAGCCTCCTGCCCCGGTTTTGGTGGAGGGGGAATTGGAGTATATTGTGGAGAAAATTTTGGATTCTCGTGTTTCTAGACGGAAACTCCAGTATCTGGTTAAATGGAAGGGGTTATGCTCAGGAAGATAATTCCTGGGTTTTTGCCTCTGATGTCCATGCTCCAGATCTTGTTCGTGCCTTTCATGTGGCTCATCCTGGTCGGCCTGGGGGCTCTGGTGAGGGTTCGGTGACCCCTCCTCAAGGGGGGGTACTGTTGTGAATTCTGTGGCTGAATTCACTCCTGTGGTCACAAGTGGTACTGCAGCTTCTGAGCTTCCTCCCTCAGGTGTTCTGGTGAGCTTGTTGGCTGCTTTGTTATTTAACTCCGCCTGATTCTGTCTTCCTTGCTCCTTGTCAATGTTCCAGTGTTGGATCTGAGCTTCTGGATCTTTCCTGTGGCCTGCTGCTCTGCTTAGATAAGTGCTTCTTTGTTTTTTTTGCTACTTTTTCTGTCCAGCTTGTCAATTCGTTTTGCTGGATGCTCTGAGACGAAAAAAGGGTGTACCGCCGTGCCGTTAGTTCGGCACGGTGGGTCTTTTTGCCCCCTTTGCGTGGTTTTTTGCTTTAGGGTTTTTTGTAGACTGCAAAGTTCTCTTTGCTATCCTCGCTCTATCTAGAATATCGGGCCTCACTTTGCTGAATCTATTTCATCCCTACGTTTGTCTTTTCATCTTGCTAACAGTCATTATATGTGGGGGGCTGCCTTTTCCTTTGGGGTATTTCTCTGAGGCAAGTCAGGCTTGTTTTTCTATCTTCAGGCTAGTCAGCTCCTCAGGCTGTGCCGAGTTGCATAGGTAGTGTCAGGCGCAATCCACAGCTGCCTTTAGTTGTGTTTAGGATAGGTTCAGGTATTGCGGTCTACAGAGATTCCACGTCTCAGAGCTCGTTCTATTCTTTTTGGGTTATTGTCAGATCACTGTATGTGCTCTGATTGCTGGCACACTGTGTCACTGGATTGCCTACATAACAGGTTAGTAGTCACATCACATTGTGTTTGTAGCCATAGTTAGACCTGAAGAACTTCATCTTCTTCTCTTTGTGCTCTCAGGTGAGCGACAATTACAAAGTTTGCTGTCTTCTCCCTAAGCTTCGGAGGCTGAATAATAAAGATATCACATCCCTAGCTAATCATGTTAGGTTTGTCAACCACAGGGAGCTGAGCAGCCGGGTGAGTACACAGGACGTTGCTGGTTATTTATCTGCACTGTCTCATATTAACCAGACATACACATATTATTACTGCATTATTATTATTATTATTATTATTCTTATTCTTATCCACCTCTCGTGTCTCCCCTTTTCCTCATAGTTTGTAAGCTTGCGAGCAGGGCCCTCATTCCTCCTGGTATCTGTTTTGAACTGTATTTCTGTTATGCTGTAATGTCTATTGTGTGTACAAGTCCCCTCTATAATTTGTAAAGCGCTGCGGAATATGTTGGCGCTATATAAATAAAAATTATTATTATTATTATTACTGCAGCGCATTGTATAAAGCGTATGCACAATGGATAGAATCATAGTCACAAATGTTGTTTCATGAGGATTTTCAGTGTATTGTAAAGCGCTTTCATCGGATCTGTTCTGTAGGTTGAATCGTATTGGGAAAAGAACTACAAGGACAAAATGCCTGATGAGCCGACTCCAGCAATGATCAAATCTATCAGCAAGGAATTTCTAAAATCTGTGGGGAATCATGTAAAGTATGGACCAAGTTCACTCAAAGACTTCACCAAGTGGAAAGTAAGATTTCACACCGTATATTTATTGTACTCCACAATGTCTTGGCTTCCATTATTGATTGAGAAGCCTTTAGGCCAGATTCACACAAACGCAGTATGTTGCAGTTTTATTTATTTATTTTCACCTAAAGCTAGGAGAATCTTAGAAGGCTCTTCTCCGTTTCAAGGATTATTGCTCCAATGCCTCAAGGAGGCAAAAACAAAATGGCAAAAAGAGCTTTAACTCATCCTCCCGGTGCCCAGCACTGCTTCTCTGGTCTCTGTTGATCGGCTGCAGCGGTGCCATTATGTTGAACATGCTACAACCAATCTATGAGCTCAGCAGCCCTCCATATGTAGACGACACAAGTAGCTAAGCTCAGTGATTGGCTGAAGTGATTTTGGCACGATGATACCTTTGCAGCCAATCAACAAAGACTGGAAAGGGATAATGTAAAAGTTTTTTTTTTGTTTTTTTTCCCTCCCAGAATCTTTAGACTGTTAGACTTTTAAAGACGATGACCTCTTTATAAAGGAGGGTGAATCTCCTGATTCTTTTATTTATTCCTTGTTTTGTCCTAAAAAAAAGATGCATCAAAATCTGCAGCGAATTTAGGGCCCAATTCATCAATGACTTACTCTTAATTGGTGACTTTTTGTTTTATGACAATTATTAAAGGATTCGTACCTTTCTTCTGTTTTTGTTCTTGTTGCCAGTTATTACAAAAACAAAAGCGGTTGTTTTTTTTTTGTGTGCGCAAAACATAACGAATGACGAGCCATTTTGAAGAATTTGGTGGGGAAAAAAACAGCATGTGACAAGATGAATCTAGGGCTTTAGTTTTACAATGATAAAATTTTCTACAGTTGTTTTTTTTGTTTTTTTTTTTTTTTTTTCATTTATTCTTAATATAGGTGCAAATTATTGCTGACCATTTAATATCATCTTTGTTGGGTGAAGAGAACAGTCACAAAGAGCCCCCGTGTGAGGAAGTGTCTTCAGATAGTGACAGTACAGAGGTGGGCTTCATTCTGGTGTCTAACATTCTGCAAGCTGTTAAAGTATTATACATGTAATGTAAAGGATGGGGAAACTACCATGTAAATGCTATCTAAGCTCTTCCTGACATGGCCAATTTCAGTTTTTGCATTTTCATTTTTCTTCTTCCCTTCCTCCAGGAGCCAGAATTTTTTTTTTCTTTTCCTGTGTACACAAAGATGTATGAGGGCTTGTTTTTTTTTTTTTTTTTTTTTGCAGAACGAGGTAAACTTTGAAATGACACTTTGATTTTTTTTACCGCAAAGTGTTCTGAAAAACAGGTGGGGGTGTGTTTTTATTTTTTATTTTATAATTGTGTATACGTAGAAAAATGTGTGCATGATACTTACTTGGTCTTCAGATACAAATTTACAGATACACCGACGCAAGCAGCAATTTACTCTTGCTGTTCTACAGGCTCCGGTAACGCCTGGTAAGAAACAAAGACAAAACACAGAAAGGGATTCTGAGGTCCGATCTCCGTCTAAGAGGCTCCGATCAAATGCAGAAACCAATTGCATAGCAAGAACTCCACCCAAGAGACTCGTGACCAGTGCTGGGACTGGCCGTGAGGCGGCATCTCCAACTAAAAGACTTAGGTCAAGTGAACTGCTTCCTATTGTACTGTCACCAAAGAGGTTAAGAAAATTACCAGTAAGCCCACTCAAATCGACTCCAGACTCTTATAAAATGTATAGTACACCTGATAAGGCACAAGCCACACGGGGATTATTAACACCTACAAAAGTGTCTTCAAGGAGCACAGCAACCAAACCAACAGTGGGCCAAACGGTGACTAGTGGGAAAGAAAAGAAGAAAGTGAGTTTATATTACATTTAAAAAGTTTAACCCCCCCCCCCCCAAAAAAAAAAAAAAAAAAAAAACAAACAAAAAAACTAAATTTAACAGATCTTAACCGTTTTGTTTTTTTCTTTTAGAAACCATTTAATTTGGAACCCCTCCATTTTCTTCAGACTCATAGCAAAAATAATGAGAGCGATGATTTCCGCACTCAGTTATGGTCGTGTGCTTTTGAACCTAGCTTCGATTCTACTTCAAGCAAAGGTGAGAAAATATCAATTGAAAAAGGAATGTACCACCTAAATCTTCATCTTACTAACACAAAACAGATATCGAACCATTTCCTTTCTTCTCATCTGTTTTCGTTGCCTGATTTATGTATTTCATTATTTTCTCTTCGCCACAACAGCACCCACTTGAGAGAGGGGATCCGCCCCTAGGAACAGGAAACCCTATGGAGAGAATAAAAGGGGCGGTCCCCCTCGCTCCCACAGTTGGTTTCCTGTTCCTACGGGAGACCTGGAGAGAAGAGGATTCCCAGTCTGGACGCCGCTTGCGCGGTTTACCTGAATAGGGACGGCAAGGGCTCCAGAGCTGGAAGCAGCGTCGGGGGTCCTGTCTCAGCTTCCCCCCTCTGCTGGCAGGTACAGTGAGGCCAGGATCGGGGAGGCGCCTGGCTCACGGAGAAGCATCCAGCAGACCTGCGGGCCGGACCGCTGGGGTAAGACCCTGTGACGCCAGCCTCGGGTGGCGCACAGGCAGCGTGGGGCCAGTAATTTCTCCCCCGGAAGTATTACTACAACTTCCGGGGTGATGGAGGAGGAGGAGGACGGCGCCTGCGCGATCGCTGGATAGAAGCGCAGGCGCACACAGCAGAGCCGCAACCCGGATGTAGTGGTCACTTCCGGGTGCGGCAGGAAGAAGATGGCGGCCCCCATAACAAAAGGACGCCGGCGCTGATTCCCGGCGTCCATCATGGCATCTCCTCAAGAGACAACGTTGCCTTCTTCTGAAGTTAACGTTGTTACACCAGGAAGTCGGACTAGCAGCCGCAGATCATCCTCCAAGAGCACCAGGGAAAAAAGATCGGACCGGTCAGCTCCTCCATCTGTGCCTCCATCTCCTCCTCTCCAGCCGGTATTATGACAGCTTCAGGGGTGAGTGTGTGTCTACCCTATTTTAAGCTGATTATACTCCCTCTTTCATCTAATTCCCTAGGTTAAAAGAACAGGGAAATCCGAACATAAGCAATGTGCCTTATGCTCTCAGCCGCTCCCGGATACCTATTTAAAAAAGTTATGCCAGTCTTGCATCGAATCCACCTTACGAGAGGAGTCTTCAGTAAGGTCGGATGATATACGTAGCATGATAAGAGAGGAGTTGCGAGCTTTTCGAAACTCGGATAAAATTCCTGGAAGTAGGAAGAAATACAGCTCTCCTATATCTGAACAGTCATCTGAGGTTGAGGATAAGGAGTCGGATAGTTCCCAAGAGGTTATATCCTCGGAGGGTGAACAGGATACATGTTTCCCTACAGAAAGCATTGACAATTTAGTCAGATCAGTACGTAACACCATGGGTATGGAAGATACGAAGACCCTTAAAACACCACAGGACGTGATGTTTGCTGGCCTGTCTGAGAAAAAGAGACCTTCCTTTCCTATTATTCCAGCAATAAAGGAGTTAGTCAAAAAAGAGTGGGAAAGTCCGGGGCAAAGAGGGTTGCTGTCTTCTTCAAAACATCGCTATCCCTTTAATGACGAGGATTTCTCCAAATGGGTAAAAGCCCCAAAAGTAGATGCGGCAGTGGCATCCACTTCTAAGAAATCTTTATTGCCTGTTGAAGATTCAGGATCCTTGCAAGACCCGCTCGATCGGAAAGCAGACTCCCTTTTAAAAAGAGCTTGGGAATCCTGTACAGGAGCTTTTAGACCAGCTATCTCAGCCACATGTACTGCTAGATCCATGATGGTTTGGTTGAATGATCTGGAAGAAGGCTTAAAAGGTGGCTTTTCCCGTAATAAACTCATGTCATCTATTCCGTTAATTAGAGGAGCAACTGCCTTTTTGGCAGATTCCATCCGATTAGCAGCCAAATCAGCAGGTCTAACCAACGCGGCTCGCCGCGCCTTGTGGCTAAAGGGGTGGAAAGGAGATCCACAAACAAAATCCAAGTTATGTGGTCTGCCCTGCCAGGGTGAGTACCTATTTGGTACTCAATTGGATGACATTCTTACCAAAGCGGGTGAGAGGAAGAAAGGGTTCCCCAATAACACTTATCTTCCATCTTATAGGAGAGCGTTCCGAAAGCCCATGTTCAACAGAAGACGGGACTATAAAAACCAGGACCGTTGGGCTAGTAAGGACTTTAAGCAGAAAGGAGCCTTCTTCGGAAAACGCCCTTTCAAACCTGAGGATAAACCCCGCTAGGACAGATCTACCCGTTGGTGGTAGGTTGTCCTTCTTCTCCACACAATGGCTGGCAATAACCTCTAATTCATGGGCAACTAGCCTTATAACTACAGGCCTAAAACTAAGATTTTCTCAAGTTCCCCCGGACTCGTTTTGTTTGACTTCCTTAGGTTCACCATCACAACAAGAGGCCTTGGAACAGGAAATAATAACTCTCCTGTCCAAAGGAGTATTAGTGGAAGTCCCTTTTCATCAAAAAGGAAGGGGATTTTATTCCCCTTTATTTTTGATTTCAAAACCCGACGGATCATACAGAACAATAATTAACCTTAAGAGACTAAATGTCTTCTTAGAGAACCAAACTTTTAAAATGGAATCCATTCGGTCAACTATTAAGCTTCTGTTTCCCCATTGCTTCATGGCAGTTCTTGACCTTAAAGATGCATACTATCATCTTCCAATCTTCAGAGAGCATCAACAATATCTACGGGTGGCAGTTATGGTCAAAGGTCAGATACGGCATTATCAATACACATCAATGCCCTTTGGACCATCAATAGCCCCTAGAGTTTTCACAAAACTGATGTCAGAGGTAATGTCATATTTGAGGTTAAAAGATACCCTCATAATACCCTATTTAGATGACCTATTGATAGTCGGGAACTCTTTCTCAATGTCATCAACGCTTATCTGATTCAATTTCATCCTTACAGGGGTTAGGGTAGTTAGTGAATTGGGAAAAATCTAAATTGTCCCCCCACAACTGAGCAAAAATTTTTAGGAATTATTCTAGACTCTACAAATCAAATGTGCTTTCTTCCCGAGTCAAAACAAATAGCAATCATAAACAAAGTACAATCAGTGATTAACCACCCCCTAATTTCCCTAAGAGAAGGTATGTCCCTTCTTGGTTCCTTCACTTCTTGTATTCCAGCTGTTCCGTGGGCCCAATTCCATAGCAGGAAATTGCAGTATACAATACTTCGTGAGGAAGAAAGGTTACATGGCCGATCAGATACTCGTATTTCCTTAACGACAGACGTGATACAATCTCTCACTTGGTGGATAAATCCGAATCATCTTTCCAGTGGGGTCCCCTGGGTGGTTAAACAATCAAAAACTGTTTTCACTGACGCCAGTCCTAGTGGTTGGGGAGCACATTTAGAAAACCAAATAGTGCAAGGTCTGTGGTCTCCTAGAGAATCAGATGATTCTTCTAATAAAAAAGAGCTGAAGGCTGTTTATCATGCCTTATCTGAATTTCTTCCGCAGCTACACGGAACACATACAAGAATCTTCTCAGACAACATGACAGCGGTAGCATATATAAACCACCAAGGAGGAACAAGATCGGAAGGACTCATGTCTATAGCCAACGATATTCTAGCCATGGCAGAGGAACACCTCCTGTCCCTATCAGCGCTACATGTGAGAGGAATCGACAATTCGAGAGCAGATTTCCTCAGTCGCCACACTCTCCACCAAGGAGAGTGGGTTCTAAATCGTCGTATCTTTTGTATGATAATAAAAAAGTGGGGCACTCCCGAGATAGATCTCTTTGCGACAAGACAAAACAGGCAAGTCAAAAAATTCGCATCATTGTTCCGATCTGACAATCCAGATATCTTCGACGCCCTACAAGTACCATGGGTATTCAAGAAGGCATATGCCTTTCCCCGCTGATACTACTTCCGACAGTGATCAGGAAGATAAGGGAGGACAGAGCAAACGTGATCCTAATTGCTCCGTTCTGGCCCAAGAGGCCATGGTTTTCCTGGCTGAAAGCCATGTCAATCTCAGACCCATGGATCCTCCCGGAGGATCGGGATCTTCTCTTCCAGGGCCCCTTCAACCAACCTCAGGTGAAGGGTCTACGGTTAACAGCCTGGAACCTGAGAGGCAGCTGCTAAAGATGAGAGGGTTCTCCAACAAAGTGATTGACACTCTACTACGAAGTAGAAAAAAGTCCACTACCTCCATCTATGCAAGAGTGTGGAAAAAATTTCTAAACCTCTACCCAACGGCCCTGTCAAACGAAATTCATATTCCTATAATTCTAGAATTTCTTCAAAAAGGGCGCGATCTAGGTCTGGCAGTCAGTACCTTAAAAGTACACATTTCTGCGCTGGGGGCTTTATATGGTCTTGATATCCCAGGTAATAAGTGGGTAGCCAGATTTGTTGCAGCATGCCAGAGGTCAGAGACAGTTCGAATTCCCCATGTACCACCTTGGGATGTTAATTTAGTTCTCGAAGCTCTTACAGATCACCCTTTTGAGCCTCTACATTCAGCTCACATAAAACATGTCTCCCTCAAGACAGCTCTTCTTGTCGCCTTAGTATCAGCGAGAAGAGTAAGTGACATACAGGCACTATCGATAGATCCTCCCTTTATGTCTATATTCCCAGATAGAGTTGTCCTTAAGACAGACCCTTCATACTTACCCAAAGTATGCACTAAATTTCACAGATCGCAAGAAATTTTCCTTCCCTCCTTCTATGATAACCCTACAAGTCAGGAAGAACAAAAATACCACACATTAGATGAGGAGAGCCATATTAGCCTATTTGGATAGGACTAGTGCCTGGAGGAAGAGCAGGGCTCTCTTTGTTTCTTTCCAGGGTCATAGAAAAGGAGCCGGAATCACGAAGGGTACTTTATCTCGGTGGATTTGAGATGCAATATGTCTGGCCTATTCATCCAAAGGGGAGAATCCGCCTGAGACCATAAGAGCACATTCCACCCGGGCGATTGCATCATCCTGGGCTGAACGAGCGGAGGTTCCGATAGAACAGATATGTAAGGCCGCAACCTGGTCTTCGCCTACTACCTTCTATAATCACTATAGATTAGATCTATCTGCCTCATCTGACTTGTCCTTCGGTAGATCAGTCCTTAACACGGTAACATAGTAACATAGTAACATAGTTAGTAAGGCCGAAAAAAGACATTTGTCCATCCAGTTCAGCCTATATTCCATCATAATAAATACCCAGATCTACGTCCTTCTACAGAACCTAATAATTGTATGATACAATATTGTTCTGCTCCAGGAAGACATCCAGGCCTCTCTTGAACCCCTCGACTGAGTTCGCCATCACCACCTCCTCAGGCAAGCAATTCCAGATTCTCACTGCCCTAACAGTAAAGAATCCTCTTCTATGTTGGTGGAAAAACCTTCTCTCCTCCAGACGCAAAGAATGCCCCCTTGTGCCCGTCACCTTCCTTGGTATAAACAGATCCTCAGCGAGATATTTGTATTGTCCCCTTATATACTTATACATGGTTATTAGATCGCCCCTCAGTCGTCTTTTTTCTAGACTAAATAATCCTAATTTCGCTAATCTATCTGGGTATTGTAGTTCTCCCATCCCCTTTATTAATTTTGTTGCCCTCCTTTGTACTCTCTCTAGTTCCATTATATCCTTCCTGAGCACCGGTGCCCAAAACTGGACACAGTACTCCCACGGTGATCCCTCCCAAATGACTATCTCTGAAAGTCTCTCAAGTGGGTGCTGTCGTGGCGAAGAGAAAAAAACGGATTACGTACTGGTAATGCTCTTTTATAGAGCCACGACAGCACCCCTTCACTTCCCACCCTTATAGGTTTTTTATTTAGAAGCACGGTTAAGGGTGTTTGGTTCTTGTAGTTAGCCATACTTAAGTTAACTAGTTATAAACGATGATATTGAATGACCTACTAAAGTCTGGTGGGCGGTTCCTCGCAATCTCTGTAAACCCAACTGTGGGAGTGAGGGGGACCGCCCCTTTTATTCTCTCCATAGGGTTTCCTGTTCCTAGGGGCGGATCCCCTCTCTCAAGTGGGTGCTGTCGTGGCTCTATAAAAGAGCATTACCGGTACGTAATCCGGTGTTTTCTATACATGATTATGGGTGCAGGCATCTTTTTTTGAATGGTGCCTCATGGGTGTGGTAGTGGCTCATTGACAAGTATGAGGCATGCTCTATGGCAGTGGTGGTGAACCTATGGCACGGGTGCCAGAGGGGCACGGAGAGCCCTCCTTGTGGGCACGCGCCATCGCCATTCCGCATCAGTGGACTGGGGCCGGTGGGTGAGGAGCCTGGCAATGACAGCCCTTCAGCTGGATCTGCCAGGTCCATACGCCGCAATACGTGCTGCTGGCCAATCAGAGGCCAGCAGCTGACGCCGTCTTACACGAGACTGAACGCATGGCAGTGATATCATGCGGCCCTGCGTCACTTGGACACTGAAGTCAGCTGCCAGCTTCAAAAGATGAATCGGCGCCCCGGGGGAGAGGAAGGAAGGTGAGTAGCAGTGTTTTTTGTTTTTTTTCTATGCGTTGAACAGCGGCTCTGGGAGCATGGGGTGACATTTACAAGGATGGGGGCATATATACCAGGATGAAGGGCATATGCAAGGATGTGGGAGCATATACCTGGATGAAGAGCATATGCATGGGTTGGGGAAGCATATACCAGGATAGGAAGCCTATTCCTTTATTTCTGCAGTCTGGTACCCCTGCTCCTGTCTGTGGCTGCTCTGTGCATGAGTTGTTCTTTCTAAACTAAAACCTCAGTATTCAGATTAAATTGCCGCGTTGGCACTTTAAAATAAGTGGGTTTTGGGTTGCAGTTTGGTCACTGCTCTGTGGCCTGTGCAAAGATTGTAACACAGGAAGGAGGAGGAGGTGAGAAAGTCACGGTCCATGATGTAACCCTGTGTTAACAGAAAAATGATTTATTCTCACAAACTTATAACCCAATTACCCCCAACACCTAAGTATTTAAAAAAAAAAAAAAGAGACCTGGCATATTATGGAAATGTCATCCAGCATCTTACACTTCATTACATTCATACAACTTTGTGCCAAAGAAAATGAAGCACATCAACTCCTTAAAAAAAAAGTGCAATAGTAGGCAGTAAGTTGCTACCTACCTGCCTGTTGTGCCAGGCGCCATTCTCTGCCAGCACAGTGGTCACAGACTTCTCTGCTAATGTCACCTCAACAGAGCAGCAGTTTCTTTAACTCTTAACAGGGTGGGACTACTGGTGTCATGCTGATTGACAGCCATCTCTGCTGCCTAATTGGAGGAAGTTGGCTGACCATCAGCATGACACCACTATGTCCCGGACATCCCCTTTAACAGCCCATGTTGTCCTCTGCACAATGACCCCTGCACTGGTTACAGATCATGACCAAAACACTCTTTTTATTGAAGTTAATTACAGTTACTTATGATGCTGTTCTGTTAGCAGCAGTTCATAGATATCGTTTAGAGCAAAGAAGGAAAAGGTAGCGATGGTTGTCCCTCTTAATCTTGTACAGACCATACAATAACTAGAAATATAAAATCAGAAAAGATTAGAAAAAATTATGTGCTGGGCTATACTGTCAGTCTCATAGACTTTGACAATTTCACCACCACTCCATCCACATAGAAACCACAGGAGCCCACCCTCAATCTCGTGCTTATTGGTTGGTCCAGTGCTGTTCTGTAGACAGTGAATACATTTTGATTCTGGGAAAACCCACCTGATATCTTCCAGTGTTCTTGATCCACAGGTTGCACTAGAAGATATTCTAATGGATGCTTTCTTTTTCAGTTATTGCCACATGTGGTGGAGGATCGGTCTGTGTTATTGATTGCGAGACTGGGAAAGTTCTGAAAAAGTATAAAGTACCCGGAGAGGTAACCTTTGTGACCTTTTTTTGATTTAAAAAAAAAAAAAGTAAGTTTTATCGAGGTATAAACATAAATAACCATATAGAAGGTACCAAATCCCATGAGTACAGTGATTTTTACAAAAAGTAAAGACACATTAGCATACAGCATATGAAAAAAAGCATTTTTCGGACTAGAAGACTCCACTTTTTTCCACCAAATTTGGTAGGTAAAATGGTGGTGCGTTTTATAGCCTGAATGTAGCTTACGGATGCAGGGTCGTCGCTGCAAGATCCTGGCAACAGCCGGAATGGAGCGATGCTGCTGGCCCTTGGCTGGAAGGAGGGAGTGTTCTGGAGGTTCTTGTCAGGAGCCATTGATCTCCCATCGGTGGGCTTAAAGAAAGTGTCGCCAGTGTGAGGCAGGAGCGTAGTGCCCGGTGCACACACAGGCTGCAGGAAAATGTAGCTGATGTCGGCGCATGCGTAGATTAAGATTTCTACTCGATGAGCTGAGATCTCAATCTGCGCATACGCCACCTCCAGCGCCATTTTCCTGAAACCACCTCCGAGAGGTCAATATGTGCAGCGGGAACTCCGTTCCTGCCTGACACCGCCGGCGTTTACTGAAAAGCCCACCGCTGGGAGATCATTGGCATGTGCCTCACACCGCCCCATTCCTGTCGCCAACGGCTTCCTGCTGCGGTGACCCCGATCCTGGCTCCTGTGACCCTGCTTCACCCCTGTTGCTGGACCAAATTTGCCCCTTCCATACATTTTGGACACTGGTCATCCTATCTGAGGTTCACTTTTAGTATAATTTTTGGAGTTCTATGTGCTCCATGGATAAGTGATTGGGATCTTTTCTGGCCACATTAATAGACAGATTTCCAGGGGATTCTGAAATATCTTCCCATTATTCCTGGGAAATAGTCCCCATATCCCTTTCCCATCTAGACCCGATTAAAACCATACGATCCCCTAAAATATTGGATAGCAAAGATTTGTACATTAAAGAAAACAGGCAGTTGCTTTCGCTTGTACAATATATGTAGTCTAGAAGCCTGTTGGAACAAATGGTGAGATTGGATGTGCTTTCCTGGACCCTTGTATGTGCCTTAACCCCTTAGCGACCGCCGATACGCCTTTTAACGGCGGCCGCTAAGGGTACTTAAACCACAGCGCCGTTAATTAACGGCGCTGTGGAAAAAGTAAATAGCGCCCCCCAGAGTCGGATTTTCTCCGGGGTCTTGGTTGCCGGGGGTAGCCGAGACCCCAGAGAACATGATTCGGGGTTTTTTTTACCGACCCCGCATTTGCGATTTCTTATTAATTTCTCTGTCCTCCGATGTGATCGCACATCAGAGGACAGAGAAAAGGGGTCCCCGATCTCCCCCCGATACTCACCTGTCTCCCCCGGTGCTCCTCATGGCTCCCGATGGGCGCCGGCATCTGTCTCCATCTGCCGGCAGGCAGGAGAAGAGCAGTTGGGGCTAAAATTAGGGTTAGGGTTAGAGCTAGGGTTAGGGCTAAATTTAGGGTTAGGGTTGGGGCTAAATTTAGGGTTGGGGTTGGCGCTAAATTTAGGGTTGGGCTTCTTTCACACTTACGTCGGTACGGGGCCGTCGCAATGCATCGACCCGACATACCGACGCACGTTTTGAAAATTGTGCACAACGTGGGCAGCGGATGTAGTTTTTCAACGCATCCGCTGCCCAATCTATGTCCTGGGGAGGAGTGGGCGGAGTTACGGCCACGCATGCGCGGTCAGAAATGGCGGATGTGACGTACAAAAAACGTTACATTGAACTTTTTTTGTGCTGACGGTCTGCCAAAACACTGATCCAGTGCACGACGGACGCGACGTGTGGCCATCCGTCACGATCCGTCGGCAATACAAGTCTATGGGCAAAAAACGCATCCTGCGGGCACATTTGCAGGATCCGTTTCTTGTCCAAAACAATGGATTGCGACGGATGCCAAACGACGCAAGTGTGAAAGTAGCCTTAGGGCTAGGGTTAGGGTTGGGGTTAGAGTTGGGATTAGGGTTAGGGTTGGCATTAGGGTTACGCTTGGGAATTAGGGTTAGGTTTGGGATTAGGGTTAAGGTTAGGGTTGTGATTAGGGGTGTATTGGGATTAGGGTTAGGTTTGAGGTTAGGGTTGAGATTAGGATTAGGGGTGTGTTGGATTTAGGGTTTTGATTAGGGTTATGGTTAGGGTTGACAGGGTTGTTTTGGGGTAAGGGTTGTGATTATCGTTAGGGTTAGTGATTAGGATTATGGATCGGGTTGGGATTAGGGTTAGGGGTGTGTTGGGGTTAGGGTTGGAGCTAGAATTGGGGGGTTTCCACTGTTTAGGTACATCAGGGGGTCTCCAAACACGACAGCCAATTTTGCGCTCAAAAAGTCAAATGGTGCTCCCTCCCTTCTGAGCTCTGCCGTGCGCCCAAACAGTGGGTTACCCCCACATATGGGGCATCAGCGTACTCTGGATAAATTGGACAACAACTTTTGGGGTCCAATTTCTCCCTTGTGAAAATAAAAACTGTTAGGTACATCAGGGGCTCTGCAAACGCAACATAACGCCCACAGGCCATTTTATCTGTCTGCATTCCAAAACGGCGCTCCTTCCCTTCCGAGCTCTGCCGTGCGCCCAAACAGTGGTTTACCCCCACATATGGGGTACCAGCATACTCAGGACAAATTGGACAACAACTTTTGGGGTCCAATTTCTCTTGTTACCCTTGTGAAAATTAAAACTTGGGGGCTAAAAAATCTTTTTTGTGGAAAAAAAAAATTTTTTTTTTTATTTTCACGACTGCATTCTAAACTTCTGTGAAGCACTTGGGCATTCAAAGTTCTTACCACACATCTAGATAAGTTCCATGGGGGGTCTAGTTTCCAAAATGGGGTCACTTGTGGGGGATTTCTACTGTTTAGGCACATCAGGGACTCTCCAAACGCGACATGGCGTCCAATCTCAATTCCAGACAATTCTACATTGAAAAAGTAAAACGGCACTCCTTCTCTTCCAAGCTCTGCGGTGCGCCCAAACAGTGGTTTACCCCCACATATTGGGTATCAACGTACTCAGGAGAAATTGCACAACAACTTTTGTGGTCTAATTTCTCCTGTTACCCTTGTGAAAATAAGAATTTGTGGGCAAAAAGATCATTTTTGTGTAAACAAAAGCGATTTTTTTATTTTCACAGCTCTACGTTATAAACTTCCATGAAGCACTTGGGGGTTCAAAGTGCTCACCACACATCTAGATAAGTTCCTTAAGGGGTCTAGTTTCCAAAATGGTGTCACTTGTGGGGGGTTTCCACTGTTTAGGTACATCAGGGGCTCTCTAAACGTGACTTGGCGTCCGATCTCAATTCCAGCCAATTCTGCATTGAAAAAGTCAAACGGCGCTCCTTCACTTCCAAGCTCTGCGGTGCGCCCAAACAGTGGTTTACCCCCACATATGGGGTATTGGCGTATTCAGGAGAAATTGCATAACAAAATTTATGGTTACATTTCTGTTTTTACACATGTGAAAATAAAATAAAAAAAAAATGGTTCTGAATTAAGATGCTTGCAAAAAAAAAAGTTAAATGTTCATTTTTTCCTTCCACATTGTTTCAGTTCCTGTGAAGCACGTAAAGGGTTAATAAAATTCTTGAATGTGGTTTTGAGAACCTTGAGGGGTGTGGTTTTTAGAATGGTGTCACACTTCGTTATTTTTTATCATATAGACCCCTCAAAATGACTTCAAATGTGATGTGGTCCCTAAAAAAAAAATGGTGTTGCAAAAATGAGAAATTGCTGGTCAACTTTTAACCCTTATAACTCCCTAACAAAAAAAAATTTTGTTTCCAAAATTGTGCTGATGTAAAGTAGACATGTGGGAAATGTTATTTATTACCGTAACTATTTTTCGTGACATATCTCTCCGATTTAAGGGCATAAAAATACAAAGTTTGAAAATTGCAAAATTTTAAAAATTTTCGCCATATTTCCGTTTTTTTCACAAATAATCAAGTAATATCGAAGAAATGTTACCACTAACATGAAGTACAATATGTCACAAAAAAACAATCTCAGAATCAGCGGGATCCGTTGAAGCGTTCCAGAGTTATAACCTCATAAAGTGACAGTGGTCAGAATTGTAAAAATTGGCTCGGTCATTAAGTACCAAATTGGCTCTGTCACTAAGGGGTTAACTGTAGATATTTGTAGAAGCCAGAGTTTTGTAACTGGATCGTCTGTTTTAGGTGATCAAATGTACACAAGTGTCCTTCAAAATATAACGGATAGAAATATTTCAGCCCTTGTTTTCTCCATTCTACAAACCCTTCCAGATGACATTGCTCACTCAAGCCTGGATCCTTCCATATAGGAGTATATATAGAATAGTCTCCTATACCCCACAGCTTTTTACAGGTTCGCCACACTTTATGCAGAAGAGCGAGGGTTGGGGCATTATTGGATTTGGCTTTAAGAATATTTGACTCTGAGAGTTCCAAAATATTATCCTTTCCCTCCAGATGTATAAGTACCACAGCCCCTGAATCCTTAAAATTCTCCAATGCCCACCCCCTGAAGTGTTGGCTCTGAGAGGCCAGAAAATACCCCCCATGCATTAGGAAGGGGTTAACAGCCCTGATCCTTGGGCAACTGTAGTTTTCCCAGCTTTATTCTAGGGTCTCCCTTTTTCCAGACCAGGTACCGGAAGATATGCATTGTGTGCAGGCATGTTGTTTGTGTTTTTTGGGGTTTTTTTTATCTTATTTTAAAACATTAGTTTATTAGGATACCAGTATCTTATTTTCTTTATAAAATGTAGGAGTTCTTCGCTCTGGCATGGACAACTCTAACAATGATTTGCAAAGAAGGACAGAAAAGAAAAATTAATGTTCTAGCTGCTGGTGGAAGATTTGGTGTTATAAAACTAATGGAGCCTAAAGTTGGATTATGCTATGGAGAGATAAAAGCTCATAAAAAGGCCATCTCCATCATGTGTTTCAGCCCAACGCAGGACACCTTCCTATTCAGTAAGTAGAAGGCCAGTAGTGGTGGTGGCAGGGGAGTGTATGGGAGACCTCCCCTTTTTTTTTAATTTTTTTTCTTTATTTTTTTTAAATTGGCCAATCTGCAAAAATCAACTTAATTAAAACTTAAAATATGTATTTGTGTGGAGACTGAAGCTGTGGAGCGGCAGAGAGATCGATAAAGTACCTATTTCTCATAAGATACTTCTGATGGTGAAGCGGCAAGGAAAACTGTTATATCCCAGGCAGCAGCCTGTATATTATTTTTCACTAAGTAGCAAGATCTTTTGCTAATTTGTGAGTTCTTACTGCTTAGCGCCAAGAGACTGTAAAGGGAAAGGTAATGTATCCAATCCTGCTTTGGACATTGCTTTACTTCATTAAACGAGTTTTCTTTGCCACTTTCCTGCCCATCACCAGTAGTACTTTATCAAAGTTTTTCCCTGCAGCACTTTAGTCTCTGCGACTATTTTCAAGCTTTCTGCTCTGATCGGTGTGAGAACACTGATTACAGCAAAGATCAGCGTGGCAGACATGGACATTGAAGTGCTGCCGAGGTGCAAGGGAAGCCCCTTTAATAAAGTAACACTGTCACCAACAATAGTGTGTACACTATCTCTTATGCCACAGCCCTGAATATGATCTGTGTTCAGAACAGATGGAGTCGGGAAATTACAGGCCAATGAGCCTTACTGCTATACCAGGAAAGATCTTTGAACAAATTATTTAACAGCATGTATGTAAGTACTTGGATAAGAATGCAGTAATTAACCAGAGCCAGGATGGGTTTGTAGCAAACAAGTCATGCGAGACTAATCTAATTTCCTTCTATTATGGAATCACTGACTGGGTGGATCAGCGAAATGCAGTAGATATAGTATATCTCGACTTCAGAAAACCATTTGATAAAGCATCACATACTTTCCTTATTGAAAAAATTGCCTAGTTTGGGATTGACATAGCTACGGTTAGGTGAATTCATAGCTGGCTCAGTGATCGTACTCAGAGTGGTAATAAATGGTTGCACATCCAGTTGGAAGAGTGTTTCAAGTGGGGTACCAGAAGACTCTGCCCTGGCCCCAGTGGTGTTCAACATTTTTATGGATTATCTAGATAAGGGAACTGAAGGTAAAATAATCAAACTTGCAGACGATGCAAAGCTAAGAGGGATAGCTAACAATAAAGAGAGAGGATTCAGAAGGATCTTAATAAGTTTGAACAATGGGCAGCAGTTAATAGAATGGTATTTATGGAGACACAAGGGTCAATGGGTGCTCTCGTCTTTAGGAAGACCGCATGCACCAGGGCTAATCCCACTAAACGCCTGCACACCTTCCCCATGGGCATAATACTACTCAGACAACACAGGGTGAGGGTAAAACAGTGTGACGATACTTTATTGTACCACCAACAGACAATAACATATAATACAGTCCCAGCAAGTACATAAGAGAGTGCAAATTAGAGTCTCAACCTTCCACTGGCTCGCAGAGATTAGAGCAGCAGCGACTTCAGGGCTTTCAAGGCCGTCCATCAGTGGCACCGTGCTTTTGGCAGGCACCCACAGAGGAGGTAACGACCAGCCATTGAGGCACATGGCCAGGTGATATGGTTGTCCCAACCTAGGTGCTACAAACATCTCCATTGGCTCAGTGATGTGTTGTGGATCTAATCTCCATTTATCTGGTTGAAGCCGTGGTACCTGGCTGCTGTTATGTAAAGTCTCTCTGCAGAAGGATCGAGGTCCCTTTTTTTATATTCACAACTGTCCTTCAGGCTACAAAAACAAGAAAAAAAAACGACTAAAAAAGTCGCAGCCAGCTCACCAACCAGACCATCGAAAGCGGAGCACAGGAGCCCGTCCTGATCCAGACGTCCAGCAGCAGCACTTCCAACAAAGTAGACACTCCAGCTCCAGCAAGATGGATAAAAAGTTGCAAATTTTATTAATCCAAAGTGGCAATAAAAGCAGAAAAATTCCTTACAAAAAGTGGACCAGACAGGTGATTTTAAGAATACGGCTACGCGTTTCGACCTATAGCGGTCTTTCTCATGCCCATGCAGCTCCAGGAATGAGCGCGCTATATCTCCCATACAGGCTTAAGACACGCCTCCCCCATGTCACATGACAGGTTCGTAAGGTCCTAGAGCTACAAATGTCTGAACATATTAAAAATAGACTATAACATACACAACATACTAAAACCCTAACAATAGTGATACATAATTTCACTTTTTTTGTTCATGCCTGCAGGATAACGAGTATTTAGATTGTAGATCCAAAAAGCCTCTCTAGTCAGCAGGCGTCTTCATGTCACATGACAGGTTCGTAAGGTCCTAGAGCTACAAATGTCTGAACATATTAAATATAAACTATAACATACACAACATACTAAAACACTAACAATAGGGATACATAATTTTTGGATCTACAATCTAAATACTCGTTATCCTGCAGGCATGAACAAGAAAAGTGAAATTATGTATCACTATTGTTAGTGCTTTAGTATGTTGTGTATGTTATAGTCTATTTTTAATATGTTCAGACATTTGTAGCTCTAGGACCTTACGAACCTGTCATGTGACATGGGGGGCGTGTCTTAAGCCTGTATGGGAGATATAGCGCGCTCATTCCTGGAGCTGCATGGGCATGAGTAAGACCGCTATAGGTCGAAACGCGTAGCCATATTCTTACAAACACCTGTCTGGTCCACTTTTTGTAAGGAATTTTTCTGCTTTTATTGCCACTTTGGATTAATAAAATTTGCAACTTTTTATCCATCTTGCTGGAGCTGGAGTGTCTACTTTGTTGGAAGTGCTGTCCTTCAGGCTATCATCCACCGGTCAAGGGAAAGGTGGGATGAGTTTAACTCTTTGAGTATTCTATCAATCTACATAGTTTGCCCTTCAATGTTTAACAAGCTGCATGGATTTATACAATTGGTAATCAATATATTAGCAAACATTGATTGTTCAATGACCCTGCGGCCCTGTCCTCCAAGGATAGCAGCGCAATAAACTGTAGGAGCTGATATAATATGCAGCCCTTCAACAAGCATTAATTCAAGTGTCAGAATTCAGGCTCATATGAACAATGGCTTATGTCTCTTGACCTACTTTAAAATACACCTGGCATAATTGAGAATAAATGTTGCCGTCACAGTATTTAACAGGGAGAAATGCAATATTCTACATCTGGACACAAAAAACAAAAATAACATCTACAGAATGGGAGGAAAAGAACTCAGAACTGTGTGAAAAAGACTTTGGTATACTAATAGATCACAGACTGCACATGAGTCAACAGTGTGATGCAGCAAAAAAAATGGCCAACACAATTCTAGGGTTTATTAAGAGAAGCATAGTCTAAAAACGTGAAGTAATTATCCCCCTCTATTCCTCCTTGGTCAGGCCTCATCTGGGATACTGTGTCAAGTTCTGGGCACCACATTTTAAAAAAGACATAAAAAAACTGGAACAAGTTCAGAGAAGAGCTACCAGGATAGTAAGTGGACTGCAAACTGTCCTACAAGGAATGGTTGAAGGATCTGGGAATGTTTGGCTTGCAAAAAAGAAGGCTAAGAGAAGGCTGTCAATAAATATCTAAAGGGCTGTCACAGTGTAGATGGCTCATCCTTATTCTCATTTGTACATGGAAACATGACAAGCAATGGAATGAAACTGAAAGGGAGAAGATACAGATTAGATATTAAAAAAAAATTTTTGACAGTGAGTGTGATCAATGAGTGAAATAGGCTGCCGTGAGAGGTCGTGAGTTTTCCATCAATAGAAGTCTTCAAACAGGCTGGACAGACATCTGTCTGAGATGGTTTAGTGAATCCTGCATTGAGCAGGGGGCTGGAAACGATGACCCTGGAGGTCCCTGCCAATTCAAAAATTCTATATCTTCCATGCTGTATAGTGTCTCTACGTATTCTGGGAGCTGGCAGAGACTTTCAACAAATCTGTTGTGCCACTGGACCAGACTGCACCAACTAGGCTACAACACGGGAGGATTATTTGGCGTGTTTTCTCAGATGTGATGGGAACTCCTGAACAGGTTGCTGGAGTGCTGTTCAGGATGACTTAAGGGCAGTGGATTTAGTTTAAATATGTAAAACCTGGTGACAGGTTCCCTTTAATGTATAATTTTCTCATGCATATGTTTCTTTATTAGTAAACATTGATATTTCTCCTTCGCCTCATTGGGGGACACTGACGGTGGGTATATGCTGCTGCCACTAGGAGGCTGACACTAAGTGATACAAAAAAAGTTCTCTCCTCCCCTGCAGTAAACACCCTCCTGCTGGCTCTCAGCTAACCAGTTCTTGCTTAGTGTCCGTAGGAGGCACACAGACGGGTCTGCTATTCAGACCCAAAACTCAGTATTTTATTTTTACTTTTTACATTTTTTATTTTAGATTTTATTTTTTCAACGGACGAATGGGGCGACGGATCCTTTCAAGGTTCCGATCTCCCCGAACCATCAACAGGTGAGCACAGAGAGTGTCGCCTCTCCGTATCCTCTCCTGCACTGTCCACGCTTCAAAACCTGACCTGCAGCAGAACAGTAGAGTGCGCGCGCTTTCCTTGGCGCTGAAACCCAGTCATCCGCGGCGGCTCGATGCCGGGACGCGCACCCATGGTGAGTGGATTCAGTCAGCGGTGGGCCTCTGCAGTCGGATATTTACATGCTAACAGGCAGCCTCAGCTTCCCTGTGGCCCACCTCCATGAGGTAGCGCTCCGGCCCCCGGCTTTGGACGATGTGTAGGCCGCAGACGAATGTGGCGACGGATCCTTTCAAGGTTTCGATCTCCCCGAACCATCAACAGGCGAGCACGGAGAGTGTCGCCTCTCCGAATCCTCTCCTGCAATGTGGGATGCCAGGCCCAGGCTGATTCTTAGGGGCGACGGGTCCCTTCAAGGGCACCGATCTCTCCCGGAAGCCGCGCCCACACTATGGCACGCTAAGGCGGCTCCGCCTGCTTTTCTGGCACTTCTTGCCTGCCACAGGAACGCTCCATTTTCTCGGCCACTACAACGCCCCTCACTTCTACCGGCTGCAGAAATTTAGGCCCTGGCTTGGGCCTATTCATGGAAGTCTCGATGCTCCGCCCACATTGTCTGGCTCCGCCCCTAGAATTGGCTCTTCTCGCTCTCTGCGAGATTTTACCACCTCTGCAACTCCCGGTGGCCATCTTGGTCCGGCCGGCCGGCTCACACAGGGGCGACCGGGTAAGGAAGTACCTGACCAGCATGCCCTGGTCTTAAAGGCACATGACCAGTATGTCCTGGTCTTAAAGGCACATGACCAGTATGTCCTGGTCTTAAAGGCACATGACCAGCCTGGTCTTAAAGGCACATGACCAGTATTCCCTGGTCTTAATGACGCACGACCAGTATTCCCTAGTCCTAAAGGCGCACGACCAGTATTCACTGGTCTTAAGGGCACATGATCAATCCGAAGCTGGTCACCCTAAATGAGCTCAGGAGCCCTACGCCGCTGATCCCAGTTTATCCCAGAGTACCTAGTCCCCCTCAGTGCACTTTGTCACTAACCGCAATCCATGGTTTCTCTGACCAAGAGATTGAATCCCTCCGTGAACCCTCTGTGACTCGGAGTGCTCGCAGGACCGATATACATGGTCCCTCTCCTACATGGGAGCTGTCGGCTAGCAGGGGCCGCAAGTATCCTAGAAACGTACAGGCGTCTAGAAACATACAGGCATCTAGAAAACAGAAGTTTCATTTCCTGATCTCTCTCCCCCAATGATTTTCTGAGAACAAGGCTCTGAATATGGATCGGATATTGCCTTGGATTGCCAGAGCTTCAGAAAAGGATGGACTCTCCTATTTATATCTTCAACCAAACTGACGAGCGATTCACTGGACAAAAGCCTCTATTTGAGATGCCATACCTCATCTGATTTTTAAGGGCGACGGGTCCTTTAAAGGGCACCGATCTCCCCACACCATCCTCTTCTACATCCAGGCCTGACGCCAGACAACCTGCCCTGTCCACCCAGAGACCTCAACTCGGGGGATGTACAGAGGCACCCCTTTTTGGCGTCCGAGCGCCTTGCATCACCACTATTTAGCAGATGATGCAAGAAGGCGGACGATTCCTCTCCACTTCCCTGTTAAGAGGATAGTGGATCGAGGGTTCCTAATTTTCTACTCTGCACGGTCAAGAGAGCGACGATGGCAAGAGACTTTTTTTTCCTGACCTGCTGAATGCAGCCTCACATTCTGCCATTTAGCAGAATAACCGGGTAGAATTTCTTGTGGTATACCTACCATTATCCCTGCCCGATGTATCAATTAAAAATACCATGGACTGTAGGATAGCAAATCTGGTTCGTTCCGTCTTGTGGCTTCGGGTTCAGCGCTCTACCCTTACTTAGCCGCCACATGGGTTGCTTGAGCAATGGTCTCCTGGTCGGAGACCTTTAACTACTTCGATTCACACAACTAACCTTTCTCCGAAGACAGTACAGCTGGCCAGTCAAATCTTCTGAGCGGGAGACTAAGGCTGCCGTCACACTAGCAGTAGTTGGTCAGTATTTTACATCAGTATTTGCAACCCAAAACCAGGAGTGGGTGATAAATGCAGTAGTGGTGCATATGTTTCTATTATACTTTTCCTCTAATTGTTCCACTCCTGGTTTTGGCTTACAAATACTGATGTAAAATACTAACCAAATACTGCTAGTGTGACAGCAGCCTAACAAGGAATCGTATTTTTTCTACAGACCCAACCAGCAGTGGAAGGTTTGTCCAGGACAGTCTAGATCTAAGGGGCCTTGGTTCCAAAAAGGGGGAATGAAAAGTAAGACCAATCCTGGACCTCAAACTTCTAACAACCATTGACAAGGTCCTCCTTTTTCGGATTGAGTTCCTTCGCTCAGCCATTACTTCAACAGAAAAAGGTGGAGTTTCTGGCATCCATCAACATTCGGGATTCTTACCCTCACATTTCTATGTTTCCCCTCTACAATAATCCCTTCACCTTTCCATTCGCGAATAGCATTTTCAAGTCACGACCTTGCCCTACGGCCTGGCTACCCCACCCAGAGGGTTCGCAAGAGTCATGGCGGTTATCATGTTCCTCTTGCACCCTAGAAGCATGGTCGTCCTGCCCTATTTGGTTGACTTTCTAGCCGCTCTTCCAGGACTACACTGAGTCGTCTATATCACTTGCGATACCGTCTCACCAGAGCTGGCAGCTAAACTTAGACAAGTTTTCCTAATTTCCAGCCCTGCAGATCCTTTTTGATGATGCTCCTGCACAAGAAGGATGGTAATTTTCTCTCGAGTCAAGGTCGTGGCCCTTCAACAGGGAGCTTGCGCACTTGATCACTCATCCCCTCAGTTCATTCGATTCGCTAGGAAGGTTCTGAGGAAAAATGGTGACGACAATGGATGCAGTTTCCTTCGCTCCGCTCGTTTTCCGCAAGTCAATCAGTCTTTCAAAGGGTAGTCGCTGAGCTCCTTCCTCATCCAGGCCCTTCTCCTGGTCCAATGGTTATTAGTGAATACCAATGCCAGTCTTCTACTCCCGATCATTGCTCTGGGGATCCGAACAGTACAGCTAATCCTACACCTGTACTCGAGTTCATGGTTCAGCCTCGAGATCCAAGAGCATCGCAGTGCATGCTCTGTTCTTCCATGGTACCAATTTCCATAACCCCTCTTCAACTACTTCCGAGATCTTTTAGAAGCAGGAAGGGCCCCAGTGATCCTGGGAGACCCGCACTGACCATGTCAGGATTTCACGCTTGCGGCACTAGTATTTTTCCTTATTGCAACACAACTGCAAATATGGACTTCCTCGCAGGGAGCCTTCACCTGTGGTTCTTTCCTACCGCATACCGTTAGATCTTTGGGACCTTAATGCTCCTGGGGATCTTACAGTAGACTCCTTTTTTGATCCGGACAGACTTTACTATCTGGGAAGGTCGTCTACTTTTTTTTCTCTGCGTTCCTGTCATCCTGATAAGTCTTCAGAGCTTGCCGCTCTGTTCTTTCAGACTTTTTTCCTTATTACCATCAAGGCAAGGTTGTCCTCAGGCCATCCCCTTCCCTTGTTACCAAGGTAGTATTGTATTCCCACTGTTACAAGGGCATCGTCCTTCTCTCATCTCTTTCTGCTCCAGTCCACAAAACGGAATGGGTTCTCCATAATCTGGACGAAGCGAGTGCTCCGAGTAGGTACGTATCGAGGACGGCGTCCTTCCGAAGGTTGGACACTTTATTTGGGCTTCCCGACGATAAGAAGGGGGCTTCCTGATGGTCACAGGAAGGATTTAGCTTTTTTCATCAGCTATGTTAGCCTGGTGGATTCGTTTCACCATCCAGGAGTCCTTCCGTGCTAGATGTCAGCCTATCTCCCTGTCTGAGGGTTCTAGGCACCAGACGTCGGCAAGCATGGCTGCAAGCTTGCGGATTCGTCCAGTCTGCATGCATTCTTGAAGCACTATAATTCCCACACTTCCACAGATGTGAGTCTGGGCAGGCGGACTCTGCAGGCCGCAGTGGCGCACTTGTAAGTAGCGGTTACTCAGGGCCTGATCTATTGTTGTCCCCACTTAGGGACTGCTTTGGGACGTCCCACGGTCTGTGTCCCCCAATGAGGCGAAGGAGAAATAGGGATTTTTGTGTACTCCTTTTCTCCGAGCCATTCATTTGGGGACACAGCTCCTACCTTGTTATTAGCTTGTGCTTGTTTTTATAATTTGACATGCTATACTCTCATATATAATATGCTATACGCTCATATGTTGTTGATCTCCTACTGCTTTTGCACCGAACTGGTTAGCTGAGAGGCACCAGGAGGGTGTATACTGCAGGGGAGGAGCTAACTTTTTTGTGTCACTTAGTGTCAGCCTCCTAGTGGCAGCAGCATACACCCCACGGTCTGTGTCCCCCAATGAATGGCTCGGAGAAAAGGATTTTACGGTGAGTACACAAAAATCCCTATATTCCAGTCATATTCATATATTTTTTTTCTCATTAGCTGGATCTTATGACAAGAGAATTATCTTATGGGACATAGGTGTGCCTGATCACGAATACACCTTTAGAGCCAGGTATGGAGTGTATATATGGCTATGTGTGTATCTCTACATTATGTAAGACAATTGAGAATTAAATATCTAATATATACCAAATGATCCTTTTACCAATCCCATAGCTCTAAGCTAAAGCAATCTACTCTTGCTTGACATCTCATTTTATCACCCTTTCAGCAAGTTGCTCACCCTGGATACTACGTCTACTCCCCTGCGTCTAAGTCCAGTCCCTGCAAGCCCAGATCAGCACTTGATGGCCGCTTGTGAAGATGGTTGCTTTGTTTGGGACATAACACTAAACAAGCAACAAGGAAAACGGTAATAATTCTGTTTTCTGTTCCATAAATGTTTTAGTAAATGTTTTCTAGGTTTATAAATATATCAGCAAAGTTGGCATTCCCCTTGTTCGCTCTGTTCACATCAGCAATTCATCTATTGCACAATAGACACGATTACTGCCCAATAGACCCCATAAGCTTTGAATCTGGTTTCTTTAAGGTGTCCATTATTTTAAGGGGAAAAAAATACTGTATTGTGCATTTTGCTCTAGAGCCACCAAGACAGATATGAACACAGCCTTACTGTATAAATGCTCAACAGTCAGAAGTACATAACACAACTTTAATTCTTCCATGGTTAGGATTTTTTCTGCCTTTGAATGATAACAAATCCAGAAATTAGAAATAAATGAAAAAGAATAAAATATTAAATTATGATTTTTATGGAGCAGATCACACTCCATTTTGCGTTCTTGCCGGTCTGGGGCTTCTGTCTAAATGCTGATCTTTGAGCCATTGAGTTAAATAAGGCAAATGGAATCCAAAGTACCGTAGATAAGTCTGGACTCATGCTTTTTTTCCGGTAGTGTCCTTTTTTATTTCTCAGACTGGCAGTAGTATGTTGCTTTTTCATACTAGACTCCTTGACTTATGTAACTCTATGGCTCCATCAGGGTCCTGTCTGAAGCCTGTTTTACAAAGACTCACATAGACTCCCTGCAAGTCGCAGTGTGAAAAGACAGTTAAATAGATGCTTATAGAATTGTCATAGAAAAATGTTTTTGAAAGGGGTGAAAAAAGCCCATGTGTAGTAATTCAATTATGTCTGAAGTGTCACCATTTTATTTTACACCAGCTCGTATGAAGTAGAGTTTAATTTCCCCATATACAATAAGGAATCCAAAGATTCAGATTTCCACATTGTGGATGGCTTGTCGTTTCTGAGCGATGATCTTGTAGGTAAGTTTTACAAGACTTATGTAAACATTGAAGTGATGTATGTGTCCAAGAAAAAGTACAATAAGGGGGTTATGTAACTATTTTAACATAAGCTAATAAAAGGGCCATGTTACACTAGGAAGCATCATGTTCCTTTCACGGTTTACTAGGCACTGCAGTGGATGACCTTAGGATTGCAGTTTAGTCCTACACACTTAAGGACTCTATCAGAACAGAATGACCAAACCAAGTACAGGTGCTCGGTGCTTCATGTACTGGATTTGAACAGTCATTCTGTAGTGACAGTCCCTTTTTAATTCCTTCCTTGGACATAGTGGTTCGTCCAATGTTGACCCCCCTCTCTTCATGTATGGTGAAGCCATTATCTGCCTCTAACAGCAGCAATCATCCACTGCAGTAAATCCTGGGGGGATGTGCTGTACTCCTGTAACATTGTGTTGATGGCTAACCACGTCATCAGAGTGCTTGAAGGTTGAAGGTCCCCACGCCTGGCATAACTGTACTCTTGTGATGCCTGTGACTGGGCTTCATAGGACCATTATATACACTTTGCAAAGCTACATTATTGAAATATATAGAACAAGATATTAGATTATTGCAGATTCAAGTTCCCCAAGGTAAGTAAAACCAAAAAAGGTTTTTTTTTTAAATGCTAAAATTCAAATCATGTCCCCTTTTACTCCATTAAAAATTATGAAAAAAAAAAAAAAAGTAAGTATACACTGCTCAAAAAAATAAAGGGAACCCTCAAACAGAATATAACTCCTGTGAAACTTCTGTGAAATCAAACTGTCCACTTAGGAAGCAACAGCAACACTGTTTGACAATGAATTTCACATGCTGTTGTGCAAATGGAATAGACAACAGATAGAAATTATTGCCAATTATCAAGACACACTCAATAAAGGAGTGGTTCTGCAGGTGGGGACTACAGACCACATCTCGGTACCAATGCTTTCTGGCTGATGTTTTGGTCCCTTTTGAATGTTGGTTGTGCTTTCACTCTCGTGGCAGCATGAGATGGACTCTACAACCCACACAAGTTGCTCAGGTAGTGCAGCTCATCCAGGATGGCACACCAATGCGAGCTGTGGCAAGAAGGTTTGCTGTCTGTCAGCCTAGTGTCCAGAGGCTGGAGGCGCTACCAGGAGACAGGCCAGTACAACAGGAGACTTGGAGGGGGCCATAGGAGGGCAACAACCCAGCAGCAGGACCACTACCTCGGCATTTGTGCAAGGAGGTACAGGAGGAGCACTGCCAGAGCCCTGCAAAATGACCTCCAGCAGGCCACAAATGTGCATGTGTCTGCACAAACGGTTAGAAACAGACTCCATGAGGATGGTCTGAGTGCCCGACATCCACAGATGGGGATTGTGCTCACAGCTCAACACCGTGCAGGACGTTTGGCATTTGCCACAGAACACCAGTATTGGCAAATTCGCCACTGGCGCCCTGTGCTCTTCACAGATGAAAGCAGGTTCACACTGAGCACATGTGACAGAGTCTGGAGACACGGTGTCTTCAATCTGCTGCCTGCAACATCATTCAGCATGACTGGTTTGGCAGTGCGTCAGTCAGTAATGATGTGGGGTGGAATTTCTTTAGAGGGGCCGCACAACCCTCCATGTGCTCGCCAGAGGTAGCCTGACTGCCATAAGCTGGTGCGGTTGGCCCTGGGTTCCTCCTAATGCAGGACAGTGCCAGACCTCATGTGGCTGGAGCGTGTCAGCAATTCCTGCAAGATGAAGGCATTGAAGCTATGGACTGGCCCGCCCGTTCACCAGACCTGAATCCGATTAAACCCATCTGGGACATCATGTCTCGCACCATCCACTAACGTCACGTTGCACCACAGAATGTCCAGGAGTTGGCGGATGCTTTAGTCCAAGTAAAGGAGGAGATCCCTCAGGAAACCATCCACCACCTCATCAGAATTATGCCCAGGCATTGTAGGGAGGTCATGCAGGAACATGGAGGCCACACACACTACTGAGCATCATTCCATTGTCTTGAGGCATTTCCACTGAAGTTGGATCAGCCTGTAGTTTGATTTTCCACTTTGTTTTTGAGTATCATTTCAAATCCAGGCCTCCATGTGATAATTTTGATTTACATTGCTAATTTTTGTTTTATTCTCAACGCATTCCTTGATGGAATGAATAAAGGTTTGCAATTAGAATATTTAATTCAGTGATATCTAGGATGTGTTATTTGAGTGTTCCCTTTATTTTTTTGAGCATTGTACATATTTGGTATCGCTGTCTCTATAAAAGTATAAATCGATCAAAATTATTAAACTAATTAACCATTATGGTAAAAGCCGTTAGGAGAAAATTACTAAAATATTTTTTTTTTTTATTCTTTAGAGAAATCTTTCTCCACTCAGGAGGCGCTTTTGTCCCCTGACTTCTTTAACCCCTTTCTGACCTCGGACGGGATAGTACGTCCGAGGTCAGATCCCCTGCTTTGATGCAGGGCTCCGCGGTGAGACCGCATCAAAGCCGGGACATGTCAGCTGTTTTGAACAGCTGACATGTGCCCGTAATAGGCGCGGGCAGAATAGCGATCTGCCCGCACCTATTAACTAGTTAAATGCCGCTGTCAAACGCAGACAGCGGCATTTAACTACCACTTCTGGCCGGGCGGCCGGAAATGATCGCATCGCCGACCCCCGTCACATGATCGGAGGTCGGCGATGCTTCAGAATAGTAACCATAGAGGTCCTTGATACCTCTATGGTTACTGATCCCCGGCAGCTGTGAGCACCACCCTGTGGTCGGCGCTCACAGCACACCTGCAATTCTGCTACATAGCAGCGATCTGATGATCGATGCTATATAGCAGAGCCGATCGTGCTATGCCTGCTTCTAGCCTCCCATGGAGGATATTGAAGCATGGCAAAAGTAAAAAAAAAAAAGTTAAAAAAAATGTGAAAAAATAAAAAAAAATATAAAAGTTTAAATCACCCCCCTTTCGCCCCAATCAAAATAAATGAATAAAAAAAATATCAAATCTACACATATTTGGTATCGCCGTGCTCAGAATCACCCGATCTATCAATTAAAAAAAAGCATTAACCTGATCACTAACGGCGTAGCGAGAAAAAAATGCGAAACGCCAGAATTACGTTTTTTTTGGTCGCCGCAACATTGAATTTAAAATGCAATAACGGGCGATCAAAAGAACGTATCTGCACCAAAATGCTATCATTAAAAACGTCATCTCGGCACGCAAAAAATAAGCCATCAACCGACCCCAGATCATTAAAAATGGAGACGCTACGAGTATTTTTTTTTTTTTTTATTTTTTTTAAGCAAAGTTTGGAATTTTTTTTCACCACTTAGGTAAAAAATAACCTAGTCATGTTAGGCGTCTATGAACTCGTACTGACCTGGAGAATCATAATGTCTGGTCAGTTTTAGCATTTAGTGAACCTAGCAAAAAAGCAATGCAAAAAAGTGTGGGATTGCACTTTTTTTGCAATTTCACCGCACTTGGAATTTTTTTCCAGTTTTCTAGTACACGACATGCTAAAACCAATGATGTCGTTCAAAAGTACAACTCGTCCCACAAAAAATAAGCCCTCACATGGCCAAATTGACGGAAAAATAAAAAAGTTATGGCTCTGGGAAGGAGGGGAGTGAAAAACGAACACGGAAAAACGAAAAATCCGAAGGTTATGAAGGGGTTAAAGGGAACCTGTCAGCAGATTTTGCCGCTATAAGATGCCGCCTGTATAATGCTGTAGATACGCCCCCGGTCCGACCTGCAAGTGAAGAAAAAGAAATTATGTTATACTCACGATCTTGTCCGATGGGTGTCGCAGGTCCGGGTCCAGCGCCTCCCATCTCCTTATTCTCGCCGCCCTCCTGCTTCTCTGCCCTGCTGAGGGCAGAGTAATGTACTGCAGTGCGCAGGTGCTGGGCCTCTCTGACCTTTCCCAGCGCCTGCGCACTGCAGTGCTTTACTCTGCCCTCAAGAGGGCAGATAAGTATGCCTGCGCAGAAGCGCCGATGCTGGGGAGCGATGAAGAAGCAGGAGGGCGTCGTCGCAAGAAGATGGGAGGCGCCAGACCCGGACCTGCAACGCCCATCGGACCGCACAGGAACGCGTCCCCCTTACCCCCCCCCACCGGTGAGTATAATATAATTTATTGTTCTTCACTTGCAGGTCAGACCGGGGGGCTTATCTACAGCTTTATAGAACCCTGTAAATAAGCCCTAAAAGGCAGCGGCTGCATCTTATAGCGGCAAAATCTGCTGACAGGTTCCCCTTAACTCATTTACTGTGGGGGGAAAAAAAACAAATCAAACGCTTAAATCTGTGATCTTTGAGACAAGAGTGACTTACCAGTAGAGCTGATTGAATTTGTTCGGATTCAGTTCCAAATACGATCGGCAGCGAATATTGTTTTTGCAATATTCGCCGAACACATCCAAAAGTCATTAGAATCAATGGGTGTAAATTACCGACTATGTTCCGAACCGAACAACATTCGGCATGAATAGGGTAACAATATGGCACGAATATGGCAAATTCAGATTCGGCGACTGAATCCAAACAAATTCGCTCAACTCTACAACCAGCACAGCGAGGTTGTCGGGTAATGCCTCTTTCTTGAGGGAAGGTGGAGTGAAAAGCAGAGGGAGACACAGAAAGATCGTGCTGTGCCTTCTAACAAAAATGTTTCCTCACTCCTCCCCGTTTGATTGACATCCATACAATTTAAGATTGCAATAGCAGACGTCATAGTGGCTAATCTCCTCCCACCAGCTCAAAGTAAATTGAAGGACTGCAAACTGGTGAAAATGTAGGATACAGGTCATATAATGGGCAGAAATTGTGTTATTCCTGGAAAGACGTATGACTTCTCATTCTGAGGATACAATTATCCTTAATGAATCAAGGACCTTGGTCAGTACCTATGCTCTTTTCCAAAAAGGCAGCTTTGGCTATCTTGACATATGTCCATGTTGGTTCTGATATGGAGTGCTGTAGAAAATGAGCTGCTGTTTTGTACAGCATGCTCGGCATAACTGTCATTAGGGGACACATACGGTGGGTATATGCTGCTGCAACTAGGAGGCGGACACTGAGTGATACAAAAAGAGTTAGCTCCTACCCTTCAGTATACACCCTCCAGCTGGCTCTCAGCTAACCAGTTCTTGCATAGTGTCCGTAGGAGGCACTCGGACGGGTCTGCTATTCAGATCCAAAACTCTGTATTTTATTTTTTACCTTTTACATTTTTGATTTTAGATTTTTTTTCCACGGACGAATAGGGAGACGGATCTTTTCAAGGTTCCGATCTCCCCGAACCATCAACAGACGAGGACGGAGAGTGTCGTCTCTCCGTATCCTTTCCTGCGACGGGGGATGCCAAGCCTTAAGGGCGACGGGTCCCTTCAAGGGCACCGATCTCCCCGCAACCTGAACGGACGAGCACATGGAGTGTCGCCTCCACGTACCCTCTTCCCCAGCCAACTGGCCCTGTCCACCCGGGGACTGAACTCCGTGGATGTACAGAGGCTCCTCTCTATGGCGTCCGAGCAGCCCCCACTGTCCCACCACTGCAAAAGCGGATGGCACAAGGAGGCGGACGGTTCCTCTCCACCTCCTTAAGAAAGGGATGGTCGATTGAGGCTTACATCTTTATCCCTGCACCATCCACGCTGCAAAACCTGACCTGCAGTAAAGTGCGCGCATTTCCTCGGCACTGAAACCCAGTCATCCGTTGCGTCTCCATGCCGGGACGCGCACCCATGGTGAAGTGGATTCAGTCAGCGGTGGGCCTCTGCAGTGGGATATTCACATGCTGACAGGCAGCCTCAGCTTCCCTGTGGCCCACCTCCCTGAAGTAACGCTCCGGCTGGCTGCAAAAATTTAGCCCTGGGCTTCGGACAATGTGTAGGCCGCAGACGAATGGGGCGACGGATCCTTTCAAGGTTCCGATCTCCCCGAACCATCAACAGGTGAGCATGGAGAGTGTCGCCTCTCCGTATCCTCTCCTGCGACGTGGGATGCCAGGCCTGAGCTGAATCTTAGGGGCGACGGGTCCCTTCAAGGGTACCGATCTCTCCTGGAAGCTGCGCCCACACTATGGCGCGCTAAGGTGGCTCCGCCTGCTTTTCTGGCGCTTCTCGCCTGCCACGGGAACGCTCAATTTTCTCGGCCACTACAACGCCCCTCACTTCTACCGCCCGCCAGCTGCAGAAATTTAGACCCTGGCTTGTGCCTATTCATGGAAGTCTCGAGGTTCCGCCCACATCGTGTCTGTGGCTCCGCCCCCCAAATTGGCGCTTCTCGCTCTCTGCGAGATTTTACCACCTCTGCATCTCCCGGTGGCCATCTTGGTCCATCCGGCCGGCTCACACAGGGGTGACGGTTTTTGCATTAAAAGGGCACAGCGACTCTACATCAGTACCCGGGTAAGGAAGTACCTGACCAGTATGCCCTGGTCCTAAACGCATATGACCTGTATGCCCTGGTCTTAAAAGCACTTCACCAGCATGCCCTGGTCTTAAAGGCACATGACCAGTAGGTCCTGGTTCTTAACATGACCAGTATGCCCTCGTCTTAAAGGCGCACGACCAGTATTCCCTGGTCTTAAGGGCACATGATCAATCCGATCTGGTCACCCTAAATGAGCTCAGGAGCCCTCCACCGCTGATCCCAGTTTATTCCAGAGTACCTAGTCCCCCTCAGTGGACTTTGTCACCAACCGCAATCCATGGTTTCTCTGACCAAGAGATTGAATCCCTCCGTGAACCCTCTGTGGCTCGGAGTGCTCGCATGACCGATATACATGGTCCCTCTCCTACATGGGAGCCGTCGGCTAGCAGGGGCCGCAAGTATTCTAGAAATGTACAGGCATCTAGAAACGTACAGGCATCTAGAAAACGGAAGTCTCATTTCCTGATCTCTCCCCAATGATTTTCTGAGAACAAGGCTCTGAATATGTATTGGATATTGCCTTGGATTGCCAGAGCTTCAGAAAAGGATGGACTCGCCTCTTTATATCATCAACCAAATTGACGAGCGATTCACTGGAAAGAAGCCTCTACGTGGGATGCCATACCTGGTCTGATTTTTAAGGGCAACGGGTACTTTAACCCCTTCCCGACCTATGACGCCACGTAGGCGTCATGAAAGTCGGTGCCAATCCGACCCATGACGCCTATGTTTCGTCATGGAAAGATCGCGTCCCTGCAGATCGGGTGAAAGGGTTAACTCCCATTTCACCCGATCTGCAGGGACAGGGGGAGTGGTAGTTTAGCCCAGGGGGGGTGGCTTCACCCCCTCGTGGCTACGATCGCTCTGATTGGCAGTTTCACTTTCAACAGCCAATCAGAGCGATTTGTAATATTTCACCTATTAAAACTGGTGAAATATTACAATCCAGCCATGGCCGATGCTGCAATATCATCGGCCATGGCTGGAAAAACTAATGTGCCCCCACCGATCGCACCCCCCCAGCCCTCCGATCTGTCCGGTACACTGCTCCGGCTCCCCTCCGTCCTGTGCTCCGCTCCCCCCCGTGCTCCAATCACCCCCCCCCCCCACGTGCTCCAATCACCCCCCGTGCTCCAATCACCCCCCCTGCACTCCGATCCACCCCCCGTGCTCCGTTCCACCCCCCCCGTGCTCCGTTCCACCCCCCCGTGCTCCGTTCCACCCCCCCGTGCTCCGTTCCACCACCCCCGTGCTCCGTTCCACCACCCCCGTGCTCCGTTCCACCCCCCCCCCCCCCCCCCCGTGCTCCGTTCCACCCCTCCCGCGCTCCGATCCACCCCCCCGTTTCGGTATGTGCACACGTATTCTGGTCCTCTGCGGATTTTTCCGCAGCGGATTTGATAAATCCTCAGTGCTAAACCGCTGCGGATTTATGGTGGATTTACCGCGGTTTTTCTGCGCATTTCACTGCGGTTTTACAACTGCGATTTTCTATTTGAGCAGTTGTAAAACCGCTGCGGAATCCGCACAAAGAAGTGACATGCTGCGGAATGTAAACCGCTGCGTTTCCGTGCAGTTTTTCCGCAGCATGTGTACAGCGATTTTTGTTTCCCATAGGTTTACATTGAACTGTAATCTCATGGGAAACTGCTGCGCATCCGCAGCGTTTTCCGCAGCGTGTGCGGTATGTATCTTTAGTATTAGGCTACGTGCACACGGTGCGGATTTGGCTGCGGATCCGCAGCAGATTGGCCGCTGCGGATTCGCAGCAGTGTTCCATCAGGTTTACAGTACCATGTAAACCTATGGAAAACAAAATCCGCTGTGCCCATGGTGCGGAAAATACTGCGCGGAAACGCTGCGTTGTATTTTCCGCAGCATGTCAATTCTTTGTGCGGATTCCGCAGCGTTTTACACCTGTTCCTCAATAGGAATCCACAGGTGAAATCCGCACAAAAAACACAGGAAATCCGCGGAAAATCCGCAGGTAAAACGCACTGCCTTTTACCCGCGGATTTTTCAAAAATGATGCTGAAAAATCTCACACGAATCCGCAACGTGGGCACATAGCTTTAGGGTTAGGGTTGGAATTAGGGTTGTGGTTAGGGTTGTGGTTAGGGTTGTGATTAGGGTTATGGCTACAGTTGGGATTAGGGTTAGGGGTGTGTTGGGGTTAGGGTTGTGGTTAGGGTTATGGCTACAGTTGGGATTAGGGTTAGCGGTGTGGGGGGGTTAGTGTTGGAGGTAGAATTGAGGGGTTACCACTGTTTAGGCACATCAGGGGTCTCCAAACGCAACATGGCGCCACCATTGATTCCAGCCAATCTCGTATTCAAAAAGTCAAATGGTGCTCCCTCAATTCCGAGCCCCGACGTGTGCCCAAACAGTGGTTTACCCCCACATATGGGGTATCGGCATACTCAGGATAAACTGCGCAACAATTACTGGGGTCCAATTTCTCCTGTTACCCTTGTGAAAATAAAAAAAATGCTTGCTAAAGCATCATTTTTGAGGAAAGAAAAATGATTTTTTATTTTCACGGCTCTGCGTTGTAAACGTCTGTGAAGCACTTGGGGGTTCAAAGTGCTCACCACATATCTAGATAAGTTCCTTGGGGGGTCTAGTTTCTAAAATGGGGTCACTTGTGGGGGGTTTCTACTGTTTAGGCACACCAGGGGCTCTGCAAACGCAACGTAACGCCCGCAGACCATTCCATCAAAGTCTGCATTTCAAAAGTCACTACTTCCCTTCTGAGCCCCGACGTGTGCCCAAACAGTGGTTTACCTCCACACATGGGGTATCAGCGTACTCAGGAGAAACTGGACAACAACTATTGGGGTCCAATTTCTCCTGTAACCCTTGGGAAAATAAAAAATTCTGGGCTCAATAATTATTTTTGAGGAAAGAAAACGTATTATTTTCACAGCTCTGCATTATAAACTTCTATGAAGCACTTGGGGGTTCAAAGTGCTCACCACACATCTAGATAAGTTCCTTTCGGGGTCTAGTTTCCAAAATGGGGTCACTTGTGGGGGGTTTCTACTGTTTAGCCACATCAGGGGCTCTGCAAACGCAACGTGACGCCCACAGAGCATTCCATCAAAGTCTGCATTTCAAAACGTCACTACTTCAATTCCGAGCCCCGGCATGTGCCCAAACAGTGGTTTACCCCCACATATGGGGTATCAGCGTACTCAGGAGAAACTGGACAACAACTTTTGGGGTCAAATTTCTCCTGTTACCCTTGGGAAAATAAAAAATTGCAGGCTAAAAGATCATTTTTGAGAAAATAATTTTTTATTTTCATGGCTCTGCGTTATAAACTTCTGTGAAGCACTTGGGGGTTCAAAGTCCTCACCACACATCTAGATTAGTTCCTTTGGGGGTCTAGTTTCCAAAATGGGGTCATTTCTGGGGGATCTCCAATGTTTAGGCACACGGGCTCTCCAAACGTGACATGGTGTCCGCTAATGATTGGAGCTAATTTTCCATTTAAAAAGCCAAATGGCGTGCCTTCCCTTCCGAGCCCTGCCGTGCGCCCAAACAGTGGTTTACCCCCACATATGGGGTATCAGCGTACTCAGGACAAAAACATTTGGGGTCCAATTTCTCCTATTACCCTTGGCAAAATAGGAAATTCCAGGCTAAAAAATCATTTTTGAGGAAAGAAAAATTATTTTTTATTTTCATGGCTCTGCGTTATAAACTTCTGTGAAGCACCTGGGGGTTTAAAGTGCTCAATATGCATCTAGATAAGTTCCTTGGGGACTTGGGGTCACTTGTGGGGGAGCGCCAATGTTTAGGCACACAGGGGCTCTCCAAACGCGACATGGTGTCCGCTAACGATGGAGATAATTTTTCATTCAAAAAGTCAAATGGCGCTCCTTCTCTTCCGAGCCTTACCATGTGCCCAAACAGTGGTTTACCCCCACATGTGAGGTATTGGTGTACTCAGGAGAAATTGCCCAACAGATTTTAGGATCCATTTTATCCTGTTGCCCATGTGAAAATGAAAAAATTGAGGCTAAAAGAATTTTTTTGTGAAAAAAAGTACTTTTTCATTGTTACGGATCAATTTGTGAAGCACCTGGGGGTTCAAAGTGCTCACTATGCATCTAGATAAGTTCCTTGGGGCGTCTAGTTTCCAAAATGGGGTCACTTGTGGGGGAGCTCCAATTTTTAGGCACACGGGGGCTCTCCAAACGTGACATGGTGTCTGCTAAAGAGTGGACCCAATTTTTCATTCAAAAAGTCAAATGGCGCTCCTTCCCTTCCAAGCCCTGCCGTGCGCCCAAACAGTGGTTTACCCCCACATATGAGGTATCAGTGTACTCAGGACAAATTGGACAACAACTTTCGTGGTTCAGTTTCTCCTTTTACCATTGGGAAAATAAAAAAATTGTTGCTAAAAGATAATTTTTGTGACTAAAAAGTTAAATGTTCATTTTTTCCTTCCATGTTGCTTCTGCTGCTGTGAAGCACCTGAAGGGTTAATAAACTTCTTGAATGTGGTTTTGAGTACCTTGAGGGGTGCAGTTTTTAGAATGGTGTCACTTTTGGGTATTTTCAGCCATATAGACCCCTCAAACTGACTTCAAATGTGAGGTGGTCCCTAAAAAAAATGGTTTTGTAAATTTCGTTGTAAAAATGAGAAATCGCTGGTCAAATTTTAACCCTTATAACTTCCTAGCAAAAAAAAATTTTGTTTCCAAAATTGTGCTGATGTAAAGTATACATGTGGGAAATGTTATTTATTAACTATTTTGTGTCACATAACTCTCTGGTTTAACAGAATAAAAATTCAAAATGTGAAAATTGCGAAATTTTCAAAATTTTCGCCAAATTTCCGTTTTTATCACAAATAAACGCAGAATTTATTGACCTAAATTTACCACTAACATGAAGCCCAATATGCCACGAAAAAACAATCTCAGAACCGCTAGGATCCGTTGAAGCGTTCCTGAGTTATTACCTCATAAAGGGACACTGGTCAGAATTGCAAAAAACGGCAAGGTCTTTAAGGTCAAAATAGGCTGGGTCATGAAGGGGTTAAAGGGCACCGATCTCCCCACACCATCAACAGACGAGCACATGGAGTGTCGCCTCCATGTATCCTCTTCTGCATCCAGGCCTAACGCCAGACAACATGCCCTGTCCACCCGGGGACCTGAACTCTGGGGTTGTACAAAGGCACCCCTTTTTGGCGTCCGAGCACCCCCTTTGCATCGCCACTATTTAGCGGATGATGCAAGAAGGCGGACGATTCCTCTCCACTTCCCTGTTAAGAGGATAGTGGATCGAGGGTTCCTAATTTTCTAGCAGCCAGTGTCTTACCTGGAGCAGCCAGTGCCAGGCAGCAGCTGCCAAGGCAAACAGGATCATGGGGTGCATTAAAAGAGGTCTGGATACACATGATGAGAGCATTATACTGCCTCTGTACAAATCCCTAGTTAGACTGCACATGGAGTACTGTGTCCAGTTTTGGGCACCGGTGCTCAGGAAGGATGTAATGGAACTAGAGAGAGTACAAAGGAGGGCAACAAAATTAATAAAGGGGATGGGACCACTACAATACCCAGATAGCTTAGCGAAATTAGGATTATTTAGTCTAGAAAAAAGACGACTGAGGGGCGATCTAATAACCATGTATAAGTATATAAGGGGACAATACAAATATCTTGCTGAGGATCTGTTTATACCAAGGAAGGTGACGGGCACAAGGGGGCATTCTTTGCGTCTGGAGGAGAGAAGGTTTTTCCACCAACATAGAAGAGGATTCTTTACTGTTAGGGCAGTGAGAATCTGGAATTGCTTGCCTGAGGAGGTGGTGATGGCAAACTCGGTCGAGGAGTTCGAGAGGCCTGGATGTCTTCCTGGTGCAGAACAATATTGTATCATACAATTATTAGGTTCTGTAGAAGGACGTAGATCTGGGGATTTAATATGATGGAATATAAACTGAACTGGATGGACAAATGTCTTTTTTCGGCCTTACTAACTATGTTACTTTGTTGCTATGTTACTCTGCACAACGATGACGAGGCGTTTTTTTTCCTGACCTGCTGGATGCAGCCCCGCATGCTCCCACTTGGCAGACTAACCGGGTAGAATTTCTTGTGGTATACCTACCAGTATCCCTGCCCGATTTATCATCAATTAAAATACCACGGACGGTCGGATAGCAAATCTGGTTCATTCCGTCTTGTGGCTTCGGGTTCAGCGCTCTACCCTTCCTTAGCCGCCACATGGGTTGCTTGAGCAATTGTCTCCTGGTCGGAGACCTTTAACTACTTCGATTCACACAAGTAACCTTTCCCCGAAGACAGTACAGCTGGCCTATCAAATCTTCTGAGCGGGAGACTAACAAGGGATCTTATCTTTTCTACAGACCCAACCAGCAGTGGAAGTGTTGTCCAGGACAGCCTAGATCTAAGGGATCTTGGTTCCAAAAAGGGGGAATGAAAATTAAGACCAATGCTGGACCTCAAACTCCTAACAACCATTGATGAGGTCCTCCTTTTTCGGATGGAGTTCCTCCGCTCAGCCATTACTTCAACAGAGAAAGGTGGAGTTTCTGGCATCCATCGACATTCGGGATTCTTACCCTCACATTCCTATTTTTCCCCTCTACAATAATCCCTTTGCCTTTCCATTTGAAAACAGCATTTTCAAGTCACGACCGTGCCCTTCGGCCTGGCTACCGCACCCAGAGTGTTCGCAAGGGTCATGGCGGTTGTCTTGTTCCTCTTGCACCCTAGAAGCATGGTCGTCCTGCCCTATTTGGTCGACTTTCTAGCCGCTCTTCCAGGACTACGCTGAGTCGTCTATATCACTTGCGATACCGTCTCACCTGGGCTGGCAGCTAAACTTAGACAAGTTTTCCCTCATTTCCAGCCCAGCAGATCCTTTTTGAGAATGATCCTGCGCAAGAAGGATGGTAATTCTCTCTCTCGAATCAAGGTCGTGGCCCTTCAACAGGGAGCTCGCGCACTTGATCATTCATCCCCTCAGTTCATTCCTTTCGCTAGGAGGGTTCTGAGGAAAAATGGTGACGACAATGGAAGCAGTTTCCTTCGCTCCGCTTGTTTTCAGCAAGTCAATCAGGCTTTCAAAGGGTAGCATCTGAGCTCCTTCCTCTTCCAGGCCCATCTCCTGGTCCAATGGTTATTGGTGAATACCAATTCCAGTCTTCTCCCGATCATTGCTCTGGGGATCCGAACGGTTCGGCTAATCCTACAGCAGGTTCACTGCCTTCAGGCGGGTCACCCCATCCGTCTTCAATTGGATAATGCCACGGCTGTCCCATACGTCAATCATCTAGCAGGTACCCACAGTCAAGCACCATGGCCGAGGTACCTTACACTCTCTGATGGGCCGAGATCTATCATTCGGTGATCTCGACAGTACATATCCCTGGAGTAGAACTCTGGGCAGCAGGCATATTCAGCCTTCAGGGTTTCTCCTCAAGTGAGCGGGAACTTCACCCGGAAGTCTTCCATCAGATCTGCCTTTACTGGAGTACTTGAGATGTAGGTCGGATGGCGTCCAAACTGAACGCCAATGTACTCGAGTTCATGGTTCGGCCTTGAGATCCAAGAGCATCGCGGTGCATGCTCTGTTCTTCCATGGTACCAATTTCCATAGCCCCTCTTCTTCCACTACTTCCGAGATCTTTTGGAAGCAGGAAGGGTCCCAGTGATCCTGGGAGACCTGCACTGACCATGTCAGGATTTCTCGCTTGCGGTACTAGTATTTTTCCGTCTTATTGCAACAAAACTACAAATATGGACTTCCTCGCAGGGAGTCTTTACCTGTGGGTCTTCCCTACCGCATACTGTTAGATCTTTGGGACCTTAATGGTCTTGGGGATTTTACAGTAGACTCCTTTTTTGATCCAGACAGACTTTACTATCCGGGAAAGTCGCTCCCTTTTTTCTCTGCGTTCTTGTCATCCTGATGGCTATGTGCACACGTTCAGGTTTTTTCGCGGTAAAAACGCTATAAAACTCATTAAAAACGCATACATTATGCATCCTATCATTTAGAATGCATTCTGCATGTTTTGTGCACATGAGATTTTTTTCCGCGAAAAAAAAAACGCATCGCGGTAAAAAAAGCAGCATGTTCATTAATTTTGCGGATTTTCTGCGTTTTTCCCACTGTTCTATGCATTTGGGGAAAAACGCACCAAAAACGCATGAAAAAAACCGCGAAAAAAACGCATGCGGATTTCTGGCAGAAATGTCCGGTTTTTGTCAGGAAAATTTCTGCAAGAAATCCTGACGTTTGCACATACCCGATGCGTCTTCAGAGCTTGCTGCTCTGTTCTTTCAGACTTTTCTCCTTATTACCATTAAGGCAAGGTTGCCCTCAGGCCATCCCTTGTTACCAAGGTGGTATTGTATTCCCACTGTTACAGGGGCATCATTCTTCTCTCTCGGCTCCAGGCCACAAAACAGAATGGGTTCTCCATAATCTGGACGAAGTGAGTGCTCCGAGTAGGTACGTATCGAGGACGGCGTCCTTCCGAAGGTTGGACACTTTATTTGGGCTTCCCGACGGTAAGAAGAAGGCTTCCTGACGGTCACAGGATGTGTTTAGTTGTTTCATCAGACATGCTAGCCTGGTGGATTCGTTTCACCATCCAGGAGCCCTTCCGTGCTAGATGTCAGCCTATCTCGCTGTCTGAGGGCTCTAGGCACCAGACGTCTGCGAGCATGGCTGCAAGCTTGCGGATTCGTCCAGTCTGCATGCATTCTTGAAGCACTATAATTCCCACACTTCCACAGATGTGAGTCTGGGCAGGCGGACTCTGCAGGCCGCGGTGGCCCACTTGTAAGTAGCGGTTACACAGGGCCTGATCTATTGTTGTCCCCACCCAGGGACTGCTTTGGGACGTCCCACGGTCTGTGCCCCCAATGAGGCGAAGGAGAAATAGGGATTTTTGTGTACTCGCCGTAAAATCCTTTTCTCCGAGCCTTTCATTGGGGGACACAGCTCCCACCCTGTTATTAGCTTGTGCTTGTTTTATAATTTGACATACTATACTCTCATATATAATCTCACATGCTATACGCTCATATGTTTTTATTGATCTCCTTCTGCTTTTGCACCGAACTGGTTAGCTGAGAGGCACCAGGAGGGTGTATACTGCAGGGGAGGAGCTAACTTTTTGTGTCACTTAGTGTCAGCCTCCTAGTGGCAGCAGCATACACCCACGGTCTGTGTCCCCCAATGAATGGCTCGGAGAAAAGGATTTTACGGTGAGTACACAAAAATCCCTATTTATTCGGACTCCCATGACAGCACTACGAGAGAGGGGATCCGCCCTTAAGGAACAGGAAACCTACAGATACAAAAGGGCGGCACCTCTCCCATGCATCAGTTGGTTTCCTGTTCCTGAAGGGACTGGATCCTACGGAAGATACTAGGATTCCAGGCCGGCCGGGCCGAATTAGGTAGCGAGAGGGTCTCCTACCTCGGCCGGTGCGGGGTACCTGAAGGAGACACGGTGGCTCTGGGGGGCTGCACGGCAGTGTCTCATCAGCGTGGAGCGGTCGCCAGGGGGTGTCCGATCTCCGAAGCCGGCGCTTGGTGAGTGTACTGTTTCCCTCCCTTGAGCGGCTTAGGGGAGGCTCTGAGGGGTCGGCGACATTGAGGGGGCGCCACCCGGAGTCTCGTGTCAAGTCTCGGCGTCCCACGTTGTTCACAGCGCTAACAGGAAGCGCTGTGGGCCGGGGGTGACGTCGGAAGGCGGAGCCAGTTGTGACTTCCGGGTCACGGAGCTTCTGCGCATGCGCAGGAGCTCCAAGATGGCGGCGCCCACCGGAAAATGTGCGCTCATCACCCTCAGGTGTCGGCTGATCCCCTGCAGCTGCATGGGGGGAAGGGGAGCAACTGGAAGCGCGGTGCAATTACGCTGGCCGAAGGAGGGGCTATATATCGGCTCCAGGTGCGCGTTCCTTGCTCCTGGTCTCCAAACTGCTTCAGATGGAGTCTGATCAGGATCAGCAGCCTCTGCTGCTGGATGAAGAACCCCAGAAGCTTATGGAGAAGGAACGTGAGAAAAGGAGCGATGGATCTGGCCGCAGAAGCTCCTCCAGACAGGGGTCTGGAGCATCAGCCAAAAAAGATCCCCCTCGTGCTTCGGTATCTCTATGGGTGTGGGCAGCCTCTGGTAAGTGATCTTCGAGAAAGTTCACTTAGTGACTAGTTTCCCCTCATATGTTATATGCAGGGAAAGAAAAGCGTCAGTAAGGCAAAGCATAGGGAGTGTGCCATCTGCGGGGTCCCCTTGCCTGACTCACACCCTAAAAAACTATGTGACCCCTGTATCCAGCAGACGGTGAGGTCCTGGAAAGTAGGGAGGGGATATAGCATGTAGATCTTACACTCTAGTCTACCTTACTTATCCCTGTAGGTGGCAGAAGAATCCTCTTCTATGGTGGCCAGTCTGAAGGAAATGGTTAGAAGGGAGGTCAAGCAATCCATTAAGGATCTTTCACAGTCAGGCTCTAAGCAGAGAACTCAGTGGGCATCTGATTCATCTGTGGATAAAGACAAGAGTGAAGAATCGGATGATTCAGCAGCATCATCTTCCTCGTCGGGGGAAGACGCTGCCCGGTTTTGTTTACCCATAGAGAGGATAGACAAATTAATAAAAGCGGTCAAAGGCACAATGGGTATAACAGAACCCAAGCCTCAGCTATCTAAGGAACAAATGATGTTCAGCGGCCTAGAACAGAGGAAGCGCAGAGTCTTTCCCCTGAATGAAAAGATACAGGAACTTATCAACAGGGAGTGGAGAAAACCGGAGAGGAAAGGCTCCTTACCACCTGCGCAGAAGCGTCGGTATCCCTTTGATGACCCAGCAGTGGGTAATTGGGAAAAGGCCCCAAAGCTGGACGCGGCAATTGCCAAGGTGGCAAAGCGATCCTCTCTCCCGTTTGAGGATATGGGTACGCTTAAAGACCCCCTGGATAGGAAAGTGGATACCTTCCTAAAAGGAACCTGGGAGATGGCAGCCGGCTCCTTAAAACCTGCGGTGGCGTCAACCTGCACGGCAAGGTCAATAATGGTCTGGCTGGACCAGTTAGAAACCCAATTAAAACAGGGGGCCTCTAGAGATTCCATACTTGCAGCGTTACCAGTAATCCAGGAGGGGGCAGCTTTTTTATCGGATGCCTCAATTGACTCTGTTAAATTGGCGGCTAGGGCAGCAGGTCTTTCTAATGCTGCGAGAAGAGCCCTATGGTTGAAATGCTGGCCGGGGGATATGCAGGCAAAAACAAAACTCTGCGCTATCCCTTGTAAGGGCGAGTATCTATTCGGACCTACCCTGGACGAACTCCTGGAGAAGGCAGGAGATGATAAGAAAAAATTTCCTAAGCTTTTCAATCCATATCGTCGTCCCTTCAACAAAAGAAGGTTCAATCGGGGAGGAAGGCGGACCTTCTCACCGGGTAGGGATCGTTCCAGATGGGATGATAAGCGAAAAAGAGGCACAGGTCTCATGTTTCGCCGTAACCCGACGGAAAACAAAAAACAAGACCAATGACTGGCAATCCCGGTGGGAGGGAGACTGTCGCATTTCTCGGTAGAGTGGTCAAAAATCACAAACAGTGTTTGGATAAAAGACACTGTTTCCCATGGTCTCAGACTTGAGTTTGTCCATACCCCACGGGACAAATTCCAGTTAACACCCTGGCGCTCATCTCCCACTGAACAATTTGCCTTAGAAGAGGAAGTGAGGACTCTTTGCTCCAAAAATGTTTTGATTGAAGTGCCGTATTCTCAGGCAGGGAAAGGGTTCTACTCTCCCCTTTTCCTAATTCAAAAGCCGGATATGTCTTATAGGACCATTATAAACCTTAAGGGTCTCAATAAGTTTTTGGTGAAACATACCTTCAAAATGGAGTCCATCAATTCAACAATAAAAATGCTTTTCAACAATTGTTTTATGGTAGTAGTGGATTTGAAAGATGCCTACTATCATGTACCCATTCACGCTGATTTCCAACGATACCTAAGGGTAGCAGTACTAATGGGGGGTAGGATTCAACATTTTCAGTTCAGGGCACTCCCCTTCGGGATAACTTCTGCTCCTAGAGTGTTCACTAAAATAATCGCTGAAGTCATGGCACACTTAAGAGAATCAAACGTCCTTATAATTCCTTACTTGGATGATTTCCTCATTGTAGGGAACTCGATAGATCACTGTCTGTCACAATGGGAGGTTACTAAAGCCAAGCTAGAACACCTGGGTTGGATCATAAACTTCGAAAAATCTAAGTTACAGCCCCTAAATATTCAAAAGTTCCTGGGTCTAATGTTGGATTCAGTGACACAACAGTGTCTCCTCCCCATAGAAAAAATAGATCTAATTCAAATTTATGTGTTAAATGCAATTAATACACCTTCCATGACACTTAGGCAAGCAATGTCCCTACTTGGGTCACTCACATCTTGCATTCCAGCAGTTAAGTGGGCTCAGTTCCACACCAGATCCCTACAAAGAGAAGTCTTGTTCCATGACAGAGCCTTGGGAGGCGCGTTAAATGGGAAAATAACGTTAGAGCCAACCACGCTAGATTCCCTTAGGTGGTGGTCAGATAAAAAGAATTTATCAGCAGGGGTCCCCTGGATAGTAAATGTGTCCCGGGTGATAACCACGGATGCCAGCTCTTCAGGGTGGGGAGCCTACATGGGGGACATGGTGGTCCAGGGACAATGGGAACCCTTCACAACATTCTCATCCAACCAGAGGGAGTTGTTGGCGGTTGAATTGGCTGTTAAAAAATTCCTCATATATCTGCAGGGCCAGCACGTCAGAATTCTGTCGGACAACAGAGTTGCAGTCGCTTACATAAACCGGCAAGGGGGAACTCGTTCCGAGACATTGATGCAAATCACGGATCGATTGTTCCAGATGGCAGAGCTCAATTTTCTATCTTTGACGGCTCTCCACATCAAAGGAAAGGAAAATGTGGCAGCAGATTTCCTCAGCCGAAACATGTTAAGGCAAGGAGAGTGGTCTCTCAACGAAGACATTTTCAATCTGATCGTCTGCAGATGGGGTCAACCAGCGGTAGACCTGTTCGCCACCAGAAACAACAGAAAAGTAAAACTTTTTTGCTCGCTAAATCCCAGGGAAAATCCCTTGGCGGTGGACACGTTTCTGATAAGATGGGATTTTCCACTGGCCTATGCTTTCCCACCACTGAACCTGATACCTCTAGTGGTGAGGAAAATCAGGGAGGATCGAGCGAAAGTCATCCTTATCGCCCCCTTTTGGCCCAGAAGAACCTGGTTTGCCTGGCTCAAGACAATGTCTGTATCGGTTCCCTGGGTACTACCAGAGATCCCGAACCTGCTTTCTCAGGGACCGATCTCCCATCCACAAGTGGCAGCACTCCATTTAACGGCGTGGAGTTTGAACGGTCACTATTAGTGGGGAAAGGCTTCTCTCCAAATTTAGTCGAGACACTCCTAAAGAGTAGAAAGCAAGTAACTACAAAAATCTACTCTAGAACTTGGAGGAAGTTCTTGTCTTGTTCAAGATTTGACATCCAAGACGGGATACCAATACAACAAATCTTAGAGTTCCTACAGAGGGGTTTCGAGTTAAAACTCTCTACTAGTACCCTTAGAGTACAGGTCTCAGCTCTGGGTGCCCTGTTTTCATGCAATATAGCAAACAATTATTGGATAGCGAGGTTTATGAAGGCAGTTAGTAGATCTAGACCGGTATATAGGGATAGGACAGTTCCATGGGATTTAAATTTAGTTCTGTCCTAACAAAACCCCCCTTTGAACCTCTGCAAGAGGCCTCAATCAAAATGTTGACACTTAAGACCGCCTTCCTGATTGCCATAACCTCAGCTCGCAGGATAGAGGATATCCAGGCGCTTTCCAGAGCTCCTCCATACACAGAAATCTTATCAGACAGAGTAGTCCTTAGACCAGACCCGGCATATCTGCCGAAGGTAGCGTCACGTTTCCATAGATCACAGGAGATAGTTTTGCCATCCTTTATTCCTAAGCCCTCTAATCCTAAAGAGCAGGAGCTTCATACGTTAGACGTTAGGAGATCTCTCCTTCAGTATATCTCAGCTACTGATAATTGGAAGAAAGATGGAGCACTGTTTCTTTCATTCCAAGGTCCAAGGAAAGGATTTAGAGTGTCAAAATATTCACTAGCCAAATGGATTAGGGAAACTATATCTCTAGCTTATACAGCAGGTGGGGGGCCAGCTCCGCAGAATCTAAAGGCACATTCCACCCGGGTCATGGCGTCATCCTGGGCAGAGAGATCTGGAGTGTCAGTGGAGCAAATATGTAAGGCGGCCACTTGGTCATCTCCTTCCACTTTCTTTAAACACTATCGGTTGGATTTGGGGTCCTCCTCTGATCTCTCCTTTGGGTTAAGGGTGCTACAGACTATAGTCCCTCCCTAAGGTAGCTTACATCTCTGTAAATCTCTCGTAGTGCTGTCATGGGAGTCCGAATAAAGCATTAAGCTACTTACTGGTAGCGGCATTTTTCGGAGGCCCATGACAGCACCCTTAGTTCCCTCCCTATTCACGTGGGGGTAGCACTTCCTGATATGTAAATAGTGTAGTATGTAAATCTCACATATGGTGTCTGGTTACAATATAGTAGATTATTTTTTGGTTTCCAAATGTATATAATGTATATAATGTATGTTTGTGTACCACTAACCGCGGTAGTCCTCTCAGGCTCTGAAATACAACTGATGCATGGGAGAGGTGCCGCCCTTTTGTATCTGTAGGTTTCCTGTTCCTTAAGGGCGGATCCCCTCTCTCGTAGTGCTGTCATGGGCCTCCGAAAAATGCCGCTACCAGTAAGTAGCTTAATGCTTTTATCACCCACTGGATATTTGGGAAATATGTAATTGAAGGCTTATTCCTAAAGTGGCAATGTTTTACAAAGCATGATATCTGCATGACTATTGCTAATATATAGTAGGTTCGTTCCTTGTAAATTTGTTCTATTTTCTTCCATCTCCTTCTGTCCCATGTGCATCCCACTATGAATGGGCAGTTCTAGTCTTATCTGCTGATACTATGTTTCCCAGCTGCACCCTACTTTTTCAGTGCTGCAGGCCCGTTCCTCTGCTCTCTTGTGTGCTTCCTGATAGATCTCAACATGTACAATTGTTATGAATATGGTTACCATTGATGGGTTTGAATGTAATGACTGACCCATTTTTTTTACCAATATCCTTTACTATTTTACAAGCTCCTCATTTCTTTGGTTCATGTAGATCTTCAAAGCATGACCATGCATGTATAGCTGAGCTAATTATACCCGAACTGTGTCGCAGCACAGCTGTCAGGCCAATGGGGATGCTGTGAGAGACTAAGGGTATGTGCACACGTTCAGGTTTTTTCGTGTTTTTTCACGATAAAAACGCGATAAAAACCGCAGACATATGCATCCTATCATTTAGAATGCATTCTGCAATTTTTGTGCACATGATGCGTTTTTTTCCGCAAAAAAAAAAAACGCATTGCAGTAAAAAAAAAAAAGCAGCATGTTCATTAATTTTGCGGATTTTTGGCGTTTTTCACGCTATTCTATGCATTTGGAAAAACGCAAAAAAAAGCACAAAAAACGCATGCGGATTTCTGGCAGAAATGTCCGATTTTTGTCAGGAAATTTCTGCAAGAAATTCCTGACGTGTGCACAAGGATGTTTTACTAGATTAGGTGCATCTGTTTGTCATGAATTGTACAGGGTCAGTAAGTACAATGGAGCTGGTATCAGTGAGATCTTCCACATAGTGCGGCTGACATAGTGTGGCATGCTCAAACAAAAGCATTAAATTACAGGAAGACAAATTCCATTGCAAGGACAGGGTAACAAAAGCTATAGAGAATGGGAGGGGGGTCATTATTTGTTCAGTTGTGGATGCAAATCATCGGTGCAGATTTAAAAATGTATGTTTTACTAGATGGTGGCCCGATTCTAATGCGTCGGGTATTCTAGAATATGCATGTCCACGTAGTATATTGCACAGCCCACGTAGTATATTGCCCAGCCACGTAGTATATTGCCCAGCCACGTAGTATATTGTCCTGCCACGTAGTATATTGCCCTGCCATGTAGTATATTGCCCTGCCACGTAGTATATTGCCCAGCCACGTAGTATATTGCCCAGCCACGTAGTATATTGCCCAGCCACGTAGTATATTGCCCAGCCACGTAGTATATTGCCCAGCCACGTAGTATATTGCCCAGCCACGTAGTATATTGCCCAGCCACGTAGTATATTGCCCTGCCACGTAGTATATTGCCCAGCCACGTAGTATATTGCCCAGCCACGTAGTATATTGCCCAGCCACGTAGTATATTGCCCAGCCACGTAGTATATTGCCCAGCCACGTAGTATATTGCCCAGCCACGTAGTATATTGCCCAGCCACGTAGTATATTGCCCAGCCACGTAGTATATTGCCCAGCCACGTAGTATATTGCCCAGCCACGTAGTATATTGCCCAGCCACGTAGTATATTGCCCAGCCACGTAGTATATTGCCCAGCCACGTAGTATATTGCCCAGCCACGTAGTATATTGCCCAGCCACGTAGTATATTGCCTAGCCACGTAGTATATTGTCCAGCTACGTAGTATATTGCTCAGCCACGTATGTCACAGGTTAAAAAATAAACATATACTCACCTTCCGAGGGCCCCTTGTAGTTCGGTCACATGACCGTGACGTAATTGCAGGACCTTCTCCGATACCATCCTTGCCACCGGAACCTGCCGCTTGCATGGACGTCGCGAAAGGTGAGTATATAATTTTTTATTTTTCTAATTATTTTTAACATTAGATGTTTTTACTATTGACACTGCATAGGCAGCATCAATAGTAGAAACTTGGTCACACAGGGTTAATAGCGGCAGTAACTGAGTGAGTTACCCGTGGCATAACGCAGTCCGTTACCGCTGGCATTAACCCTGTGTGAGCGGGGAGTATGGAGCGGGCGCCGACTGCAGTGGAGTAGGGAGGGACTAATCGGACTGTGGCCGTCGCTGATTGGTCGCGGCAGCCATGACAGGCAGCTGGTGCGACCAATCAGCGACTTGGATTCCATGACAGACAAAGGCCTCAACCAATGAATTTCCGTGACAGAAAGAAGGACTGACAGACGGAAGTGACCCTTAGACAATGTTGTTTAAAATCTAAATTAATTAAAGGGGTTTTCCATTCTAAGAAAAGTCTGCAATCTCAGACACCTGAATCGTGAGTGTAATGCTCGCACTGTCATGATTACCCTGAATTCCTTGTGTGAATTGGCAGTCACTACATGTATGCAGTCTCATTTGGCATTTCTTTTGTTGAGAGAGGCCAGATGAGACAAGTCTGCACGTGACCGCTAGTATGCAAATTGCACAGGCAATGTAGGGGAATCATTTACAACTATTACCACCAAGTAGAATAATGAATCATATCAAGCAAAAGATATCAAATTTATCTTGATCTTTATTTAAAAAAAAATTATTCAAATGCAAAAACGCATTAAAAAGAGCAAATCGGGCAGTATGGATGCAGAATTAAAAAGGAAGGCATATTAATATTCCATTAAAAGAAAGAGAAACCCAAAAGAGAAATGGACACTAAGAGCTAAAATTTAACAATTTTATTGAAGAACCATATTAAAAAGTACAGATAATATGAATAGAAACCAAGTAACGAGATGCAATGAAAAAAAGATAAAAAAGGCGACACTAGTGCCACACACGGGCAAAATGATACACTGTAGAGCAAAAAATCGGTCAGTTATACTGATACCATGAGTGCAAATAACATACATCAATCAATAGGTTAGTACATATTGCGTAGTGCAAACAATAAGAATCATACTGATGTGTTATATATAAATAACCGAACACATGGCAACCAGAGGCAATAGACATATAATAAATGCTCTCAAATAAAGTGCTAATGCAGGGAGATACACAGTATGCAGGCAAATATAATGTAAGGTGCCTAGTGCGAAAAAATGTATACTAAGTGATACCAATAAAGTGCTTAGTTTAAGCTAAATGTAGCAGAGTATACTATGTGGCACAAGCTTACCAAGACCAAAGGCATAAATCAATCATAGAGGGAAAATCCCATATAGAAGAGTAGGTGAAACCTAGAGTATGCCTGCATAATACTGATAAGAAGGTACGTACAGGGAGTACCAACCTGCAGCCGTGTGCGGAGAGGGGAGCCCCGAGGCGCGTTTCGCAGATGCTGCTTCCTCGGGGGGCGCTAGTGTGAAGAGGAAAGGTGGTCTCCTTATATCCCCGGCATAAGCGCCCTGAGCGGTAATGGCGGCGCTTACCCAGGCACTGCAATGGCCGGAGGCGGCGGAGTCGGCGTCCGCGCCCCGCACTGACGCGTCAGTGGGAGGGGCCAGACGCGCGACGCATAGAGGACGCGTATCCACGGCAACCAGGACAAGCCGGCCGGGAGAAGCGCACACCGCTAGGGGCGGAGTTGAAGGCAGGAGGCGGCCTGAACAGAAGATGTAAACCAGATAGAAGCTGAGGGAAGCGAGTGCACATACCTGATCAGTGCAAGTGGGGGTGGGAAGGAAACAGAGGTGAATAAAGTGCTCGTGACTCATGCCAGGACATAGCCTGCAAGAGAAAAGTAAAGAGACAAAAGGAATGCCAGTAAATAAGGTGCACAGTTGAATGCAAATGCAATCATAAGTAAATGCCAGGACACAGCCTGCAAGAGAAAAGTAAAGGCCCCTTCACATTTAGCGACGCTGCAGCGATACCGACAACGATCCGAATCGCTGCAGCGTCGCTGTTTGGTCGCTGGAGAGCTGTCACACAGACCGCTCTCCAGCGACCAACGATGCCGGTAACCAGGGTAAACATCGGGTAACTAAGCGCAGGGCCGCGCTTAGTAACCCGATGTTTACCCTGGTTACCATGCTAAAAGTAAAAAAAAACAAACACTACATACTTACCTACAGCCGTCTGTCCTCCAGCGCTGCGCTCTGCTTCTCTGCTCTCCTCCTGTACTGGCTGGGAGCCGGAAAGCAGAGCGGTGACGTCACCGCTCTGCTTTCCGGCTCACAGACAGTACAGGAGGAGAGCAGAGCACAGCGCTGGAGGACAGACGGCTGTAGGTAAGTATGTACTGTTTGTTTTTTTTTACTTTTAGCATGGTAACCAGGGTAAACATCGGGTTACTAAGCGCGGCCCTGCGCTTAGTTACCCGATGTTTACCCTGGTTACCAGTGAAGACATCGCTGGATCGGTGTCACACACGCCGATCCAGCGATGTCTCCAGGGAGTCCAGCGACGAAATAAAGTTCTGGACTTTATTCAGCGACCAACGATCTCCCAGCAGGGGCCTGATCGTTGGTCGCTGTCACACATAACGATTTCATTAACGATATCGTTGCTACGTCACAAATAGCAACGATATCGTTAACAATATCGTTATGTGTGAAGGTACCTTAAAGAAACACAGGGAATGCCAGTAAATAAGATGCACAGTTGAATGCAAATACAATCAGATAAATGCAAGATATACTATGCAAACTGTTAATAAGATGCAGGGGCATAAGAACAAGTGAACAGAAGGGCCACTGGAGTCACCCTGCTATACACCAAAACATGCAGAAGTAGACCATAACAACGCTCAGGGCGCTTATGCCGGGGATATAAGGAGACCACCTTTCCTCTTCACACTAGCGCCCCCCGAGGAAGCAGCATCTGCGAAACGCGCCTCGGGGCTCCCCTCTCCGCACACGGCTGCAGGTTGGTACTCCCTGTACGTACCTTCTTATCAGTATTATGCAGGCATACTCTAGGTTTCACCTACTCTTCTATATGGGATTTTCCCTCTATGATTGATTTATGCCTTTGGTCTTGGTAAGCTTGTGCCACATAGTATACTCTGCTACATTTAGCTTAAACTAAGCACTTTATTGGTATCACTTAGTATACATTTTTTTGCACTAGGCACCTTACATTATATTTGCCTGCATACTGTGTATCTCACTGCATTAGCACTTTATTTGAGAGCATTTATTATATGTCTATTGCCTCTGGTTGCCATGTGTTCGGTTATTTATATATAACACATCAGTATGATTCTTATTGTTTGCACTACGCAATATGTACTAACCTATTGATTGATGTATGTTATTTGCACTCATGGTATCAGTATAACTGACCGATTTTTTGCTCTACAGTGTATCATTTTGCCCGTGTGTGGCACTAGTGTCGCCTTTTTTATCTTTTTTTCATTGCATCTCGTTACTTGGTTTCTATTCATATTATCTGTACTTTTTAATATGGTTCTTCAATAAAATTGTTAAATTTTAGCTCTTAGTGTCCATTTCTCTTTTGTGTTTCTATTTATATATTATGGCGGAGCATTTACCTCCGGTGCCCTCTTTGTAGGTTTATTAATATTCCATTAGTCCAGAACAGGAAGACATATACAATATAACAAAGTCAGGAGTAAACCATATTAACCATATATCATTGTGTATCAAACCACATGGCACCGTACCCCGACGCGCGTTTCTAGTGCGGCTTCATCAGGGGGATTCGTGACTAAGTATCACACACTGAGATCCAGCAGTCGCATAGTGTATGCAGACTTTTCTATTTAGACTGGAAAACCCTTTTAATTATCTTTTTTGGATATAATATAAACTCATGGATCGTTCTGCATGAAATCTACAGCTTCACAGCTGCTTATATCATCGTGTTTGTGTACCAATATGGCACAGAAATTGCATTAACAGAAAACTGTCTACCCCAGTGATCACTGAAGCCCGCTAGAGTCGGCCTCTCGTCAGACTGAAAAGGCTTCTTATAGAAAAAATGCATTACACTATTTGGTGACCATTATATATTTGATGTGATCTATAGAGTAGCCTTATGTACATGGCTGTATGCTTCGTGCCTTTGATGGGAGATCCAGACAGGGTTTTCTCAATCCTTTTTGGGGATAGTTGAGTCCCTTGGGGCTAGATCCGATACAATTGTCACTTGAAATATTGTGACACAAGCATATGCAGAGCTGTTATTAAAGGAGTATTATTACACTGCTATAAACTGGAAGCCATTACTTTTATTATTTGCTGGTAATTTTTGGTTTCCGATCAAAAATCATCTTCTGTCTTAAAGATCAAACTGAAAAAAATGTAAAACAATGCTGTTTAAATGGAGAATTCCTATAAGCTGATTGAGCTAGAAATACCCCATAAAGTCACACATTCATGTATTTTAGATGTGTCAACGTAACAGATTCATCACACAAATACATGAATGAGCTGGTAGTGTGCTGTAATAACTTTTTTTCTTTTCCAGTTTCTAAAAGTGCAATGCAAGGATCAATATACATATGGAGCTGGAAGAAATCTTTTCAGAAACCAAAGTCTAAAAGCAGTAGGAAAGCAGAAGCCCACATACTGGCAGAACTGAACTGGTCTGAGACAGATCTGCCTTACCTTGCCCCAACGACCTCTATAGGTAAGGTGCACATTTACTACAGACTAAGGACAGTTTCATGTGTCCATTTGTTTGTTTTTCTGCATATGCAATAAAAAAAATACAAATTGATTCTCATTTGACACTGTGGCATTTCTTTTTCTCATGTGCAAAAAAATAAAAAATCTATGAACAGTAATCCGATTCACAGATTGTATTGTACGGATTATTTTGTTTTTGTATTTTCTGCAGACAAATGGGTATATTTTTTTTTTTTGTGGAGGACTGAGAATCAAAGGACATGGGAACAAACTCAGATACTGATGGGTATGTGTTCTATCTGTAAGGGTACCGTCACACAGTGGCATTTTGATCGCTACGACGGCACGATTTGTGACGTTCCAGCGATATATCTGTGATGTTCCAGTGATCTCGCTGTGTCTGACACGCTCCTGCGATCAGGGACCCCGCTGAGAATCGTACGTCGTAGCAGATCGTTTGAAACTTTCTTTCGCCGTCTAGTGTCCCGCTGTGGCGGCATGATCGCATGGTGTAACAAAGGTGTGCACGATATTGTATACGATGTGCGCATAGTAACCAACGGCTTCTACATCGCACATACGTCATGAAATTATCGCTCCAGCGTCGTACATTGCAAAGTGTGACAGCAGTCTACGACGCTGGAGCGATATTGTTACGATGCTGGAGCGTCATGGATCGTGCCGTCGTAGCAATCAAAATGCCACTGTGTGACGGTACCCTTAGAATACAGGAGACAATCAGATGTGTGAAAGGGTATAAACAAAAAAAATTAAACTAATACAATAAACAATTAAAACAATGATCAAAAACGTATTAACGAGACCTCGGCACATAGCTAAAAAATGATCACATCACTGGGATTTATCAGTTTGTGATTACTGGAGATCCGGCCTCAGGAATCCTGACTTTCCTAAAAAAGAAGGGCAGAAGTGTTGGTTTAGCGCTCTGCCCATCGGCAGCAAGCTGTAGTTACCTGCACGGTGAGATGTCCGGAGAGTCGCGAGTCGCTGAGCAGGGAAAACTTAGAATGGGATGAAGCATTACATTAGTGCAGTAATCCCTTTATTCTCAGGATCGTTGGGTGTTCCAGAGGGTAGGATCATCCTTGTTTTTTCCTATATAGCCTTTCTCTAGGATATACCATTACTTTTAAGATGGAAGACCCTCTTTACCTGCCTTTTTATATACATGCCTGTTTTTATACAGTACTCTTCATTTATTTAGCCATTAAATTTGAATCGAAATGTTTATTAAAAGAGAAACATTCCTGAATGTATTGATGAATGAATGATACAACTTATTCTATTCCTTTTACAGATGGACACTGTGTCATGTGTGGTGATGAAGCTGGAAAGATATGGATATATGATCTTGAGTCTTGCAAGGCTGAATTAGAAAAAGGCGTGCCATGCAAGGCTTTAAAGGAGCCAACAAAGGTGCGTATGCAGCAGTGCATGCTTCTGCCATGTTGACATTTATAGTGTATATATGAGGCATACATTATTCTTGTTAGCTAATGATGACAGGTGGCACTCTGGATGCACACACACCTCACATCCAGCCTATATTACAGAAAGAAACGCTCCCGCAAAAGGACACGAAACTTAGCTCAGGCTGCATACTCCATATCAGGGATCTGAAAATGAATGTAGACTGCAGACGTGTACATAGAGTTGTCTCCTGCAGTGTAGTCCGCCCTGCTGTATGTCACCCGCCCCATCACTGATTGGCAGCTTTCTGTTGATTCACAGTGTACACAGAGAGTTGCCAATCACTGAGGGCAGGGTTATACAGAACTCTGCATTTGGAGTACTGCTAGATCTGCAGCAGAAAAAACAGGGATTTTATCAAAACTGCACTTAGCAGCCCGGTAAGTGATCTATTGCTGGAATCATGGTCTCTGCCCTTACTTTATGCTGCTCTTAGACAAAATAGCAAAAACTGGGTGGCAGATTACCTTTTACTAAAAGTAGACACTAATCTGTAAAAATATTTCCATAGCCATTAAATCCACTGTGGAAATATAACACAAATGTAATTGGTAGTGATGAGTGAACGTGGTCGGATAAGGTGTTATCCGAGTGTCTTGGGCGCGTTCGGATAGTATGTTTGAGTCCCTGCAGCTGCATGTTTTATGGCTGTTAGACAGCACCAACACATGCGGGGATTGCAAACAGGGAATCCCCACATGCTTTCAGGCTGTGTAGCAGCTCCAAACTCGAATATAGTATCCGAACACACCCAAGACACTCGGATGACACCCGAGCATGCCCGGATACACGTTATCCCAGCACATTCCCTCATCATTAGTAATTGGTCGTTATAGCTGGTACTATTTTTTTCCTACAAGGTTTTACTGCAGGATGCCTGAACAGTGCAGTCACCTGTCATAAAGCAAACAAGCTGAAAATCAAAGTAAATATCATTATCCTTCTCATTGTATGTTTTGAAGCATAGGAACGAATTTGGTTCTTTCATCTATTCTGTCTGCACTTCTGCAATGAAGTAAGATTGAGATTTGCAGAGCACACTAAGGGTTCTTACTGCCGCCGACATATTCCCTTGGATCGGTGCCTATTGCTTCTTACATCAATGCACGCTGGACATATACCATTGTGGGCACAGTACCATGAGCCCGGCCTTCTTTCGTTGACTATGAAGTAACCTTTAGTATGCTGTGTTTTTATAGTTTGTGGAGTAAAATCCTGAAGGGCATAAATTTGTAGCAGTCTGCTGTAGGCGTTAATATAATGGAAGCCATAGTGACTGCTACCCTTAAGATACGGTACACGCATGGGGCATAACTAGAGATGAGCAAATTTGATCAGGTCAGGACTTATTCGGCAAGCTAGAACACTTCCGAATAAGCTGCAGAAGGAACCCGGCTTCCTGGATCGCGCCGGCTAATCAGCTGTTCGGCTCCGCAGATGCATGTGTCTCGGCAGTGTGACTGTCACAGTACATGCGTGGAGAGCCTGTTTGTGACTGTCACACAGCAGCGACACATGCAACTGCGGAGCAGAACAGCTGATTAGCCGACGCGATCCATGTGTCCGAGTTCCCTCTGCAGCTTATTTGGTAAACGCGATCGCTTGCTGAATAAGCCCTGACCTGATCAAATTCGCACAACTCAAGTCATAACTATCATGGTCTGAGGGTGCGACCATGACTGGTCCCATGTCGGGGTAAAAAAAAGCAGCAGAACGGGGTACATTACAATAGGGAGGAACTCAGGATGAGGGATATGATTATAGGAAGGGGCCTGGACACAGGACATTATCACATCGTGGGGGGGTGGCGAAAATATATATATATATATATATATATATATATATATATATATATATATATATATATATATATATATATATAATGTATGTGTATGTGTGTGTATATATATATATATATATATATAAAATGTATGTATGTGTATATATGTATATATATGTATATATATATATGTATATATATATATATATATATATATATATATATTCTCTAGAATGCTGCAAGGTCTCTTGCATCTGTCCAGCATCCAACATGCAGGTGGTAGCTCAGGTCAAAATTTTGCACCAGAGCCCATTGAACTGTAGTTATGGCCCTGGGTACACGGTCACAGTAATATGAGGGCAGTAAGGTGCCATAGCGCCTGTACTATACATACATTTGTAAGATACATTACCGATGATTGTTAAATTGTATCTTACCATTGTACAATATTTTCTTTCTATCCTGACAGATTATAGACTGGCCATACCCTGTTGCAAGAAAAGAGAAGGTGGGAGAGAGTGTGATTAACACAGTGCTTGTGGACCCCGGCATGGAATACTTAGTGGCTTTAACGGACAAAAATATTATTGCTATATGGAAAATACTGTGATTTGAAAAGAAAAACTTATATAATTGTACAAGGAATTTCACAGTAAAAAGACTTAATTTTACTTTTTGGTTTTTTTTTTACTGATTTTTTTTTTTTTTTTAACATATATTTTCTTATATATTGTATTGCAGTTAAGAATTTTCACACCGGAAATGATTTGTACATGTTAGATGTTTGTATATGAGTGATAATCTTTTAAGAACATTTCTAAAAATCTTGGTTAATTTTTTTAATCATTTTAAACGGTTGCAGAAAATGTGAGGGTTGTTATTCTTGTAACCTTGTTTTCATTTTGTTCACTGCATGCCAAAAACAGAAAGGAAGAGGCTAAATGTGTTTTACCCTTTATGGAATTAATTACAAAGATCAGTGTGTTGTTATAAGACACCACAGGAAACATTAAAGGTTCACATTTACCATGGTTACTCGTAATGGAGTTAATTTTCTTTCCTTATTTTTTTCATTGGTTGTAATCAAGAAGATATGTTCGTTTATGACACACATGTCTAACTCTGGCCCTTAGGGTTATTATATTTGGCCTGTGACGCCGGGGACTATGTTGGTCTATTTTACTGTATGGAGCACTATGTGGGGCCCATTATACTGTGCGAAAGTCTGTGTGGGGATCATAGTTGGGACATCATTCTGTGATGGTGTGAGCAGGTGCCAGGATGCAGTAACGGATAGGAGGCAGAGCAAGAGTTAACAGGTTTATTAACAGGGGTATACACCACGCAGGGAGGTAATGGGTTAAGCAGGGGGCATGGGGGGTTGATATTCGCACAATATGAATGCGGGGTGAGGTAAGAGATAAAGCAACTGTTCGTGAAAATAGTTAACTTATCAGTCCGCCGCCTTCCTGGCTGCAGAGCCTTAAGTTCCAACGGTGGCGCATACGCAACTGGCGCATGATGACTCCGGTTTCGTCGTGTAGAAGCTGGGGGTCTGGTTCCTGTCGCTGGCGGTGAGTCCTGGCTCCACGGTTCGTTGTACGGGGTGCAGCACAGTCTGTAACACTGCCGGAGCGTGACTCAGCTCGGCAGTAGTATGCGGGTGAGGAATGACACAGTTGTGGTTGAGTTACCCGGTGTGTCTTAGCCAGCACGACTTCAGTAACCGCCTTCCTGGAGCATCTGTAACTTCCGGTCACAGGGGACAACAGGTACACGGCAGATGTCTGTCCACAGTCGGTGTACCTGGACACAGGGAATCTACAGCACGAGCCTGCGCTAACACGATGCTCAGAGGATGGAGCACCAACGTTCCTCTGCTGTTCTGTCTTCCCGCCAAGTCTGCCCCTTCTTTCCCACTCACAGGGCCTTTTATCATCGTCACGCCCCCTGCTGTCAAGTGCAAAGGTCGGTCAGGGTTGGAAAGCAATCCCACCCCCCCCCCCCCCCCCCCCCGGCAAAAATGGCAACAGCCCGACCGTTCCGGAGCCGGTGCAAGAGAGGTACCCCCGCTTCGGTCTATCTCTTACAATGGGTCACCATACTTTACTGGGTGGGTACAGTAGGGTCATCATACCATGTGTGTGGAGGTATCATACTGTGTTTGGGGGGCACTTTTGGCATCATACTTTATCTGTATTTATTAATTCAAGATTTTTTTTATCCTTTATTACATACTTAAATTAGGCCATTAAGCCATGTGCTTTTTACTATATGCTTATTATATTCTAAAATCTACAGTATTAATTAAAAGGTAATTTCCACATGTTTCCATTTGAAAAGGTTCATCGTTAGTTTTCATAAGGAAAAACAGTTGTAGACATCTTTTTAATAAATGTCAAGGTTGGTCCTGGACTTTGTTTTTAATTTTGGTCCTCTGTGTATTTGTTTGACATCCCTGATCTATGATATGGTATGCTGTGAGTTTGTTCACCAAGACCAAGTTCCCAGGATGAGTGTTTTTGTGCGTTTTTTGATGTTTCAGATTTTCTACACCAATTAAACTACATTAAGTTACTTGCATTTTTTCATTTGCTTTTTTGTGTTTAATTTGTTTATTGCGTTTTTTTCTGATAGCTGCTGTGTTTTGGAAATTTCTCATTACCTAGATTTGTTAACTTTATTGATAAAACCTGTGTGGATTGCTTGTGCTTTTAGTTAATTTCTGCTGTAGAAAATTGCATGTGTTTTTTAGTTTTTTTTTCTACCTGCAGATTTTCCTCATCTCATTCAAGTCTATAAAAATCATATTTACTGCAAGAAAAAAAAAAAGACGTTTGAATTTCAAAAATGGACTGCAGATCAATTCACGCTGCATTAAAAAATGTGGTCATGAGTAGGGTTGAGCGAAACGGATCGGACAAATTCAAAAATCGACTACTAGTGTGGGATCGGCCATGAGGTCGGCGATCTAAGCGCCAAAGTAGCATTTCGTATGACACTTTCAGCGCCATTTTTCAGTCAATGGAGGACGCAGAGTGTGGGCAGCGTGATGACATAGGTCTCGGTCCCCACCATCTTGGAGAAGGGCATGACAGTGATTGGTTTGCTTTTCCGCGGCGTCACAGGGGCTATAAAGGGGCGTGCACGCCGACCGCCATCTTACTTCTGCTCATCGTAGCATAGGGAGAGGTTGCCACAGCTAAATCAGAAGAAGGGATATAGTTAGGGAGGGAAGATTAACCCCCAAACTTCTTGTGCTGTAGCGATTTCCACTGTCTAACACCACCATTTGTTTGCAGGGATAGAGGAGGCTATATTTTCTCTGATCGCCCATGAAGGCACCACGGAGAGAGGGGATCCGCCCACCAAGGACAGGAAACCTACGGATAAAAAGGCGGTACCACTCTCCTGCATCAGTTGGTTTCCTGTCCTTGATGGGAGACCTACGAACTTACCAGTTCGACGTTGGAATTCCGGGGCCAACCAGTCCGACTCAGGCAGCTGGGGTCCCTCTGCCTCGGCTAGGGTGGTGACCCGAAGCGCCACCGCTGGGAGCCAGTGGGCCAACAGGGTGTGCGGGGGAGGTGACAAGGAGTTCGCGGTCACCTCCCCAGGTAAGATGCAGCAGCGGCAACATCCAGGGGGTCCCTCTGTGGTTGCGGGAGGTGCAGCGCGACCCTCCCTAAAACAAGCATCAGTCTGCACGCTGCACTGCCATCGGGCGTGCAGAGTAACGCGCTAAAAGGACTGCATAGGACCAGGGGTGCCGGTCAGCAGCGCCATATCTGCTTTCCGGGCGCCATCTTGAAAGTTCGGCGCATGCCCGGGATCCAGGCTGGTCTCGCGAGGTTGAAGGAAGCTTCCGCGCAGGCGCCGGCGGATTCCGCTCGGGCGCTTGGCGCGGTCTGCACAGGCGCCGGCGGGGTTGCTGCTCGGGCGCTTGGCGCGGTCTGCGCGCAGACGCCGGGGGGGTTGCCGCTCATGCGCAGGCGCCGGTTAAGGCTTGATGCGCAGGCGCCGGCGTTCGGCGCTCCTCGCCGTGGGCAGGCGCTACTACGCAAGAAGGAAAAAAAAAAAAAGCGGCGGGAGGGTTTAAATAGGAGAATCCACATCCTCCCAGTGGCTCTGCAATAATAGGCAGGAGCCTCAAGAGCTAATAGTCGCCGCAGCGCCAGCTCAGCGCGAGTATCAAGGCAGCTTCCACAGACCAGCAGCAGTATGAGCGACCCGGCATCACCTTTGCCCGAATCACCTCCACCTGTAGCGTCGCCGCAGCAGCAGCAAAAAAGGCGACAGCAGAAAGGACACCAGCAAAGAACGCCAAAGGTCCCAAAACAGTAAGGAGTCCAGTACGGCATCGGGGAAAAAGCCAGAGGCAGAGAATCCCCAACCGGTATTTATGGGTCCTGGAGGTGGTAAGTGGATCTTCGTGAAAGTCAGAGACAGTAAGATTGTTATTTGTCTCTTTTAGGGGAGGAAAAGCGTAGGTAAAACGAAGCACAAAATTTGTGCCATCTGTAGAGAGGATCTTCCACCTACCTGGGAGAAGAGACTATGCAATACTTGCATTCAGCAGACTGTATCTGAAAGCCTTCCTGGGTTTGCAACAGATCTAAAAAGCCTAATTAAGGAGCAAGTGGAGGACACCTTTAGATCACTAAAAAGTGGAAAAAAAAGGAGAAAGACCAGACACAGGTCTCCATCTCCAGTCTCAAAATCCGACAGCGATAGCGAGAATTCAGTGTCCTCCGACTCCTCCTCCGCATCTTCATCATCTACTTCTTCCTCGGGGGGACATAACTGTTTCGCACTAGAGGATACCGATGGCCTCATAAAAGCTGTGAGAAGTACCATGGGTTTGGTAGACTCCCACCCTAAAAAATCGGTACAAGACATCATGTTTGGGGGCCTGGAACAGAAAAAGAGAAGAGCTTTTCCGCTTAACGAAGCAATTGCAGCCTTAATTAAGAAAGAATGGAAGAAACCCATGAGAAAGACTCTTCTAACTCCAAAAAGGAAATACCCCTTCGAGGAGGAATCCTGCTCCTTTTGGGAGAAGGCCCCCAAATTAGACGTAGCAATTGCTAAAGCCTCAAAAAAATTCGCTCTCCCGTTTGAGGACATGGGGGTCCTAAAAGACCCTATGGACAAGAAGGCAGACGCCTTTCTCAAAGTCTCTTGGGAGGCAGCGGGAGGAGGCCTGAAGCCGGCAGTAGCAGCAGCATGTACTTCACGCTCCCTGATGATTTGGCTGAACCAACTAGAGGGTCAATTAAAGGGGAAAACTTCCCGGGACTCAATGCTGAATACATTACCAGTAATGAGGGGGGCCGCGGCTTTCCTAGCTGACGCCTCGGCCGACTCCATCAGGCTATCCGCCAGAGCAGCAGTGTTTGCTAATGCGGCCAGGCGCACCCTCTGGCTTAAGAATTGGCCAGGCGACCTGCAAACGAAAACAAAACTGTGTACCATCCCCTGCGAAGGAGAATTCCTGTTCGGTTCTACCTTAGATGACATCTTGGAAAAAGCAGGGGACAAGAAAAAATCCTTCCCCTCTCTGGGTCTCCCCTCTTATAGGAAGCCCTTTTGGAACAAGAGGTTTTTCCGTAAGAACCCAGAGAGAGGCCAGGGGAAATGGGAAGATAAGAAGAACAAAAATAAGGGGTTTATCTTTAACAAAAACCTCAATGACAACAAAAAACCTTCACAATGAAGGTTCGCCCCAGGTGGGAGGGAGATTATCTCTTTCTCCCAGCCTGGGAAAAGATTACCTCCAGTCAATGGATACTAAACATCATAGAATCAGGACTGAGGTTAAGGGTACAGTCACACTATACCATTTCGATCGCTACGACGGTACGATTCGTGACGTTCCAGCGATATTGTTACGATATCGCTGTGTCTGACACGCAGCAGCGATCAGGGATCCTGCTGAGAATCGTACGTCGTAGCAGATCGTATGGAACTTTCTTTCATCGCTGGATCTCCCGCTTTCATCGCTGGATCTCCCGCTGTCATCGCTAGATCGGTGTGTGTGACACCGATCTAGCGATGCGATCCAGCGATGCGTTCGCTTTTAACCAGGGTAAACATCGGGTAACTAAGCGCAGGGCCGCGCTTAGTAACCCGATGTTTACCCTGGTTACAAGCGTAAAACTAAAAAAAAAAAACAGCACATACTTACATTCTGGTGTCCGTCAGGTCCCTTGCCGTCTGCTTCCCGCACTGTGACTGCCGGCCGTAAAGTGAAAGCAGAGCACAGCGGTGACGTGTGCTTTCACTTTCACTTTACGACCGGCAGTCACTGAGTGCGGGAAGCAGAGACGGCAAGGGACCTGACGGACACCAGAATGTAAGTATGTAGTGTTTGTTTTTTTTTACGCTGGTAACCAGGGTAAACATCGGGTTACTAAGCGCGGTCCTGCGCTTAGTTACCCGATGTTTACCCTGGTTACCCAGGGACCTCGGCATCGTTGGTCGCTGGAGAGCTGTCTGTGTGACAGCTCCCCAGCGACCACACTACGATTTACCTACGATCACGGCCAGGTCATATCGCTGGTCGTGATCGTAGGTAAATCGTATAGTGTGACGGTACCCTAATATTCAAGAGGTGCCCTCGTCCCTCTTTCAAGATAACATCCACAAGATCCTCGGCAGAAGAGCAGTTGACGCTAGAAAACGAGGTTGTCGGGTTAGTAAAAAAAGGAGTACTCCTGGAAGTTCCCCCTCAAGAAAGAGGGCAAGGGTACTATTCCCCTCTATTCCTGAGAAGGAAGCCAGACGGTTCCTTCAGGACCATTATCAATTTGAAAAACCTAAACAACTACCTAGAGGTTCAAGCATTCAAGATGGAAACGATAAAGTCAAAAATGCTGTTTCCTCAATGCTTCATGGTGGTCCTGGACCTGAAGGACGCATATTATCACGTCCCAATACACAAGGATCACCAAAGATTCCTCAGAATGGCGGTCCACATCAAGGGAGTCCTAAGCCACTTCCAGTTCTCAGCTCTACCATTTGGCCTAGCAATAGCCCCGAGGGTTTTTACAAAGCTGGTCGCGGAGGTAATGGCTCACCTCAGGGAAGAAAACACCCTGATCGTACCATATCTGGACGATTTCCTGGTGATAGGCTCCTCCCCGCAACATTGCGAGAATCAACTAGCTTTAGTGATTCATTCTCTAAAGGATCTGGGTTGGTTAATAAACCTAGAACAATCCAGACTGGTGCCTTCTCAGGTTCAGGAGTACCTAGGTCTCACTCTAGAAATGGAATGTCGGCTCCCAGAGAGCAAAATACAAAAGCTAAAAAGTTTAGTGTTAAGAGTACAATCTCTCCCCTCCATAACACTCCGTCAGGGCATGTCCCTATTAGGCTCTATGACCTCTTGCATCCCTGCGGTCCAGTGGGCCCAACTACATTCAAGAGATCTCCAATGGCAGCTACTGTCAGAGCAAATCCTTCTAGGAGGGCATTTAGACGGGCGGTTAACTTTATCTCCTCGCACCAATCACTCTCTGACTTGGTGGTCGTTGCAGGAAAATCTTTCCCAGGGAGTCCCATGGGTAATCCCGATCTCGAAGGTCCTAACTACGGACGCAAGCCCCTCGGGGTGGGGGGCTCATCTGGGCGACCTAGTAGCCCAGGGCATTTGGTCTCCGTCCCTTGCAAACAATTCCTCCAATATGAAGGAACTCCTGGCGGTAAAATTTGCCCTTCAGGAATTCTTGGGAGTCCTTCAATCTCACCATGTAAGGGTGATGTCGGACAATCGGGTGGTAGTATCTTACCTAAATCACCAGGGGGGTACCCGTTCCAAAAATCTAATGGAAGTGACCAACTCGATCCTTCAAATAGCCGAGAGCAACCGTCTATCCCTGACAAGCCTGCACATAAAGGGAGTAGACAATTACAAGGCAGACTTCCTCAGCCGGTCCAGCCTAAAACAGGGGGAATGGAAACTAAATCCAGTGATATTTACCCAGATCACACAAAAATGGAGTGTTCCCAAGATAGATCTCTTTGCGAGCCATTTAAACAAAAAAGTAGCCTCCTTTTGCTCCCTATCTCCCCTGGGGAACCCAGTAGCTGTGGACGCTTTCCTGATTTCTTGGGGTCACCATCTGGTCTATGCCTTCCCTCCTCTCATTCTGATTCCAGCAGTGCTGAGGAAGATTCGGGAGGACGGGGCGTTGGTCATCTTAATTGCCCCGTTCTGGCCGAAGAGACCTTGGTTCTCATGGATGAGGAAGATGTCAATATCCGACCCTTGGGTATTACCAGACCTCCAGGATCTGTTGTCACAGGGCCCAGTCTGTCATCCACGAGTCAAGAACTTGCACTTGACAGCTTGGCTCTTGAGAGGAAAATATTAGAAAGCAGAGGGTTCTCTCCGGGGTTAATCTCAACTCTGTTAAAAAGTAGGAAGTCGGTTACAACAAAACAGTATGGCAAAATATGGAAAAAGTTTCTGTCTTCTTCAGGTGCAAAAATAGGGAAAGAGATTCCCCTTAATACCATATTAGATTTCCTACAAAACGGGTTGGAGATGGGTTTAGCCACTAGTACCCTAAAAGTTCACGTGGCGGCATTGGGAGCCCTATTCAATTTTGACTTAGCTTCAAATAGGTGGGTCTCTAGATTCATCAGGGCGGCAGGAAGATCGAGGCCTCTGCCAGTAAAAGTGGTTCCTCAATGGGACTTAAACTTGGTCCTTAAAGCCCTGACTAGTCCTCCATTCGAACCATTACACGAATCTACAATAAAAACCCTATCTCTCAAAACAGCTCTATTAGTCGCCCTCACTTCTGCCCGTAGGGTTAGCGACTTACAGGCTCTCTCAGCCAACCCTCCTCACACACAATTTCTAGAGGATAGGGTCGTTTTAAAAACAGACCCAGCATATCTCCCAAAAGTGGCTTCAAAATTTCACAGGTCTCAAGAGATATCTCTCCCCTCCTTCTGTCCCAACCCTAAAAACAAGGAGGAACAAACATTACATACACTAGATGTAAGAAGATGTCTCTTACATTACCTAGAAGTCACTAGAGAGAGTAGGGAGGATTCCTCTGTTTGTGTGTTTCCAGGGTCCCCGGAAGGGGAAAAAAGCATCTAAAGCCACCATAGCAAGATGGATCACAGACGCCATCAGTCTCTCATACACGGCAAGTGGGATGTCCGTTCCCGGGGAGGTTAAGGCTCACTCAACAAGGGCAGTAGCAACTTCCTGGGTGGAGAAGGCCGGAGCTTCCATTGACCAGATATGTAGAGCTGCTACCTGGTCCTCACCATCCACATTCTATAGGCACTATAGATTGGACCTAATTTCCTCTTCAGACCTTACTTTTGGTAAAAGGGTTCTGGAGGCGGTGGTCCCTCCCTGAATGTACTATCTATGCAATTCTCTCCGTGGTGCCGTCATGGGCGATCAGAGAAAAATATAGTTCTTACCGATAACGGTATTTCTCTGAGCCCATGACGGCACCCGTACATTCCCTCCCTTCACTTATGGGTGCACACATTAAAAGAGTGCCATAGTCTATTTTTAGTCTATTTATAGTTTAAAGTCACGGGGTATCTTATTATACTAAACAGTTAAAATTTACAAATGTCTTAGTAGTCTCCCATCGTTCTCTATGTAAACAACTGATGCAGGAGAGTGGTACCGCCTTTTTATCCGTAGGTTTCCTGTCCTTGGTGGGCGGATCCCCTCTCTCCGTGGTGCCGTCATGGGCTCAGAGAAATACCGTTATCGGTAAGAACTATATTTTTTGTGCATTAGCTCTGTAGCTTATTAGGCTGCCTTATAAGGCTCCTGATAGCTGCATTGCTGTTTGCACGTCGCGGTGCAAACCAACTGCTTTTTTAAAAGCAAAAATCCTGTTGCTCCTTTCTGCAGTTATCTTGTTTATTTGTCCACACTTTTGTGTGCAGCAGTCCATTTAATTGCTGCTATACTTTTCCTGAGATCATTGTAGGGAGATTGAAATTGTACTACAGTCCTTGTATTTTTTCATATATCTTTCTGTCACTTACATTGTGTTGTTTTATACACTGGGACTGAGTTTTGGTTCAGTCTCCCAAAAAAAAGTTAGATTCAAATTCTCACAAAGTGCATATACTTCTGTCCTGTTAGTTTGTTATATATCAGCCAGCCACTTTCTGCCACTTACATTGTGTTGTTTTTTTGCACAGGGCCTGCACAGTCTCCCAAAAAAAAGGAGATTTAAAATCTTAGCACATTTATATACAACTTCTACCTTGTTTTACAGTACCATATAACGGTTGTTATTTTGGTTAGATTTTCCAAAAAATGAGGAAGTCAGGTGGAAGAGGCCGTGGGCGGTGGTTGCCAGCTGGTACTGATGGTGGTGGTGGCAATAGCACCTAAGGCTGGAGGTGTTGAGCCAGCATCATCGTCTGGCTACACAAGGCCTCGAAGGCTCCCTTATCTGGGAGTAGGAAAACAGCTTTTAAAGCCGGAGCAGCAGGAAAAAGTTTTGGCTTTCCTTGCTGACTCAGCCTCTAGCTAATTCGCCTCCTCTTCAGAAAGTTCCAAATATAAAAGCAGCGAGTTGTCAGTGGATGCTCCCGGTCAGGAACAAGATGTTTCCTTGTGTCCTTCACCCAAACCAAAAGTGAAGGATGCGTCAGGCAACACTACAGGTTACTCCATGGAGCTATTTACACATACCGTGCCTGGGTTAGAACGGGAAATTAACTGCCCATTACAAGATGAATCGGACATGGAATGCACTGATGCACAGCCACAGCTAGATTATAATGCTGTTCCATTGACTCAGATCACTACATTGCCCTTGCAGTGTACTGAGCCAGAATCTGACCCTGATGACACTATGGTGCCCTGTCCCGAACGCTATGGCACCTTACACGGTGACACAGAGGAAGGTGCACATGACATTGAAGAGGAGGTGATAGACGAACCAGTTGTTGACCCAGATTGGCAGCCATTGGGGGTAGAGGGTGCCGCTGCCAGTAGCTCTGAAACGGAGGAGTATGATCCGCAGCAGCCATCTACATCGCAACAGCTGTCATCTGGAAGGCCCATATCAGGCCAAAAACGTTTGTCAAAAACAAGAAGTTTTAGGACAGCGTGGCCATTCAGTGAAATTAGCACAGCGTGCAATGCCTGAAAAGGTATTCCATAGTAGGAAAAGTGCAGTGTGGCAATTTTTTAACCAAGATCTGAATGATCAGTGCAAACTTATCTGTAAGAAATGCTCAAAGACCTTTTAGCAGAGGGAAGAGTCTTCAAAATTTAAATACAACGTGCATGCTTAGACATTTAACCAGCATGCACTTGCAAGCCTGGACTAACTACCAAATGTCCCGTACCATTGGTGCACCTGCTCAGAATGAAGGTATTCGAACACAATTCCCCCTGAGTGCACGGGGAAGCAAAGGCATGCCAAAAGATAAAATAGAAAATACTTTATTAAATATTACACAGAGTAAAAGCCACAAAAATAACCAAACAGAAAAAATCTTCTAAAAACAAGCAAACATAAGGCAACACAGTATGTCGGTCATAATAATAAAGATGTACATGTGATATAAACACGCCAGGGAGTATACAGACAAAATTGTTATATGCATATAAGCTGCAACATTATATCATGTACTGGGCTGTACATGTAAAGCGATCATAAACTATGGAAGCAGCCCCTATAGCAGGTACAATAGAAAACCAATTACAGGGTCATGTATGCAGCATTATGCAACCCACAATGTTGAAAAGCAATGCTAAGAATAAACCCTGGAATGTGCATATAGAACAATAGTTTGTTGCAGCTAATATGCATATAACAATTTTGTCTGTATACTCTTTATATATCTATAATCTTTATTATTATGACCGATATACTGTGTTGCCTTATGTTTGCTTGTTTTTAGAAGATTTTTTTCTGTTTGGTTATTTTTGTGGCTTTTACTCTGTGTAATATTTAATAAAGTATTTTCTATTTTATCTTTTGGTATGCCTTTGTTTCCCCGTGCACTGAGGGGGAATTGTGTTCGAATATGTTATTTTGAAGGTGTTTATCACAAATTTGGGATTTTGTTATTTATTATCAGAATGAAGGTAGTCAGCAACGTATGCTAAACCATCAGCGATCGCTGAATCTTCCCCAGCACCGCCTAATAATCGACGTTGCAACAAGGTGGAACTCCACACTGCACATGGTCCAGAGGCTGTGCGAACAGAGGCGTGCTGTGATTAATTTGTGGGAGGATACACATACACGGGCAGGCAGTTGGATGGCAGACATGGAGTTGTCTGGTGTGCAGTGGTCGAAGCTCCATGACCTCTGTCAAGTCCTTCAGTGTTTTGAGGAATGCACACGGCTGGTAAGTGCAGACGACGCCATCATAAGCATGAGCATCCCACTAATGCGTCTGCTGATGCAAAGTTTGACGCACATTAAGGAGCTGGCGTCTGCAGCCGAGGAGGAGGGAAGCCTTGATGACAGTCAGCCATTGTCTGCTCAGGGAACACTCCTGGATGAGGAGGATGATGGGGATGAATATTTATGGGAGGAGGATGCTTCTCAGGGGGCAATAGAAACTGGTGGCGTCGCAAGGTCAGGTACAGGGTTTTTGCGGGACACAAGTGATGTTGATTTGCAAGAAAGTGCTCCTCAACCCAGCACAAGCAGTGAATTGACACCTGGAACATTGGCCCACATGGCTGAGTATGCCTTGCGTATCCTAAAAAGGGACCCCCGCATTATCAAAATTATGACTGATTACTGGTTGGCCTGCCTCCTGGATCCACGATATAAAAGAAATTAACAAAATATGCCACGTGAGAACCTTGAGCAAATATTGGCTACCAAACAAGCAACTCTTGTAGACCGTTTGGTTCAGGCATTCCCAGCACACAGCGGCGGTGATGGTTCTCACACGAGCCGTAGGGGGCAACATGGCAGAGGTGTTAGGCTACGTTCACATTAGCGATGCGCCGCCGTGCGTCGGCGACGCAACGCGCGACGCACGCTAAAACGCGCACAAACGCACGCAAAAACGCGCGCGTTTTGCGACGCGTGCGTCGTTTTCCGACGAAAATCGGACGCACAGAAAATGCTACATGTAGCGTTTTCTTGCGTCCGACGCTAGCGTCGGAAACGACGCACGTGGTGAAAAACGCCACCAAAACGACGCACGCGTCCCCTATGTTAAACATAGGGGCGCGTCGCCGCTGCGTCGCCGGCGCAACAGCGACGCACATTGGCGGAACGCCAATGTGAACGTAGCCTTAGAGGTGCACAAATCAGAAGTGGCGTTGGACAGAGGGGTTTTATGACCAGGTTGTGGAGTGATTTCGCAATGACCACTGACGCGACAGGTACTGCAGCATCAATTCAAAGTGACAGGAGACAGCATTTGTCCAGTATGGTTACTAACTACTTTTCCTCCCTTATCGATGTTCTCCCTCACAGGTCATTCCCCTTTGATTACTGGGCATCTAAAATAGACACCTGGCCTGAATTGGCAGAATATGCATTACAGGAGCTCGCTTGCCCTGCTTCTAGTGTGCTATCAGAAAGACTCTTCAGTGCTGCTTGTTCAATACTGACCGAAAAAAAGGACACGTCTGGCTACCCAGAATGTTGATGATCTAACCTTCATTAAAATGAACCAATCATGGATTTCAAATTATTTTGCCCCACCTTCTCCTGCTGACACGTAGCTTGCCTGAAAAATGTCTTGCTTTTGGCCTCCTCTTACTGACTTCTCCAATTCCTCCATTTGCAGCTGCTGAATGTCCACCATAGGACATTTTTATACCTCCCTAAATGGGCTGACTCCCCCACAGGGCCGTGGTCACCACCTGGCCCAAGCACCCGTGCGAGTGCCGTTTGCCTGGACAGGTGGGTGTGCCCACTCTTGGGCGACGGCACTGGCACAGGGTCCCTCATAGTACAGTGTAGTCTTTGCTGTTAAATCCTTCAATGGCACTGCCAATACAAATTTGTTGAAATGATAGATGATAGTTAAAATATACAGGGGCCCTGGCCTCCATTTAGACCAGTTAATACTTTGCGCCAACTACCACTGTCTGCTACTCAGCAGAGGAGCCCACCCCAGTACCTAGCTATGCCACCTGTTTAGTTATGAACTAACTTTTTGGCAGACATTTAGCCCACTTTTTTATTTGGGCTTACTAACTGTGTCTGCGCCACTCATTACAGTTGTCCGCCACTGGACAAAGCTATGCCACCTGTTTAGTCCTGTTACCAATTTTGAACTGCATTTAGCCTACTTTTTTATTTTGGGCCTACAAACTGTGTCTGCACCACTCATTACAGTTGTCCTCCACTGAACAAAGCAATGCCGCCTGTTTAGTCCTGTTACCAATTTTGAACTGCATTAACCTACTTTATTATTTGGGCCTATATCCGTGTTTCCTCCTCATCTTGCCCAGCCACTGCTAGATGAGTATGCTGGTACATTGACCCAGACCACTACATTCCCCTTGCATTCTACAGAGCCTTAATCTGACACTGCTGAAAGTCAGGCTCCCCTTCCCGCATACTATACCACCTTACACGGGGACAAAGAGGAAGGTGCACATGAAAGTGCAGGTTCCCTCATCAGGTGGGGGGGGCATACTCTGCAACGTCACTGGCACAGGGCCCCTCATAGTACGCAAAAGTGTCTCTGGCAGTGGGAAGCGCCACCTGCCGTCAAACACACCGCCGTACTATGAGGGGCCCTTTGCCAGTGCCGAGTGGGCCCCCCCTGCTTGCTCAGGATCACAGCACTTGCAAAGTTTAAATACTTACCTCTCCCTGCTCCACCGCCGTGACGTATTCTGCGTTTCCTGGGCCCACGAAAATCTTGAGCCAGCCCTACCCCCCCCCCCCCCACAACTTTAGCCAAATGACCCCCCAGTTTTCAATGCCTAACTATTATTATAAAGTAAATTAAGATTGACATAATAAAATAAATTAAATTAAATAATAAATTAAATAAAATTGAAATAAGAATTGATGTTTTTGGCATTAAAATGGGCACTGTAGGTGTTTTCCTGTCCTCCACTAACTGCCGACTTTGATTCCCCATTGACTTGGATTGGGTTTTGTGTTTCGGTCGGCCCCCGACTTTTTGAAATAATCGGCCGATTTCACCCGACCCGACTTTTGACAAAGTCGGGTTTCGCGAAACCTGACTCTATCCTAAAAAAGTAAAAGTCGCTCTACTCTAGTCATGAGAAGTCTATAAATCCCACTCTTTGCTGGGAAAATATGCAGTGAATACCCTTTGTGGGAACTTGGCATGAGAAATTCTGCATCCAGGACTCTAGGCCCTAGAGTGAAAGTCATTGAGCTTTTTCTAGCTTGTCAGACACATTTCAATATTATTCATGCCTTGCTTTTCCCAATGGCTGAGAGGATAGCCCAATTAGCCGTACGGGTGATGATAATATAGGTAGGGCAAGAGCGTTTGTATTTATAGTGGGTTCTATAGACAGCATAATTGTTTGTCAAGACCACCTAAACCCAATGGTTTACGGTTTTCCTCATGCCAGGGTCTGGCATGTAACATAGTAACATAGTTAGTAAGGCCGAAAAAAGACATTTGTCCATCCAGTTCAGCCTATATTCCATCATAATAAATCCCCAGATCTACGTCCTTCTACAGAACCTAATTGTATGATACAATATTGTTCTGCTCCAGGAAGACATCCAGGCCTCTCTTGAACCCCTCGACTGAGTTCGCCATCACCACCTCCTCAGGCAAGCAATTCCAGATTCTCACTGCCCTAACAGTAAAGAATCCTCTATGTTGGTGGAAAAACCTCTCCTCCAGACGCAAAGAATGCCCCCTTGTGCCCATCACCTTCCTTGGTATAAACAGATCCTCAGCGAGATATTTGTATTGTCCCCTTATATACTTACTCCATGTGTGGTCTAACTAGGGATTTGTACAGAGGCAGTATAATGCTCTCATCATGTGTATCCAGACCTCTTTTAATGCACCCCATGATCCTGTTTGCCTTGGCAGCTGCTGCCTGGCACTGGCTGCTCCAGGTAAGTTTATCATTAACTAGGATCCCCAAGTCCTTCTCCCTGTCAGATTTACCCAGTGGTTTCCCATTCAGTGTGTAATGGTGATATTGATTCCTTCTTCCCATGTGTATAACCTTACATTTATCATTGTTAAACCTCATCTGCCACCTTTCAGCCCAAGTTTCCAACTTATCCAGATCCATCTGTAGCAGAATGCTATCTTCTCTTGTATTAACTGCTTTACATAGTTTTGTATCATCTGCAAATATCGATATTTTACTGTGTAAACCTTCTACCAGATCATTAATGAATATGTTGAAGAGAACAGGTCCCAATATTGACCCCTGCGGTACCCCACTGGTCACAGCAACCCAGTTAGAGACTATACCATTTATAACCACCCTCTGCTTTCTATCACTAAGCCAGTTACTAACCCATTTACACACATTTTCCCCCAGACCAAGCATTCTCATTTTGTGTACCAACCTCTTGTGCGGCACGGTATCAAACGCTTTGGAAAAATCGAGATATACCACGTCCAATGACTCACCGTGGTCCAGCCTATAGCTTACCTCTTCATAAAAACTGATTAGATTGGTTTGACAGGAGCGATTTCTCATAAACCCATGCTGATATGGAGTTAAACAGTTATTCTCATTGAGATAATCCAGAATAACATCCCTCAGAAACCCTTCAAATATTTTACCAACAATAGAGGTTAGACTTACTGGCCTATAATTTCCAGGTTCACTTTTAGAGCCCTTTTTGAATATTGGCACCACATTTGCTATGCGCCAATCCTGTGGAACAGACCCCGTCGCTATAGAGTCCCTAAAAATAAGAAATAATGGTTTATCTATTACATTACTTAGTTCTCTTAGTACTCGTGGGTGTATGCCATCCGGACCCGGAGATCTATCTATTTTAATCTTATTTAGCCGGTTTCGCACCTCTTCTTGGGTTAGATTGGTGACCCTTAATATAGGGTTTTCATTGTTTCTTGGGATTTCACCTAGCATTTCATTTTCCACCGTGAATACTGTGGAGAAGAAGGTGTTTAATATGTTAGCTTTTTCCTCGTCATCTACAACCATTCTTTCCTCACTATTTTTTAAGGGGCCTACATTTTCATTTTTTATTCTTTTACTATTGATATAGTTGAAGAACAGTTTGGGATTAGTTTTACTCTCCTTAGCAATGTGCTTCTCTGTTTCCTTTTTGGCAGCTTTAATTAGTTTTTTAGATAAAGTATTTTTCTCCCTATAGTTTTTTAGAGCTTCAATGGTGCCATCCTGCTTTAGTAGTGCAAATGCTTTCTTTTTACTGTTAATTGCCTGTCTTACTTCTTTGTTTAGCCACATTGGGTTTTTCCTATTTCTAGTCCTTTTATTCCCACAAGGTATAAACCGCTTACACTGCCTATTTAGGATGTTCTTAAACATTTCCCATTTATTATCTGTATTCTTATTTCTGAGGATATTGTCCCAGTCTACCAGATTAAGGGCATCTCTAAGCTGGTCAAACTTTGCCTTCCTAAAGTTCAGTGTTTTTGTGACTCCCTGACAAGTCCCCCTAGTGAAAGACAGGTGAAACTGTACAATATTGTGGTCGCTATTTCCTAGATGCCCGACCACCTGCAGATTTGTTATTCTGTCAGGTCTATTAGATAGTATTAGGTCTAAAAGTGCTGCTCCTCTGGTTGGATTCTGCACCAATTGTGAAAGATAATTTTTCTTGGTTATTAGCAGAAACCTGTTGCCTTTATGGGTTTCACAGGTTTCTGTTTCCCAGTTAATATCCGGGTAGTTAAAGTCCCCCATAACCAGGACCTCATTATGGGTTGCAGCTTCATCTATCTGCTTTAGAAGTAGACTTTCCATGGTTTCTGTTATATTTGGGGGTTTGTAACAGACCCCAATGAGAATTTTGTTACCATTTTTCCCTCCATGAATTTCGACCCATATGGACTCGACATCCTCATTTCCTTCGCTAATATCCTCCCTTAAAGTGGACTTTAGACAAGACTTTACATAGAGACAAACCCCTCCTCCTCTCCGATTTTTACGATCCTTTCTAAACAGACTGTAACCCTGTAAGTTAACTGCCCAGTCATAGCTTTCATCTAACCATGTCTCGGTTATTCCCACTATGTCAAAGTTACCTGTAGATATTTCTGCTTCTAGTTCTTCCATCTTGTTTGTCAGGCTTCTGGCGTTTGCGAGCATGCAGTTTAGAGGATTTTGTTTTGTTCCAATCTCCTCGCTGTGGATTGTTTTAGAAATGTTCTTACCTCCCTTCTGAGTATGTTTTCCTGGATCTTCTCTGTTCAAGTCTAATGTTTTTCTTCCCGTCCCCTCTTCTTCTAGTTTAACGCCCTCCTGATGAGTGTAGCGAGTCTTCTGGCGAATGTGTGTTTCCCCGGTTTGTTGAGGTGTAGCGCAGGGCCGCGCTTAGTAACCCGATGTTTACCCTGGTTACCAGCGTAAACGTTAAAAAAACAAACACTACATACTTACATTCCGTGTCTGTCCTCCGGCGCTGTGCTTTCCTCTGCACTGTCAGCGCCGGTCAGCCGTAAAGCTGTGATTTCCGGCTGGCTGGCGCTGACACAGGATGCAGGAGGAGTGCAGAGAAGCACAGCGCCGGAGACAGACAGCTGAAGGTAAGTATGTAGTGTTTGTTTTTTTAACGTTTACGCTGGTAACCAGGGTAAACATCGGGTTACTAAGCGCGGCCCTGCGCTTAGTAACCCGATGTTTACCCTGGTTACCAGTGAAGACATCGCTGGATCGGTGTCACACACGCCGATCCAGCGATGTCAGCGGGAAGTCCAGCGACAAAATAAAGTTCTGGACTTTCCTCAGCGACCAACGATCTCCCAGCAGGGGCCTGATCGTTGGTCGCTGTCACACATAACGATTTCCTTAACGATATCGTTGCTACGTCACAAAAAGCAACGATATCGTTATGTGTGACGGTACCTTAAGTCTCCCTCCTCATTCACATGTCAGGAGGGGGAAGGTCTCGGGGGCTCATTGTTTCAACAAGCTAGGTCAACATGTCATTAGCATATTAGCAAACAATACAGTGCTGTGGGGGCTGATATCAGATGGCAGCAACAGCCATTCATCAATTAGCAAATAACTCCTCCTACAAGAGAACACCATGAAAATGATACCCACAGCATATCACACTATCACAACCTCTCCTCATAATAAGTGAGCACGCTATGAGGTGTACACAGACCTCTGGCCTGCTCACTTTAGTCCACATTGCTCAGCAGTTTATAGTTCCTTGAACAGTGGCAGGGGTTGCAATAATCATGAGCACTTGTCCATAAATTCCCGGGTCCTGGCTTTATGGTCATACCATGCTTTTTGACTGGACTGGGCCGTTCGCTGATGTTCATTAGCCAAGGTAGCTTGCTGGGCGAAACAGTCTCTGAACTCTAAAGCGTAGGGAATGATGGGCGTTCCGGTATCTGCAATATCTCCCTCCAGTTGTTCTTTCAGGAGCGTGAGAGGCCCACGGACCTTCTGCTCCCACAAAATGACTTTGTAACTCCCCAATGTCATTTCCAAGGAGGATATCTGCAGGAAGTCCTCCCATAACTCCAATCCAACACAGTTTTTCTCCAAAACCATAATCCAAACGTACCAAAGCTCGCTGTATATATTTGCAGACACCCCCCCTGCCAGGACAATAGGAATTCCCGGGCCCTGGTGAATTGCCTCTGGTCGAACCACACGGGGGTCAGCGATAGTCAGGAATGCCCCCATGTCTCTAAATCCCGACACTTTGTATCCATCAATTAACACATCCTGCAGGTGGCGATGCCGTTGCTCTGTATTTCTGATGGACAAAGGTCGGAGTCCGTACGCTCCAGGAGGAGTATCTATAGTGCCATGGTCGGTGGTCCACTCTGGTGGGGGAGGTGGTAGCTCTACCTCAGGCTGGATGGAGTCCACAAGATGTACTGGATGAGGTGGGGCTCCCTCCGAATCCTTGAGGGACAGCCAGACTGCAAATGTCCAGGTTGCCCACACCCATAACATCTCCTCTCTGTGATACCTCCAGGTCGTGGTCGGAACTGTTGGGGCCCAGGATTGTGAGGCGTGATTGTCATCGGCTTGCGACTAGGTGGAAGGGCAGATATAATTGAGGGGGACGGGGTGCGGGAGAAGGCCATGGTTCATTGTCCAGAAGCCTCCTCCATTGCGGTCGGATAGTAAGGGCTTCATCGGCCAGGGCTGCAGCCCTATCCATGGTGCACGGCGTGCGCTCCCGGACCCATTCCCGTACCTCTGCGGGGCACTTGGCAAGAAATTGTTCTATAAGGAACGCCTGTATAACATCTTCCACAGTAAAGGCGTTTTCTGCTTCCAGCCATCTCCGACATGCCTGGGACATCTCATGTGCATACATCCTAAATGATACCCTCCATAGTGCATGAGAGGTATCGGAACTTGGCCCTATATGAGTCTGGGGTGATAACATGGTAATCCAGGATAGTCTGCATTACAATGTTATAATCCCAATTCCTCTGTGTGTCTATGGTTCGGTAAGCCTCCGCCAGGTTACCGTTCAGGAGTCCCACTAACAAACGCATCCAGCCCGAGTGGGGCACCTCCATCACAGCACACTGCTGCTCAAAGTCCTTGAAGAACCCCTCCACATCTCCAGAAGACTCATCAAATGGCGTGAACTCTGTCCAGGCTCCTGGATCGTTGGGTTTACATTCCACATTGCGTTACTCCCTCTTTCAAGCTCCATTGCTTCTTGTCTCCACTGTACCCGGTGGGCAGCCTCCTCCTTGTACTCCTGAGAGACGCCTGGGCCCAGAATCGCCATCTCTTATTCATACCACACCACCCACTTGCTTTTTGGGGTTGGGGTCCTCGTCTCCAGTGCTCGTCCTTCAGACGTATAGGAGGAGGTGGCCGGGCTGGCACCCACCAGTAGTTCAATTAAGGCCTCTTTAGTCAGTCCCTGGTAGTTCAGGCCCAGGTCTCTGGCTCTGTCCTGTAAACTGGAAACAGTACAATTTCTGTACTCACTCTGTGGGTGGTTCTCCATTAGGTTACGCTCTGTTGATCCCGCTGCTTGCCACCAGTTGTCACGGGGTCCTTCTCCGGTACCACACAACAACAGAGCCAGCGAAGAGTGAACAATCCCTAAACCTTTATTTAGGCAAAAATACGAAAGGTCCATATACGATCCACCACACAAAGGATAAAATAGTCCAGAATACGAATGCAGTTCAGTAACAGGATAAAAGTCCAACAATCCAGCAGACAGAGGATAGCATAGTCCATATACTCTTCTTTCTCTCTGAGGTGCTGTGAACACATCATCATTCCACACAGGACTGATCTGTGTCTCATCTCCCTGATCTTTTAAGTCTCCCTTCTCATTCACAGGTCAGGAGGGGGAAGGTCTCAGGGGCTCATTGTTTCATTCAAGCTAGGTCAATATGTCATTAGCATATTAGCAAACAATACAGTGCTGTGGGGGCTGATATCAGATGGCAGCAACAGTCATTCATCAATTTGCAAATAACTCCTTCTACAAGAGAACACCATGAAAATAAGTAAAATAGAAATATTCACAAAAATGATACCCACATAGCATATCACACCATCACAGTCCCCACCTCCCATACTCATTAGACTCCAACCCATCGATATATCGGTTTGGCTGACCGTTCATTGTAAAGGTGGCACTGTAAACATCAAGTAAAGCTGCATATACATACTGACTCCATATTCCTCAGTCTTGAGTCAACATGCCCTCATCATATCATATCTCGCATCTGGTTTTCCTATTTTTTTTATGTATAGTTGAGGTTTCCTATGCATTTCCCCGCAACCGGCCCATAAAGAATGGCCGCACCTGGATGTTGAACGCTTACTCTCCCCTCTGTCCCAATCATCAGTTATGTGGATGGGTCAAACCTTCCCTCAAACAGACCAATGTAGGACGTCTCTGTTTTTACTATGTGGACCCTTCTGCAAAATAAAAAAAAAAGTAAGTGTAGCCCCATCTACTATATAATTGTGTAAGGGTCACTTCCGTCTTTCTGTCTGTCTGTCACGGATATTCATTGGTCGTGGCCTCTGTCTGTCATGGAATCCAAGTCACTGATTGGTTTCGCCAGCTGCCTGTCATGGCTGCCGCGACCAATCAGCGACGCCCACAGTCCGATTAGTCCCTCCCTACACCCCTGCAGTCAGCGCCTGGCGCCCGCTCCATACTCCCCGCAGTCACCTCTCACACAGGGTTAATGCCAGCTGTAACGGACCGCGTTATGCCGCGGGTAACTCACTCTGTTACCGCCGCTATTAACCCTGTGTGACCAAGTTTTTACTAATGATGCTGCCTATGCAGCGTCAATAATAAAAACATCTGTTAAAAATAATTAAAAAAATTAAAAAATCATTATATACTTCCGCCGCCTTTCCAGCTCCTCGCTACGCTCCGGTAACTGCTCCATGCAAGCGGCAAGTTCCGGTGGCAAGGATGGTATGGGAGAAGGACCTGCCATGACGTCACGGTCATGTGACCGCTACGTCTTCACAGGTCCTGCGCGCCTGCGCGAGAACGACCTGCCATGACGTCACGGTCAAAATGGACCGAACTACAAGGGGCCCTTGGAAGGTGAGTATATGTTTATTTTTTAACCTGTGACATACGTGACTGGGCAATATACTACGTGACTGGCCAATATACTACGTGGCTGGGCGATATACACATGGGCCCAGTGGTGTAACTACCGCGGTTGCAGCGGTCGCCACTGCGACGGGGTCCAGCAGGTCAGGGGCCCTCCGCCCGGCAGGTCAGAGGCACCGGCCGACACCATGTTGCAGTGCAGGGGGAGGTGCGGGACATGACAGCGGTGTGCAAGCAGGAGAAGCTGAGGAGCTGCAGGTTAATATCAGCCTCCCCTTTACCAGAGAGGAGTGTGAGATGTGTGTATGAGCTGATGTGTTTGTGTGTGATATCTATAGTGTGTGCGTGTGTGTGTGATATCTGTAGTGCGTGTGTTATATATGTAGTGTGTGTGTGTGTTTGATATCTGAAGTGTGTGTGTGATATCTGTAGTGTGTGTGAGGCAGGGGCGTAACTACCACAGTCTGGCAAGTCAGGGGCCCGACAGGTCAGAGGCACCCGACTTCCCCCGTCGCAGCCGCCACAGTGAACTATACCGGCGTTTATGATGCCGGTACAGTTCAAAGCAATGATGGAGGAGAGAGCGTCAGCTGATGCTCCCTCTCCCATCATTCCCCTCTGCCTCTGACACTGCAGGTGCGTGATGACATCACTTCATCACGCACCCGCTGTGTGCGGGGCCCAGGCAGTGCAGCATCTGCACAGGTGATGATGGCCGCCATATTGGCAAAGCCTGTGGCGGCTGCTGGGACCTGGAACAGGCGGTTCCGGAGCTAGTGGGGGGCACGTGGACCAAGCCGCCCAGGAGGGGGATGCTGCAGCGGCTTAGCCATATGGAGGATCCGGGGATGAACATGGAGGTGTACGGGACCGGCGGAAGGGAGGTGTGTCTGCTGCCCGTATGTCGCCGTCTCAGCCCCCAGCGTCCCTGGCCCCCTGTGACACCAGCCCCGTTTCCTCCCTGCTGTCCCGTGCCCCATGTCCTAGTAGGTCCCCAGGTTCAGGTCATTGTGCTCCTCCGGGCCCCCCGTACACACCTTGTTCCTCCTCCCCTGGTCTCCCAATGCTCATCTCCCATGCCCTGAGTCCTCCTGCACCCCCCATGCATTCCCTGCCCCTTGTCCCCATGTTACTCGTCTGCCCTGCTCTCAAGTCTCCCCTGTCCCCTTTCTCACCGTGTGTTCTCCATCTACCCTGTCCTTGTAATCCCTGTGCCCCCTTCTTCCCTCCTCCCAAGTCTCCCCCCCCCATCTTCCTCTGTCCCCTTGCAGCCCTTGTGTCCCTATCTACTCTGCCCTCGGAGTCCCCTTGTGTCCTCTTGTGCCTGTCTCCCTTGCACCCTAGTCCCCGTGTGTCCCATTGTGCCCTTCTCCCCTGCCTCTTAGTCCCTATGAGTCCCCTTGTGATTCTATCCCTTGTCCCTGTGTGTAGCCTTGTGTCAGTGTCCCTTGCCCACTAGTCCGAGTGTCCCCTTGCGCCTGTCTCCCTTGTCCCCTTATGCTTGTGTCCCCTGTCCCCGTGTGCCAGTCTCCCTTGCCCATTAGTCCCTGTGTGTCCCCTTGTCAGTCTCCCTGGCCAACTAGTCCCCGTGTGCCCCTTGTGTCAATCTGCCTTGTCCACTAGTCCCCGTGTGTCCCCTTGTCAGTCTCCCAGGCCAACTAGTCCCTGTGTGTCCCCTTGTGCCAGTCTCCCTTGTCCCCTTGTATCAGTCTCCCTTGCCCACTAGTCCCCTTGTAACCTTCTCCCCTGCCTCCTAGCCCCCATGTGTCCCCTTGTGCCTGTCTTCCTTGCTCCCTAGCCCCCCTATGTTACCATTGTGCCTGTCTCCCCTACCCCCCTTGTATGGCAGGGCTGCAGTATACTCTGTGGGGTGGCTGTATTATACTATATGTGGGCTGCATTATACTGAATCGAGGACTATGGGGAATATATTATACTATATGAAGAACTATGGTCCATCATACTATGGGAAGTGAATTGTATGGCGGTGCATTATACTATATGGAGCACTATGAGGAGTGTATTATACTATATGGAGGACTGAGCAGTGTATTTTAATATATGGAGGACTATGTGGAGTTTATAATACTAAATGGAGGACTGAGGAGTGTATTATACTATATGGAGGACCAGGGCCGGCGTCAGCACCCGGCGCACCCGGGCAAGTGCCGGGGCCCTGACAAGACAGGGGGGCCCACTCACGCAGTCATACATCCATCTGGCCGCTTTAACCCTTTCTACTCTTTCAATTTGCCCTGCCTGGCACAAGCATCTTCTCAGTCAGTGCAGGGCCAGGCACATAGGGGTTAAGGACACAGCCAGAGTGACATTGTGGGCGGAGAGTTCTCCTGCTCTGCTCTCCTGGCTGTGTGCAGTGCTGAACTAATCAGGCACAGGCAGATTCCTCTGTATATATATTCACCGCACAGTACCACTCCTCCTGTCCTGTATATATACACTGCAGAATTTACAATAGCTATCACTCATGTAAGAAGTGAATTATGGCATTGGACTATACCTATATTTCTCTTCTGTATCTGGGCATCATGAATTGTGGTATGTGTTAAAGGGGGGGGGGGGGCCCACTGAGACTCTTTCGCCCGGGGCCCTCAAAAACCTGGAGCCGGCCCTGTGGAGGACTATGAGGGGTGCATTATACTATATGGAGCACTATGAGCAGTGTATTATACTATATGGAGGACTGAGCAGTGTATTTTAATGTATGGAGGACTATGTGGAGTGTATAATACTAAATGGAGGACTGAGGAGTGTATTATACTATATGGAGGACTATGAGGTGTGTATTATACTATATGGAGCACTACGAAGAGTGTATTATACTATATGGAGCACTATGAGGACTCGGAGTTTATTTTAATATACGGAGGAGTGTATTATACTATATGGAGGACTATAGGGGTGCATTATACTTCTCATATGGATCCCCATGACTTCTATGTTAGCCCCTGATAAGTATAATAGTTTATTTTCTTTTATATATTACATAACAATGGCAGTACGGGGGACAAATATATGCCAGGATGGGGCCCTGGATAGTTATGCAACTGAGATCACACTATACAACTCTGCAATAAAGCTATAGTGTGCAAAATTAATAGGGAAAATATTTTGGCATGGTGGGGGGGGGGCCCAATTGAAAGTTCGCACCGGGCCCATAACTTTGTAGTTATACCACTGCATGGGCCGTTGGTTTTCCTCACAAGACCTGTGGTTGGGCGGCTACTTATGGCTGAGAACATCCAGCGGCTGATCGGCCATGTGAACCGCCATTACATTAGGAAATTAGTCTCTGATATTAATATGACAAGCGAGAGTTATCTAGCAAAACTATCCTAGTTACCAGCAACCAATCACAGCTCAGGTTTTATTTCAAGAGCAGTGCTCAAATACAAGCTGCCCGCTGATTGGTTCAATTTGGTTGCTACGGCCACCTAAGGCTATTCTGCTCTTAGTTCTGGCAGCCACACTCCTGACTGCGGGGCAGCTGTCTCCACAGCCTGATGACGTCATCCAGGAAGCAGTCATGTGACCGCGGTGAGAGTAACATGTCGGCGCCCGGGAGGAGAGGAGAGGGGATTCTGGTTGCTCGGTCGTGTCCGCGGTGGATCCCGGCGTTGCACACGTGCATGACTCGGTACCGGCCACGGTATGGGCGGACGCTGCAGATCGCGCTGTTTCTGCACTGCTGGCTTCATGTTAGCGCCTGGTGAGTGAGGAGCAGGCGGCGCTGAATAAGCGGACGTATCGCCGCGCCAGGCTTCCTGCCCGGTGTGGTGCTGTATGCTGCCTGTATGGCGCAGGTCCTGGCCGCTACACGGGGGGACAGCACAACCCCCTATTATTGGGAGACCACCAAACGCCTGACCTTAAAGGGGGCTTTCAAAACTTCATAAAACGTTTAAAAAAAAATAGTAAAGGGATTGTAAAAAAAATAAGGGAAAATTGATCAGAATCCCAGGCGTGATTGGAGAAAGTGGGAGAAGTTGTTCATGGTCAAAAAATGAAATCTGCACCGATGGCGGGGAAGACGGTTACTGTGCTGTATGGAAGAATACGTGAGCGTGGCATCGACCGCCCTCCGGCTGCTCCGCACCGGTCACTGTCAGGAAGAGCGGCCACCGGCGCAAATAAAAATCACACCAAATTTAGTGACTTGATTACGGAAAAGGGAATTATAAAGCTGCCCAAGAGTCAGGTTCACACACGGGGGTTGTATTTTTCTTTTTACTGAACAGATCTAAAAAAAAAAAAATGCTGGGATTGTTGTGCTGCTCATATCGGGAGTTTTTTTTTAGTGTCTGTCTATCTATCTATCTGAAAAACACATGTTCAACTGAGAGTTGGGAGATAAAGACCCACACATACAACCATAACACATGATCCAGTCTGTCATACAGCCCAGGGCAGATCTTTCCCTCCTGATCTTGAGCATTGAACGACTGCAGCAATATTTAGAGCAAGAATTTTATACATTTACAGAAGTATTTATTTTCTTAAAAAAAAAAAACTGTCTAAGCTGCCGATTCCTTTATAGCTTTTACACCAAAAAAGGGGCATAAAGGCTTTGTTACTTTTGGAGTTTTCATAAAATTTTAGATCAGCTCAGACTAAACTGACAGAGCTGGGAGGAGGCGGCATGGGGCAAAGCTACGCCACTGTCAAGTTCATCAAATCTGCCAACATTCTTTACACCAGAAATGGCACTACATGGCATTTTTGGTTCAGCGCACATAAGTACAGACCAAAAGTTTGGACACACCTTCTCATTAAAGATTTTTCTGTATTTTCATGACTATGAAAATTGTACATTCACACTGAAGTCATCAAAACTATGAATTAACACATTTGGAATTATATACTTAACAAAAAAGTGTGAAACAACTGAAATTATGTCTTATATTCTAGGTTCTTCAAAGTGGCCACCTTTTGCTTTGATGACTGCTTTGCACACTCTTGGCATTCTCTTGATGAGCTTCAAGAGGTAGTCACCGGGAATGGTCTTCCAACAATCTTAAAGGAGTTCCCAGAGATGCTTAGCACTTGTTGGCCCTTTTGCCTTCACTCTGCGGTCCAGCTCACCCCAAACCATCTCGATTGGTTCAGGTTTGGTGACTGTGAGGCCAGGTCATTTGACGTAGCAACCCATCACTCTCCTTCTTGGTCAAATAGCCCTTACACAGCCTGGAGGTGTGTTTGGGGGTCATTGTCCTGTTGAAAAATAAATGATGGTCCAACTAAACACAAACTGGATGGAATAGCATGCCGCTGCAAGATGCTGTGGTAGCCATGCTGGTTCATTATGCTTTCAATTTTGAATAAATCCCCAACAGTGTCACCAGCAAAGCACCCCCACACCATCACACCTCCTCCTCCATGCTTCACGGTGGGAACCAGGCATGTAGAGTCCATCCGTTCACCTTTTCTGCATCGCACAAAGACACGGTGGTTGGAACCAAAGATCTCAAATTTGGACTCATCAGACCAAAGCACAGATTTCCACTGGTCTAATGTCCATTCCTTGTGTTCTTTAGCCCAAACAAGTCTCTTCTGCTTGTTGCTTGTCCTTAGCAGTGGTTTCCTAGCAGCTATTTTACCATGAAGGCCTGCTGCACAAAGTCTCCTTTTAACAGTTGTTGTAGAGATGTGTCTGCTGCTAGAACTCTGTGTGACATTGACCTGGTCTGTAATCTGAGCTGCTGTTAACCTGCAATTTCTGTGGCTGGTGACTCGGATAAACTTATCCTCAGAAGCAGAGGTGACTCTTGGTCTTCCTTTTCTGGGGCGGTCCTCATATGAGCCAGTTTCTTTGTAGCGCTTGATGTTTTTTGCCACTGCACGTGGGGACACTTTCAAAGTTTGCCCAATTTTTCAGACTGACTAACCTTCATTTCTTAACCCCTTCAAGACCCAGCCTATTTTGACCTTAAAGACCTTGCCGTTTTTTGCAATTCTGACCAGTGTCCCTTTATGAGGTAATAACTCAGGAACGCTTCAACGGATCCTAGCGGTTCTGAGATTGTTTTTTCGTGACATATTGGGCTTCATGTTAGTGGTAAATTTAGGTCAATAAATTCTGCATTTATTTGTGATAAACACGGAAATTTGGCGAAAATTTAGAAAATTTCGCAATTTTCACATTTTGAATTTTTATTCTGTTAAACCAGAGAGATATGTGACACAAAATAGTTAATAAATAACATTTCCCACATGTTTACTTTACATCAGCACAATTTTGGAAACAAAATTTTTTTTTGTTAGGAAGTTATAAGGGTTAAAATTTGACCAGCGATTTGTAATTTTTTCAACGAAATTTACAAAACCATTTTTTTTAGGGACCACCTCACATTTGAAGTCAGTTTGAGGGGTCTATATGGCTGAAAATACCCAAAAGTGACACCATTCTAAAAACTGCACCCCTCAAGGTACTCAAAACCACATTCAAGAAGTTTATTAACCCTTCAGGTGCTTCACAGCAGCAGAAGCAACATGGAAGGAAAAAATGAACATTTAACTTTTTAGTCACAAAAATTATCTTTTAGCAACAATTTTTTTATTTTCCCAATGGTAAAAGGAGAAACTGAACCACGAAAGTTGTTGTCCAATTTGTCCTGAGTACGCTGATACCTCATATGTGGGGGTAAACCACTGTTTGGGCGCACGGCAGGGCTTGGAAGGGAAGGAGCGCCATTTGACTTTTTGAATCAAAAATTGGCTCCACTCTTTAGCGGACACCATGTCACGTTTGGAGAGCCCCCGTGTGCCTAAAAATTGGAGCTCCCCCACAAGTGACCCCATTTTGGAAACTAGACGCCCCAAGGAACTTATCTAGATGCATAGTGAGCACTTTGAACCCCCAGGTGCTTCACAAATTGATCCGTAAAAATGAAAAAGTACTTTTTTTTCACAAAAAAATTCTTTTAGCCTAAATTTTTTCATTTTCACATGGGCAACAGGATAAAATGGATCCTAAAATGTGTTGGGCAATTTCTCCTGAGTACACCAATACCTCACATGTGGGGGTAAACCACTGTTTGGGCACACGGCAGGGCTCGGAAGGGAAGGCGCGCCATTTGACTTTTTGAATGGAAAATTAGCTCCAATTGTTAGCGGACACCATGTCGCGTTTGGAGAGCCCCCTGTGTGCCTAAATATTGGAGCTCCCCCACAAGTGACCCCATTTTGGAAACTAGACCCCCCAAGGAACTTATCTAGATGCATATTGAGCACTTTAAACCCCCAGGTGTTTCACAGAAGTTTATAACGCAGAGCCATGAAAATAAAAAATAATTTTTCTTTCCTCAAAAATGATTTTTTAGCCTGGAATTTCCTATTTTGCCAAGGATAATGGGAGAAATTGGACCCCAAATATTGTTGTCCAGTTTGTCCTGAGTACGCTGATACCCCATATGTGGGGGTAAACCACTGTTTGGGCGCACGGCAGGGCTCGGAAGGGATGGCACGCCATTTGGCTTTTTAAATGGAAAATTAGCTCCAATCATTAGCGGACACCATGTCACGTTTGGAGAGCCCCTGTGTGCCTAAACATTGGAGATCCCCCAGAAATGACACCATTTTGGAAACTAGACCCCCAAAGGAACTAATCTAGATGTGTGGTGAGGACTTTGAACCCCCAAGTGCTTCACAGAAGTTTATAACGCAGAGCCATGAAAAAAAAAAAAAAAATTATTTTCTCAAAAATGATCTTTTAGCCTGCAATTTTTTATTTTCCCAAGGGTAACAGGAGAAATTTGACCCCAAAAGTTGTTGTCCAGTTTCTCCTGAGTACGCTGATACCCCATATGTGGGGGTAAATCACTGTTTGGGCACATGCCGGGGCTCGGAAGTGAAGTAGTGACGTTTTGAAATGCAGGGCGTCACGTTGCGTTTGCAGAGCCCCTGATGTGGCTTAACAGTAGAAACCCCCCACAAGTGACCCCATTTTGGAAACTAGACCCCCAAAGGAACTTATCTAGATGTGTGGTGAGCACTTTGAACCCCCAAGTGCTTCATAGAAGTTTATAATGCAGAGCCGTGAAAATAATAAATACGTTTTCTTTCCTCAAAAATAATTATTTAGCCCAGAATTTTTTATTTTCCCAAGGGTTACAGGAGAAATTGGACCCCAAAAGTTGTTGTCCAGTTTCTCCTGAGTACGCTGATACCCCATATGTGGGGGTAAACCACTGTTTGGGCACACGTCGGGGCTCAGAAGGGAAGTAGTGACTTTTGAAATGCAGACTTTGATGGAATGGTCTGCGGGTGTCACGTTGCGTTTGCAGAGCCCCTGGTGTGCCTAAACAGTAGAGACCCCCCACAAGTGACCCCATTTTAGAAACTAGACCCCCCAAGGAACTTATCTAGATATGTGGTGAGCACTTTGAACCCCCAAGTGCTTCACAGACGTTTACAACGCAGAGCCGTGAAAATAAAAAATCATTTTTCTTTCCTCAAAAATTATGTTTTAGCAAGCATTTTTTTAGATTCACAAGGGTAACAGGAGAAATTGGACCCCAGTAATTGTTGCGCAGTTTGTCCTGAGTATGCTGGTACCCCATATGTGGGGGTAAACCACTGTTTGGGCACACGTCAGGGCTCGGAAGTGAGGGAGCACCATTTGACTTTTTGAATACGAGATTGGCTGGAATCAATGGTGGCGCCATGTTGCGTTTGGAGACCCCTGATGTGCCTAAACAGTGGTAACCCCTCAATTCTAACTCCAACACTAACCCCAACACACCCCTAACCCTAATCCCAACTGTAGCCATAATCCTAATCACAACCCTAACCCCAACACACCCCTAACCACAACACTAACCCCAACACACCCCTAACCCTAACCACAACCCTAATTCCAACCCTAACCCTAAGGCCATGTGCCCACGTTGCGGATTCGTGTGAGATATTTCCGCACCATTTTTGAAAAATCTGCGGGTAAAAGGCACTGTGTTTTACCTGCGGATTTTCCGCGGATTTCCAGTGTTTTTTGTGCGGATTTCACCTGCGGATTCCTATTGAGGAACAGGTGTAAAACGCTGCGGAATCCGCACAAAGAATTGACATGCTGCGGAAAATACAACGCAGCGTTCCCGCGCGGTATTTTCCGCACCATGGGCACAGCGGATTTGGTTTTTCATATGTTTACATGGTACTGTAAACCTGATGGAACACTGCTGCGAATCCGCAGCCAAATCCGCACCGTGTGCACATAGCCTAATTCTAAAGGTATGTGCACACGCTGCGGATCCGCAGCAGTTTCCCATGAGTGTACAGTTCAATGTAAACCTATGGGAAACAAAAATCGCTGTACACATGCTGCGGAAAAACTGCACGGAAACGCAGCGGTTTACATTCCGCAGCATGTCACTTCTTTGTGCGGATTCCGCAGCGGTTTTACAACTGCTCCAATAGAAAATCGCAATTGTAAAACCGCAGTGAAATGCGCAGAAAAAAACGCGGTAAATCCGCCATAAATCCGCAGCGGTTTAGCACTGCGGATTTATCAAATCCGCAGCGGAAAAATCCGCAGAGGACCAGAATACGTGTGCACATTCCTAGCCCTAACCCTAGCCCTAACCCTAACCCTAACCCTAACCCTACCCCTAACCCTACCCCTAACCTTAACCCTAACCCTAACCCTATTCTAACATTAGTGGAAAAAAAAAAATTTCTTTATTTTTTTATTGTCCCTACCTATGGGGGTGACAAAGGGGGGGGGGGGTCATTTATTATTTTTTTTATTTTGATCACTGAGATAGATTATATCTCAGTGATCAAAATGCACTTTGGAACGAATCTGCCGGCCGGCAGATTCGGCGGGCGCACTGCACATGCGCCCGCCATTTTGGAAGATGGCGGCGCCCGGGAGAAGACGGACGGGACCACGGCTGGATCGGTAAGTATGATAGGGTGGGGGGAATCGGGGGGGGGGGATCGGAGCACGGGGGGGGGAATCGGAGCGCGGGAGGGGTGGAACGGAGCGCGGGGGGCGTGGAACGGAGCACGGGGGGGCTGGAATGGAGCATGGGGGGGGTGGAACGGAGCACCGGGGGGTGTGGATCGGAGTGCAGGGGGGGTGATTGGAGCACGGGGGGAGCGGACACGAGCACGGGGGGAGCGGAGCACTGGACGGAGGGGAGCCGGAGCAGTGTACCGGCCAGATCGGGGGGGTGGGGGGGGCGATCGGAGGGGTGGGGTGGGGGCACACTAGTATTTCCAGCCATGGCCGATGATATTTCAGCATCGGCCATGGCTGGATTGTAATATTTCACCCGTTATAATGGGTGAAATATTACAAATCGCTCTGATTGGCAGTTTCACTTTCAACAGCCAATCAGAGCGATCGTAGCCACGAGGGGGTGAAGCCACCCCCCCTGGGCTAAACTACCACTCCCCCTGTCCCTGCAGATCGGGTGAAATGGGAGTTAACCCTTTCACCCGATCTGCAGGGACGCGATCTTTCCATGACGCCGCATAGGCGTCATGGGTCGGAATGGCACCGACTTTCATGACGCCTACGTGGCGTCAAAGGTCGGGAAGGGGTTAAAGTAATGATGGCCACTCGTTTTTCTTTACTTAGCTGCTTTTATCTTGCCATAACACAAATTCTAACTGTCTATTCAGTAGGACTATCAGCTGTGTATCCACCAGACTTCTGCACAACACAACTGATGGTCCCAACCCCATTTATAAGGCAAGAAATCCCACTTCTTAAACGACAGGGCTGGTGAGGACCCAGCGGTCATGGTGCACATTGGCACTAATGACAAAGTTAGAGATAGGTGGAAGGTCCTTAAAGATGATTTCAGGGAATTAGGCTGCAAGCTGAAAGCAAGGACCTCCAACGTGGTATTTTCCGAAATACTGCCGGTACCACGTGCCACGCCAGAGAGGCAACGGGAGATTAGGGAGGTTAATAAGTGGCTCAAGAATTGGTGTAGGAAAGAGGGGTTTGGGTTCCTGCAGAACTGGGCCGACTTCTCAGTTGGCTACAGGCTCTACGCTAGGGACGGGCTGCACCTCAATGGGGAGGGTGCAGCTGTGCTGGGGGAGAGAATGGCTAGAAGTTTGGAGGAGTGTTTAAACTAGGAATTGGGGGGGAGGGTATTCATTTTATAGGAGGGGAAGATAGTGCAGACAGAGACCTGGGCACAAATAAGGAATTTCGGGGTGGCGGTGGCATGGGGGGTGGGGTCAGAACAGTTAATAATTTAAGAAATAGAAGTACAGAGAGGAACATAAAGTGCATGTATACTAATGCCAGAAGCCTCGCCAACAAAATGGACGAATTAGAACTAATGTTGTTGGAGCATAATTATGACATGGTGGGGATATCTGAAACATGGCTGGATGAGAGCCATGACTGGGCTGTTAACTTGCAGGGCTATAGCCTGTTCAGAAATGACCGTACAGATAAGCGAGGGGGAGGGGTGTGTCTATATGTAAAATCATCCTTAAAACCCATCCTGCGCGATAATATAGGTGAATTTAATGAAAATGTAGAATCCCTGTGGGTGGAGAAAAGGGGAGGGGGAAAAAATAATAAATTACTGATGGGGGTTTGTTATAAATCTCCAAAAATAATGGAAGCAATGGAGAATATCCTTGTAAAGCAAATAGATGAAGCTGCGACTCAAGGAGAAGTCATTATTATGGGGGACTTCAACTACCCTGAAATAGATTGGGGAACAGAAACCTGCAGTTCCAGCAAAGGTAATCGGTTTTTGACAATTATGAGAGACAATTACCTTTCACAACTGGTTCAGGACCCAACAAGAAGGGGGGCACTGCTAGACCTAATATTAACCAACAGGCCAGACCGCATATCAGATATAAGGGTTGGGGGTCACTTGGGAAATAGCGATCACAAAATAATAAGTTTTCATGTATCCTTTAAAAAGATGTGTAGTAGAGGGGTTACAGGGACACTAAACTTCAGGAGGGCAAATTTCCAACGGATGAGAGAGGATCTTGGTGCAATTAACTGGGACGATATCCTGAGACACAAAAATACACAAATAAAATGGGAGAAGTTTATTAGCATCCTGGATAGGACCTGTGCACAGTATATACCGTATGGGAATAAACATACTAGAAATAGGAGGAAACCAATATGGCTAAATAGAGTTGTAAGGGGCGCAATAAGTGACAAAAAGAAAGCATTTAGAGAATTAAAGGAAGTAGGTAGTGAGGAGGCATTAAATAAATACAGAAAATTTTAATAAATTCTGTAAAAAGCAAATCAAGGCAGCAAAGATTGAGACAGAGAGACTCATTGCCAGAGAGAGTAAAAATAATCCTAAAATATTCTTTAACTACATAAATAGTAAGAAACTAAAAAATGATAGTGTTGGCCCCCTTAAAAATAGTCTGGGTGAGATGGTGGATGAGGATGAGGAAAAAGCCAATATGCTAAATGACTTTTTTTTCATCAGTATTTACACAAGAAAATCCCATGGCAGACAAAATGTCTAGTGATAAAAATTCTCAATTAAATGTCACCTGCTTAACCCAGCAGGAAGTGCGGCGGCGTCTAAAAATCACTAAAATTGACAAATCTCCGGGCCCGGATGGGATACACCCTCGAGTACTGCAGGAATTAAGTACAGTCATTGATAGACCATTATTTTTAATCTTTAAAGACTCCATAATAACAGGGTCTGTGCCGCAGGACTGGCGTATAGCAAATGTGGTGCCAATATTCAAAAAGGGAACAAAAACTGAACTCGGAAATTATAGGCCAGTAAGCTTAACCTCTACTGTGGGTAAAATCCTGGAGGGCATTCTAAGGGACGCTATACTGGAGTATCTGAAGAGGAATAACCTCATGACCCAGTATCGGCACGGGTTTACTAGGGACCGTTCATGTCAGACTAATTTGATCAGTTTCTATGAAGAGGTAAGTTCCGGATTGGACCAAGGGAACCCAGTGGATGTAGTGTATATGGACTTTTCAAAAGCTTTTGATACGGTGCCACACAAAAGGTTGATACATAAAATGAGAATAATGGGGATAGGGGAAAATATGTGCAAGTGGGTTGAGAGCTGGCTCAGGGATAGGAAACAAAGGGTGGTTATTAATGGAGCACACTCGGACTGGGTAGCGGTTAGCAGTGGGGTACCACAGGGGTCAGTATTGGGCCCTCTACTTTTTAACATATTTATTAATGACCTTGTAGGGGGCATTCAGAGTAGAATTTCAATATTTGCAGATGACACTAAACTCTGCAGGGTAATCAATACAGAGGAGGACAATTTTATATTACAGGATGATTTATGTAAACTAGAAGCTTGGGCTGATAAATGGCAAATGAGCTTTAATGGGGATAAATGTAAGGTCATGCACTTGGGTAGAAGTAATAAGATGTATAATTATGTGCTTAATTCTAAAACTCTGGGCAAAATCGTCAATGAAAAAGACCTGGGTGTATGGGTGGATGACAAACTTAAATTCAGTGGCCAGTGTCAGGCAGCGGCTACAAAGGCAAATAAAATAATGGGATGCATTAAAAGAGGCATAGATGCTCATGAGGAGAATATAATTTTACCTCTATACAAGTCACTAGTTCGACCACACTTAGAATACTGTGCACAGTTCTGGTCTCCGGTGTTTAAGAAAGACATAGCTGAACTGGAGCGGGTGCAGAGAAGAGCGACCAAGGTTATTAGAGGACTGGGGGGTCTGCAATACCAAGATAGGTTATTACACTTGGGGCTATTTAGTTTGGAAAAACGAAGACTAAGGGGTGATCTTATTTTAATGTATAAATATATGAGGGGACAGTACAAAGACCTTTCTGATGATCTTTTTAATCATAGACCTGAAACAGGGACAAGGGGGCATCCTCTGCGGTTGGAGGAAAAAAGGTTTAAGCATAATAACAGACGCGGATTCTTTACTGTAAGAGCAGTGAGACTATGGAACTCTCTGCCGTATGATGTTGTAATGAGTGATTCATTACTTAAATTTAAGAGGGGACTGGATACCTTTCTGGAAAAGTATAATGTTACAGGGTATATACACTAGATTCCTTGATAGGGCGTTGATCCTGGGAACTAGTCTGATTGCCGTATGTGGAGTCGGGAAGGAATTTTTTTCCCCAATGTGGAGCTTACTCTTTGCCACATGGGTTTTTTTTGCCTTCCTCTGGATCAACATGTTAGGGCATGTTAGGTTAGGCTATGGGTTGAACTAGATGGACATATAGTCTTCCTTCAACCTTAATAATAACTATGTAACTATGACAGGGCACACCTGTGAAGTGAAAACCATTTCCGGTGACTACCTCCTGAAGCTCATCAAGAGAATGCCAAAAGTGTGCAAAGCAGTCATCAAAGCAAAAGGTGGCCTACAACCTGCAGTAACCACCGATCGACCAAACCGCTGCACGGCCAGCTCTACCCTACCTACTGTATCCTCACCCATCCCTTGTAGATTGTGAGCCCTTGCGGGCAGGGTCCTCTCTCCTCCTGTACCAGTTGTGACTTGTATTGTTCAAGATTATTGTACTTGTTTTATTATGTATACCCCTCCTCACATGTAAAGCGCCATGGAATAAATGGCGCTATAATAATAAATAATAATAAAATAATAATAATACTTTGAAGAACCTAGAATATAAGACATAATTTCAGTTGTTTCACACTTTTTGTTAAGTATCTAATTTTCTAAATGAAAATACAGAAAATCTTTAAATGCCTCCATCACACCTATCCTCAAAAAGCCCTCTCTTGACCTATCCTCAAAAAGCCCTCTCTTGACCCATCCTCTGTATCTAGCTATCGCCCTATATCACTTCTCCCCTATGCCTCCAAGCTACTGGAACAACATGTCCATCTTGAACTGTCCTCCCCCTCTCTTCTTGCTCCCTCTTTGACCGCTTACAATCTGGCTTCCGGTCACACCACTCCACTGAAACTGCCCTAACTAAGGTCACAAATGACCTCTTAACCGCTACTCTTTCCTCCTCCTGGACCTGTCGGCTGCCTTTGACACAGTGGACCATTCCCTATTACTACAGACCCTCTCATCCCTTGGCATCACAGACTTAGCCTTATCCTGGATCTCATCATACCTAACTGACCGGACATTCAGCGTCTCCCACTCACACACCACCTCCTCACCTCGCCCCCTATCTGTCAGAGTCCCACAAGGTTCAATTTTAGGGCCCCTGCTCTTCTCCATTTACACCTTTGGCCTGGGACAGCTCATAGAATTTCATGGCTTTCAGTATCACCTCTATGCTGATGCCCGCAGATCTACATCTCTGGACCAGATATCGCCTCCCTACTAACCACAATCCTTCAATGTCTGTCCACTATTTCATCCTTCTTCTCCGCTAGATTTCTGAAACTTTAACATGGACAAAACAGAATTCATCATCTTTCCCCCATCTCACGCGACCCCCCCCCCCCAACAAACCTATCCATTACAGTAAACGGCTGCCCACTCTCCCCAGTCCCACAAGCTCGCTGCCTCGGGGCAATCCTTGAGGCTGATCTCTCCTTCAAACCACATATCCAAGCCCTTTCCACTTCCTGCTGACTTCAACTCAAAAATATTTCATGAATCCGTTCATTCCTCAACCAAGAATCTGCAAAAACTCTAGTCCATGCCCTCATCATCTCTCGCCTTGACTACTGCAACCTCCTGCTCTGTGGCCTCCCCTCTAACACTCTCACACCCCTCCAATCTATTCTAAACTCTGCTGCCCGACTAATCCACCTGTCCCCCCACTATTCCCCAGCTTCTCCCCTCTGTCAATCCCTTCACTGGATCCCCATTGCCCAGAGACTCCAGTACAAAACCCTAACCATGACGTACAAAGCCATCCACAACCTGTCTCCTCCATACATCTGTGACATCGTCTCCCGGTACTTACCTACATTCAACCTTCGATCCTCACAAGATCTCCTTCTCTACTCCCCTCTTATCTCCTCTTCCCACAGTCGTATACAAGATTTCTCTTGCGTATCGCCACTACTCTGGAACCCTCTACCCCAACATATCAGACTCGCCTACCATCGAAACCTTCAAAAATAACCTGAAGACCCACGTCTTCCGGCAAGCCTATAACCTGCAGTAACCACCGATCGACCAAACCGCTGCATGACCAGCTCTACCCTCGCCTACGGTATTCTCACCCATCCCTTGTAGATTGTGAGCCTTTGCGGGCAGGGTCCTCTCTCCTCCTGTACCAGTTATGACTTGTATTGTTTAAGATTATTGTACTTGTTTTTATGTATACCCCGCCTTACATGTAATGCGCCATGGAATAAATGGCGCTATAACAAATAATAATAAAATGAGAAGGTGTGTCCAAACTTTTGGTCTGTACTGTAGGTGCACGCCACTTACTGATTAAGTAAGTGTCTATAGGACACTTACTGATTAAGTTGGGCCTCTTAATGGCGCCATGTACTTTGCCACGACTGGCGCTGCGCAAGCCTTAATGAATCTACCCCTAAGTTTCTTCTGAGACAATCAACTCTTCCTGCAGTCACCAGCTTCTTATGTTGACTATTCTATAGACCTCGTCCACACGACCTATTTTCGTTCTAAATGGTTTTTGTTAAACTGTCCACACACAAACACGACACTGAGCAATGTTATTGAATGGAGCGGTTTTTTTCCCTTCATTGACCTAATCTGCATGGTGAGAAAATTACAGTGTGCTCTAGTTTATTCTGTGTGCAAGATGAAACTCGTCCATTCAAATCTAGGCGTGTGCCGAAAAAAAAAAAACGGATTCTAAATGAATCCACTGTATAGTATCCAGTTTTAGGCCCCTTTCACACATGCTGATATATCTGGTGCTGGAGAAACCAGTACCGGTGCTATGCATGCACTGTGTGACACACTAGAATTGAATGCAGGATAGCAATGGCAGATGTTTAGGTGTTAGATTTGCCAAGATAGAGATAGATATAGGGTAGATAGAGAGAAAAATAGATATCCGTGAGATATATAATTAGTGTTGTGCTTGTGTAATTTACTGTACTTGTATTTAGTTAATGAAAAAAATGTGAGGTCCCTCTATTTTTAACCACCAGCTAAGGGAAAGCAGACAGCTGTGTAGTGATGGGAATAGTTATGATTATCTGGCCCTTCCCCGTCTCGTAATACCAGACCTCAGCCAACACAGAAATGGGGCATCACATTAGAAAGCCAATTTTGGCGCTTAACCTCGGCTCTTCCCTATTGCCCTGGTGCAGTGGCAATTGGAGTAATGGAATTGTGCGGTTGATGTCGGCAGCTGGCTGACATCAAGCACTGACAGTAGTAGTCCACGTCATTTTGTTTGTGGGTCACGCCCATATTTTTTATTACAACAAAAGCAAAGTAGACAGCTGTGAGCTGTTAAAGGGAATCTGTCACCCCATTTTAGGCCTATAAACTAAGCCCACCGGCATCAGGGGCTTATCTACAGCATTCTGTAATGCTGTAGATAAGCCCCTGATGTATCCTGAAAGCTAAGAAAAACAGGTTATATTATACTCACCCAGGCTCGGTCCCGCTGCGGTCCAGTCCGATGGGCGTCGCGGTTCGGGTCCGGCGCCTCCCATCTTCATACGATCACGTCCTCATCTTGTCTTCTTGATGCGGCTCCTGCGCAGGCGTACTTTTTCTGCCCTGTTGAGGGCAGAGCAAAGTACTGCAGTGCGCAGGTGCTGGGCCTCTGACCTTTCCTGGCACCTGCGCACTGCAGTACTTTGCTCTGCCCTCAACAGGACAGACAAAGTACGCCTGCGAGGAGCCACAACAAGAATAGGATGTGATTGTATGAAGATGGGAGGCGTCGGACCCGAACCACGACGCCCATCGGACCGGACCTCAGTGGGACCGCCCCTGGGTGAGTATAATATAACCTGTTTTTCTTAGCTTTCAGGATACATCGGGGGCTTATCTACAGCACTAGAGAATGCTGTAGATAAGCCCCTGATGCCGGTGGCCTTAGTCTGTAGGCCTAAAATGGGGTGACAGATTCCCTTTAATGATAGGCTGAGAAGGTCCATGGTTGTTGTTCACTTCCCAGCCTAATAATACCAGCTCATAACTCTGCTTTCCCTTAGCTGGTTATTAATTTTTTTTTTTTTTCATTTATTCCTAAAAAGCTCCACAGAGCTTGTTAAATATCTGATGGCTATCTCTGTCTCTGGCTCTACCTCTCTACCTCATGGCTAACTATCTCTTTCTTTGCATATCTTTAACAACAAAAAAAATGTTTATTTCTATTCCGATACTTGCCATCCGTGTGGCACGCATTTAATCTGTGCTGCCGGAGCAACAAAAAGACATGTCTATGGGTTTTCCACACGGAAGCACCTTCTTTGTGAAAACAACTGTGCAGCACCATAGAGTAAAATGGGTGTGCGGGTGTCAGTGTTTGCAATACGTGTGGGGAAAAAAACAAACGTGTGAAGCGGGCCTTATAGATACATTGCAATCCTGTAACATAGGAAACTGTACATGGTCTTGTACATTTATTAGTAGCAGCTGCTGTAAAAAATAAATAAATAAAATAACAGATTGCACACGGATGAGAAGTGAGAAAAAAAATTATCTGAGTTTTCAGGATGAAATGCTGATTATTTTTTTTATATATGGTCAAGGTGGTAAAGAAATCTTGTCTCCTGGAGATTGAACCTTTCTTTCTCCAGACATAGGGAAAAAAAACACTGCCAAAAACTCCCCCAAAATGAGGAGCTTGTCCTGAAGCGATTTTTGCTTGAAAAACTTAGTTCTTTGAACGTTGCAAAACCTGAGTGTGCACCAAGCCTGGGTGTTACTTACTACTCCAGTCTGACAACAGTCTTGGGGCCGCCGACGGCACCGCTAGTGATGACTTCTCAGCGGTCACTTTTGGTCCTGGAGCAGACAACTGGAGGAGCGAGAGATTCATGTTTTAGGTCACCATTATTTATAACAAACCCACTGCTTTCTCCAATTTTGAAGAGTCTTGGCAACACTCTTTGATAAGACCCAATCTAGACTAAATCTTTCAGTGATAGGCTGGAAGGGAATTACAAACACATGTACATTTTTCTTAAGGCTGCACCCCTCATTTCAAGACTTTAATGAATGTGTACACCTCCTTGCAATGTTAAAAAAAAAAAAAAAAAATAATCCTTTAACTTGTATTTGTCCCTCATTAGGACCTCCATGATGGATGATTTGCTCCTGCCCTATGACGTTTCTAATAAGCACGGTCCTAGCCGAAGTCATCGTGAGACCAGGAGCTGTCTGCCTCTTATACATGGGAATACAACACATGAGACATGGCCCAGTAATAATGACACCATAAGCCCAGTGGCCACGACCAGGACGTTTGTGTCAATCCTTACTGATGGCGTGAAAAAGACGGTTTATGGCCACTTTACTTTTATAAACGATCCACTGAGGACTCTGTCAGTGCTGGAGCCTGCGGGGCCCGGAAATTGCAATAAAAATATTACAGCGACGGTTGAGGAAACTGTGAAGTATGGCACATGCATAGTCGCCCAAAATGGAGGGTTTTTCAACACTGACACTAGAGCGTGTCTTGGGAATATTGTAAGTAATGGCAGACTGGTGCAGAGCTCTGGAGGGGTTCAAAATGCACAGTTTGGCATAAGGGCGGATGGTACCATGGTTTTTGGGTGAGTACTGATTCAAATGCCTTTAAAGAAAGGGTCATACATTTTGTTTGTAGGGGGAAAATTCAGATTACTGTTTTAATTTTCCAATGATCCTCCAAAAAACGGAGAGCGGGAATCTGGCTGCAGATGGCTCCAGTTTTCCCTTTCCAGTCTATCGGAAGTACAGGCTACCAGTCCTATGCCAGTACCAAATAAACATAAAGGACCCAATGCACTATTGCGTTCGTTTTTTTGTTGTTGTTGTTTTTGACCAGTTCTAGAAGTTTTAAGCTTTATTATTCTTCGATTTTTTTTTTTTTTTTTTTTTTTTTTTTTTTATTTATCTAATTTTTATTTATTTTATATTTTCTTACTTCTATGTTCAAGTCTAGTTTACATGTGTTTGCCTATTTTATTTTTTTTAATCTCCCTTTCCCCCCCACCCCCAGATCTTTTTTTTTTTCCTTGTGATATTGCATCAAACATTTTTTTTTATAATAATGGTAGGGGTACAAGCGATTTTCTTAGTTCCTTTAAAAATCAAATTAAATAGATTTCGTCTCTTTCTGTCAAATTCATGCATGTGCTTGGGAAATCCTTGTCAGAGCTATGCAGAGTCCCTGCTTCTCCTTGCTACGTACTCGTGGATATTCGGTGCTGATAGTGCTGATGCATCTGACCGAGCTGCATTTTGTTTGTTTTTTTTATTCTCAATCCCATTGTTGATTTCATACCGAATTTGAACAAATAGTGGAATGTGAAAAGGTTGGACAGAAGTGTATGACTGCTGTGAATTGGATATTTAGCCCGGAGGTTGTTAGAGCCATGCTTTGGCTATGGCCACTTTGGGCCCATATGTCCTCGCCAGCACTAATTGCACTAGAGCCACTTCTTCTCCATCGCTGTCATGTGAGTTGCATGTTGCATTCGAGAACGTCATGAAAAATACAGGAATATCCAATATGTAGAGTTCCTTATATAGGTGTCCATTGCTTGTAATTTCTTTCTCCAGTAAGAGATAATACAGATTACATGCAACATGAAGACACAAAAGAGCACAGTGAGGTAAAAAATACTCTGTTTTAAAAAAACCACAGTAATAAGCAAGTGCTAGTCAAAAGATGGAAAATAAAAACACCTTGACGATTGGTGGAGCAGCTTAGTATACATTTTTTTGCAAAAAAAGCGTATCAACTAAATACCCTGGTTTTTTTTTTGTTTTTTTTCCATCTTTTGACTAGCACTTGCTTATTTACTGTGATTTGTTTACAACACAATATTTTTGACCTCTCTGTGCTCTTTTGTGTTTTCAAGTTTCTTGGTGGTGTGTGTGAACATGTTCCTACAGACTTGTTCTATGTGGAAGTAGCCATGTGTTTCAGATTACATGCAACATGCAGGATTTTGCGTGGCCATTTAATGATAATGTAAGATCTACAGGGGAGAGTTAGAATAAACTGTGCAAAGTAACATTGCCGTAGTTGCATATTACTTGTTAGACGGTATTCGCTTCTCTTTTGCACGGTTTTAGGTATCTCCCTGTACAGTGAATATTATGAGCCCATGTTTTGGCAGGAATAATCCCCGCTCATGTTGTACCTGTCTGTCCTGTAGATATTTATCAGAAGAGGAGGTGCTGAGTACGGAGAACCCCTTTGTGCAGCTGGTGAGCGGAGTTGTGTGGCTGCTGCGCAATGGAGAAGTGTACATTGAACACAGCAAAGATGTGGAATGTGACAAGACTCAGAACACAGGTAGGTGGAAACGGGAGCAACGAAACTCATCTGTTCACACTTTGCCCTCTGCTTGTAAGAGAACTGTCAGCCAAAAATGTCACGTCCTACAGGGGTAAAAGGATAGGTTTTGGGCAATTTTTTTTTTTAAACAAATCTAATATCTAAATTAACATTTGTCCTACGCCTCATTGGGGGACACAGGACCATGGGTGTTATGCTGCTGCCACTAGGCGGACACGAAGTTAACACAGAAAGAATAGCTTCTCCCCTGCAGTATACACCCTCCTGCTGGCTCTAAGTGAACCCGTTCTTGCTTAGTTTCTGTAGGAGGCACTTGGGTCTGCTTTCAGACCCCACCGTTTTTATTATCATGTTTTATTTTTATTCTATTTTTTCCTTAACTGAGCGAATGGGGGAGACGGACCCTTTCTAGGTTCTGATCTCCACCGAACCATCAACAGGCAAGTACGCGGAGCGCCCCTCCCATATCCTTTCCTGCAACGTTGGATGCCAGCCCTGAGCTCACCTTACGGGTGACGGTTCCTTTGCGTTCCGATCTCCCCCCTCCATAGCAGGCGACCACATGGAGTAGCCCTCCATCTACCTCTCCTGGAGCCAGGTGCATTGCGGGACATAATATGTATGGCGTCCATGCAACCCCCCTCTGCATCACCACTGATATAGCGGATGACGCAAGGCAGCAGAAGCTCTCCACCCCCTCCCTATGGCGACGGTGGATTGAGCACCGTCCCACAGCACCTACTGTGAGTACACCAGTGGGGGCCGAGGTGTAGGGGGGTCCTGGTCCCTGGGATAGGAGAGGTCCACACACATCAGCAAAAGCCCCTGGTCCATGGGTCATGCCGGTCCGCAAACGGCGGTCGCGACCAGAGCGGCGGGCGTCTGTGCGCGCAAACAGCGGTCGCGGCGCTGCAGGCTGAAACCGGCTGTTTTAAATTTAGCCCTTGGCTTTTTCAGGTATACAGGCCGCAAAGTCTGCTCCGCCTGCTAGCAGTTAGTGCCGCCCCCTCTTTCTGGCGCTTCTTGTTCCATGAGAAGCGCCGTTACTTCCTGATCTTGGCGGCCATGTTTATCCACCTGCAGGGCTGATACCGCAGCGCCTAGTCCAGCGACTGATCACAGCCTTCACAGGGCTGGCGATTTTCTGTGGACATATTGCGGTACCTCCCCTGGGGACTCAAGACACAGGACCTGGGTAAGCTGCAGAAATATAGCTTAACCCTTCCCCTGCTAGTACACTATCTTTTCAAGGCGACACGGTCTCAATCTAAGCCTTCCAAAAAGACTGGCAAAATGCACACTGTGTTTTTTGCTGCTTGTACCACTTGTAAGGTTACTTTACCCCGGGGTCACAATACTGCGTTCTGCACAGTTTGTGAACCGGTGACTACTCAGGAACCACCTATTACTGATACCGTACCCAGTGAGCCTAGTCCCCCTGAGTGGGCTACCTCCCTTTCCTGATGTATAGCATCCTTGGTCAAAGCGATAGACTCTCTCCGGGACCCCTCCTCTAACCAGGGCACTCACCTATCATTTACGGATGACTCTTCCGATGGACAGAACCCGCTGTCCATTAGGGGTCGTACCTTACCATGGAGCTCTCGTGCTTCCAGGAAAAGGACCCATGCCATTTCCCCAGATCATCACCGGGATTCAGTTTCTGGGAGTTCAATTTCTCGTTCCCCCTCTCCTGGGGCTAGTAGAGAACCTGTTTCAGAAGACGATTCTGACAGGTCCTTAGATCAGGAATTCCAACGCGATCAGGAGACACTCGACTCCCTCATTGACTCAGTGAACAAAGCCCTGAAACTAGATGAGGAACCCTTATTTAAAACGGATCATGCTGTGTCCTTTAAGAGGACCAAGCGGGTGTTTGCGAATTATCCCGAATTTACCGAAATTGTTGACTCTCACAGGATCCGTCCAGATAAACGTTTCACAGGGCAAAAGCTCATGGAGTCCAAATATCCCTTTGCCCATGATCTAAAGAAAGATTGGTCGCAGTCTTCCCCGTTAGATCCTCCGGTATCGCGTTTAGCTACTAAATCTATTTTGTCGTCTTCCGAGGGTGCCTCAGTTAAAAATCCCACTGATCATCAGATCGACAATCTATCTCGCTCAGCCTTTGAAGCTTCAGCAGCCGCACTCTTTCCATCTTTCGCCGCTACTTGGGTGGCTAAGGCTATGGCTCATTGGGCTGAAGTCTTATCTTCAGCTGTTCTAGACACCAATCTTCCCCCCCGAGGTAGCAGACCTCGCTACTCAGATAGCCAGAGCCGGGGATTTCGTGGTGACTGCTTCCTTGGATGCCGCTAACGCTATCACCATTAGGAGGTCTCTATGGCTCAGAGACTGGCGTGCGGATTCAACTTCCAAAAAGTCGTTAACCTCCTTACCATATCAGAGTGGTCGCCTCTTTGGCGAAAAGCTCGATCAGCTTATCTCTGACGCCACTGGAGGGAAGAGCAAATTTCTTCCACACCAGAGACTCTCTCGGCCCTTTCGGAACCAACAACAGCAGGCTCGGTCCCGATTTATTATTTTTTTTTTTTTTTTTTTTTTTAACAATTCAAACTGGTCCTCTACTTCCACATCTTCCGGACCCAGCCAGGCACAACGCAGGGACAGAGGCCCCCAGGCCTCATATAAACCTTCCCCTTCTTGGAGAGGCAGGTCTAGGCAGTCAGGATCCAGAGGGTCCAGACCAGGCAGATCTTCCACACAATGACGCGCTGTGGTATCTGGGGGACATCCTCAAAGTAGGCGGTTGCCTGCTTTCCTTCAGCCATGTACGGCGCGCAAATTTTTGCCTGTAGGACATTATTGCAAGAAAGCTTGGCTGAGTAGATTACACAAGAAGGAAAACACACAGCAAGTCAGCAGGATCTAGGACAACATGGCAGATGTGACAACCTACATGGTGAGCTGCAGCATGTGCTACATGTTCACAGATCGACCAGAAGAAGAATCCAATTTCACCTGTCAGAAGTGTAGACTAGTGGCCCTTTTAGAAGAAAAGGTGCGGGGTCTGGAAGAAAGAATAGCAACTTTGAAACTCATCAAAGAGAATGAAGACTTCCTAGACAAAACAGAAGCATCTCTACTGGTCACAGAAGGTGAAAAAAGTGTCAGAGAACCTCCAAAAGCAGATGAGTGGAAGCATGTGACCAAAAGAAGCAAGAAGACCATGGAAAAATCACCAACCACACAACTGAAGAACCTATATCAAATCTTTGTAGAGGATGAAGATGGCACACCTAAGGATGAAGCAATACCAGCAAGCAAAAAAGAAAAGGGCACACAGCAACAAGTGACAGCAAAAAGTACAGCCAAGAAGCAACGAAGAGTGGTGGTGGTGGTGGGAGACTCACTACTGAGAGGCACAGAAGCAGCCATCTGCAGACCGGACATAACCGCAAGAGAAGTATGCTGCCTTCCAGGTGCGATGATCAAGGATATGACCGATAGGATACCAAAGCTCTTCAGCTCCAAGGACGTCCACCCATTTCTTCTGATACACGTTGGCACCAATGACACGGCAAGGAAGGACCTACCGACAATCTGCAAGGACTTTGAAGAGTTGGGGAAGAAAGTAAAGGAACTGGATGTACAGGTAGTTTTTTCTTCTATCCTTCCAGTAGACGGGCATGGCACCAGGAGATGGAACAGGATCCTTGATGCGAACAACTGGCTAAGACGATGGTGTAGACAACAAGGATTCAGATTCCTGGACCATGGTGTGAATTACTTGTACGATGGACTCCTCGCCAGAGACGGACTACACCTCAACAAACCTGGGAAACACACATTCGCCAGAAGACTCGCTACACTCATCAGGAGGGCGTTAAACTAGAAGAGGGGACGGGAAGAAAAACATTAGACTTGAACAAAGAAGATCCAGGAAAACATACTCAGAAGGGAGGTAAGAACATTTCTAAAACAATCCACAGCGAGGAGATTAAAACAAAACAAAATCCTCTAAACTGCATGCTCGCAAACGCCAGAAGCCTGACAAACAAGATGGAAGAACTAGAAGCAGAAATATCTACAGGTAACTTTGACATAGTGGGAATAACCGAGACATGGTTAGATGAAAGCTATGACTGGGCATTTAACTTACAGGGTTACAGTCTGTTTAGAAAGGATTGTAAAAATCGGAGAGGAGGAGGGGTTTGTCTCTATGTAAAGTCTTGTCTAAAGTCCACTTTAAGGGAGGATATTAGCGAAGGGAATGAGGATGTCGAGTCCATATGGGTCGAAATTCATGGAGGGAAAAATCGTAACAAAATTCTCATTGGGGTCTGTTACAAACCCCCAAATATAACAGAAACCATGGAAAGTCTACTTCTAAAGCAGATAGATGAAGCTGCAACCCATAATGAGGTCCTGGTTATGGGGGACTTTAACTACCCGGATATTAACTGGGAAACAGAAACCTGTGAAACCCATAAAGGCAACAGGTTTCTGCTAATAACCAAGAAAAATTATCTTTCACAATTGGTGGTGAATCCAACCAGAGGAGCAGCACTTAGCACTTTAATACTATCTAATAGACCTGACAGAAAAACAAATCTGCAGGTGGTCGGGCATCTAGGAAATAGCGACCACAACATTGTACAGTTTCACCTGTCTTTCACTAGGGGGACTTGTCAGGGAGTCACAAAAACACTGGACTTTAGGAAGGCAAAGTTTGACCAGCTTAGAGATGCCCTTAATCTGGTAGACTGGGACAATATCCTCAGAAATAAGAATACAGATAATAAATGGAAAATGTTTAAGAACATCCTAAATAGGCACTATATGCGGTTTATACCTTGTGGGAATAAAAGGACTAGAAATAGGAAAAACCCAATGTGGCTAAACAAAGAAGTAAGACAGGCAATTAACAGTAAATAGAAAGCATTTGCACTACTAAAGCAGGATGGCCCCATTGATGCTCTAAAAAAATTATAGGGAGAAAAATACTTTATCTAAAAAACTAATTAAAGCTGCCAAAAAGGAAACAGAGAAGCACATTGCTAAGGAGAGTAAAACTAATCCCAAACTGTTCTTCAACTATATCAATAGTAAAAGAATAAAAAATGAAAATGTAGGCCCCTTAAAAAATAGTGAGGAAAGAATGGTTGTAGATGACGAGGAAAAAGCTAACATATTAAACACCTTCTTCTCCACGGTATTCACGGTGGAAAATGAAATGCTAGGTGAAATCCCAAGAAACAATGAAAACCCTATATTAAGGGTCACCAATCTAACCCAAGAAGAGGTGCGAAACTGGCTAAATAAGATTAAAATAGATAAATCTCCCGGTCCGGATGGCATACACCCACGAGTACTAAGAGAACTAAGTAATGTAATAGATAAACCATTATTTCTTATTTTTAGGGACTCTATAGCGACAGGGTCTGTTCCGCAGGACTGGCGCATAGCAAATGTGGTGCCAATATTCAAAAGGGGCTCTAAAAATGAACCTGGAAATTATAGGCCAGTAAGTCTAACCTCTATTGTTGGTAAAATATTTGAAGGGTTTCTGAGGGATGTTATTCTGGATTATCTCAATGAGAATAACTGTTTAACTCCATATCAGCATGGGTTTATGAGAAATCGCTCCTGTCAAACCAATCTAATCAGTTTTTATGAAGAGGTAAGCTATAGGCTGGACCACGGTGAGTCATTGGACGTGGTATATCTCGATTTTTCCAAAGCGTTTGATACCGTGCCGCACAAGAGGTTGGTACACAAAATGAGAATGCTTGGTCTGGGGGAAAATGTGTGTAAATGGGTTAGTAACTGGCTTAGTGATAGAAAGCAGAGGGTGGTTATAAATGGTATAGTCTCTAACTGGGTCGCTGTGACCAGTGGGGTACCGCAGGGGTCGGTATTGGGACCTGTTCTCCTCAACATATTCATTAATGATCTGGTAGAAGGTTTACACAGTAAAATATCGATATTTGCAGATGATACAAAACTATGGAAAGCAGTTAATGCAAGAGAAGATAGTATTCTGCTACAGATAGATCTGGATAAGTTGGAAACTTGGGCTGAAAGGTGGCAGATGAGGTTTAACAATGATGAATGTAAGGTTATACACATGGGAAGAAGGAATCAATATCACCATTACACACTGAATGGGAAACCACTGGGTAAATCTGACAGGGAGAAGGACTTGGGGATCCTAGTTAATGATAAACTTACCTGGAGCAGCCAGTGCCAGGCAGCAGCTGCTAAGGCAAACAGGATCATGGGGTGCATTAAAAGAGGTCTGGATACACATGATGAGAGCATTATACTGCCTCTGTACAAATCCCTAGTTAGACCGCACATGGAGTACTGTGTCCAGTTTTGGGCACCGGTGCTCAGGAAGGATATAATGGAACTAGAGAGAGTACAAAGGAGGGCAACAAAATTAATAAAGGGGATGGGAGAACTACAATACCCAGATAGATTAGCGAAATTAGGATTATTTAGTCTAGAAAAAAGACGACTGAGCGGCGATCTAATAACCATGTATAAGTATATAAGGGGACAATACAAATATCTCGCTGAGGATCTGTTTATACCAAGGAAGGTGACGGGCACAAGGGGGCATTCTTTGCGTCTGGAGGAGAGAAGGTTTTTCCACCAACATAGAAGAGGATTCTTTACTCTTAGGGCAGTGAGAATCTGGAATTGCTTGCCTGAGGAGGTGGTGATGGCGAACTCAGTCGAGGGGTTCAAGAGGCCTGGATGTCTTCCTGGAGCAGAACAATATTGTATCATACAATTATTAGGTTCTGTAGAAGGATGTAGATCTGGGGATTTATTTTGATGGAATATAGGCTGAACTGGATGGACAAATGTCTTTTTTCGGCCTTACTAACTATGTTACTATGTATGGCTCTCGGTCGTTCTCGACGAGTGGGCACGAGACCTAGTGTCCTCCGGATACAAGATAAAATTTTCATCTCGCCCTCCAAATTGTTTATTCCTGTCTTCTCTTCCCAGAGCAAAAGCATCAGTGTTCCACGCTATAAACACTCCAAAAGAGGACGGGGTTATTACCCCGGTTCCTCAAAGCGAAAGGTTTCAAGGTTTTTATTCAAACCTGTTCATTGTTCCAAAGAAGGATGGTACAGTATGGCCCATACTGGACCTAAAGCTGTTGAACAAGTTCGTCAGGGTGCGACGGTTCCGAATGGAATCGCTTCCCTCTGTCATCGCTTCACTGGAAAAAGGCGAGTTCCTGGCGTCTATAGACTTCCAGGACGCGTACCTTCATATTCCGATTTTTCCATCTCACCAAAGGTTTCTTCGTTTCGCAGTTCAGGAGCAACATTTTCAATTCGTTGCTCTGCCCTTTGGCCTCGCCACCACCTCCAGGGTGTTCACCAAGGTTATGGCGGCTGCCGTGGCCATTCTCCACACCCGAGGGGTGGTTGTGTTACCGTATCTAGACGATATTCTCATCAAAGGACCTTCTCGCGCCTGCGAGGAGGCCGTGAACATCACAATAGATACTCTTTCTTGCCTGGGTTGTAAGATAAACTTCTCCAAAATCCTCCCCAGTACCGGCTTAGTGAATTTCCTTTCTAGGAATTATACTGGACTCTTCCCAGGGGTTGGTGCTTCTTCCCCCGGAAAAGATCTCAGTCTTACAGCGGGAAGTTCAGAAGCTCTCCCAACCTCACACTCACTCTCTGCGTTTCAGTATGAGAGTCCTCGGCAGGATGGTAGCAGTTATGGAGGCGGTCCCATTTGCTCAATTACACCTCCGCCCCTTACAACATGCCCTCCTGGCTGTGTGGGACAGGAACCCGTTCTCTCGATCGTCGTCTCCTCCTTCCCCAGCGAGTCAGACAGTCTCTCAAGTGGTGGACATTGAAGTCTTCCCTGAATCAAGGGAAGTCCCTTCTCCCAGTACATTGGCTAGTTGTCACAACAGATGCCAGTCTTCTGGGCTGGGGAGCGGTGTTCCACCATCACACTGCTCAGGGCCGCTGGTCTCTTCAGGAAGCACGCCTGCCGATCAACATCCTGGAAATACGGGCAATCAGGTTGGCTCTTCTCCAATTCCATTCCTTCCTGGCGGGTCGTCCCATCAGGATTCAGTCTGACAATGCCACGGCAGTGGCATGCATCAACCAGCAGGGGGAACACGCAGCAAGGCAGCCATGACCGAGGTAGGCCACATTCTCCGTTGGGCCGAGGAAAACCGCTCAATGATTTCAGCGGTTCACATCCCGGGAGTGGAAAATTGGGAGGCAGATTTCCTCAGCCGTCAAGGTCTCGACTCCGGGGAGTGGTCTGTCCACCCGGAGATCTTCCACCAGATCTGCTGTCGCTGGGGAACCCCGGACGTGGATCTGATGGCTTCGCAACTAAATTCCAAGGTTCCCTATTTCATAGCTCAGTCCCACGATCCGGCTGCCATCGGGGCAGATGCACTCGTTCACTCGTGGCATCAATTCCGTCTTCCGTACATATTTCCCCCACTTCCCTTACTGCCGAGAGTCATCAAGATCAGAGCGGAGGGGATACCAGTAATCCTGATTGCGCCAGATTGGCCGCACAGGGCCTGGTACGCCGAACTAGTTCAACTAGTCGCCGATGTCCCCTGGCGATTACCGAATCGCGCAGACCTGTTGTCTCAGGGCCCCATTTACCACCAGAACTCCGAAGCCCTGTGTTTGACGGCATGGCCGTTGAGTCCTGGGTGCTAACACAGAAAGGCTTCTCTCAGGAAGTCATTTCTACCATGATCAGCGCTAGGAAGCCTACATCTATGCATATTTATCATTGCATTTGGAAGACCTTCTTTTCATGGTGCAAAGACCGGGGACGTTCTCCTCTTGAATTTTCCATTCCTTCCATCCTCGAATTCCTTCAATCGGGATTGGACTTAGGTCTCGCCCTTAGTTCTCTCAAGGGGCAGATTTCAGCCTTGTCAGTTCTGTTCGAACACAGGATTGCCAACAGCTTACAGGTGAAGACATTCATTCAGGGAGTCTCCCATGTGGTGCGATCCTATAAGATGCCTTTGGAACCATGGGACCTTAATTCGGTCCTCGGAGTTTTGCAGGAGGCCCCCCTTTGAACCTCTGCAGGAGCTTTCCCTATCTTTTCTTTCTTGGAAAGTTGCCTTCCTGGTTGCGGTCACGTCCATCAGACGAGTCTCAGAGCTGGCGGCTTTGTCTTGTCAAGTTCCTTTCCTCATTTTTCATCAAGATAAGGTGGTTTTGAGAACATCCCCGTCTTTTGTACCGAAAGTTGTCTCCTCTTTCCACCTCAATGAGGAAATTGTCTTGCCTTAACTCTGTCCAGCACCAGTACATCGCACCGAGAAGGCTCTTCACACACTGGATTTAGTGAGAGCTCTTGGGAGATACGTCTCGCGGACGGCGTCTTTCCGCAGGTCAGATGCCCTGTTCGTGCTTCCGGAAGGGCCAAGGAAAGGTCTAGCCGCTTCCAAGGCTACGATAGCCAAGTGGATTCTTTCAGCTATCCAGGAGTCATACCGAGTCAGAGGTCACTCTGTCCCAGCAGGGATTAAGGCTCATTCTACTCGGTCAGTGGATGCGTCTTGGGCCATCCAGCACCAAGATTTGGCAGCACAAGTTTGCAAAGCTGTGACTTGGTCCAGCCTGCATACGTTTACAAAACATTACCACATCCATTCTCAGGCCTCGGCAGATGCGTCCGTCGGCAGACGAATTTTGCAGGCGGCAGTGCCGCATCTGTAACTTGTTGGTACAAGGAGCAATTCCAGTTGGTTGTTTTTGATTACTCAACGTAAAATCCTTTTCTCTGAGCCAATCATTGGGGGACACAGCACCCACCCTGTTAGCCTAATGGCTTTGTTTTTTTTCTGTGTTGGCTTGGTTTTGACATAGTTCATCCTTGTTAAATGTTTAAGCTCCTCCTGCTTTGTTACTGAACTGGTTCACTTAGAGCCCGCAGGAGGGAGTATACTGCCGGGGAGGAGCTATTCTTTCTGTGTTAACTTAGTGTCCTCCTAGTAGCAGCAGCATAACACCCATGGTCCTGTGTCCCCCAATGATTGGCTCGGAGAAAAAGATTTTACGGTGAGTACACAAAAATCCCTATTTTTCAGAATGTGTGTATTTAACAGACTTCTTATATTCTTTTGATGATTTTTTTTTTTTTTTCTCTTAGGTACTTTTGAATACTTTGTGAATGTGATCTCTGCTCGGACAGCTGTTGGACATGATAAAGATGGGCGCCTTATTCTGTTCCATGTAGATGGCCAGACTGGAGACAGAGGGTAAGTCTTTGGTGTAAAGCCGTTTATGAGATTTGTAATGATTTTGCCAAGAGCAGGAAATAAAACAAAACAAACCCTATACTCGCCTCCTCAATCCAGCGCTGCAGCAGTCTTCACTTGTCACTGCTAACTTCCTGCAGGGATCACATGATTTCCTCCTTTGAGCACTGCAGCCAATCACTGGCCTCAGCGGTCATGACTGCATGTTCGGCATATGATCAATGAGACAGACAAAAAGTGTATCTGAATTATGGCCAGGACGTTTTATTTAGCGCTTTTATATCATAATATAAATGTTCTATCTGTAATTACAGTATATTATACTGTCACATGAACTTCTTTTTGTTTTTTGTTCTTTAGCATGAGCTTGTGGGAAGTGGCTGATTTTCTAAAGCAGCAAGGAGTCATTAATGCTATAAACCTAGATGGAGGAGGATCTGCTACTCTGGTCACTAATGGATCACTTGCCAGCTATCCGTCCGATCACTGGTGTGTATGAATAATCGAATTAAGAAAGGAGAACTTTTTCATATTTGCACTCTGTAGTCTGCATCATCACTGTAAATGTTATTCAGTCTGCACTTACACCTATTATCCACTAGCTACTTGTAATTTAGCATTCTGCAAATCATAACGAGCATGGCACTAATAAGCTTGTAGCTACCAGCCACCGCTTCTAGGAAAATGTACCTAAAAACCTCAATAATTGACATGTAGCTTATTAAAGCAGTTGATAAATTTTAAGTCCAGCAACAGGTACTTCCAACTGAAAGCAATAGGAGGCATTTTGAAGGTGATAATCGGTCAGATTGTGCCAATATCATGTCCAGAATAATACGCATATACATTCAAAGTACTAAATAGACATACATAACAGGTCAGTCATCATGCTGATGTTTCCAGTTAGTAGTGATGTACTGATTGTCTATAATAGCTGTACAAACTTTTCTCTCTAAGGGTATGTGCACACGTTGCGGATTTGGCCGTGGATTCGCAGCAGTTTTCCATGCGGTGTGCAGTACCATGTCAACCTATGGAAAACCAAATCCGCTGTGCACATGCTGTGGAAAATACCGCCCAAAATCACTGTGTAGAATTTGTGGTAACAAACAAAATACAAGTTGTATCTACACTACTATAAATGGATCATGAATACTTCTGACAGTCGTCTGTTGTAAAAGGCGGTCCTTGAAAAAACACTAGCCTGTGATAAATAGGAAAGATAATATCCTACAGAAAATAGATCCATATACCAATATAGAGATCAAAACATGATACAAAGATATAATAGAACAATCTTTCTCCTCTCTAGGTCAAAAAGAGTCATATAGTAAGCCAGTTGATGTCTCCATAGTTCCTGGTCCCAGTAAGCAGAGGTCCAGTACTAGCCATGTTCAGACTATCCAGGTCCTGGTTACCCCAGAACTCCTGCCCTAACAGAAAGGATACCCTTATCCCTATATGCCATTTGATGCTTTTCCTTCATTCGGGTTATCGGGGAAGTTGCTTTGTACATGTACATCTATGGTGCTGCCAAAGTGAAATAACTAGGGAATTTAACCACCACTAATTAAATGCATAGCCAATCAAAATACGGTAATCAAACGCTATGGCTTAATAAAAATCTACTCTCGTAAACTCTCCATTTTGTATCTTCCATGTCAGCAGTTAGTTTTTTTTTTCCTTTTTTAAACACACTATAGCTACGAGTTTTCTAAACCTTGAATATTTCTATATTTCATTTACCAAATAATATATTTGTCCACAGTTCGGATAATCCAATGTGGCGTTGCCCACGGAGCGTGTCCACAGTTGTATGTGTCCATGAACCCTTCTGCGATCCCCCAGACTGCCGAGGCCACGGACAGTGTGTCGCAGGAGCGTGTCATTGTACGGAGTATTGGACGGGAAGTTTTTGTGAAGTTCTAATCTGTGGAGCGTCCAACTGCAGCTCTCGTGGGACCTGCACCCCAGGTACGTATCTCTGTACAATGTATACTTACTGTAGGAGTCACATCTCTGCACAGGATTTTGGAATGGCTTCTTGTTCTTTGTCATCTACAGGCGGATGTGTTTGTGACTCTGGCTGGATGGACAAGAACTGCAGCAGCGGTAAACTTTACTCCATTTGTCAGAATTAAAAAGCTATTGTATAATAAGTCTCCCAACAGTGAGAAAAGAACATTGAGGTGAATATGGGAAGAGTATGGACAAAAAGTCGAACAAGCCATTACTAAGCGGGAAACCTAAAGGGATGTTCTGACAAATTACCTTTAATCCCATAAATGACTTACAGATGCACATTTCACCCATGGGTTGCAATGCAAGAATATCCTCCACATTGTCTGCATCTACCCACCCTATAGCTGCATATGTGTATGCAGAGAAATGCATGGTATACCGTATATGAACATAACACTTAATGTCACCATTTACCTTAGAATTACGGGGGGCGGGGTTTATAATTTTTACATCATGTCAGCGTATCACGGGATATGGCGTCTTTAATTTATTCTATGGCCTGCATGGGTATTGTATATAACCTAAATATATTATTTCCAAAAGAACATTTTTTTTTGTGTGTGTGCACAGGATATTATCAGGGACTATATACTTACGCTATTTGCTGTATTTTATACATCTATTTGATGTTTTTTATTATTTTATCTATAATTTTACATATACTTTTCTCTATTTATCCATAGTGTTTTTACATGGAAGGTGCTGCCAACATTATTTTTTTTTTTTTTTAAGATCCCTAGGATCATCCACCATCTTAATTATGACATGTTTTTAATTTCACTAACTGAAATACATTCACCAATAAAAAAGATTGTATTCCATGGAGCTGGATAACCTTCTTCATGCTAGTTGTACTATCATACAGATGCTATATGATATCTAAATGCAGCCATATCGCAGATTCATATTATGTATGTTGACAAATGGCTTATGAAAAAACACCCCTTATTTTTCATGGATAACATGTAATGTCTGGTATTGCGGATCTGCCATATTCACCTGAATGATTAGTTTTCAGGAGTGTATGTATTTTCCTTTCCAGCCTGTAACAGTGGGTACTACGGAGATGGATGTACCAGTGTGTGTCGTTGTCAGAACAATGGGACATGTGACCATGTTAATGGGACTTGTGATTGCCCAGCAGGATTTACAGGACTAAGCTGTGAAGAAGGTAATTTATTAGATTTTGTCACATTGCTTGTAAACATGAAATTAATAATAGCACTTTTTGTCCATTGAGAACTTCAAAAAATTGAAATTTTTTGTCACCCATGACAGCACTATGAGAATGGATTTGCCCTTGAAGGACAGTAAACATTTAGGATAAAAAGGTGTGGCACCTCTCCCCGCATCAGTTGGTTTCCTGTCCTTGATGGGGGGGCAACCTTGTTAGGATGGCGGAAAAAGAAAGAGAACATTATTCCGAGACCTGGGCCAGTCAGTTTTCTGGCAGGCATCGTCTCTGCTACAGCCGGTGTCGGGGACTTAGAAGTGCCGCAGGGGGCCCAAGGGGTTCTCTTCCATCGCACGGGTGCTAGCAGCTGCACCATTACCAGGATGCGATCCACTGAGTCGGAGAGTACTTCTGCGGGTGGGTACCGGAAGCTGTAGGTAACGCGCTGTCCAACTGATAACCTTTTCCCATATAAAAGTTGGTTGCTGGCCAGGCTGGGGCTCCTGTGCTCCAACATGGATACACAGCAGCTTGAATAGTGTCCAGTGCAGCAAGTACAGCAGCAGTTGGATGTCGAGTATCAGCTTCAGCATCTCCAGCCACGGTGACAGAAGCAGCCCCTGAGTCAGAAAAAGCAAGTACACCAGCAAACATGTACAGGACGACGGGGCATCAGCAGTGGGAGTCAGTCATGCGGAGTACGTGAAGCTGGAAATTCCAGGTAGATTTGGCACAGCTTCAGCAGAATGGAGGAATCCGCTGTCTCCAGAGGATGTGATTCTGCCTCCTGATCTGGTACCCTTGATATCTTCTGAGTGAGTGGTCTTTGTGAAAGTCCAGCCTGTTAATGAGGTTTTTTTTTTTCTTTTTCTGACTAGGAGGCTCCAAAAAAAAGATGGAACATCAAAATCCAACCACAGAGAATGTTCTCTCTGTGGACAGGGATTGGCTAGGACTTGGCCAAAAAAATTGTCAGTCCAGCATTGAACAAACTATTTCTGAGAAGTCCCCCAATTTTACATCTAGCTTAAGATTTCTTATCAGAACACAGGTAAAAAAAAAACTCCTTTAAGTCAATATCACACTCAGACGGAGTAAGATCTAAAAGTGAAAAAAAAGCCAGGAGGTCCTCCCGGTTGTCTGCTAATTCTACTGAGTCAGAAGGAAAGTTTCAGTATGAGTATTCGGTTGAGTTCCACCTCATCTGAGTGTGACACGGGGAGTGGACATTGCTTTGCACTAGAAGAAAAATGATAATTCCATGAAGGCGGTAAGATCAACGATGGGGTTAGTGGACCAGAAAATCTGTTTAGGAAATAATGTTCGGGGGTCTGGAACAGAAAAAACGTAAAAGCTTCCCCATTAATGAGAAAATTCAGGGCCTTATTTATTATAGAGCATGGAGAAGAGGGGTCCCTTTCCTTCATCTTTCAAAAGGAAATTTCTATTTGAGAAAGAGGCTATAGCATCCTGAGACAAAGCTCCTAAACTAGACAAAGCAATTTTGAAGGCCTCCAGAAAGTCTTCACTTCCCTTTTGATTATATGGGGTTAGGAAAGCTGATAGTTTCCTTAAGGGAGCATGGGAGACTTCAACAAGAGCCTTAAAACCAGCCATAGCGGCGACATGTATAGCGGAGTCCCTGATGATCTGGTTAAATGATCTGGAGGACAAACTAAATAGCAAAGTGACAAAGAATAAAACAAACTTTATTCAGGCAATGAAAGAATAAAAGATAAAAATACAAGGTATATTTTTAAATATATTTATTAAAGTATATTTATATTTGGGTGTGGTAAGTGCCTGGATAACCTGACTTTTCAAGGTAGTATGAGCTGTCTAGTGCATTAGACTGTTATCAATTTGTCCTTCTCCCAAAGGTGGGCTGTGACTTCTGATATTTTCATAAATGCCCCTTAAATACAAATTGATAATTCCATATCTGAACGACTACTCAATTCGCCACTGTTGGAGACATGTAAAAGTGTGCAACACCCTAATGAGTTTAAGATGGTGTTTAAATCTGGAAAAATCAAAATTAGGGCCATTGAAAGCACAGATCTTCCTCGGTCTCATAATAGACTCCAATCTTCAAGATTACAGTCTTGCAAGGGAAAAATGGAAAAGAGAGTCAACCTGGTCTCCGTATTTATAGAAATCCTGCAATGTCCCTGCTAGGTTCCCTCACCTCCTGTGTTCCGTCGGTCACATTTGCTCAATTCCATACAAGAGGGTTGCAGTGGAACATCCTAGAAAACAAAGTAGCCTTGCTAGGACGGCTAGATGGCAAATTAGCACTTTACCAAGAGATAATACACTCTCTCCTTTGGTTAAGAATAGGGTAGTTTCTAAAGGGGGTACTATGGGTATGCAACATTTCCAGAGTAGTCCCCATGGGTGCCAGCCCCAGAGGATGGGTGGCTCATCTGGAAAACCATCTGGTCCAGTGGACATGTCAGAGGAAGAAAAGTTACCCGCAGTAGAGTATGCACTAAACCGGTTACTGCTCCTCCTGCAAGGTCACCATGTGAGAGTTCTCTCGCACAACCAGGTCACAGTAACCTACATAAATCAGCAGGGATACACTCACTCCAGGTCCCTGATATCAATTGCAAGGCGAATATTTAAAGTGGTTGATGACTATTTCCTCTCTTATCAGACCTGCATATCAGAAGGAAAGAAAATTACAAGGCAGATTTCTTGAGCCACAAACAGCTACGACAAGGAGAGTGATCACTAATGAAGTCAATGTTCGACCAGATTGTAGGAATGTGGGGTCTTTCAAAAATCTTTTTGCAAGCAAAACAGAAAAGTAGAGAAATTCTGTTCCCTGAATATAAAAGAGAGCCCTTAGATGGTAAATGCTTTCCTGATAAATTGGAACTTCAGTGTGGCATATGTGTTTCCTCCAGTATGTCTGATTCCATCAGTTCTAAAGATCAGGGAGGACAAAGAAAGATTATACTTCCTTCCCCTTCTGGCCAAAGAGTCGTCGGGTTTTTTTGGCTGAGGACAATGTCAATCACAGACCCCTGGTTTCATCCAGAAGATCCGGACCTTCTCTCTCAAGGGCCAATGCATCATCCCCAAGTGACCATGCCACATTTAACAGCCTGGAGCTTGAAAGGTTTGTACTAGAAGGTAAAGGTTTTTCCTGTAATTTAGTTTCTAACTTGCTTGCTAAAGAGAACTGATTACCACAAGAATATATGGTAGTACCTGAAAAAAATTCCTGTCCTCTACAGGGGCTATCCTAGGCAGGGAGGTACCGCTTAAAGTTCAGATTTCAGGCCCAAGGGTGCTGTATAGTGATGATCTAGCAGGCAACAAGTTGGTCTCTAGATTTATAAAAGCATGCACTAGGTCCAGACCTGTCCCGGTTCAGACGTCGTTAACAGAAACCACCATCCAAATCTGTCAATTCCGTTTCGGAGAAAGTAATCTCCCTGACAACAGACCTGTTGGTCGCCTTAATGTCAGCTTGTAGGGCGAGTGACATCCAAGCCTTGTCGATGCATCTCTCCCCCCCCCCTTTAGGGTCTGGAAGATTGGTTTCAAAGTTACCCTGACCTGGCTTATCTCCCCAAGGTAGTTTCTAAATTCCATAGATCATTAGAGAGTTTTGCCATCTTTTGTTCTGAACCTAAAGAGAAAAGGCTACATACTTTAGATGTCAGAAGGTATGTATTACAGAACCTTGGAGAAATGATAGGACTCCTTTCAGGGACATTGAAATGGATTAAAAATATCAAAAGATACTTTAGAGAGATGGATCAGAGATGCCATTAAGATAGCCTATGTGGCAGCAGGATGGGATGTTTCGGAAGGTCTGAAGGCCCACTCCACAAATGTGATGGCAGTATCCTGGTCAGAGAGGTCGGATGTGTCCATCTGTAAGGCGACAACATGGGCTTATCCTCTAACCATTTATAAGCACTATAAGCTGGATCCGTCTTCCCCTGCTGACCTTACATTTGTGAGAAGTGTTCTACAGGATGTGGTCCCTCCCTAGGAGTAATTAATCTCTAAATCTCATGGTGCTGTCATGGGTGACAGAAAAATGTGAAGTTACTTACTGGTAATGTGGTTTTTTTTTGGAACCCATGACCGCACCCTTTATATTCCTTCCGGTTACTAAGTTGTTTTCACTTTCCTGTTTGGTGGGTAGCACTTGATGCATGAAAGCAAAGAACTTGTATATAATGTGTGTAATTAACTGCACTGATGCGGAGAGATGTGCTGCCTCTTTTTATCCTGAAGGTTTCCTATCCCTCCCACCCCCTCTCATGGTGCTGTTATGGGTTCTGTAAAATTTCAGTTACTGGTAAGTAACTTCGTATTTTCATTGCAGAAAAAAATGCTGACCCCCAAATATCTTTAGTTTTTATATTTTACTTGTGTGCTAACTTGAATAGAGGGTAAAGGATATGACTCCTGATGCTCCTCATCATTGTCTGCATTGTGAAACTGATGACTGTAGTGTTTTCCCCTCCCTGAAAACTATTATAGACCTATTATAGGTTGGCTCACATTGTGTTGTATATACCAAACAAATAATAATGTGCTACATTCTATGCCATATTGAAAGGAGTTGTACCAAGTTTTGAAGTTTTTCCCCATCCAAAGTATAGGGGATAACTTCCTAATTGCTGGATGGCTGACGCTGAGAGCTCCATGTGAATGTAGTTCAATCATGAACAACTCCACTCAATTCTTAAAGCACCACGTCAGCGTATTGTTTTTGTCTTTTTCTTTCTTTTTTTAATTGCATGGTTGGAGTGATGCTTTACATTTTAAGTTCCATGTCTCTTACTCATCTATCAATCCCCTTCATTCATTCTTTTCCAGCATTGCTCCGATCCGTCTCCGGCGAAAAGTGACCTGCCAGCAGCTCCAGTGTCTCCCGGAGCGCTTTGGAGGTCACTTTTCAATATAAGTCTCTGAGAGCCTTGATCTGGCTCTCCTAGACTTGCAGTGAGAAGCTACCGTCACGAGGTGATGCTGCGGGACTGGAGCGGCGTCGGTAAAAGGTGAAGAGGCCGGAGGGTGAGTATAAGAATGGGTGCTGGAGGCTTACATTTAAAGCGCCACTCCAGCCCTGAAAAAAAAAAATTCTGGAGCCGTGCTTTAATGGGACTTCTGAAGAACAGATGATCCTTGTGCTCGGCTATTTTTGGCGTTCCAAATTGAGAATTAATAGAGCTTAAGTGTGCATGACTGACTACCGCTGCGTTCACATGGGCCCCGTTTTTCAGGATTGGTGTGCGTCCGTCTGTTCTTCAGAAGTCCCATTAAAGCACCGTTTCAGCATTTTTGTTTTTGCAGGGCTGGAGTGGCGCTTTAAATGCAAACCTCCTTCATCCTTTCTTCATCCGGCATCTTCACCTTTTACCGTGATGTGCGAATATGTTTGGAAAAACAGTCGCTGAATCTGAATGTGCCATATTCGTGTCAGTTGTGCCAAATTTATGTTTGGCAATAATTTTCGAGCATATTTGCTCATCTCTACTCCTATTGACTCCATTGGTGTTCGGCGAATATTGCAAATAATCGAAACCGAATATTGAAGATTTCCTAATCTCTACCAGACAATTCCCTTAAATAGCTGATTATTAGTGATGAGCGAGTGTACTCTGAGTATTTGTTAGTGTTCGGAGATTTCGTTTTCATCACGGCAGCTGAATGATTTACAGCTATTAGCCAGGCTGAGTACATGAAGGGGTTGCCTGGTTGCTAGGGAATCCCCACATGTAATCAAGCTGTCTAATAGCTGTAAATCATGCTGCCGAGGCGATGAAAACTTAGTCTCCGAGCAGTCATAAATACTCGGAGATCACCCAAGCGTGCTCGGGAAAACCCGAACAACGAGTACACTCGCTCATAACTACTGATTATGATATTGGTATAACATGTAGGGACGGACATACCATTGGTGCAATCTGTTCAGCCGCACAGGGGCCCAAGACAATTGGGCTCCATATTAAACTTATACTGGAGCCCCATTCAAACATGACCACTTTCAGCAGCAAAGTTAGCACATGAAAAGTGATTACTGGGGTCTGTGTAATGCACATTGTAATATCACAGTACATGGATAATGCACACAGTGATATCACAGGTTAGGTGGAAGCCCAATGTGTTGTCTTAGTAAGTAGATAATAAACAGTAATATCACAGTGGTGATATAGTAAACCATTGTCACCGTAAAGGGTTAATGCACAGCACTTTCACTGTAGAGGGTTAATAAACACTAAGGGGCCTTATATGCAGTAGATAATGGTTGACCTCCTGATCTCTCCCGATTCCCCCACACACGGGGCGCACACCCCTGTGAAGTCTTATATGTTTTATGGAGTGTATTTTGTATCTTACACTGGATATTCTTTTTATATTCTAGTATGCCCGTTTGGTTTTTATGGTGTGGGATGCCAGAAGGTTTGCCGTTGTGAGAAACAGTGTTACTGCCATCCTGCAACAGGAGACTGCAGCTTTACCAGTGAGCCCAGGGCACTTGAGCTTTTATCAGAAGGTTTGTTCTTGTATGGTTTGTTTCCAGACCCTCGTGCGCACATATTGAGACTTCCTGATGCCCTGAGATTTGTTAGTGACATCTCTTCTGATATTTCAGTTGGCACCTGCATGGTCTCCGTCTTGCATACGTCCTGGTGGAACGCTGTCCCCTCTGATGCCAAAGTGACCTACCTTGCTGAGTAAGAATTTGCCTCCATTGAATTTTTAATCAAATTTATTATTCACATTTTCAAGTATACAAAAGTAAAGGTACAGAACACCACCCACACACATTAGATGGTGGGCCGATCCCATTGAGATCAGCATATACGGACAACTTTTAGCTAATGTGTACGGGAGCATTAGAGGGTTTTTCTCCCAAAGGAAAAAAGTTATTCTCTATCCATATGATAGAGCTCAGCTTCTGCTCCATTCATTGTCTGTGGGACTGCAGAGTACAGCGCTCGGCTATTTCTGGCAGTCCTATAGACCAGGGGTCCCCAACTCCAGTCCTCAAGGCCCACCAACAGGTCATGTTTTCAGGATTTCCTTAGTCTTGCCCAGTTAATAATTGCATCACCTGTGCAATGCAAAGGAAATCCTGAAAACATGACCTGTTGGTGGGCCTTGAGGACTGGAGTTGGGGACCTCTGCTATAGACAATGTAGTGGAGGCTGAGCATGCACACCTCCACATCATTCAGGAAGAGGCTGCAGAGCCTGTTAAGAGTCCAAAGCCGCAATCTATAGATCGCTGGGGACCCCACGACCTGACCCACCGCAACCGGCAAATTGCTGGATTAGAGCGAAGTCCAATCATGGAGATTGCATTGAGTGTACCAATGTAGCAGAGCTGAACATGGCATTTAATTCTGTGGCGGCATTTTGTTTTATACATCACCTGCCATCCTATATAAAACTGCTGAGGAAACATTTGGTCTCTTTGTTCTGCCAATTCAGCTACATCGTCACAGATTATACTCTCTATACATGTATGTAAATATAGAGATTTGCCGTCCTTTGTTCATGTAATTGTTTCCTTGTTCTTATTGGAACTTGCACAATTTAGATTCAGACTTCCGGCAGCAAAACACAAATGAATAAATATGTAAACAAGTAAAAAAAAAACACTTGTGGGGCAAACCAGAATATGTGTTTAAACATGGGGTATGTGCACACTGCGTATGTTAGTACCCGCTAGGTTTTTTGAGGCAAAGGGCACTTCACGAAAAACACTGCTGGCGTTTTTTTTAAAGTTTTCCTTTACACTTTTATCTAGGCGTCTGGTTAGAGGGTCACATAAGTATGCAATCTTCATATTGCGTTATATGGATAGTGTAAGTATTACTGTGTTCCTTTTTAGTATTTGTGTTTTATGTTATGGAAAATGTAATTAAATTTGTTTTTCAATAAAGATTCTGATTTTAACCCCTTTACCCCCAAGGTTGGTTTGCACGTCAATGACCAGGCCAATTTTTACAATTCTGACCACTGTCCCTTTATGAGGTTATAACTCCGAAACGCTTCAACGGATCCTGGTGATTCTGACATTGTTTTCTCGTGACATATTGTACTTCATGATAGTGGTAAAATTTCTTTGATAGTAGCTGCGTTTATTTGTGAAAAAAACGGAAATTTGGCGAAAATTTTGAAAATTTCGCAATTTTCAAACTTTGAATTTTTATGCAATTAAATCACAGAGATATGTCACACAAAATACTTAATAAGTAACATTTCCCACATGTCTCCTTTACATCAGCATAATTTTGGAACCAATTTTTTTTTTTCTTAGGGAGTTATAAGGGTTAAAAGTTGACCAGCAATTTCTCATTTTTACAACACCGTTTTTTTTTAGGGACCACGTCTCATTTGAAGTCATTTTGAGGGGTCTATATGATAGAAAATGCCCAAGTGTGACACCATTCTAAAAACTGCACCCCTCAAGGTGCTCAAAACCACATTCAAGAAGTTTATTAACCCTTCAGGTGTTTAATAGGAATTTTTGGAATGTTTAAATAAAAATGAACATTTAACTTTTTTACACACAAAATTTACTTCAGCTCCAATTTGTTTTATTTTACCAAGGGTAACAGGAGAAAATGGACCCCAAAAGTAGTTGTCCAATTTGTCCTGAGTACGCTGATACCCCATATGTGGCAGTAAACCACTGTTTGGGCGCATGGGAGAGCTCGGAAGGGAAGGAGCGCCGTTTGACTTTTCAATGCAAAATTGACAGGAATTGAGATGGGACGCCATGTTGCGTTTGCAGAGCCACTGATGTGCCTAAACATTGAAACCCCCCACAAGTGACACCATTTTGGAAAGTAGACCCCCTAAGGAACTTATCTGGATGTGTGGTGAGCACTTTGACCCACCAAGGGCTTCACAGAAGTTTATAATGCAGAGCCATAAAAATAAAACAAAATTTTTTTCCCACAAAAATTATTTTTTAGCCCCCAGTTTTGTATTTTCCCTAGGGTAACAGGAGAAATTGGACCCCAAAAGTTGTTGTCCAATTTGTCCTGAGTACGCTGATACCCCATATGTGGGGGGGAACCACCGTTTGGGCGCATGGGAGGGCTCGGAAGGGAAGGAGCGCCATTTGGAATGCAGACTTAGATGGAATGGTCTGCAGGCGTCACATTGCGTTTGCAGAGCCCCTAATGTACCTAAACAGTAGAAACCCCCCACAAGTGACACCATTTTGGAAAGTAGACCCCCTAAGGAACTCATCTTGATGTGTTGTGAGAGCTTTGAACCCCCAAGTATTTCACTACAGTTTATAACGCAGAGCCGTGAAAATAAAAAATCTTTTTGTTTTCCCACAAAAATTATTTTGTAGCCCCCAGTTTTGTATTTTCCCAAGGGTAACAGGAGAAATTGGTCCACAAAAGTTGTTGTCCAATTTGTCCTGAGTACGCTGATACCCCATATGTGAAGGTAAACCCCTGTTTGGGCACACAGGAGAGCTCGGAAGGGAAGGAGCACTGTTTTACTTTTTCAACGCAGAATTGGCTGGAATTGAGATCGGACGCCATGTCGTGTTTGGAGAGCCCCTGATGTGCCGAAACAGTGGAAACCCCCCAATTATAACTGAAACCCTAATCTAAACACACCCCTAACCCTAATTCCAACGGTAACCCTAACCACACCTCTAACCCTGACACACCCCTAACCCTAATCCCAACCCTATTCCCAACTGTAAATGTAATCTAAACCCTAACCCTAACTTTAGCCCCAACCCTAACTGTAGCCCCAACCCTAGCCCTAACCCTAGCCCTAACCCTAGCCCTAACCCTAGCCCTAACCCTAGCCATAATGGGAAAATGGAAATAAATACATTTTTTTTTATTTTTCCCTAACTAAGGGGGTGATGAAGGGGGGTTTGATTTACTTTTATAGCGGGTTTTTTAGCGTATTTTTATGATTGGCAGCCGTCACACACTGAAAGACCCTTTTTATTGCAAAAAATATTTTTTGCAATACCACATTTTGAGAGCTATAATTTTTCCATATTTTGGTCCACAGAGTCATGTGAGGTCTTGTTTTTTGCGGGACGAGTTGACGTTTTTATTGAAAACATTTTCGGGCACGTGACATTTTTTGATCGCTTTTTATTCCGATTTTTGTGAGGAAGAATGACCAAAAACCAGCTATTCATGAATTTCTATTGGGGGAGGCGTTTATACCGTTCCGCGTTTGGTAAAATTGATAAATCAGTTTTATTCTTCGGGTCAGTACGATTACAGCGATACCTCATTTATATCATTTTTTTATGGTTTGGCGCTTTTATACGATAAAAACTATTTTACAGAAAAAATAATTATTTTTGCATCGCTTTATTCTCAGGACTATAACTTTTTTATTTTTTTGCTGATGATGCTGTATGGCGGCTCGTTTTTTGCGGGACAATATGACGCTTTCAGTGGTACCATGGTTATTTATATCTGTCTTTTTGATCGCGTGTTATTCCACTTTTTGTTCGGCGGTATGATAATAAAGCGTTGTTTTTTGCCTCGTTTTTTTTTTTTTTTTTCTTACGGTGTTTACTGAAGGGGTTAACTAGTGGGACAGTTTTATAGGTCGGGTCGTTACGGACGCGGCGATACTAAATATGTGTACTTTTATTGGGGTTTTTTTTTTTATTTAGATGAAGAAATGTATTTATGGGAATAATATATATTTTTTTTTTCATTATTTTGGAATATTTTTTTTTACACATTTGGAAAATTTTTTTTTTACTTTTTTACTTTGTCCCAGGGGGGGACATCACAGATCAGTGATCTGACAGTTTGCACAGCACTCTGTCAGATCACTGATCTGACATGCAGCGCTGCAGCCTTCACAGTGCCTGCTCTGAGCAGGCTCTGTGAAGCCACCTCCCTCCCTGCAGGACCCGGATCCGCGGCCATCTTGGATCCGGGGCTGGAGGGAGCAGGGAGGGAGGTGAGACCCTCGCAGCAACGCGATCACATCGCGTTGCTCCGGGGGTCTCAGGGAAGCCCGCAGGGAGCCCCCTCCCTGCGCGGTGCTTCCCTGCACCGCCGGCACATCGCGATCATCTTTGATTGCGGTGTGCCAGGGGTTAATGTGCCGGGGGCGGTCCGTGACCGCTCCTGGCACATAGTGCCGGATGTCAGCTGCGGTAAGCAGCTGACACCCGGCCGCGCTCCCCCCGTGAGCGCGGCCGATCGGCTATGACGTACTATCCCGTCCAGGGTCAGATAAGCCCAGGGCACCTCGACGGGATAGTACGTCTAAGGTCACAGAGGGGTTAAAAAAGTTCCTTCCTAGGTCGGTGTTCTACCTGCCGTTCCTTGCAGTGGCTTTCCGTCAGCTTTTTATTTATTTTTTAATCTTTATATAAACTAGTGAGCGGTGAAGAATAGTCAGGTCACTTCTTTTAGCCTCTTCGTGGCATTCTAAGCCTGAAACTGGTAAAAACTAAATGGCTCAAGAAGATTAAACATATGCACAGCAAGTTGTGTTTACAATGCTACGCATAATTTAATTATTTTTTAGCATTTTTTTCAGGTGGGTTGCAGGAGGAATCTGGCTGAAAAAAAAAACCCTGTGTACATACCCAAATATTTCTCAAAGTCCCCTCCTTTTACTCTGACCGTTTTACAGCCCATTAGTATTATTTCAAGCAGATTCATCAAATTGTCAACTGCAGTTGCTTCCAATGAAAAGACATGGCTCGTCAAGAGTTCATTTGTGGAATCGCTTGCCTTCAGGAAGTGAATGCGTCCATCAGGTGTATTTTGCAGAGGCACTGCTGGTATACAGTCGTACACAGTTACACACAGTGCTCAGCCCTATTCGACAACTGTTCTAAGTCAGTGTATGGCAATAAACACTCAGCTAAGTAAAGAAAAACAAACCATCATTTCTTTAAGATATGAAGGTCAAGCAATCGGAAAAATTGCTACAACATTATAGGTTTGAAAAAAAATTATTTGCCATGATGAAACTGGCTCTCATGAGCATTGCCCCAGAAAAGGAAGACCAATAAATTATCTCTGCTGCAGAGGAGAAGTTCTTCAGGGTTTGCAGCATCACAACATGCAAAATGACAGCAACTCAGATAAGTCCTCATAAATCATTCGCAGACATAAAGTGATGGACACATCTCAAAATCAGCTGGCCAGAGCAGACTACAAGAGGCAAAAAATGCTACTACTGAGGACCACAAACCAGAAAAGACATTGGGCCAAGCAACATAAGGACTGAACCTTACATTGGTGGAAATCTGTATTGTAGTCTGTTGAATCGAAATTTAACATTTTTTTTTATACCAATTGCCTTGTCTTTGAGATGCAGAAAAGGTGTGCGGATGGTTTCTACATGTGTGGTGCCCACCATGCAGCATGAATGGGAGAGGTATGGGGTTGTTTTGCTTGTGACACTATTTTGTGATTTAGTTCAAATGCAAGGTACGCTTACCCAGAATGGGAACCATAGCCTCCCGCAATGACATACCATCTGGTACGCAACCATCATTTGTCTTGCACCTGGACAATGACCCAAAACCAACCCCCAGGGATAGCCAAGGCCTATGGGATCAAAATGGAGAGGGACAGAGTGCTGTGTCAGGTAACATAGCCTCCACAGTCACTGACCTCAACATAATTGAGAACGTTGAGATGAGTTGGATGCAGAGTGTAGGCAAAGCCCCCAAAAAGTGCTCAGCACCTCCGAAACGTCTCCAACGCTGTTGGAAATAAATTTCAGATGACAACTTGATAAAACTATGAAAATGCCAAGAGGGGGTGTGTGAAGCTGTCATTTAAAGTAGCGATTTTGAGGGCTCTACAATATAACACAAATTCTGCTTTGTCTCACATGTTTCTTTACTTTATTTCCATGTGTTCCTTTCTGCTTTTTCTGTTCTCAGTCTGAATTTACAATGTGCACATTCCAATAAAAGCAAGGAAAACCATACGTGAACAGGTGTCCAAACATTTGGCTCGTACTGTACATATACTCTATACACTACGAGCTGGACATTTGTGACTTTACATAGGACTGCGAAAATTCCCCATAAACCTATCCTAACTTGGCACATAGTGTGCACAGATGTAGTAGTGTCGAGCTTGTCAACTATTTACTATTATTTCACAATATTTGTGGTTTCACTTAGGAGTTTAGCATAAAAATGACTTTACTGCATCTCTGCACGCTATAATTTTACAATATTATCTATAACTTTATGTAGCGCTGAGTTTGTGTTTCAGTCTTATGTAAAACCACTGACAATATCTTAATACCAGAGTACATAGATGTAGCAGAGTTGTTTGCTGCAGTTAAAATATTGTAAGATCATAGTGTGACAATTTGTTGTTGGACTGAAGCACAAACTCAGCTCTGCTACTTGTGACCTTTCCATTTTTTTACTTCCACTGGTCGTCATTTTGGGAACTTTAATTCTGGACCATACCCAACATACATATAATGTGTATTTATTTTGGTGTTTCCAAACGTGTGCCTCTGAGCAGGACTCTTTTTACTATATGGTATTAAAGGTAAAGTACTATTGCTACTCTCCCCGATTAGGAAAGCAGCAATAAATAGCACATATAAACCAGACACCCGACCCTAAATGTGTATTCCATCTCCTATATACTTCACTTGGTCAAACTTTGTGATTGCAGCAATGGTGAGTATACTAAAAATTTACTTTTAATAATAATGAATATAAAACAAACATAGTATCACATGCAAAAATTGACATACACCTCTGTTCCCAGTTGTCGGGTATCAACTCTGCACAGTCAGATGAAGTCTCAATTACTTAAGACTAGATTCAATCACATACATACAGTTGAAACCAGAAGTTCACATACACTATATAAAGACACATATACTTGTTTTTCTGAGTATCTGACATGAAATCAGAATAAACCTTTTCCATTTTAGGTCAACTAGGATTACCATAGTTATTATTTGCCAAATGCCAGAATAATGAGAGAATAAGGCATTTTATGACTTGCTGCAAAGTCAAAAGTTTACATACATTAAGATTACTATGCCTTTAAACAAGTCTGGACTGCCCATATGATGATGTAATGTGTTTGGAAGCTTCTGATGGGATTGTCTAAAGAAATCAGCCAAGATATATCAGGAAGAGAATTGTGGACTTGCACAAGTCTGGCTTATCCTTTATTACAATTTCTAGATACCTGAAGGAGCCTCTTTCATCTGTACAAACAATTACACACAAGTACAAACAAGATGGGAATGTCCAGCCATCATACCGCTCAGGAAGGAGATGGGTTCTGTGTCCTAGAGATGAACGAGCTTGGCCCGACATGTGCATATCAACCCAAGAACAAAAGCAAAAGACCTTGTGAAGATGATGGCGGAAGCTGGTAAGATTGTGTCAATATCCACAGTGAAACGAGTTTTGTATCAACATGAGCTGAAAGGCCACTCTGCCAGGAAGAAGCCATTACTCCAAAAGAAACCTAAAAAACCCAGATTAATGTTTGCAATTGCACACAGGAACAAAGACCTTATTTTGGAGACTAGTCCTGTGGTCTGCTGAAACTAAAATTGAACTTTTTGGGCATAATAACAATCGTTACATTTGGAGGAAAAAGTAAGAAGTTTGGAAGCCTAGGAACAACATCCCAACTGTAAAACACAGGGGTAGCAGCATCATGTTGTGGGGTTGTTTTGCTGCAGGAGGTTCTGGTGCACTTCACAAAATAGATGGCATCATGAGAAAAGATTGTGTGGCAATACTGAAGCAACATCTCAACACATCAGCCAGGAAGTTAAAGCTTGGACGGAAATCTGTCTTCCAAATGGACATATTGCCAAAATGGCAGTAAAGGATAACAAAGTCTTGGAGCGGCCATCATCACAAAGCCCTGATCTCAGTCCTATTGGAAATTTATGGGCAAAGCTGAAGAGGCAGGTGCAAGCAAGGCGGCCTACAAACCTGGATCAGTTACACCAGTTTTGTTAGGAGGAATGGGCACAAATTCTGACCGACTACTGTGAGAAGCTTCTGGAAGGATATCCCAAACGTTTGACCCAAGTCATTCAGTTCAAGGCAATGGTACCAAATACTAATGAAATGTATGTAAGCCTTTGACTTTGCAGTAAGTAATAAAAATGCTTTAAAACATTCTCTTATTATTCTGGCATTTGGCTAATATTAATAATTATGGTAATCCTAATTGACCGAAAACAGGAAAGCTTTATTCTGATTTTCATGTCAGATATTGAGAAAAAAACATGTGTCTTTATATAGCGTGTACAAACTTCTGGTTTCAATTGTAAATTATCCACTGGCAGCATGAAATAACTGGCTCCCTGACTATACTGATCTATGCTTCACTCTGAAGCACTGCAGGAGTCCAGTGGGTGGTCCTACGCAGTGATTGACAGCAATCTCTGCACACATGGTCATATAAAGACTTGTCAGTCACTGAATGCAAGTTTTACTGAAAGTTTTCCCGCAAAAATGTATATGAATCTGATTAACTCCCCTGCTCTATGACATCCTACTTACAGATCACATAACTGCTTCCATTTAAATTACCTTGTCTGTCTACAATTCATTGTCTTATATTTTAATGAGAGACCCTATATTTGTGTTTTGCAGGAATGTATGGGCAGGATTGAGCTGTGCCCTTCTGGTTCTACTAGTCATTAGTGCTGTATTCAATATTAGACAGTTCTGGTCCTGCAGAGGAAACCATAATGACTGGACATACTCCTACCATCAACTACGAGAGATGAACGGAAACGTGGACGTCCCAGATATGTACGAGACCTGTGACTTGTATCATCCGGATCCTGATGTGGACACCACACATAATGAGATCAGGAGTTGAAGGTCACTGCAAATCCAGCTGGGATTAGTCCGATCCAGCCATGCACGCTGTGCTATGCAGCAGTCTAGTGCCTTGTACACACCAAGCAATTTGGGGGTAAAACTTGAAGGAAATGAATCTGCACATTAGCAGTACATTTACTGCAGTGTATAGTATTCAAAAAAGTATTTCTTGAATTTTTTTAAATTGTTCAATATTTGCATTCCCTTATTTTATTATATCTTTAGACTGTGGTTTTTCAACACTGGATTACTTATGTTTTTTTAAAAATGTTCTCGTGTCCATATGTCTGAGTGCCAAACTTTTTATATGATGGTACGGATACGTAGTAATGTCTTAATTATAAGCTTCTTGTTTATTGTTGGGAATATCCCAGGTGAAAGGGTTGATCACTACGTATTATATTGAAACATGGATCCAGAGGGCATAAAAGAAAAAAAAAAAATATATATATATATATATATATATATATATATATATATATATATATATATATATATATACACACACTCACCTGCCGAACCACTGTCGCTCCTGCACAGCGCTGTGAGAGCTAGGATACTGTTACTTCTGCTTCAGATGGATCATCAAGGCTGCAGCTAATCAGTGACCACTAACTGACTGCAGAGGTAACTTAACGTCATCCCTCTCCCTCCCGGAAGAGGAAATGAGACCAGTGGGCAGAGGAGAGACAAGGGTCATGTATACATGTTCCTTGTATGAATATCCTTTTTGGGTGCATTTTAAATACAATAACCTATAGTGGACAACTTTCTGAATTTGCTGACCATGAACTATGAGTAATTAAAGCAGAACAGGTTTTGTTTGTACATAAAAACTCGTCAAATTGGTCATATGCAAAATACAAAAAGGTTGATCTGCTTTTCCAAAATGTCTAGATGGGTGCTCCAGAGTAGTGACTCAAGTGCCAAGCCATACGAGCATAACCTTACAGGAGCAGCCAACATACAGGTAACTAGGATAATATTGACATCACGTAATACATTATTTTTCGATGTATTAATTTTGGATCATTCTGATCAAATAGCGTATGCCACCTGGCACCTGCTATGGCTTTATATACGCTGTAGCGCACCCAGATTGCACTTGCCATTTTGTGTTTGTGAACATTCGTATTATCTTGTATGTGCTAAAATAATGTACATGATCAAAGGCATCTCTGGTCTGTATAACTAGCAGGCGACGCGATTGTGACCATTCACGTTATATTTAAGTATTAGTAAGGATATGTTCACCTTTGCCTTTTTTCCCTTAAGGAGATATGTCCCCATTGAGTGGCTTTGCATTCATTTAACACAGCTTGTCTTATAATGCAGCTTTGTTAGCATGAAAACACATCCGGAAGAATCCTCTCCATTCAGCTACGACTTGAATAACGGAGTTCCAGCTATGCAATTTTTCTAACTCCTGTGGTCGACACTTGAATGCTTTTACTACCATCTCACCCATTTAAAGAGGACATGTCATTTGCTCAAAAAAATTGCGTTAAATACCTTGTAAATATCCCTGCGCTGCCCTCAATCTGCTGGTTTCTTGTGTTTTGCTATGTGCTACTCCATTGTAGATGTATTCACCATTATTTCGTCTGGAGTGTAAAATGTGACATTATTATGGGAAATTGACCAGGAAATACCTGTTACACAACCAGAAGCGGAGAAAAAAAAAAAAAAAAAAAAAATATATATATATATATATATATATATATATATATATATATATATATAATATGGTATGTATGTATACATACGGTATGTATATATTTATATTTTAATATTATGGTACGGAAAGTATTCAGACCCCTTTTAAGTTTTTCACTCTTTCATTGCAGCCATTTGGTAAATTCAAAAAAAGTTCATTTTTTTCCTCAATGTACACTCTGCACCCCATCTTGACCGAAAAAAGCAAATGTAGAAATTTTTGCAAATTTATTACAAAAGAAAAACTGAAATATCACATGGTCATTAGTATTCAGACCCTTTGCTCAGTATTGAGTAGAAGCACCCTTTTGAGCTAGTACAGCCATGAGTCGTCCTGGGAATGATGCAACAAGTTTTCACACCTGGATTTGGGGATCCTCTGCCATTCTTCCTTGCAGATCCTCTCCAGTTCTGTCAGGTTGGATGGTGAGCGTTGGTGGACAGCCATTTTCAGGTCTCTCCAGAGATAGAAACTTGATTCCTGCTCACACAGTTGCTCTATGCTCATCCACCTGGGGCTCATACACCGGCCTTGCCCTGGTCTCACATCAAGGAAAATAGGAAAAATTGGAGTCTGGCTCAAAATTTTTTCTTTTGTATGCACTAGATTTTATTTTGAAAAATAAATAGAAAATTTAAAATCCAGTCCTGTTGAGCCGAACTCCAATTTTTTTCTATTTCTCTCCAGAGATGCTCAATTGGGATTATTTCAGGGCTGTGACTGGGCCAGTAAAGAATGGTGACAGAGTTGTTCTGAAGCCACTCCTTAGTTATTTTAGCTTTGTGCTTAGGGACATTGTCTTGTTGGTAGATGAACCCTCAGCCAAGCCTGGGGTCCAGAGAACTCAACCAGTCACCCTGTCTCTGCAGCTGAAAAACACCCTCATAGTATGATGCTGCCACCACCATGTTTCACTGTTGGGATTGCATTGGGCAGGTGATGAGCAGAGCCTGGTTTTCTCTACACATACTGCTTAGAATTATCATCAAAAAGGTCGATCTTCGTCTCATTAGACCAGAGAATCTTATTTCTCATAGTCTGGGAGTCCTTCATGTGTTTTTTTTAGCAAACTCTATGCAGGCTTTCATATGTCTTGCACTGAAGAGTCTTCCATTGGGCCACTCTGCCATAAAGGCCTGACTGGTGGAGGGCTGCAGTGATAGTTGACTTTGTGGAACTTTCTCCCATCTCCCTACTGCATCTCTGGAGCTCAGCTACAGTGATCTTGGGGTTCTTCTTTACCTCTCTCACCAAGGCTTTTCTCCCACGATTGCTCAGTTTGGCTTGATGGCCAGGTCTAGGAAGACTTCTGGTGGTCCCAAACTTCTTCCATTTAAGAATTATAGAGGCCACTGTGCTCTTAGGAACCTTGAGTACTGCAGAAATTCTTTTGTAACCTTGGCCAGATCTGTGCCTTGCCACAATTCTCTCTCTGAGCTACTTGGCCAGTTCCTTTGATCTCATGATTTTCATTTGGTCTGACATGCACTGTGAGCTGTGAGGTCTTATATAGACAGGTGTGCGCCTTTCTAAATAAAGTCCTATCAGTTTAATTAAACACAACTGGCCTCCAATGAAGGAGTAGAACCATCTCACGGAGGATCACAAGGAAATGGACAGCATGTGACTTAAATGTGAGTGTCTGAGCAAAGGGTCTGAATACTTATGACCATGTGATATTTTGTTTTTTATTTTTTAATAAATTTGCAAACCTTTCTACATTTCTGTTTTTTTCAGTCAAGATGGGATGCAGAGTGTACATTAATGTGAAAAAATGAACTTTTTTTGGCTGCAATGGAATGGAGTGAAAAATGTAAAGGGGTCTGAATACTTTCCATACCCACTGTATTTCAGAAAGCAGCTGTATAACATATTCTATATTTTTAGCTTAGCATTTCAATACTTTCAAACAGTTTTGCAGGCAGTTTTCTGAATGGTCTTTAGAAGTGGTTTTCAGGAATACATTTTTCAATTGATCATTAGGAGTCTCGCTACTGGGATGCCAGCTGGCGACGAGAACAGGGGTCCTCTGAGTGACTGCAGACTTATGAATCCCCCTCAGCTGGCACATTGTGCTCTGCGAGGATTCGCCAGTTTCTGAACCAGGACCAGAGGGTATGTATTTGTTATACATACTCCCGGCCAGAACCCATCTAGTGGGCGCAGTCACGCTCCATACATATGTATTGAGCAAGGTCGTGCCCCATCTAGTGACGCAGCCAGCTAGACGGGCTGTGGCCCGGAGTATGTATAACTCATTCATACCCTCCGGTTCCGGAACCAGGGAATTCCCACAGCATGTGCACTGGGCGATTCATAAGTCTGCAGTCACACAGAGAGGCTGCAGACTTATCGATCTGAACTGGACAACCCCTTTTAAGTCTATTTTCGCTCTCAGTGGCCCTTTAAATGACGCCGCAGGTCGATGGTTTTTTTGTACATAGTACTTTAAAACCCTCTTCACACCATTCGGTAACTTCAAGAAACGTTTGATTTGTTTATAAGGAAATACTGCGATGTCTGAAGACTTATTCTGAGTGATATGTGGGTTTGCTCAGACTTGCTGGAATAATGACGGATGTGTGGTGTGGATTCTGCCCCCACATCTGCAGCAGTTGGAAGTACAATACATGTGAATAGGGTTTTCAAACCCTCAACCACACAATGGGGGGGGGAAACAAAATCTTTAGAAATGGCAAATCCCACAGATCTAATAGATTTTCAGTACATAGGGTTAAATATTCTGCAAGTAATTTGCCACATAATTGCTGCGGATGTGTGCACTTGGGATATGTTCACACTTCCATTTGTCTGTTCCCAGTTTGAGAAATTATTGTCCAAAAAAGATCCTTTTAACAACTGATGCAAACAGAAGCAGAAGGACCCCACTAGTTATTATTGGGTCTGACCGTTTTTTTAGAATTGGGAAACCGGGCTCTGCTTCATGTGCTTTTTCTTCCTTTCTAGATGCGGACATGTCCTGTAACTCAGACGAACCCCATATTAATTAATGGGAACCCTCTGCTTACGTTTGCATCAGTTATGCAACGGAGCCATTTTAAACATTGAGAACGAAATGGGCAACCAGACTGTGGACATGGCCCCTATAAAGACGTAGGGGGAGGAACAAACTACCTAAAAATGTGATGCTGCTGCATAGGTAATAAAGCAATAACAGAGTGAAATATTTTTGGGTAATGCTATTTAAACGTCCAGCGCGTTTTACGCTATACTTTTATACTTTTTGGGATATGAAGATGGGAATAATGCAATATTAAATTGTTTATTACATTATAAGGACTCTATTATGAGATTAGGCCCATTTGGATATTTTTAACTTCAGTGTTTAAAGTTATTTGACTATTTTTTTTTTTTTAAGTGCATTTTATTTTTCAGAATGACAAAAAGAGAAACAAACTTGCACTAATGCACACAGCCATGTGCGCACCGTATCACCATGTGATAACACAGAATTTGTACGTCAATATGAAAATGCTTTGCTTGTCCTTTTCTGAAAGCTTGAATAAAAAGGTGATATGGCACACGATGAAACCACGCGTGCTCTTTTTGTTTGGATGATGACTTTTACTTTCTTTATCGCCTCTCATTGGGGGACACAGGAACGATGGGTGTATGCTGCTGCCACTAGGAGGCTGACACTATGCAGATAAAAAAAGTTAGCTCCTCCTCTGCAGTGTACACCCCACTGACTGGCATTATACTTTTCAGTTTAGCTTAATGTCAGTAGGAGGTGGACACGGGTCTTTCATTAGTCCCTTATCTACCTCAATGTGCGTTGTTTCTTTTCAGGTTTTTCCGGAGGGATACATGGTGAACAGTCACACCTGTATTCCCACAAGGCGGACTATGAGTACGGTCTGTACTGCCACCCCGTATCCTCATAGATCCCTCACCAGGACCATGATCCTGGCACACAAGCATGCTCAGAAGTCCGGTCCTGGCTCCGTCACCCACCCACTCGCCCACCAGAGCCTGTCGGTTGTGGAGATGAGGACGTCCATCACCAGCTCCCTGGACGTTTGATACCTTCCCCATAAGGGTGGAGGTTAGTAAGGACGACATGGGATGTTTAGGTGAGTATTCCTACTCCTAGAATCCCTCCTCAAACCAGGGGTAGTTATGGGGGGGGTTCCCTTGGGATTTCCTTTTTTGTTTGGCGTTTTCCCTCATTTCTTACGCCACGGCAACTTTCCGGCGGTCGCCAACGGCTACCTCAGCAAGGTGGACCCAGGAGAGGGCAGGGGTCTCCGCCTGCGGCCGTGCTCTTTTCCTCCCTGCGCGGTGTCCTTCTGGCAGCCGTGCTGTGCTTCTGGGGCCACATCTCTCGCCCTGAGCGACGGCCTTTCAGGGACCCTTCAAAATGTCTACTTCTAAAGGAGGCCGCTCTCGTCCTACTTCCTCTACTTCTGCCTTAGTCAAGTACTTTGCATGTTCGTCCTATAACTGCAAACTTCCCTCAGGTTAGTCCTCTCCGCTCTGTCAGGCCTGCAGCAACCCGATTGTTCCCACCGCCCAGGTTCCCCCGGCCGACCCGCCCGAGAGTGATACCCCCACCCCAGCGTGGGCTTCCTCTCTGTCACAATCGGTAGCCGATCTAACATGGGTGTCTCAAACTCTGGTGTCTGTGCTGGATCGATTACCTCTGCAGACCCCCGCAGTAGCCAGCGGGTCGCAGGAGCCTCCGTCCGAGCCCTCCATGATAAGCCGCAAAAGGTCCAGACAGGAACATCGGTCTGAGTCCTCTTCCCACTCCATCTCGCCACATGGCCCTCTACGGTCGGCGTCCTCCCGATCCTCCTCCCCTGAGTCTGGCGAGGCATTCTTTGATGCGCCCTCGGAGGATATTTCGGAGTTGGATTCTAACCAAATCGCCACCATGAGGGATATGGTCCAGAATCTCATTGGAGCTATTTATTATTATTATACATTTTTTATAGCGCCATTTATTCCATGGCGCTTTACATGTGAATACGGGGCAAATATAGACAAATACATTAAACATGAGCAGATAACAAGGCACACGAGTACATAAGGAGGGAGGACCCTGCCCGCGAGGGCTCACAGTCTGCAGGGGGTGGGTGAGGATACACTCTATAAATCAAACCTGTGGTATCAAGGATCCCTCTACGAAACCCACAGATCAGGCGGTTTCGTTTAGACGGGCTAAACCTCCTTCCAAGTTTTTCGCTCCTCATCCTGAATTCGAGGAAATCATGACCAGAGAAAGAGAGAACCCGACCAGACGTTTTCAAAGGGGAAAACGCCTTGGTGTGTTATATCCTTTTTCTCCAGAACTTACCGCCAATTGGACGGTCTCTCCCTCGGTGGATCCCCCTGTTTCCAGGCTGTCCACCAACACGGTGCTTCCACTGTCCGGCAGAGCATCTCTGAAGGATTCCAACGATACAGTTATTGAATCCTTTGCGAAGTCCGCTTTTGAAGCGGCTGCAGCCGCTTTATGCCCAGCCTTTGCTTCCACTTGGGTTTCGAAATCCATTTCCAAATGGGCCAAAGAACTCCGTCAAGATATCCTGGACGGTGCGCCACCCGTGCAGCTGGCTTGCCAACCAGATTTCCCACGCTGGTGAATACCTGGTCTCTGCCTCTCTGGATGCCGCGTCTTGTGCGGCTCAGGCGTCCAGCAATGCTGTTGCCATCCGCCGGACCGTTTGGCTCAAGGCCTGGCAGGCGGACTTTTTGGAAGATAAGTCCCTTACCAGTCTGCCCTTTCAAGGCGCACGTCTCTTTGGTTCCAAGCTGGACCAAATCATTAAGGACGCCACCGGGGATACAAGTTCTCTTCTCCCCCAGGCTAAGCCTCGTCACCCTCCTCCTAGACGTCAATTTCGGTCCTTTCGGCCTTTTCGTTGCTTCGCTGCATCAAACTCCTTTTCTCAGCAGCACCAGAGGCCACAGGCACGTCAGGAGAAGAAGATAGTATCCTTTAGGCCCACTCCATCCTGGCGTTCTCGCTACTCCCGGGGTAGAACCTGCAGGTCCAGGACTGGAAGATCCACCTCGGCATGACTTCCTGCAAGACCCCAGCCCACCTCCCAGGTTGGGTGGCAGTCTTCTCTTCTTCAGGGACGTCTGGATCTTCTCAGTAGAGGACGCATGGGTCAGGGAAGTTGTATCCTGGGGATACAAGATAGAGTTCGTTTCACGACCCCGGGATCATTTCTTCGAATCCCGACCTCCAAGAGATCCTGCTCTAGTTCCGGGTTTCTTCGCAGCCATCGCTTCTCTTCTCAAAGCCGAGGTAATCGTTCCCGTCCCAGAAAAAGAACAGTTCACAGGTTTCTATTCAAACCTTTTGTGGTACCGAAAAAAGACGGCAAGGTTCGCCCCATTCTGGACCTCAAATTGCTGAACAGGAGAGTTTGTCTGAGACACTTCAGGATGGAATCCCTTCGTTCAGTAATTGCTTCCATGGAGGCTCAAGAATTTCTGTGTTCCATAGACATTCAGGACGCCTACCTCCATGTCCTGATATTCCCTGGACATCACAGATTCCTGCGCTTTGCGGTGCTCCAGGAACATTTTCAGTTCGTCGCCCTGCCGTTCGGTCGTGAAAACTCTTAGGGCGGTAGCAAGAAGATCATGGCGGCGCTGATGGCCATCTTGAGGGTCAGAGGCCTGGTTCTGTTTCCATACCTCGACGACATCCTCATCAAGGCTCCGTCTTTTTCTCAGGCTCACGAAAGTCTGTCCATCGTTCTCGACACCCTAGCCCGTTTTGGGTGGCTGGTCAACCGGAAGAAGTCCTGCCTTATTCCCTCTCAGCGCATCATCTTTCTGGGCATGCTCTTCGACACTCGTCAGACCACAAAGTCTTCCTTCCCAAAGACAAGAGATCCACTCTTTGTCGGGACATACGCTTGCTCCAGGGTCCTCGGCCTCCCTCCATCCGATCGGCCATGAAGGTTCTGGGGAGGATGGTAGCAACAGTAGAAGCGATACCCTTCGCCCAATTTCACTCGCTACCCCTCCAGCAAGCCATTCTGTCTCAGTGGGACAGGTTTGTCTTCTCCCTGGATCGTCCGATCCGACTCTCTTCTCGGGTCAAACGGTCTCTCAACTGGTGGCTGACATCACCTCTCATCACCCAGGGCAGGTCCTTCCTTCCAGTTCACTGGCAGGTGGTGACGACGGACGCCAGCCTACTCGGCTGGGGTGCGGTTTTCGCCACCTGACGGTTCAGGGCCGTTGGTCGGCGCAGGAGTCAACTCTGCCGATCAATGTCCTCGAGATTCGGGCCATCTTTCTGTCCCTCCGCCACTGGGAAAGGATTCTCAGGGGCCTACCAATCTGGATCCAGACGGACAATGCCACGGCTGTGTCATATGTCAACCATCAAGGGGGGACTCGGAGCTCCTTGGCCCTGGCCGAGGTATCCAAGATCCTCCTCTGGGCAGAGGCAACGGTTTTGGTGATATCCGCGGTGCATATCCCCCGCATGGACAATTGGGCCGCCGACTTCCTCAGCCGCGAGGGCCTCGCGGCAGGGGAATGGTCCTTGCATCAGGAGGTCTTCCATCAGATTTGTCTTCAATGGGGGACTCCGGACGTGGACCTCACGGCGTCTCGAATGAACAGGAAGGTCCCGCAGTTTGTCTCCAGGTCTCGCGACCCTCTTGCAGTGGGCTTCGACGCCCTGGCCATTCCTTGGTCACAGTTTGTGCTACCCTACCTGGTCCCACCCCTTCATTACTTCCCAAACTGTTGAAAAAGATCAAAGCGGAAGGGGTGCCGGTCATTCTGATCGCCCCGGATTGGCCCAGGAGAACTTGGTTCGCGGAGCTCGTCAACCTTCTCGCGGACGCTCCCTGGCGCCTTCCAGACAGGCCCGATCTGCTGTCTCAAGGTCCGATATGCCACCCAACTTTTCGGTCGCTCAGTTTAACGGCGTGGCTGTTGAGACCGCAGTTCTAAGAGCGTCCGGCCTTTCGGACCGAGTGATTCTCACCATGATCCAGGCTCGGAAGCCTTCGTCTTCCAGGATCTACTATCGTACCTGGAAGGCTTACTTCCGTTGGTGCGAGTCCAACCGCGTTTCATCTATGTACTTTTTCCTGCCTTCCTTCTTGGCCTTCCTTCAGGCAGGACTGGATTTGGGCCTTGCTCTAAGTTCCTAAAGGGCCAGGTTTCTGCGCTTTCCATCCTTTTCCAGAAAACTTTAGCTTCTCGGCCTCAGGTTAAGACCTTCCTTCAAGGAGTAGCCCATGCTGTCCCTCCGTATAGGGCCCCGGTAGATTCATGGGATTTAAATCTTGTACTGGACGTTCTGAGGGTTCCCCCTTTTGAGCCTCTCAGGGAGATTCCCCTGTCAGTTCTGTCTTGGAAGGTGACCTTTCTTGTGGCCATCACGTCTATGCGCCGCGTTTCCGTGTTGGCGGCCCTGTCTTGCGGCCTCCGTTCTTGGTCATTCACCAGGACAAAGTGGTCCTCAGGCCTCCGCCTTCCTTCCTTCCTAAGGTGGTTTCCACCTCAACGAGGACATCGTTCTACCTTCCTTTTGTCCAGTTCCGACTCATCCCCTGGAGCGATCGTTGAACAAGCTGGACCTCGTCAGGGCAGTGAGGATCTACCTGGATATAACGTCCACTTTCCGGAAGACGGATTCCTTTTTTGTCATTCCTGATGGCACGCGCAGAGGCCAACTGGCTTCTAAGGCAACTATTGCTCGCTGGATCAGAACGGCAAATCTGGAGGCTTACCGGGTCAAGAACAGAGTGCCCCCTCCTGGGATCAAGGCCCACTCTACCCGGGCAGTCGGCGCCTCCTGGGCGGTGCACCACAGGGCTTCCGCCCTACAGCTTTGCAAAGCGGTAACTTGGTCTTCCATCCACATGTTCGCCAAATTTTACAAGGTCCATACCTACGCTTCGGCGGACGCCAGCCTAGGCAGAAGGATCTTGCAGGCGGCAGTGGCGAGTCCTCTGACCTGATGGAAGTCCGTTTTTCCCGCCCTGGGGACTGCTTTGGGACGTTCCATGGTTCCTGTGTCCCCCAATGAGGCGATAAAGAAAACAGGATTTTTGGTTGCTTACCGTAAAATCTGTTTCATGGAGCCTCCATCGGGGAACACAGCACCCTCCCAATGTTTCTCAATTTCTGTTGTTTTATGTTCTATGGCTGTTCTCACGTTTACAGTTCTCAAGTTTGTGGTTATGGTTTTTCAACCTTGTTATTTATCTACTGCGTTCTCAGTAACTGAAGAGTATAATGCCAGTCAGTGGGTACACTGCAGAGGAGGAGCTAACTTTTTTATTTGCATAGTGGCAGCAGCATACACCCATGGTTCCTGTGTCCCCCAATGGAGGCTCCAAGAAACAGATTTTACGGTAAGCAACCAAAAATCCTGTTTTTCTTTTCTCTACAGTCATTGAATTCTTTATTAGAATTTATATTTTCTAGTTCATTAGTTCAATGGTAGACCTGTGCCTCACAACCAATCAGATTCCAGCTTTTATTTTTCAGGCGCGTGTTGGAAATTGAAAACTGATACCTGATTGATTGGTATAGGCGCTTTTTCTTATGATTCTCCCACTTTCAGATGAAAGATGAGAATCACAACACATCAGTGGAGAAGATGGAGAACTTAATTTCTCCATCTTCTCCATTGTATGAGTCTGCAGATGTCGGACTGCATTTGGATGACATGGGAGTCGAGTCCGATGTTTCACATGCACCCATAGACTTGAATGGTTATGAATCATCCAAATTCCAGAGCCACTCGCAGCATGCTGTAATTTGTTTTTTTTCTCATTAAAAAAATAGCAGATCTGCACAGCCCTATAGTATAACATTGGGCAGAATGCTCTCCGATAATACACCGCATAGCACTGGGCCATGTTATATGTCAGTGTGAGCGAGTCCTTAGGGTCAATTTGTTGCAGACATTTCTACGACTGTCACTTTCATCTAAAATGGGTCACTGAAATCCATGTGATTACTGCACAAACCTCACACAGATCAGTGGCGGGGATTTTTGTAGTAATGTGTGCAATACATCTGCAGCGTGTGAATGCGATATGCCGACTTCTAACTCCCAAGATACTTGGTATGCTAGATCATATCAGAGGAGAGAGAAATAAATGGGAAATTGGACCTTTTTTTTTTTTGTGATCACCATTATTTGGTGAATAACGACAATCACAACACTGGGGACGGTAAAAACCGTCCCGAATCATGTTCTCCGGGACCCTGGACATTTTCTGATGCTGGGGGGCGCTATTTCCTTATTTTTCAGTGCCGTTAAAAAGCGGCACTAAGGAATAAGGCCCCTTAACTGCCGCTCTTAGAAGGCATATCGGCAGTCGTGAAGGGGTTGAATTAAGCAGAGGAGCACATTGTCTGTGGTGCTGCCACAGATGACTACAGTGCTTGGCTATTTCCATCAGTCCCATAGACAATGGGGATTGAGCATGCACACCCCTGCTCCACTCAAGATTGGGTTCTTTAGAGTTCTGAATTTGAATGGAAGAGTTTGATCTGGAAATCCGTTTAAAACATTGGAAGTTTGGGTGCTTTTTTGCGAATAATCGTTCCAAGGAAAAGACAAATGTTCATTGACTACAATGGTTTCCTGTTCTATGTGTGAGAAGCATGAATGAATGAATAAGGACTATGCTCACCCATCCCTTGTAGACTGGCCCTCGCAGGCTGGGTCCTCTCTTGTCTGGTACCAGTCGGTGACTTGTATTCTACTTGTTTTTTATTATGTATATACCCCTTTTCACGTGTAAAGAGCCATGGAATGAATGGCGCTATAATTAAAAAAAAAGTTTACATTTAAAAACAAAAATGACTCTGTCCACTAGATGGCGCTCATCTGCTACATTGTGCCACTGAATAGAAGCAAGGAACAAAATATCTTCTCAACACATCCATGAGTTTTAGGTTACCAAAGAAGAGGAGTCTGTGCACACTGCATATATTTAGATACACTGGCGGTATCTCATCAGTCAGGATCCAACTGCTGAAGAAAAGTGGCAGCGCAAAACACACCAGAAAAATCACCAAAAAAAGAAACCCTTCACATACGGCCAATAAAATCCACATAATCTTTATTAAACATGTTTAAAAACAATGTAAGTACAACAGGTATATAACCACAGGCACAGGTAACAACAGGTGGGTAACCCTGGCAGTAACTCCAAAAAAGTAACATACATATGTACGCAATAGTATAGTATCTAACAACTGTGTGACCATGTACAATCAAACACCAGAGTAGAAGTAATATAATGATACAAGTGTATGAGAAAACCAATAATATGATATAATATAGTTACCGGGGACCCACCACACCTGACGCGCGTTTCGCATAGAAATGCTTCGTCCAGGGGTAAAAACACACCAGAAGCAAAGTGGATAAGATTCACCCAATGTCATCCAGTCAGTGCGGAAAAACAGCGACGGAATTTGAGCTGCAGAATTCTAGTTTGCCGAATGTCATTTGATGCTGTGAATTTTCCATGTTGCTCTCTGCTAAGCACAGGGTGCAATAAACAGCAGATTCCCTAACTCCTACAGATTGTGCTGCTGACTCATGGTAAAATCCGTGTGCAGGTTTTATGGCATAGCCCGCAATCTGCCGTTATTGTGAGAGGACCCTGATGTCAGTAATTGCATCTTTAGAATCTGCAGGTGCGGTATAAGTAACAAGAAATTAATATTTTGTAGAGGGAGACAGGCTCACCCCCGCGCCATCATTCATGCACCGGAGCCGGTCATAAAACCCTTGGCCGGTGTTGCCTTACAGCAGCTCTATTCCCTCTGTGACCTATAACTCCGGGGTTATGAAAGTTAGGAGGCTGATCTATGAGACGGCGCTGAGCTTTAGGAATATCTGCAGCCTGGCTGATGAACGCAATTCTTCTCTGCGTATTAGGCGAAAGCGAGTCCTAGCCACGAATATTTTACTTTGAAACACTTCATAGAAAACGGACTTATAAACGTTACCTGTAAAAGGTGCAACTAGAACAATTGGTCATAGAGGCAGGTCTGTCTGCCCCCCATGACTGACAGGTCATCCATAAGGAGAGACCCAAAACTCTAGTAGAGCGGGGCGTGGGGACTCGACTCGTGGATTTATCACACTATCCCTGAAAGGCTTTTAGAATGTTTTCTTAGAAATGCTGCATTTTTGTCTGCCAAGTAGAAGTTCTCCTTCTCTACATCCTATTCCTTTTAAATGTATTTCTGGCTTTTGCACAAAAACCTGATTACAGCCTATAGTAAGATATTGTGCAACATACATACAGAGAATTTTGGATTTTGCCAATTTGTTTGGGTCGGTGGTGTTCCTGCCACAGTTATTGGCCTGCTTCACAGACAGCAAACACATTTTTCATAGTTGTCCGTTTCTTTGCCCCGTTTCGAGAAGTGTGTGACTCCCGCCTAATAGAGATGGGTTCATATTTAAGGTAAAAGTGAATTTAGTGCCACTGCATCATGTAAGGCCAAGAACAGTCATTAGTGCAACATGATCCAAAACGGCAGCCTGATAAGTGTATATGAAGTTGGGTCGGGTGACATTGTGGTCCGTACTCAGATTGTATTTTATAGACAATGTGAAAAAGTCTTGGGTATACTAATAGATCACAGACTGCACGAGTCAACAGTGTGATGCAGCAGCAAAAAAGGCAAACACAGTTCTGGTATGTATTAAGAGAAGCACAGAGTTTAGATCACGTGAAGTAATTATCCCCCTCTACTTCTCCTTGGTCAGACCTCATCTGGAATATTGTGTCCAGTTTGGGGCACCACATTTTAAAAAAGACATCAACAAACTGGAGCAAGTTCAGAGAAGAGCGACCAGAATAGTGACCAGTCAGCAAACCAAGCTCTATGAGGAACGGTTAAAGGATTAGGGAATATTTAGCTTGCAAAAAAGAAGACTGAGAGGAGACTTAATAGCTGTACAAATATCTCAAGGGCTGTCACATTGTAGAAGGATCATCTTTATTCTCATTTGCACAAGGAAAGACCAGAAGCAATGGGATGAAACTGAATGGAGGGAGACAGATTAGATATTAGAAAAAACTTTTTGACAGTGAGGGTGATCAATGAGTGGAACAGGCTGCCACGAGCAGTGGTGAGTTCTCCTTCAATGGAAGTCTCCACACAGAGGCTGGACAGACATCTGTGGGAAATGGTTTAGTGAATCCTGCATTGAGCAGGGGATTGGACACGATGACTCTGGAGGTCCCATCCAGCGCTAACGTTCTATGATTCTATGAATTCAGCTTAAAGGAATTGTGCTAACTTGTTAAGTTATAACTGCCTGATAACTGGGGGTCTCACTAATCTCGACATTGGGACTCAGAAGTTCCCTGTTTTGACTGGAGTGATGACCACGAATGCCAGTGTTCTATTGTGTATGGCACTTCAGAACCTAGTCCAATGCTGTACCCTGCAAAACATACAGCAGACCTAGAGACAATCAATGAAGACAAGGGACGTGTGGTAATCACTTCCGCCAAACAAGGCACTGTTTCAGAGTCCCATTCTTGGAATTGTTTGGAACCTCAGTGAGCAGAACGTTGTCTATCCTGTGGTTGCTTAAAGGGAACCTGTCACCCCAAAAATCGTATGAGCTAAGCCCACCGGCATCAGGGGCTTATCTACAGCATTCTATAATGCTGTAGATAAGCCCCCGATGTATCCTGAAAAGATAAGAAAAACAAGTTTAGATTATACTCACCCAGGGGCGGTCCGGTCCGTTTTGGGTCTGATGGGTGTCGTGGTCCGGTCCGGGGCCTCCCATCTTCTTACGATCACGTCCTCTTATTGTCTTCACGCTGCGGCTTCGGCGTACTTTGTCTGCCCTGTTGAGGGAAAAGCAAAGTACTACAGTGTGCAGGCGCCGGGAAAGGTCAGAGAGGCCCAGTGCCTGCGCACTTTACTCTGCCCTCAACAGGTCAAAGTACACCTGTGCCAGAGCCACGGCAGGAAGACAAGAAGACGTCATCGAATGAAGATGGGAGGCGCCGTACCGGACCAGCAGCAGGACCGCCCCCAGGTGAGTGTAATCTAACTTGTTCTTATCGTTAATGATACATGGGGGGGGGCTTATCTACAGCATTACAGAATGGTGTAGATAAGCCTCTCATGCCAGTGGCCTTAGCTCATATACGATTTTTGGAGTGACAGATTCCCTTTAAAGTGACCTTGCCCTCGGTGCATCATGGCCAAACATATAAATAACCCTTTCCACCTCCTAGTTTCAATCTATCTCCACCCTTCTCTGGCTCTCGGAAGCCAGAGCTGTCAATCAAAAAGGGGGTCGGAGATGGAGGAGAAACAAGCAGCAGAACAATATTGTATCATACAATTATTAGGTTCTGTAGAAGGACGTAGATCTGGGGATTTATTATGATGGAATATAGGCTGAACTGGATGGACAAATGTTTTTTTTCGGCCTTACTAACTATGTTACTATGTAGGTGGGAAGGTGTAAATGTTTTGCCCCGACATGATGTAATGAGCTCCTGTACTTGAAGTGAAGTCATTCTGTGGTGTCAGATTCCCTTTAAACTGGGAGAATAGTTTAAAGAGACCCTGTCACATCCAAAAATGCCCTCTTCCTGCAGATGTAGTGGTTATATGCAGGTAAATGGTGTTCTAACCATGCTTTGTGGTGTTTCTGGAAGTGCGGTTACAGGGAGAAAACAAACTTCCTTTCTCTCACAGCCGCTCCCTTCCTGTCATCGCGGCGGAGCAGGGGTCGTAAATCCCCACTCACTACACACTGACTGCGCTGTAATGAGTCTCCGGCACCTTGGCTTACAGCCTGCGCTCACACACCGCAGAGATGGCCGCTAATCAAGATGCTGGTGATTGATAACGGTGCAATGTGCCGTGTGTGGGGACTGTACGGACCCTCTATCATTTACATCAAACTGGCAGACGGTGATAGAAGAGAGGCGTTATTTGAGCATTGTATGCGGTGTCTGCATCATTTAATATCCCAAAGGCTCTGGTTTTGTAAAATGCCCCACAGAAGATTTCATCTGTGGGAGCCTGACAACCCCTATTGGCGCATATGTGGAGTAAATCACAGTTGGTTGTCAGTATTCATCAGTTTACTCTTCCAGAATGCATTTGTGGTGGGAGTTTCCTTAGAAGTTAAGTCACCTCGGTGTGGACGTGATTACAGGTCACGGTTATCTTTTTGTATAGCCCATGTGCTTTAGGGCTCATTCAGACATCTGGTTTTTGCACATATGATAAAAAAGGATCCAAGTGTCATCAGATTTTCTTCTACATGGAGAAATTAAAAAACAATTCCTCCATTCTGATAGTCGTATAAATCAGACTGCACTCGGATGGCATCTAAGTGCTGTCTGAATTGGACACACTGATTTGCATTGTCGATTTTGATCCAACCTTTGAATCAAAATCGGACGTCTTTCTGATTCCCATAGACTATCACAGGTAGGAGGGCTGATTGTGAAAATCACAAATAACAATCGCACGCAAAAATCAGACGTCTGAATACGACTAGAGAGCGACAAATCGTGCGCCGGCACACAGGCTGGAGCGCTGGCTTCTGACATTCTCCTCAGACCCCTTCACTACCAACCTATGTGATCAGGCCAATGTGGGCAGCCCCCACCAGGAACACTGGCCCCCGGTGATCTCGGGCTGTGATCATGTCCGCTCGGTGATCACTGGATATTCCCGTGCGCACACGGAGAAACGGACCCACAGAAAACCGATCACTTTCCCTGATAAGTGAAGCAGGGGGTCACGTGGTAATTTCCACACTGGAAAGTTCCACTCATGAATCGGTGCAGGCTCCACATCCCGCACATTACAGGGGGCAGTGCCCGCGGGTGAGGACACGAGCTCTGCGCCCACAACACGCGTTTTATACTCCGTCTGCCCTCGGTGAGATGGCGGCGGCGCGGTGACAAGGCCCTGGCGCTCGCTGATGACGCATTTCCGGAAGGTGAGGTCAGACCTTTCCTGTGCCGCCATTTCGGGTTTGGTGAGGACGGGCTCGGATACAAGTGCCCGTTTGTCGTGTCTATTGCGGGGGGCGTCGGTAGGCGCCTAAGAAGGCGGAGGAAAGCGCACCGGGGAGCGAGCAGAGGCCATGGCCGGCAACTTCGATTCCGAAGACCGAGCGAGCTGGTACTGGGGGAGGCAGAACCGGCAGGAGGCGGTGAATCTGCTGCAGGGTCAGAGGCACGGAGTGTTCCTGGTGCGGGACTCCGCCACCATCCCCGGGGACTACGTGCTCTCCGTCAGCGAGAACTCCAAGGTCTCCCACTACATCATCAACAGCGTCAGCAACAACCGGCAGTCTGGTGAGTGCGGCGGCGCCGTGCACCGCAGTGGGTGAGCCCCCACACAGCAGAGGCTGGACCCGAGGGTGTTCTCCCCACACCCCCGTGTCCACAGCAGAGGGAGAGGCTGAGTGTCCGTAACCCCCGTGTCCACAGCAGAGGGAGAGCCTGCGTGTCCGTAACCCCCGTGTCCACAGCAGAGGGAGAGGCTGCGTGTCCGTAACCCCCGTGTCCACAGCAGAGGGAGAGGCTGCGTGTCCCTAACCCCCGTGTCCACAGCAGAGGGGGAGCCTGCGTGTCCCTAACCCCCGTGTCCACAGCAGAGGGGGAGCCTGCGTGTCCCTAACCCCCGTGTCCACAGCAGAGGGGGAGCCTGCGTGTCCGTAACCCCCGTGTCCACAGCAGAGGGGGAACCTGCGTGTCCCTAACCCCCGTGTCCACAGCAGAGGGAGAGGCTGCGTGTCCCTAACCCCCGTGTCCACAGCAGAGGGGGAGCCTGCGTGTCCCTAACCCCCGTGTCCACAGCAGAGGGAGAGCCTGCGTGTCCCTAACCCCCGTGTCCACAGCAGAGGGAGAGGCTGCGTGTCCCTAACCCCCGTGTCCACAGCAGAGGGGGAGCCTGCGTGTCCCTAACCCCCGTGTCCACAGCAGAGGGGGAGCCTGCGTGTCCGTAACCCCCGTGTCCACAGCAGAGGGGGAACCTGCGTGTCCCTAACCCCCGTGTCCACAGCAGAGGGAGAGGCTGCGTGTCCCTAACCCCCGTGTCCACAGCAGAGGGGGAGCCTGCGTGTCCCTAACCCCCGTGTCCACAGCAGAGGGAGAGCCTGCGTGTCCCTAACCCCCGTGTCCACAGCAGAGGGGGAGCCTGCGTGTCCGTAACCCCCGTGTCCACAGCAGAGGGAGAGCCTGCGTGTCCGTAACCCCCGTGTCCACAGCAGAGGGAGAGGCTGCGTGTCCGTAACCCCCGTGTCCACAGCAGAGGGAGAGGCTGCGTGTCCGTAACCCCCGTGTCCACAGCAGTGGGAGAGCCTGCGTGTCCCTAACCCCCGTGTCCACAGCAGAGGGGGAGCCTGCGTGTCCCTAACCCCCGTGTCCACAGCAGAGGGAGAGCCTGCGTGTCCCTAACCCCCGTGTCCACAGCAGAGGGGGAGCCTGCGTGTCCGTAACCCCCGTGTCCACAGCAGAGGGGGAGCCTGCGTGTCCCTAACCCCCGTGTCCACAGCAGAGGGAGAACCTGCGTGTCCCTAACCCTCGTGTCCACAGCAGAGGGGGAGCCTGCGTGTCCCTAACCCCCGTGTCCACAGCAGAGGGGGAGCCTGCGTGTCCGTAACCCCCGTGTCCACAGCAGAGGGAGAGCCTGCGTGTCCCTAACCCCCGTGTCCACAGCAGAGGGAGAGCCTGCGTGTCCCTAACCCTCGTGTCCACAGCAGAGGGGGAGCCTGCGTGTCCGTAACCCCCGTGTCCACAGCAGAGGGGGAGCCTGCGTGTCCCTAACCCTCGTGTCCACAGCAGAGGGGGAGCCTGCGTGTCCGTAACCCTCGTGTCCACAGCAGAGGGGGAGCCTGCGTGTCCCTAACCCCCGTGTCCACAGCAGAGGGGGAGCCTGCGTGTCCCTAACCCCCGTGTCCACAGCAGAGGGGGAGCCTGCGTGTCCCTAACCCCCGTGTCCACAGCAGAGGGGGAGCCTGCGTGTCCCTAACCCCCGTGTCCACAGCAGAGGGGGAGCCTGCGTGTCCCTAACCCCCGTGTCCACAGCAGAGGGGGAGCCTGCGTGTCCCTAACCCCCGTGTCCACAGCAGAGGGGGAGCCTGCGTGTCCCTAACCCCCGTGTCCACAGCAGAGGGAGAACCTGCGTGTCCCTAACCCTCGTGTCCACAGCAGAGGGGGAGGCTGCGTGTCCCTAACCCCCGTGTCCACAGCAGAGGGAGAGCCTGCGTGTCCCTAACCCCCGTGTCCACAGCAGAGGGGGAGGCTGCGTGTCCCTAACCCCCGTGTCCACAGCAGAGGGAGAGCCTGCGTGTCCCTAACCCCCGTGTCCACAGCAGAGGGGGAGCCTGCGTGTCCGTAACCCCCGTGTCCACAGCAGAGGGGGAGCCTGCGTGTCCGTAACCCCCGTGTCCACAGCAGAGGGAGAGGCTGCGTGTCCCTAACCCCCGTGTCCACAGCAGAGGGGGAGCCTGCGTGTCCGTAACCCCCGTGTCCACAGCAGAGGGAGAGCCTGCGTGTCCCTAACCCCCGTGTCCACAGCAGAGGGAGAACCTGCGTGTCCCTAACCCCCGTGTCCACAGCAGAGGGGGAGCCTGCGTGTCCATAACCCCCGTGTCCACAGCAGAGGGGGAGCCTGCGTGTCCCTAACCCCCGTGTCCACAGCAGAGGGGGAGCCTGCGTGTCCCTAACCCCCGTGTCCACAGCAGAGGGGGAGCCTGCGTGTCCCTAACCCCCGTGTCCACAGCAGAGGGAGAGCCGGCGTGTCCATAACCCCCGTGTCCACAGCAGAGGGAGAGCCGGCGTGTCCATAACCCCCGTGTCCACAGCAGGGGGAGAGCCGGCGTGTCCCGTACTTTCCCCCCTCCCCCCCCCCCCCCCCCCCCCCCCCCCATGATTACTGCTGGATCAGTTCTAACAGGTTATTACTGAACATGTGAACTTGGCCTGTAGTGGTTGTTGGAACATCTAGCATTGATGAGGTATTTGTCATCAGTATTAGATCAGCGAGATTCAGATTCCCCCCCCCCCCCCCCTCGACCTCTGGTGGCTGGAAGTGACATTGGTGAGCTCCAATCAGTGTCTGCTGTCAGAAATCCCCCCCATGGATCAAATATCCTGTTGCATGGTCAAAACTAGAATATTCCTGAAGACACCTTTTTTATTATATTTTTAACTTTTTTTTTTTTTTTTTTTTCAAAATCTTGGACACAATGTTTTTCCTATATATTTTCTGTATCCGGTTTCAGCAACTGTTTGCAGTAGGAAGTTGTATTGTTCTTCCATGCACCCATCACATGGCCGGGGCAGGGGGGGTATTCATTGGCTGAAAACTCCGAAGGTTCCTATTAAGCAACTGCAAGTAGAGATCTCAATAACTACGAAATTGGCAGAGTGCATTATGTTTTAGGCTGCCGTCACACTATCAGTATTTGGTCAGCATTTTACATCAGTATTTGTAAGCCAAAACCAGGAGTGGAACAATTAGATGAAAATTATAATAGTAACATAAGCACCACTTCTGCATTTATCACCCACTCCTGGTTTTGGCTTACAAATACTGATGGAAACTACTGACGAAATACTGCTAGTGTGATGGCAGTCTTATTCTAAGAATAAAACTTACCAAAATCCAGAGAAGCTCTTTAAGATTCGTTACGAAGTTTTCATAGATGTTTCTTTTTTCCATCATTATTATAGACGACCGCATGAGGGAAGCGAGGGTCCTCTCCAGGACAGGAAACCTATGGCTGCATAAAGATGGAGCCCCCCGACATTCCTTAGTTGTTTCCTGTCCTAGGTGTCTGTGGAATAAAACGGATCGATTTCCATCAGTGGTGAATCCATTTTTGATGTCCTTTTTACCGTCAGTGTGGCATCTGTTTTTTGGAAAACACACGAATGGCATGTGGGATACCATCTGCTTTTTTTTTTTTTTTTTTTTTTTTTTTTTTTTTTTTTTAAATCATTGCTTTTGCGAACAATTGCTCTGTGTAAATTAAAGCCACGTGAATGGCCCCAGAAACTGTAATGGGTACATGTTCTATCTGAAAAACAGGCGTCCGGTGTTTGAATGAGGCTTTAGGGTCTGTTTCCACGATCAGGATAGCCGGCGGTATCGTCGGAGCGGCTTAGCCGCTCTGCGGTAAGCCCCGCCCCCTTCTGGAGACGCGATGATGCCGGATGTGTTCACAGCACACATCCGGCATCATCGCTCCCCACCATAGGGCCCTGTGCTATATCTTGCGGCGACGCAGCGTCTCCGCAAGATATACGGACATGCTGCGATCTGAAAAGACGCGCAGCATGTCCGGAGTCGCAGGGCCGCCGCGTGCGTGTTACCACGCATAGTGGAGACGGGCTTTCATTAAATCCCCTCCACTATGCTGTAACATCTGGACGCTGCGTGTCTGACGCTGCGGCTCTATGCAGCGTCAGACACGCAGCGTTTCCTGATCGTGGAAACAGACCCTTACTGTTGGTTATAGTTCATCGCTGGGGGTCCCGTTAGGAAGAAGCTCTTTGATCCACCTATTAGTCACCGGGACCCTTCTACCAAATAAAGTGAGCCACTCCATTAAAGGTGCTTAAAGGGAACCTGTCACCCCCAAAATCGAAGGTGAGCTAAGCCCACCAGCATCAGGGGCTTATCTACAGCATTCTGTAATGCTGTAGATAAGCCCCCGATGTATCCTGAAAGATGAGAAAAAGAGGTTAGATTATAGTCACCCAGGGGCGGTCTCGCTGTGGTTCTGGTCCGATGGGCGTCGCAGTCCAGTCCGGGGCCCTCCCAACTTCTTACGATGACGTCCTCTTCTTGTCTTCACGCTGCGGCTCCGGGGCAGAGCAAAGTACTGCAGTGCGCAGGTGCCGGGAAAGGTCAGAGAGGCCCAGCACCTGAGCACTGCAGTACTTTGCTCTGCCTTCAACAGGGCAGACAAAGTACGCCGCAGCGTGAAGAGGATGTCATCATAAGAAGATGGGAGGCCCGGACCGCAACGCCCATCGGACCAGAACCGGGACCGCCCCTGGGTGAGTATAATCTAACCTCTTTTTCTCATCTTTCAGGATACATTGGGGTCTTATCTACAGCATTACAGAATGCTGTAGATAAGCCCCTGATGCCGGTGGGCTTAGCTCACCTTCGATTTTGGGGATGACAGGTTCCCTTTAAACAGTTGCTCCGTGGAATTTTCCTTTTTGCTAAATGTCTGTCCCTCTTCGATCCCCTGCCTCTGTCATTATATGGCTAGTGGGAGAGTTATTGGTAAAGTGACTGCATCTTGTTTTACATGTTACAGGTGTGATTACTGTCCTGTAGAAATGTGCTCATTATTTCCGGTTTCTTTTCAGGGGTGAATCAGTCGCGATTCAGGATAGGGGATCAAGAGTTTGAATCGTTACCTGCGTTGTTGGAATTTTACAAAATTCATTACCTGGACACTACCACTTTAATAGAGCCTGTTTCCAAGTCTAAGCAATCTGGAGTGATCCAGAGACAAGAAGAAGCGGAGTATGTCCGGGCTCTCTTTGACTTTAACGGTAATGATGATGAGGATCTTCCATTTAAGAAGGGAGACATCCTAAGAATCCGGGATAAACCTGAAGAGCAGTGGTGGAATGCAGAGGACAGCGAAGGAAGACGGGGCATGATACCTGTCCCCTATGTGGAAAAGTACAGGCCTCCCTCAACTCCCGGGTCCGCTCTGATTGGAGGTAACCAGGAAAATTCGCATCCGCAGCAACTGGGCGGGCCGGAGCCAGGGCCGTATGCCCAGCCCAGTGTCAACACACCGCTGCCTAACCTCCAGAATGGGCCCATTTTTGCCAGGGTTATCCAGAAGCGAGTGCCCAATGCCTACGACAAGACAGCCTTGGCTTTGGAGGTATATAATGGGTGCAGCTGTGAAGGAAAATCATCTCCAATGAATTTTCCTTTCAAGTCCAGTCTTTAGTCTAAATTACAATTTACAATTCCAGTATTACAAACTAGTTACCCTCCTGCGTGGTGAAAGAAGCTCAGATTCTCATTAGGCCTAATTCGGGAATCCGTTTATGGACTGCCCCTGATCTCCTGATCCAAACTCGAAAGCCTGGATTCCACCTAAGAAGCTGTGGAGTTTGGGCCAAGAGATCTACAGCCGGTCTGTACATCATGGTCAGTACATGGACCATGTTTCTCAGGCATCTGAGTCTGGCCTGACTCTGAGCTTCTAATTGAGTACGTTTTCTGTGTAAGGTCCCACAAATCCACCTGTACGAAGGGAACTCGTATCATTGTCACCAGAGGAGCTTTAATGCGATGGTTATAGCCCCTTATCACACAGATCCCAGAGTTTAGGGGGTGCATACTGGGAATGCCATCTGGCTGTTATGTAGATTTGGGGAAAGTGGAGTCAGCAGTGTATCACACTGATGGGGCTATTAGTGGCTAATGAAGCTCACTACTGTCCCCAAATGTCATTTTCAGCTGGATGACAGGCACAGTACCTCCTCTTCTTCCCATTGACTGATTCTCACTGCTGTATATTGGGGTGTATGATTAATTTTTTTGCCCTTGCATATGCATATTTGACTGCTGATTAGCCGATGTTTCCATTATTAAACTAGTAAATGTTCTTGTCGGTCTCCTCCAATATTGGATACGTTTTTAAACAGGTTCTCATAATCAACAGTTTTCCCATTTATTCTGTGGATAGGTCATGGGTATGATTGCTGAAGTTTGGCTGCTAAGACCCCCACAGATCTCGCGCAGAGTACCCTGTAGCTACATTAGTGAGTTTCTGCATGTAGTGGTCGTACATGCTCACTACTTCTTTTACACCGGACTGTGGGACTCCTGCACTTGTGATTTGTCAGGGTGCAAACATTCAGACCCTCAGCAATTCTTACATTTATCACCTTTTTTTTTCAATATACATGTCAGATAGCCGCTTTGACTATACCAGATCTCATTGTTGACTTGCATTTTAAGAAGCTAGTAGGAAGGAAGTGCAAATGTTTATTGTATGAAGGGGACTTTTTAGTTATTCATCTGTGTTAACATTGGAAACTCTGGAAGCAGAAGCTCAGAATAGATTCCATGTTGAGTCATATCTCGGCCACCTCAACACCATCGGAGCTATTGCAACCCCCGACCTGCTGTATCCTTCCCCATAATCCTGTAGAATGTAAACCCGCAAGGGCAGGGTCCTCTTCCCTCTGTACCAGTTTGTCATGGTTAGTTTACTGTAAGTGATATTTATATTTTGATGTAACCCCCTCTCATGTACAGCACCATGGAATTAATGGTGCTATATCAATATAATAATTTATTAACTGGGGATCCCCGTTTATAAGATCCTTATAGAAAGCGGCTGTTGGGATGACACGTTCACACACATGCTTCAGTACTATGTTCCATTAAACATGGTAAATTACAGCTGTCCATTAACATTAGTCATATAGAAGCCCAGCTCTTTATACCTGCACTGTAGCCAATGATCCCCCTGTGTAAAGGCATAGTAACATGGTGCACAGATCTGCTGCAACAAACCACTTCAAATACTATTCCTGTTCAATTCAGTGAAAAATCCAATAGGGAGAGAGAAAATGATTCAAAGACCTATTCAAAACCACCTTTGGGGGGGATAAAGGAATGTTTCCTCAAGTCGATTCATCTTTATAAAAATTTCAAAATTCTCAGATGCAGAATGCATTAAAAATGATGGTATGCTTATGTAAGCGGTTTTTCGGCGGAAAACAGCCGAAAAAAACACAAAATCCTGAGCGTGTGCAAATAGCCTAAAGGATCCCATAAAATGACTGTAAATATTAGAAAATGACTACAATTTCCATCTGTTATGATTCGCGCTTTGCTAAACCTGGAAACCTATTATTTTGCAGATCTGGTGGTCAGATTAAACGTCCGGTAAAAATACGGAGCGGATCTTAAATCCTTTTGGCTGTGCTGGTGAGAAAGCTAGGATGGAGCTGGTATCCAGATCCCTAGTGAATCACATGCCGACCTGTCAGTCTGGCAATAGCCATTGATTGGACCCTGTTGCCAGTGTCGGTCAGTGATTGTCGGCAGGTTGCGCCAGTTAATTGGTGTGCATATACCCAGCACGCTGGGCAATTGGGAATGTGTAATTCCTCATTCCCCTCCCAACAACCGTATGCGTGATGGGCCTTCTACACACATGAACAATGTCTCCATGCTTCTGGTGACCCCGACTGGTAATGCGATAGGGTTGTGTACAGATCTTTTAGGGACGAACGTAGCTCCGTGTGCCGCTGGATGTAGCCTCTCCAGCATCTGATTGAAGAGGAACATGCCAGCAATTTGTTTTTTCTCAGATAACGAATGAATCCAAAAAAATGTAGACCTATACATACCTTCCTATATACCGTATTTTCTGGTGTATGAGACGACTGGGCATATAAGACGACCCCCAACTTTTCCATATAAAATATGGAATTTGGGATATACCCGCCGTATAAGACGGGAGTCATCTTATACACCCAGTCATCTTATATGGCGTGTGGTTCCCAGGGTCTGGAGGAGAGGAGACTCCTTCAGGCCCCGGGATCCATATTCATGTAAAAAAAATAAAGAATAAAAATATGGAATATACTCAACCCCCCCCCCCCCCCCCCCCCCTGGCCGGACCAGCGTCTGCCTCCGTTCCTAAGAATGCAGTGAGTGAAGGACCTGCGATGACGTCGCGGGGGGGGGGTGAGTATATTCCATATTTTTATTCTTTATTTTTTATATGGATCCCAGGGCCTGAAGGAGTCTCCTCTCCTCCAGACCCTGGGAACCATCCAGGATCGCTCCGTGCCCCCGTACTCGGCGTATAACACGACCCCCGACTTCTGGGACAATTTTTAGGGGTTAAAAATTAGTCTTATACGCCGGAAAATACGGTAATTGGAGCTGTGCAGAGGGTCAGTAGGGCCTGATTTACTTTTATTGGCCCGTTAATAACTATTTATATACCGTATATACTCGAGTATAAGCCGACCCGAGTATAAGCCGACCCCCCTAATTTTGCCACAAAAAACTGGGAAAACTTATTGACTCGAGTATAAGCCTAGGGTGGAAATGCAGCATTTACCGGTGAATTTCAAAAATAAAAATAGATCATTATTTCCCCATAGCTGTGCCATATAGTGCTCTGCACCGTTCATATTTCCCCATAGGTGTGAACCATATAGTGCTCTGCACCGTTCATTGTGCCCCCTAGCTGTGCCATATACGGTGCTCTGCACCGTTCATTGTGCCCCATAGATGTGCCATATACGGTGCTCTGCACCGTTCACTGCCCCATAGCTGTGCTGTGCCATATACGGTGCTCTGCACCGTTCACTGTGCCCCATAGCTGTGCCATATACGGTGCTCTGCACCGTTCACTGTGCCCCATAGCTGTGCTGTGCCATATACGGTGCTCTGCACCGTTCACTGTGCCCCATAGCTGTGCTGTGCCATATACGGTGCTCTGCACCGTTCACTGTGCCCCATAGATGTGCCATATACGGTGCTCTGCACCGTTCACTGTGCCCCATAGATGTGCCATATACGGTGCTCTGCACCGTTCACTGTGCCCCATAGCTGTGCTGTGCCATATACGGTGCTCTGCACCGTTCACTGTGCCCCATAGATGTTCCACATAAATTTGTGCCGCCGCTGCCGCAATAAAGAAAAAAAAACACATACTCACCTCCCTTGATTGCAGCTCCCGGCGTCTCGTTCCGGCGCCTCCATCTTCCCGGCGTCTCTGCTCTGACTGATCAGGCAGAGGGCGCCGCGCACACTATATGCGTCATCGCGCCCTCTGCCTGAACAGTCAGAGAGCAGAGACGCCGGGAAGATGGAGGCGCCGGCCGGGAAGATGGATCGGCGCCCGGCGGCTGGAACGAGGACAGGTGAATATGCTATACTCACCTAGTCCTGGCGATCCTCGCGCTGTCCCCTCCTGTCTTCGGTGCCGCAGCTTCTTTCTCTATCAGCGGTCACCGGCACCGCTGATTAGAGAAATGAATAAGCGGCTCCGCCCCTATGGGAGGTGGAGCCGCTTATTCATTTCTGTAATGAGCGGTCCCACGTGACCGCTGAAGAGAGGAAGAAACTGCAGCGCCGAAGCCCGTGGGACGGCAGGGACAGCGCGAGGATCGCTGGGACTAGGTAAGTACCGTAAGTATACCTCAGTGCCCTCAGCCCCTCACCCGCCGACCCCACCGCTACCGTGACTCGAGTATAAGCCGAGGGGGGCACTTTCAGCCCAAAAATTTGGGCTGAAAATCTCGGCTTATACTCGAGTATATACGGTAACTTAAAACTGGTATTTCTGCCTAAAGTCTTTCCATTTTCTGTAAGTGTAGGACACCATTATATTGCAGGCTTTTGTCTGGATGGCATGCTGCTTAGAGCTCTTTCTCCTTACAGGGGTATTCTTGTTATCTGCTGCAGTGCTTTTGCTTATATTTTTTTTTTTTTTTTTTGTTTAAATAGTTTTTTATTGAAAGCAAATGTGAACAATACAATTTATGCATTTTCCAGTATTTTGCAAAATTTTAATATTTTCCAAGCCCCCAACAATCCCAACAAAACCCAACCCCCCCCCTCCCCTGACAGCTCATACCCAGTTATACTTTTGTTACCAGTATTGATGGTTCTTTGAGCCATTTGACTCACTTATGTCCGCTTGTTCCTCTAGCACTCTCTTCCTTTCAGAGGCCCTCATCCTCCCATTTCCCATAACTACTCATCCCAGCTCGAGCCACGGAGACCACATTTTGTCAAATGTTTCTATTTTCCCACGTCTTTTATAGACCCCCTTTTCCAAATTGAGACCATATTTAACATAATTCAGGAATTCACCCCTTGTAGGCGGTTCCTCTTTGATCCAGTTCCTTGCTATTACCTTCCTTGCCATATATAATAGCCTAGCTATTGCTATCTTCCAGGTGTTATCCACTCTGATTTCCTCTACATGTCCCAGTATACACACTATCGGATCCCTCGGCACTCTGCATTTATACGCCCCTTCCACACGGCTCATTACCACCAACCAGAAAGCAACCAGTCTTGGACATGTCCACATCATGTGGTATATTCCTGCATTCTCAGTCCCACATCTCGGGCATTCGGAGTCAGCACGCAACCCCGCTCTGTGCAACACTTCCGGTGATTTATAGACTCTGTGTAAGATGTACAGCTGCGATAGTCTGTACGGCTCACTCAGTGACACTCGTGGAACCCACTCCAACACCGACTCCCAGGTTTCATCCTCCATTGGGCCTAAATCTCTTTCCCATTTCGCTCTCGCTTTTAAAGGGAAGTCTAGCAGATGTGCATGTAGAAGGTCCTTATAAAGGGTGGTAATGACTCCCCTTGTGGACCCTTCCCCACACACGTATTCCAGAACTATGTCCTCCTGGATCTCAATACCACCACCCTTGTTCTGAGCTTTAAAAGCATGTTTCATCTGAGCATATTGATATTCCCCAGTCGGTCTCAGTCCAAACTCCCTTTGCAGCTGCGAAAAGGACTTTAATCCTTGTTGTTGAATTATCTGAGCCACCAAGTGGATTCCTTTGGCCTGCCACTCCGCCAGCACTCCAAGGGCCGCAAACTCAACCAAATTATTATTAAACCATATCGGTGTAAATTTAGTCAGCCCCGTGACCCCCCGAATCTGTCGCAGTCTGGTCCATAATTTATATATCAAAAACATAGTTGGGTATAATTTCCCCAATGCATCCAAGGAACCATCCTCCAGACACTGCGCTACCGGTCGTCGGTCCGTCATCCCCTCCATCAAGTGCTGTACCGCATTGGAAGACGCCTCCCGCGCCCAGCCCTTCAAATGTTGGCTCTGGGCTGCAAGAAAATATAACTCAGGATTAGGTAAAGCCAATCCTCCATCTTCCTTGGGTCGCTGAAGCGTCTCCAGGCGAATACGTGGGCACCGCCTCCCCCATATCAGACTTCTAAATAGAGCATTAATCTGCCGGAATTTCCCACGTGGAATCCAAACTGGCGCATTATGTAGGACGTAGAGTAATTTGGGCATCACAACCATTTTAATGAGATTAACCCTACCTACCACCGATAAGTGTAATTTATTCCACGCATCCACTTTTGCTTTAAGAGCGCCCATGAGAGGTGTCAAATTCCTATATAAAAACTCTGTAACTGGCATCGAGATCCATATTCCCAGGTATTTGAAAAGGGATACTACCTTAAGCCGCCCCTCTCCCAATGGCTCACTTCTACTCTCCTCCACCTCATCCACCTCAAAGAGGACCGATTTATCCCAGTTTATCCTCAATCCCGATAAGTCTCCAAATTTCCCAACGATCTCGATAGCCCCCTTCAAGGCTTCATCCGGGTCCGCCAGGAACAGTAAGATGTCATCTGCATATAATGCAATCTTCTCCTCCACACTCCCATATCTGAACCCAGGGACCTCATCCGATTGCCGGATCTTGGCGGCCAGTGGCTCCACAGCTAAGGCAAACAGAAGGGGCGACAGTGGGCAACCCTGCCTCGTACCTCTGGCCAGCTTTATAGGCTGAGAAAGCTCCCCATTCACTCTAATTCTAGCTGTTGGTAGTGAGTATAACAGTTGAGTCCACGCCACAAATTGCGGGCCAATACCCATACATTTCAACACCCGCCAGATATATCCCCACTCCACACTGTCAAACGCCTTATGGGCATCCAAGGATGCAATAACCCTTCGGCCACAATTGTCAGACTTCAGCTGCAGGTTCATATGCAGCCTCCGCAGATTAACCGCTGTAGATCTGTCAGGCATAAAACCAGATTGATCCGGATGTACAAGGTTAGCAATGACGCTGGACAAACGGGTAGCTAACACCTTGGCCAAGAGCTTGACATCGATGGTTAACAGAGAGATTGGCCGATATGACTCAGGCTTCCCCAGATCCTTATCCTCCTTCGGAATAACCACTATATTAGCCTCCCTCATAGATGCTGGGAGAAACCCTTGGCATCCAGCCTCCTCCAGTACTAACTTTAATCTGGGAATCAGCACTTCCTCCAAACTTTTATAGATTTCGGCTGGTAACCCATCAACCCCAGGTGCCTTCCCATTGGCCATAGACTTCAGCGCCCGACTCAGTTCCTCCTCGGTGATAGGGGCATCGAGGCTCACCCTATCCTCCTCACTCAATTTCGGAAGACCCAGACTCTCAAGGAAAGTCTCCGTTTCTCCGGCTGACTCATTGACCTTGGAGGAATATAAGTCCGCGTAAAAGTCCGCAAAGACCTTTATAATATCCGGTGTTTCAGATACCCTGCTCCCCCCATCCGAAACCAACGAGTGTACATACGAGGTACTACGCTGAGCCGCGGCTACCACCGATAGCATGTGTCCAACTGTCTCTCCCTCCTGAAAATAAGCCACCCTCTGAAACTCCCGCTTCCTTTCAGCTTTCCCCAGCAGAATCTTTTCCATACAATTTTGCGCTGTTCTCAATCTTTTCTCTGCCTCGGAAGTCCCCAGCACAACCATCTCGTCCTCCGCGGCTTTCAGCTCCTCCAACGCCACTCTCTCCGCTTCCCTCGTCTTCCTCTTACACCTACTAATGTCTCTAAATAGTAACCCTCTCAGGTACGCTTTCATTGCATCCCAAACGATTAGAGCATCTGTACTCCCATCATTTAACGCAAAGAATTCCGTCACCTCCTTCCCTATACCGTCCAAGTCAATGCTCTGTAACCAGTTAGGATGGATCTTCCATTCTCTCCCGCTTGCGGTCCGTGTCCCCAACAACCTAACCTCTACCTCAATTGGACTATGATCCGAAAGGGCCCTCGGCAGATAACGCACCTCCCCCACCATTGTGTCCAACAGGCGATTACCCAGTGCCATATCAATTCTGGATAGCGTAGCATGAGCCGGTGAATAGCACGAGTATCCTCTCTCCCCAACATGTCTGACTCTCCATAGATCAATCATGCCTAATTCACGCACATAGGTTCTAAATGTTGTAGTGTGCCCCTCCGACCTATTCTGGGTGTTCTTATTTTTATCCCAAAAGTCATCACATATATTGTTCAAATCCCCAATAATTAAGATTGGCAGTGGTTCCCATCGTCCCACCCTCTCCAATACCTCCCTGATCTTCTTACTTGAATATGGAGGTGGAATATACATTGCCGCAACACACAATCTCACTCCATACAATATACATTGTATCACCACATACTGACCCTCAGCATCCACGCATACTTTCACGTGCTTTTGCTTATATAATAAACCTTACATGCTCTGTAGGGGGATTCTGATTAATTTTGCTAAAGATTTGCCTCGGTCAGCTCTCACTACATTATGTACTGATGAAGTTCTCTGATTGCGGATTTAATTTTATTAAAATCTGCTTACATACGTCACTTTCTCTCCTACTATGCCAGTGGGATTAGCCGTGCTCTCATGTGAGCAGGCTTAGGGTACCGTTACACTATACGATTTACCAACGATCACGACCAGCGATACGACCTGGCCGTGATCGTAAGTCGTTGTGTGGTTGCTGGAAAGCTGTCACACAGACAGCTCTCCAGCGACCAACGATGCCGAGGTCCCCGGGTAACCAGGGTAAACATCGGGTTACTAAGCGCAGGGCCACGCTTAGTAACCCGATGTTTACCCTGGTTACCAGCGTAAAAAAACAAACAAACAGTACATACTTACATTCCGGTGTCTGTCCCTTGCCGCGCTGTGCTCTTTCACTTTACGGCCGGCAGTCAGTCAGTGCGGGAAGCAGACGGCAAGGGACCTGACGGACACCAGAATGTAAGTATGTGCTTTGTTTTTTTTTTTACATTTACGATGGTAACCAGGATAAACATCGGGTTACTAAGCGCGGCCTTGCGCTTAGTAACCCGATGTTTACCCTGGTTACAAGCGAACGCATTGCTGGATCGGTGTCACACACACCGATCCAGCGACGAAAGAATGTTCCAAACGATCTGCTACGACGTACGATTCTCAGCAGGGTCCCTGATTGCTGCTGCATGTCAGACACAGCGATATCGTATGGATATCGCTGGAACGTCATGGATCGTACCGTCGTAGCGACAAAAGTGCCACTGTGAGACGGTACCCTTGGTTGGGTCCCCCCTTTCCTTTACAGTTAGGAAACAGCTGGGGCTTCACATGAGTGTGTATCTAGTGATCTTACCAATCATCCCTTCCAATCTTGGTTCATTCCTTCAAAATGGCTTTATTATCTTAGAAAAGTACATGGGAACGGAAACGCATCGGGCAATTTAATGCATTGTCCAGGTAGACTACTACAGGAGCCATTGTGTCCCTTTAAAGTTACCGCCACAGCATTAAAGTAGTTTTCTAGTATATTAAAGAAAAAAATTAGCCTTCCCGATTGCTCCAGTACTGATGTCCCGGTGGTTCCTGTCAGTCTTCTTGGCAGCGATTGTCATTTACATCAACATGAGGCTGCAGCCAATCAATGACCTGGGCAGTGCTAAATGCGTGTAGGCTAGTGACAGCTGAGACTAGTGATTGACTGCAGCTATCCCCTGAACACTGGTGGGGACCATCAAAGTACTGGTGGGGGAGCTACAGGGGAATTGAACATGCAATCGTTTTTTTATAAACTTTCCCGATGTTAGGTTGTACAAGAATTAAATTGTCCTATTTAAAGGGGGGTCATCCACTTATTAATATTGGTGATGTATTCTAAGAATACGTCATCAAGATCAGGTTGGTGAGCGTCCGTTGAATAGGAGCTGAGCAGCACCAGCCACTAATCGGTGTCCAGAGATGTGCTGGTCCGCATAGTACACTGGTCACATCCTTCTGAAGCTGGTAACATAACCGGTTGGGGTGGGGGGGGGTGCTTCCGCTGTCTGATCACCACTATCTTATATAAATTATGTATCCTAGGGATAGGGTAAGGCTTGAGTATCCATGTACTAGACAACCCTTTTAACACAAAGGTTGATGATTGTGGATTGTATCAGACAGTGAGATACAGATGTATAAATAAATCAATCCTTTGGGGGGGGGGGCTGTAGTCTGGCAATAACCTCTTCAGTAGAAGGTGCCCAACAGCGCTCTGTAAAGCTTCATGTCTGTGAATGCATACTCTGTAAATTTGTATGTTAATTAGGATGTCCACATTTGCAATTACAAATGTAAATTTTTTTTTTTGTGGCATCTATAATTAAAAATGAACCCCTTGATGTCGGTGTGAACCAAACACTGGTCCATGCTTGCTTATATCAATGTGGGGAAAGCCTCGCGTCACCCAACCCATCTTTCCTGATATTTGTGACTACAGGAGACGCTGGATGCCCTGGTTCCCATTACATCTTTTGCCAACCTTTACAGTTGTTCTATCAAATTTTGCTGATACCTTGTGTTAGGAACCTAATTAAAATGATTGTTAAGCATAAAAGATTTGCAAGGGTCTGAATCGGTGGTAACAGACTACCGATGTGGCTCCTGGACCAGAGTTCTGCGACTCTTTGCTCAAATCTAAGTGTTGCCCACAAGTTTAGAAATGTCAGAGATGGGATAGTTCTAAAATAACAATGTTAGGTAAACTACTCATTGCGGTACTGCTCCTGTGGCCTTCTGTAAGACCAGTTAGGTCATTCTTACCTTTATCACCACCATTTCCTGGCTTCTAGCAATGACATTGTCACATGGATTCGTGACTGCTCCCGCCAGTTGCCGACATCAGAAGCTCCATATTACTCGGGTTATTTTTTATCATTCAAAACGTTTGTTTCGGGGCAAACAAATATTAGGATGCAGAAAAAGTTATCGGATTGCTGAAGAGATGTAGAAACCTTACAAATAATTGCATTTACATGAACTGAATGAAAACTGAGAATCTAAGCATTGGCCAGTTTAACACATGGTAGCAATCCAGTATCTTTGGAATATGGCATATTAATAATTCTATTTCTGAAATCGGACAGCAAAGCAATAACTTTACACATCTACTTTTTTTTTTTTTTTTTTTACATGCTGCAATTATTGAGGCAGCTTGTGATAAAAATGTGTGTATGTGTATATACATATATATATATATATTTTTTTTTTTTATATATATATATATATTTATTATTATTATTATTATTTTATTTTTTTATTTTTTATTTTTCTCCCAGAAGTAAATGATATAGAAATCAAACAGGTAATATCAAGCAGGGCTGTTGAGTCGGTAAGCCACAGTTGCGACTCCGACTCCTGGATTTTATCAGGCTCCGACTCAGACTCCTTCATAAATGGCCAATTCGTAACAATAAATTTACTGTTGTCAAATATTAACATCGTGCTTATTCCGTTTCTCACCATATAAGTAATCAGACCACTTAGAGCAAAAACTATATTTATTAGAATATAGCAAATAACTTTTATAAACTCTTGTAAGTAAATATGCAATAAACACTGTTATGCAGTTAATAAGAAGAAATCTATAAATTTGTCCTCAGAAAAAGTATTGCCTCTGTCAGATCCTCCTTCATGGATGCCCTCAAATCTGATCTAATTATTTTGAGAGCAGAGAACAACCTCTCTACACTAACTTGGGTTGGTGGCAAAGCAGTAACCACTCGGGCAACATCTCTGACAATGTCAGGATACAGAGGAATCGCTTGTTGCACTGTTATTGTTGATGAACGGTCAAGTTTCTCAATTTCTTTTAGTGCACATGAAAAATTCTGCTGAAGTGTACTGGCTGTGTTCTTTGATGGGGATGACTCTTCTATGCGGGAACGCTTTCCACTATCCTTGTGATCCAAATATTTTTCGAAATTAAATTCTTCATCCGTTGATGAGGGTGAAGATGTGGCAGGGCGACCAAATTCTTCTTGTTCCTCCTGACTGTTCTGCAACCCTTTCATCCTTACTGCTATTTCAAACAGAGCTTCTTTTCCTTTAGTTAGCAGTTGATCATCTAGAACAGTGTTTCTCAACTCCAGTCCTCAAGACCCACCAACAGGTCACGTTTTCAGGATTTCCTTAGTATAATTTCATCACCTGGTCAGGCATTCATTCCATCACCTGTGCGATTCTAAGGAAATCCTGAATACATGACCTGTTTGTGGGTCTTGAGGACCGGAGTTGAGAAACACTGATCTAGAAGAATCCGATGCATTGGGTTTACATAAACAGCTGCCAATAGAATGTTATTTTGTAATAGTAGCTCAGCTCCTCTCTCCGTTTCATTGATGTAGCAATGCCACTTGCAATTAACCCTCCTCTTTGGGACAGGCGAAACATCAGGTTCTTCCACTCCTTTAAGAAAATACCTGGAGTTACATCCTCTGCTTGTAAGTTTTTAGTCACTGTAAATGGGTGCTCTAGCAATTTTTCCAGCTCAGTCACCTGATTCCACTGACTTTCATTTAGCGTCAGTTGAGGGTTAGCCATGTCTACAAGAAAGGTTTTCAGTTCAACCAAGCGCTGAATCATTAAGTAAGTACTGCCCATCGTGTGGCTTGATCAATAATTCCCCCTTTTCCATCACGTCTCTTCAACATTGAGGCAACAGTAGCCAATTTTCTCACCTTGCCAATCAGTGCAGCATGTCCTTCTTGCAGACTCTCTTATAGCCAGCTGTAGCATATGCACAACACAGCGCATGTGATGAATGAAAGAACGTATTGACACAGTTTCAACAAGATCTAAACTATCATGTTGCTGTTCATTTGAAGCAACTTCTGTTTGCTCCTCAGTTACAATACTGTGTTCCTCTTATTTCAAACATTTCTGTGTCTGTGGACCCAGAATGTTCTTCTAGCTGCTGGTCACCATCATTACTCTCATTCATTAGCTTAATATTACTTATCATATTTGAAGCATTGTCAGTTACGACAGAAAGAACTTGCTCTTTTTTAAGTTCATGGTCTTGCAGAACCTTTTCCACCAAGACCTGGAGAAACTCACTGGTGTGATGAGCTTTGGTGTCTTTTACTGCCAATGTCTTGGTAACTATTTCATTTTTGTCACAAACAAATCGGACATTGATGGCAAAATAGTTCACTCTGTGACGTGTGCAGGCATCCATTTTAAGAAACAGAAAGCGTCCCTTGAGAGTTTTTTTAAGTTCTTCCTTTTGTTTAAAAGCTTCTTCGATTAATAATTTTCTAATACTCTCTCTCTCAAGAGAAACACCAAGCTTGCGGGCCATTTCCCCATTCAGACACACAAAAGCTGGTCGTGAACATAATGAAATAGGCACACTATCCTTTACAACAAGCTCCTAAGATCTGTTTTTTAAATGTATCTACTGTCATTGTCACAGTAACTTTGTCACTGACAAAATATCTTGCAACTGATGGCTGCAAAGTTCTCTGCTCCTTTGTTTGGCTGGGAGAGCTGGGCACTGGTTCATTGGTTTGGATGCAGTCTTTCTCATCCACAGCTTTCAGTACTTGTGGATGAAAGCGCTGTAAATGTCTCTTTAGATTAGAAGCTCTGGTAGGAGCATTTTTATCTTTGCCTGAATATGCACTGATCTTGGCTTCACAGCATTTGTTTTCGTCTGGATCATTTGTCATACACTGACAGACATAATGTTTTCTATCATGAGTGATGGTGAATTGTTCAAATACAGCTGATTTAATGTGACGCTTCTTTAACATTATCAGGTTTTTAATTCTGCATTCTCAATCCAAATGACAATTGTTTTTTCTAAAAACAATTGTACAAAATTATTGCCAGGTCCTACAACTGATATAGTGGTCAGTAATACTGTTATTCCTCATGTACTGATGCAAAGTTTATTGAAAGGATAATACTTCTTAGTCTTCCTCTTCTGAGTAGCAGCTGTGAGATGCTTGGAAGACACACACAAAACATCTAGTCTAGAGGAGGAGCTTTACTACTAAAGGTACCGTCACACTTAGCGACGCTGCAGCGATACCGACAACGATCCGGATCGCTGCAGCGTCGCTGGAGAGCTGTCACACAGACAGCTCTCCTGCGACCAACGATCCCGAGGTCCCCGGTAACCAGGGTAAACATCGGGTAACTAAGCGCAGGGCCGCGCTTAGTAACCCGATGTTTACCCTGGTTACCAGCGTAAAAAAACAAACAGTACATACTTACATTCAGCTGTCTGTCCCTTGCCGTCTGGTTCCTGCACTGACTGCTGGCTGTAAAGTGAAAGTGAAAGCATAGCACAGCGGTGAGTCACACAGCGGTGACTCACCGCTGTGGCTGTGCTCTGCTTTCACTTTACGGCCAGGAGTCAGTGCAGGAACCAGACGGCAAGGGACAGACAGCTGAATGTAAGTATGTACTGTTTGTTTTTTTACGCTGGTAACCAGGGTAAACATCGGGTTACTAAGCGCGGCCCTGCGCTTAGTTACCCGATGTTTACCCTGGTTACCAGTGAAGACATCGCTGAATCGGTGTCACACACGCCGATTCAGCGATGTCTACGGGGAGTCCAGCGACCAAATAAAGTTCTGGACTTTCTTCCCCGACCAGCAACATCACAGCAGGGGCCTGATCGCTGCTGCCTGTCACACTGGACGATATCGCTAGCGAGGACGCTGCAACGTCACGGATCGCTAGCGATATCGTCTAGTGTGACAGTACCTTAAGAATTTGCAACACATTTTCACTTTCAGTTTCATACATTGTAAGTAGGGGGGTTGGGGCAGCATGAGGTTAACCAAGTATAAGATTAGATAAGGGCAGTGGAGAACAGTGACACACAAGAAGTAAAGGTACCGTCACACTAAGCGACGCTGCAGCGATACCGACAACGATGTTGATCGCTGCAGCGTCGCTGTTTGGTCGCTGGTGAGCCGTCACACAGACAGCTCTCCAGTCACCAACGATCGTGAAGTCCCCGGGTAACTAGGGTAAATATCGGGTTACTAAGCGCAGGGCCACGCTTAGTAACCCGATGTTTACCCTGGTTACCGTTGTAAATGTTAAAAAACAAACACTACATACTTACATTCCGATGTCTGGTCAGGTCCCTCGCCTTCAGCTTCCAGCACTGACTGAGCGCCGGCCGTAAAGTACAGCGGTGACGTCACCACTGTGCTTTGCTTTACGGCTGGCCGGCGCTCACCAGTCAGTGCGGGAAGCTGAAGGCGAGGGACATGACCAGACACCGGGAATGTAAGTATGTAGTGTTTGTTTTTTTTACATTTACAACGGTAACCAGGGTAAACATCGGGTTACTAAGCGCGGCCCTGCGCTTAGTAACCCAATGTTTACCCTGGTTACCAGTGAAGACATCGCTGAATCGACGTCACACACGCCGATTCAGCGATGTCAGCGGGAGATCCAGCGACAAAATAAAGTGCTGGACTTTCCTCAGCGACCAACGATCTCCCAGCAGGGGCCTGATCGTTGGTCGCTGTCACACATAACGATTTTGTTAACGATATCGTTGCTAGGTCACAAAAAGCAACGATATCGTTAACGATATCGTTATGTGACGGTACCATAAGAAATGTCTCTTATCTCCAGCAGAACTGCTTATCACTGTTGTTCATAGTTTGATAGAACATATATATTTATATTTGAGTAACATTTATAAAATTCATATGAAAGTTCAATTATGAAATATTAATACATTTTATTTAAAGTCGGAGTCGGTACATTTCTACCGACTCCAACCAAATCTAACTCCGACTCCAAAACTCCGACTCCACAGCCCTGATATCAAGTAACTTTATGCTTCTACAAGCTTTAGATCGATATTAAAAAAATAAATAAAATGCGTGTAAGTACAATGGTGGTTTTCTAACCCCTTAATGGGTTTGTTCTCTGCTTTACAGCTCCCTCATAATCGGCATAGGGAGGAGGGAAAAAGTCTCTGCTCACTTCCCAGATCTGTGTTGCTCCTCCATCATCTCGGCATACCCCACCAGTTTGATGGGATGAACCTCAATGCATGTTATGTGAACGCTGCAGCCAAACAGTAACTGCTGATTGCTTGCAGTTGTCACATTTTAGCTGAGCCAGAGCATTTTCTTGTCCAAAGTGTGAGTACTGTGTGATACAGATGGATGCTGAGTGCTAAAGAAAAAGCTGCTCGTATTTTTATTTTCATTACTTTTTTACATGTGGCTTATGTAATGAGTATCTTTTTCATTAGCCTTCAGGTTGGGTGTGCACACTACCGGAATTATCTTTATCTGTCAATGCTGTGCAGCTTTCACTAGTAAATGTTAAGCCTCTTCCTTTTTTTTCAGTGCTAATTTTGTTTTCTCTTCAACAGGTTGGTGACCTAGTAAAGGTAACAAAGATTAACGTCAGTGGTCAATGGGAGGGAGAATGCAATGGAAAATATGGTCATTTTCCTTTCACACACGTGCGTCTGCTGGACCAACAAAACCCGGATGAAGACTTCAGCTGAGTGTGACCTGGAGCCCTTTCTAAAATTCGAACAATCTTGCTGTTTCCCTCTTTCCAGCTGCCATCTAGACTGCCTTCCACAGGTTATTTAGCCAATGAAAGTAGTAGTACCCCAGAATCCCTCTCAATTGCAATGGTTCCGTTCCTATGAGATTTGGCAGAGTTGGGGGACGAGCTTGGATTGCGTCTTGAAAGTAGGCAGAATATGAATGCCGTCCCACAGACGCAGCCAGCTGCACGGTCGCTTGTAGGAAGGAATCTTATTTGAACACAAGACTTTTTCTAGGGCCTTTCTTGTATCTTCCTTGATCTTTCCCAGATTGGACATCGCCAATTTGTATTCCGGATTCTCACATCTATTACGGTCTCTAATTGGGTCTGGTCATTGAGGCTAATAAGCCAGTGTAGGTGTTCATTCTCCTAAAGAAGAGCTCGTCTTCCTTTCTGCCAGTCCCAGTATAAATGCTTTAGTTTTCGAAGGTCCGAGCTGTGGTTTTCAGCCCAGTTCCTGACGGCTTGGACCAACACCCTCATTTTCCTTTTCCTTATGAATGTTCAATACTAAGTAACACGTCACGTCAGAACGCTTGACGGAAGAGTGAAAACTGCGTTTAACGTGCGACCTTATAATTCCATCACGTGCCTGAATCCTTGGATTATTGCATATTTACATGCATCTTTTGTTGCCAATAAGGACTTTTTTATATATATAACATAAGCTCCTTAATAATTTGCCCCCCCTGTAGCGCATCCCCTGCATACACTTTTTAGAAATATATATAATTTTTTTTTTCCTATGGGGAACAAGTAAGAACACACTAATTGTTAAATATGGAAATGATGTATTTTATGTTGATATGTAGAAACTACTAAAATAAAGACAATTTAATGAAAGGGGGTGAAAAGGATAATTAAATCACTGTGGTATTTCTGCCTTTGTATTGCTTTGACCTAAAACCTCAATGTATTTTAGAAGTCTCTCCTGAATGGCTTCGGTGCTTTTATCTGAGCTCTTAAGAGGCATGTAGGAATTTAGAGATTTCCATAGAATGTATCATAACATAAGGAGTTGGTTTTTTTTTTTTTTTTTTTTGCTTTTTTTCTATGACTAGTAAAATAGAATTGGGTAGTTCTGATTAGAATTGGTCCATCGTGTGCCTCGAGAACAGACTGGATACCGCTGATTTTTGTTTGGCGCTACAGAAGGCACTTTGGATATTTTTTTTTACTTGTCTGGCAATAAGAACCTTCATAGACATCAATAGACAAGAACCCAAAAATGTTCCGCACCAGAGTTGGAAACGCGCTGGTTCCTGATAGATTTACCCCCTGACTGAGCACTCTTCTCTGGTGTGCCGCCGTGTATATGGAAAAGCCAAAGGTATTAGATTGTGTTCGGTTGACATGGACATCTCATGAGACGTTCTTCACGTGACCTGCAGAGTGTTCTGGCAGGGATTTTCAGATTGTGCCTTCGGGATTGTCAGTTACAAGGCTCACGGCACTCCTTATGTGCTGCATATTGGCTTCAACTCATTAGCGTTGCCTTGTTTAGGAGATTGTCTTTTTTTTGCCTTTTTAATCTCGTTTGCTGTAGAGTGTAATTTAAGACTCCCATTACATTTCAAGTTTCCAGTTTTGTGGGACCATTTTGCAGCACTTTCCTCAGAAGCGATTATTAGACCAGTTATGTAAATCTTGTTGCTTTGCTGTTGTCCTAATGATACTGAACTGTTTTATGAATGCTCTTCAGTTTCGGATATTTCGGGAAGTGCAATTTCTCACAATTTTTGTTGGCCATGGACAGTGCTGTAGGCTTTTGGAGCTGGTCCGATCACTCTGGAGGCCATTTTGACTTGTCCAGCAATACCTGTAGAAAAACATAAAACTGGATGCTAAAATCTGATTATGCATAGCATGAGCATGTGTTCTTCCAACTAAAATACAGGAAATGCTAAACCAACGTGACATATAGATGTAATGTCATATAAACTAGGGTTTCAGTAAGTCTTATGCCTGGTATTGACTGTTGAAAAGGTTTTTCTCCTTTAGAAAAAACCTCTAGTACAGGGGCAGTTTTTCACCCTCCCAAAAAACTAAACAAAACTTGCCCTTCCCAGGTCCTGCGCTGAGTCTCTGCTGCTAGTCTTGGTATCTGGCTGCAGCCCTGTCCACATGCAGAAAATAACAATCGGGGAGCTCTGTCACTCTGCCTGAGTGGATGACCCAAGGCTGCAGACGATCAGCCATCTGGAGCCGCATGAGAAGGTGCTGGACCTGTGGAGATTGAAAAAAGCATCATGTATTGTATGTAAACCAAACTGTAATCATGAAATGGGATTTTCTGAAGGTGAAAAACACTCTGTAATTTAAGATTAATTTTTTGCTAGACCAAACTCCTCCTGAGTAAAGGATTAGAGACTATGAACACTAACCTGCATTGTAGAACACTATTGTATATAACTAAATAAACTGGTGCTCCTGTCAGTAACAGAGAAATTAACTTACGGTAATAACCAAAATGCAGTTTTTTGTTTTTTCTTGATATAAGTGTGTATGCACATCTCTTCCAATAACCATTAAAGATGAATGCACGTCTGAAGCTAGATAAGGAAATAAGACTTTTAAGAACCTCATCTACACATTGCAGACATTTTCTCTGCAAAAATTGATCTACGGTGCAGATTTTGAAATCCATTGCACGGTCATTCCTTTATTGTGGATTTCAGCCCTTGTAACAAATCCACACGATAAAATGCCCAGATACTAATGTTACTCTTGATACAGCTTTTCTTATGGAAAGTCTGCAAATTGTTCCATGTGCATTTAACCTAGATAGGGTTGTTGGTTTTTATACTTTTTTGTACAGCATATTTGTATGTTAAGTTCTGTAACTTCCAATTCATGTGAATTTTCATTATTTCTTTGCTGCCAGTGAATGGGAACATCCTGGTTTAAATCCAGAAGCTCAAAACCCTTAGATAAGCCCCCGATGTAACCTGAAAGATAAGAAAAGCAAGTTAGATTATACTAGGGGCAATCCTGGTCCGGGTCCAGCGCATCCCATCTTCATACAATGACGTCCTCTTCTTTGCTTCTTGTCGCAGCTCCGGCAAAGGCATACTTTGTTGAGGGCAGAGCAAAGTACTGCAGTGCGCAGTCGCCGGGAAAGGTCAGAGAGGCCCAGCACCTGCGCACTGCAGTACTTTACTCTGCCCTCAACAGGGCAAATCAGTGCGCCGGAGCCGCAACAGGAAGCAAAGAAGAGGTCATCATCATATGAAGATGGGGGGCGCTGGACCCGGACCGTGACACCTATCGGATCGACAGACCCTGGGTGAGTATAATCTAACTTGTTTTTCTTATCTTTCAGGATATATCGGGGGCTTATCTACAGCATTTAAGTGTGTTTTTTCGTATAGCAAGTGGTTGCAAAGTGTAATGCTGAAATGTCTCTTTAGAGGTTGTCCACTTATTTATAATTGATGATTAGGGATGAGCTAATAGCTTTGGATAACGCCTTATCCGAATACCTATAACGCTTACCGAATACTGCATCAGGAACACTGATACGTGGAACGCTCCCGATGATCAGCTGTTTGGTTCCGCAGCTGTATGTATCACGACTGTGTGACAGTCACAACACATGCATGAATAGCCTGTATGTTGGTCTCTCCATGCATATGTTGTGACTGTCACACAGTCGTGACACATACAGCTGCGGAACCAAACAGCTGATCATCGGGAGCGCTCCAGGTTCCTGATCCAGCTATTCAGGTAAGTAATTATCCGAAGCTATTTGCTCATCCCTATTGATGACCTATCCTCAGGATAGGTCATTAATGTCTGATCAGTCAGGATCTGACACCCGACGGTCACCTCTCGGTGTTGGCTGGTGTCGTCCGGAGCTTCTCAATTGCGGAGCTGCTCAGTGTTCTGATGTTGGCAGTGACTGCACTTTCGCCTCCTATTCAAATCAGTAGGAGGCTGCAGCCCCTATCCCAAGTCCGGAGCAGCTCCAATAATAAAATAGTGGACAACCTCTTTACAGGAGGAGCTGTAAATGGAAAAGATTTGATCCTTTATTTAAATTCCTTGATTTGGCTTCAAAAACTGCATTGTAATAAGATGTGAGAAAGCGCCCTAATGGTCAGGAGAAATTCTGCAAAGTTTTAAGACTTCGTATACAATTTGGAAATGTACATTTTACTTCTGAGCTGTAATCTCCCCTTATTGTGGGATGGGACACCATAACACTGCCTTGGTATGAGCACATACTTTGGGTGTGTTCATTAGTTTGCCTTTTATGTCATCTGCATTTTATTATTTTCCAAAATGGGAAATTGCTTTCATTAGAAAGTGTAAAAACAATCTAGTTTAGGGTACAGACCTATGTAGCAAAAACTGCTGCACAATATTGTTTGCAGCATTGTGAATTAGACTCTATTAAATCTCACATATCCTGGAGAAATCTGCCAAATTAACCATTGCTAAAGATTTGAAACTTATTTAGTGTGAGGGGTAAAATGTGCAGCAAATTGGCACTTTCTGCTACAAAATGCTATGGATTTGTACCCTTAGTGTGTCCTCAAACAGGTTTTTGAGGAAGCAGAGAGTGTATTTAAAAAAAAATAAATAAAATCAGCCTTTTCTTTAAATGTGCTTTCCGTTTAGGATCCATTCCTGGCTTTCCTCTTAAACTGCATAAAAAAAAAAATCTTGAGCGTGGAAAAACGTACTATCCAGAAACACGAGGTGTGTATCGAACACTACAAACAAAGCGATACAAACGGTTCCTTTTATGTATATAGAAGAACTGACTGGTGATGACCATACCTCCCATCCGACAAGTGTTAAGCCCACAGCCTTTTAAAGGTGACCTATACTTTTACCAAATAGAGTTCCTAATGAAGCACTACATTCTGGTAATAATATGCAGCTACATTTTATTCCCTCTCCTCCTCACAAGTGGATCCCCTAGATCTGCAATGGCAAATTTTCAGAGCTCAGTTGTCCCTACTGTCTCTGTAGGCAGCTTTGTAAGGATGGCCCTTCTTACCTATGGTCTCAGTCCGTCACTCCTGGGGGCCGTATTTAAATGGACTGCAGATTACAATATAATTTGAGCTCTTTGTAGAACATCTTTATGTGGTTCCTGTTCAATTACAAAGCACCACTCCAGCTTTTTTCTTTTTTTCAGTGCTGGAGTGGTGCTTTAAATGTAAGCCCCCTGTCCCTGTTATACACTCCTTCCTACGGGTTCACCTTTTACCAACGCTACTATGGTCCCGCGGCGCCAACTTGTGCCCATAACTTCTGAATGGCCGTATGTCAGAAGTTATGACACAAGAACTCATTGCAAGTCTGTGAGAGCCAGAACAAGACGCTCATAGACTTGTATTGAAAAGTGACTCCATGAAACACTGTAGTGATCTGGCAGGTCACTTTTCGCTTTATAGCAATGGGAGGGACGCTGTAAAATAATGACGGCGGCAGCAGGTGAGTATGAGACGGGAAGGGGACTTGCATTTAAAGCACCACTCCAATACAGCAATAAAAACCACCGGAGAGGTGCTTTAAGTATTTCTAAATCACTTCAATAATTTTTTGTATGTGTAAACTTTTTTTTTTTTTTTTTTAATCCTAAAACTTGGTTACATTATCAGTTGCAGTACTTATTTGTATAAGGCTTAGCCTGTAGCAGTGATTTGACACCCTTCTCATGTTCACTATATTGGTGTATGGGCAGGACAGCCCAGTGTCGTACTTAGTTTCATGGTGGAAGTGGATGTTTAATCGTTTTTTAGTCCTTCACCCTGGTGATGTCTTCCAAAAAAATGTTCTGTATGTTTCAGGAAGGAGCCCGGACTGGTTGTGTAGCATTGAGGACGATGCAGGGTTAACCTGTAGGTTTCAAACTCTTCTCAGGTGTCAAACTTTTCTAATGTATGATCGCTGCCTTAATGCTGTATTTCTGCCCAGGCTGTCATTCAGCAGTGGAATCAGAGCTTTTTAATTTTAGGGTGCTTTCTCCTTTCCCTCGCCTTAAAGTTGTCCACACAAAAGTGCATTTATTGTTTAGACATAATGGTAGATGTAAAAAAAATAATCATATTAAATTTGACAATGTGGGATTTGGGTCAATTATCAGCACAGTCTTGCCTTTAGCTGTCGGTTTCCGGACCCTCCATATTTTCTGGAGAAAATGTGCTGCGGTATTTAAACACAAAGTTTGGGAATATGTTTGTGCATCTGAAGCCTGTAGTTGTTGTTGTTGTGTTTTTTTTTTTTTTTTAATGCAAAGTGGGATTGTATTAATGCTGGATGCATGAATCTAGGAGTCTGAAAAGCCACGCAGATCGAGAACGAGGTATAATATATTTGGTGCAACTTGCTCGGCACATTTACCTCCTGATTAGTTTAGCACCAATAAAGTACCTTTTAAGGAAATTTGACATTCAAAGGCCTCAGACATCCATATGAGGAACAAAACAGATCAAACTGATTTTGAAAAAACGTGAAGTTGTTGGTTTTTTTCCCTCAATTTTAATCAATGTAGCATCGGAATTTTTTTTGGGGGGGGGTGGGGTCATCTTAAAAAAAAAAAAAAAAAAAAGACATTCTTTCTAAGCTACTCCTACATAGTAAAAGGTAGAAAAAATAAAAGTGTACTTTTTGTGCATCCATGGACTGAAATGGGCTATTTTGATCCATAACTCAGTCTGCAAAAAATATATATGGGCAGGTCAAAAGTCCCATAGGCAATAATGGTTAACTTTTTCTATCCATAAAATACTGATCATTTGCATGAACCTCAGACTTCTGGATGAGGCCTTAGGCCGGGATCACACACAGAGAGATACGGCAGTCTCGCTGGTTAAAACCAAGCTCTGGCACCGGCACTCCGGAGCGTAGCGTGCAGCCGCACAGCAATACATGGAGCTGCACGCTCCGCTCCGGAGTGCCGGTGCCAGAGCTTGGTTTTAACCTACGAGACTCTGCCGTATCTCGATGTAGTGTGACTCCGGCCTTATAATGTATTGGGCACATACTTTTGACACAATTAGCCTTTCAAGGTGTTTAATAGTTGTATCTTGCAAATCCTAAAAAGGGTTGTGTGGGACTTTGCATTGATGGCCCATGCTTTATGATAGGTCAACAAAATGTTTGATTGGGGGTGCGGCACCACAACCGATCAGCTGTTCCCGGTATCAGCGGCGGCCAGAACCGCTCAGTTACTGTGCTCCACCGCACTGTCAACGGAATAGTGGTTGAGTACTGTACATTCACTCCCTATTCAAATCAATAGGAGGCGGCTGTGCTGTATAGCTCCATAACTGAGCAGTTCTTGCTGACAGATGATTGGCGGGGGAGCCAAGGGTCGCACCCCCACCGGTCAGAAATTGATCACCTGTCCTAAGGATAGGCCATCAATGTTAAATTCCGGACAACCTCATTATAGGGATATTCCCAAAAGTTATTACCTACTGTGGATTAGTTGGTTTCCATTCACTAAGGCACCTACCAATCTGGTACCAATCTGGTACCAATCTGGAATATGTGATCACTTTTAATGTTGGAATTAACTTAAAATGAGCATTTCACATGCTAACACGTAGACATGTCCACCCCATGAGTAGATAAGGTGCCAGCCTTGTAGAGCCATAGGTCCTGCTTGTAATTCCAGGGAGAACACCGTATTTATTATTTAACAGACACAATTGCTAATCTTAATCACATAAGCATTTAATGCTCTTACTTTTAGGCTAGCTTTTCCTGGTTAACTGTTCTGTTTGATGTTTCTATACATGTTTGCCTAGGAAAGGACCCAGAAGAAATAGCCACGACTGAAAAACTGTTAATTTTTGCAATATTTGATAGAGAAAAAAATGAAAATAACAAAGAAATAACTGACAGAATCTAGTTTACTCTTTTTTTACATTGTGTTATTTGTTAAAATCAGTGGATCGACCTTAGCTGCTGCATTCCTCACTGATTTCAGTGCTCCGGCATGTCATCACCAATATTGTATGCTACAAAGTGTCTGGGATGCAATAATCCCTTTGTAAACCTTTTTTCAAATTTCAGTTCTAATTATGATAAAGAAAATCCTTGCATCTCTAACAATTTTTTTTTTTTTTTTTGTCATTTGGAAGGGGCAATGTGAAGTAAAAAAGAAAAAATGTAAAATGTGCCATTGTATATTAACACTATACACTTTTCCACCAGTACAAAACTTTTTATAGCATGTATGTATATTCATAATATGCTTAGTAAATAAAGATATGGAGAAATCTTTGTGTTTTTTACTTGAGTGTAAAGCGTGACAAATCTATTTCTTTTACTCGCTTATAATAAAGCCATTCATTTCCAAAGTGCTTTACAGACGTCATCACTTTCCCCATGGGGAATTTAAAGGGAACCTGTGACTAGAAAAAAATGAGATGGACTTGCAGATAAGGGGTCAATCTGCAGGTTAATTGAGTTTCTAATCTGCCTGGAAGCCGCACTTGGCAGAACACTGCAGGGAGAGAATTAACTTTATTCCCCCCCCCGGTAGTATTCGGGTTTGTCACGGGGCGGTGTTGGTTCAGGCAGCGGTAAGTATAGAGGCGGCTGTAACCGCACACCCGGCCAAGACTGACAGTGAGCTCCAATGCAGAGGGATGGTCAGTCAGGGCCAGGTGTGCGATTACAGCCGCCTCTATACTTACCAGTGCCTGAACCAGCACCGCCCCGTGACAAACCCGAATGCTACTGGGGGGGGGGGGATAAAGTTCATTTTCTCCTTGCAGCATTTGACCAAGTGCATCTGCCGGGCAGGTTAGTAACTCCATTAACCTGCAGATTTACCCCATATCTAGAGATTAATAGTGTTTGTTTTGTTTTTTTTGGTGACAGGTTCCCTTTTAAGATTGTGAGCCCTGTATGCAGTCAGCTGCCATATGTCGAATTATGTCTGTTGAGAAGCTTATTTTTATTTTTTTTCGCAGACAATCATGACATGGTACAGACAAGGAAAGTATACGTTTTAGACATTGAAGTGCACGGCTACACTTTTCAGTAGGTCTCCCACTGAGCACAATAGAGAGGAAAAAGTGTTGCCTCCCAACCCCCTGAAAAAAAAACAAAAAAAAAAACTGACCAAGCATCAAAATGTTATTTTAACTATGTTTTGTCCATTTTAGTCTATCGATACACTACCATCTAAACTAATGTGGACCCAGCCCTTGTCTGCTTGATGTGACAGTTACATCAGGCCATGGTCAGTGTAGATGTTGTTCCAGGGTGTTCACTAACTTTTTGCTCTCACTTCTCATTCAGTGAGAATAAATTACACCCTAGATGTGAAATGTGTTGCTTCCACAAACCTAATGTACTTTCACTTGCTTGGGGTTAGTTAGGAAAAGCTTTTGCACACCAGACTTGATATATTTTAAACCGTCTTTTAGGGTCAAGAGTTGCTGCGGGTTTGACGCAGCGTTATTTATGCAGCTTCAAAACCGCAGCTGCCAGCTGTGCCAACATAGTGGATGGGATTTCTAGAAATCCCATGTCCACTCTGTGCGCATAGTCACCTGCGGACACTGACATGCGACGAGTCTTTCTAGGCCGCAGCATGTCAATTTTTCTTGCAGAGACTCTAATCTCCGCAACAGAAATTATACCAATAGAAATTAATTGGAAGCTATGAATCCGCACAATTCAACCAGTCAACATTTCTATGCTGCTTTCTCAGTGGGGAAACATGAGAGATTGGCAGGACACCTCACCTCTGTAAACTGTGTTGCATTAAAACGTGGGGGGGTGGGATTATGTGTGGCGATGGGGCAGGATTATGTGTGGGGAGGTGGGATTATGTGTGGTGATGAGGGGGGCGGGATTATGTGTGGTGATGTGGGGGAGGGATTGTGTGTGGTGATGTGGTGGGGGCGGGATTGTGTGTTGTGGTGGTTGGGCGGGATTGTGTGGTGATGTGGGCGGGCAGTATTGTGTGTGGTGGGCGGGCAGTATTGTGTGTGGTGGGCGGGCAGGATTGTGTGTGGCGATGTGGTGGGGGGCAGGATTATGTGCAGGGGGCGGGATTAGTGAGTAATCACGATCTCACACAGCGCTAGATAGCTTACGAGCCGGTAATTCAATTGCCGGCCTTTGCCATCTCCTTCTCAAACCCGGCATGATATGAGACCTGGTTTACATACAGTAAACCATCTGATATCCCTTTTTTTTTTTTTTTTGCATATTCCACACTACTAATGTTAGTAGTGTGTATGTGCAAAATTTGGCCGCTCTAGCTATTAAAGGGTTAAATCGCGGAAAAAAATTGGCGTGGGCTCCCGTGCAATTTTCTCCGCAAGAGTGGTAAAGCCAGTGACTGAGGGCAGATATTAATAGCCTGGAGAGGGTCCATGGTTATTGCCCCCCCCCCCCCCCCCCCCCGGCCAAAAACATCTGCCCTCAGCCACCCCAGAAAAGGCACATCTGTAAGATGCGCCTATTCTGGCACTTGGCCACTCTCTTCCCATTCCCTTGTAGCAGTGGGATATTGGGTAATGAAGGGTTAAAGGGACACTGTCACCTGAATTTGGAGGGAACAATCTTCAGCCATGGAGGCTGGGTTTTGGGGTTTTTGATTCACCCTTTCCTTACCCGCTGGCTGCAATATTGGATTGAAGTTCTTTCTCTGTCCTCCATAGTACACGCCTGCGCTGTGCAAGATTGCTTTGTGCAGGCATGTACTACGGAGGACAGAGAATGAACTTCAATCCAATATTGCAGCCAGCATGCAGCCAGCGGGTAAGGAAAGGGTGAATCAAAAACCTCAAAACCCCGCCTCCATGGCTGAAGATTGTTCCCTCCAAATTCAGGTGACAGTGTCCCTTTAACCCCTTCATGACCCAGCCTATTTTGACCTTAAAGACCTGGCTGTTTTTTGTAATTCTGACCAGTGTCCCTTTATGAGGTAATAACTGAAGAACGCTTCAACGAATCCTAGCGGTTTTGACATTGTTTTTTCGTGACATATTGGGCTTCATGTTAGTGGTAAATTTAGGTCGATAATTTTTGCGTTTATTTGTGAAAAAAATGGAAATTTGGCTAAAATTTAAAAAATTTTGCAATTTTCAAATTTTGAATTTTTATGCTGTGTGCACACGATGCAGATTTGGTGCAGAATTTTCTGCATAAAATCTGCACTAAATCTGCATCTCCTGGCAGAATCCGCAGGTGCGTTTTTTGTGCAGATTTTACCAATGGATTTCTATAATGGAGGGGTGCAGAAACGCTGCAGAACTGCACAAAAAAAGTGACATGCACTTCTTTGAAATCTGCAGCGTTTCTGCGCAGATTTTTCTGCACCATGTGCACAGCTTTTTTTTTCACATTGATTTACATTGTACTGTAATCACAGTGCAGTTCTGCAGCATTTCTGCTGCAGAAAAATCTGCAGTTCTGCACTAAATCTGCATCGTGTGCACATACCCTTATTCTGTAAAACGAGAGAGTTATGTGGCACAAAATAGTTAATAAATAACATTACCCACATGTCTACTTTACATCAGCACAATTTTGGAACCAAAATTCTTTTTTGCTAGGAAGTTATAAGGGTTAAAATTTGACCAGCGATTTCTCATTTTTACAGCAAAATTTACAAAACCATTTTATTTTTAGGGACCACCTCACATTTGAAGTCGGTTTGAGGGGTCTATATGGCTGAAAATACCCAAAAGTGACACCTTTCTAAAAACTGCACCCCTCAAGGTGCTCAAAACCACATTCAAGAAGTTTATTAACCCTTCAGGTGCTTCACAGCAGCAGAAGCTACATGGAAGTAAAAAATGAACATTTAACTTTAGTCACAAAAATGATGTTTTAGCAACAATTTTTTTTATTTTCCCAAGGGTAAAAAGAGAAACTGGACACCAAAAGTTATTGTACAATTTGTCCTGAGTACACCGATACCCCATATGTGGGGGGGGAACCACTGTCTGGGCGCACGACAGGGCTCGGAAGGGAAGGAGCGCCATTTGAGAGCCCCTGTGTGCCTAAACATTGGAGCTCCCCCACAAGTGACCCTATTTTGGAAACTAGACCCCCCAAGGAGCTTATCTAGATGCATAGTGAGCACGTTGAACCCCCAGGTGCTTCACAAATTGATCCATAAAAATGAAAAAGTACTTTTTAACAAAAATTTTCTTTTAGCCCCAATTTTTTCACTTTCACATGGGTAACAGGATAAAATGGATCCTAAAATGTGTTGGGCAATTTCTCCTGAGTACATCGATACCTCATATGTGGGGGTAAACCACTGTTTGTGCACACGGTAGGGCTCAGAAGGGAAGGAGCGCCATTTGACTTTTTGAATGAAAAATTAGCTCCAATCATTAGCTGACACCATGTCGCATTTGGAGAGCCCCTGTGTGCCTAAACATTGGAGCTTCCCCACATGTGACCCCATTTTGGAAACTAGACCTCCCAAGGAACTAATCTAGATGTGCAGTGACCACTTTAAACCCTCAAGTGCTTCACAGAAGTTTACAACGCAGAGCCGTGAAAATAAAAAATCATTTTTCTTTCCTCAAAAATTATTTTTTAGCCCACATTTTTTATTTTCACAAGAGTAACAGGAGAAATTGGACCCGAAAATTTGGACCCGAAAAGTTGTTGTCCAGTTTGTCTTGAGTATGCGGATACCCCATATGTGGGGGGGAACCACTGTTTGGGCACACGTCGGGGCTCGGAAGGGAAGTAGTGACTTTTGAAATGCAGACTTTGATGGAATGGTCTGCGGGTGTCACATTGCGTTTACAGAGCCCCTGATGTGCCTAAACAGTAGAAACCCCCCACAAGTGACCACTCTTTGGAAACTAGACCCCCCAAGGAACTTATCTAGTTATGTGGTGAGCACTTTGAACTCCCAAGTGCTTCACAGAAGTTTACAACGCAGAGCAGTGAAAATAAAAAAATCATGTTTCTTTCCTCAAAAATTATGTTTTAGCAAGCAATTTTTTATTTTCACAAGGGTAACAGGAGAAATTGGACCCCAATAATTGTTGCCCAGTTTGTCCTGAGTATGCTGGTACCCCATATGTGGGGGTAAACCTCTGTTTGTGCGCACGTCGGGGCTCGGAAGGGAGGGAGCACCATTTGACTTTTTGAATGCAAGATTGACTGGAATCAATGGTGGTGCCATGTTGCGTTTGGAGACCCCTGATGTGCCGTAACAGTGGAAACCCCTCAATTCTAACTCCAACACTAACCCCAACACACCCTAATTCCAACCCTAACCCTAAGGCTATGTGCCCACGTTGCGGATTCGTGTGAGATTTTTCCGCACCATTTTTGAAAAATCCGCAGGTAAAAGGCACTGCATTTTACCTGCGGATTTACCGTGGATTTCCAGTGTTTTTTGTGCGGATTTCACCTGTGGATTCCTATTGAGGAACAGGTGTAAAACACTGCGGAATCCACACAAAGAATTGACATGCTGCGGAAAATACATCACAGCGTTTCTGCGCGGTATTTTCCGCACCATGGGCACAGCGGATTTGGTTTTCCATAGGTTTACATGGTACTGTAAACCTGATGGAAAACTGCTATGAATCCGCAGCGGCCAATCCGCTGCGGATCCGCAGCCAAATCTGCTGCAGATCCGCAGCCAAATCCGCACCGTGTGCACAAAGCCTATCACAGCGATCAAAATGTACCTGTAACGAATCTGCCGGAAGATTCGGCGGGTGCACTGCGCATGCGCCCGCCATTTTGGAAGATGGCAGCGCCCATCAAACAGACGGACGGACACCGGGAGGGACACAGGTCGGTAAGTATGAGGGTAGGGGGGTGATCGGGGAGCGGGGGACCGGAGGGGAGGCGATTGGTGGCGGTGGGGGGGTCAGATCACGATCTCCAGCCATGGCTGATGCTATTGCAGCATCGGCCATGGCTGGATTGTAATATTTCACCATTTTTCATTGGTGAAATATTACTATCGCTCTGATTGAAAGTGAAACGTCACTTTCGACAGCCAATCAGAGCGATCGTAGCCATGGGCTAAAGTACAACTCCTCCTGTCCCTGCAGGCCGGGTGAAATTACAGTTAACCCTTTCACCCGGCCTGCAGGAGCCCAATCCGGGCATGACGCATATGCTGCTTCACAGGTCGGATTGGCACAGGTTTTCATGACGCATACGGTGCGTCAAAGGTCGGGAAGGGGTTAATGTCACCTTGCTAAGGTGACATTAAGCCAGATTAATAATGGGGAGGCGTCAATTATGACACCTATCCATTATTAATCCAATAGTATGAAATGGTTAAAAAAAAAAACACATTATTACAAAGTATTTTAATGAAATAAATTGTTGTAATATTTTATTATACTGGTAATCCACTTGAAGAAATATCTTAAGGGCATAAATCAACTCCCTGGGGTGCCATCCGGGTACTTTTATTTTTTAATGTAGTAAAGGGGCCACTGCTATCACACCGCCGAGAAAACTTTTTGCACTCTGCTGTATAATTATAATAACAAACAATCTATTTATGTGAGGAAGTTTAGAGGTTGTTTTTATATACGAGTTCTAGAGTAGAGGGGAAACCGTGTCTTTAATCAATGAGATTGCCCGTAACTCGTTTCCCCCGTGGCTGTTTAATAATAATTATGGGCCAATCTGAGGACGTGACTCAGTTTAAGTGTCGCCCCTCTGTTCTATATGCAGCGGTTGTTTGGCTTTTACCTGTCTGTATAATAGAGGGTTAACAATTCTGCGGCAGCCATCTGACAGCATTGAGCTAGGATCGGTTACTACGGTGGGCGTATGGGCTATCCATTGAGAAGCCTGAGGATAGTGTTATGGCGCAGCCCGTCTATATTCCACTGGCCGCGTTCCACATTGAGCGTGCGCAGTTAAATCCTATGCGTTCCAGCTGGGGCATGAGCAGTGGGATGTTTCCCACAATACGGCGCGGCCACGGCACTTCCGGTCTGACGCGACGGAAGTGTAAGGGGAGAGAGAGAAGAGCGGGACTATTTAAATGGAGGTGCTTATCTATCGGTAAGCATCATATCAAAATCGGAACACTTTCTCTACATCGGGCCTCCTGATGAGCCAGAGGGGCGAAACGCGTTGAGGCAGAAGTGGTGGGTGGATATGCTTGGATGAGTACCAATACATTTTTCATGTCATGTCTGAATTTGTGCTCATGTTTTTAAAGGGCCGCTAAGGCAGGGTTTGGACTGCAGCAAACCTTTGTCATTAATAGACATGACTATATGGTACTTTTTTGTCTAAAGGGCTAACCATATGTACTATTGATGTTTATCTACGGTTACCCTTTTGGGATCAATAAGAGAGATTTATACGCATAATATTACCACCATACGCCGATTGTGTTCATCATTTGGTTTTAGTTTGCACGTACGTTGGGGAATTAGGGTTATCCTTAGTTGTGTAGGAGTGATCACTGTATAGACCTAGAGGTGCCCCTTATTCCCTATCTGGGGAGGGTTGCGGCTCATGGTATCTTTAGGGCCACTAGGGGTAGCCATCGCTGAGCGGGGGCGCCAATAAGTTTCCCATAGGGTGCCAACCCCCGCTGGTAGGAAAGTGACAGCATAGGTACAGTGCTAGGGATTCCCTTAATATCCCATGGTTGGGATTGTTTGTCATTTCACGGTGTTTTTTGTTTATTTGTAACCTATCTATTGGTTTTATTAATGAATAATAATAATTGGTTTTTATAGGGTAGGTTTATGATTTATATAATCCACTTGAAGACCCTTGTCACCTGGAACAAATGTAAACAAAACAAACAACAATATTCCATACCTTCCGACGATCAGTCTCGTCCAACGCTGTAAATCCATCTGAAAGGGTTAACTAATTTTACAAGCAGAAGCCTGCTAATGCAGCTGCCCCTGCCTGTAAAAACCCGGCGATCGAATGGAATGTAGTTGAATGACCTGTAGTTACCTCGAGTTGCGGTGATGCGCCCTCTGCTGGATGTCCTCATATGAACGCGAGCCTGGGAAAATATTCTGAAAAGTTCCTGAGGGGGTGGGAGGGGTGCAATAACAATGGACCCTCTCCAGGCTATTAATATCTGCCCTCAGTCACTGAGCCCACGCCAATTTTTTCCGCGATTTAACCCTTTAATTTAATAGCTAGAGCGCCCAAATTTTGCACATACACACTACCAACATTAGTAGTGTGGAATATGCAAAAAAAAAAAGGGATATGAGATGGTTTACTGTATGTAAACTATGTCTCATCATATTGGGTTTGTGAAGGAGATAGGAAAAGCTGGTAATTGAATTACCACACATAATCCCGCCCCCCACCATATTACCACACATAATCCCGCCCCCCACCACATTACCACACACAATCCCACCCCCCACCCCCCACATTACCACACGAGGCTCCATCCCCACACATTACCACACGAGGCTGCGTCCCCACACATCACACTAGGCTCCGTTCCCACACATTACCACACGAGGCTCCGTCCACACACATTACCACACGAGGCTCCGTCCACACACAATACCACACGAGGCTCCGTCCCCACACATTACCTCACGAGGCTGCGTCCTCACACATTACCACACGAGGCTCCGTCCCCACACATTACCACACGAGGCTCCGTCCCCACACATTACCACACGAGGCTCCGTCCCCACACATTACCACACAAGGCTCCGTCCACACACATTACCACACGAGGCTCCGTCCACACACATTACCACACGTGGCTTTGTCCTCACACATTACCACACGAGGCTCCGTTCCCCCACATTACCACACGAGGCTCCCTCAACGCACATTACCACACGATGCTCCGTCTCCCCACATTACCACACGATGCTCCGTCTCCCCACATTACCACACGAAGCTCCGTCCCCACAAATTACCTCACGAGGCTCCGTCCCCACACATTACCACACGAAGCTCCGTCCACACACATTACCACACGAGGCTCCGTCCCTACACTGTTATTAACTTCATTTTAAGTTAATTTACCACCTGCGTAAGCGCTATTGAACGTTGTCATTATTTACTTTAAACACCAGCAGCGTTAATTAGATAGCAATGAGCGTGCCGAGCGTTAGCTGGCTGGAAAAAGCTAGCATATATATATATATATATATATATATATATATATATATATATACCCCCTATACTATGTGTAGACATTTATCTTGGCTATTCTATTCTAACCTGTCAGTGTGATTTTGCTGTACACTGCACTGAATTACCGGCTTTTCTATAGAACACCGCTGCGTATTTCTCGCAAGTCACACTGTTGGTCCGTGTGTAATCTGTATTTTTGGCATATTTTTTGCGCAATACGGTGACACGCAGCATGCTGCGATTTTCTATGGCCGTAGGAGACCGTATAATACGGATCAGTAAAATACGGCAGATAGGAGCTGGGCCATAGAGAATCATTGTACCGTATGCAATCCGTATTTTGTGAACCTCTCATATGTCCGTAAAACTCACTAGTGTGAGGCTGGCCTTACTGAGAGATGCTGCGGAGCCTAATGAAAGAGACACTGCGGGCCCCAATGAGAGGCTTACTGAGATACGGTGCGGGCCCTAATGAGAGGCTTACTGAGAGACGCTGTGGGCCCCAATGAGAGGCTTATTGAGAGAAACTGTGGGCCCCAATGAGAGACTTACTGAGAGAAGCTGCAGGCCCTAATGAGAGACTTACTGAGAGAAGCTGCGGGCCCTAATAAGAGACTTACTGAGAGACGCTGTGGACCCTAGTGAGAGACTTACTGAGAGACACTGTGGGCCCTAATGAGAGACTTACTGAGAGACACTGTGGGCCCTAATGGGAGACTTACTGAGAGACACTGTGGGCCCTAATGAGAGACTTACTGAGAGAAGCTGCGGGCCCTAATGGGAGACTTACTGAGAGACACTGTGGGCCCTAATGGGAGACTTACTGAGAGACGCTGTGGACCCTAGTGAGAGACTTACTGAGAGACACTGTGGGCCCTAATGAGAGACTTACTGAGAGAAGCTGCAGGCCCTAATGAGAGACTTACTGAGAGAAGCTACGGGCCCTAATAAGAGACTTACTGAGAGACGCTGTGGACCCTAGTGAGAGACTTACTGAGAGACGCTGTGGACCCTAGTGAGAGACTTACTGAGAGACACTGTGGGCCCTAATGAGAGACTTACTGAGAGACACTGTGGGCCCTAATGGGAGACTTACTGAGAGACGCTGTGGACCCTAGTGAGAGACTTACTGAGAGACGCTGTGGACCCTAGTGAGAGACTTACTGAGAGACACTGTGGGCCCTAATGAGAGACTTACTGAGAGAAGCTGCGGGCCCTAGTGAGAGACTTACTGAGAGACGCTGTGGACCCTAGTGAGAGACTTACTGAGAGACACTGTGGGCCCTAATGAGAGACTTACTGAGAGACACTGTGGGCCCTAATGGGAGACTTACTGAGAGACGCTGTGGACCCTAGTGAGAGACTTACTGAGAGACACTGTGGGCCCTAATGAGAGACTTACTGAGGGAAGCAACAGGCCCTAATGGGAGACTTACTGAGAGAAGCTGCGGGCCCTAATGGGAGACTTACTGAGAGAAGCTGCGGGCCCTAATGAGAGACTTACTGAGAGAAGCTGCGGGCCCTAATAAGAGACTTACTGAGAGACGCTGTGGACCCTAGTGAGAGACTTACTGAGAGACACTGTGGGCCCTAATGAGAGACTTACTGAGAGACACTGTGGGCCCTAATGGGAGACTTACTGAGAGACGCTGTGGACCCTAGTGAGAGACTTACTGAGAGACACTGTGGGCCCTAATGAGAGACTTACTGAGAGAAGCTGCAGGCCCTAATGAGAGACTTACTGAGAGAAGCTACGGGCCCTAATAAGAGACTTACTGAGAGACGCTGTGGACCCTAGTGAGAGACTTACTGAGAGACGCTGTGGACCCTAGTGAGAGACTTACTGAGAGACACTGTGGGCCCTAATGAGAGACTTACTGAGAGACACTGTGGGCCCTAATGGGAGACTTACTGAGAGACGCTGTGGACCCTAGTGAGAGACTTACTGAGAGACGCTGTGGACCCTAGTGAGAGACTTACTGAGAGACACTGTGGGCCCTAATGAGAGACTTACTGAGAGAAGCTGCGGGCCCTAGTGAGAGACTTACTGAGAGACGCTGTGGACCCTAGTGAGAGACTTACTGAGAGACACTGTGGGCCCTAATGAGAGACTTACTGAGAGACACTGTGGGCCCTAATGGGAGACTTACTGAGAGACGCTGTGGACCCTAGTGAGAGACTTACTGAGAGACACTGTGGGCCCTAATGAGAGACTTACTGAGAGACACTGTGGGCCCTAATGGGAGACTTACTGAGAGAAGCTGCGGGCCCTAGTGAGAGACTTACTGAGAGACACTGTGGGCCCTATTGAGAGACTTACTGAGAGACACTGTGGGCCCTAATGAGAGACTTACTGAGGGAAGCAACAGGCCCTAATGGGAGACTTACTGAGAGAAGCTGCGGGCCCTAATGGGAGACTTACTGAGAGAAGCTGCGGGCCCTAATGAGAGACTTACTGAGAGAAGCTGTGGGCCCTAATGAGAGACTTACTGAGAGAAGCTATTGGCCCTAATGGAAGACTTACTGAGGGAAGCAACAGGCCCTAATGGGAGACTTACTGAGAGAAGCTGCGGGCCCTAATGGGAGACTTACTGAAAGAAGCTACGGGCCCTAATGGGAGACTTACTGAGAGAAGCTGCGGGCCCTAATGGGAGACTTACTGAGAGACGCTGTGGGCCCTAATGAGAGACTTACTGAAAGAAGCTACGGGCCCTAATGGGAGACTTACTGAGAGACGCTGTGGGCCCTAATGGGAGACTTACTGAGAGACGCTGTGGGCCCTAATGAGAGACTTACTGAAAGAAGCTACGGGCCCTAATGAGAGACTTACTGAGAGACACTGTGGGCCCTAATGAGAGACTTACTGAGAGACGCTGTGGGCCCTAATGAGAGACTTATTGCTGCTCCATATGAGTCAAGTCTCATACATCCATTCCATACTGGGGCTGTTTCTGCAGCTTTAGCGTGGACTTCTTCAAACCCAATTCAGATGAATGGAACATTATAGAAATGACTGTAGGAAATCTGCCATGTGTGAAGAAAGCCTAGAATGTTCATGAGGCCTATCTGTTTTACTTGACCCAACTTTAAATTATCCACTAAGTGATGAGCCAAATTTATCTGGTCTGAGAGAATGATTGTCATTGTCACTGATAGCAACCAAAGTTCAGCTTTCATTTTTTTTACTCTATTATGTAAATATTGAAGCTGTGCTGTGATTGTCTAACAGGCATTCGCTGCATAGCGACCAGAGTTGATGAATGACAAATTTGAGTTTAACACCACGGCCTCCACACTTTAATTAAAACAGTCGAAAATATTTCTAGACCAGAACAAAATATCATAATTGCCCCTGCATGTTGCATTTTAACTGTGGATTTCTCACAGCAGAAAAGATGAAGTGAAATATTCATATCACTGGCAAAAATTGTCCTGAGCTGATTTCAAATCTGTGTATGAGACGTAATACTATGTCACACAGAATTCTTGTCCTGTAAAGCACTGCAGATAAATGCCAGGGTCAGACAAGATGAAAAATGATCCGATCATCATCCGTATTGTCACTGGTGTGTCTGTATTTTACACGCCTGGTCAAAATTGTTGGCTAAGGTCACACGACCGTTTTTCTCTCATATGAGAAAATCAGTCTGATTATGGCAATCACACTGATCAGAGTATAATCAGATTGTGATCAGATTTTATTGGATGGGAAAAATATGCAAAAAAATTTCTTCATCTTCTCCATTTAGTCTGTCCATGAAAATTAGACCCATAGACTTGAATGGCTGAGTGCAATCTGATCGGAGGCATTCGGTAATTTTTTTCTTTGAACCACTTGGTCTGAGGAAAAATATCAGACATGTGCACGACCTCATTGAATAACATGGGGACGAGTGTTATTCATTAAAATGACATAAAGCAAGGTCATGTGCACGAGCCTGGAGACTGGAAAGACCAAGTCTCATCTGAAGTATGGAAGAGAATAGTTCTTGGTGTAATTTTTTTTTTTTTTACATGGACAGCACACATCCATATAATACCTGGGTCTGAATAAGCCCTTAACGTCAGGAATTTTCCTTAAGTGAGAACATCCCCTAAGGGTGTGTGTACATAGTGCCTTTAAAACACAGGCGGAATTGCCGAGTTTTTTTAAAGGCAAAAATCTTCAGGAAAACAATGGTGGACATTTTCCTAAAGCTTCCTTGCCTGCAGTTTTGCTGTCGTTGTTGCAGTGGCTTCACCACCGGCATCTTTACAGTTCATATAGAGAAGAATGAGATATTACTTTTTGTAAACACATAACTGTTTCTGAACCCTTTATCTGACATATATTAGGGTCACACTTGTGAGCGCAATGCGAGAAACTCGCACTAGTCTCTCGCATCAATTCCCGGCACTGCCGCCGGCACTCGGACCGGAGCATTCAGCTGTATAGAAATACATGCAGCCGTACACTCTGGTCCCGAGTGACGGCGGCAGTGCCGGGTATTAATGCGAGAGACTTGTGCGAGTTTCTCGCATTGCGCTCACAAGTGTGACCCCGGCCATATAATTTTAGTTGTCGTGTGGCCCTTGATCATGAGACATCTACAATATGAAACACGACTCAGGTAAAGATTAAATATTTATTAGCATATAAACAAGTTACAAATAAAATCTCTCTACAGAAAAAGATGCGTGAGACGGGAGGTAACAGTAAAATAAAATAAAGGGTGATAATAAGTAAGATAGAGGCATATATTCATAAAACAAAGCTACTTAATTGAAGGGGAGAGTGCGGGAAACCTGTTGGCATCAATAATTAAGGCGCAGGAGGGATCATCGCATATAATTAGACTTTTATCAAGAGACGGCAATATACTCACTGACACCTCAGATACCTTAACAGCCTTAAGTCAATACTATGGAGAAATACACAAAACCAGATCGGCAACAAGGGAGGAAGAAATATCTACATACTTAGCAGGGGTAAAGCTCCCTAAACTGTCTCTAGAGGCTAGCGGATGTCTGGATCAACCATTGAATCTGGAGGAGCTGGACGTGGCATTGAGTAAACTCCAAAATGAAAAGGCCCTGGGGTCTGACGGACTCCCTGGAGAATTTTATAAAGAATATAGGGAGATTTTACTTCCCAGATTGTTGGGGGTGTTTGAGGGAGCAATAATAGTTGGGAGATTGCCTGCTTCAATGAATGAAGCAATTATTATTCTGTTGTTAAAACCAGGGAAAAACCATGAAAGCCCGGTTTCCTATAGACCAATATCTCTTCTCCCTGTAGACGTAAAACTATTGGCTAAAATATTAGCCATGAGACTTAAAGGGAACCTGTCATCCCCCTGGCGTATTTAACTAAAAGAACCACCTTGTGCAGCACTAATGCTGCATTCTGTCAAGGTGGCTCTTTTAGTTGGGGTCCCTTCCAACGCTGCAATATTAGTTTTTTAAATTTGCCCACCATACCTTTTGTCCGGGGGGCACGTCTTTTCACCCCGGACACAAACGCCTCCCAGCTACCACTCAGCCCCTCCGTGCGCCGCCTCCTCTGCCTTCATTAACATCCCCGGCGCCTGCGCTGTAAGTTCCCATCATGTGATGGGAGTCTAAGGGCAGCGCAATCTGCGCATGCCCGAAAAAGAAACTTACAGCGCAGGCGCCGGGAAGCATAATGAAGGCCGCGCACGGAGGGGCTGAGTGATGGCTGGGAGGCGTTTGTGTCCGGGGTGAAAAGACGTGCCCCCCGGACAAAAGGTATGACGGGCAAATTAAAAAAAATGAATATTGTAGCGTTGGAAGGGACCCCAAATAAAAAAGCCACCTTCACAGAATGCAGCATTAGTGCTGCACAAAGTGGCTCTTTTAGTTAAAAACGTCAGGGGGGGGGGGGTAACAGGTTCCCTCTAATAAAATAATAACGGAGCTAATACATGAAGATGAAACAGGTTTTATGACAAATAGATCCACGGCTATCAATATTAGACGTTTATATCTTAACATGCAATTGTGTAGTGCAGAAACGAGGCATAGAGCAATTATGTCACTTGGCGCTGCGAAGGCTTTCCAGTTTAAAGTGGAATTATCTATGGGAAGCCATGAGTAAAATGGGATTTGTCTTGAAATTGATAACTTGGGTTGAATTACTGCACTGGTCACCAACAGCTAGGTTGAAGGTTAACAGACATATATCAAGTACATTTACCTTGGCTAGGGGCACACGTCAGGGGTGTTCGCTTTCACCCCTCCTGTTTGCTGTGGCGATGGAGCTGTTGGCATGTAGATTGAGGGATGCAAGCGACTTTGTGGGTTTTAGGTGTAATGATATAAATGAAAAAGTAAGTTTATATGCTGATGGGGGGCGTGGCCTGAACGTCCATGTGAGCGGACGGGTGACAGAGCGCTCCTGCTGCTAACGCTGACATTATCCTTATAAGCCGCAGCTGAGCGGCGATTCAAGGCGCTTACCGGCTGCAGGAGAGTCCCGGGAGTGCGGCGGTGTATAGAGGTGGCCCCGAGGTCAATAAATATGACCAGGAGGAGGCAAAGAGATGCAGGAGCCGGCGAGGCTGGGATCAGCCAAGATGGCGCCGACGCCAGGGAGAAGGACAACGCGGCATGCCAGAAGAGAATGGCGGCGGCGGCAAAGCTCCAGCAGTTTGCTAGAGTGGAGGCCGCAGGGAACACAGGAAAAGCAGAGGAGGACGCCGGAGCAGACACAGACACAGAAGGAGAGGAGGAAAGCCCAGCAGAGGAGCAGGAGGTACAACAGGGGAGCAGGGATGGTGACATGGCGGTGGTAGTAGGGGGATCTGAAGATAAGGAGTCAGGAGCAGAGCCCACCCTTAGAGATGTCTTTGCACTGGTATCATCATGCAAACAATCCCTGACCCAGCAGATACAGGAGGTCAAGGGGGATACAGCCCAGATAAATGCAGCCCTGCAGAAGATTGACAAACGTGTGGGGGCTGTGGAGGAAAGAGTGAGCACGGCAGAAGACCATATAGTGCAGCTGCAGAAAGCGGAGAGGAAGTTTACTCAGGCAATATCGGAGCTGGCTGCAAAAAATGAGGATCTGGAGAATAGGTCCAGAAGAAATAACATTCGTATAGTGGGTGTCCCTGAAAAAACTGAGGGGAGGAATCCCACGGAGTATATTGAAAGTTGGCTACTTGAGACTTTTGGTGATGCAGCACTGACAAAAGTATTTGCGGTAGAAAGAGCCCACAGGGTCCCACCGAAACCACCTGTCCCTGGAGCAAGTCCCCGTACCATGCTTGCCAAAATCCTAAACTACAGAGACAGAGACATTATCCTGAGGAAGGCTAGAGACATGACGGATCTGACAATTGGAGGTCAAAGAATTGCTATTTACCCTGACTATTCCGCCCTGGTACAGAAACAACGGATGATGTTCACGGGTATCAAGAGACGGCTGAGAGAACTGGGAGTGCAATACTCCATGATGTTTCCGGCACGACTGAGAGTGGTAGCGTTGGATAAGATTCATTTTTTCCAGACGCCGGAGGACGCTACCCAGTGGATAGATCTTAACGCTAAAAAGCTTAAAGGGAAAGGAGATTGAAAATGTGGGGTGGGTTAGTCGGGAGGTATTTTAATTCTTTCAAAAAGGAGAAAAAGAGTTTGACTGACAGTACACTGGTAATTGAAATGTGAAGGTTGGAGGGTGGAGCTGGGTATTATTCAGGGAATGCACTGGGAGTGCTGATGCGGCGGAGAAGTACGAGGGAGGAAGGGTGTGCAGCGTACTAAAAGCTTATTTAGTTTCTTGCAGTTGTAATTTAATACAGGTTGAATTATATTGTTCTTCTAAGATTTGCGCCGAATTCTGTTATAAACGGTAGCGGGAGGCGGAAGGAGAAGGTTACGTTAACAAGAGTGTTCGCAATGGGTGATGGTGCCCCACTCTTGATAAGAGGCAGAATGTATAGTATTGAGGGGTGTGGGGGGGGGGGGGGGTAAGGGTGGGGAGGGAAGTTAAACAGCTCAGAACCGGGAGTAACGACATAACTAAAGATGATGAGTCACATAATAGGGGACCGCTTTAAGATATTGAGTTGGAATGTGAGAGGTCTGGCGGATAAGTCAAGGAGAGCTGCGAGCTTGCAGTATGCGAAGGATCAGCGGGCTTCTATGATATGCTTGTTAGAGACGCACTTGATACAGGAGAAAGTGGACGTACTGAATAGACGTTGGATACAGAAAGGGTATCATTCTACCTTTTCGACGTACTCAAGAGGTGTGTCAGTGTTGGTGCCGATGGGAGTGCAGTATGAAGAGGTGAAAGTATGCGTGGATGCTGAGGGTCAGTATGTGGTGATACAATGTATATTGTATGGAGTGAGATTGTGTGTTGCGGCAATGTATATTCCACCTCCATATTCAAGTAAGAAGATCAGGGAGGTGTTGGAGAAGGTGGAACGATGGGAACCACTACCACTCTTAATTATTGGGGATTTGAACAATATCTGTGATGACTTTTGGGATAAAAATAAGAACACCCAGAACAGGTCGGAGGGGCACACTACAACATTTGGTACCTATGTGCGTGAAATAGGCATGATTGATCTATGGAGAGTTAGACATGTTGGGGAGAGAGGGTACTCGTGCTACTCGCCGGCTCATGCTACGCTATCCAGAATTGATATGGCGCTGGGTAACTGTCTGATGGACACAATGGTGGGGGAGGTGCGTTATCTGCCGAGGGCCCTTTCGGATCACAGTCCAATTGAGGTGGAGGTTAGGTTGTCGGGGACACGGACCGCAAGTGGGAGAGAATGGAAGATCCATCCTAACTGGTTACAGAGTATTGACTTGGACGGTATAGGGAAGGAGGTGACGGAATTCTTTGCTTTAAATGATGGGAGTGCAGATGCTCTAACTGTTTGGGATGCAATGAAAGCGTACCTGAGAGGGTTACTATTTAGAGACATTAGTAGGTGTAAGAGGAGGACAAGGGAGGCGGAGAGAGTGGCGATGGAGGAGCTGAAAGCCGCAGAGGACGAGATGGTAGTGCTGGGGACTTCCGAAGCAGAGAAAAGGTTGAGAACAGCGCAAAATTGTATGGAAAAGATTCTGCTGGGAAAAGCTGAAAGGAAGCGGGAGTTTCAGAGGGTGACTTATTTTCAGGAGGGAGAAACAGTGGGACACATGCTATCGGTGGTAGCCGCGGCTCAGCGTAGTACCTTGTATGTCCCCTTGTTGGTTTCAGATGGGGGGAGCAGGGTATCTGAAACACCTGAAATTATAAAGGTCTTTGCGGACTTCTACGCGAACTTATATTCCTCCAGGGTCAATGAGTCAGCCGGAGATACGGAGACTTTCCTTGAGAGTCTGGGTCTTCCGAAATTGAGTGAGGAGGATAGGGTGAGCCTCGATGCCCCTATCACCGAAGAGGAACTGAGTCGGGCGCTGAAGTCTATGGCCAATGGGAAGGCACCTGGGGTTGATGGGTTACCAGCTGAAATCTATAAAAGTTTGGAGGAAGTGCTGATTCCTAGATTAAAGTTAGTACTGGAGGAGGCTGGATGCCAAGGGTATCTCCCAGCATTTATGAGGGAGGCCACTATAGTGGTTATTCCGAAGGAGGATAAGGATCTGGGGAAGCCTGAGTCATATCGGCCAATCTCTCTGTTAACCATCGATGTCAAGCTCTTGGCCAAGGTGTTAGCTACCCGTTTGTCCAGCGTCATTGCTAACCTTGTACATCCGGATCAGTCTGGTTTTATGCCTGACAGGTCTACAGCGGTTAATCTGCGGAGGCTGCATATGAACCTGCAGCTGAAGTCTGACAACTGTGGCCGAAGGGTTATTGCGTCCTTGGATGCCCATAAGGCGTTTGACAGTGTGGAGTGGGGATATCTCTGGCGGGTGTTGAAGTGTATGGGTATTGGTCCGCAATTTGTGGCGTGGACTCAACTGTTATATTCACTACCAACAGCTAGAATTAGAGTGAATGGGGAACTCTCTCAGCCTATAAAGTTGGCCAGAGGTACGAGGCAGGGTTCCCCACTGTCGCCCCTTCTGTTTGCCTTAGCTGTGGAGCCACTGGCCGCCAAGATACGACAATCGGATGAGGTCCCTGGGTTCAGATATGGGAGTGTTGAGGAGAAGATTGCGTTATATGCAGATGACATCTTACTGTTCCTGGCGGACCCGGATGAAGCCTTGAATGGGGCTATCGAGATCATTGGGAAATTTGGAGACTTGTCGGGATTGAGGATAAATTGGGATAAATCGGTCCTCTTTGAGGTGGATGGGGTGGAGCAGAGCAGAAGTGAGCCATTGGGAGAGGGGCGGCTTAAGGTGGCATCCCTTTTCAAGTACCTGGGAATATGGATCTCGATGCCAGTTACAGAGTTTTTGTATAGGAATTTGACACCTCTCATGGGCGCCCTTAAAGCAAAAGTGGATGCGTGGAATAAATTGCACCTATCGGTGGTGGGAAGGGTTAATCTCATTAAAATGGTTCTGATGCCCAAATTACTTTACGTCCTACATAATGCGCCAGTTTGGATTCCACGTGGGAAATTCCGGCAGATTAGTGCTCTTTTTAGAAGTCTGATGTGGGGGAGGCGGTACCCACGTATTCGCCTGGAGACGCTTCAGCGACCCAAGGAAGATGGAGGATTGGCTTTACCCAATCCTGAGCTATATTTTCTTGCAGCCCAGAGCCAGCATTTGAAGGGCTGGGCGCGGGAGGCGTCTGCCAGTGCGGTACAGCACTTGATGGAGAGGGTGACAGACCGACGACCGGTGGCGCAGTGTCTGGAGGATGACTCCTTGAGAGTATTGGGGAAATTATACCCAACTATGTTTTTGATACATAAATTATGATCCAGACTGCGACAGATTCGGGGGGTTACGGGGCTGACTAAATTTACACCGATATGGCTTAATAATAATTTGGTTGAGTTTGCGGCCCTTGGAGTGCTGGCGGAGTGGCAGGCCAAAGGAATCCACTTGGTGGCTCAGATAGTTCAACAACGAGGATTAAAGTCCTTTTCGCAGCTGCAAGGGGAGTTTGGATTGAGACCGTCTGGGGAGTATCAATATGCTCAGATGAAACATGCTTTTAAAGCTCAAAACAAGGGCGGTGGTATTGAGATCCAGGAGGACATAGTTCTGGAATACGTGTGTGGGGAAGGATCCACAAGGGGAGTCATTACCACCCTTTATAAGGACCTTCTACATGCATATTTGCTAGACTTCCCCCTAACAGCGAGAGCGAAATGGGAAAGAGATTTAGGCCCAATGGAGGATGAAACCTGGGAGTTGGTGTTGGAGTGGGTTCCACGAGTGTCACTGAGCGAGCCGTATAGACTATCGCAGCTGTACATCTTGCACAGAGTCTATAAATCACCGGAAGTGTTGTGCAGAGCGGGGTTGCGTGCGGACTCTGAATGCCCGAGATGTAAGACTGAGAATGCAGGAATATACCACATGATGTGGACATGTCCAAGACTGGTTGCTTTCTGGTTGGTGGTACTGAGTCGTGTGGAAGGGGCGTATAAATGCAGAGTGCCGAGAGATCCGATAGTGTGTATACTGGGACATGTAGAGGAAATTAGAGTGGATAATACCTGGAAGATAGCAATAGCTAGGCTATTATATATGGCAAGGAAGGTAATAGCAAGGAACTGGATCAAGGAGGAACCGCCTACAAGGGGTGAATTCCTGAAATATGTTAAACATGGTCTCAATTTGGAAAAGGGGGTCTACAAAAGACGTGGGAAAATAGAAACGTTTGACAAAATGTGGTCTCCGTGGCTCGAGCTGGGATGAGTAGTTATGGGAAATGGGAGGATGAGGGCCTCTGAAAGGAAGAGAGTGCTAAAGGAACAAGCGGACATAAGTGAGTCAAATGGCTCAAAGAACCATCAATACTGGTAACAAAAGTATAAATGGGTATGAGCTGTCAGGGGAGGGGGAGGTTTGGGTTTTGTTGGGATTGTTGGGGATTTGGAAAATGTAAAAATTTTGTAAAATACTGGAAAAATGCATAAATTGTATTGTTCATATTCGATTTTAATAAAAACCTATTTAAAAAAAAAAAAAGTTTATATGCTGATGATATTCTGTTGTATGTGGGGAATATAAAGACATCTTTGGGCCCAATAATGGCGGAAATTTAAGAATTTGGTCGTTGGTCAGGATTGTCAATTAACTGGGAACAATCATCACTCTTACCAGTGGATCTACAGAATTAATATCAGATACACAGATTCAGGTGGTAGAAAAATGTAAATATATTGGAGTAGTGATTGATGCATATAAAAGATTATATAAGGCTAAATATTAACCCCTTATTAGACAGATTCAGGTCTAAAATCAATGCATGGTGCAAACTCCCGCTATTGGTAATAGGTAGAGGAAATTTCATAAAAATGATACTAATGCTACAATTGCTATACGTACTACACAACTCTCCATGTTGGATTCCTCCCCATATATTCCATAAAGTGCAGTCAATGTTTAGAGAACTAATTTGGTGCAAACGCAATGCAAGAATTCAATTACTAATTCTTCAGAGGGATAAAACAGAGGGTGGGCTGGCGATACCAGATCCATGGATGTACTTTATAGCATCAGATATGCAGCATTTTCACAGCTGGGAAAAGAGGGAGATTATGGGCAAAGTAGGAAGATCTGTTTTACATGACAAAAAATACTTTCACTTATTCACATATTGGAAGGGGGTGCGAGCTGCTTGGATTGCGAGTGACCAACTATGGCATTAATATATAAGGTGTGGGTTAGGGGAAAGAGATTGCTGGGAATTACAGAATACTCCAATATGGCACAATCATAAATTAGTTTGACAGGTTAAAGGGGTTCAAAGGGTGGGAGCTGAAGGGAATACAAACTATGGACAATCAGGAACACTTAAAAGCTTCAATAAACTCCAACACGAATATGGGCTTCCTAATGCTTCCTTCTTTCAATACCTACAACTGAGGCACATGTTCCGGTCCCAGTAAGGTGTTACTGCACCCGAAAATTCTAAAAAGCTACGCACTTGAATCATTAGCATCGGCAAAGTATACGACTGGTCTAATCTCTAGAATATATCAGCAGATCTTGCAGTCTCGTGCTGATGGCCATACTTGGACAGAAAGGTAAAATGGCAATCATGTGGAACAGATCACAGTAGAACAATGGAAAGAGGTATGTTATTGGAGCAGGTTCCCAGACTGTCCCCGTGTGAGTCTCAGAGACTCTCGCACATATATCTCATACACAGGGTGTACAGAACGCCGACCTTCCTTTTTAAAATAGGGGTCAGCTCAGATGCAGACTGTCCTAGATGTGGAGCAGAAGATGCGCATTTAACGCATATGTTCTGGGAATGCAGTAAACTGGGCTCATATTGGAAAACCATGTTAGCGCTAATAAAAAGGGTGTTGGGAGTGTAACTTCAGGCAGACCCAATGGTGTGGGTGCTGGGCTACCTGAGAGAGTCAACAGACTTTGAATCCCCGCTGACCATTGGGTTATCGCGAACATTATACCAGTCTCGTACGCTAATTACATCACATTGGTCAGATGTCCAAGCTCCGTCGGTCAATGCACTAATAAACAGGATAACTGGTAGCATTTGGATGGAAAAGAAGGTTTATAGAAAAAGAAAAGTAATAATAAAATTTGAAAATATATGGTGACCATGGTTAAAAACGCCGGGCCTACCATCTGGAGCTCTGGTGAGAGGTAGGATATAGCAGCTAGTGGTTCCAGGATGGAGGGCTACAATATTCCCAGGCTTTGGATATAGGAGTAGTTAGTGGACATAGTAAATGGAAGCGACTATTGTGTGTCAGTCAAGTTAGGGCATATTGGATATAATGCACTATGGATATAGTTTCGTCTGGTGTGTTATTGGAGGGAGGGGAGGAGTGTTGTTTGTTTTTCTCATTTATAAATATAATCAAATTCATACAATTAAATGCATAAAAGTAATGTAAAGGCTTACTCTGTAATTATGAACAAGTTATTATTCGATGGTATATTGGTAAGAATGTTACGTATGCTTTCTTATCAATAAAAATGATCTGATTCAATAATAAGTAAGATAGAAGCTCGATGAAAAAGACTGTGTAATAATGCCCAATATCAATACAATTAAATGTTGATTCAATGGATGATAGGTAAATACTGCACTTAATAATACAAATTAATTTCAGAATGTGTATATGATCCAGAGTGCACACTGATACTGGATAATCAGGAGGGATTATTGTGATTCAAGTGATAGTGCTATACCTTGTATTGATTCAGTATCAGTGACCACAATGGAAAAGCATAATGGGAAACATGAGGTAATCACATAGAAGCACCAGACTGAATAAAGATGTTGTAAAGTGGCTTGTGCTTGAAAGTGACAACAAGAAAGTGCCAAATAGTGCTACAGGTTGCTTACCCGCTATCTGTGCTGTGTCCTGTCAGCTCAAATAGACTCATTGGAGCATGTGTTTCTTTCATGCACTAATTACCAACCACTGTTGGATTGGATGTACTGATTACCAACCACTGTTGGATTGGATGTACTGATTACCAACCACTGTTGTATTGGATGTACTGATTACCAACCACTGTTGGAATGGATGTACTGATTACCAACCACTGTAGGATTGGATATACAGTCATGGCCAAAAGTATTGACACCCCTGCAATTCTGTCAGATAATACTCATTTTCTTCCTGAAAATGATTGCAAACACAAATTATTTGGTATTATTATCTTCATTTAATTTGTCTTAAATTAAAAAACACAAAAAGAATTGTCCTAAAGCCAAATTGGATATAATTCCACACCAAACATAAAAAAAGAAGATGGACAAAAGTATTGGCACCGTTCAAAAAAATCATGTGATGCTTCTCTAATTTGTGTAATTAACAGCACCTGTAACTTACCTGTGGCACCTAACAGGTGTTGGCAATAACTAAATCACACTTGCAGCCAGTTGACATGGATTAAAGTTGACTCAACCTCTGTCCTGTGTCCTTGTATGTACCACATTGAGCATGGAGAAAAGAAAGAAGACCAAAGAACTGTCTGAGGACTTGAGAAACCAAATTGTGAGGAAGCATGAGCAATCTCAAGGCTACAAGTCTATCTCCAAAGACCTGAATGTTCCTGTGTCTACTGTGCGCAGTGTCATCAAGAAGTTTAAAGTCCATGGCACTGTGGCTAACCTTCCTAGATGTGGACGGAAACGAAAAATTGACAAGAGATTTCAATGCAAGATTGTGCGGATGTTGGATAAAGAACCTCGACTAACATCCAAACAAGTTCAAGCTGCCCTGCAGTCCGAGGGTACAACAGTGTCAACCCATACTATCCATCGGCGTCTGAATGAAAAGGGACTGTATGGTAGGAGACCCAGGAAGACCCCACTTCTTACCCCGAGACAAAAAAAAGCCAGGCTGGAATTTGCCAAAACTTACCTGAAAAAGCCTAAAACATTTTGGAATAATGTTCTCTGGTCAGATGAGACAAAAGTAGAGCTTTTTGGGCAAAGGCATCAACATAGAGTTTACAGGAGAAAAAAAGAGGCATTCAAAGAAAAGAACACGGTCCCTACAGTCAAACATGGCGGAGGTTCCCTGATGTTTTGGGGTTGCTTTGCTGCCTCTGGCACTGGACTGCTTGACCGTGTGCATGGCATTATGAAGACTACAACAAATTTTGCAGCATAATGTAGGGCCCAGTGTGAGAAAGCTGGGTCTCCCTCAGAGGTCATGGGTCTTCCAATAGGACAATGACCCAAAACACACTTCAAAAAGCACTAGAAAATGGTTTGAGAGAAAGCACTGGAGACTTCTAAGGTGGCCAGCAATGTGTCCAGACCTGAATCCCATAGAACACCTGTGGAGAGATCTAAAAATGGCAGTTTGGAGAAGGCACCCTTCAAATATCAGGGACCTGGAGCAGTTTGCCAAAGAAGAATGGTCTAAAATTCCAAGAGCATTGTAAGAAACTCATTGATGGTTACTGGAAGCGGTTGGTCGCAGTTATTTTGGCTAAAGGTTGTGCAACCAAGTATTAGGCTGAGGGTGCCGATACTTTTGTCTGGCCCATTTTTGGAGTTTTGTGTGAAATGATCAATGTTTTGCTTTTTGCTTCATTTTCTTTTGTGTTTTTTTCATTTACGACAAATTAAATGAAGATAATAATACCAAAGAATTTGTGTTTGCAATCATTTTCAGGAAGAAACTGAGTATTATCTGACAGAATTGCAGGGGTGTCAATACTTTTGGCCATGACTGTATTGATTACCAACCACTGTTGGATTGGATGTACTGATCACCAACCACTGTTGGATTGGATGTAATGATTGCCAACCACTGTTGGATTGGATGTACTGATTACCAACCACTGTTGGATTGGATGTACTGATTACCAACCACTGTTGTATTGGATGTACTGATTACCAACCACTGTTGGATTGGAGGTACTGATTACCAACTACTGTTGGATTGGATGTACTGATTACCAACCACTGTTGTATTGGATGTACTGAATACCAACCACTGTTGGATTGGATGTACTGATTGCCAACCACTGTTGGATGATATATAAAGATATGTAAGAGTAATAAGCCAGCTTTTCTGATTGGCCACTGTTGATGTACAGATAGATGTTTAATCATATGATAGAGTTGGTTTTCTCTTAAATACGCTGTGTAGAAGGGCATGAAGGTGTGTATAGATATTGCAGACGCTATTCATAGATTGTGCTATAATCAGTGACGGGCACAGTCCGGCGGCAAAATGGCCGCTCCTTACTCCCCTGCCATCAGTGCCCGCTCCATACTCCCCTCCAGTCAGCGCTCACACAGGGTTAATGGCAGCGTTAACGGACCGCGTTATGCCGCGGTGTAACGCACTCCGTTAACGCTGCTATTAACCCTGTGTGACCAACTTTTTACTATTGATGCTGCCTATGCAGCATCAATAGTAAAAAGATCTAATGTTAAAAATAATAAAAAAAATAAAAAATCACTATATACTCACCTTCTGGCGCCTTTCCCGTTTCTCGCAACGCTCTGGTGACCGGTCCATGCATTGCGGTCTCGCGAGATGATGATGTAGCGGTATCGCGAGACCGCTACGTCATCATCTCGCGAGACCACAATGCACTCTTGGGACCGGAACGTCGCAAGGAGCATCGGTAAATGCCTCGCTTGGATCCAGGGGCTGACGGAGGGTGAGTATATAACTATTTTTAATTTTAATTCTTTTTTTTAACAGGGATATGGTGTCCACATTGCTATATACTACGTGGGCTGTGTTAGATACTGCGTGGGCTGTGTTATATACTACATCTCTGTGCTATATACTATGTGGGCTGTGCTATATACTACGTGGCTGTGGTATATATTACGTGGCTGTGTTATATACTGCGTGAGCTGTGCTATATACTACGTGGCCTGGGTTACATACTGCATGGGCAGTATTATATACTATGTCTTTGTGCTATATACTACGTGGCTGTGCTATATATGATGTGGCTGTGCAAAATATTACGTGGCTGTGCAATATATTACGTGGCTGGGTAATATACTATGTGGCTGGGCAATATATTATGTGGCTGCTATATACTACGTGTCTGTGCTATATACTACGTGGCTGGGCAATATACTACGTGGCTAAGCTATATACTATGTGGCTGGGCAATATACTATGTGGCTGGGCAATATACGTGTCTGTGCTATATACTACGTGGCTGGGCAATACACTACGTGTCTGTGCTATTTACTACGTGGGCTGTGCTATATACACTACGTGGCTGGGCAATTTACTATGTGGCTGTGTTATATACTACGTGGCTGTGCTATATACTATGTGGCTGTGCTATATAGTAACATAGTAACATAGTAACATAGTTAGTAAGGCCGAAAAAAGACATTTGTCCATCCAGTTCAGCCTATATTCCATCATAATAAATACCCAGATCTACGTCCTTCTACAGAACCTAATAATTGTATGATACAATATTGTTCTGCTCCAGGAAGACATCCAGGCCTCTCTTGAACCCCTCGACTGAGTTCGCCATCACCACCTCCTCAGGCAAGCAATTCCAGATTCTCACTGCCCTAACAGTAAAGAATCCTCTTCTGTGTTGGTGGAAAAACCTTCTCTCCTCCAGACGCAAAGAATGCCCCCTTGTGCCCGTCACCTTCCTTGGTATAAACAGATCCTCAGCGAGATATTTGTATTGTCCCCTTATATACTTATACATGGTTATTAGATCGCCCCTCAGTCGTCTTTTTTCTAGACTAAATAATCCTAATTTCGCTAATCTATCTGGGTATTGTAGTTCTCCCATCCCCTTTATTAATTTTGTTGCCCTCCTTTGTACTCTCTCTAGTTCCATTATATCCTTCCTGAGCACCGGTGCCCAAAACTGGACACAGTACTCCATGTGCGGTCTAACTAGGGATTTGTACAGAGGCAGTATAATGCTCTCATCATGTGTATCCAGACCTCTTTTAATGCACCCCATGATCCTGTTTGCCTTGGCAGCTGCTGCCTGGCACTGGCTGCTCCAGGTAAGTTTATCATTAACTAGGATCCCCAAGTCCTTCTCCCTGTCAGATTTACCCAGTGGTTTCCCGTTCAGTGTGTAATGGTGATATTGATTCCCTCTTCCCATGTGTATAACCTTACATTTATCATTGTTAAACCTCATCTGCCACCTTTCAGCCCAAGTTTCCAACTTATCCAGATCCATCTGTAGCAGAATACTATCTTCTCTTGTATTAACTGCTTTACATAGTTTTGTATCATCTGCAAATATCGATATTTTACTGTGTAAACCTTCTACCAGATCATTAATGAATATGTTGAAGAGAACAGGTCCCAATACTGACCCCTGCGGTACCCCACTGGTCACAGCGACCCAGTTAGAGACTATACCATTTATAACCACCCTCTGCTTTCTATCACTAAGCCAGTTACTAACCCATTTACACACATTTTCCCCCAGACCAAGCATTCTCATTTTGTGTACCAACCTCTTGTGCGGCACGGTATCAAACGCTTTGGAAAAATCGAGATATACCACGTCCAATGACTCACCGTGGTCCAGTCTATAGCTTACCTCTTCATAAAAACTGATTAGATTGGTTTGACAGGAGCGATTTCTCATAAACCCATGCTGATATGGAGTTAAACAGTTATTCTCATTGAGATAATCCAGAATAACATCCCTCAGAAACCCTTCAAATATTTTACCAACAATAGAGGTTAGACTTACTGGCCTATAATTTCCAGGTTCACTTTTAGAGCCCTTTTTGAATATTGGCACCACATTTGCTATGCGCCAGTCCTGCGGAACAGACCCTGTCGCTATAGAGTCACTAAAAATAAGAAATAATGGTTTATCTATTACATTACTTAGTTCTCTTAGTACTCGTGGGTGTATGCCATCCGGACCCGGAGATTTATCTATTTTGATCTTATTTAGCCGGTTTCGCACCTCTTCTTGGGTTAGATTGGTGACCCTTAATATAGGGTTTTCATTGTTTCTTGGGATTTCACCTAGCATTTCATTTTCCACCGTGAATACCGTGGAGAAGAAGGTGTTTAATATGTTAGCTTTTTCCTCGTCATCTACAACCATTCTTTCCTCACTATTTTTTAAGGGGCCTACATTTTCAGTTTTTATTCTTTTACTATTGATATAGTTGAAGAACAGTTTGGGATTAGTTTTACTCTCCTTAGCAATGTGCTTCTCTGTTTCCTTTTTGGCAGCTTTAATTAGTTTTTTAGATAAAGTATTTTTCTCCCTATAGTTTTTTAGAGCTTCAATGGTGCCATCCTGCTTTAGTAGTGCAAATGCTTTCTTTTTACTGTTAATTGCCTGTCTTACTTCTTTGTTTAGCCACATTGGGTTTTTCCTATTTCTAGTCCTTTTATTCCCACAAGGTATAAACCGCTTACACTGCCTATTTAGGATGTTCTTAAACATTTCCCATTTATTATCTGTATTCTCATTTCTGAGGATATTGTCCCAGTCTACCAGATTAAGGGCATCTCTAAGCTGTTCAAACTTTGCCTTCCTAAAGTTCAATGTTTTTGTGACTCCCTGACAAGTCCCCCTAGTGAAAGACAGGTGAAACTGCACAATATTGTGGTCGCTATTTCCTAAATGCCCAACCACCTGCAGATTTGTTATTCTGTCAGGTCTATTAGATAGTATTAGGTCTAAAAGTGCTGCTCCTCTGGTTGGATTCTGCACCAATTGTGAAAGATAATTTTTCTTGGTTATTAGCAGAAACCTGTTGCCTTTATGGGTTTCACAGGTTTCTGTTTCCCAGTTAATATCCGGGTAGTTAAAGTCCCCCATAACCAGGACCTCATTATGGGTTGCAGCTTCATCTATCTGCTTTAGAAGTAGACTTTCCATGCTTTCTGTTATATTTGGGGGTTTGTAACAGACCCCAATGAGAATTTTGTTACCATTTTTCCCTCCATGAATTTCAACCCATATGGACTCGACATCCTCATTCCCTTCGCTAATATCCTCCCTTAAAGTGGACTTTAGACAAGACTTTACATAGAGACAAACCCCTCCTCCTCTCCGATTTTTACGATCCTTTCTAAACAGACTGTAACCCTGTAAGTTAACTGCCCAGTCATAGCTTTCATCTAACCATGTCTCGGTTATTCCCACTATGTCAAAGTTACCTGTAGATATTTCTGCTTCTAGTTCTTCCATCTTGTTTGTCAGGCTTCTGGCGTTTGCGAGCATGCAGTTTAGAGGATTTTGTTTTGTTCCAATCTCCTCACTGTGGATTGTTTTAGAAATATTCTTACCTCCCTTCTGAGTATGTTTTCCTGGGTCGTCTTTGTTCGAGTCTAATGTTTTTCTTCCCGTCCCCTCTTCTTCTAGTTTAACGCCCTCCTGATGAGTGTAGCGAGTCTTCTGGCGAATGTGTGTTTCCCAGGTTTGTTGAGGTGTAGTCCGTCTCTGGCGAGGAGTCCATCATACCAGTAATTCACACCGTGGTCCAGGAATCCAAATCCTTGTTGTCTGCACCATCGTCTTAGCCAGTTGTTTGCATCAAGGATCCTGTTCCATCTCCTGGTGCCATGCCCGTCTACTGGAAGGATAGAAGAAAAAACTACCTGTGCATCCAGTTCCTTTACTTTCTTCCCCAACTCTTCAAAGTCCTTGCAGATTGTCGGTAGGTCCTTCCTTGCCGTGTCATTGGTGCCAACATGTATCAGAAGAAATGGGTGGACGTCCTTGGAGCTGAAGAGCTTTGGTATCCTATCGGTCACATCCTTGATCATCGCACCTGGAAGGCAGCATACTTCTCTTGCAGTTATGTCCGGTCTGCAGATGGCTGCTTCGGTGCCTCTCAGTAGTGAGTCTCCCACCACCACCACTCTTCGTTGCTTCTTGGCTGTACTTTTTGCTGTCACTTGTTGCTGTGTGCCCTTTTCTTTTTTGCTTGCTGGTATTGCTTCATTCTTAGGTGTGCCATCTTCATCCTCTACAAAGATTTGATATCGGTTCTTCAGTTGTGTGGTTGGTGATTTCTCCATGGTCTTCTTGCTTCTTTTGGTCACATGCTTCCACTCATCTGCTTTTGGAGGTTCTCTGACACTTTTTGCACCTTCTGTGACCAGTAGAGATGCTTCTGTTCTGTCTAGAAAGTCTTCATTCTCTTTGATGAGTTTCAAAGTTGCTATTCTTTCTTCCAGACCCCGCACCTTTTCTTCTAAAAGGGCCACTAGTCTACACTTCTGACAGGTGAAATTGGATTCTTCTTCTGGTCGATCTGTGAACATGTAGCACATGCTGCAGCTCACCATGTAGGTTGTCACATCTGCCATGTTGCTCCTAGATCCTGCTGACTTGCTGTGTGTTTTCCTTCTTGTGTAATCTACTCAGCCAAGCTCTCTTGCAATAATGTCCTACAGGCAAAAATTCTTAGGGAGACTTCGCTTCTCCCAGAAGGCACCTGGAATATGCAAATTAGCCTCCTGAAGCTTGAATCCCTGGTTTGGTGATGCTTTCGAAGCAGCTGGTCCCGGCTGTACCCAACGATCTTCTAGCTTAGGGAGACTTCGCTTCTCCCAGAAGGCACCTGGAATATGCAAATTAGCCTCCTGAAGCTTGAATCCCTGGTTTTGGGCTACTACGTGGGCTGTGCTATATACTACGTGGGCTGTGTTATATAAAGAGGAGGGCCCACTGAGACTCTTTCGCCTGGGGCCCTTAAAAACCTGGGCTGTGCTATATACTACGTGGCTGGGCAATATTTTATGTGGCTGTGTTATATACTACGTGGCTGTGTTATATACTACGTGGCTGTGTTATATACTATGTGGCTTTGCTATATACTACGTGGCTGTGCTATATACTATGTGGGCTGTATTATATACTACGTGGGCTGTGTTATACGCTACTTGGCTGTGCTATATTTCTCTGCTGTATCTGTGCATCATGAATCGTGGTATGTGTTAAAGAGGAGGGCCCACTGAGACTCTTTCGCCCAGGACCCTCAAAAACCTGGGCTGTGCTATATACTACGTGGCTGGGCAATATACTATGTGGCTGTGTTATATACTACGTGGCTGTGCTATATACTACATGGGCTGTGTTATATACTACGTGGGCTGTGTTATACGCTACTTGGCTGTGCTATATTTTTCTGCTGTATCTGTGCATCATGAATCGTGGTATGTGTTAAAGAGGAGGGCCCACTGAGACTCTTTCGCCCAGGACCCTAAAAAACCTGGGCTGTGCTATATACTACGTGGCTGGGCAATATACTACGTGGCTGTGTTATATACTACGTGGCTGTGCTATATACTACATGGGCTGTGTTATATACTACGTGGGCTGTGTTATACACTACGTGGGCTGTGTTATACGCTACTTGGCTGTGCTATATTTCTCTGCTGTGTCTGTGCATCATGAATCGTGGTATGTGTTAAAGGAGGGCCCACTGAGATTCTTTCGCCCGGGACCCTCAAAAACCTGGGCTGTGCTATATACTACGTGGCTGGGCAATATACTACGTGGCTGTGTTATATACTACGTGGCTGTGCTATATACTACATGGGCTGTGTTATATACTACGTGGGCTGTGTTATACACTACGTGGGCTGTGTTATACGCTACTTGGCTGTGCTATATTTCTCTGCTGTATCTGTGCATCATGAATCATGGTATGTGATAAAAAGGGAGGCCCACTGAGACTCTTTCGCCTGGGGCCCCCAATAACCTGGAGCCTGCCCAGCTTCACTGGTCACGTCCGGACGCGAACAATCAGCAACAGGTGCAGTCTGCCCGCGAATTGGCACGGAATTTGAACCATGCTTTGCTAATTGGTCGTGGTCGGCCGAATCCTGTGTATAAATTGCATTATTCTGAAAACCTCATAAATAAACTACATACATATTCTAGAATACCTGATGCGTTAGAATCGGGCCACCATCTAATTTTTTGTATAAAAACAAGGATTCTAGAGTGATACCTCACAATAACGACCTAGCAAGGATAATGGTCCTTGAAGATTCCAACATTGTTTGTACATTGTGCACTCTTTTTTGGACCCCAGCCACAGTCTGTGTTTCAATGAGCTTTGTGATGGAGGTCTTCAGCAGACCCCCGTCTACTATAGCAACCTATCAGCTCCCCACGATAATGTTACAGGGGTGCTGATGGGCACATGGAATTATGCACACCCATGGCTGTGCAATGTTAATACCACTGTCAGAGATTTACAGCTGCATATAACAGGTTAACAGTCATGGGCAGAGCTCCGCTTCACCCGTGGATGCTAGAGGCAAATACGAGCTGTTTTTCAGATCCATTACCTGCTGGGTATTGGGGGGCTCAGCCTGTGAGCCCCCTTCACACACACACCCCTGAGTTGCTCTGTACATGTATGGCGGATGTCAGGAAAGGATTAAACTCAGACAAACTGAAAACAGCAGAAAACTCTAGCGTTTTTTTCCTGAAGCGTCTGTTGTATCATCCTTTGGTTGTTTACTGAGCGATTTTCCGATGGTTTTGATTCACAGTGGTTTTTTTGGACGGCTTTCCCATGGTTTTCCTGATGCCTTTTTAAATATTATTTTCCAGATGTTTTTTTTTCTCTCCAGTGAATATTGAACAAACCGCTGATCTTTTCATCATTTACTGATTTTTTTTTAGGGGGTTTCCATGGCGGAAAAAAAATGCTGTGTGCACATATCCTAAGGGCTTATTCAGACATCAGGTTTTAGAGTGCTACCTGGGTTTTTCACTGATAACACTTGTACCTGTGTTTTTTCCTCAGACTGAAAAGTCTATTTATAAAAAGGAGACATGTCTGATTTTGATCCAAGGGTTGGATAAAAATCAGCAATGCAAGTGTATGGGTCCGTGAAAAAATCGGACTGTACTCGCATGATATCCTAGCGCCCTCCGATTTTCATAGACTGTTAGAAAGGAGAAGGTGGTGAAACGTTTTCTTCTCCACGTACGAGAAAAACTGATGTCACTGTGATCACACTCTGATCAAACTCTAATCAAAATAATCAGTCCGTTTTTCTCGTACATGGAAAGTACTGACATCTGAATGAGGCCTAAGACTTGGCAATAAGGCTAGCCCCCCTGTAAACATCATACAAAACATATTTTAAAAAAAATGCATATTTGTATGTTGTTAAATTCTCATTTTTACTGCTGATGTTGATGCTGCAAATTTTCTGCTGCAGAAATTCCTCAGCGCATACAACCTGGGTGTACACATGCTAAGGAAATATGTCTGATGTGCATCTGGAAATAGAAAAAACATCTGTATAGAGTCTTGTAACCATGTCCACACTACACCCACTCAACCTCATTAGATCTGTTTTATAATTATGCAAAAACTGTTAGTTATGATCTGAAGTACAATCTTCTATTGTCCCTACCCACTAGGAGCTGATTCACATGTCATTTTTTCTCGTATGTGTACTGTCAGTGTCTTGCACTGACAGCACACTGATACATTATATTCTATAGGCGATTTGTCAGTTTTTTTAAAAAAAATTTTCAGACCATTTGTCCATATTAAAACATAGAGACATCCTATTTTGGTTCAATTTGTGGAAGACTGTCAATCAAAAAATGACTTAGCAGAATATTAAATTGAAAATCAGAGAATTAAATAAATATTCCAAGTTCTACTCTAGGACCAAATTCACACATTCAGCATTTGGTCAGTATTCTACATCAGTATTTGGAAGCGAAAATCAGGAGTGGGTGAAAAATGCGGAAGTGGTGACGTGTTTCTGTTATACTTGGTCTTGGCTTAGAAATACTGATGTAAAATACTGACCTAATACTGAACATGTGAATGTGGCCTTATCTTCAGTCTCTATACGAATCTTCTCAGCTCCCCGTGCTCTGTAATATACAGATTGGGGATGCATTAACTGGTGGGTCATGTAATGGATATTACAGTTAGGCCAGAAATATTTGGACAGTGACACAATTTTCGCGAGTTGGGCTCTGCATGCCACCACATTGGATTTGAAATGAAACCTCTACAACAGAATTCAAGTGCAGATTGTAACGTTTAATTTGAAGGGTTGAACAAAACTATCTGATAGAAAATGTAGGAATTGTACACATTTCTTTACAAACACTCCACATTTTAGGAGGTCAAAAGTAACTGGACAAATAAACATAACCCAAACAAAATATTTTTATTTTCAATATTTTGTTGCAAATCCTTTGGAGGCAATCACTGCCTTAAGTCTGGAACCCATGGACATCACCAAACGCTGGGTTTCCTCCTTCTTAATGCTTTGCCAGGCCTTTACAGCCGCAGCCTTCAGGTCTTGCTTGTTTGTGGGTCTTTCCGTCTTAAGTCTGGATTTGAGCAAGTGAAATGCATGCTCAATTGGGTTTAGATCTGGAGATTGACTTGGCCATTGCAGAATGTTCCACTTTTTGGCACTCATGAACTCCTGGGTAGCTTTGGCTGTATGCTTGGGGTCATTGTCCATCTGTACTATGAAGCGCCGTCCAATCAACTTTGCAGCATTTGGCTGAATCTGGGCTGAAAGTATATCCCGGTACACTTCAGAATTCATCCGGCTACTCTTGTCTGCTCTTATGTCATCAATAAACACAAGTGACCCAGTGCCATTGAAAGCCATGCATGCCCATGCCATCACGTTGCCTCCACCATGTTTTACAGAGGATGTGGTGTGCCTTGGATCATGTGCCGTTCCCTTTCTTCTCCAAACTTTTTTCTTCCCATCATTCTGGTACAGGTTGATCTTTGTCTCATCTGTCCATAGAATACTTTTCCAGAACTGAGCTGGCTTCTTGAGGTGTTTTTCGGCAAATTTAACTCTGGCCTGTCTATTTTTGGTATTGATGAATGGTTTGCATCTAGATGTGAACCCTTTGTATTTACTGTCATGGAGTCTTCTCTTTACTGTTGACTTAGAGACAGATACACCTACTTCACTGAGAGTGTTCTGGACTTCAGTTGATGTTGTGAACGGGTTCTTCTTCACCAAATTAAGTATGCGGCGATCATCCACCACTGTTGTCATCCGTGGACGCCCAGGCCTTTTTGAGTTCCCAAGCTCACCAGTCAATTCCTTTTTTCTCAGAATGTACCCAACTGTTGATTTTGCTACTCCAAGCATGTCTGCTATCTCTCTGATGGATTTTTTCTTTTTTTTTTCAGCCTCAGGATGTTCTGCTTCACCTCAATTGAGAGTTCCTTTGACCGCATGTTGTCTGCTCACAGCAACAGCTTCCAAATGCAAAACCACACACTTGGAATCCACCCCTGACCTTTTAACTACTTCATTGATTACAGGTTAACGAGGGAGACGCCTTCAGAGTTAATTGCAGCCCTTAGAGTCCATTGTCCAATTACTTTTGGTCCCTTGAAAAAGAGGACGCTATGCATTACAGAGCTATGATTCCTAAACCCTTTCTCCGATTTGGATGTGGAAACTATCATATTGCAGCTGGGAGTGTGCACTTTCAGCCCATATTATATATATAATTGTATTTCTGAACATGTTTTTGTAAACAGCTAAAATAACAAAACTTGTGTCACTGTCCAAATATTTCTGGCTCTAACTGTACATGAGGTGTACTGGAAAGTTGCTGGTATTGTAAACAGTGGGTCCCTGTGAATGGGCAGTCTGAGCAATGTAGACAACAATTTTACAAGGATTATGGAGGTGGAGGTCAACTAGAGCAGCAGCAGATGAATGCTTATCATACTAGAGCTTTTTCACTGGCACTGTGCCCATTCTCACTGTGCCTAGTAATTTAACAGGGGAGGTGTGCTGAGGTTGGGATAAGTTATCACCGTTCTATTTTTAATGCCGCGAGTGCAGCCAGCTTGTGTGACAGTAGTGGAAGCCGTCCTTGCAGCTTTCTCTCTCCTGAAATGTTTCATGTTGTAATAATAATGATAAAAAGGGCTTATTCACACAAAAGATTTTCTTGCCCGTGTGCCCACAGACCCATACAAGTCAATAGGGTTATTCACAGATCTTTTTTTTTTATCAAAGACCCATTTGCTCAATCCAAGATTAAACTACTGCATGCTTTATTCTGGAATGGGGGAAAAATATGATCAATTTTCAGATCCATTTTCCCATTTGGGGGACTCTATGAAGGGACAGTATGGAGAGGGGTCCTATATGGGGGACAGTATGAAGAGGGGCACTGTGTGTGGGACAGTATGAAGAGGGGCACTGTGTGTGGGACAGTATGGAGAGAGGCACTGTGTGTGGGACAGTATGGAGAGAGGCACTGTGTGTGGGACAGTATGAAGAGGGGCACTGTGTGGGACAGTATGGAGAGAGGCACTGTGTGTGGGACAGTATGGAGAGAGGCACTGTGTGTGGGACAGTATGAAGAGGGGCACTGTGTGTGGGACAGTATGGAGAGAGGCACTGTGTGTGGGACAGTATGAAGAGGGGCACTGTGTGGGACAGTATGGAGAGAGGCATTGTGTGGGGGGCAGTTTTGAAAGGTACAGTGTGTTAGAGACAGTATGGACAGGAGGAAACATGCAGGATCACAGTATGGAGAAGGGTAGCATGTTGTCAACAGTATGGAGAGGAGACAGCATGTGTGTGGACAGTACGAAGAGGGGCACTGTGTAGGATATATTATGGAAGTACAATATAGAGAGGGACAATATATAAGTGACAGTATGGACAGGAGAAATGTGAGTGGAGCAGTATGGTGAGGGGGCAACATGTGAGGGACATTATGAAGAAGGGGAGCATGTGGAGGCCAATATGGAAAGGGTCAGTATATGGGTGACAGTATGAAGAAGGGCAGAGTGTGGAGGTTAGTATGGAGAGGGGCAGTGTACTCGATTGCCTATCAAGGAATTGTATTCTGAAGCCGAGAAGACTTTGGAGAAGAAACCGCAGGTCAGCATATGGGCAGAAGAAGACTTATGGGTGAGGATGGCTCACGCCCCTGAGGCAGAAGCTTCCGCCTCCAAAGAGAATTGTTTATTGTTGTCAGGTCCATACAGCACTAGAGCGGAGTAGAAGGCCTGTTTTAAGGAGACAAAGGCATTTTAAGCCTCTGGAGTCCACACCCTAGGGTTAGCTCCTTGCGGGTCAGAACAGAGATTGAGGCGGTCCAAGAGGATAAATTCAGAATGAACTGGCGGTAGTAATTAGCAAATTTGAGGAGCTGCTGGATTGCTTTCAGACCATCAGGACAAGGCCACTTCAGGACGGAGGACACCTTTTCGAGATCCATACTCAGGCCAGTCTCAGAGATGATGTACCCTAAGAATGGAAGAGAGGTTTGCTCGAAGACAGGCTTTTCAAACTTGGCGTACAAAAGGTTCTTCATCAGTGTCTGCAGAACCTGACAAACATTCCTCCTGTGTGTGGGCAGATTGCGAGAGAACACCAGTATGTCGTCCAGGTAGACCACCACCCATGAGTAGAGAAGGTCTCAGAAGATATTGTTCACCACGTCTTAGAAGACTAATGGGGCATTACAGAGCCCAAACAGCATTACGCCATACTCATAATGACCATCCCAGTCTTTCACTCGTCCCTCTGGCGTATTCAGATAAGGTTATACACCCCTGCAGATCAAGTTTAGTAAAGACTCTGAAACCTATAAGATGATCAAACAGCTCTGATATGAGGGGCAGAGGATATTTATTTGTGATCATTCATTATCTATTCGAGGCCCCTGTAGTGAAAGTGAGTCATCTTTTTTCTTTACAATGAAGAATCCTGCTCCAGCTGGGGAGGATGACTTCTTGATAAATTCCCTGCTAGGTTCTCTTTGATTTATTCGGGAATGTCTCGTGTCTCAGCCTGGGACAGAAGGTAGATATGCCTTGTGGAGGGGAAGATCCAAGAAGGAGGTCTATAGGGTAATTGTATGGCCTGTGTGATGATAGCATCTCCACCTCAATTTTATAAAAGATATCCACATAAGTTTATTATGCGGGAAGCAAGCCAGGTAAATTAGATGAAGTGGCTGGAGGTCGAGCAGGAGGAATCAGGACAAGAAATCTCTTTTGACAGCCAAAGTCATGGTACAAAGTACCCAGAAAAACGAGTATAAAATATATTTTATTTAATCATTGATTAAATGTAAAAAAAAGACATGAACCAGAGAGTAAATGGGACATTTAAGAGGATTCAAAAGGGGATAAAATCAAGTAGATAAAGGTGCAAGTACACATCCCTTTAGAAAGCGTAACAGTGAAACGCGTGTCGGGGTACTGATGGCTGTATGTGGGGTTCCATCACCTCATTATGTGTAAGCTCTATACTACCCCTATTGCTGCTGGGTGCTGGCTGGCAGATCTCGGCGGGTGCACTTTAGTAGTGGGCACATGTGATCTCCCAGCAGCAGGAATCCTGCGGCTACAGCTACTGTGCCCTCTATTAAAGTGAAATGAATATTCACTTCTCCCCATGCCCAAAGTCCCTCCCACCTCTCCACGCCGACAGTGTATAAAGATGGGCAGGACTATGGGCGTGGGGAGCAGTCAATATTCATTTCTCTTTAGAAGCAGCAGCCGGGTCCTTGTTGTGAATTCTGTGGCAGAGCTCCCTCCTGTGGTCACAAGTGGTACTTCGGCTGATTCTCTCTGTGAGCTTCCGTTGGTGGAGGAGAGTGGTACTGCGGCTTCTGAGTTTCCTTCCTCAGGTGATGTGGTGAAGTCGTTAGGTGCTGCTCTATTTAACTCCACCTAGTGCTTTGATCCTGGCCTCCAGTCAATGTTCTAGTATTGGACCTGTTTCCTCCTGGATCGTTCCTGTGGCCTGCTGCTCTGCATAGCTAAGTTCCGCTTTGCTATTTTGTTTGCTGTTTTTTCTGTCCAGCTTGTCTATTTGTTTTTTCTTGCTTGCTGGAAGCTCTGGGACGCAGAGGGTGTACCTCCGTGCCGTTAGTTCGGTACAGAGGGTCTTTTTGCCCCCTTTGCATGGTTTTTGTAGGGTTTTGTGTTGACCGCAAAGATACCTTTCCTATCCTCGCTCTGTTCAGAAAGTCGGGCCTCACTTTGCTAAATCTATTTCATCTCTACGTTTGTCTTTTCATCTTAACTCACAGTCATTATATGTGGAGGCTGCCTTTTCCTTTGGGGTATTTCTCTGAGGCAAGGTAGGCTTATTTTCTATCTTCAGGCTAGCTAGTTTCTCAGGCTGTGCCGAGTTGCATAGGGAGCGTTAGGCGCAATCCACGGCTGCCTCTAGTGTGGTTGGAGAGGATTAGGGATTGCGGTCAGCAGAGTTCCCACGTCTCAGAGCTCGTTCTATGTTTTTGGGTTATTGTCAGGTCACTGTATGTGCTCTGACCTCTATGTCCATTGTGGTACTGAATTACCTTATCATAACAGTACTGGAGGCCCAAAGTACTAATGATTCTCAATAGAGGGAAAAAAAGAAGTTCTGAGACCATTTTTTTTTCTCTGCACTGTGTTTTGCCTTTTTTTTCCCCTAGACATTTGGGTGGTTCAGGACACAGGTGTAGCGATGGACATTAAAGGTCTGTCTTCATGTGTGGATCAGCTCACGGCAAGAGTATAAAATATTCAAGACTTTGTGGTTCAGAATTCTATGTTAGAACCGAGAATTCCTATTCCTGATTTGTTTTTTGGAGATAGAACTAAATTTCTGAGTTTCAAAAATAATTGTAAACTATTTCTGGCTTTGAAACCTCGCTCCTCTGGTGACCCAGTTCAACAAGTTAGGATCATTATTTCTTTTTTACGTGGCGACCCTCAGGACTGGGCATTTTCTCTTGCGTCAGGAGATCCTGCATTAAGTAATATCGATGCGTTTTTCCTGGCACTCGGATTGCTGTACGATGAACCTAATTCAGTGGATCAGGCAGAGAAAAATTTGCTGGCTCTGTGTCAGGGTCAGGATGAGATAGAGGTATATTGTCAGAAATTTAGAAAGTGGTCCGTACTCACTCAATGGAATGAAGGTGCGCTCGCAGCTATTTTCAGAAAGGGTCTCTCTGAAGCCCTTAAGGATGTCATGGTGGGATTTCCTATGCCTGCTGGTCTGAATGAGTCTATGTCTTTGGCCATTCAGATCGGTCGACGCTTGCGTGAGCGTAAATCTGTGCACCATTTGGCGGTATTACCTGAGCTTAAACCTGAGCCTATGCAGTGCGATAGGACTTTGACCAGAGTTGAACGGCAAGAACACAGACGTCTGAATGGGCTGTGTTTCTACTGTGGTGATTCCACTCATGCTATCTCTGATTGTCCTAAGCGCACTAAGCGGTTCGCTAGGTCTGCCACCATTGGTACGGTACAGTCAAAATTTCTTCTGTCCGTTACCTTGATCTGCTCTTTGTCATCGTATTCTGTCATGGCATTTGTGGATTCAGGCGCTGCCCTGAATTTGATGGACTTGGAGTATGCTAGGCGTTGTGGCTTTTTCTTGGAGCCCTTGCAGTGTCCTATTCCATTGAGAGGAATTGATGCTACGCCTTTGGCCAAGAATAAGCCTCAGTACTGGACCCAGCTGACCATGTGCATGGCTCCTGCACATCAGGAGGTTATTCGCTTTCTGGTGTTGCATAATCTGCATGATGTGGTCGTGTTGGGGTTGCCATGGCTACAAGTCCATAATCCAGTATTAGATTGGAAATCCATGTCTGTGTCCAGCTGGGGTTGTCAGGGGGTACATGGTGATGTCCCATTTCTGTCAATTTCGTCATCCACCCCTTCTGAGGTTCCAGAGTTCTTGTCTGATTACCGGGATGTATTTGATGAGCCCAAATCCGATACCCTACCTCCGCATAGGGATTGTGATTGTGCTATCGATTTGATTCCTGGTAGTAAATTCCCAAAAGGTCGACTGTTTAATTTATCTGTGCCTGAGCACGCTGCTATGCGGAGTTATGTGAAGGAGTCCTTGGAGAAGGGGCATATTCGCCCGTCATCGTCGCCATTAGGAGCAGGGTTCTTTTTTGTAGCCAAGAAGGATGGTTCGCTGAGACCTTGTATAGATTACCGCCTTCTAAATAAGATCACGGTTAAATTTCAGTAGCCCTTGCCGTTGTTATCTGATTTGTTTGCTCGGAGGCGATGAATGGAAAACTGCATTTAATAAGCCCGAGGGCCATTTTGAGTATCTAGTAATGCCATTCGGACTTGCCAATGCTCCATCAGTGTTTCAGTCCTTTATGCATGACATCTTCCGAGAGTACCTGGATAAATTCCTGATTGTGTACTTGGATGACATTTTGATCTTCTCGGATGATTGGGAGTCTCATGTGAAGCAGGTCAGAACGGTGTTTCAGGTCCTGCGTGCTAATTCTTTGTTTGTGAAGGGATCAAAGTGTCTCTTTGGTGTTCAGAAGGTTTCATTTTTGGGGTTCATCTTTTCCCCTTCTACTATCGAGATGGACCCTGTTAAGGTCCAAGCCATCCATGATTGGACTCAGCCGACATCATTGCTGTTTTTTCTGTCCAGCTTGTCTATTTGTTTTTTCTTGCTTGCTGGAAGCTCTGGGACGCAGAGGGTGTACCTCCGTGCCGTTAGTTCGGTACGGAGGGTCTTTTTGCCCCCTTTGCGTGGTTTTTGTAGGGTTTTGTGTTGACCGCAAAGTTACCTTTCCTATCCTCGCTCTGTTCAGAAAGTCGGGCCTCACTTTGCTAAATCTATTTCATCTCTACGTTTGTCTTTTCATCTTAACTCACAGTCATTATATGTGGGGGCTGCCTTTTCCTTTGGGGTATTTATCTGAGGCAAGGTAGGCTTATTTTCTATCTTCAGGCTAGCTAGTTTCTCAGGCTGTGCCGAGTTGCATAGGGAGCGTTAGGCGCAATCCACGGCTGCCTCTAGTGTGGTTGGAGAGGATTAGGGATTGCGGTCAGCAGAGTTCCCACGTCTCAGAGCTCGTTCTATGTTTTTGGGTTATTGTCGGGTCACTGTATGTGCTCTGACCTCTATGTCCATTGTGGTACTGAATTACCTTATCATAACAGGTCCTACCTCCAGTCACCCGCTGCTCCACCGGTGCCTGGCGGGCCCCCGTGACTCATGGGCCCCATAGCGGCTGTGTGGTGTGCTGCTATTACCGACACATCACTGGCTGGGAGCAGCAGGTGCCCTAGGCAGCTGCCTAGTCTGTCTGCCCCTAACGTCGTCACTGATCATCACTACACAAATACATTACCAGAAGCACCATTGCTAAACAAATGCATCACGAGAATCACCATTGCTACACAAGTATATCACCACAACCACCATCGCTACATGCAGGGCCGGCGTCAGCACCCGGTGTACCCGGGCAAGTGCCGGGGCCCTGGCGAGTCAGGGGGGCCCATTCAGGGCCGGCGTTAGGGGCAGGCAGCTGCCAGTGCCTAGGGCCCCGCTCCCCCAGGGGCCCTCAGCTAGTGGCACATCACGCAGCTGCTATGGGGCCCCTGTGAGGCAGGGGGGCTCGCCTGTCGCAAGCGCCAACTCCCCCGCCGTCGCTTTGAACTTTACCGGCGTCTGGGGGCTGTGGGGGGCTGTGCTGTATACTACATGTCTGTGCTATATACTACACGGCTGTTCTACATAATACATGGCTGTTCTATATACTTCATGGCTGTGCTATATACTACGTGGGCCGTGTTATATACTACGTGGGCTGTGTTATATACTACGTGGGCTGTTATGTGCTACGTGGGCTGTGCTATATACTACATGGCTGTTCTATATACTATGTGGGCCGTGTTATATAATATGTGGCTGTGCTATATACTTTATGGGCTGTTATATGCTACGTGGGCTGTGCTATATACTACATGGCTGTGCTATATACTACATGGGCTGTGTTATATGCGATCATGAATCGTGGTATGTGTTAAAGGGGGGGCCCACTGAGACTCTTTCGCCCGGGGCCCTCAAAAACCTGGAGCTGGCCCTGGCTACATGAATACATCACTACAATCACTACATTGCTACACAAATACATCTCCAGAATCACCACTGCAACACTAGCACATCAGCAGAACCACCATCACTACATGAAGACATCACTAGAACCATAATCTCTACACAAATGCATCACCAGAACCACCATCGCTACACAAGTGAACGACCATCGATACATGAATACATCACCAGAACCACATCGATGCACGAATACATCACCAGTCACAGCATGGCAGCCAATCAGTAAGCTGATGGGCTCTGCCATTATAGACTGAATGCCCAGCTCATAGCTGCTGAGCTCACTGATTGGCTGTCGTGTTATCGACATGATATCAGCGCTGTAGCTAATTTGAGACACTGGTGTTGGAGATTCAGCACTGGACCCGTGATGGTCAGTAAAGAGGAGTTTGTATTTTTATGACAAACTGCGCTTGGAACCTGAATTTTCTAAAAGGGGACAAGTGCTTTAATACAATTGCAATATCAAATCAGCTCTTACCTTATTCCAGTGTATCGCATAAACCTACAACTCCCTTTATGTCTTTAACAATGGTAAGGAGATACTGGGAGTTGTTGTTACTAGTCCTCATCAGACCGCAAACAACACAGCAACCACAGTACCGATGAGACATAGTTTCAAAAATTGCGCTGATGTAAAGTAGATATGTGGAAAAAGTTATTTATTAAGTATTTTGAATGACTTGACTCTCTGGTTTAAGTTACGCAAAAAAACACTGAGCAGTCATAGAATCCAAAATAACAACTTTATTGAATATAAATATAAAACATATCACATCAGACAAACGGAATGAAATGGGACCAAAAGATGGTATCCAGATGCCACCCGCATCAAAAAAGTCCAAGGTAGGGTATGTCCCTGGTACAAGGCCTCTACAGATATCTATATATATATATATCTATATATATACTGTATATATATATAGATATATATATATATATTGTGACAAAACACTCTGGGATCGCCTTTGCTGGGGTCAAAGGACACGTGGTTTGTGCATTGAATCGGAGGCGTACAGCAGGTTTCTGAGCAGGCTGACCTCAGGTCAGATTTATTAACGTGAAAGCAACACAAAAAACAAAACATAAAAATAAACCCTAGCCTGTCCGGCACTAACTAAACAAATACGTTGCTATCTCAACAACTGGGGGGGCTTCTCCCACCCAGCTAACATCATACAGATCTTGAGCAGAGCTCTTCACTCACGTTTGTCTCACACAGGCAGGCAATCTGTGTGCCCCAGGCAGACACTGGAAACACCCAGCTGGTCATCTTTTATTCCTGCAATCATTAACCCATTAGCACCCTGAAGATACTGAGTGGCCTAATTCACATAGGACAAACACCTGGGCGAGATATACCTGCCTCCATCTACCACACCAGCATGAGTCTTACATATCCCCCCCCCTTGCTCAGACCACTCCGGTCGAGCAAGAACACTTTTGAAACAGTGCACTCGGGATAGGGCATCGGCGTTCCCCATCTGCACCCCAGGTCGGTGCTCCACCGTAAAAGAGTAAGCCTGCAGGGCAAGGAACCACCTGGTTACCCGACTATTACGGTCCTTGTGGAGGTGCATCCACTTGAGAGGGGCATGGTCTGTGACCAGCCTAAACTTCCTACCAGCCAGGTAATACTTGAGGGAGTCGAGAGCCCATTTAATGGCTAGGCACTCTTTTTCAACCACGGCATACCTCTGCTCATGTACATTCAGTTTCCGACTGAGATAGAGGACCGGGTGTTCGACTCCGTCCCTCACCTGGGAAAGTACAGCTCCGACACCAGTATCAGAGGCATCAGTTTGTACCACAAACTCGCTGCTGAAATCAGGAGTCACTAGTACGGGCTGAGAGCACAAAGCCCGTTTCAGGCTGTGGAAGGCCTCTTCAGCAGCTGAGGTCCATTTTACCATGACGGAACCCTTCCCCTTGGTAAGATCCGTCAAGGGAGTAGCCATGGCTGCAAAATTGGGTATGAACCGGCGATAATAGCCGGCAATCCCCAGGAAAGCCTGCACTTGTTTCTTGTTCACTGGTTGTGGCCAGCCCTGAATTGCCTGTATTTTGTCGATCTGGGGTTTAACCACTCCTCGGCCAATCACGTAGCCCAAGTATCGGGCTTCTTCAAGCCCGATGTGGCATTTCTTGGGGTTTGCCGTTAAACCTGCATCTCGCAGGTCATCAATCACGGCTTGTACCTTCTGGAGATGAGTTTCCCAGTCCATGCTGTAAATTACGATGTCATCCAGGTAGGCAGAAGCGTACTGTCTGTGAGGCCTCAAGACTCGATCCATCAATCTCTGGAACGTTGCGGGAGCTCCGTGAAGTCCAAACGGCATATAGACATACTGGAACAGACCTTCCGGTGTAGCAAATGCCGTCTTCTCTCTGGCCGCCTCGGCCAGAGGAATCTGCCAGTACCCCTTTGTTAAATCCAGGGTCGTAATGTATCGGGCTTTACCAAGCCGGTCGATCAACTCATCGACCCGGGGCATAGGGTACGCATCAAATTTAGAAACTGCATTCAGTTTCCTAAAGTCATTACAAAACCGGATGGAGCCATCCGGTTTAGGTATCAACACAATTGGACTGGACCAGGCGCTGTGTGACTCCTCAATGACTCCTAAGTCCAACATTGCCATCACTTCCCGGGAGACGGCTTCACGGCGGGCTTCCGGAATCCGGTAGGGCTTCACATGAACAGTGACGCCAGGCTCTGTGACAATCTCATGTTTCACCAACTTCGTCCGGCCAGGTTTTTCGGAGAAAAACTGTCGGTTCTGTAACAAAAATTGCTTAACCTCAGATTTTTGTCATTCTGAGAGAGTCTCAGCAACCTGCACCTCTGGTACAGTAGGTGAACAAACCGGACGGGGCAGATCCGCCGTTAGGGCAGAGCGGTCTTTCCAGGATTTTATCAGATTCACATGATAAATCTGTTCCGGTTTTCTCTTACCCGGCTGGTACACTTTATAGTTCACTTCACCAACTCTTTCTCGGACCTCAAATGGGCCCTGCCATTTCGCCAGGAATTTACTATCCACCGTAGGGATTAGGACCAACACCCTATCGCCGGGTGCAAATGTACGGACCTTAGCGCCTCTATCATAACTTTGCCTCTGGGCTCCCTGGGCCTGTAACATATGGTCCCTAACAATGGGCATGACAGCGGCAATACGATCCTGCATTTGTGTTACATGGTCGATCACCGTTTTAAAGGGAGTGACTTGACCTTCCCAGGTTTCTTTTGCGACGTCCAGCAGTCCCCGGGGACGACGGGCGTACAACAGTTCGAAAGGCAAAAATCCTGTGGAAGACTGGGGAACTTCCCTAATGGCAAACAGCAAATAGGGTAACAAGTAATCCCAGTTCTTCCCATCTTTGTCTATCGCCTTCCGGAGCATCTGTTTTAAGGTTTTGTTGAAGCGCTCAACCAGGCCATCTGTTTGAGGGTGATAGACAGACGTACGCAACGGGTCTATTTGTAAGACCCTGCAGAGCTCCTTCATTACCCTCGACATAAAGGGAGTCCCCTGGTCGGTGAGTATCTGTTTTGGAATTCCCACCCGACTAAACACTTGTACCAATTCCTTGGCGATCGTCTTGGTAGCTGTGTTACGCAAAGGGACGGCTTCCGGGTAACGAGTGGCATAGTCCACGATGACGAGGATATGTTGGTGCCCACGTGCGGATCGGGGAAGGGGCCCAACCAAATCCATCCCAATTCTCTCAAAAGGGACCCCGATGATAGGAAGGGGTACCAAAGGGCTACGGAACTGAGATTTAGGGGCCGCGATTTGGCACTCTGGACAGGACTCACAATAGTTACGCACATCACAATGTATTCCAGGCCACACAAAACAATGCAATATCCTTTCTGTGGTTTTCTGTACCCCCAGATGTCCCCCCATTATATGTCCGTGGGCCAAATCCAGTACCTTCCGCCGATAAGGTTTGGGTACCACTAACCGTTGCACTGTGTCTTCCCCTTTTTTTTCTACCTGGTAGAGCAAATCATTTTCAAGAACCATATACGGGTACGCTAGCCTAGTGTCAGGTTCTACGGGTACCCCATCTATCATTTTTACATTTTTCCTAGCCGGAGTCAGGGTAGGATCTTTCATTTGCTCGCTGTGGAAGTCATCCACCTGGACTCCCAAATCTGGCAGGCAGGGTGCCGGATGGCTGTCTGCCTCCGCCTCTCGCTGAGGTTCCTCAGTTTCCTCTGTTTCCCCCGCCATGACGGAGAAGGGGTACTGAAGGTTAGATTCACTAACCTCCCCAGCAACATCTTCCTGTGGGGTCTCCTCTAGGGACTCGGGACCTCCAGATGGCATGGGAGAAGATTCACGGGTACAGCTACCGTGAAGGAGTAACTGATTCTCCCACAACTGCCAGAAATAGGGAAAATCCCTGCCCAGGATTACATCATGTAACAATGCGGGAACGAGTCCCACTTTGTGCTGCACTGACCCATAGGGAGTAGAAATCCATATGACCGCTGTTAAGTACGAGCGGGTGTCACCATGCACACACGTCACAGAAAACTTGTCAGACGGACCAGACGGAAGTGCCACCAGACTAGCTTTCACCAGAGTCACCACACTTCCAGAGTCTAGTAATGCCACAACATTTTTCCCATCAACAGATAATTCACACAGGTGTTTCACTGTATCATTTTGACCCGCATTCACACTCACTAGCTGTGTAACCAAAGACATGCGTTTTCTAGAGTCTATAACGTCGCACTGCATGGGTTCAGCGGTAACAGGACAGTTCGCAGAAACATGACCCTTCTCATGGCAGCGGAAACACCTAACAGGTCCCCTACTGAGACCACCGTCCAATACTCTTGGTCTCGGAGTGCGAGCAGTCCCGGACTCCTCCCCCACAGTTTTAAGCGATTTTCCTTCACCCGTGGTCCCTGGAACAGTCTTACCGGTTCCACGAGGAGGAGGCACAGTCCGGGGTTTGGCGGTGTCGTCGGGAAGTCCTTCTGCCACGGAATAACGCTCGACCAACTCCACAAGTTGATCCGCTGTCGTGGGATTTCCTTGGCTTACCCACCTTTTCAGCGCTGGGGGTAGTACTCTCAGGTACTTGTCCAGGACAACCCGCTGGATTATTTCGGGTATTGTCAGTACCTCGGGTTGCAGCCATTTCTTTGTCAAGTAGATCAGGTCGAACATCTGAGACCGCGCTGGTTTATCTTGCTGGTATGTCCACTGATGTACCCTCTGTGCACGGACAGCCGTCGTCACACCCAGCCGGGCCAGGATCTCAGCTTTCAGCTTCTCAAAGTCCTGAGCGACCTCCGGGTCCAAATCATGGTAAGCTTTTTGGGCCTCGCCGGAGAGAAACGGGGCAATCAAATCGGCCCATCGTGCCTTCGGCCACTTCTCTCTCAATGCCGTCCGCTCAAAAGTTGTCAGATATGCCTCGACGTCATCTTCTGCAGTCAGCTTTTGCCAGTATCGACTCACATGGATCCTTCTGGACTCTGCTTCCGGGTCAGCGTCAGGCATGCTCACCAGGCGCTGCGCCACCTGTTGGAGAAGTTGGCGGTCTGCAACCGTCATGTCCAGTAACTCCTTCAGCTGTGCGGCCATCAAGCGATTAGCTTCATGCTGTGCGGCAGTGGCCTGCTGCTGTACGGCAGTGGACTGTACTAAGGCTTTCACCACGTCTTCCATGCTGTCGCCTGTGCCACGGTATGCCCGCGTTCTCCACCACAATGTGACAAAACACTCTGGGATCGCCTTTGCTGGGGTCAAAGGACACGTGGTTTGTGCATTGAATCGGAGGCGTACAGCAGGTTTCTGAGCAGGCTGACCTCAGGTCAGATTTATTAACGTGAAAGCAACACAAAAAACAAAACATAAAAATAAACCCTAGCCTGTCCGGCACTAACTAAACAAATACGTTGCTATCTCAACAACTGGGGGGGCTTCTCCCACCCAGCTAACATCATACAGATCTTGAGCAGAGCTCTTCACTCACGTTTGTCTCACACAGGCAGGCAATCTGTGTGCCCCAGGCAGACACTGGAAACACCCAGCTGGTCATCTTTTATTCCTGCAATCATTAACCCATTAGCACCCTGAAGATACTGAGTGGCCTAATTCACATAGGACAAACACCTGGGCGAGATATACCTGCCTCCATCTACCACACCAGCATGAGTCTTACAATATATATATATATATATATATACAGTATGTCAGTACACTCAGGTGTAAAACAGTGGGGATGTATATATAATACAAATATCACACAGCAAAACAGTCTCAAATCTCACCCCCCACTCCTGTGGTAGCATTACATAACAAGCAACCTCAGCATAATACGTTGTAGAAGATGAAGCAGACACCAAGGAACACCCGTCCACCCCGACGCGTGTTTCGGTAGTGATACCTTCCTCAGGGGGCGCACAAACATAGCAGGGCATGGAGTTTAAATAGCGAACAAAAATTTGTGTGCAGCGTCACGTGACTGCACGTCACCTCACATCCGACGAGCCACAACCAAGCGGGCAGCCGAGAACCGGAAACACGTGGGTCCCCACGGGACCCGGAAGTCAGCGCACCGCTGATGCAAGCATCGGCGGACCAAAGTGTAACCCGGCGCGTGCGTACTGCACAACACCGTAACAAGGGGCCATATCTACAAAGAGCAAAGCGAAGGGCAAATTGCCGCATAAGGAAATACGGAGTATAGAACAAAACAAATAAAATTGTTACAACAATTATCATTGAAAAACTATTTAAAATACCCACATTACCCATATACAGTGGGGCAAAAAAGTATTTAGTCAGTCAGCAATAGTGCAATTTCCACCACTTAAAAAGATGAGAGGCGTCTGTAATTTACATCATAGGTAGACCTCAACTATGGGAGACAAACTGAGAAATAAAAATCCAGAAAATCACATTGTCTGTTTTTTTAACAATTTATTTGCATATTATGGTGGAAAATAAGTATTTGGTCAGAAACAATCAATCAAGATTTCTGGCTCTCACAGACCTGTAACTTCTTCTTTAAGAGTCTCCTCTTTCCTCCACTCATTACCTGTAGTAATGGCACCTGTTTAAACTTGTTATCAGTATAAAAAGACACCTGTGCACATCCTCAAACAGTCTGACTCCAAACTCCACTATGGTGAAGACCAAAGAGCTGTGAAAGGACACCAGAAACAAAATTGTAGCCCTGCACCAGGCTGGGAAGACTGAATCTGCAATAGTCAACCAGCTTGGAGTGAAGAAATCAACAGTGGGAGCAATAATTAGAAAATGGAAGACATACAATACCACTGATAATCTCCCTCGATCTGGGGCTCCACGCAAAATCCCACCCCGTGGGGTCAGAATGATCACAAGAACGGTGGGCAAAAATCCCAGAACCATGCGGGCGGACCTAGTGAATGAACTGCAGAGAGCTGGGACCAATGTAACAAGGCCTACCATAAGTAACACACTATGCCACCATGGACTCAGATCCTGCAGTGCCAGACGTGTCCCAATGCTTAAGACAGTACATGTCCGGGCCCGTCTGAAGTTTGCTAGAGAGCATTTGGATGATCCAGAGGAGTTTTGGGAGAATGTCCTATGGTCTGATGAAACCAAACTGGAACTGTTTGGTAGAAACACAACTTGTCATGTTTGGAGGAAAAAGAATACTGAGTTGCCTCCATCAAACACCATACCTACTGTAAAGCATGGTGGTGGAAACATCATGCTTTGGGGCTGTTTCTCTGCAAAGGGGCCAGGACGACTGATCCGGGTACATGACAGAATGAATGGGGCCATGTATCGTGAGATTTTGAGTGCAAACCTCCTTCCATCAGCAAGCGCATTGAAGATGAAACGTGGCTGGGTCTTTCAACATGACAATGATCCAAAGCACACCGCCAGGGCAACGAAGGAGTGGCTTCGTAAGAAGCATTTCAAGGTCCTGGAGTGGCCTAGCCAGTCTCCAGATCTCAACCCTATAGAAAACCTTTGGAGGGAGTTGAAAGTCCGTGTTGCCAAGCGAAAAGCCAAAAACATCACTGCTCTAGAGGAGATCTGCATGGAGGAATGGGCCAACATACCAACAACAGTGTGTGGCAACCTTGTGAAGACTTACAGAAAATGTTTGACCTCTGTCATTGCCAACAAAGGATATATTACAAAGTATTGAGATGAAATTTGGTTTCTGACCAAATACTTATTTTCCACCATAATATGCAAATAAAATGTTAAAAAAACAAACAATGTGATTTTCTGGATTTTTTTTTCTCAGTTTGTCTCCCATAGTTGAGGTCTACCTATGATGTAAATTACAGACGCCTCTCATCTTTTTAAGTGGTGGAACTTGCACTATTGCTGACTGACTAAATACTTTTTTGCCCCACTGTAACCAGGAGCCACATGTGCAAGATATACAAAAAACATGGCATGAAGGATATCAGAATACAGCATCACAGTGTATACATTTAATAATAGTACAAATATATGCACAAATTCACATAGACATCGTACAATAATAAACAATGGTGCAGATAGCTGCAATATTACTGATATATATCTTGTACAATCACGTGCCCAGACGATATGCACACATGAATCAATACATACATCAAAACATATAATTGTATAGTATATAGTACATATATTGCGTAACAGCTTCCATAGTACCATATTCAGCACAGTACGCGTATTCAAAGGATGCATATAAGATAATTATCCTCCACTTTAGCAATATAAAGGTTGCCGAGAATTAGTGGGTTCCAGATGCTCCATATATCTACGAAATAACCCAAATTACAAAAATTAAAAACAGAAATAAAACCAAAAGATGCAGGAATACATTCATGCACAACAGTGAGATGACTAGAGAAACGGTGCAAAGCTGATGTTCTCATTTAACCCCGCTGGATAGGTAGTGTTGAGAGTCCAGATCCAGCGTGTTTCCAACTGGCCCAGGTGTTTGAAGAGATTACCACCCCTAATATTGATGTCAAGTACATCAATGCCACACACTCTAAACAGAGTGCTATCACACTGATGGAAAGACTTAAAATGTCTAGGGATGGTTTTAAGGGTGGTTACATCCCAATGAGTTGCAGCCGCCTGAATCCCCAAGACATGCTCTCTAATCCTGACTTTAAATTGTCTTGTAGTCATCCCAACATAGATAAAGCCACACGGACATGTGGTATAGTAGATAATGTATCTGGTGGTATATGTAATACCTTTCTTAATGGTAAAATTCCTAGTACCAACAGAGTTGCTAAATGAATTACATCTATCTACATTTGGGCATGCAATTCACCGGCTGCACGGAGTACAACCACCCACCATCGGAATTTTATCCAAAAATGTACCCGGTCCCTTTCCCGTATAGTGACTTCTCGTTAGATGATCCCTCAGATTTTTAGCACGTCTAAAGGTAATTAGTGGTCTCTTTGGAAGTAATTTTCCAATAATAGGATCCACTTGTAGGATAGGCCAAGCCTTAGTTAGTGCTTATAACGTTTACCGAGGCAAGAACGAGAGTGGACCCTCTAGACCGTGGTAGACCTACCCCTGGGCGAGTAGACCAGATGTTAACCAACCCCTATACAGGGGCTGTCAGGAGCAGGCCCAGAGGTCTCCTATCCACAGTAGCAGATACCAAGAGGGACGACGGCTCAGAAGGAGGGAAAACAGAAGAAGAGAACTAAACAGAAAACCAAGAATGAGGACGACGGAACCAAAAGCAGAGGACACGGGAGTGGACGTCATGCTTGAACAGAGGAATACCAGAGACAGAGACGGAGCTGTAGGGAGAGAGGGTGAGAGGATGAGCGAAGGTAGTGGATACACAAAAAGCGCGAAAGGGGAAAAGAGCGCAGAACCAGCACAAAGTACTAGAACTCAGAAAGGAAGGTGACTGGAGGCAGAAGCAAAAGCTAAAGACACGCAGGCACCTCCTAGCAGGGGAGGTGGCCTGAAATAGCGTGCACACTACCTGGATTGGCTGCAGCAGCACACCGGACAAACACATCCGGTACCAGAGGACCCCGGACAGGTAGGTGTGCCTATCGCAAGATCCTGCGCGCCTGCGCAGGAGCAGAACCCCTAGGACGCGGAGGAGGGGCCCGCCGAGGACGAGCGTACCGCCCACCGGAAGCAGGACTGCAGGGACGAGCAGCGATGGAGGAAGACCGCGTCCCCAAGGAGGAAGATGGAACAGCGCGCCGTGACCTGGAGGACGAGTGGCCGAGGTGAACAAGAGCAGCGGCCACAGCTGGAGAAGCGGGGACAGCGCGCCGAGAGCCAGGAGTGGAGCGGTGAGTAACGGCCGTAACAGTGCTACTCAAACTTTATCCGCTTGTGGATGGAAGGCAGTAATGAATCTAAGCTGACCCTCTCCTTTATTGGTCACAGTCCCCTCTGGTCTATATAGTAGCCGATTACGAGTAGAGTATTTAGCCCTATGATAGGCTTTTTTTATGATACGTCTACTATAGCCCCGTTCAAGAAACCGTGTTGAGAGCTCCACCGCTCGCCTCTCAAAATCAATGTCAGTTGAACAAATTCGGCGAAGGCGGAGGAACTGTCCCACGGGTATTGAAGAAACCATGTGCCGGGGATGACAGGAGGAGGCATGTAGCAATGTGTTCGTCGATGTCGCCTTTCTAAAAATATCTGTCTGAATATTTCTGTTATGGTCCTTACTGATCATAACATCCAGGAAACTAATCTTAGATACATCCCATTCATATGTAAGGATAATATTGAGGTCGTTGCTGTTGAGACATCCAATGAATTGCTCCAGGTCAATGGCCGATCCCTGCCAGACAAAAAAGATGTCATCGATATACCGTATCCAAAAGGGGATACGGTCTATCGATGACAGCCTGTCCGACAGGAAGAGGTCCCTCTCCCACAGCCCCAGGAACAGATTAGCATAGGCCGGCGCAAAGGCCGTGCCCATAGCTGTTCCCTGAAGCTGCAGGTAGAAAGACCCCTTGAAAACGAAAAAATTGTGTATGAGGGTGAATTCCAGTAGTTCCAGCAGGAGTCCCCTAAGGCCAATGGACAAAGTAGATGTTTCCAAAAAGAATTTAACTGCAGCAATGCCATCTTTGTGTCTAATGTTTGTATAAAGGGACTCCACATCTGCTGAAACCAGTAGAGATTCACCCTCAAAATTGAGGCCATCGGGGGCGTGGCTATGTAGTGAAGGAGAGAGGACGCACTGCGAGAGAGCTCCCCAATCCTTCTAAATATCCTGCACCAAGACCCCTGCATACGGTGATATATTCACCACCGCCGAACCCCCTTGACTCCAGGCGACTCTCCGGGACCCTGCCGAGAGATTGATTTGGCCGGGGAGCTGCGGGAACTAAAGATCTCGGGACCCGCGGCTGGGAAGCGGCCATCTTGGGCAGAGCGTGCTTTGTGAGGAGAAGCGCGGTGCCGCTCTGAATCAGGACCGGGCCGCGCTCTGATCACCAGGCGATTACCGGCACCAGCGGTGAGCGCTGAGAGCTAGCGGTGCACCGGGTGAGTGAGAGACTGGGACGGAGGTGGTGCCTGTGTGGGGCGGCTGTCACCCTCAGAGCGCGCGCTTCGGCAGTTGAAGACGCGGCGCCATCTTAATATCTCTGCAGCACTGTAGGAGTGGGGGTGCGAGCACATATCCTGGACACATTGGGAGGACGCGCGGTGTGTGCCCTGGAAGATTGGGCCCTGCGCTCCTCATATATAAGACACTCCACTTCTCGGTGCCATTACTCCTGAGGGCTTTGGATCCCTCTTTTGGCTGCTGACACTGCAGGCACAGTGAACCTTCCCTGGTGCGTGGCATCCCAGTGGAACTTTGAGATTGCCCACTTATAACTTAAACTTCAGTTTGCTGCAATCATCATCCTGTGATAACTTTGCTGGGCTTACATATATATACTGTGACTCTGACCTTGCTAATCATGCAGCGCACTAAGGGCTCAGGGGCAGCTGACAAACTGAAGGAATTTGCCAGAATTGATCCCTCTGACAACACACGTAACCTGAGAAATAACCCCTCTCAAATGCAACGCAAAAATCGTCCCTCTGATGGTACTGAGGGAAGTGAACAGGAGGAACTGACGCTTAAACAAGCGTCGGACCAGTTAATGCAAGCTATTTCCCTAACCAGAACATCTCTCACTGAGAAGATAGAGGATGTACACACCGAGGTGGGACGTCTCCGTCAAGATATGCAGACTATGAAGGGACGCATTACAGAAGTAGAGGAGAGGGTATCACATGTGGAAGATACCATCACACCCATGGAGGCCAAGTTGACAAAAGTAGCCGGCTCTATAAATGCCTGGAAACAAAAGGCAGATGACCTAGAGAACAGACTGCGCCGGAATAATATCCGTATCATTGGTCTGCCGGAGCGTTCAGAGGGTCAACAACCTGAGGCATTCCTGGAGGGGTGGCTCAAATCTTCTCTGGGAGATGAATTCTCATCAACATTTGCTGTGGAAAGAGCCCATCGAGTACCCACAAAATCTCTTCCTCCCGGGACCCCTCCTAGACCTTTTCTGGCACGGATCCTCAATTGCAAGGATAGAGATACTATTTTACGGTTGGCACGGCAAAAAAGCCCTATTAAATTCGATAATGCTGTAATCTCGATCTTCCCAGATTTCTCCGTGGAACTTCAAAAACAAAGGGCCAGATTTATGGAGATCAAGAAGCAACTCAGAGACAAAAATATCATCTATTCAATGGTCTTCCCGGCCCGGCTCCGTGTTGTCTACAAGGGTTCTTCGGTGTTTTTCACGGATCCGGCGGAGGTGACCGAATGGCTACGATCTCATGGGGAGTCTTGAGTAAAGGAATCCTAAATATGTTTAGTCAAGTAGAACTCTTTGGATTACTAAATAAGGAGCTCTCTCTGGAGAAGTCCAGACTACCAACTATACCGGACGCTGAATCCAGCAGGGGTATCCCCTTATTTCTTTAACAATGGGAGCACAAGACGTTGCTCCTATACTGTTTGGTTTTTGTTCAATTTTTCTTTTTTTACTGGTTTTCTCTGTTATTTAAGTAGAAACTGCCGTCGACAATGCTATTGCTTCCTATATACCACCTTTGATCTTTGCCTGAATAATAGCATGTATCATATTTGGATGAATAGACATGGGGTCTGAAATAGTGTGCATGACATGGAATATACGAGGCATCAAATCCCCCCGAAAGAAAATTAAGGTTTTCTCGCAAATCAGGCACTACCACCCTCACATAATAGCCCTTGTGGAGACTCATCTGACCAGAGATACGGCTCGATATATACAGAAGCCGTGGGTACAATGGTACATACATGCTTTCCACACCAGCTACTCGAGAGGAGTTTCATTGTTAATACATAGAGATGTTAGGTGGGAAGCTAAGGAGGCTCGAAGAGACCCTGATGGCCGATTTGTATTTGTGCATGCATTAATCAATTCTAGCGAATATGTGATTTTATGTGTCTATAACCCTCCCCCTGCTAGTATGTCAGTTCTCCGGATGGCAATGAGCTTTGCTCTAAATTATCCGGACGCACAAGTCATTTGTATGGGAGACTTTAACTTAGTTATGGATAATAGCCTTGATAAATTGAGACTAGATGACGGGGGATCTGGGGAGCCCCCCTCTTCGGCCCCGACCCAATTGGCATCATTTATAGAGAGTAGTGGATGGCTTGACCTGTGGCGGATACGTCACCCTGGAGTGCGGGGATACACCTGTCACTCATCTACTAGACAATCCCTATCCCGCATAGATTACATATTTGGTTCTAGTGGGCTGGTAACATGGGTGGATAACGTGGAACACGGTAATAGGGGGATATCGGACCATAGTCCGATTATACTTAAACTCAAATTTGGACAATCAAGGAGTGGCATGGTCTGGAAGCTGAACCCCTTTTGGCTTAAACTAATGGATAATAACGACAGAACAGAGGATCAGTTAAATTGTTTCATATTGTCTCACCCAGAGCCCCAGAACACCAATTTATTCTGGGACACCCTCAAAGCATACTTGAGGGGATGCCTGTCCTCCACAATTACATACATAAAAAGGGTGACCTTGAGGGAGGACGACGGGGTGGAACAGAGACTGAAAGATGCGGAGGCCGCATATATAGCTAGCCAAACTAATGGCAATAGAATTGAATGGTTGACCTCACAGAGATTATACACTCAACACATGGACACCAAATCTAAACGTAAGCTGTTCTTCACGCGTCAGTCATACTTTGAATTGGGAAATCAAACCGGTAAATTCCTAGCCTATCTGGTACGTCAACATAATACATCTAATACAGTACTACAGATTCGTGCGCCAGACGGCTCATTAGTGTCCACGACCGAAGAAATACTTCAATGTTTTTATGACTACTATGAATCATTATATAGTTCCAAAAGTAACCTCGGCGTTTCACAATGTCTAGATTATTTATCAGATATAATATTCCCCACACTGAATCCCACTCAGCGAGAATTTATGGATGCTGCATTCACTTTGGAAGAGGTAGAATATGCCATAATGGACATGTCCTCTGGGAAGGCTCCTGGGCCGGACGGGTTTCCTGTTGAGTTATATAAGAGATACCGGGGTATACTAGCACCACTCCTACTGAAGGTGTTTCGGGGCATATGGGAGGGAGGATGCATGCCTGATACCTTTTATGAGGCAAATATTGTTATACTTAAAAAAGAGGGGAAGGACCTTCTAGATTGTGGCTCCTATCGACCCATATCGTTAGTTAATGTAGATTATAAAATTTTCACTAAAATTTTGGCCATTAGACTGAATTCCATCATATTGGACCTTATCCATCCAGATCAAACTGGCTTTATGCCTGGCAAAAATACTTCTATTAACATTAGGCGAGTTCAATCCATAATCCAATATAGTTCTTTGATGTCAGATAACAATTGGGCAATAGCATCCTTGGATGCGGCCAAGGCCTTCGATTCTCTTGAATGGCCCTTCCTATCAGTATGCCTACAGAGATATGGCTTTGGAGACAAATTTCTAGGGTGGATCAGGGCATTATATATGAAACCTAAGGCGCGCATAATCATAAATAACTCCATCTCTAAGCCCCTCTCATTGTTTAGGGGAACTCGTCAAGGATGCCCCCTCTCACCAGCTCTCTTTGCTCTCGCAATAGAGGCATTGGCAATACGTATGAGATCCTCCCCGGATATTAGAGGCATAGATATAGCGGGTCGAGTGGATACCATCGGCCTATATGCCGATGATATGGTAATATTCATGGATAAGGCAAAGGAAACACTGCCCAAAGTAATTGCTATCATAGACATCTTTAGTAAATACTCTGGCCTGTATATAAACTGGGATAAATCTGCTCTACTACCTCTCTCTCATACTCCCATGTTAAATCTTGAAACTCTGTCTTCACTACCGGTCGTATCAAATTTTAAGTACCTGGGTATTTATATGTCCCAAAGTAGCAATTCCGATTTACAACTTAATATTTATCCTTTACTAGAACTAGTCAAATCCAAATTTGCATCATGGAGCAAACTCCCACTGTCTGTTGCGGGCCGTATCAACCTAATCAAAATGGTTCTGCTCCCTAAATTCAATTATTGTTTGCAACATAGCGCAGTACCAGTACCTAAGTTCCTCTTTACTAATTTAAACTCCCTAATAACTTCCTTTATATGGGGAAAATCTAGGCCCAAACTTAAACTTTCTGTTTTACAGAGACCTAAGCAGGGGGGTGGAGCGGCGTTACCGGACTTCTTTCTATATTATCTGGCGGGGCAGGCTAAGGCATTGGTCACGTGGATGCCTGGTGGTTATCTCCCTAACTCTGAACATCATTTGCTTCATTCTGCTCGAGTGGAGTGCCCATTGGGTTTTCTAGAGTCGGAGAGAATGATCACCCCTCATCCGCTGCCCATGCTTCGACTGGCAAGATTAATTTGGAGACAAATTAAAAAAATTGTTGGATATACAGATATTATAGCTGAAATGCCCCTTTGGGGAAATAGCTATTTTCCAACGCTGTTGAATCACCCGTCCACCGCCTTCTGGGTGATGCATGGTGTTACCTCGGTGGGGGATCTACATGACCAGGGGACCTTTGTGTCCTTTGAACAGCTGCAGACTAAACATGATATTCCGAGATCCCAATTTTTTCGTTTTTTACAATTAAGATCAGCTTTCCAGTCATATATGAGGGGGGTGGTTACGGGCCGCACAATCTCGTCTCTACCTCTAATAGGAATCCTCAAATCCCAGGGACCCCAGGGCCTCATTTCCTCTTTGTATACTTACATGCTATCAGTAGGTGCGGAATCAGTTATAAGACTCATCAAGGAGAAATGGGAGAGACTCATCCCTGACACACAGGAAGAAGAATGGGAGGAAATTTTAGAGTCCCCGATGAAGGTATCCCCATCGGTTAATAACAGAATGACACAATTATTCATAATATACCAATCATATCTAACTCCCGTGCGGCTTTTTAAAATGGGTCGACTTCACTCTGCGGAATGTCTGCGCTGTCACCTGTCAGATGCGGACTTTGTTCACATGATGTGGAGCTGCCCGGTCATTCTTCAATACTGGAAGGAGGTGACCTCATTACTCTCCTCTATAGTATTGGCCCCTGTTCCTCTTGAGCCACTAAATTGTTTGTTTGGGGTGTGGGACGAGGAGACTTGGGGTCATCACGTTGCAATTTTCTTACGAGAGTCACTTTTCATGGCAAGGAAGGTGGTGGCAATGCGGTGGATGGGGGGTTCGTGTCCCTCACTCAGAGCCTGGGTTGAATTAGTAAATTCGATTATCCCATACGAACGCACACTGTATCAAAATAGAGGATGCCCGGGTAAATTTGAGAAGATTTGGAGCGGCTGGAACTCCTCTCACCTCACTTTATAACTCATGGTTATTTATACTAGTGCAAAGTGTCAATTCTTTCTAGGTATCATGCAGAAAGGGACGTAGGTTTATTGTTAGGCGGCAGAAAGTAGTTAGTAAGATACAGTTATAGTTAAGATTTAATAACTGTAAATTTTTCATGACTCCACGTCAGATATGTACGGTTTCAGTGGAGTAACAGATATGTTGGACACACACTATGATACTCAGTTATGTATACATTGTACGTACTTAATATTGTATGTAATACTAAGGAGTATAAATTTGTGTATTATGTTGTTGTTCTTTTAACGTTATGGTTAATAAACGAATTTAAAAAAAAAAAAAAAATTGAGGCCATCGACCCTCCAGAGCAATTCACTCGTATCCTTAAGGTATGATGGAAGAGCAGATACGAGAGACTGGAGGTGGAAGTCAATCCAACAATTAACATGTTCTAGGAAATTACCCCTCCCTGATACGATAGATCGTCCAGGTGGTGACTCCATATTCTTATGGATTTTAGGGAGAAGGTAGAACGTTGCTATCGTAGGACCATCAATGAGTAAGGCTGAAGCAAGCTCCTTGGTAACAACGTCATCATGTAATTCCCTTTTGATAATAGCTACCAATTGACCAGAGTAAGCACTCAACGGATTATAAGTTCATTTCTTATAACAGGTACTAGTATTAAGTTGGGGAAAGGCCTCCTTCTCATAAAGTACTGTTCGTCACAGGATGACGTTTCCACCCTTATCGGCCGGCTTCAGCAGTACATCAGGAAGATTCTTAAAATAATTAAGTCTAGCACGTTCACCTTTCGTCAGATTATCCCATTGAGTAAATCAGTGTTCAGTTCACACCAGTTCCTAGCAATACATATCATATGGCTTTAGATTTACAGTCCCTAAACAGGCCTGACTTCCCTTGTCCAATTTCCCTGGGCGGACGCACACCATATTACAGTCTCCATATACACAGAATCATGTTGCAGACACTACACACGCCCCCTCTGACTAGTTCCCGTGGGTGCCCTGCATCACAGTCTCTTACAGTCTCTTTACTCACTCAGTCCAGGAGTACACAGTCCAGGATATCCTCCGAATAGCAGCCGGGCACCATATCCATCCGTTTGCAATCGTTACACATGCTAGTCCTCTTTCGGGCACAGGACATCCACCTTCGGGCACAGGACTGTCCACATTCGACTCCTTTGGGCACAGGACATCCACCTCCAGGCACAGGACTGACCACATACGAGACCAGTACCATGGACGACTTGCATCACTGCATACGCTGCGGGTGCCAGGCTATTCAGCTTCCCTGGGTGCTGGCTCCTCTGGCCTGTGCCTCCATGCACTCAGCCAGTGCTCTGCAGGCCTCTGCTCTGCACACTAGCACACACCAGACTGACTCTGACTTGCACTACAGCTGACACACCATACCCCTTACTGCAGGGCTGTTAACACACACAAACATGTGGCCTTCAGCCACATGGAAAACCAGGATCGGAAATCCGTGACCCCCATGCACACCTATGGACTTCACCCGTCTGCATGCACAACCTGGGGAGAAGACACAGCGACCCCTACATGTGACACGAGTCACTACCTCACATTGCAATCACACCTACACCTGTGACTGCCATGCACACCTATGGACGTCATATGCCTCTGTGCGCATTCTAGGGAGCACAAACAGCACCCCCTAGCTGCCACAGGGGTCACTGCCTCACAAGGGGTTAAATGATGCCTTCAATCTCTAACATTACGTGACCTTTATTTGTATATTAATATGCAGCTGAGGAACACGCCTCCTGAGGAAGTAACTTTCCTGAAACGTGCATTGGGGCGGCGGGAGCACCTGCATCAGACGCTACGCATATGCAAGTTTTATTTTGTTATGATTATGTATGCATGAGCACTTTATGATTGCAACACTGGTTGCTTTATATTGAAATTTATGCTTGCATTATGGATTCGATTTGAAGCACTTTACATATATATTTATTTAGCACTCTATTGGATAAATAAATAAATAATAATCTTTATTTTTATATAGCGCTAACATATTCCGCAACGCTTTACAGTTTTGCACACATTATCATCACTGTCCCCGATGGGGCTCACAATCTAGATTCCCTATCAGTATGTCTTTGGAATGTGGGAGGAAACCGGAGTGCCCGGAGGAAACCCACGCAAACACGGAGAGAACATACAAACTCTTTGCAGATGTTGTCCTGGGTGGGATTAGAACCAAGGACCCCAGCGCTGCAAGGCTGCTGTGCTAACCACTGCGCCACCATGCCGCCCGATCAACAGGCATTTTTTTCTTGGCAACATTAAACACTTTTTGCACTTTTAGCACTTTATATATGCCAATTTTGAACTTACATGTGAGTTTAGGTTTAATCTTACAGGTCTCCCTGGACTGCTTTTTGGTTTTCTTGCAGCCTCTAATGTGGCATTTTTGTATGTGTTTTGAGATTTGATTTTTTTTTTTTTAAATTATGATTAATAAAATATTTTGGTAAATTTTATATACTTGGTACTTAGGCTTTGTTTTTCCATTGTTATTCTTTATTTGTATATGTCAGAACCTGATGATTTGCCGATGAGTGTTGCTACATAAACACTGCCCATGTTTTTTAACCCCTTTCTACCATTGGATGTACTATTCTGTCCATGTGGGGTGGGCCCTACTTCCCAAGGACGGAATAGTACATCCAGAGCGATCAGCCGCACTCACGGGGGGAGCGCAGCCGATGGCGGCCGGGTGTCAGCTGACTATCGCAGCTGACATCCGGCACTATGTGCCAGGAGCGGTCACGGACCGCCCCCGGCACACTGCGATCAAACATGATCGCAGTGTTCCGGCGGTATAGGGAAGCATCGCGCAGGGAGGGGGCAACCTGCGTGCTTCCCTGAGACCCTCGGAGCAACGCGATATGATCGCATTGCTCCGAGGGTCTCTTACCTCCTCCTCCTTGCAGGCCCAGATCCAAAATGGCCACAGGGCTACATCCGGGTCCTGCAGAGAGGTGGCTTACCAGCGCCTGCTCAAAGCAGGCACCGGGAAGCCTCCCTGCTGTGCATGTCAGATCGCTGATCTGACACAGTGCACAGCAAAGTGTCAGATCAGCGATCTGTCACTTTACTGTGATGTCCCCCCTGGGGCAAAGTAAAAAAGTAAAAAAAAAAAAAATTCCTAAATAAATAATAATAAAAAAAAAATATTTTTCCAATACATTCCTTTATCTAAATAAAAAATAAAAGTACACATATTTAGTATCGCCGCGTCCGTAACGACCCAACCTATAAAACTGTCCCACTAGTTAACCCCTTCAGTGAACACCGTAAAAAAACAAAAACAAAAACAATGCAAAAAACAACGCTTTATTATCATACCGCCGAACAAAAAGTGGAATAACACGTGATCAAAAAGACGGATATAAATAACCATGGTACCGCTGAAAACGTCATCTTGTCCCGCAAAAAACGAGCCGCCATACAGCATCATCAGCGAAAAAATAAAAAGTTATAGTCCTCAGAATAAAGCGATGCAAAAATAATTATTTTTTGTATAAAATAGTTTTTATCGTATAAAAGCGCCAAAACATAAAAAAATTATATAAATGATATATCGCTGTAATCATACTGAACCGAAGAATAAAACTTGGTAAAAATTTTACCAAACGCGGAACGGTATAAACGAACACTGGTTTTTGGTCATTCTGCCTCACAAAAATCGGAATAAAAAGCGATCAAAAAATGTCACGTGCCCGAATATGTTACCAATAAAAACATCAACTTGTCCCGCAAAAAACAAGACCTCACATGACTCTGAGGACCAAAATATGGAAAAATTATAGCTCTCAAAATGTGGTAATGCAAAAAATATTTTTTGCAATAAAAAGCGTCTTTTAGTGTGTGACGACTGCCAATCATAAAAATCCGCTAAAAACCCGCTATAAATAGTAAATCAAACTCCCCTTCATCACCCCCTTAGTTAGGGAAAAATTAAAAAAATGTATTTATTTCCACTTTCCCATTAGGGTTAGGGCTAGGGTTAGGGCTAAGGTTAGGGCTAGGGTTGGGGCTACACTTAGGGTTGGGGCTAAAGTTAGGGTTAGGGTTGGGGCTAAAGTTAGGGTTAGGGTTGGGGCTAAAGCTAGGGTTAGGGTTTGGATTACATTTACGGTTGGGAATAGGGTTGGGATTAGGTTTAGGGGTGTGTCAGGGTTAGGGGTGTGGTTAGGGTTACCATTGAGATTAGGGTTAGGGGTGTGTTTGGATTAGGGTTTCAGTTATAATTGGGGGGTTTCCACTGTTTAGGCACATCAGGGGCTCTCCAAACGCGACATGGCGTCCAATCTCAATTCCAGCCAATTCTGCTTTGAAAAAGTAAAACAGTGCTCCTTCCCTTTCGAGCTCTCCCGTGTGTCCAAACAGGGGTTTACCCCAACATATGGGGTATCAGCGTTCTCAGGACACATTGGACAACAAATTTTGGGGTCCAATTTCTCCTGTTACCCTTGGGAAAATACAAAACTGGGGGCTAAAAAATAATTTTTGTGGAAAAAAAAAGATTTTTTATTTTCACGGCTCTGCGTTATAAACTGTAGTGAAACACTTGGAATTATTTCACTGTGTTCCGGAACATAGTGCGCCGGGGCATGCGCACTAATGCTTTTCGGCTTTGCCCGCAGTTGGGCAAAGCATACTGCGCATGCGCAAGGCGAGATTGCAGTGCGCACGCGTGTACTACGGAGGAAGCCTAATCAAATTCAAGACAATATTGCGGCCAGCGGGAAAGGAAGGGGTACATGAAAGAACAGAAAACACCGCCCATTGGACCGTTAACAGAGCCCGCCAAATTCAGGTGACAGAGTCCCTTTAAACATTCCAAAATATTCCTGTAAAACACCTGAAGGGTTAATAAACTTCTTTAATGTGGTTTTGAGCACCTTCAGGGGTGCAGTTTTTAGAATGGTGTCACACTTGTTTATTTTCTATCATATAGACCCCTCAAAGTGACTTCAAATGAGAATGGTGTTGTAAAAATGAGAAATTGCTGTTCAACTTTTAACCCTTATAACTCCCTAACAAAAAATAAATTTTGGTTCCAAAATTGTGCTGATATAAAGTAGACATGTGGGAAATGTTACTTATTCAGTATTTTTTGTGACATATCTCTGTGATTTAATTGCATAAAAATTCAAAGTTGGAAAATTGCAAAATTTTCAAAATGTTCGCCAGATTTTCATTTTTTTCACAAATAAACGCAAGTAATATCAAATAAATTTTACCACTATCATGAAGTACAATATGTCATGAGAAAACAGTGTCAGAATCAGTGGGATCCATTGAAGCGTTCCAGAGTTATAACCTCATAAAGGGACAGTGGTCAGAATTGTAAAAATTGGCCCGGTCATTAACGTGCAAACCACCCTTGGGGGTAAAGGGGTTAACTCCGTATTTTTCGGACTATTAGAGGCACCCAGGTTTTAAAGGAGGAAAATAGAAAAAAATGGAAGAAAAAAATGTGGTTATGACACACTGTCATGAAGGGGGGGGGGGGGGCGGGGGAGTATCAGCTGCTGACACTCTTAGAGGGGTAATATCCCCCAATTCTGTGCTAATATCCACCATCCCAGTATATGTTCCCACATAGGTATATATGTCCCCTCCATACTGCTATACATGGCCCTTCATCCTGGTATATATGGTCCCCCATCCTGGCTGGTATATATGGCCCCTCTTCCTGGCATACATGTCTCCCCCATCCAAGTATACATGACTCCCCCATCAAAGTATACATGACTCCCCCATCCAGGTATACATGACCCCCCCATCCTGGTATACATGGCTCCCCATCCTGGTATACATGGCTCCCCATCCAGGTATACATGACTCCGCCATCCAGGTATACATGACCCCCCCATCCTGGTATACATGACCCCCCCCCCATCCTGGTATACATGGCTCCCCATCCTGGTATACATGGCTCCCCATCCCCTTCCTAGTATACATGGCCCCATCATTCCCATCTTGGTACACATGGCCCCCGTCCCCATCCTGGAATATATGGCCCACATCATGCTGCACACATAAAAAAAATAAACGATTCTGCTTACCTTCCCCCGCTCCCTCGCAGCGCGGCGTCCTGTATTGATGCCAGCAGCTGATTTCCGCGTGGAACAGAGCATGACGTCCCTGCCATGCACTCCCAGACGCCAAGGTCAGCTGCTGGAATATTCACTGCTCCCCACGGCCGGGATTATGTGAGTGGAGAGCAGGGAATATTCATCTTCTTTAATAGCAGGCACATTGTTATCTACAGGCTCCTGCAGCTGTTGGGTGAACACGTGTGCTAGCTATTACAGATGAATATTCACTGCTCTTTACTCCCATAGTCCCTTCCACCTCTCAAGGCTGGCTGCAGTTCACAGAGGTGGGATGGACAATGGGCGTGGGGACCAGTGAATACTCATATTCTTTAACAATTGGCACATGTGTTAGCTGCAGCCACTGACTCCTGTGTCCCACTCCTCTGTCGCTGCCCCTCCCCCATCCACAGCCGGACTATAAGGTAAGGTACATCCAGACTATAAGATGCACCCCCACTTTCTTCTAAAATTTTGGATGAAAAAAGTGTGACTTATAGTCTGAAAAATGCAGTACTTCCAACCGCCAATAGACTAGCCGATAGAATTGCCTGTTATACAGTTACCCAGAGAGTTTGGGACTACACGACAAGTAGTGATTCCAGAAGATGTGACCCTGGTGCAGGAGGCGCCATTACAATTTGGAGATTGAGTCCTGATATGGGCAAAGCCCCTAGGGGAAAGTTGGATTACAGATGGGAGGCGAGTGACGAAGAAAGAAAACTCAGAGAATCCGGTGTATGAGGTCTGACCCTAGGGAGATGATGCACCAGGAAGAGTGCTACACCACAAAATGCTTTGTCTTTGTGTGTCTGATGGGGAGAGAGTAATGGTGTCTCCATAAGAACAGAGGAACCCTGCACCACCAATACTTGCAGATGATGAAGGAGAGGGGTAAAACCTGCTGTGCCAAGGAAGGTGACACTACCACTTAACATCTGCAAAACATGCAGCTGCAGTGACTGGAACATATTCGAGCACGCCCAAGGCTACTTTCACACTTCCGTCGGTACGGGGCCGTCGCCATGCGTCGGCCCGATGTACCGACGGACGTTGTGAAATAAATGAACAACGGGGGCAGCGGATGCAGTTTTTCAACGCATCCGCTGCCCCATTGTAATGTCCGGGGAGGAGGGGGCGCAGTTCCGGCCGCGCATGCGTGGTCGGAAATGGCGGACACGTCGCACAAAAAAAGTTACGTGGAACTTTTTTTGTGCCGACGGTCCGCCAAAACACGACGCATCCGTCGCACGACGGATGCGACGTGGGGCCATACGTCGCAATGCGTCACTAATGCAAGTGTATGGAGAAAAAACGCATCCTGCGGGCAACTTTCCAGGATGCGGTTTTTTCTCCAAAACGACGCATTGCGACGTAGCCACTTTGACGGAAGTGTGAAAGTAGCCTTAGGCTACTTTCACACTTCTGTCTTTTCAGATCCGTCACAATCCGTCGATTTTTGAGAATGCAGGATCCTGCATTTTCCCATAGACTTGTATTAGCGATGGATTGTGACGGAAAGCCATCTGTTTCATCCGTCGTGCACTGGAGTCGTCGTAAAATAGCGGCAGAGAAAACGTTCATTGTAGCGTTTTTTGTGCACGTCGGAAAATCGGTCAGCGACGCATCCTGCGCTGCCCGTCGTCGGCTACAATGGAAGCCTATGGACGCAGGATCCGTCGCTGACCGTCACACACAGGAATCCAGAGATGGATCCAGTTTTTCCCTTCTGAGCATGCCTGGAAGGATTTTCAAGTCTGGGAAAAATTCTCTCTCTCTCCTCCCCGGACATTTAATTCCTGGAATTTCTGTATGACGGATCCATCGTTACACTGGATCCGTCGCACACATTTTTACCTAATTTCATACGTCATTTTCCTGCACCATGACCGACCCCAGAAAACGAAAGTGTGAAAGTAGCCTAAGATACCCAGATAAAACTCGAGCATCCTCGGATAACATGTTATCATGGTCGTTACTCCCATCACTACTCCCTGCCTTCATGCCTAGGGATCTATGTCCTCCTGCTCTGTAGCCGGCCTGCATAGATTCATGAGCCACAGTAGTCAGTGCCTGCTCTGTACATGAATGCTCAGTGTGCTCCAAGTCCCAGTGTGCCCTGTGAATAGTGCCCACAGCCTCATTCAGCATGGCCTACAGTCTTCACTCTTAGCCCAAATTCATTAGGCGGGCGCCTCTTAACGAAATTGGAACATCTTACAACGGCCGTGTTTCTCCTTGCAGGGGCTAGTGTACATTTCTGGCGTAAAATATGATGACTTTGTCGGGAAGGCTTTGTCTCTCACTTCGGTGTAGCTGGCCAAAACGGATGATCAATGTAGCAACATTTCAAGGCATTTTACACCAGAATTCTGTGTGGATCCACATCAGGGAAGAAGGACAGCGATCACAAAAAGGACCGTAAAAGAGGCCCTAATGGTGGTGACCGCTTCCCTCTAGAGTCTGTGTAGCAGGGCTACCGGAGCAGTGGCCACAGAGACACAATGAAGGTAGATTTACCCTGCCGCCATTCGTTTTCAGTCATTGGACGACCTGCGCGGTGGATGCACGGTCACTCCCTGGCACTGACAGCCTGCTCCGCACACACGTGGACATCTCTGCAGGGTGATAGTGTTAGGAGATATGACAGGTTCCTCGGGGCCGGTGTTCTCCAAGGTCTCTGCTGCGGAGACCTGAGCCGGGCCTGCCATGCCTGCTCCCTGGTGTGAGCTGGACACGGCTCCGTCCTCATCGGCGTTGGTCCATCCCACACAGGACAAGCACACTGAAGAACAGTGGTCCACATCTATCACCACAGGTGAGCCGGGCAGGAGCGGGATCTTTTATCTGTGGAATAATAATAGAGCGAGTGCGCAATTTCCGGGTGTAAACAGGGCTTTACTGCTGACAAGATTCCATGTGGGTGCGGGACTCCCACAATAAGAAGCCGTCCCCCCAGAGCCTGCATGGGTGGGGGTGCACATGATGGTCCTCTGCTCCATTAATAATAATCTTTAATTTTACATAGCGCTAACATATTCCATAGCGCTTTACAGTTTGCACACATTATCATCACTGTCCCCAATGGGGCTCACAATCTAAATTCCCTATCATTATGTCTTTGGAAACCCACGCAAACACATACAAACTCCTTGCAGATGTTTCCTTGGTGGGATTTGAACCTAAGACCCCAGCGCTGTAAGGCTGCAGTGCTAACCACTGAGCCACCGTGCTGCCCCATTCATGGTCCATGGGACGGCCGGGTACAGCAGATCCGACAGTGCCATAGAGAATGAATGGGCTGGAGGGCGAGCATGCGCACTTCCGCCCCTTACAGAATCTGGTTCATGATGGTGGAGGGGTCTCAGAGGTCAGACCCCGCGCTCAGCACACGCTCCCCTCTCCTGTGACTATATAACATCATACTGATCGGTGTCGGCCCACTGCGTCAGCACATTAGCACAGAGCCCTCACACAATGAAGCCTTCGCTCTGCGCGCCGCCATCTTTCTCACTACTCCCAGCTATAACGAAAAAGCACAGGCCCCGCCCCTCTGCTGCCTTATAAGGAGCGCCATTTAAAGACCACGCCTTAGTTCTTACTGACGCAGGAAGTCAGCGGACACGCCCCTCTCCTGCCGCGCCTGCTGCTGTTGCTAGGGAGCCGTTACTATAGTGCCGAGCGATTGTCCGCGTGCGCAGGCGGAAGTTCCCGGATCAAGGAGCCGCCATCTTTCCCGGGCTCAGCTAGAGAGAGACAGAAGCGCTGGGAGACGGAGAGAGACACAATCGGCTTCCATCCGCCCAGTAGATCGCCTCTAATCCCCGCTAGCTACAGCCATGGAAGAGCGAGAGCATCTAGTGTACCAGGCTAAGCTGGCCGAGCAGGCTGAGCGATATGACGGTAAGAGGAATGTGCGGCTTCTCCCATAGGTCGGCGGGCGGAGAGAATGGAGGCGAGACAAAATGGCGGCTGGGCTGGAGACGGGAGGACGGGACAAAGGAGAGGCGCCGAGCGCTCCGGGGGTGCGGGAGCGGGGCTGTCACTGCGGAGGCGCCGGTGATCGGAGGAGCCTGGGGCCGGGGGGCGAGGTGGAAGGGAGACGGCTGCAAAATGGCGACCGCCGAGCAGGGCGAGCCCCGGGAGGCGGAGGTGCGGGCTCCTGTCACCGGGGGCGGCGGGCCGTGACGGCGGGGGCTCCGCGCACACACCCCGGGCACAGGCGCCCGCTCCGCCGCGGACCGCACGGCTCCTGCCCGGGAGTCTCATTCATTGTCGGGGCGGCGCTCACGTCGTACTGCGGGCCGCGGCCATTACTGGGAGTTGTCAGACCGGTCGTGATGGCGCCGGACGTGTCCCGGGCACAGGGCGCGGCCTCCATTGTTGGGCGGATCAGTGCGCGCTGTACACTGCCGCATCTCCCCTCAGCTACTGCCCCCTGTTATCAGCCGCTAGGACGTGTACGAGGTGACCACTGCGCCTGTCTGCAGCGCCGGAGGAGACGGCCAGGGATGGCGCTGCAATGGTGGCAGGTGTGGGCGTCCTGTGCCTGCCCCTCATCATGGCTTCAGTGCGGACTGATCCGCCACCATTCATAGTCTAGGGGGCGGCTAGCGGGAGAGGAGTCACCCCAGGACACTGGCTTGGTGGGGGAGAGAGTAGTGACCCCAGGGAAGCTGGCTGATGCCCCTTATTGTGACTGGGGTATTGTCTGGCACACCTTGTTGGGGGAGGGGAGCCTGTACATGCTGGGGAGAGGGGTGAACTCGGGGTCACTAGCTGACACCCGTTAGTGGAGGTTGGGTAGAGTGAGCTCAGGGACGCCGGCTGATGCCCCCTGTTGTGGGGTGAACCCGGGGGAGGCCGGCTGATGCCCCCTGTTGTGGGGTGAACCCGGGGGAGGCCGGCTGATGCCCCCTGTTGTGGGGGTGAACCCGGGGGAGGCCGGCTGACGCCCCCTGTTGTGGGGGTGAACCCGGGGGAGGCCGGCTGACGCCCCCTGTTGTGGGGGTGAACCCGGGGGAGGCCGGCTGACGCCCCCTGTTGTGGGGGTGAACCCGGGGGAGGCCGGCTGACGCCCCCTGTTGTGGGGGTGAACCCGGGGGAGGCCGGCTGACGCCCCCTGTTGTGGGGGTGAACCCGGGGGAGGCCGGCTGACGCCCCCTGTTGTGGGGGTGAACCCGGGGGAGGCCGGCTGACGCCCCCTGTTGTGGGGGTGAACCCGGGGGAGGCCGGCTGACGCCCCCTGTTGTGGGGGTGAACCCGGGGGAGGCCGGCTGACGCCCCCTGTTGTGGGGGTGAACCCGGGGGAGGCCGGCTGACGCCCCCTGTTGTGGGGGTGAACCCGGGGGAGGCCGGCTGACGCCCCCTGTTGTGGGGGTGAACCTGGCGGTGCCGGCTGACGCCCCCTGTTGTGGGGTGTTTCCTGTTTCTTAGACCCCTTTCACTGTCCGTTCTGTTCGGCTGTTCCTACCCGGTGAGATGTGCCGTGGTGTCGACCTGAACATGAAGGTGGTCGTGTCACAACTAGTCAGGAGAACCGAGGGTCCTGTGACCCGTTTCACAGGTTCTGCAGTCGTCCTGCCGCTTTATTCTCTGGGACCGCTGCGCGACCTCCTCCCTCTACCCACAGAGCAGCGCTGTGACCACCTTGCCATTCCGATGTCGTTGACATGGGGACCCTTCTATTGTGGTCAGTGGGGACTCTGCAATCAGCTACTCGTTACATATCCCATAGACCACTAACGAAAGGTTATTCTATAGACATTAAAGGGGCTGTCCACTGCTATGATAACCCCTTATTGATCAAATTGTTTGGCCCCCATGAAACAATAAAGCTCATACTCTCCTGTGGTGCCCGATCAGCTCTGGCGTCCCTGTCCCCTGCTTCAGGCAAATCGATGATGAACTCCCTTGTGTGGGAATAGCTCTTTAGATGGACCCTCTTTATCTGCTTTTAGGATCTTCTGGAGGAGGGGAGCAGATCAATGTGCATTGTTGTAGGAAAGTTTCTTGTATTTTACTCATTGAAATCCCTGCAGTTTTATACTCTTGGGTCCAGCGGGCGGTCCTAGACTCCCCTGTGTGTCTGCATGCAGCGATAGCTGTCAGTCACCAGCAGCACCGCCCACTGGACTCCTGTGCCCACAGACACTAGGGATTTCAATGAAATACAAGTCCTTCTCCCCCGACCCCCCCCCCCCCCCCACACACACACACACACCTGTCATCCTTCTCTGCTTCCTCTTCTTACTGTAATTCAGCAGGTTCCCTTTAAGGCTTTTATTATGAATGACCCCATCTGTGTGATCAGTATGTGATAGATATACGTCAGGCCTCACTGATTATTTGGACAGTCCTGGATTCTGTTTCTTACATGCCCATGTGGTGTGGGCAGCCTTCTCAGCTCATGGATGGTCCTTTACGCTGCTCACGCACACGTTACCATCCTGTGATGACTGGGTGGCCCAGACTTGTGCCTGTCTTATAGGGAAGCCCCTTTAAGTGGCCACGTTCTAGACCATCAGTTTCCCGACAACTGGAATTGGAATGGATAAACCTGAAATGCTCTGTACACGTCAGCTTGCTCTGGCTGCTGGGATTTGTGGTCCTCGCTGAGCTGGCTCCATCCTCCTGCAGAGACCAGGCCACGCTCCACCTGGGGGCCATGGCCACTATCGGGCCCCGGTTTCTTGGGGTTGGTTCACACTGTGTCTGTGCTGTCTTTTTTTTGTTTTTATTTGTAGTGTGTTTTTATAATTTCTGAACTTGTAGGGAAAGACTGCATGTTTGTAACGATTTAAAATAAAAGTAGCAGTAAGGCACACGTTGCGGATTAGGCTTAGGAATTTCTGGTGCGGATTCTGTCTCTCCTGGCAGAAAACGCAGCTGCGGATCTGTCGCGTTTTTTGTGCGGATCCGCAGCGGATTTACTGCATTTTTTACCCCTGCGGATTTCTATAATGGAATGGGTACAAAAACGCTGCAGATTTGCAAAAAAGTGACATGCTACTTCTTTTAATCCGCAGCGTTTCCACACCAGATTTTCCGCAACGTGTGCACAGCATTTTTTTTTTCTCATTGATTTACATTGTACTGTAAATCAATTGCGGATCTGCAGCGTTTCTGCACCGCAAAAACCGCTGCGGATCTGCAGAGAATCCACAACGTGTGCACATACCCTAACTGCACCATGGGCGCAGCATGTGACACGGGGAATTTCCTGAATGGCAATTTTGTAACATCTTGTAGAAAATCATCTGCCTCATGCTCTTCCTTGTTAATGCTCCTTGGGAATGTATCGGGCATTTGACAACTGGTAACTTGTGGGTGAGAGGGGCTGAGTCTCTAAGGTACATGGCCATTGACCAAGAAGGAATGGTGACGCCCAATTGTTAATTTATTCATACATTTCTAATAGGACAATAGCAGTTATGAGAGATGTTCCATATGATTAGTTTTGAGGGATACAAGTATTCACCAGAACAGGGGAGCAGACGGGTCATCTATCTGAATATAATATATATCTATATCTACCGCTCTCCCTCCTGCCTAACTGTCCTTCATGTGATTGCTGCAGTCAATCACTAACCACTGGGTATTTTGTCCCTGAGGCATTGGGGGAGGTATTAAGGGGTTAAGTTTTGGCTTACCAATACTGATGTAAAGTACTGAATGTGGCCCTAGTGTCCAGAAATCAGGCTTTTAGGTGGGACCTTACTTTGGGGCGGCTGTCGGCCTCTGCAGTGCTCCTGGCTTCATGTGGGTGTGCCATCTTTGCATTCTAGATGTGCAGAGATCATTGTAGGAGGAACAGTGGTAGTGAGCACTGATCACGTGATGAATAACAATTCATTTTATTTATTATTCTCCTCTTAGTAAATAGGTGTTTCTCCTTTGGATTGTGCAGGATGGCTCATGGTGTCTATATTCCCACTTTGGCAGTACATTTAGATACTTCTATCGGTAAACTTCTATTGAAAACAAAATCCAGACGTTACAGCAGAACAATTGGCAGTAGACCGATCCTTCTAAAACACAGATTCAAGAGATGCTAACTCATAAACTAATGTTCAATCACTTCTTAGGATTCAGATAATAGGATTCCCCCTCCAACAAGTATTGTATGAGAAGAACCGAACGTCTGCAATCGCCCTTACTTGGGGCAATACAATGAGAATAATGGCCGTATGATGGACACCTGAGTAGGAGGTCTGGAAATATGTCCGATATGTGAGAGTGAGGACGCAGATTGATCTCTTACCTTGTGACCTAAGAGCAAAGATGTGAATGGAGTCACAGTAGAAGCGTCATTGTATGAAGATGCCTCCCATCTTCATACAATGACGTCCTCTTCCTGCCGCGGCTCTGGCGCAGGCGTACTTTATCTGCCCTGTTGAGGGCAGAGCAAAGTACTGCAGTGCGCAGGTGCTGGGCCTCTGACCTTTCCCTGCGCACTGCAGTACTCTGCTCTGCCCTCAACAGGGCAGATAAAGTACGCCTGCATCGGAGCCACAGCCTGGAGACAAGAAAAGGACCTCATCGTAAGAAGATGGGAGGCCCCGGACCGTGACACCCATCGGACCGCATTGGGACTGTCCCTGGGTGAGCATAATATAACCTGTTTTCTTGTCTTGCAGGTTCCATCTGGGGGCTCATCTACAGCATTACAGAATGCTGTAGATAAGACCCTGATACTCGTGGCCTTAGTTGAATATGCAAATATTGGGGTGACAGATTCCCTTTAACAGCCTCAGTTCTGTGACATGCTGCATTTTTTAAATTTTTTTATTTTACCATCAGATAAACTCCCCGAAGACTCCCAAGTACTGTGAACATAGTCTAGCGTAGCCTCAGTCTTGCTGAAGGCCTTATCCCGTTTGGGTCTGAATTTCCCTCTACATTTCCATCCGTTTGAAGGCAAATATGGCGTAACATGCAGAGCTTGGTGTTGGAGTGAGTCAGTGGGAGTCTGCACCGTGCCGAGGCTCCAGCTATGAGCAATCACCTGCACCCTTCTCGTAACCATATGGCTTTCTGTAGATCTGAATGACAGTCCTGCTATTGTAGTACACTAGAAGGAAACGCTTCCTCCCCCCATACCTTAGTGGGCTCAGAGGGATTTGGTCTGACAGAACTACTCCATAGTGATTTCCTGTAGCCCCCTGCGGGGTCGGTCTGTTTTCTGAATAAATAGTACAACTACCCACGCATTGATCGTTAACTGGTTTGTTTTTTCTTATTGAGTGTCTTTAAGGAATCCTTATATTCTTTGAGTGAAAACTTTCTAAATCTGTCATAAAACGGCCAGTTATACATGTTTTTTTACATGGCATCTAAGGCTAAAAGTTGAACGGCAGGAAGACCTCACTTTGTTTTCTGGATATGCGCTTTATTACATTTTAATGATTGTTCGTTTTTTTCTTCATACAAAATGAGTCCTTTTTGCAGTTTTACCCCTTAGACCTCATTCAAAGCATTTCTAGGGGTATTTTCTGGAAATGTTTTGTTTAAAGGGAACCTGTCGCCATGTTTGGCCAATATGAGTTACGGCCACCGCCTTTCAGGCTTATCTACAGCATTGTATAATACTGTATATAAGCCCCCGAACCGACCTGCGAGAGAAGAAAATGTACTCGCATGCGGAGCGGTCTGGTCCGATGGGTGTTGTGGTCCGGCTTCTCCCATCTTTTTACGATGTCGCCCTCCTGCTTGCTTTGCAGGCTCCCTGGCACCGTGCTCCTGCGCAGGTGTACTTATCTACCCTGTTTTTGCGCAGAGCGAATTCCTTCAGTGCACTGGGCCTCAACAGGGCAGATAAGTACGCCTGCGCTGGAGCACAATGCTGGGGAGCCTGTGAAGCAAGCAGGAGGGCGACATCCCAAAAAAATGAGAGGTGCTGGACCAGGACCTGCGACACCCATCGGACCAGACTGCTCCGCAGGTGAGTATGAGTTATTCTTCTTGCAGGTCGGGTTGGGGGCAGACATACCACATTATAGAATGCTGTAGATAAGCCCTGAAACACGGTGGACACCTCTCTTTTCGGCCAAACCTGCTGGCAGGTTCCCGTTTAAAAGGGCTGTTAACATACTACAATCTGATCAGTTGGCTCAACCACTGGGACCCCAGAAATGAAGAAATGAAGTGACTGGTGAATGAACGGTGGCGCAGTGGTTAGCACTGCAGACTTGCAGCGCTGGAGTCCTGGGTTCAAACCCCACCAAGGAAAACATCTGCAAAGAGTTTGTATGTTCTCTCCGTGTTTGCGTGGGTTTCCTCCGGGCACTCCGGTTTCCTCCCACATTCCAAATACATACTGATAGGGAATTTAGATTGTGAGCCCTATCGGGGACAGTGATGATGATGTGTGCAAAATGTAAAGCGCTGCGGAATATGTTAGCGCTATATAAAAATAAAGATTATTATTATCTGGAATACTGGTGGGGGTCTAGCATGTTAGATCTCCAATGATCAGTAACTGTTGCATGTCCTTGGGCGCACACACATACTAAGGAGTAGAGTAGACATTTTGGTAATATATATTTTCCTTCATTTACATATGCTAAACAACCACCAATTGGCTATATACAAAGCAGTCATTTAATGGCCTTTTTACACAAAGTGCCCTTAACCCCTTAGTGACAGAGCCAATTTGGTACTTAATGACCGAGCCAATTTTTGCAATTCTGACCACTGTCACTTTATGAGGTTATAACTCTGGAACGCTTCAACGGATCCCGCTGATTCTGAGATTGTTTTTTCGTGACATATTGTACTTCATGTTAGTGGTAACATTTCTTCGATATTACTTGCGATTATTTATGAAAAAAACGGAAATATGGCGAAAATTTTTAAAATTTTGCAATTTTCAAACTTTGTATTTTTATGCCCTTAAATCAGAGAGATATGTCACGAAAAATAGTTAATAAATAACATTTCCCACATGTCTACTTTACATCAGCACAATTTTGGAAACAAAATTTTTTTTTGTTAGGGAGTTATAAGGGTTAAAAGTTGACCAGCAATTTCTCATTTTTACAACACCATTTTTTTTTAGGGACCACATCACATTTGAAGTCATTTTGAGGGGTCTATATGATAGAAAATAATGAAGTGTGACACCATTCTAAAAACTACACCCCTCAAGGTTCTCAAAACCACATTCAAGAAGTTTATTAACCCTTTACGTGCTTCACAGGAACTGAAACAATGTGGAAGGAAAAAATGAACATTTAACTTTTTTTTGCAAACATCTTAATTCAGAACCATTTTTTTTATTTTCACAAGTGTAAAAACAGAAATGTAACCATAAATTTTGTTATGCAATTTCTCCTGAATACTCCAATACCCCATATGTGGGGGTAAACCACTGTTAGGGCGCACCGCAGAACTTAGAAGTGAAGGAGCGCCGTTTTACTTTTTCAATGTTGAATTGGCTGGAATTGAGATTGGATGCCATGTCGCGTTTGGAGAGCCCCTGATGTGCCTAAACAGTGGAAACCCCCCACAAGTGACACCATTTTGGAAACTAGACCCCTTAAGGAACTTATCTAGATGTGTGGTGAGCACTTTGAACCCCCAAGTGCTTCACAGAAGTTTATAACGTAGAGCCGTGAAAATAAAAAAATCGCTTTTGTTTACACAAAAATGATCTTTTTGCCCACAAATTCTTATTTTCACAAGGGTAACAGGAGAAATTAGACCACAAAAGTTGTTGTGCAATTTCTCCTGAGTACGCTGATACCCAATATGTGGGGGTAAACCACTGTTAGGGCGCACCGCAGAGCTTGGAAGAGAAGGAGTGCCGTTTTACTTTTTCAATGTAGAATTGGCTGGAATTGAGATCGGACGCCATGTCGCGTTTGGAGAGCCCCTGATGTGCCTAAACAGTAGAAATCCCCCACAAGTGACCCCATTTTGGAAACTAGACCCCCCATGGAACTTATCTAGATGTGTGGTGAGAACCTTGAATGCCCAAGTGCTTCACAGAAGTTTAGAATGCAGAGTCGTGAAAATAAAAAATATTTTTTTTTTCACAAAAAAGATTTTGTAGCCCCCAAGTTTTTATTTTCACAAGGGTAACAGGAGAAATTGGACTGCAATAGTTGTTGTCCAATTTATCCCGAGTACGCTAATGTGCCATATGTGGGGGTAAACCACTGTTTGGGCGCACGGCAGAGCTCGGAAGGGAAGGAGCGCCTTTTTGGAATGCAGACTTTGATAGAATGGTCTGTGGGCATTATGTTGCGATTGGAGAGCCCCTGATATACCTAAACTGTAGTAACCCCCCACAAGTGACCCCATTTTGGAAACTAGACCCCCCAAGGAACTTATCTAGATGTGTGGTGAGAACTTTGAATGCCCAAGTGCTTCACAGAAGTTTAGAATGCAGAGTCGTGAAAATAAAAAATATTTTTTTTTTCACAAAAAAGATTTTGTAGCCCCCAAGTTTTTATTTTCACAAGGGTAACAAGAGAAATTGGACCCCAGAAGTTGTTGTCCAATTTATCCCGAGTACGCTGATGCCCCATATGTGGGGGTAACCCACTGCTTGGGCGCACGGCAGAGCTCAGAAGGGAGGGAGCACCATTTGACTTTTTGAGCGCAAAATTGGCTGTCGTGTTTGGAGACCCCCTGATGTACCTAAACAGTGGAAACCCCCCAATTCTAGCTCCAACCCCTAACCCTAATCCCAACCTGATCCATAATCCTAATCACTAACCCTAACCATAATCACAACCCTTACCCCAAAACAACCCTAATGTCAACCCTAACCATAACCCTAATCAAAACCCTAAATCCAACACACCCCTAATCCTAATCTCAACCCTAACCTCAAACCTAACCCTAATCCCAATACACCCCTAATCACAACCCTAACCTTAACCCTAATCCCAAACCTAACCCTAATCCCAAGCGTAACCCTAATGCCAACCCTAACCCTAATACCAACCCTAATCCAAACCCTAAACCTAATCCCAGCTCTAACCCTAACTTTAGCCCCAACCCTAGCCCTAACTTTAGCCCCAACCCTAACCCTAGCCCTAAGGCTACTTTCACACTTGCGTTGTTTGGCATTCCGTCGCAATCCGTCGTTTTGGACAAGAAACGGATCCTGCAAATGTGCCCGCAAGATGCGTTTTTTGCCCATAGTATTGCCGACGGATCGTGACGGATGGCCACACGTCGCGTCCGTCGTGCACTGGATCAGTTGTGTTTTGGCGGAGCGTCGGCACAAAAAACGTTCAATGAAACGTTTTTTTGTACGTCGCATCCGCCATTTCTGACCGCGCATGCGTGGCCGTAACTCCGCCCCCTCCTCCCCAGGACATAGATTGGGCAGCGGATGCGTTGAAAAACTACAGCTGCTGCCCACGTTGTGCACAATTTTCACAACGTGCGTCGGTATGTCGGGCCGACGCATTGCGACGGCCCCGTACCGACGTAAGTGTGAAAGAAGCCTAACCCTAAATTTAGCCCCAACCCTAACCCTAAATTTAGCCCCAACCCTAACCCTAAATTTAGCCCCAACCCTAGCCCTAACCCTACCCCTAACCCTACCCCTACCCCTAACCCTACCCCTAACCCTACCCCTAACCCTACCCCTAACCTAACCCTAGCCGTAACCCTACCCCTAACCCTAACCTAACCCTACCCCTAACCTAACCCTAGCCGTAACCCTACCCCTAACCTAACCCTAGCCCTACCCCTACCCTAACCCTAACCCTACCCCTAACCCTACCCCTAACCCTAATTTTAGCCCTAACCGCTGTTCTCCTGCCGGCCGCCATGTTCTTCTGCCGGCGGCCAGGAGGAGCAGCAAGAGGATCCAGGGACCTAGGTGAGTATGCTAGGGTCCCCGAATCCCCCTATTTCTCTGTCCTCTGATGTGCGATCACATCAGAGGACAGAGAATTACACTTTACTTTTTTTTTTTTTTGCGGTCGCCGGTAAACAGTTAATTACCGGCGATCGCAAAACAGGGGTCGCTAAAACCGACCCCCGATCATGCTCTTTGGGGTCTCGGCTACCCCAGGCAGCCGAGACCCCAAAGATTCTCCCGGTGCCGGCCGCACTGCGCATGCGCCCGCCATTTTGAAGATGGCGGCGCCCACCGGGAGACACGAGGAGCATCGGGGGAGCTAGGTGAGTATTGGGAGGCCACCTGGGACCCCTTTTCTCTGTCCTCCGATGTGCGATCACATCGGAGGACAGAGAAATTAAAGAGATCGCTTTTTTTTTTTTTTTTTTTTTGCGATCGCCTGTAAACGGTTAATTACCGGCGATCGCAAATGCGGGGAGGGTTAAAAACCCCCCGAATCATGTTCTCTGGGGTCTCGGCTACCCTCGGCAGCCGAGACCCCGGAGAAAATCGGCCTGTGGGGGGCGCTATACACTTTTTCCACAGCGCCGTTAATTAACGGCGCTGTGGTTTAAGTACCCTTAGCGGCCGCCGTTAAAAGGCGTATCGGCGGTCGCTAAGGGGTTAAACTTACAATTAGTCTTTTCAAATTGTCCTTATACAGGTCCTTCTCAAAAAATTAGCATATAGTGTTAAATTTCATTATTTACCATAATGTAATGATTACAATTAAACTTTCATATATTATAGATTCATTATCCACCAACTGAAATTTGTCAGGTCTTTTATTGTTTTAATACTGATGATTTTGGCATACAACTCCTGATAACCCAAAAAACCTGTCTCAATAAATTAGCATATCAAGAAAAGGTTCTCTAAACGACCTATTACCCTAATCTTCTGAATCAACTAATTAACTCTAAACACATGCAAAAGATACCTGAGGCTTTTATAAACTCCCTGCCTGGTTCATTACTCAAAACCCCCATCATGGGTAAAGGTACCTTCACACATAACGATATTGTTAACGATATCGTTGCTATTTGTGACGTAGCAACGATATTGTTAATGAAATCGTTATGTGTGACAGCGACCAACGATCAGGCCCCTGCTGGGAGATCGTTGGTCGCTGAATAAAGTCCAGAACTTTATTTCGTCGCTGGACTCCCTGGAGACATCCCTGGATCGGCGTGTGTGACACCGATCCAGCGATGTCTTCACTGGTAACCAGGCTAAACATCGGGTAACTAAGCGCAGGGCCGCGCTTAGTAACCCGATGTTTACCCTGGTTACCATGCTAAAAGTAAAAAAAAACAAACACTAGATACTTACCTACAGCCGTCTGTCCTCCAGCGCTGTGCTCTGCACTCCTCCTGTACTGGCTGTGAGCCGGAAAGCAGAGCGGTGACGTCACCGCTCTGCTTTCCGGCTCCCAGACAGTACAGGAGGAGAGCAGAGAAGCAGAGCACAGCGCTGGAGGACAGACAGCTGTAGGTAAGTATTTAGTGTTTGTTTTTTTTTTTACTTTTAGGGGCAGCACGGTGGCTCAGTGGATAGCACTGCAGCCTTGCAGCGCTGGGGTCCTGGGTTCGAATCCCACCCAGGACAACATCTGCAAAGAGTTTGTATGTTCTCTCCGTGTTTGCGTGGGTTTCCTCCGGGCACTCCGGTTTCCTCCCACATTCCAAAGACATACTGATAGGGATTCTAGATTGTGAGCCCCATTGGGGACAGCGATGATAATGTGTGCAAATTGTAAAGCGCTGCGGAATATGTTAGCGCTATATAAAAATAAAGATTATTATTAAAAGATTATTATCTGCCCTCGCATCTTACTATATCAAGTACAATCACTTGAGGGTCATAAAGTAAGATGTTTTGTATCTGAAATAGGTCAGTGTTTGAGATCTCTTGGCAGTACCTCCCATACCTTGCTGAACAATTAACCCAATCCCCCCTTTGTTTACCAGGTCTCGCCTTGGTCCCCCTTTTTATGTGCACTGAACAAAAATATAAACACATGGAGAGTATAAGGCTATGTGCACACGTAGGTTCGGGTCCCTGCGCCTTCTCCCACAGCAGATTTGATAAATCTGCAGGGCAAAACCGCTGCGGTTATCCCTGCAGATTTATCACGGTTTGTCTTGCGGTTTCCGCTGCGGGATTTAATCCTGCACTGGTTTTCCTATTGATGCTGCATATGCAGCATCCATAGTAATGTTAAAGATAAAAATAATGATATATTCACCCTCTGATGTCCCGATCTCCTCGGTGCTGCACGTGGCGGTCCGGTTCCAAAGATGCTGTGCGAGACGGACCTTTGTGACGTCACGATCATGTGACCGCGTCGTCACCGCAGGTCCTGCTCGCATAGCAAACCCGAGACCGGACGGCCGCGTGCAGCGCTGAGAGGTGAGTATATCATTATTTTTTATTTTAATTCTTTTTTTTTTTTTTTAACCACAAATATGGTTCTCAGGGCCTGGAGGAGAGTCTCCTCTCCTCCACCCCGGGTAGCAACCGCACATTATCCGGATCAATGCATTTCTATGTGCAGAATTGCTGTGATTCTGCACAAAGTGACATGCTGCGGGTTGTAAACCACTGCGTTTCTGCGCGGTTTTTCCCGCAGCATGGGCACAGCGGTTTGCGGTTTCCCATTGGTTTACATGTTTACTGTAAATGTAATGGAAACTGCTGCGGACCTGCAGCATCAAAATCGCTGCGGTTCCGCGGTAAAAACGCATTGTGTGCACATAGCCTAAAGAACTCCAAAGGTGCTATACAGGATGGGCCGTGTTGTAGGGAAGTGGTGCAGACTTGGTCCATATGTTGTGGTCTCTCATGGTCAAGTTTCTGCCAGTATCGAGCAACTTTGCAAAGCCATTGAATAGTGGGCCAACATGCCACAGACCACCATCAACAACCTGATTAATTCTGTGAAGGAGATGTTCCACTGTGAGGCAAATGGTGGCCACTTACGATGGGTTAGTGCTCTCGGATAATGTCTCATTTGAGCATGCTTGGGTGGTATCCGTGCATCTGGGGGTGCTCGTATATTATGCTTGAGTCCCTGCGGCTGCATATGATTTTCGGCTGTTGGGGAATCCCCACATGTCTTCAGGCTGTCTTAACAGCCACATTATAGCGGCCTTTTATTGTGGCCACCCTAAGGCGCATCTGTGCAATAATCCTGTGGTCTAATCGGAATCTGGATATTCTGCAACTGTGAGGTGGACGGATTGTCAGTAAAGTACTCGCTAACACAGATTTGGACACATTTGTGAACAATATTTGTATTTTGTGTACATAGAAAATGTCCTGGATCTTTGCGTTCAGCTCATGATAATTGGGATTAAAAAACGTGTTCCGTTTATATTTTTGTTGAGTGTAGATCTTTTTCCATCAGTATGGAGGTGAAAAGAGAACCTGTCCGTATGAAAATGCAGCTTAATCTGCAGGCACCATGTTGTAGAGCGAGGGAAGCCGAGTAGATCGATATATAGTTTTGTTAAAGGGAACCTGTCACCCCCAAAATCGAAGATGAGCTAAGCCCACCGGCATCAGGGGCTTATCTACAGCATTCTGTAATGCAGTAGATAAGCCCTGGATGTATCCTGAAAGATTAGAAAAAGGTTAGATTATACTCACCCAGGGGGGTCCCGGTTCTGTTCTGGTCCGATGGGCGTCCCATCTTTCTAGGATGACGTCCTCTTCTTGTCTCGTCACCTCTTCATGGACGGAGCAGTTCTTGCCAGCCAGTGTTTAGCTATGGACTTTCTGGTTACAGTATTTTGGCTATAGCCCGTTGTAGTGGGGATGATTTTCCAATGTCTCCCACATGGCCTAACATACATATTTTAGGAGAAGTTTGATTTTTTTTTTTTAATTTTTTTTAAGACCTCAAAAATCAATCTACCCACCTTCTTCCACAGCCCAACCAAGTGGGATCAGGACCAGAGCGTATGGACCATCTTCATTACAACATGGGCAACGGTCGCTTGTCCTGCGGCCCATCCTGTGTATGGGAAATATGTGGGGTCTGCGAGCTGTATATATCAGTACTTTCCCTGGTGAATCCCTCTGTCCATCTGGATTTAGCTGCAGCCGTAGTGTCTCCAGGGAATTATACAGGAAGAATACACGGCCTTTAGTATTTTTGGAATTTACCAGAGACTTTCAACACCCCATTCAAAGTGATGGACAGATTGGGGATGGACTCCTGAGCTCTAATCATCTGCTGTAATTGTAGAAATCAGAGTTGCACAAATTTATAGGTGTTTACAAGCTCAAGAGTGCAAAAGTAACCATCATATAACTGATGCATCTCAATCCCCTTTTTTCCATTCCCCCGAAACCTTCCAAATGTTGTGATTCCCTCAAATGGCTAATTCCAGGTAAGATAGTACTTGGAATATTCTCCCATTTCTTTCATGGCCAGATACTGACTTTTAGGATTGCTACCCCCAATAAGTGGCACCAGCGTTCTAGTGGTCTTCCTTTCAAATATACAAATTGCCTCTTCCTAAAGGGAGCGTAGCCTTTCCTTAATAAATGAAAAGCAAAAAAGTGAAAATTTGTTTAGGGCATTTATCTACCTGTAATTTTCTCAGTTGGGAACACTGTGTGGTGCCAGCAGCTGTTTGTGAATTGGCATTAATTAATTTTGGCCCCATGGATTTATTTTCTTGTGGCTGTGGCCAGTTTGCCACAAATTTAATCTTGATATGAATTTTAAGTTTATCTGATTTAAGAAAACAGTTCTTATCTTATCAATAGCTATAATAATTTATTTATTTTGAGCAATTGGCCTGTGGAGTTGGCATTTAATGGATCTGCTCATCAAATATGTAATAAATTGGGTGCAGTACAATGCAGGATGTGATGTAATTTTTTTTTTCATAAGAATTTTAGTTCTGAAATGTCCTATGAATGTCTGTTCTGTTCCTGATCTCAGGATCTGGGCTTTTAGCGGAGATCCCAGGTCGGGAGTCGGGGAAAGTGAGGAGTCGCAGGTTTGGCTTACCGACCCGCTCAACCCTGGTTTAAAGGGAAGGTGCCACCAGTTTTCTGGTATTTTTTTTTTTTTTTTTTTTTTGTGAAATTAAGCTTAAAATAGTAATTAAAATGTATTACTGCAATGTTTGCACTGTTTGCAAACATTTCTATATGAAAAATATTATATATTTTTCTACAAATATACATATTTACCACTAGGGGGAGTATTTTCAGTTTTAGACCTCAAGCAGCTATAGTAAGATTTACCAGCAGCAAAATTGGGGCTGACATCACCATTTCCCTCCCCTTTTGGGTGGTCTAATATCCCTGGGGCAGAATGAAGAGCAGCATCACTGGGCAGCGCCATTTTGTGTGTGACTGCCCTGTGACCTGCTATCACCAGCAGTTACTGCATCAGAGGCACAGCTTGTTTACAGAGGAGCAGAACACAGTGGGCTCAGCAGCATTTTTTGTGAATGACCTTCTTGCCATCCCCCTTCCCCCACCTTAAAGGGAACCTGTCACCCCGTTTTTTCAGTATGAGATAAAAATACTGTTAAATAGGGCCTGAGCTGTGCGTTACAATAGTGTATTTTGTGTACCCTGATTCCCCACCTATGCTGCCGAAATACCTTACCAAAGTCGCCGTTTTCGCCTGTCAATCAGGCTGGTCTGGTCAGATGGGCGTGGCGACATCGCTGTTTCTTCCCCCAGATCTTGCATATCTTTCCGTTGGTGGCGTAGTGGTTTGCGCATGCCCATGATGCGAACTCTGCTTCAGGAAAATGGCCGCGGGATGCCGCGCGTGCACAGATGGAGATCGCGGTGGCCATTTTCCTGAAGCCGAGATGCGAACTCTGCTTCAGGAAAATGGCCACCGCGATCTCCATCTGCGCACGTGCGGCATCCCACGGCCATTTTCCTGAAGCTCCGGGCAGCAGAGCACTCCATCTGCGCACGCGCGGCCTCAGGAAGATGGCCGCCCCCACCGATAACCAGGGGAATTGCGCCAATCGCGCTCTTTTTCTTCACCTGCGCAGTGGATTCAGCAGTTGGGCATGTGCAAACCACTACGCCACCAACGGAAACATATGCAAGATCTGGGGGAAGAAACAGTGATGTCACCACGCCCATCTGACCAGACCAGCCTGATTGACAGGCGAAAATGGCGACTTTGGTAGGGTATTTCGGGAGCATAGGTGGGGAATCGGGGTACACAAAATATTGTAATGCACAGCTCAGGCCCTATTTAACAGTATTTTTATCTCCTACTGAAAAAATGGGGTGACAGGTTCCCTTTAATCCCTGTCCTGTCAGCTTCCCTGCTCTCTCCAGGTGTCACCTCCCTCTCTGCAGGCTGTGAGTGCAGCTTACTGGAGATCACAGGGACTGTGTGTGAGGGGGAGGCAGACACACAGCAGGAGAAGCACACAGGGCAGCGTGTGAGAACAGAGGACTTCTGCCCAGGACGTGCCTGCCTGGAGTACAGAGGAGCAGTGAGCGCTTCTTCTGTCCTGCGATAGAGAGTAAGTGGAGCTCGGCAGATAGCACAGGGCTATAATAAAATGGCAGCTAGTCACACCTACAGCAGTGAGTTGTGCAGCCCACAGAGGCGTGCCCAGCTCACTGCTAATGCTGCTGCAATGTTACAGATAGGAGATAATAGACCAGCCCTGACCCTATGTCCATGGGGTGCTGTAATCTGACACTGATAGGGCCCTGCTACTGCTGCAAAACCAAGATGTCAGCCCCCAGTGCATTCTTTAAACTCCTATAACACATGAAATCTGTTTCACATGCATTTCAAACTTGCTTATAGCAGCATGTTATGCTACATTACAGTGATTTATTAATGACCTACAAACGCGGTACCTTCCCTTTAAACAGGCTGACCTGTCTCCTATGAGACGCATGTTGGTTTATTTGACATCATTCCAAATGTGTGTGTGTGTGTGTGTGTGTGTGTATATATGTATGTGTATGGTATAGTAGTGTTTCTTTTGTCATGGGTAGGAATCCAATGACTGGTAACACTGCTTATTCAGGCTCCACCAATCGCAATAGGGAATGTCACAGCTGCCCCTCCCCACATGCATGCTACAGATCTAAGGCCGGCGTCACACAGCGTAAAACAATACGGTCCGTATATTACGGCCGTAATACGCTGAAAAGTCCCCAAAATAGTGGTCCGTAGCTCCTCCGTAGGCAGGGTGTGTCAGCGTTTTTTGCGCATGGCATCCTCCGTATGGCATCCGTACTGCGTGTTTTTCTCGCAGGCTTGCAAAACCAACATACGGCTATACAAGGGATCCATGTGTCACAAAAAAAAAAAAAAATATATATATATATATATATATATATATATATATATATATATATATATATATATATATATATATATATATATATATATATATATATACACACACATACACACACATACACACACATACACACACATACACACACATACACACACATACACACACATACACACACACACACACACACACACACACACACACACCTATTCTATGTGTACACATTTATTCTACCTATTCTACTGTAAGCTGTCAGTGTGATTTTACTGTACACCGCAATGAATTGCCGGCTTTTCTCTCTAACAGCGCTGCGTATTTCTCGCAAGTCACACTGCTGGTCCGTGTGTAATCCGTATTTTTCAGGCTTCCATAGACTTTCATTGGCGTATTTCTTGCGCAGTACGGTGACAAACGCAGCATGCTGCGATTTTCTACGGCCGTAGAAAACCGTATAATACGGATCAGTAAAATATGGCAGATAGGAGCAGGGGCATAGAGAATAATTGGGACGTTTGTTTTGCGAGTTTTACGGACGTATTTTCTGCGCTCATACGTCCGTAAAACTCGCAAGTGTGACGGCGGCCTAAAGGTTGTCTGTCCATTGGCGCTAATGTACATTGTTTTTCTGATACTGGAAGTTAAAAAAAAAAAAGCCTCAATGGCTAGTGTGCATTTTTAATGCAGACTGTGTGTGTGGGGGGGAATGTTGCCAACATTTTTAAAATGTACCAAAAAAAACCCGATTTTAAACAGTTAATTTTCTGACACATTCCCTTTAATTTTGTGGAGACCGCCACAATGCTGTCAGTGATCTTATACACAGAAGTAATTGTCCTCTCGGAGGGCATTCCAGGAGATGTCTCGCCCATTGTCTGCATTAGTGGGATTGCGCTGCTCATCCCATAACTCCATAATCTTTGCTGCTGACAGCTTCACATTGTATCTTACCCTGCAAAATGGGGGCTGGAGCTAGAAATGTGCATTCGCCCGGTGCTACAATGCTGCCAGTGGTTGCCGGCATTTAATAACGTTTTGTTCTGCCCCTCATGAAATGTTAAAGTGATTATAAAGTTTTGTTTTGCTAAAATATCCTTTTGTCACATGAGCTGCTCTTCCCCACCACTGCCCACTCCTTCATGCTGGGTGGAGGAGGGGGAGCACTATAGAATATGATGGCGCTATACAAGGAATCCTAATAATCCTAATAAGCTCCATCTAGTCCTCCTTTGTAAAATAAGATGCTCCTCTCCAGCTGCTGCCCCATAGAGGCTGCTGATGAGCGTGAGCTTCCATGTGAACCCTGGCACTGACCTCGCTGGAACAGCCCTGAATTAGGGTATTTTATCTGCTGCCTATTTAGTGTATGGAGGGAGGAGGTGAGTAAGAAGCGGGGATGGTGCAGCTGCACATTTACCTTCCTGACGTCTTGTTGCGCACAGTGCTGGATTCACAGCTACAGAGTTCAGTTCTGCTGCATAATGTCCTCCATGTGGCTGCTGCTTCTAAACTAGAGGCAGAAATCCCTCATGTCTGTGTCTGGGAGATGGGAAATCAGTGAAAAGTATAGGATATTTTGTATAGATTTTTGGATCCAGCTTTATTTTTTCTAATGGGAAGAGTCATGTGACACAGCAAACTTGAGACTTTCACAAGAAAACAATGTTGTGGTTGGTTTTAACGTAACTTTACTCTTTAATGAGTTATTTGCAAGTTTATGACCACTTTTAAAATGTGTTCAAAGTGCTGCCCACTGTGTTGGATTGTCAATTTGACGATCTTCTCCCACTCTTGACACACTGATAGCATCACCGCAGAATGCGGAATGCTCGGACCTGACACCCATAATGTGGTGGTGCAGCATCTTGCGCTGGGGAATGTGCCATCTCCAGTGCATAAAGAGGGCAACACATCATGTAGCCATTTCAGATGTCCAGTGGCATTGAGGTTTCCATTGATGAAGAATGGCCCCACCATCTTTGTACCCCATATACCATACCATCAAATTATGTGCCAACAGTCTTGTTGGGGTCTATCCACTGCGGGTTAGTGTCAGACCAATAGCGGTGGTTTTGTTTAACTTTACCATTCACAAAATAGTTTTCCTTATCACTGAACATAATGTTTCTGTGTAAGCTGAGGGTCCTGTTCCAATTTTTGTTTTGCCCATTCTGCAAATTCAGCGTGCCGATCTGGGTGATCCTCGTTGAGATGCTGCAGCTGCTGGATTTTGTGAGCAGCTAATATCCGCTGGCGGGATGTTTGATGCCGCTCTCCAGTGACATGCGGCGAGTGCTACACTCTGAATGAATGAAGCTAGGACAGCCACTGGTGTTTCTTCATTAGTGACAGTTTTCTTGCGTCCAGATTTTGGCAAATCCAACACTGAACCTGTTTAATGAAATTTGGCAAGCAGTTTGCAAACTGTAGCATGGGAGATGGGTGGTCTCATAGGGTGTCTTGCATTGAAATCTGCTGCAATGACCCGGGTACTGCGTTCAAAAGACATCAACACAATTTCTATCCGCTCCTCACGTGTTAATCTCTGCGACATGTCAATGGCTGTAAACAAAGAGAAACTTGTAAATAACTCATGAAAGAATAAAGTTAAGCTAAAACCAAGCACACCATTGTTATTCTTGTGAAATTCTCTATACGTTTGTGTCACATGACCCTCTTCCCATTGGAAAAAATAAAATTGGATCTAAAATGGCCACCATGGTCACCGCCCATCTTGAAAAGTTTCCCCCTCCCATATACTAATGTGCCACAAACAGGAAGCTGATATCACCAACCATTCCTATTTTATTTGGGTGTATCCATATACATGGCCCACCCTGTACTTTAACCCCTTCCCGACCTTTGACGCCACGTAGGCGTCATGAAAGTCGGTGCCAATCCGACCCATGACGCCTATGTGGCGTCATGGAAAGATCGCATCCCTGCAGATCGGGTGAAAGGGTTAACTCCCATTTCACCCGATCTGCAGGGACAGGGGGAGTGGTAGTTTAGCCCAGGGGGGGGTGGCTTCACCCCCCCCCCCCCCCTCCCCGTGGCTACGAACGCTCTGATTGGCTGTTGAAAGTGAAACTGCCAATCAGAGCGATTTGTAATATTTCACCTATTATAACTGGTGAAATATTACAATCCAGCCATAGCCGATGCTGCAATATCATCGGCCATGGCTGGAAACAGTAATGTGCCCCACCCCACCGATCGCCCCCCCCCCCCCAGCCCTCCGATCTGGGCGGTACACTGCTCCGGCTCCCCTCCGTCCTGTGTTCCGCTCCCCCCGTGCTTTTGTCCGCTCCCCCCCGTGCTTTTGTCCGCTCCCCCGTGCTCCAATCACCCTCCCCGTGCTCCAATCACCCCCCCTGCACTCCGATCCACCCCCCCGTGCTCCGTTCCACCCCTCCCGCGCTCCGATCCACACACCCCCATGCTCCGATTCCCCCGTGCTCTCCCCCCACCCCATCATACTTACCGATCCTGCCGGGGTCCGTCCGTCTTCTCCCCGGGCGCCGCCATCTTCCAAAATGGCTGGCGCAAGCGCAGTGCGCCCGCCGAATTTGATCACTGAGAGAGATTATATCTCAGTGATCAAAATAAAAAAAATAATAAATGACCCCCCCCCCCCCTTGTCACCCCCATAGGTAGGGACAATAAAAAATAAAGAATTTTTTTTCCCACTAATGTTAGAATAGGGGTAGGGTTAGGGGTAGGATTAGGGTTAGGGTTTCGGTATGTGCACACGTATTCTGGTCCTCTGCGGATTTTTCCGCTGCGGATTTCATAAATCCGCAGTTCTAAACCGCTGCGGATTTACCGCGTTTTTTCTGCGCATTTCACTGCGGTTTCTATTTGAGCAGTTGTAAAACCGCTGCGGAATCCGCACAAAGTGACATGCTGCGGAATGTAAACCGCTGCGTTTCCGTGCAGTTTTTCCGCAGCATGTGTACAGCGATTTTTGTTTCCCATAGGTTTACATTGAACTGTAAACTCATGGGAAACTGCTGCGGATCCGCAGCGTTTTCCGCAGCGTGTGCACATACCTTTAGAATTAGGCCATGTGCACACGGTGCGGATCCGCAGTGGATTGGCCGCTGCGGATTCGCAGCAGTGTTCCATCAGGTGTACAGTACCATGTAAACATATGGAAACCAAATCCGCTGTGCCCATGGTGCGGAAAATACCGCGCGGAAACGCTGCGTTGTATTTTCCGCAGCATGTCAATTCTTTGTGCGGATTCCGCAGCGTTTTACACCTGTTCCTCAATAGGAATCCGCAGATGAAATCCGCACAAAAAACACTGGAAATCCGCGGAAAATCCGCAGGTAAAACGCAGTGCCTTTTACCCGCGGATTTTTCAAAAATGATGCTGAAAAATCTCACACGAATCCGCAACGTGGGCACATAGCCTTAGGGTTAGGGTTGGAATTAGGGTTGTGGGGTACCAGCATACTCAGGATAAACTGCGCAACAATTACTGGGGTTCAATTTCTCCTGTTACCCTTGTGAAAATAAAAAAATGCTTGCTAAAACATCATTTTTGAGGAAAGATTTTTTATTTTCACAGCTCTGCGTTGTAAACGTCTGTGAAGCACTTGGGGGGTTCAAAGTGCTCACCACATATCTAGATAAGTTCCTTGGGGGGTCTAGGTTCCAAAATGGGGTCACTTGTGGGGGGTTTCTACTGTTTAGCCACATCAGGGGCTCTGCAAACGCAACGTGACGCCCGCAGAGCATTCCATCAAAGTCTGCATTTCAAAACGTCACTACTTCAATTCCGAGCCCCGGCATGTGCCCAAACAGTAGTTTACCCCCACATATGGGGTATCAGCGTACTCAGGAGAAACTGGACAACAACTTTTGGGGTCAAATTTCTCCTGTTACCCTTGGGAAAATAAAAAATTGCAGGCTAAAAGATCATTTTTGAGAAAATAATTTTTTTTTTTTTTATTTTCATGGCTTTGCGTTATAAACTTCTGTGAAGCACTTGGGGGTTCAAAGTCCTCACCACACATCTAGATTAGTTCCTTTGATGGACTAGTTTCGAAAATGGGGTCACTTGTGGGGGATCTCCAATGTTTAGGCACACAGGGGCTCTCCAAACGTGACATGGTGTCCGCTAATGATTGGAGCTAATTCTCCATTTAACAAGCCAAATGGCGTGCCTTCCCTTCCGAGCCCTGCTGTGCGCCCAAACAGTGGTTTACCCCCACATATGGGGTATCGGCGTACTCAGGACAAACTGGACAACAACATTTGGGGTCCAATTTCTCCTATTACCCTTGGCAAAATAGGAAATTCCAGGCTACAAAATCATTTTTGAGGAAAGAAAAATTATTTTTTATTTTCATGGCTCTGCGTTATAAACTTCTGTGAAGCACCTGGGGGTTTAAAGTGCTCAATATGCATCTACATAAGTTCCTTGGGGGGTCTAGTTTCCAAAATGGGGTCACTTGTGGGGGAGCTCCAATGTTTAGGCACACAGGGGCTCTCCAAACGCGACATGGTGTCCGCTAACAATTGGAGCTAATTTTCCATTCAAAAAGTCAAATGGCGCGCCTTCCCTTCCGAGCCCTGCCGAGTGCCCAAACAGTGGTTTACCCCCACATATGAGGTATCGGCGTACTCGGGAGAAATTGCCCAACAAATTTTATGATCCATTTTATCCTATTGCCCATGTGAAAATGAAAAAATTGAGGCGAAAAGAATTTTTTTGTGAAAAAAAAAAAGTACTTTTTCATTTTTACAGATCAATTTGTGAAGCACCTGGGGGTTCAAAGTGCTCACTATGCATCTAGATAAGTTCCTTGGGGCGTCTAGTTTCCAAAATGGGGTCAATTGTGGGGGAGCTCCAATTTTTAGGCACACGGGGGCTCTCCAAACGTGACATGGTGTCCGCTAAAGAGTGGAGCCAATTTTTGATTCAAAAAGTCAAATGGCGCTCCTTCCCTTCCAAGCCCTGCCGTGCGCCCAAACAGTGGTTTACCCCCACATATGAGGTATCAGCGTACTCAGGACAAATTGGACAACAACTTACGTGGTTCAGTTTCTCCTTTTACCATTGGGAAAATAAAAAAAGTTGTTGCTAAAAGATAATTTTTGTGACTAAAAAGTTAAATGTTCATTTTTTCCTTCCATGTTGCTTCTGCTGCTGTGAAGCACCTGAAGGGTTGTTAAACTTCTTGAATGTGGTTTTGAGTACCTTGAGGGGTGCAGTTTCTAGAATGGTGTCACTTTTGGGTATTTTCAGCCATATAGACCCCTCAAACTGACTTCAAATGTGAGGTGGTCCCTAAAAAAAAATGGTTTTGTAAATTTCGTTGTAAAAATGAGAAATCGCTGGTCAAATTTTAACCCTTATAACTTCCTAGCAAAAAAAAATTTTGTTTCCAAAATTGTGCTGATGTAAAGTAGACGTGTGGGAAATGTTATTTATTAACTATTTTGTGTCACATAACTCTCTGGTTTAACAGAATAAAAATTCAAAATGTGAAAACTGTGAAATTTTCAAAATTTTTGCCAAATTTCCGTTTTTATCACAAATAAACGCAGAATTTATTGACCTAAATTTACCACTAACATGAAGCCCAATATGTCACGAAAAAACAATCTCAGAACCGCTAGGATCCGTTGAAGCGTTCCTGAGTTATTACCTCATAAAGGGACACTGGTCAGAATTGCAAAAAATGGCCAGGTCATTAAGGTCAAAATAGGCTGGGTCATGAAGGGGTTAAAAGGGCTGGCCAGTTTCTCCTGTAAGTTCAGCTTTCTGCACAAATAAGAGAAAGTGGCAAATACCTTTAAAGTTTCAAGAAATATGTCCTTGTCGTCCATACCACTCAATTTAGATCCTTTTGGTAATGTTTTCCTATAGTTCGGAGCTGTATTCATAGTTCTCCTGGCTTCTTATGGAAACCAGACCAATCGGTTTGGGCTATTGATGTCCAGTAGTGGATTAAAGGAAATCTGTCACCAGGTTTTTAGCATAACCTAGTGACAAGACTGATTGCAGTAATGTATCAGATGTCGCTTACAGGGCTGCTTGCTGTAGTTTTTACGAAATCCGTTTTATCAGCAGATTATCACTAGAGGACTAGTAAATCTGCTGCCATATAGATCTCCATAATGAGCTATATATAACCCTGTTCCCACCACAGGCAGCTTTCTGCCTATGCACAGTGTACACTTAAAGCTGTCAGTGGTGAGTGCAGGATTATACGGAGCTCCGTTGATGTTTAACCCCTGCATTCCTCCTCCTTAACCTTATCAGCACTAGCACTTCAGAATACCCATTTGTCTCAGCTGGGACACCACATATCTGATCCCTTGCTGTTTTCTCTCCTACCTATGTACATTATGATGATTGTTTATGATTGTTTTTTGTATGTATCTAATTAAAGTTATACCTTTTTAATTATTTTGTGGACGTAGTACTCCCTTTTTTTGATGATTTTCTCCGATAGAGTAGCAGAAAAGGATTATTCCTACCTAAGCAAGTTTTTCTGTCCTTGGGACCCTCCAATAATCCAGAGAAGGGGGCTCTAAAATGCGCTGTTAGTGGATCTGCCAGTCCTATAGACAGTGATTGGAGCTGTAGTACTCTGCAATGATTTGTTCTAACTGGGTATTTCCCAGCCTCAATTTTTGGACTTGTGGGGTCCAGCATTGGAGTCCTAGTGATAAATGAGTCCCCTAACTTGTGCAGACGACAATGACCCTTTAGCCTAGCCTTCCACATGGCGCCCCACTGCCCCTTCTTATCGCCCTGCCTGTATATTTAAAAGGGCATCCCAGAATGCTGTCAGGAGGCAGACATCACAGTATGTACTGCGTGTGCTTGGCAGGAGTTCAGGCTGGCGCAGACGTCTGCCTACACTAATGGAATATTAGAGCGCTGTCACTGGCAGTCAGCCGTCAAGAGATTGAGATGTAGTGTGAGATTAAATCCCCTAAATATGGAAGCTGTCCGGGATGCAGTCAGTTATGGTGACACTAGAAGCCTGTGGGACAGGAGTGACTATACGGACATCGGGGTATTGGCCTGATCACATGTTTCTTACTAAAGACATTCATGCAAAAACTAGGAGTGTGGCACGGGTTGCAGTTTTTCAATTATCGTTTTTCTCCGCAAGCTCCACTTCTGGTTTTGGCATACAGGTACTGGTGTGTAATACTACAAAGGTTTTAGGCAGGTGTGGGAAAAATGCCTGAAAGGAAGAATGCCTTAAAAACAAAATAGCTTTAGAAATTGGTAAACTGCAAAGTAAACAAACAAGATAATAATAATAAATAATAATAATAATCTTTATTTTTATATAGTGCTAACATATTCCGCAGCGCTTTACAGGTTGCACACATTATCATCACTGTCCCCGATAGGGCTCACAATCTAAATTCCCTATCAGTATGTCTTTGGAATGTGGGAGGAAACCGGAGTGCCCGGAGGAAACCCACGCAAACACGGAGAGAACATACAAACTCTTTGCAGATGTTGTCCTGGGTGGGATTAGAACTCAGGACTCCAGCGCTGCAAGGCTGCAGTGCTAACCACTGCGCCACCGTGCTGCCCTTTACATTTAAGTGAAATCAGTATTTGTTGTGACCGCCCTGCAAGTGTACCTAGAAGAATTGTTGCTGTTCTGAAGACCAGTTTTTGAAGAAACTATGTATGAAAAGGGAGGATTATTCCAACCATCTTTCAGAACTAACCACAGATCTTCAGTAGATGTAGGTCTGCATGGATAAGTTTCTCCTTGTCATCCCAGACTGACTTGATGAAATCTCCACACTGGGGGGGGGCATTGTCCAAGTCATCACTTTCTGCATGTAATGTTCAACACACTGAAAGTGGTTCATTGCTCCGTTGGTAATAAATTTGGCGCTAATCAGATACGGTAATCCCTGATGGTATTGTACGATGAGATGTATTTCTGGACACTGAAGAGACCATTATTTCTAACTCCCCCCCCCCCCCCCCCCCCCCCTCCCCCTTCCACTCCTTTTGCTGAGATACTGTCCCAAACTTGTATGGAACTTCAGCTATGTTCCTGCAGACACGTATTGCCATTTATTGAACAAATTGCCTTCTGCTACAGTAACTTATTTCATATTGACTCCTGCTGCCATTTTTTTTTTTTATTGTTCCCTATTTTTCGTGCATAATTGAGTCATTTGGCATAGTTTCCATGACTGGCCTCATCATGTCAATAATGACTGGCATCATTTCTCCCGTGAAGACTACTTGCCATACTTCTCTGAGCTGTAGAGGAGTAGAGCTGGGGCCCATTGTTGCTGCCTGTTCGGAACTGCTGGTCATCTTCCGATTGTAAAGGAAAATAAACATGGTGTCCATCTGCAGATCCCAACTTCCTTGACTGCATCTAACATTCTCACTGTAGTCCATGTCTTGGTTCTTCTTCAGAAGAGCTTGACCAGCACTTTGTGAAACCCTGTCTGCTTTGAAATCTTTACCTTGGAGAGACCTGCTATTACAACTTTCTGTGCAGTCTTGTCATGGTGAATGACTTGTAAACTGAAGGAGTCTTCCACAACCTCACCTTCGTGGCAAAGTTTGGATGTTCCTCACCCAGTTTTAAGCCTTCTACACAGCTGTTAATAACTTTCAGCCTATATATGAAAGCGAGGATCACGATCTCGTGCTTGATGTAATTGATTGTTCATACACTCAACTATAATCCAACCCTGACTTTGTACAAGTGTACGTAGAAAGATTGATATATCAACAAAAAGCGGATTTAGATCCCATTAAGCGCACAGAGAACCATATGAATAAAAGCAGAATATCTTTATTAAATACATAAAAAAACAAGACCTGATGATATAATACAACAAAGTGTCCAGAGAGATATGAACCTACAAACTATCCCTAAAAATTAGCGACAATATTAGCCAATTATAGTAGTATGTCCGTATATATCGCCATAAAACAAGCTAGTAAAGTAAGCTATAGTGCATGCTGATAAACAATAGTATGATCCACAATACAGAGATACAGGGGGAAGTGGTAATTCTCCCGAGTGCCTAAATAATAACCCCGGCCATACGTGAAATCCTAAGTAACCAATACAATCCTCCTTCTAGCTTCTATAATGTGCGTTTCAGATAGACAATAAATACATATGGAAAAGAGAGTACCGTAATGAAGTAGGTCCCTTCTCTCACGTGCGCCCTGACGCGCGTTTCGCCCAGAGCTTCTTCTGGGGGCGTGGTTAAAGTGAGGACCCAGCGGTCATTAAATACAACAAACTGCCAATAGAGATTCGACATGTAATTGGTGTGAACGAAGAAATGAATTGATGTCCACCTTGCTAGACGGCGCATGCGGCTTGGGTCACCCTCCGGATGTAAAAAAAAAAAAAAAAAAAGGCACTTCCAGGTCAGCGCTCACTGGGACGCAAGCAGAGACGCCAGCGTATCCAGGTACGAGCGCTCCCGGAAATGCACGGAGCTAGGACATCTAGGCGCATGCGCACAGCCCGGAGGACATACCGCAGTGAAAAGAGAATACCGATACAGCAAAAACAAAAATGATTAACCCATTGTGCGTATATGAATAGAAGAGTGGGTAGACAGATTATCTACCAGTGTACTTTACTGAATAAAAACAATAATAATAAACCCGTTGAGTGTGATAAATGAAGTATAAGAACACCATAGATGTGTTCCAGATATGATTGCATATTACACTGTGCCCAATCAATTTATAATTTTATCACCCATGAAAGGAACACTAAAAGTGCATAAAAATACATCAATAAAAAACAACCACTTATTATTAAAGGAATATAGCGATTTCAAAATAAGTGATGTATATTTTATTAAGATAAAATAGAACAAAGTGCATGTTCCGACAGGGCTAAATTGCGTATGTATGTATGTGTATATATTCAGTGTTACCCTCAATCAATATACTACTCTTCTAATAAACTCTGATGAATCGGAGATTTATACAATCAATATACATCAGTATTAGGAGGAAACCGAACACACATAAATGGACGTCACTATAAGAATAATCCTATAGATCTTATCAAAATATTAATGACATCTGTAATAGTGACATAACCTTTACAGACTATGCGTGTGTGTGTATATATATATATATATATATATATATATATATATATATATATATATATATATATATATATATATCTCTCTATATATATCTATCTATCTATCTATATATCTATATATATCTATCTATCTATCTATATATCTCTATCAAAAAATTTTCCTTAATGTTCCCATCTTTTCTGTTTTTTTTTTTTCTTCTCTTTTTCTTAACCTAAGAATGTCCATTTTCGTCAATGGTGCCATATCCATCATGTACACGTCCTCCGACTATAGGGAAATAAAAAGTGGATCATCATACAGCACACCTTATGTCGAACCATCCATTGGAAAGGAGATAACAAAATTAGTAAAAAGTACAAAGACTAAATACACCCAAAATTATATATAAAATATAATAACCCACATTAAAAAGGATGTCCTCATATGCTATAACTAACGAGAAAAATCATTCTTATCCCAAAGATCATCCTATAAAAATGTTGAGAAACCAAAACCCTCATTAAGGCCCTGTGGACTCATGGCACCCAGGCGGTAAATCCACTTGCTCTCAAGTTGGGCTAGGACTCGACCCAAATCACCACCCCTTGTCCCCATGCTCACCTGATCTATACCTTTCACAGTAAGATCTTTACTTAGGCACCCATGGTATTTTTTAAAATGCCTAGGTAGGGATTTTAATGTATTGATGTCCTCAGTGGTCTTGGCCTTTTCGATGTCCCTTACATGCTCACGTGTCCTTATTCTGAGCTCTCTAGTTCTATGCAGCATTTTTTTTATATTTTTTTTTTTACATCTTTCTCTTTTAAACAGTACTGTATATTGTGTAGATGTGATGGGTTTTTGGATATGATGGGACAGATTTTACTAAAAATGTTTAATTTTTATACAGGGGTTTTCCAATTTTATTAAAACCTTGGCTGCACTTTTATTTTATTTTTTTAAATCTTTGTTCAGTCCCCTGTGTCCGGCACCGACGCAGCTAAGGCCGGTTTCACACGTCAGTGGCTCCGGTACGTGAGGTGACAGTTTCCTCACGTACTGGATCCACTGACACACGTAGACACATTAAAATCAATGCATCTGTGCAGATGTCATTGATTTTTTTTTTTTTTTTTGCGGACCGTGTCTCCGTGTGCCAAACACTGAGACATGTCAGTGTTCGTGGGAGCGCACGTATTACACGGACCCATTAAAGTCAATGGGTCCGTGTAAAACACGTACCGCACACGGACGTTGTCCGTGTGCAGTCCGTGTGCCGTGCAGGAGACAGCGCTCCAGTAAGCGCTGTCCCCCCCCCACATGGTGCTGAAACCGCAATTCATATCTTCTGTGCAGCAGCGTTTGCTGTAGAGAAGATATGAATAATCCTTTTTTTTAAAGTTTATCGTGTATAAAATAAAGGTCCATGTCCCCACCCCCTGTGCGCTGTTCTGAAAATACTCACCCAGCTCCCTCGTTGGCTGTCGCTGCTTCCTCTCCTGGCCGCACCTTCTACTGTATGCGGTCACGTGGGGCCGCCGATTACAGTCATGAATATGCGGCTCCACCTCCCATAGGGGTGGAGCCCCGTACTCATTACTGTAAATCAGAAAAGGCCATCAATAAAGTTGTGGCCAACAACGGTCAGTCAAGTCCATATAAATGAATGCATTTGCAAATGATCCAGTTTTCGTCTTTATTCAATCCGTTTCGTACTAGTGATTACTGGGCATGTGAACTCGGCCGAAAATTATTTTAGTAAGAAAATGTAGTTTGTGTGCAGGTCGTCTGAATCCCTCCACCCCCCACTGTAAAACCAAATATTACGCTGCTGATTCTTAATGAAATGTTGTTCCTGCCCTTCTAGAAATGGTTGAGTCAATGAAGAAAGTGGCCGGGATGGACGTGGAATTGACGGTAGAAGAAAGGAACTTGCTGTCTGTGGCGTATAAGAATGTGATTGGAGCTAGAAGAGCGTCCTGGAGGATAATCAGCAGCATCGAACAGAAGGAAGAGAACAAAGGCGGAGAAGATAAACTGAAAATGATCAAGGATTATCGGACAACGGTAAGGCGTCTCGGGAAGTGGGTGACTTTATAGCCAGATTGGCAGGAACGTCAGTAACAAGTCTACACTTTACATGAATGGGACTTGCAGAAATCTGCTTGTTGCAGAATCGCCTTCACATACATGAAGGTTTTCAGAGTGTGACGGATGCAGACATTTTGTAGACTATGAATAAACTAAGATTTTCAGGACCCTGGTGCAGATGCTGTGGTTAGTCCATGGCTGCCGCACCAGAGCCCTGTGAAGCTTCTTCCTGCGGGACCCCCGGTGCCTTTGCTGATTGATAGACCCAGCTAGGCATCATGTCACATATCAATGATTACAGCCCGCTGGGCCTAATCTGATGCTCTGCCCTGGTCCAGAAGAGTCTCTGGGTCCTGTGAGTCTTTTTTCTTCTACTGTAAATACACCCCTATATATGAGACCCCCTTCCTACCTGGCCATCACTTGATATGCTCTGTAGTCCAGAGCCATCCCACCGAGACTCTTAATCTGACTTTAGTCTTTATTACTTTATCCTGCTTGCCGTCCCCAGATTACTTACAAGGAGTTTGTATGTTTGGACCTTGTATCATTGAGACGCTGCTCTCCTGGGGACATTCCGGTCTGGCTGCAGTCCTTGCTCTAGGTTCTGGTATATGCTACTGTTTTTGGAAGGGGTGTGCCATCATGAATGACTAAGCATGGAAGGAATGGGGTGCCGAAAAGGGAATAGTCTTACAGGAAATGAATGACACGTGTCTATAGCGGTGCACACAGAATCCGGCATTCAGCAGTAACGCTCCAGGGTTTTCATTAATCACCTGTTATGTGGCTGGATATGGCAGAAGTGTCCCTTTATTTCATGACCACTGACGCGTTGTGTGATGACTTTGTATTGTAGGTTGAGACTGAGCTGAAATCTATCTGTAATGACATTCTGGATGTACTGGACAAGCACCTCATTCCAGCTGCAAGCAGTGGGGAGTCTAAGGTTTTTTATTATAAAATGTAAGTAACGTATTCAGCCCACCGCTCCTGCCCATGGAGAGAATTGCTAAGATATACCCTTGATGGGGAAGGGTGTAAACCGTTTAGTAAAATAACTCATCTAGGGATGGACTTTACATACAAAGCAATAACCTAATGTTCATTTTTACTGTTTTTATTTTTTGTATATTTTATTTATTTATATTTTTAAATTTTTAGGAAAGGAGACTACCACCGATATCTGGCAGAGTTTGCCATAGGCAATGACCGAAAGGAGGCTGCAGAGAACAGCCTGGTAGCCTACAAAGCTGCAAGCGATATCGCAATGACAGAACTTCCTCCAACACATCCCATTCGTTTAGGTCTCGCTCTCAATTTCTCTGTGTTCTATTATGAAATTCTTAATTCCCCTGATCGTGCATGCAGGTACGTTATAGGGAAATTCTTTGCGTCAAAGGTTTTTAATGAGTAAATGGCTATCGACTTTGACATTTAAATTTACTAATTTAGTTAATAAAACTTTGCTATGCACTCTTTCGTCATTCTCTTTAGGACTTTATTATATTCTAGGCAGTTTACAGCCTCATAGAAATTTTCCTTGTGGGAGTGTCCCTCTCTGTAATACAGGCTGAATGTAAAGTCTGCTGCTGCAGTTGTTGGCTCCTATATCAGCTCAGCTTCTATCCTGCACTTATTTTCTCCATGTGCATTTCTCCCGATCTGTTGCTGCTTTTCTGCCTTGTATTGGGTACATTCTCTACCCCTCCACGTAGTGGAAAAACTCCATCGTTTGTCACATACAGAGAATGGAGTAGGAGATAAGAGAATCCTGTTAGCTGCATGAACTCTGACGGGTTTGTAATTTATGGAAAGGCACTCTTCTAGATAAAGGACGTGCCTATATCCCGCAGCAGGGAAATGCACGAACACTTCTAATGCAGTGGGTTGATTAACTTAACATTTTGGGCTCCTGTGATTTGTTCTGTCTTGGTTGATGCTTGGCCTCTTAAAGCTTGTGGTATACCGGAAGAACATTGTCTAGAACGAACTTTGCCAAGAACTCAGTTTGTCCATTCTGTCAAGTAGAAAGAACTGTCTGTTTCTGACCCTTGTATGATTGATGAAATGGCTATCATAATGTAGCCTAATGGCAACCTCCTGGCTGACCAATGTCTGCTTATTTCAGGTTGGCAAAAGCAGCATTTGATGATGCGATTGCTGAACTGGATACATTGAGCGAAGAAAGTTACAAGGACTCCACGCTTATCATGCAATTGTTACGTGATAATCTGACACTATGGACTTCAGATATGCAAGGTGATGGTAAGTAGAAGCTTTCAGGACCCTCTACTACAAGTCTAACCTATTAGATGCCCACCCAAGTGGACTATTTCTGCTAGTAGCTGTAGGCAGCGGACGGTCCTTGTATCCTTGACCTCCTTGCCATGGTTGCTACTCTATGGCTGATACTTTAGCAAGGCTGTCGCCTCATGTACTTGAGTTATATTAATTTGCAGATTTTTTTTATTTTTTTCATTTAAAGCAGTGTCCACTACATTAATCACTTTGGCTGATTCCTACCCCTCTTGCTTTTAACATCACATTGTCACTTCATGATCCTGTTCTTCCCTTTCTTATGTAGATTCCTAAAGGAAACCAAAGTGTCCCTTTCCTAAATATTCTTTGTAAGTTGCTATCATGATTGCCTGACATAGCAGGCTTGTGTTTCTGGTTCATCATAACCCTTGCATCTGATTGCTCAGTGTGGCTTTATGTGGTTTTACAACTTGTGTGGACCCCGCAGTAGCAGATCTTGATTGTACTAATATTTTGGCATGGTCTCCTCTAATGCTGCATTAATGCTGTTTGTTGTACATGCTATGAAATATGATGTCCCAACGTTGCTTTGATTGAGCGATCTCTCGATCAGCGTTGGAGGACGGGAGCGTGCACTTGTCTGATGTGGATCCCACTTGGCCACCATTGCCACAACTTTGGGGACACGAGAGCTGCTCCATCCATATGTCCGAGCAGACATCTGCCATAAAGGTAGAAGCTGGGTTTTAACTAGAGCAGGAATGATGTTCTCTGCTGTCAATCGTCCCTGAATGCCCATGAGATGAATGTCGGACACAAACATTTTGGCAGAACCAGCTGACCATCTAATATGTATTGTAGTACCCCATCTATGAACTTCATGGCAGTGGGGGAGAGTGATCAGGCTGTTCGATAGTTAATGGACCGGGTACATTCAGGAGCACTTTTTCTTTGAAACTACTTATGGCAATTGGGCCTCATTAAAGTGTATAGTTTTACCTGTTGCCTCTTGTGCAAAATTTTGATTGAAACCCATTTGCAAAAAATTTTTTCTCCAAAATGCATGCATTTAAAGAGTACAACTTTAATTTTTTAAATCTTGGGTACAAAGTGAAGCGATCAATAGAAAATCACCTATTTAACTCAGAAACTAAGAATATATATATGTAAATAATTTGTCCACTACTAAAAGAACCCCTTCGATGTACCCGTTCTTGTTTGGTTTTTATTCATGGTGACATGTGAGCCCGGTGCCCAATCGGTGCTGGCACCACTGTCTTTTTTTTTTTTCTTATTGAGGCCAAGTGTGGGGATTTGAGAAGGGGTTGCTATAGTAATTGCCAACCCCCTTTAAAGGGAATCTCAGTAGGTATTTGCTATGTAATTTGAGAGAAGCCTGATTCCAGTGATGTGTCCCTTAGTAGGCTTTGTTTCAATACAAGCAGTGTTTTATCAGCAGGACTTTATCTATCACTACAGGACAGCTGACCCAGTGCCTTCTGGTCCAACCTGGCAGCTTTCTGTGTGAACTGTTTATAGAAAGAAAGCAGCCAATCAGTGGTGTGGGCGGGGTTATACAGAGCTCAGGATTCAGAGAACTGCTAGATCTGCAGCATTGAAAACGTTGATTCTTAGTGTTGCATCAGTAGACAGTCTCGGCTCTGCTGCTATCAGATTACATAACAAAAGCTCGCTTACATTTTCCTTTTTAAATGTTTACAATTTCAATCTTTATTCATTTTTTTTTTTTTTTTCCTTTTCCATCAATCTGGAAAGAAAAATCTTGCAATTTTTCTCCACACTGGCTAAGGCTTTTTTTCCCCTTCTGTTTAACGTATGAGTATTGGCCAATATGAACGGGTTCCGATCCTTTGCTGTGAAGTGTCTAATGAGCGTGTGCGAGGTCATTGTGAAGGGAGGATGGAGCAGGGTCAGCTGTGACATTGCCGACTGTGAATGGTGGATCCTGTGTAATCAGCTGTGTGTACGGGTGTTCCTGCCTCTGCTAATAAGGGGCGTGGCTGAAAACCTTCTGAAAGGGCAGGAAGTATAAGGTTTGAAGGGGTTGCCGACCACTAGGAAAACCCCTCTGAGATCTGAATGCTTTCCCTAGTGACGATATGAACACTTCTCGCCTCCCGTGTTGGCGCTGTTCCAGCGTTGTGAGCACATGTGGTTATATGGGAGTCCTGCACTCAGCCCTGGCATCGCTGTCCTGCCTTCAGACGTATGTGTGTATAATCAAGAGGACGTTGGAGCCGCAGCGGGCACTCGCTCACGTATCATAACGGAGCACGAGTGCTGACACTGCTGGGAGGGCGAGCATACTTTAACACTGGTCAAATATTCATATCAAAAAGGCAGTGCCCTAGTATGGGGTGACCCCTTTAAATAGCCCCAGTATCTAGTGTGAAAATGGCAAGATGAAGGAAACATTGTCAATTTGTCACCAGGTTTTTTGCGAAGAGATGTGAGCCATGAGAAGAGCTGCCGGTGGTCATCTGAGCCATTGTAGCTGAGTGCTGTCCGTCCTGTACGAGGCCCCTTGGTGCTTTAATTTCCATTATTCTCATGTGAGAGAGACGATGCTAGAGATCAGGATAATAGGCTGGTACAGGGGTGTGCATGGCTGGCTGGTGGCTTCTGCCCTTATTGGACACGTTGGATGTGTGGTTACCTTACAGATAACGGACTGGCCCATAGTATTGTGTACCCAATCACCGGGTACGTTACTTGTGTGATGGATTGGCTTTTTATTCTTATCAAACGTAACATTAACAGTAACACTTACGTTTTTATAAAGCTCCTGTTAGTCCTTCACTCTTTCCCTTTATTTACTAACCTTTTAAGTTGGAATTTGTCTACTAAACCTGGAGAAATAATTGCATGTTGTGCACCAAGATGATCGATATTTGCAATCCATAGCTATTTTTTCTAAAAGTGTGTAGTTTTTATTTAAAGGTCTGGACCTAGATAAAGATTTCTTTGAATCAAAATCTGCATCGTGGGGAGATGGATATTAATGCTTGTCTGCCTGAAAATCCTGAGATCTGCCTTTTACAAGGTGTGGTTTAAAATGATCTCAGCAGGTTTTCTTTCTAATCTTGAGGGAAACCTGGAATCTGGCGCTGTCACTTATTAGGCCTTTTGCTAAACTCAGGACTTTATTTTTCCCCTGCAGTTTTTTCTAGTGCTCGCATTGAGCTCCTGTTTCCCTTCCTTATGTATTCCTTGATATTCATAAGTTCTAGTTATCCTCACCACCACCATTGACCCTATTCTTCTTCACTGGCTCTTTTCTACCTATGGTGGGGGAGGCGCTACCCAGGGCTCATGAATGTTGATGGCCAGCGTGCTTTGTACGACCATGCTCAGGTGCTGGGTGACTTCGGCGTGCTCCAATAATCTGTTCCAAGTCCCCGCGCCTGCATGTCTCACATCTGTTCGACATCGCAACATCTGCAAGGATTGCCTGACAAACACCGAATCCCTGCAGCTGTCTAACAGCCACGAGACATGCAACCGCAGGGACTCTGACATGGTCTGCTAACACCTTATCTGCACGCTCGCTCCTCACTACTGCTTATTTCTCGGGATAATCCCATCTCCTAGTGATGGCGTATTGCTGGGACACGCCATCGCTCATTGTTGGGATTGGGAGAATGATGCTCAGAGGAACTGTGGGGCTGGTTGGCCCAGGTGTGCCCCCATTCAGTGGTACATTTCAGGGTCTCTGTGATGGAACATCATTTTATAAGAGGAGGCAAAAACCTCATCCTTTATGGGAGTGCACAATTATAGATAAGGACACCATTGGGGCCTGTATATATTTTTATGCCCAGGCCTTTGGCTAAACATCCTTGCAATTGGGTTTTGTTAAAAAATAGATTGCACCTCTATTCTATTGTTGCTGGCTGCAGAGTGAGTACAGAGAATCCTCAGCGAGCTTGTTTTCAACCGATTTGACCACAAAGTTCTGTAAAGGTACCTTCACACATAACGATATTGTTAACGATATCGTTGCTATTTGTGACGTAGCAACGATATCGTTAATAAAATCGTTGTGTGACAGCGACCAACGATCAGGCCCCTGCTGGGAGATCGTTGGTCGCTGAAGAAAGTCCAGAACTTTATTTCGTCGCTGGACTCCTGCTGACATCGCTGGATCGGCGTGTGTGACGCCGATCCAGCGATGTCTTCACTGGTAACCAGGGTAAACATCGGGTAACTAAGTGCAGGGCCGCGCTCAGTAACCCGATGTTTACCCTGGTTACCATCCTAAAAGTAAAAAAAAACAAACACTACATACTTACCTACAGCTGTCTGTCCTCCAGCACTGCGCTCTGCACTCCTCCTGTACTGGCTGTGAGCCGGAAAGCAGAGCGGTGACGTCACCGCTCTGCTTTCCGGCTCACAGCCAGTACAGGAGGAGTGCAGAGAAGCAGAGCGCAGTGCTGGAGGACAGACAGCGGTAGGTAAGTATGTACTGTTTGTTTTTTTTTTTACTTTTAGGATGGTAACCAGGGTAAACATTGGGTTACTAAGCGCGGCCCTGCGCTTAGTTACCCGATGTTTACCCTGGTTACCGGCATCGTTGGTCGCTGGAGAGCGGTCTGTGTGACAGCTCTCCAGCGACCAAACAGCGACGCTGCAGCGATCCGGATCGTTGTCTGTATCGCTGCAGCGTCGCTTAATGTGAAGGGGCCTTAAGAGCTCAGAAGTAGGTACCAGGCTATATGACGCTTGGGTGGCACGAGTGGAAGAACTATCGCAGTTTATTCCATAGAAATACAATGAAGATTTCACACTTGTCTTGTGTACTGGGAACGCCCCTGGTGTATGTATACACCCCTATTTACATGATGGAAGAAAGGTCCTTTAAGATCCATTTACCCTACAACATTATTGTGAAGGTGCTTTCATGGCATTGCCATATAATTAGGCTGGCGATCACTTGAATGAGAAAAATGCCCATTTGTCAGGTGATTCTCGCGAGTAACAGTCTGTACATCCCAGGCATAAGTCCGAGAATCCTCCTGTTTCCCGGCCAAGCAATGATTTTCTTTTAAATCTCTTCCAGGTGATGAACAGAATAAAGAAGCACTGCAGGATGTGGAAGATGAAAATCAGTGAGACCTTTAAAAGCCAAGAAGAGACCCTCTCTAACCAACTGCCCCTTCCCTCCAAATATCCCGTCTCACTCTGAGGACCATCAAAATTTGACTTTTACACTGGTTCTCAGGATTTAGGTTCCTGCCCAATTGGGTGTATCATTTTTACACAGTTTAAGAATTCTTAAAGGCAAGAGTGAATGACTGTGGATTTTGCTGCTGCCAGCCATCCTAGGTTCTTTAAGACACTAACAGGACTGCATAGAGGCTTTTTCAGCATTAGCTTGTCTCCGTGCCATCCAGCACCATAACCTCTTAGAATCCCGTAGAATGAAGACGTTACTCCTTAGGGCAGACCAGAGTCAATCGCACTGTAGAATTTGTGTGGTGGCTTTTCTTTTTTTTTCTTCTTTATTTTCCCTTTTTCTTTTAATTTTTAAATGTTTTGAAACTGAACTTAATTGAATTGTTTAATATGTGGCTAGCGCTTGACGTCGCAGATCTCTCCAGAATGTCCTTGTAGTGGTTTTGCTGTAAAAGTGTTTTCAAACTGTGCAAAAATGTTGCCGAAAACTCTGGTGCTGGTATCGTGTCACAATCCGTGTTTATTCATTCTTGCCTCCTTTTTACTTTTTCCCTCTTCGGAGCAGGTTGGCATTGGAGCCGGTGTTGAATAAGCCTGCATGCGTGTTAAAAAAAAAAATAAATAAATAAAATATTTTTCGTTTTTCTATCTTCCACCCCACCCCCTCTTTCCCTCCTCCGCCCTTTTTTTCTCTTGCTCAACCTATCTTTCGTTCAGTATGTGTAACTTGAAGCTAATTTGTACTACTGGATATCTGACTGGAGCCACAGATACAGAATCTGTCATTGTTCTTACTGAAACACAGCATGGAATTAACATTAAACTTAAATAAACAAAACCTAAATTAAAAATGCCAAATATTACTCACCTGACCTCTTCTTGTCTGTGTAAGGATATTCTATTGGTAGTCAAAGTAGCCTTTAAGGACCAGCTTTCTCTCCATTAGTAGGATACAAAAGTTGCCATGAGATTGGGCCCGGTCACCCGAATAAATGGAGGCAGCAATTGCTCCCTATGATACGGTGACGTCCGTGAGGCTGACGCGGTGCATTGATGTCACTAGCACTTTTGCACAAGATTGCAGTGTTATAACGGTCCATCCTCCACTGTTGCCGGAGCTGGGTCTGTGTCCACCATACTCTTCAGAAGACTAGTCTTGTGTGTGGCTGTGTCATTAGCTAGACATGAACTGGAGGTACATACTCCGCTTGCTATATGGGTATTTAACGTTTCATGAGGATTTGCCAAAACCTGTAATTTTTATTGAAGTTTTGAGTTTGTCGCATTGGGGTACTATTGGTCAGTATAATAATGGTTTAGCTTTTAGTCTCAATGGTGTGTTTTTTGTTTTATTTTTATTTTTTTCTTTGTTTGTTTTTTCTTTTGCAAGAGAAAATGTTGCCCAAGTGTAATTGGCTTCATTAAAATAAAGGCATCCGTATAATATAAAGCGATCATTTTACCTTTTTATTTTGTTGGAACAGCGCGTACACCTTAATGGGTCATTGAACGCCGCACAGATACCCGTTCATTTAGGTTACACTGCAGCTGTCCGTACATTCAGTATGCAGATGACAAAGCTCTGAAGTCATTGTGCCAAACTTGATAGGACGGGTGATTATTGAAATCTTAGTAAGAGTTAAACAGGCAAACCCGTTTAATGTTAAACTATTTTGTCATGGCCATAATTTTAACAAAAATAAAAACTTAATTACTGGTGATGAGTGAGCGTGCTTAGATCAGGGGCATGCTTGTGTGCCAACAAAGCAGAACACCTGATCTAAGCACGCTCGCTCATCATTAAAGGGAACCTGTCACCCCCAAAATCAATGGTGAGGTAAGCGCACCGTCATCAGGGGCTTATCTACAGGATTCTGGAATGCTGTAGATAAGCCCCTGATGTTACCTAAAAGAGGAGAAAAAGAAGTTATATTATACTCACCGAGGGGCGGTCCGGTCAGATGGGCGTCTCAGGTCCGGTCCGAGGCCTCACATCTTCTTATGATGACGTCCTCTTCTGGTCTTCACGCTGCAGCGTACTTTGTCTGCCCTCAACAGGGCAGACCAAGTACGCCGCAGCGTGAAGACCAGAAGAGGACGTCATCGTAAGAAGATGGGAGGCCCCGGACCGGACCTGAGACGCCCATCTGACCCGGACCACCTCTCGGTGAGTATAATATAACCTTTTTTTCTCTTTTAGGTCCAGAATGCTGTAAATAAGCACCTGATGCTGGTGGGTGGTACCTCACCATCGATTTTGGAGGTGACAGGTTCCCTTTAATGATCTAAGCACGCTCTCATCACTAGTAATTACCTCCCTTGGTTCAGTTCTGCATCGCCTCTGCTGCTCTGGAAGTTGGTTGTATAGGTTGCAATGGTAAGGTTGTGCCAACAGCACTGCAGCCAATCACTGGGCTTGTTGGTGCTCTGATCACAGGTGAATGACTTGCGAAATCAAGAGTTGCTTGGTTCTCTCAGACCCCAACCCCAGTTACTGAATGACTAGATGGCTGCTGTCATTATGAACTTAAACAGAACTGACAATTTCATATATCCACAATGGCTACAAAAAGGATCAAACTTTACAGACCTGAGTGCTAGTATTCAGCACTGTGTAGAGCAGCGGTCCCCAACCTTTTTGACCTAGAGAGCCACATTCAGCACTGATAGAGGGTCGCAAGCCACATTCAGCTCTGAGAGGGGGTCATGAGCAACATCCTGCTCCTGTCCTCAACGCAGTGCCAACCAGTGAGAATTCATTCCAAAACAGTACACTGAGATCCAGAGGTTACCACAATGCCCCAATTCAGTATTCTCCAATCAAGGACTCCCAACACACTGACAAAAATCCAGCTTCAAGAACCTCCTGAAACAGGTAATATCATCCCCATAACTAAAACATCTCTAATCCCCTAAGACCAGTATATGTGTACCCAGATCTGCTCTTCTGTGCAGGGCTACTCAAAAATTCACCATTTTGAGATGTGCTCTTCATACCTGTTTGCTAGACCTGGAGCTAATGCACCAAGCTGGCAGACAATCGTGAGCCACAATTCATGGGACTGTGAGTCACAGGTTGGGGACCCTGGTGTAGAGCTTAACTTTATTACTAAATCGATACAACCCTGTAAATAAATTAGTTTTTGGTCACTTGTGAATCTTCACTTGGCGCGCTGCCAGGATTCTCCAAAGCTGGCGGTGAGACTTGGTGGACAAGTAACCAAATGTAAGTATGTGATGCACATATTCCAGTCACATTCCAACTAGACATGTGACCTCGCTCAATTTACTTATATTGAACAAGGCTGCGCACTTCTAGTTGGAATGTGGCCAGGAGTGTGCATATCCTGTTGGCCCTTACTGACTATAGACTTGTGAATCCTCACATCGTGCACAGTGACTGCAGACTTTAGGGCCAAACCTGGACAACGCCTAAGTTTGGATTGAGTTTGGACAACTGTTATACTGTAGTCATGACTGGCTGCAAATGTAATCTTTTTTTTTTTTTTTTTTTTTATAGTGTCTTCTACGGCTCGTCATTGGCACCTACTAAAATTTTCCTTAGTTGAACAAGTCTATTGATATTTAAAGGCAAATCTTGTCATTTTTCATTATTTTAGATTCCCAAATCTGGATACAGGACCCTAAACAGTCTCTTTAAAGATTTGTTAATGTTACATCCTTTGAATTTCCAACTGAGTGTAGCGAAATCTGCAGTTTCCACCCACTGTTTTTCATTCATTTCACTCATATCTTCTGTGCTGTTCAAGAAAAATAATAGATTATTCATTAAACATATTCTTAGTCCTTTTCTGATGACACATTCTGCTTTAAAGCACCACTAAAGTATGTATTTTTATCTTTTTTCAGAGCTAGAGTGGTGCTGGTAATGTAATGTAAGGTCCCTGTCCCAGGTCTTATACGCCCTTCAGTGTTCTGAATTACTGGAAGTCGGAAGTTGCATCACAAGTTCTGAATGAAAGTCTATGGGAGCCAGAACGAGACATTCATAGACTTGTATTGAGTTGCGCTCCATGAAACATTGGCGCAATCTGGCAGGTCACAAACTGGACCAACAGAAGTGGTGGTGAAAGTATAAGAGCAGGATCAGGGAACTTGAATTAGAAGCACCACTCTAGCAGCAAATAAACAATGTTGGAGTAGTGCTTTATAAAAAAATATATATTTTTTCAGCTTTTGAGAAATATGGGACAGGAAATTTAAGACCATTGCATGTGAAAAAAAGACTGCTGAGCTTTGGGGGACACCATTGATCCAGTTTGTAGTGTCTTGCCTTTTTATGCTAAAGTTCTATGGATCAGTAAAATCATATTAAAATAATTAGATTAGTTTATCATTGTCCCCTTGTTCTAGAAAGGCAAATAATGGGGCTGGGACTTGATGTGCCTTGGCCAGACCTGTTAAAGGGAATGTCAGGTCAAATGTTCTATCTAAACCAGTATTCCCCAACTCCAGTCCTCAAGAGCCACCAACAGGTCATGTTTTCAGGATTTCCTTAGTATTGCAAAAGTGATAATTGAATCACCTGGACAGGCAAGCATTCAATCACCTGTGCAATTTTAAGGAAATCCTGAAAACATGACCTGTGGGGACCACTGCTCTAAACTATTAATATGGGCATCCGGGTTACAGAACGCTGAGGAGTGATACCTGTGGATCTCATATCACGTGGGATTGCTGAGAAATCCTCTTTTATCACTTTATATAAATCACCTCTTCCAGGCTCTGGGGAGGACGCTGCCTGGAAGATTACTCTGCCTCCAGAGATTATTCTATATGTATGGGAGTTACCAGTGTGATATGTAATGGCCGCTCTCCTGATCTCACTGCAGAGCGGTGTGTGATTATACCTGACACATCTGACATCTGCAGCTTCCATCTCACAGGCAGACAGGGCTGTGCTATTGTTACAATACATCAGGGTTGCAAAAAATGTATTTGCAAGGCAACAAATTAAATTTTTCCTGTTCTGTGTTAGTTACTTGTCACACTAACCTCTGGAGGCAGAGTTATAAAAAGGTGACGTTCTCTTCCAGGCGGTGTCTTCCCCATAGTGTGGAAGAGCTAATTTACTTATAAGAAAGACATGGCTTTCTCTGGAAGACATCGGATCTCAGATATTATTCAGCTTCCTATGAGCTGATGGCTAAGGATGAACGATCCTACTGATAGATTGCGTCAAATAAACAATTTTGGCAGGAAATATGTTACAAGGTATGGACAAAAGGAAGTTGACCGACCTTCAAAAAGCAAGATGAAAACGTAATCAATGATGAAGGCTGATTTGTTAATGACAAATGGGATCACTGATGCTTTGGACAACATACGGTCTACCTTGGCTGTTTGACCATAGAAAACACAGCCCGCCAAAACATACAAGATGTGAATGAAGGTGATGCTCCCTGGCAGGAAGCAAATATATTGATAATCTCAATCTGGGAAGGAGTAGATCTAATTGTGATGCGGACCTGTCTATATGTGACATCTGGTGCTGCATATTGAGGCCTAGAAGCTTCATACAATAAAGAGCAGTTGTCGGAGAAGACGTGTGTGATCACCTGCCACACTACAGAATGAGAAAACGGACGGTGCCATGATTTCATGATTTGGAAGTACTTACACAAGTCTTGAACAAAACATACGTTCTGACAGTGCGCACACAGAGAAGAAAAGCTTGGGATCAAACACTTTCCCTTCACTTGTCAAAGCCATGAGCTCGTCCATAAGTCCAGGATCAATTTCATTGAAGTAAACATCGTTCAAAGCGCTTTCCATTTCCTAAACGCAAAATAAGATTTATTTTTACATGCATGTAATGGATATAATTGAAAAGGTCTTGGGTATACTAATAGATCACAGACTGCGCATGAATCAACAGTGTGTTGCAGCAGCAAAATCAATTCTAGGATGTATTAAGAGAAGCATAGAGTCTAGATCACGTGAAGTCATTATTGCCCTCTACTCCTCTTTGGTCAGACCTCATCTGGAATACTGTGTCCAGTTTTGGGCACCACATTTTAAAAAAAGACATCAACAAACTGGAGCAAATTCAGAGAAGAGCGACCAGAATGGTGACCAGTCTGCAAACCATGTCCTATGAGGAGCGTTTACAGGATTTGGGAATATTTAGCTTGCAAAAAAGAAGACTGAGAGGAGACTTAATAGCTGTACAAATATCTCAAGGGCTGTCACATTGTAGAAGGATCATCTTTATTCTCATTTGCACAAGGAAAGACCAGAAGCAATGGGATGAAACTGAATGGGAGGCGACACAGATTAGATATTAGGAAAAACTTTGACAGTGAGGGTGATCAATGAGTGGAACAGGCTGCCACGAGCAGTGGTGAGTTCTCCTTCAATCAAACAGAGGCTGGACAGACATCTGAGATGGTTTAGTGAATCCTGCTTTGAGCGGGGGGTTGGACCAGATGACCCAGGAGGTCCCTTCCAACTCTAACATTCTATGATTCTATGATAATTCACAAAATAACTAGAAACTGCACTAAAAATATGAAGTTCTCTAATCACAGACCATTTATGCTTTATTTTAAATGGGGATCAATGGTTCTCACTTATTAAGATATTCAATCAATACTAGATTTGTTGGTGTAAAGCTGTACCTAGGCCTTGCCGCAAGAGCGAAGAGGCGCTGTCAAGCAAACAAATGCGTCACTCCTTCTTAAGGCCAGGTTCACACCATGTTTTTTGCAATACACATAAAGCTAAATAAAGATTATTATCATAAAGCATACTTTTTCCTGCTAACTGTAAAACACACTTTTCTGCTAAACAAAAAAATGTATGTGTCTGAATACTGTTTTTGCATAAGACAAAAATGTGGCAGGCAGCAAAAAAAAAGTCTTTTACAATAAGATTTGCAGGCCCCAATTCCTTATTCAGTCCTCTGTTGCAGCCGGGCGTCACTTCTGCGGTAGGCATCCGCAGCCTGGTATCTCCTGGGCACCTTGTGTTATTTCCTAGGCACAATTGGCATAAATGATGTTGAATTTCCTGGCCGCGCTTTCCTACACCCCCTTCCTGTGAAGCAGCGACCACTTTAAAAAAAAAAAAAAAAAATTGACAGATCTCTTAAAAACAGCAAAGTCTCAAAAAAAATATTTTGAGTGGTTTTATGCTAGAACTCTGACGACAACTGTTTAATGAACAATGGGACAATGTATGACGGGGAGACCTGTCCAGCAGTCCGGTGGGAAGATGCTGGTGGGGCCAGCCCCCGTGACTAGTCCGCTTGGTCTGTTTTCTCTGAAATGCCATAAGATTTGTTTTTCAGGCCCTCCAAGGGGAAAGAGATTTCTGCATCTGAACCAACAAAGCGGTTTTGTTAAATCTGCAGCTTGTCAATTCTTTCAGAGCTTTTTCAGTATTTTTTCACCCAAGTGAATGTAAAAAAAAATGCACATAATTTACGCAGTGTTTACGCTCTGGTTTTTGCTGCAGAAAATTATGCCGCACATACTCAACATGTGTGTACAATGCATGCCATAAACCATGGATATCTGTCATGATGGAGCCGGTCTGAGTCTTGCTGGCTGTCACAACCATGTCTGCTGGAAATATGGGGTTCCCATATTATTTTTTTTATTCCATATAGGAACTGATGCATGTATGATATTTTTCTGTTCCTGTTTGTCTACAGGCACTCGCTACGCCATACAGCACCACTTGTCTGCGTTAAAGGGACAGACCAGAGTCCTTCGTGTGGGCTCCTGCTATCCCGTGTCATTGCTGAGGCTGCTGATCACCAGAGGATCTGCCTGGATCAGAATCTCCTCTGATCTGGGAAGTTGTAGGATTGCAGCTGTTTATTACCGCCATCGTACTCTCCGCTGACGATTCTGAATATAATGGCAGTGCCTGCACAAGCATCTTGACGTAATATGTTAGCACTATTTTTGGGGTACATATAATGGAGAGATTTACTGCTGTTTTTTGTGTTGCAGAAGGGAGGATGGAAAGTATAGGGAATTTAGGGCCAAAATTGACTGTAATGTGAAGAGCCAAACCTTTTAAAGAAAAGGGCAGTTTTTGTTTTTTCCTCCCCTTCTTCCAAGAGCAGTCATGTAAATGTTTGGGGGTTTTTTTTGTGAGACAAGTTGTAGTTTTGAATTACACCATTCACTTTCCCATACAATTTACAGGAAAAAAAATCCAAGTGAAAGGGAATTGCAAAAAATGCTATTCTGCCATTATTTTTTGGGGGGTTAATTATGCAGTAAAAATGAACTGGCAGCGATTTTTTTTGTTTTTCAGGTCGGTACAATAACGTTACTAAACATGTCCAGTTTTTAATTATTTTAGCAAAGAAAAAAAATCAGAAATTTGTAAAAAAAAAAAAAAAAAACTATTGTGTCTAAAGCAAGTGAGCATTTCTGCTACATAGAGCAGTGCTGAAGCCCTGCTGTATCTAGCACAAGTGGTCGGATGATCGCAGCTTCTAGTCTCCCATGGAGACTATTGAAGCAAGTAAAAAGTAAACAAAATGTATTTAAAATTTTTTGTATATATATATATATATATATATAAGTTCAAGTCACCCCCCTTTTGCCCCGTTCAAACTAAAATGAAAAAATCAAATATACAAGTATTTGGTATCGCTGCATTCAGGATTGCCCAATCTATCCATATAGAAAAATAATTAAATCAATCGGTAAACGGCGTAGTGAGAAACAAAAAAGGAAATGCCAGAATTACATGTTTTTGGATGCTGCAGCATTGTAATAAAATGCAATAACAGGCGATCAAAAGATTGTATACACACCAATATGGTATCAATAAAAACGTCAGCTCGGCGTGCAAAAGATAAGCCTTCACCCGGTCCCAGATCCCGAAAAATGGAGACGCTACGAGTTTTGGAAAATGGCATTTTTTTTTTTATACAAACTTTAGATTTTTTTTAACCACTTAAATAAAAAAGAACCTAGACATGCTGATGACGAGTGCACTGGTGGAATTTAACCACAGGGTGATTCTTCACTCCCGGGAGAGGGGGGCTGGAAGAGGAGTCCGGGAAATGGCGTGCTGTGTCTGGCTGGTCACGTTTTTAAAATGCGGTAAAGACCGCCACAGAGCGGGTCATTTGCTCCGGCAGTCCCCCCAGTTTGGAAATGGAACAACCGCAGGAGCTGAAACATCAGCGGCGGCATGGCAGCAGTAGTGGAAATCACACTGGTTGGAAGAGTGGCATCGGGAGTGATAGTAGAACTAGCCAGCAGAGCCACAGCTCCAATAGAATCTTGACAGAATGGATGAATCCACAGCCTCAAGAGGGGATCTGTTGGGTGATATGATTCCTCCTCCAAATCCGGTACGCTTCCTAGCCCCTGAGTGTAAAGTGATCTCTTTGAGGAAGATTCTGCTTCATCTTGGGATAAAGCTCCAAAGTTAGAGGTGACTGTCTTGAAGGAGATGCCAAAGGAGATGGCAGCATATGTTACACAGAATACGAAAGACACTGTGCAAGGAAATAAATCATTAAATATAATGTTTGAAAAAATGGGTAAACACCTAATGCAAACAATACCTAATACAGCATCAGTCACTACTGACGGTGTTAGGGTTTGCGGAACGCACCAAGTATATATATATATGTATTAATAGGTGCGTTCGCAACCCGGGGTCCACCGTGCAGCAGAGGAACCTGCTGCTGGCAAATGGCGCTATATGGCGGTATAAGCTAACTCTGTTAACTCCACAGATTCGCTAGAAACAAGATGCTGTGCCCTGTTAACCTCACAGAGGTACACAGCTACCAAACAGCAAAACTGTGGTCATGCAGTCAGAAACAGGCAACCTACTCCTCGTCGGAGGTGCCGGTATTCTAGGGGCTTATTTCAGCCAAACCCTAACCACATCCAGACATGACCACACTGGCGCTGAGATCATAGACTTTGGTTTGATACTAGTGCATGGCCGTGCGGCCATGCAAACCTTTTGTAGCTGTAGCAGACAAGGACCTTCCAAGTGGTCCAATAGGAGCTGCTACAGGGCTTGAGCGTGTGACCCCCGACCTCTAATGAGAGGTCCTCCCGTGGGCATGCTCAGTGTGTGCAAAGCAGGACTTGGTCCCAGAAAAGCCTTCACACCGCTGACCAGTGCTGGCTACAAAAACAACCTGGAAAGGCAGCAGTAACCCTTTGCACAGTATCAGGCTGAGCGAGACGCTAGGACTGACGTCTGCTGAGCAGGCTCCACTGCGGCTGAAGCAGAATGGGAGACTGCAGCAGACATGGCTCGAGATTCCCCCTGTGCAGCGGTGGGAACTAGACTCCTAACATTACCCCCCCTCCTGGGGCCTCACTACGCTCAAGGGCTGCAATGAGCAACGGAGCCCGAATGTGCTCCACAGGTTCCCAGGTTCTGTCCTCTGGGCCGTGACCCTTCCAGTCCACAAGATAATGTTTCTTGCCACGTACCACCTTGCACCCCATGATAGAGTTCACCTCAAACTCATCCATGGACGAACCTGATGTCCCGGCAAATGACTCGGAAAACCGGGACAAATAGACAGGCTTTAAAAGGGAAACGTAAAAGGTGTCGGTGATACCAAGACACGGAGGAATAGCCAAACGGTTGACCTGTTCCAGAACCTTGAAAGGGCCTATGTAGCGAGGCGCAAACTTAGTGGACTCAACTCGCAGCCTGATGTTACGGGCGGAGAGCCACACTAAGTCACCAGGAGCAAAGGTCGGAGCGGGGCACCGGTGTGCATCAGCAGAAACCCTCTTTCTCTCCTTGGAAGCCCAGATGGCATCCTGTGTGCGGTCCCAAATGTCACGTGCTTCCACTGCCCAGTCTGCCACCCTAGAATCTGTGGATGACACGGGCATGGGCACAGGAATACGCGGATGCTGGCCGTAATTAAGGAGAAAAGGAGTCTGCCCAGTGGAGTCGGCTATGGCGTTGTTCAAAGAAAATTCCGCCCAAGGTAGCAAAGATGCCCAGTCATCCTGCCTGGTGGAGACAAAATGTCGTAAGTATATGACCAGAGTCTGGTTGGCCCTCTCTACCAACCCATTCATCTCGGGGTTGTATGCAGAAGAGAGATTCAGCTCAATGCTGAGTAAACGACAGAGTTCTCTGCAGAACTGAAATGCGAACTGAGGACCCCGGTCACTGACAATTTCGTCAGGCATGCCATGTAAACGGAAAACATGTTTGACGAACAACGCCGCTAAAGCTCGTGCAGAAGGTAACCGTGGAAGCAGAACCAAGTGCACCATCTTAGAAAAATGGTCGGTGACAACCCAGATAACTGTACAGCTACGAGACTTGGGTAAGCCTACCATGAAGTGCATCCTGACCATCTCACAGGGCCTGTCTGCCAACGGCAGGGGGTAAAGTTGCCCAGCAGGCCGTTACCGAGGAGACCGATTCTTGGCACAGGAGACACACGCCCGAATATAGTCCCCAACATCACGGGCCATATGCGGCAACCAGTACGTCCTCGCCAAAAGCTCAGATGTCCTCTTGGTCCCAAAATGTCCACCCACTCTGGACGAGTGAGCCCAAGAGAGAACCTCCGGTCGCAAATTAGATGGAACAAAAGTCTTGCCTGGGGGCACAGACTCTAGCGAAACCGGAGCCACAGATCTCAGGCTCTCTGAAGGACAATAAGCTGAGGCTCCTCCTCCTCTGATGACACTACAGAGCGAGAGAGTGTCGGCAGGAACGTTCTCCCTGGAAAGAAAATGGAGGGTGAAATGGAACCGGGAGAAGAACAGGGACCATCTAGCCTGGTGAGAATTTAGCCGCTGGGCTGTCTGTAAATACACCAAGTTCTTGCGGTCTGTGAACACCTGGAAGGGAAAGCGAGCTCCCTCCAGGAGGTGTCTCCACTCTGATAAAGCCAACTTCATAGCTAGCAACTCCCTGTCCCTAATGGAATAATTCCTCTCTGCTGGTGAAAAGGCCTTGGAGAAGAAGAAGCAAGGATGCTTCCGACCTTGAGCATCCTTTTGGAAGAGGACTGCTCCAGCATCAACGGATGAGGCATCCACCTCCATAATAAATGGCTTATCTACATCGGGGCGATATAGGATGGGAGCAGTAGCGAAGTGTGACTTAATCAAGAGAAAGGCCTTGGAGACCTCCTCCGACCACAACTTGGGATTTGCTCCCTTCTTGGTGAGGGCAACCAAGGGAGCTACCAAAGTTGAGAAGTGGCGAATGAACTGGCGATAGTAATTAATGAACCCCCTAAAGCGTTGCACCGCTTTGAGAGAATGGGGTTCCTGCCAGTCCATCACAGCCTGTAGCTTGGCAGGATCTATAGCCAGTCCCTGGGCAGATGATATAGCCAAGGAAAGGCAAGGACTCCTGCTCAAACACACATTTCTCCAACTTGGCATAGAGGGAGTTAGCCTGTAGGAGTTCGAAGACCTTGCAAACCTCTCTCTGGTGGGAGTCAATATCTGGCGAGTAGATGAGAATATCATCCAGATAAACTACGACCGAGGTGGAAAGCATATCCCGGAAAATGTCGTTTACAAATTCTTGGAAAACGGCTGGGGCGTTACAGAGCCTGAAGGGCATCACCAGATATTCATAGTGCCCTTCCCTGGTGTTAAAAGCCGTCTTCCATTCGTCCCCCTCACAGATGCGAATCAGGTTGTAAGCACCCCGCAGATCTAATTTAGTAAATACCCTTGCTCCCCATAGCCTATCAAAAAGCTCAGATATCAGAGGTAGTGGGTACTTATTCTTAACGGTGATGGCATTAAGACCCCTGTAGTCTATGCATGGACACAGTTCTCCACTCTTCTTCTGTACGAAGAAGATCCCAGATCCTGCAGGTGACACTGACTTCCTAATGAATCCTCTTGCCAGATTCTCTTGGATATACTGTAACATTGCCTCCGTCTCCGGGAGAGACAACGGATAGACTCGACCCTGGGGAGGCTCAGCACGAGGCAAGAGGTCAATAGGACAGTCATAGGGGCGGTGAGGTGGAAGGGTCTCCGCAGCCCTTTTGGAGAACACGTCTGCATATGCCAATATTGCTTGGGGAGAGGATAGATCTGCGGGTACCTCAGTTTTAGCAACCTGAACGCTTTCCCTCTGACATCTACCCCCACAAGATTCACCCCATCCTAAAATTCTGCATGTGGACCACTCGATATGAGGAGAGTGATACCGTAGCCAAGGCATCCCTAACAGGACCTCATCAATTCCCTCAGGAATGACGAGCAGAGATATAATCTCCTGATGAGATGGCGACAAGGACAGAGAGAAAGGGATGGTCTGGTGTGTTATCTGTGAGGGCAGTGTCGACACATTCACCACTCGTACAGTTACTGGTTGAGCTAGCATTACCAGGGGTATTGCATGACGTTGTGCAAAGGCAGAAGACATAAAGTTGCCCTCTGCCCCAGAATCCACGCAGAGCTCTACCGAGTGAGTGAATGAGCCTATTGTAATTGTCCCCTTAAAGGAAAATTTGGAGGCAAACGTCGCCGTGTCTAGTGTACCTCCACCTACTACCACTAGACGCTGACGTTTCCTCGACCGCTGGAGACATTTGGTGGCAAGATGTCCTGACTGCTGGCAAACATGACAGACCTTGAGTGCACGAGCGGTCTGGGACTTAGATCCTGCTCGTGACACTTCCATGGCCTCATGGACCAGGACCGGAGATTCCGAAGGTTTGGCGAAGGTGGGAGCCAGCCGAAACCTCTGCCTACACTGGGCCCGCTCTAACCTCTGCTCGTGAAAACAGGTCAATATGGGTAGACACAGCTATTAACTCCTCCAGTGTGGCGGGAATCTCCCTTGAGGCCAGAGCGTCCTTCACGTGGTCAGCCAGACCCCTCCAAAATATAGGGATAGGGGCTTTATCCGACCACTCCAGCTCAGATGCTAGGGTGCAGAAGTGGACGGCAAAATGGCTGACCAAGGACGAGCCCTGAGTCAATGCCAACAGTTGGAGCGCTGTATCATGGGTGACTCGAGGCCCTAAAAAGACCTGTTTCAGAGGGCTCAGGAACAGCGGAGCACTCTGCGCCACATGATCGCCACGCTCCCACTGTGGCGTAGCCCACTCCAACACCCTGTCCGACAGGAGAGACACAATAAATCCCACCTTTGCCCGCTCTGTGGGGAAACGTGCAACCAGGAGCTCGAAGTGTATAGAGCACTGGCTCATGAAACCCCTACAAGATTTACTATCACCAGAAAAATTTTCTGGCAGCGGAAGGCGAGATAGAGTCGGTACAGGGGTGGCCATGGACAAGGTTGCTGTAGCCACGCTAGCAGCCTGAACAGGAACTGCAGTAACATCTACAGCTGAGGTTGTGCGCTCGAGAGCCGCCAACCTACCCTCCAGCTGCTGAATGTACAGCAAGGATTTCTGTTTGTCCGCCATTTACTAGCCAGACCCTGGCGCTAGTATTATGTTAGGGTTGGCGGAACGCACCGAATATATACAGTGGGGCAAAAAAGTATTTAGTCAGTCAGCAATAGTGCAAGTTCCACCACGTAAAAAGATGAGAGGCGTCTGTAATTTACATCATAGGTAGACCTCAACTATGGGAGACAAACTGAGAAAAAAAAATCCAGAAAATCACATTGTCTGTTTTTTTATCATTTTATTTGCATATTATGGTGGAAAATAAGTATTTGGTCAGAAACAAAATTTCATCTCAATACTTTGTAATATATCCTTTGTTGGCAATGACAGAGGTCAAACGTTTTCTGTAAGTCTTCACAAGGTTGCCACACACTGTTGTTGGTATGTTGGCCCATTCCTCCATGCAGATCTCCTCTAGAGCAGTGATGTTTTTGGCTTTTCGCTTGGCAACACGGACTTTCATCTCCCTCCAAAGGTTTTCTATAGGGTTGAGATCTGGAGACTGGCTAGGCCACTCCAGGACCTTGAAATGCTTCTTACGAAGCCACTCCTTCGTTGCCCTGGCGGTGTGCTTTGGATCATTGTCATGTTGAAAGACCCAGCCACGTTTCATCTTCAATGCCCTTGCTGATGGAAGGAGGTTTGCACTCAAAATCTCACGATACATGGCCCCATTCATTCTTTCATGTACCCGGATCAGTCGTCCTGGCCCCTTTGCAGAGAAACAGCCCCAAAGCATGATATTTCCACCACCATGCTTTACAGTAGGTATGGTGTTTGATGGATGCAACTCAGTATTCTTTTTCCTCCAAACACGACAAGTTGTTTCTACCAAACAGTTCCAGTTTGGTTTCATCAGACCATAGGACATTCTCCCAAAACTCCTCTGGATCATCTAAATGCTCTCTAGCAAACTTCAGACGGGCCCGGACATGTACTGGCTTAAGCAGTGGGACACGTCTGGCACTGCAGGATCTGAGTCCATGGTGGCGTAGTGTGTTACTTATGGTAGGCCTTGTTACATTGGTCCCAGCTCTCTGCAGTTCATTCACTAGGTCCCCCCGCGTGGTTCTGGGATTTTTGCTCACCGTTCTTGTGATCATTCTGACCCCACGGGGTGGGATTTTGCGTGGAGCCCCAGATCGAGGGAGCTTATCAGTGGTCTTGTATGTCTTCCATTTTCTAATTATTGCTCCCACTGTTGATTTCTTCACTCCAAGCTGGTTGGCTATTGCAGAATCAGTCTTCCCAGCCTGGTGCAGGGCTACAATTTTGTTTCTGGTGTCCTTTGACAGCTCTTTGGTCTTCACCATAGTGGAGTTTGGAGTCAGACTGTTTGAGGGTGTGCACAGGTGTCTTTTTATACTGATAACAAGTTTAAACAGGTGACATTACTACAGGTAATGAGTGGAGGAAAGGGGAGACTCTTAAAGAAGAAGTTACAGGTCTGTGAGAGCCAGAAATCTTGATTGTTTGTTTCTGACCAAATACTTATTTTCCAACATAATATGCAAATAAAATGATAAAAAAAACAGACAATGTGATTTTCTGGATTTTTTTTTCTCAGTTTGTCTCCCATAGTTGAGGTCTACCTATGATGTAAATTACAGACGCCTCTCATCGTTTTAAGTGGTGGAACTTGCACTATTGTTGACTGACTAAATACTTTTTTGCCCCACTGTATATATATGTATTAATAGATGCGTTCGCAACCCAGGGTCCAGCGTGCAGGAGAGGAACCTGCGGCTGAAGCAGAATGGGAGACCGCAGCTGACATGGCTCGAGATTCCCCCTGTGCAGCGGCAGGAACTCGACTCTTAACAGACGGGTGACAAATATCCTGCTGAACATCTCAGGAAGCATGAAAAAAACAAGCATATTCTTTTTCCATGGTTTGCACTACAGACCAGCAGTATGGACCAGTCGGTCTTCAGTGAGGCACCATATTCACTTAGCAGTACATGTATGGGTCACCCTCTTACTATAACATGCATTGAAAAAATCACTTGTTTAGATTTGGTGAAGCCGCTTAATGAAACAATATCCAACAGTGAGGTCTTTAATACAAAAAAAGCTGTGCGTTCCTACTTTAAAAGATTTGTTTATTGTCCCTCTCTGCCCAATACAACATGGGATATGCTGCATACCGGGTGGTACTATTACCTCGGCAATACTCCTACGATGGCCAGGTGCTTTCCATCACAAAAGGAGCAGTGCACGATATCCGCATGACCTCCGCCAATCCCAACCAGAATGCAGCAGTCCCTCTCCATAGGCCACATTGAAAAATGCAGAAATCTTTTCATTTTCAGTGTATTTTTGCATCTTGGAGTGAAGATCATGGTCTCTTGAGATTGAACAAAGTAAACCCTGTCATTTGCCCTACTTTGCATACCCTAATTTAATCCCAAGTTTAAAAATGCAAAAAAAGAGCAATGGTAGACCATGTATTGTTATAAATATGATGCATCACAAAAAAAAACAAAAAAACAATGTGAATTTTCTTCTTTATAGCTGCACTAAAACACACAGAACAAAACACAGAGACGGATCCTAAATGTTTCCATTATTTGTGTCTAATTTCATTTCAGACTCTTACGCTTTGTGATTTTCTTACATCTAATTCTGAGCTATTTTAGTCCAATGTTTATCCATTACACTGTGCTCAATGTACCTCAGCGTGTAACGTTACACACTGCTTCCATTCATACTAGTCGTGCTAGCCTCACCTGACCTGCCTTTACTTTACAACCTTTCCCTCTACAAGTCTGCTCGGTCTTCTTGTTAAGATGTATAATGGTCATGTTTATCTACAACCACTAAATGGACAAAAGTATTGGGATACTTCCACCTTATACATGAAGTACAAGAACGTTCATGACATCCCATTCTAAAGCCACAGGATCTACTACGGAGTTGATCCCCACTTTGCAGCTATATCAGCCTCCACCCTTTGGGAAGGCTTTCTACAAGATTTTGGAGTTTGTCTCTGAGAATATTTGCCCATTTATTCAGAAGAGAATCTGTGAGATTAGACACTGATGTTGGAGGAGATGGTCTAGATCTCAATCTCCGCTTTAGTTCATCCCAAAGGTGTTTGATAGGATTGAGGTCAAAACTCTGTACGAAAAGTCAAATTCTTCCATACAACCTCCTCCAACCATGTCTTTATGTTCCTTGCTTTGTCTACTGGGGAACAGTCATGCTGGAATAGAGAAGGTCCTTCCTCAAACTCTTCTAACACAGTTGGAAGCAAACTATTATCCAAAATCTCTGGTAGGCTGAAGCATTAGGATTCATCTTATTTGGAACAAGTTTATCTAGGCCAACCCCTTAGAATCAACCTCATGGCATTAGCCTTCTTCCACCAAACGTTATTATCGGGAAAGTGCAGTCAAACAGGCTACATTGTTCTCGGGGAAGCAGAGTGGGCAGTTGCTCTGGTCCAGCTCATAAGATGGGCCCACCCAGAGTGACCGCTACACAACGGTATCAGTGTAGTCTGCCGATACCTTTTAACTCAGCAGTAGAGCAGAAGGCCATGTTCTCTCCTCACAACTACTCTCCACTCTGTAATCCGCAGTTCACTTTAGACCTGCAGACTACGTAGCAGAAGGAGCATGTACAGGACAGCTGGTGCACTGACGTCACCGCATCGCTCACTGTGGGACCATGTGTTGGAGCCATTATTACTGCATGTGGGAGACTGAAGGGACATTATTACTGTCTGTGTATGGGAGAGGAGACTCAGGGGACTGTTATTACTGCATGTGCGGGTCTTGGGACTTAATTACTCTATGTAGGGGAACTCAGGACATTATTACTGCATGTGGGGGGATTCAAGGGACATTATTACTGTTTTTGTGTTGGGGAGGCTCATGAGACTGTATAACGGCACTGTTATTACGGCATGTGGGGGTCTCAGGACATAATTACTCTATGTGGGGAAACTCAGGACATTATTACTGCATGTGGGGGGGATTCAAGGGACATTATTACTGTGTGTGTTGGGGGAGGCTCATGAGACTGTATAACGGCACTGTTATTACGGCATGTGGGGGAACTCAGGACATTATTACTGCATGTGGGGGGATTCAAGGAACATTATTACTGTATGTGTGTTGGGGGAGGCTCATGAGACTGTATAACAGCACTGTTATTACTGCATGTGGGGGGATTCAAGGGACATTATTACTGTATGTGTGTTGGGGAGGCTCATGAGATTGTATAACGGCACTGTTATTACTGCATGTGGGGGGATTCAAGGGACATTATTACTGTATGTGTGTTGGGGGAGGCTCATGGGACTGTATAACAGCACTGTTATTACTGCATGTGAGGGTCTCAGGACGTAATTACTATATGTGGGGGAACTCGAGACATTAATACTATCCATTGGGCAACATTATTACTCTGTGTACAGGAATTCTAGATTAATTAAATATGTGAAGGGTTTTATGGCATTATTACTATACATATGAGGACTCAGGGAGCATTATTACTTTTGTTGAAGCAGTCATGGCATTATTAATTGCTAAGGGGACACTTAGGGGATATTAATATTTTTAGAGACACTTTGGGGACAATATTTAATGTTAAGTGGACAATTAAGAGACATTATTAAATTATAGGGCCACTCAGGGTATTGTAACTGTCAAATCATTGCTAGCACAAAATAAATAAATGCAAAGTAAGAAAAAAAAAATGTCCCCAAATGTGTCCCTATCCTTTAACCCCCACAGTGAACATAGTACATACGCTGCCAAAATTGCTGTTTTTCTTTTTTGTTTATTCCTCCTACAATTTGCAAAAAAATGTGATAAAAAGTCGTATTGTCCCTAAAATTTTCCAGTGAAAACCTTAAAGCGAACCTGTCAGCAGGATTGTACTCAGTAAACTACAGACAGTGTCAGGTTGGTGCTGTTATTCTGATTACAATGATACCTGTTGAAGAAATTGTGTTTGTTGTGTAACCAGTGTTACAAGTTTTCAGTTAATGAGATTCTCGTGCTCCGGGGCGGTCTGTGGGGGTCTTTATGTGGTGGTCTGCTTATCTATTCATGTATATGGCTTCTGACAGGTCACTGATCCCTCATTGACCTTCTCCCTAGTTTACATACTGAATATACTATTGTTGGGAAATAATATATATATACAGTACAGACCAAAAGTTTGGACACACCTTCTCATTTAAAGATTTTTTTTGTATTTTCATGACTATGAAAATTGTACATTCACACTGAAGGCATCAAAACTATGAATTAACACATGTGGAATTATATACTTAACAAAAAAGTGTGAAACAACTGAAAATATGTCTTATATTCTAGGTTCTTCAAAGTAGCCACCTTTTGCTTTGATTACTGCTTTGCACACTCTTGGCATTCTCTTGATGAGCTTCAAGAGGTAGTCACCAGGAATCGTCTTCCAACAATCTTGAAGGAGTTCCCAGAGATGCTTAGCACTTGTTGGCCCTTTTGCCTTCACTCTGCGGTCCAGCTCACCCCAAACCAGGTAATCTGGCGTAGCACCCCATCACTCTCCTTCTTGGTCAAATAGCCCTCACACAGCCTGGAGGTGTGTTTGGGGTCATTGTCCTGTTGAAAAATAAATGATGGTCCAACTAAACGCAAACTGGATGGAATAGCATGCCTCTGCAAAATGCTGTGGTGGCCATGCTGGGTCAGTATGCCTTCAATTTTGAATAAATTCCCAACAGTGTCACCAGTAAAGCACCCACACACCATCACACCTCCTCCATGCTTCATGGTGGGAACCAGGCATGTAAAGTCCACCCGTCCAACAGATTTCCACTGGTCTAATGTCCATTCCTTGTGTTCTTTAGCCCAAACAAGTCTCTTCTGCTTGTTTCCTGTCCTTAGCAGTGGTTTCCTAGCAGCTATTTTACCATTAGGCCTGCTGCACAAAGTCTCCTCTTAACAGTTGTTGTAGAGACGTGTCTGCTGCTAGAACTCTGTGTGGCATTGACCTGGACTCTAATCTGAGCTGCTGGTAACCTGCGATTTCTGAGGCTGGTGACTCGGATAAACTTATCCTCAAAAGCAGAAGTGACTCTTTATCTTCCTTTCCTGGGGTGGTCCTCATGTGAGCCAGTTTCTTTGTAGAGCTTGATGGTTTTTGTCACTGCACTTGGGGACACTTGCAAAGTTTTCCCAATTTTTCGGACTGACTGACCTTCATTTCTTTTCATTTTCAAGTAATGATGACCACTCTTTTTTCTTTACTTAGCTGCTATTTTCTTGCCATAGTACAAATTCTAACAGTCTTTTCAGTAGGACTATCAGCTGTGTATCCACCTGACTTCTGCACAACACAACTGATGGTCCCATCCCCATGTACAAGGCAAGAAATCCCACTTATTAAACCTGACAGGGCACACCTGTGAAGTTAAAACCATTCCCGGTGACTACCTCTTGAAGCTCATCAAGAGAATGCCAAGAGTGTGCAAAGCAGTCATCAAAGCAAAAGGTGGCTACTTTGAAGAAACTAAAATATAAGACATATTTTCAGTTGTTTCACACTTTTTTGTTAAGTACCGTATATAATTCCACATGTATTAATTCATAGTTTTGATGCCTTCAGTGTGAATGTACAATTTTCATAGTCATGAAAATACAGAAAAATCTTTAAATGAGAAGGTGTGTCCAAACTTTTGGTCTGTACTGTATATCTTCATCAAAATGGAGCCTGCACAGTAGCATCTATTGCGTTCCGATAGATGTTACTGTGCAGGTGCCACCGGCGCCATTTTGATGGAGCCAATTTTTTTTTTGTCTAACAAAATGGCGCCGGCAGCCCTTGCGCAGTAGTATCTATAAGAAAGCGATAGATGCTATTGCGCAGGCGCCATTTTGATAAAGATTATATTTTTCCCCCACGATAGTATAGGAGTAAAGCATAAATACAGTGGTGGCAAAAAAAATCTTTACACTTGCGCAGCAAAAAAAAAACTTTATATGTAAAATCCACATCATAATTTCACTTTTTAAAAATGTACACAATGGGGGAGATAATAAAAAACTGTCTAATATTAAAGCTGGCTTTGTTGCAAATATCAACCAATCAACGCTCAGTTTTCACTTCTCTGGTAAAGTGAAAGCTGCACTCTGATTGATTGTTATGTGCAGCTCAGCCAGTTTTGCTATTAGGCAGTCTTTTATTATCTCCCTCAGTTTTTTATTATCTCCCACAATGGGTCGAAAGAAGCTTAAAATGGAAGAGAAATCCCGTGCCTTGACTCTGCTCGAGAAGGGGAATTCGGTGATTGCTGTAGCTAGAGATCTGGGAGTGTCAAGAGAAGCAATTTATCAACTGAAGCGGTCGGTGGCATCATTGCCTCCTGGGATGGTACCGCAGAGGAAGTCAGGCTCTGGCGCACCTAAGAAGACTTCACCAAGGACTGATAAGCTTCTGAAGTGTGAAGTGATGTCACATCCTTCTATAACTGCCATTGAACTAAAAAAACAAGTACCCTATGCTCCTCCAGAACATCGCAACTAGGACAATTCGTCACCGCCTGCAGAAGGACCTGGGTCTACCAAGTTGCCGTGTCGCAAAGAAGCCCCTGCTCACAGCAGCAATGAAGACGAAAAGGCTTGCCTTTTGTAAGAAATATCAAGATTGGACATCTGAAGTGTGGAAGAAAGTGATGTTTAGTGATGAGAGCACTTTCAGGCTGGTAAGGGGAGGCTCAAAGGTCGTGCGTCGTCCGAGTACCGTGTCACGGTATGACCCAAAATATGCAGTTAAGACTGTTAAACACCCTGAGAGTGTGATGGTGTGGGGTGCTGAATCCATGCCTAAACGACTGCAGATGGTGATAAAATGTAAGGGTGACATGTCAAAATACTAATTGTAATAAAATATCCACAATAAAACACTTGAATCCATTTGAATATTAAGATTTTGTGGTTTCTTTGAACTTATAAAGATTTTTTTCGGCTGGCACTGTACATAGAGGCATATTAGGCATGTATTATGCTACAGCGCAGGCACCGCTGCCAGAGCCATATTCATGAATATTAATTTTTTTTTGGAACCCCACAATAATATATTCAGTATGCACAATAGGGGGCAGGACAGTGAAGGATCAGTCTATAAAGGCACAGATGATTGGCCTCGGGTAGAACAAAACATCCAACACTGCGGAGACACCATCACGTGTTTCTCAACGCAGTGATTCCAGAACACTGCCCCCATCCCTTATGGGAAATATGCAGATGCATGTAAAGAAGCTGCGGAGACTCCATCACATGTTTCTCGACGCAAGCAGTGAATAGCCAGGCCTTTCCCCAGGAAGGAACAACCACGGGAAGGGCAGCATCCTATGAAGGAAAGCCACCTATGCCAAGCATGGTATCTATCCACAGACAGCTGTTTCGGGGTGTTTGCCCCTCATCAGTGTGGAGTAGGAATCTGGCTATTAGGAGCAGTGCCTAGTAAAAAGGCTATAAAGGCACAGATGATTGGCCTCGGGGAGAACAATACATCCAACACTGCGGAGACACCATCACGTGTTTCTCAACGCAGTGATTCCAGAACACTGCCCCCATCCCTTATGGGAAATATGCAGATGCATGTAAAGAAGCTGCGGAGACACCATCACGTGTTTCTCGACGCAAGCAGTGAATAGCCAGGCCTTTCCCCGGGAAGGAACCACGGGAAGGGCAGCATCCTATGAAGGAAAGCCACCTATGCCAAGCATGGTATCCATCCACAGACAGCTGTTTCGGGGTGTTTGCCCCTCATCAGTGTGGAGTAGGAATCTGGCTATTAGGAGCAGTGCCTAGTAAAAAGGCTATAAAGGCACAGATGATTGGCCTCGGGGAGAACAAAACATCCAACACTGCGGAGACACCATCACGTGTTTCTCAACGCAGTGATTCCAGAACACTGCCCCCATCCCTTATGGGAAATATGCAGATGCATGTAAAGAAGCTGCGGAGACACCATCACGTGTTTCTCGACGCAAGCAGTGAATAGCGAGGCCTTTCCCCGGGCATATTTCCCCGAAACAGCTGTCTGTGGATGGATACCATGCTTGGCATAGGTGGCTTTCCTTCATAGGATGCTGCCCTTCCCGTGGTTGTTCCTTCCCGGGGAAAGGCCTGGCTATTCACTGCTTGCGTCGAGAAACACGTGATGGTGTCTCCGCAGCTTCTATACATGCATCTGCAGTGAAGGATCAGTGACATGTCATGAGCCATAAGGATGAATATATAAGCAGAGCACCACATAAAGCCCTGCCCACATCCCCACAGCCCCACCCACAAGCCGCCCGAAGCACGAGTATCTCATTAACTGAAAACTGAAAATAAAGATTAATCAACAACCACAAGACAGATTTCATCACCCAGGGATCATTTTAATCAGTATAACAGTGCCAACCTGACACTGTCTGTAGGTTACTGAGCACAATCCTGCTGACAGGTTCACTTTAAACCGACTATTCCCCTGGGGATGCGATTTTTTTTTCTGTCATATGGTTATAAACATATGGGCCTTTTAAGTTAATACATTCAGTTTGCTAATTTCTATTTTACAAGGGGGCCTTGCTCGCAAGATTCTCCAGGGGCATGTCTTTAGTTTACTCTGTATAATTACCTTGGTAATTATCCCCTTGGTAAGGACCATAAAAAATAGCATTTTAAGCACAGTAAAAAGGCACATATCTCTGAAACTGCATCAAGGATTAGAAAAAAATAACAAACAACAAAAAAGCACTTACTTTACTTGGGAGCAGCAGGATAACAGGAACAAGGACTGTCCACTTTTCACCTGGTTCCCTTTAACTTATAAAGCAAAAAAATCTCCACAGCTCCATTGTAAAAAAAAAAAAAGTTATGCCTCATAATATGGCAACACTTTTAAAGTAAAGTTTTATAGTGCAAAGGCAGTAGAACATAAATATATATATATATATTTGGTATTTCTACAACCGGATTGATCTGCAGTTTAGTTTAACATGTCAGTGACATAGCAGTAAACGCCATGAAAACTAACCCCATCCAATAAAAATAAAATGAAAAAATGCAGTTTTTTCCCACCCACCACTATAAAAAGTTATTAAAATTTTTCAATATATTAGATGTACCCCAAGATCATGCCATTATAGAATACCTACCACAAGGGTGACAATAAGAAACCTTTGGCTCATCTTCCATAAAAACAAAAGGTTCCAGAATTGAAATTCCAACAGCCCGATCCTTCATCATCTGTCAATGAAGAGATCCCCCCAATCCGCAGCAGATCGTTGACCATTCTCTCCAAAATTGACAGGTTCTGCAGACTTTTATCTAACGTGTATGGGAGCCTTTTACAATCTTTGTGTCCTATTGCAGACAGGGCATGCTGCAACCTGTGGTCCTACAACTACATGCAGAAGGGGCTCAGTGCTGTTCTCCTGGGACACCTACTGAAGCAGATTTTTCCAGTAAAGAAAAACAATCAATTTTCAACAAAGGACACATCTATTAAATCTTCCTCTAAAAAAAACTAAAAAACCCACAAGCATTTCTTGCTGGATTGCCTTTCTGAAATACTTTGGCATGCATCTGTTTGCTGAATGCAACATAAATAGACGTCTATGTTGGAGCAGAATAGTAAACTCTTTGAGACCAGCTTTAAACAAACTTAGCTGTATCCCTAAATATCCCAGATTTACTTTTCCTCTCATGGGAAAGTGCCCAGTAGGCCAGAAGTGAAGCATTCCAACCCATCTAGCTATTCTGTTTATATAACATTTTATGCTATTTAATTATCGTAAATGGTGGAAAATGTGGGAAATTTACAACCAAAGCCAAACCTGTCTATGGAAAGAACTCGAAAGCAAGTAAGGTGAAGCATATTTGATTTAAATGACAACAGCAAGGAATTCTCCTTTCCTTTTACTGTGTGCATTTACAGAATTACGGTACAAATATTTTTTGCATATAGCTACTTTTTATTTTACTGTGCTTTAGAAATTTGCAACTGTAGTTTATATATTTAGAAACTATATAAATCATTGCCAATGGAGTGACAAGATTACCTATCACAGTAGAATGACTTCCCTAGCTCAATATCAGAATAAATCAGGGAATAAATTCAACAATTAGAATGTAGAGTCATGGCCAATAGTGTTGGCACCCTTGACATTGTTCCAGAAAATTTAGTATTTCTCCTAGAAAATTATTGCAATTACACCTTTTTTTTGTTATTCATGTTTATTTCCTTTGGGTGTTTTGGAACAACACAAAAAATAGAGAAAAAAGGTAAATTGGACATAGTTTCACACAAAACCACAAAAATGGGCAAATTGTTGGCACCCTCAACTTACTATTTGGTTGCATACCCTTTGGAATAAATAACTAAAATCAATCGCTTCCTATACCATAACCATCATGAAGCTTCTTACGCCTCTTAACTGGAATTTTTGACCATTCTTCTTTGCAAACTGCTCCAGTTCTCTCATATTTGAAGGATGCCTTCTCCCAACAGCAATTTTAAGGTTTCTCTAATGTGTTTAATGGGATTTAGAGCTGGACTAATTGCTAGCCACTTCAGAGCTCTCTAGCTTTTTGTTTCCATTCATATATGGGTGCTTCTTGAGGTATGTTTAGGGTCATTGTCCTGGTGGAAGGCCCAAAACCAAAATCCTTCAGGTAATCTTCAGATTTCATTATACCTTGTACACAGTCAAGGTACCCAGTGCCAGAGGCAGCAAAACAACCCCAAAATATATTTGAACCTCCACCATATTTGACTGTACGTACTGTGTTCTTTTTATTGTAGGCCTCATTTTGTTTTCGGTAAACAGTAGAATGGGGTGCTTTACGAAAAAGCTCTAACTTGGTCTCATCTGCCTACAAGACACTTTCCCAGAAGGATTTTGGCTTACTCATGTACATTTTGACAAACTGCAATCTAGCATTCTTATGTCAAAAGTGGGGTCTTCCTGGGTCTCCTGCTATAGTGTTTCATTTCATTCAAATGTCGGTGGATAGTTCACGCTGTAACGGATACACCCTGAGCCTGTAGGACAGGTTGAATTTCTTTGGAACTTGATTTGGGCTGCTTATCCACCATCCAGACTATTCTGTGTTGCAACCTTTCATCAGTTTTTCTCTGCCATCCACATTCAAGGAGATTATCTACAGTACATGGATTGTTATCGTTCTGATTAGGTTGCGCACCGTGGACAAAGGAACATCAAGAACTCTGGAGATGGACTTGTAACCTTGAGATTGTTGATATTTTTAAAATAATTTTAGTTCTCAAGTCCTCAGACAGTTCTCTCCTCATCTTTCTGTTCTCCATGCTTAGTGTGGCACATACAGACACACAATGCAAAGATTGAATCAATGTCTCCACTTTTTCTCTGGTTTCAGGTGTGATTTTCATATTGCCCACACATTTTACTTGCCACAGGTGAGTTTGATCGCGCATCATATGTTTGAAACAAGGTTGTTCACTGACATTTTTGGTAAGGTACCACCACTTTTGTCAGGCCCATTTTGGGGGGTTTTGTGTGAAATTATGTCCAATTTGTCCTTTTCTCAGTTTTTTTTGTGTTGTTCCAATACACACAAGTGTAAAGAACCTGTGTATAACAAAACATTTGTTTCTGCTATAATTTTCCAGGAGAAATACTTTTTCTGGAACAATTTTAAAGGTGCCAACACTTTCAGCCATGACTGTATAAAATTAATGCGGTGTTCTCATGTTATTACATTTATTTAGTCATTTAAACAGTCTGAAAAAAAAGTTTGTAATTGACTGGCTTTTTGTATCATTCTCCTGCTGTTAGAGTTTTTATCCTGCATAATAAATAGCTTTTTTTCCCCAAAGAGCTCAGCTACCAGAATATGGCTGAGTATGAGCAGTAGTTACATTCCAGGAGAGGAGTTAACTCTTAAGATCCCAGTCAGCCCTTCCCAGCCAATTGATATGTGCCTCCCTCTCCCTCTCTCTGCCTCAACTGACAGAATTTTATTAGGCCTGTCCCACACGTCCATACCGGAAAAATTGGTACCGGAGTTATCCGTGTCCGTGTGCTCACGTGGCACATCAGTGTGGCACACGTGCGGCAGCCGTGTGCCGTCCATGTGCCGACTGGGTACCACACGCACCGTGCAGGAGACAGCGCTAGAGTTAAGCGCTGTCCCCTGCTTTGGGTGCTGAATCCAGAATTCATTCCTTCTTCCCAGCAGCGTTCGCTGGAGCGAAGGAATGAAAAATCATTTTTTTTTGTTAAAATAAAGTTCCCGGTAATCTCCCCCCTCCCACCCCCTGTGCGCCCGCCCGCTGACATTAAAATACTTACCCAGCTCCCTCGATGCTTCCTCTCAGCGTCGCAGCAGTGTTTTACACGGACCCATTGACTTTAATGGGTCCATGTGATCCGTGCGCTCCCACGAACACTGACATGTCTCCGTGTTTTTCAAACGGATACACAGTCCATGAAAACATGCTGACGTGCAGAGACACATTGATTTTAATATGTCTACGTGAGTCAGTGTCTCCGGTACGTGAGGAAACTGACACCTCACGTACCGAAGCCACTGACGTGTAAAACCGGCCTTAGTCCTGTAGAATCCGAGTCCCATAGCCTACAGCATAAGCAGTTTCCATAGCAGTTCTCCTAATCATGGCTATATCCCAACACTGCTCAAATACACTGTTAACTCTAAATTTACATATATTGATAGCAGTGTGGAGTTAGAATATGGTTTTCCTAGTACCCATAGTTTCTCATCCATACCCTTGTTTTGCGGCTGCTTACTATAGTCATTATATTCAGAACTACTACTCCCATTTTGTACTTGTTATGCTTCCAGAATCTAGATCATTGAGCTTATTGCTCCTCTATATATTCTCCTCTGATCCTTATTGATTTTTTTACTTTGTGATACTGTTTCCCTGATATACATTTCATTGGTCTTTATAGGTACTGTATTGTATCAAGAAATGCCATTTATTGTCTATGACATCTTATTTTTATATTGTGGACTATGTCATTTTTTCTGTTATGATGCTGAAGTTGGTTTCTTATTCATCCAGTTTCTTATTCGGGGCTGAAGTTAGCTTCTTAAAGGGAACCTGTCACACCGAAAATCGCGGGTGAGGTAAGCCCACCGGCATCAGGGGCTTATCTACAGCATTCTGTAATGCTGTAGATAAGCCCCCGATGTTACCTGAAAGAGGAGAAAAAGACGTTATATTATACTCACCCAGGGGCGGTCCCGTCTTGAGGGCAGAGGATAGTACTGCAGTGCGCAGGCGCCGGAAAGGTCAGAGGCCCGGCGCCTGCACACTGCAGTACTTTGTCTGCCCTCAACAGGGCAGAGCAAAGTACGCATGCGCCGGAGCCGTGGCTGAAGATCAGAAGAGGACGTCTTGTAATGAAGATGGGAGGCGCCGGAGCGGACCAGAGACGCCCATCCGACCTGACCAGCAGCGGGACCGCCCCTGGGTGAGTATAATCTAACGTCTTTTTCCCCTCTTTCAGGTAACATCGGGGGCTTATCTACAGCATTACAGAATGCTGTAGATAAGCCCCTGATGCCGGTGGGCTTACCTCACCCGCGATTTTCGGGGTGGCAGGTTCCCTTTAACATAGTGCATCATTAACATAGCTTGAGGCTGTGTGCACACATAGCAGATTTTTCACGTTTTTTTTTCGCGGTTTTTCGCTATAAAAACGCTATAAAAGCGCAAAAAAAAACCGCTCACATTAAGCATCCTATTTAATAGAATGCAATCCCCATTTTTTGTGCACATGCTGCATTTTTTTCCTGAACAGATTCGCATTCCAGAAAAAAAACGCAGCATGTTCATTAAATTTGCGGAATCGTGGGGATTCCGCACACCTAGGATATATATATATATATATGGGATATATATATATATATAGGATATATATAATGGGCTATGCCCACCATGTGGGAAGTAAGCAGATCATGTGCGGTTGGTACCCAGGGTGGAGGAGAGGAGACTCTCCTCCACGGACTGGGCACCATATAATTGTTAAAAAAAAAAGAATTAACATAAAAAAATCGTGATATACTCACCTTCGATGGCCCCCGGAGTCTTCCTGCCTCTCAGCGCTGCACGCGGCCGCTTCCGTACCTGTAGATGGTGTGTGAAGGACCTGCGATGACGTCGCGGTCACATGACCGCGATGACGTCGCAGTCATGTGACCGCGACGTCATCGAAGGTTCTGCACACACACCATCTATAGGAACGGAAGCCGCTGAGGAGATCGGCTGTTTGCGGTAGGTGAGTATAACCATTTTTTAAAATTATTTTTACCATTCTATCTTTTACTATTGATGCGGCATAGGCAGCATCAATAGTAAAAAGTTGGTCACACTTGTCAAACACTGTTTGACAAGTATGTCCGACCTGTCAATCAGTTTTCCAAGCGATACTACAGATCGCTTGGAAAACGCTAGCATTCTGCAAGCTAATTATGCTTGCAAAACGCTAGTTTTCTGCGAGAATATGCATGCCAATTCCACATGCGATATACACGCGGCAGGAGGCGCAGAATTACCGCGGAAATGTCCGCGGAAATTCTGCAACATGTGCACTTAGCCTGAATGACAGAAATAAAAAATACAATAATAAAATACAATGCAGCAAGGTGCCCTGTTCTGAATACACTTAAAAGCAGCCACAAAAGTTATAAAACTGGCACAAAAATGGGCATCAAAGTGGGCACTGAAGGGCGATATTGAAAGGATTAAATGACTTTGGGCCACTGATATTACACTGCAGACACATAGATCAGGATGCCCCACATCCAATTCAGGTCACTTCAGCCTGGCCTAAATGTGTTCTGGGCATGAGAACTGGCATCGAAGTGGGCAAATGGCCAATGTTCACTGATTTTAATAAATAACTGGTATTTTTAAGGGGTTAAATGACTTTGGGCCACTAATCTCACACCACCATTACATAACAAGTTATGACCTGCATAAAATTCAGTTCACTTTAGCCTGGCTAAAATGTGTTTTGGACATGTGAACTGGCATCAAAGTGGACAACGAGCCAATTTCCACATTTGTCTGCAGTGTTAGAGGAGTGACCCAAAGTTATTTAACCCTTTCAATATCGCCCTTCAGTGCAAACTTTGATGCCCATTTTTGTGCCAGTTGTATAACTTTTGTAGTTTTTTTTAGCATATTCACATCAGGGCACCTTGCTGCATTGTATTTTATTATTGTAATTTTTACTTTTGTCGATAAACCTATAAAAACAGAAAAAAAAGAAATTGCTGGCTAAGAAACCAACTTCAGCATTGTTTATTTATTCACTATTTATATTGTATAGCATATTTTTTGTACCATATTTTTCACTTCTCCACCAGCGACTATTTTAAAACGACCCAGAACGGGTCGAAACGGCCCATTTGTCCCCATACCCAGTGCCATGCTGTTTTTTTTTCATACAAATAAAACTTCAGCATTATAAGAGTTCCAAGGTCTTCATGTGAGTGCGGTTGATTTTTGTATGATCAGAATAAACATTGAGACCATAAATGTGTTGTAGCAGGATGAGGCTCCTGACAAGAATTGTCACTCTTAGGCCGGGGTCACACTAGACCGTAATACGGACGAGTGCAATGCGATAAAAAATCGCATAGCACTCGTCCCAATGTTAATCTATGGGGCAGCTCCCATCATCCGATATTTTATCGGCCGTATTCAGGATCCGAGTGAAATCGCAGCATGCTGCGATTGTCAGCGTTTCTCGGCCGAGAAACGCCAATGAAAGTCTATGGGGGTGAGAAAAAATAGCACAGCACACGGACCATCAGTGTGCCTTGCAAGAAATTCTCAGGCATTGGGCAGGTGACAGGAAAGGCTCAGCCATTATTTGCTCATTTTGCAAGTGTGTGAGAAAATCTCACCATACGGATGCCATACGGATGTCACACGGATGTCACACGGATCATTTAATGCGAGAAAATCGCATCCTCGCACTGCACACGGATCATTGTTTTGGTAACATTTGTGCGATTCTCGTCCGTCAAAAACGGACCGTTTTTTTATACGTTGTGTGTGTCCCCGGCCTTAAAGGGACACTGTCACCTGAATTTGGAGGGAACAATCTTCAGCCATGGAGGCGGGGTTTTTGAGTTTTTGATTCACCCTTTCCTTACCCGTTGGCTGCATGCTGGCTGCAATATTGGATTGAAGTTCATTCTCTGTCCTTCATAGTACACGCCTGAGCAAGGCAAGATTGCACCTTGTGCAGGCATGTACTACGGAGGACAGAGAATGAACTTCAATCCAATATTGCAGCCAGCATGCAGCCAGCGGGTAAGGAAAGGGTGAATCAAAAACTCAAAAACCCCGCCTCCATGGCTGAAGATTGTTCCCTCCAAATTCAGGTGACAGTGTCCCTTTAAGGGTATGTGCGCACATTGCAGATTTGGTGCATTTTTGTCGCATTTGTTTTTTGCCCAGATTTGTGGCAAAACCTGATGCCAGCAAAGTGAATGAGAAACCTGAAGTGTCATGCAAACGTTGAGTATTTTTGACTTGCAGATTTGGTGCAGAAAATAATCTGCAGTATGTCAATTTTCTTTTGCTTTTATTGCCCTGCATTTCTCACCTTTGACTTCACTGAAATTAATCAAAAACGCACCAAATACGTGTAATTGATGCATTTTTGCAGCTGCATTTTTCCTGCCAAGAGAAGCATAAATGGTGCAGAAATTTTCTCAGCGTGTGTACATACCATAAAGGGAGTGCTCGCTCCCCAAGCAACCATAAAGTATGGAGACTGCAGAGCTGTGAGATGCTCAACAGATAACTTGAGAATGCCCCTTTAACTGCAGAGAAAATATTTAATAGAATCACAGAATGTTAGAGTTGGAAGGGACCTCAGGGGTCATCATGTCCAATCCCCTGCTCAATGCAGGATTCACTAAACCATCTCAGACAGATGCCTGTCTATTGTAGCTTCTGTTTGAAGACTTACATTTAAGGAGAACTCACCACCTCTCATGGCAGCCTGTTCCACTCATTGATCACACTCACTGTCAAAGGGTTTTTTCTAATATTTAATCTATATCTTCTCCCTTTCAGCTTCATTCCATGACCAAATGAGAATAAGAATGATCCCTCTACACTGTGACAGCCCTTCAGATATTTGTAGACAGCTCTTAAGTCTCCCTTAACCTTCTTTTTTGCAAGCTAAACATTCCCAGATCCTTTAACCGTTCCTCGTAGTACATACTTTGCTCACCATCCTGGTAGCGCTTCTCTGAACTTGTTTCAGATTTTAACTGTCTTTTTTAAAAGGTGGTGCCCAGAACTGGTCACAGTATTCTAGATGAGGCCTGACCAAGGAGGAGTAGAGGGGGATAATTACTTCATGCGATCTAGACTCAATGCTTCTCTTAATACATCCCAGAACTGTGTTTGCCTTTTTTGCTGCTGCATCACACTGTTGACACTGTGCAGTCTGTGATCTAGTAGCATACCCAAGACTTTTTCACATGTGCTGTTGCTTAGCTCTATTCCTTCCATTCTGTAGATGTAATTTTCATTTTTGTTGCCCAGATGTAGAATCTTACATTTCTCCTTGTTAAATACCATTCTAATAAGGTACCTTCTCACTGAGCAACTTTAGAACGATAACGATAGCGATCCGTGATGTTGCAGCGTTCTGGATAGCGATATCGTTGTGTTTGACACGCAGCAGCGATCAGGATCCTGCTGTGAGATCGCTGGTCGGAGCTAGAAGGCCAGCACCTTATTTCGTCGCTGGATCACCCGCTGACATCGCTGAATCGGCATGTGTGACGCCGATCCAGCGATGTCTTCACTTGTAACCAGGGTAAACATCGGGTTACTAAGCACAGGGCCGCGCTTAGTAACCCGATATTTACCCTGGTTACCATTGTAAATGTAAAAAAAAAACACTACATACTCACATTCCGGTGTCTGTCGCGTCCCCTGGCGTCCGCTTCCCTGCACTCCTCCTGCATCCGGTGTCAGCGCCGGCCGGCCGTAAAGCAGAGCACAGCGATGACGTCACCGCTCTACTTTACGGCCGGCGCTTACACAGGATGCAGGAGGAGTGCAGGGAAGCGGACGCCAGGGGAAGTGACAGGCACTGGAATGTGAGTATGTGTTTTTTTTTTTTACATTTACAATGGTAACCAGGGTAAACATCGGGTCTGCGGCCCTGCGCTTAGTAACCCGATGTTTACCCTGGTTACCCGGGGACTTCGGCATCATTGGTCGCTGGAGAGCTGTCTGTGTGACAGCTCTCCAGCGACCACACAGCGATGCTGCAGCGATCGGCATCGTTGTCTATATCGCTGCAGCGTCGCTTAACGTGACGGTACCTTTAGTTGCTGCCCATTGTTCAAGCTTATCTAGATCCTTGTGAATCCTTTTTCTGTCTTGTCTAGTGTATTCCTCCTAGCTTTGCATTGTTTGCAAATTTGATCACTTTACCTTCAGTTCCCTTATCTAGATCATTTATAAAAAATGTTGAACAACAGTGGGGCCAGGACAGAGCCTTGTGGTACCCCATGTGAAAAACACTCTTCCAATTGGATGTGCAACCATTTATTAACACTCTTTGAGTATGATCACTGAGCCAGTTATGAATCCACCTAATCGTAATCTTGCCAATCCCATACTTGGTATTTTTTTCAATAAGGATAGTATGAAAGACTTTATCAAATGCTTTGCTGAAATCGAGATATACTATATCTATCGTATTTCCCTGATCCACCCAGTGATTCCATCACAAAAAGAAATTAGATTAGTCTGGCATGACTTGTTTGCTACAAACCCATGCTGGCTCTGGTTAATTACTGTATTCTTATCCAAGTACTTAGATACATACTGTTTAATAATTTGTTCAAAGCTATTTCCTTTTTTGAAGATAGGGGCAACATTTGCCCTTCTCCAATCTTCTGGGACTTCTCCTGTTCTCCAGGATTTTTCAAAGATTCTGGCTAGTGGTTCTGCAATTTGGTTTCTTCCAGTGGTGACTGCTGTTTACCAGATGTTAGAGGAGGCAAACCACCATTGATCTCGCATGAGGTGGGACCTGGATTCTAATTTAAAAATGAATGGTCTTTGTGAGACAATTCCTTTACACAATCATGCAGAACTATTATACATACCATAATGGAAAGAAGACCATCTTTATCTTTGTCAAATTTATCAAATAATTTCTTATAGTATATCTGCCTGCGCTTACAGACCCTGCAGTAACTTCTCAGATATTCATGGACAGTCATATCTAATGATAAGGGAAATACAACATAGTAAACATAGTAAATTAAACCAAAATCATTTCCTAACACAGAATTACTAGATGTCAGGGCTCATTCACTCATCAGTGATTTTCCGTGCATGCAATAAACAGTCGAAGTTTCATCAGTGTTTTGATCAGAGAGTATGTATGCCAAAACCAGAAATTGAACTTACAGAGAAAAACTATGACTGAAAGAATGACACCTGTTCTGTGTTTTGAAGACGCCTCTGGTTCGGGCATGGAAATACTGATGAAATATTGATAAAAAATACTGATACGTGAATAAATCCTAAAACAGCACACAGACCCATAGCATTTCATTGATACCTACTGTTCCCAGAAACAGTAGTATATGTACGGCGCATCAATCGCGCGGCCTCACACTGAGCGCTGTTGCAATCGGGTGCAGGTGTCAGTTATGTGTAAGAGCTGAAAACCTGATAGCACAGATCACGGGCATTTAACCCCTCCAATGCCGCTGTCAGTAGTGACAGTGACATAGAGGAGAATCTCATTCCCTGCCGCTTCCATCAGGACAACGCAAAGTAATCGCGTTGTCCTGATGGTCTCCTTGATGGCCGCAGGGTCCTTCAGGGAAGGTGGCATGTCAGTGCCTGCTCAGAGCAGGACCTGAGATGCCTCCTTCCCTCCCTGTCAGACACTGCTCTGATGCCCTGCAGTGCAGATGCGTTGCAGAACAATCGATCAGCGATCTGATGATCCTTCCTGGGACAATATAAAAAAGTAAAAAAATATATATTAAAAAAATGTAAAAATATATATTTTTAAATCCCAAAATAAAGAAGAAAAAAAAGCAGATATTTTTCCTATCAATACATGTATTTATGTAAATAATAAACATATTTGGTATCACTGCATCCATAACAACCCTCTCTATAAAACTTTCCCACTAATTAACCCCTTCAGTGAACATCATATTTTTAGCAGAAAAATAAAAAAATTATAGCTCTCAGAATAAAGCGATGCAAAAATAATTATTTTTTTCTATAAAATAGTTTTTATTGTGTAAAAGCACCAAAACATAAAACAATTATATAAATTGGGTATTGTACTGACCCGAAGGATAAAGCTGCCTTACCAATTTTACCATACGCAGAACGCTGTAAAAAAAAAGAAGCAATTCCTGAATTGCTTGTTTGTGATCATTCTGTCCCCTGAAAGTCATGTGCCCGAAAATAGTACAAATAAAAACGTAAGCTCGTCCTGCAAAAAAACAAGCCATAGCATGACTCTGTTGGCCGAAATATGGAAAAGTTATAACTCTCAAAATATTGTGATGCAAAAGCTAGTTTTTGCAATAAAAGCGTCTATTAGTGTGTGACAGCAGCCAAACATAAAAACCCAATATAGATCTGGTATCTCTGTAATCGAACCGACCCAAAGAATAAAGTCACTTATTCCGCATGAGGAAAGGCGTAAAAAATAAATAAAAACAATTCTTCACATGCTGTTGATTTTTTCACTCTGCCTTTCAAAGACTGCAGTAAGGCTTCACGCACATTTATCCTGTACTCTGTGCTGAGACTTACACTGGGGTTTCCGTGTAAATCTCTGAAATACGTAATTCAGACAGAACCCACAGCTGAAGAATCTGTATAATGAGGCAGACAGAGGCACTTTAGACGCCATATTACCTGTGATCAGGCGGTGTCCGTCTTTTTAGGATTGCATAAAAGTGCCATCGGCCACAGTTTTGTGCACTTCTGAAACAAAGGACACCACTGAACAGAGGCCAGATGGAGTCCGGAGTATACTATACTATACACTTTATTGATCCCAGGGGGAAATTACAGTATTACAGCAGCAATACAAACAGCAGTACATAAAATATTTGGACACAAATCTTGCACAGGTATACCAACATTACATAACAAATAAATGTGGGCGGTCGAGGTATATAAATCACTGTTAATTGACATTAGTGCACCTGCAATCAGTCATTGTTGTCTACCACCCAGAAGAAATTGGACCTCAAAAGTTGTTGTACAATTTGTCCTGAGTACGCTGATACCCCATATGTGGGGGTAAACCACTGTTTGGGCGCATGGCAGAGCTCGGAAGGGAAGGAGCACCATTTGACTTTTCAATGCAAAATTGACTGGAATTGAGATGGGATGCCATGTCGCGTTTGGAGAGCCCCGATGTGCTTAAAGATTGAAACCCCCCACAAGTGACACCATTTTGGAAAGTAGACCCCCTAAGGAACTTATCTAGATGTGTGGTGAGCACTTTGACCCACCAAGTGCTTCACAGAAGTTTATAATGTAGAGCTGTAAAAATAACAAAATCATATTTTTTCACAAAAATGATCTTTTCGCCCCCAATTTTTTTATTTTCCCAAGGGTAACAGAAGAAATTGGACCAAAAAAGTTGTTGTGCAATTTCTTCTGAGTACGCTGATACCCCATATGTTGGGATAAACCACTGTTTGGGCGAATGGCAGAGCTCGGAAGGGAAGGAGCGCCATTTAACTTTTTCAATGTACAATTGACTGGAATTGAGATAGGACTCCATGTCGGGTTTGGAGAGCCCCTATTGTGCCTAAACATTGAAACCCCCCACAAGTGACACCATTTTGGAAAGAAGACCCCCTAAGGAACTTATCTAGATGTGCTGTGAGAACTTTGAAACTCCAAGTGTTTCACTACAGTTTATAACGCAGAGCCGTGAGAATACAAATTCTTTTTTTTCCACAAAAATTATAATTTATCCCCCAGTTTTGTATTTTCCCAAGGGTAACAGGAGAAATTGGGCCCCAAACGTTGTTGTCCAATTTGTCCTGAGTACGCTGATACCCCATATGTGGGGGGGAACCACCATTTAGGCACATGGCAGACCTCGGAAGGGAAGGAGCGCCGTTTGGAATGCAGACTTAGATGGATTGGTCTGCAGGCATCACATTGCATTTGCAGAGCCCCTGATATACCTAAACAGTAGAAACCCCCCACAAGTGACCCCATATTGGAAACTAGACCCCCCAAGGAATTTATCTAGATATGGTGTGAGAACTTGAACCCCCAAGTGTTTCACTACAGTTTATAACGCAGAGCAGTGAAAATAAAAAATCCTTTTTTTTCCACAAAAATTATTTTTGAACCCCCGGTTTTATATTTTCCCAACGGTAAGAGGATAAATTGGACCCTAAAATTTGTTGCCCAATTTGTCCTGAGTACCCTGATACCCCATATGTTGGGGTAAACCCCTGTTTGGGCGCACAGGAGAGCTCAGAAGGGAAGGAGCACTGTTTTACTTTTTCAACACAGAATTGGCTGGAATTGAGATCAGACACCATGTCGCGTTTGGAGAGCCCCTGATGTGCCTAAACAGGTGGAAACCCCCCAATTCTAACTGAAACCTTAACCCTAATACCAACCATAACTCTAACCACACCCCTAACCCAAACATGCCCTTAACCCTAATCTCAACCACACCCCTAACCCCAACACACCCCTAACCCTAATCCCAACCATAACCCTAACCACACCCCTAACCATAATCCCAACCGTAAATGTAATCCAAATCCTAACTTTAGCCCCAACCCTAATTTTAGCCCCAACCCTAACCCTAACTTTAGCCCCAACCCTAACTGTAGCCTCAACCCTAACTGTAGCCCTAACCCTAACTTTAGCCCCAACCCTATCCCTAACTTTAGTCCCAACCCTAACCCTAACTGTAGCCCCAACCCTAGCTGTAGCCCCAACCCTAACTGTAGCCCCAACCCTAAATGTAGCCCCAACCCTAACTTTAGCCCCAATCCTAACCCTCACTTTAGCCCCAACCCTAACTGTAGCCCTAACCCTAACTTTAGCCCCAACCCTAACCCTAACTCTAACCCTAACCCTAATGGGAAAATGGATATAAATAAATTTTTTCAATTTTATTATTTTTCCCTAACTAAGGGGGTGATGAAGGGTTTGATTTACCGTATATACTCGAGTATAAGCCGACCCGAGTATAAGCCGACCCCCTTAATTTTGCCACAAAAAACTGGGAAAACTTATTGACTCGAGTATAAGCCTAGGGTAGAAAATGCAGCATTTACCGGTGAATTTCAAAAATAAAAATAGATGCTCCATACCGTTCATTATTGCCCCATAGATGCTCCATATACAACTGTGCTATATAGAATGCTCTGCACCGTTGATTATGGCCCCATAGATGCTCCTTATAATGCTGTGCCATATATGCTCTGCACCTTTGATTATGGCCCCATAGGTGCTCCTTATAATGCTGTGCCCCATATATGCTCTGCACCTTTATGGTCCCATAGGTGCTCCTTATAATGCTGTGCCATATATGCTCTGCACCTTTGATTATGGCCACATAGGTGCTCCTTATAATGCTGTGCCCCATATATGCTCTGCACCTTTATGGCCCCATAGGTGCTCCTTATAATGCTGTGCCCAATTTATGCTCTGCACCTTTATGGCCCCATAGGTGCTCCTTATAGTGCTGTGCCCCATATATGCTCTGCACCTTTATGGCCCCATAGGTGCCCCTTATAATGCTGTGCCCCATATATGCTCTGCACCTTTATGGCCCCATAGGTGCTCCTTATAATGCTGTGCCCCATTTATGCTCTGCACCTTTATGGCCCCATAGGTGCTCCTTATAATGCTGTGCCCCATATATGCTCTGCACCTTTATGGCCCCATAGGTGCTCCTTATAATGCTGTGCCCCATATATGCTCTGCACCTTTATGGCCCCATAGGTGCTCCTTATAATGCTGTGCCCCATATATGCTCTGCACCTTTATGGCCCCATAGGTGCTCCTTATAATGCTGTGCCCCATATATGCTCTGCACCTTTATGGCCCCATAGATGCTCCTTATAATGCTGTGCCCCATATATGCTCTGCACCTTTATGGCCCCATAGGTGCTCCTTATAATGCTGTGCCCCATATATGCTCTGCACCTTTATGGCCCCATAGATGCTCCTTATAATGCTGTGCCCCTTATATGCTCTGCACCTTTATGGCCCCATAGGTGCTCCTTAGAATGCTGCTGGTGCTGCCATAAAAAAAAATAAAAATCACATACTCACCTCTCTTCTCAGGACGCCGGCGCTTTCAATAATTACCTGCTCCTCTGCGGCTCCGTCTCCAGCACTGACGCTCAGCAGAGGGCGCGCACTGACTACGTCACAGCGCCCTCTAACCTGAGCGTCATTGCTAGAGGACGCTGCAGACGGAGCCGGAGCGAGGAGCAGGTAATTATAGCGCTGCGCTCCCCTTACCTGCTGCAGCGCGGTCCCTGCAGTCCCTGGCTTCTCCGACGCTGCAGCTTCTTCCTGTAATTGAGCGGTCACATGGCACCGATCATTTACAGCAATGAATATGCGGCTCCTCCCCTATGGGGGTGGAGCTGCCTATTCATTTCTGTAATGAGCGGTGCCATGTGACCGCTCAGTGCAGGAAGAATCTGCAGCGCCGGAGAAGCCAGGGACTGCAGGGACCGCGCCACAGCAGGTAAGTATGATTACACAGCCCCCGCTCCCCCTCCCCTGCTGACAACCGGGTATATGACTCGAGTATAAGCCGAGAGGGGGACTTTCAGCCCAAAAAAATGGGCTGAAAATCTCGGCTTATACTCGAGTATATACGGTACTTTTATTGCGGGTTTTTTAGCGGATTTTTATGATTGGCAGTTGTCATACACTAAAAGATGCTTTTTATTGCAAAAAATAGTTTTTGCATCTCCACATTTTGAGAGCTATAATTTTCCCATATTTTGGTCCACAGAGTCATGTGAGATCTTGTTTTTTGGGGGACGAGTTGACGTTTTTATTGGTACCATTTTCGAGCACGTGACTTTTTTGATCGCTTTTTATTCCAATTTTTGTGAGGCAGAATGACCAAAAACCAGCTATTCATGAATTTCTTCTTTTTTTTTTTTTGGAGGGAAGGGGGGGGAGGGGAGCGTTTTTACTGTTCCGCATTTGGTAAAATTGATAAAGCAGTTTTATTCTTCGGGTCAGTACAATTACGGCGATACCTCATTTATATATTTTTTTATGTTTTGGCGCTTTTATACGATAAAAACAATTTTATATAAAAAATAATTATTTTTGCATCACTTTATTCTGAGGATTATAACTTTTTTATTTTTTTGCTGATGATGCTGTATGGCAGCTCATTTTTTGCGGGACAAGATGAAGTTTTCAGCGGTACCATGTTTATTTATATCTGTTTTTTTGATCGCGTGTTATTCCACTTTTTGTTTGGCGGTATGATAATAAAGCGTTGTTTTTTGCCTCATTTTTTTTTACGGTGTTCACTGAAGGGGTTAACTAGTGGGACAGTTTTATAGGTTGGGTTGTTATGGACGCAGCGATACTAAATATGTGTACTTTTATTGTTTTTTTTTTTTAATTTAGATAAAGAAATGTATTTATTGAAACAATATATATACAGTGGGGCAAAAAAGTATTTAGTCAGTCAGCAATAGTGCAAGTTCCACCACTTAAAAAGATGAGAGGTGTCTGTAGTTTACATCATAGGTAGACCTCAACTATGGGAGACAAACTGAGAAAAAAAAAATCCAGAAAATCACATTGTCTGTTTTTTTATCATTTTATTTGCATATTATGGTGGAAAATAAGTATTTGGTCAGAAACAAAATTTCATCTCAATACTTTGTAATATATCCTTTGTTGGCAATGACAGAGGTCAAACGTTTTCTGTAAGTCTTCACAAGGTTGCCACACACTGTTGTTGGTATGTTGGCCCATTCCTCCATGCAGATCTCCTCTAGAGCAGTGATGTTTTTGGCTTTTCGCTTGGCAACACGGACTTTCAACTCCCTCCAAAGGTTTTCTATAGGGTTGAGATCTGGAGACTGGCTAGGCCACTCCAGGACCTTGAAATGCTTCTTATGAAGCCACTCCTTCATTGCCCTGGCGGTGTGCTTTGGATCATTGTCATGTTGAAAGACCCAGCCACGTTTCATCTTCAATGCCCTTGCTGATGGAAGGAGGTTTGCACTCAAAATCTCACGATACATGGCCCCATTCATTCTTTCATGTACCCGGATCAGTCGTTCTGGCCCCTTTGCAGAGAAACAGCCCCAAAGCATGATGTTTCCACCACCATGCTTTACAGTAGGTATGGTGTTTGATGGATGCAACTCAGTATTCTTTTTCCTCCAAACACGACAGGTTGTGATTCTACCAAACAGTTCCAGTTTGGTTTCATCAGACCATAGGACATTCTCCCAAAACTCCTCTGGATCATCGAAATGCTCTTTAGCAAACTTCAGACGGGCCCGGACATGTACTGGCTTAAGCAGTGGGACACGTCTGGCACTGCAGGATCTGAGTCCATGGTGGCGTAGTGTGTTACTTATGGTAGGCCTTGTTACATTGGTCCCAGCTCTCTGCAGTTCATTCACTAGGTCCCCCCGCGTGGTTCTGGGATTTTTGCTCACCGTTCTTGTGATGATTCTGACCCCACGGGGTGGGATTTTGCGTGGAGCCCCAGATCGAGGGAGATTATCAGTGGTCTTCTATGTCTTCCATTTTCTAATTATTGCTCCCACTGTTGATTTCTTCACTCCAAGCTGGTTGGCTATTGCAGATTCAGTCTTCCCAGCCTGGTGCAGGGCTACAATTTTGTTTCTGGTGTCCTTTGACAGCTCTTTGGTCTTCACCATAGTGGAGTTTGGAGTCAGACTGTTTGAGGGTGCGCACAGGTGTCTTTTTATACTGATAACAAGTTTAAACAGGTGCCATTACTACAGGTAATGAGTGGAGGAAAGAGGAGACTCTTAAAGAAGAAGTTACAGGTCTGTGAGAGCCAGAAATCTTGATTGTTTGTTTCTGACCAAATACTTATTTTCCACCATAATATGCAAATAAATTGATAAAAAAACAGACAATGTGATTTTCTGGATTTTTTTTTCTCAGTTTGTCTCCCATAGTTGAGGTCTACCTATGATGTAAATTACAGACGCCTCTCATCTTTTTAAGTGGTGGAACTTGCACTATTGCTGACTGACTAAATACTTTTTTGCCCCACTGTATATACGGTATAAATATATTTTTATTTATTTATTTAGGAATTATTTTTTTTTACACATGTAAATTTTTTTTTATAACATTGCCCCAGGGGGGGACATCACTATATATTATCAGATCGCTGATCTGACACTTTGCAGTTGCAGTGCACTGTGTCAGATCAGCAACCTGACAGACACTGCAGGGAGCCTTGCTGGCGCCTGCTGTGAGCAGGCGCTTGCAAGCCACCTCCATACAGAACCTGAAAGGAACCACACGGCCATTTTGGATCCGGGACCTGCAGGGAAGAGGAGGTAGGAGACCCTCTGAACAACAAAGATCTCATCGCGTTGTTCCGAGGGTCTCAGGGAAGCACGCAGGGAGCCCCCTCCCTGCATGATGCTTCCCTATGCCGCCGGAATGCTGCGATCATGTTTGATCGCAGTATTCCAGGGGTTAATGTGCTGGGAGGGGTCCGTGACCGCTCCTGGCACATAGTGCTGGATATCAGCTGTAATAATTAGCTGACACCCGGCAGTGATCAGCCGCGCTCTCCCCGTGAGTGCGGCCGATTGACTATGACGTACTATCCCGCCACTGGGAATTAAGTCCCAGGTCACCTCGACGGGATAGTACGTCATATGGGATTAAGGGGTTAAAGGGGTTTTCCCACGAATAAAGTTCATTTTAATCAAGATTTTAATCAATAGATCTGGTAATAATAATCAGTTCCACAATTGGATGTGTTTTAAAAAAAATGTCCCTGTGCCGAGATAATCTTATAAATGTGCCCCTGCTGTGTACTGTGTAATGGCTGTGTCTGACCGTACAGGGGCATGGTCTGATCATATCACAGCTCATAGGCAGGGGAGGAAGGAAAAGAGCATAGTGCCTATGGCTTGGACACCTTGCACATCTTAAAATACAATATCAATGGTGAATATTTCATAGAGGTTTAAGAACAACATGCACTGTCATCAAGACAATGTCGATTTTAGGGATGAAATTGCATATATCGGCAAGACAATGCTACACCACATACTGCATAATTTACAACAGCGTGGCTTCCCATAGGAAGAAATCAGGTGATGACTGTGAGCCCTCGCGGGCAGGGTCCTCCCTCCTTATGTACTCGTGTGCCTTGTTATCTGCTCATGTTTAATGTATTTGTCTATATTTGCCCCGTATTCACATGTAAAGCGCCATGGAATAAATGGCGCTATAAAAATGTATAATAATAATAATAATAATAATGACCTGGCCCCCTGCAGTCCAGACCTTTCACCAACAGAAAACTATTTGTGCACCATGAAATGAAAAATCTGTCAAAGAAGACCCAGGAGTGTGAACAGCTAGAATCCTCCATCAGATAAGAATGGGACAACGTTCCTCTACGAAATCTCAAACAATTGTCTCTCACTTCCCAGACTTCTACAGAGTGAAGTAAATTAAGAGAGGAGCTACACAATGGTAGACGTGGCCCTTGCTCCCATGAGTTTCCAAATGCGTTCATTTTTTCAAATAAAATGGGAAAACGTCTAACTTTCAACTTCTGATCTGTGCTCTTCTATGTTCTGTTGTGAACTAACTATGGCTGTATGAGATTTCTAAATTAACGCAATCTTGTTTTTTTCTTACATTTCACACGGCATCCCAACCACTTTGGAATTGGAGCCGTTCATCCAAACAAACTCAAGTGGATCAAAATAAAACTTGGACATTCACTGTTTTTTATGTGTTTTTGTAACCCTGTACCCATATTTAGCTGTAGAACATAGGTGTGTACAACGTAATGGGGCGATAAATATACTCTGATATAACAAGCAATATGGATTTTTTTAAGATGAAGACATTTAAATTGAATCAAAGCACCAAAGCGGGAATTTATATCAAGGAACATTTACATTTTCCCATAAATGCTCTCAATGACCATTGAATAGATTGGTATCTGCAGCTTTTCCACTTCATTATCTGTCAATAAACTTTACATGATTTCTGCTTCACTCACCCTCGAGCTGTCTGATATCCATCGGTATTTCGAATCGGCTAATGTGATTGGAAACACCCATCCTGCTTATTCCATAGGGGGTCACCTGTATGGGGGGTGGGTGACATGAGATTTATTACTTAGAATTTATTATATACATAATAATACATACAGTCTGATAGGATATTACTGCTAATGTTTCACGTAGTCACTATTTAGAGACATTTTGAGCCTATTGACCTTAATGTGTTGTATTACAAATCTTTGCAATTCAGAACATGGATGCCTTAAGACTGTCATGACCTTGTTCCTCTCAGCATATTGCTCTTTTAAGGTACCGTCACACTAAGCGACGCTGCAGCGATACCGACAACGATCCGGATCACTGCAGCGTCGCTGTTTGGTCGCTGGAGAGCTGTCACACAGGCAGCTCTCCAGCGACCAACTATGCCGGTAACCAGGGTAAACATCGGGTTACTAAGCGCAGGGCCGCGCTTAGTAACCCGATGTTTACCCTGGTTACCAGCGTAAAAGTAAAAAAAAACCAAACACTACATACTTACCTTCCGCTGTCTGTCCCTCTGCGCTCTGCTTCTCTGCCCTGTGTAAGCACAGCGGCCGGAAAGCACAGCGGTGACGTCACCGCGATTCATAGACGACATTTTCTTTATCTGGTCAGGCTCTATTAAGGAATGTCTGGAATTTCTGGACGTCCTCAATCATAACCCTTTCAATATTTTTTTGACTCACCAGTTTTCTTCTGTTACAGTGCAATTTTTGGATCTTGAGGTCAAATGTCAGAATGGCAAAATATCTACCTGCCTTTATCGCAAGCCTACAGCGGTGAATAGTCTGTTGGAATATCGCAGTTTCCATCTAAAACATACGAGGGATGGCATTCCGAGGGGACAATTCCACAGGGCACGACGAAACTGCACTGATGACGAGGATTTTCGAAGGGAGGCCCATGATCTTACAGAAAGATTCAGGAGGAGAAATTACCCCAAGAAATGTATCTCTCGGGCTTACCAGGGAGCAAGAACACAGACACAGGACACCTTGTTGGTTTCTACCAAGAAAGAACCGGACAAGTTTGTGCGCTTCATTACGGGATATCATACTCAGTGGAACCAGGTAAGGAACATCCTGAATAATCACTGGAGAATCCTGACTACTGAAACGCAAACAGCGCAGGTAGTCAGTCCACAACCCTTAGTGACTGCCAAAAGGGCTCCCAATTTTAGGGACATACTCACGAGGAGCCATTATTCCAGGCCCACTTACAAACTTAATCGTGGAATTGTCCTGAAAGGCTCTTTTCCATGTGGAAATTGCACGGTATGCACATACATGCACCCCACGCGGGACTCCTTCATCAATCCAACTGATCAGATGCCACATAGACTGAAGTCTTACATAAATTGTAAAACATTTAATGTCATCTATGCCATTATATGTACTTGCCCTCGTGTTTATGTAGGCCAGACCTCACAAGAACTGCGCCGGAGGATTCAGGGACACTTCTCTACGATCAATACAGCGGCAGCTGATAGACGTAAAGGTAAGACCCTTACTACGGTGGCGGCTCATTACTTGACTCACCATGCTGGGAGTTATGCCAATACAAGAGTGGTTGGTTTGGAACATCTGAGGACCTCTGACAGGGGCGGCACACTGCATAGGAAATTGCTACAGGTAGAATCCCGTTGGATCTACCTGCTTCGGCACCCCATGGAATTAATGAGGATCTCCTCTTTACAGGTTTTTTGGGATAACTCGGTTTTACTCCATCAGAACTCCTGTGGTGGTGATTGACGTTTGTGGTGGAATCATGCATCTCCCGATATCGTATTGACTGGAACTAATCTCCTCTGGTTGGAATATGGAGATTTGGAGAAAAATAGATGTATCTACAGAACTTCAGAGAAGAGGAAGGATTTTGGACCTAAATGGAACAGTTTTTTGATTTGAAAATTTTTTTTCCCCATTGGACCATGTGATACATGACGGGACATTGGAAATATATCTGTGCAGAGCTTGAATTGTGAATCCTATGTAATACCATATTATGAAATTTTATTAATATACATTGTTGGGATGTTATATATATACCTGTGAATAACTTGATGGAGCATGGTCTGAGAATATTAGTTTAATTTTATTTTTGTCATCTATGCATGTAGTGCTGTATGATATAGTAAACTTTGCATGTTTGATTATATTCATATTTACTTTATGTTTTAATACCATGATTCTTGTATGCCCTAACATGTATACATTCTTTTCTAGGACCTATTTTCGGGCTATATATTAACTGTATAGGGACAAGCTCTGCTTCTTTTTCCCTTTATGTGCGCCTAGTGCCTCTTTTTTTGGACGTCATGATTATACTCTCCCCTTTGTGCCCATGGATATTCTGACGGTTATGCATGGTAGAACTGTCACCATATCTGCTCCCGGGAGCTGCGCTGCTACAATATTTATGTTCCTTCAAGCTTTTTGCCTGTATCCATTCGCGCTGTTCTGACCTTCTATCGGCGCATGCGCAGTGTTCTATTCGGGACACCTTCATTTTCCCTTCTTCCCGACGTCATTTCCGGTTTTCCGGCTCCTGTCTTTTGTTAGCCACACACCGGACCTGACCCCACAGCTGATTATAAGGTATTTAAGGCGTTATTGGTGGTATGTGCACTACTTCCCCTGACGAAGCTGTCTTTGAACAGCGACACGCGTTGGGCTTCTCCTCCGGCCGCATTTGCCCTGTGATCATCCAGCCTCACAGCTTCCTGTAGCAGGGTTTGTCCTACGGTGCTCTCTTCAGCATTGTTTTCATCTTTATTCCACCCTGGGGGTTTGACCACGCTGGGCATATTTGCCTAAATATTTAGACATCTTCCCCCTTTTCTCTTTTTCTTGGGTGTTTAGGGCATTCCTTATTATTATTTGCTCATTTGAATCCATAGGGATCCTGCTGGAAGCCGCATACCATGGTGGGGCTGTGTATGTTATTAGGCCTGTATCTTCTTTGACTCTGTGTATATTTGCTATTATATGGTTGCATATAGTGTTTCTTTTCAATTTGGACTACATATAGCTATATTTACAATATTAAGTGTAGAGGATAGGGACACGTTGATAATATTTCATGTATGTTTCAATACTATATGCATTATTTGACACACAGTGTTCACAGGTACATCTGCACGGAGGTTATTATATGTGGTTTTAAATGTTTTTAATCATGTTTCCAATAAAGCTTATGTTATTTTTATTATAATTTTGGTGGTGTGCAGATGTTTTGGTGGCTCTTGCTTCTTGTGCTTTGTTCAGTATATATTATTAGCCATCAGTCTTGCACCCCTTCGTGTATTTTCATATAGGTGTGGTGCGCCAGCCATTTCATATGTTGCAGCAATTTTCAAGATTTGCCACAGATTCTGAATGGGATATACGGTAAGGTTGGACTTTGACTGGGCCATTCAAACACATGGATATGCTTTAATGAAAACCATTCCATCATAGCTACGCCATTATATTTAGGGTTGTTGTCATGCTGGAAGGTGAACCTGTGCCTCAGTCTCAAGTCTTTCGCATTCTCTAATAGGTTTTCCTCTAGGATTGACCTGCATTTAGCTCCACCCATCTTCCCATCAACTCTGACCAGCTTCCCTGTCCCTGCTGAAGAAAAGCATCTCCACAGCATGATGCTGCCACCACCATGCTTGACTGTGAGGATGGTGTTTTCAAGGTGATGTGTAGTGTTAGTTTTTAGCCACACATAGCATTTTGCATTTAGCTCCAAAAGTTCTACTTTCATCACTTCTGACAAGAGCACCTTCTTCCACATGCTAGCTGTGTCCCCTACATGGCTTTTTGCAAACTGTAACCGGGACTGCCTATGACTTGCTTTCAAAACTGCAGAAAGAAGACTCTGACACCAGGATAGGGTTAAGCTACAAAGCGTTTCAACAGAAATACCGTCTTCATCAGGTGGACATTTTAATGGTGACAATAAGGAGGCAGTATATAAATGAAAAACAACCAATCACAACACTGTTAAAATTACATATGCAAATTATTTATATAGCACAGCTTGTCACAATGTTCAGCCCTGAAGAGCTATTACAATGTATAGCCCTAAACAGCTATTGAGAACATATAAAAACATATGAGGTAGAAACCTATCACATCCTAAAAAAAAACACAATATAAAAAATAATCAAAATAGTGAAATAATTAAAAATAAAAATAAATAAAGAAAAAGAAAAATAAATAAAAGGAAACAATAGTTATCTGGTCACTTTATCTATCATGAGGTTCAGTCCTTCAGGTGCCAAAGTGCCGAGTTTAAAAATCCAAAAGCTTTATTTATTAAGCTACTAAAACGGTTAGCCACAGTGTCAGGTATATGATCAATAATTATTAATTTCAGAGATTGCAAATTTTTCTGATGCATTGTTAAAAAATGTTTGGATAACAATGCATCAGAAAAATTTGCAATCTCTGAAAGCAAGAGAGCCGAAACGCGCGATGGGGAGGACGCCATACAGGAGCCAGCCTGGGATCCATAGACTGATTGTAAGTGAACATCTATACTGATATCCAATCCTTCCTCCTTTATCATCATTTCTATTTTTTCACTCGCACCATTATCATTTTTGTCACTTTGTGATCTGGTATCACATCTATAAGTGTTTATGTGTTGATTATTGCTGGTTTTTGATTCTGATTTACTCAGGTTTTTCACATAGTAAAATTGTTTACTGTTGGTTGGTTACTTTTGGAGATTTACACTTACTTTATTTATACTGTCATATGTTTGATTGTTTATTGGTGTGATATAATGGTCTGATAGCTTATTGTCCACTCACGTTATTGAGTGTGATCCCTTAATATTTTCTTATAATTCTGTGGTTTATTTAATTACATACATAATACTTACCTCCTGATATGCGTCCCTGTTTTCTTATGAATATAATATATTTATACCATGTAAATTAAGGCACTGTGATCTATAAGTTATATTTGCACTGGTTTCTTTTTCCCTTTACATTGTTAATTTTACCAGAAATTTTATATTAATAAAAATTATTTTATATTGGACTTATGGTCGGTTTTGTGGTTCTCTTTTTGCTTTTAACATATTACACTGGTATGTGTATCAAAAGTAGGGCATGATCGCGGCGAGACCATGTAATTTTGGGGGCTTTTGTGTGGGGGGAAAAAAGTAACATTACTCGATCCTAAACACATGCATTTGACAACTACTTGTATTATTTATTTATTTACTTACGTTATTCTCACATTCCTGGAGATCACTTATCTTATAAGACATTGGTTGTTTCGCATATTTCTGCATTAGTTCTCGTAGACTCACCTGAGAATGGATAATTACCAAATGTAATGATTAAGATTCCAGAAGATATAACTTTGTATGCTACTTTAATATTTACTTACGGTAAATTAAAAATCATTTATACTTCTTATAGGTAATTTACATTGTAATTAATAAAAGTCTACACTGTGTAGAATCAGTATAATCACACTGATATTCAGGATATACAGTCCCATTGAAAATAATTATCAGTTTTTGCGCTTTTGCTCTTAAATCAGTTATGGACAAAGCCAGAATGAATGAATTACAGTATTTTAGACACATTCCTAGTGGGCCGTCATCATCTTTGGAACCCAATAGTCATCAGCACCCATCCTTTTTGATGACCATTTTGTTGTTCTAACCGAGAAGAGGCGGCTACAAGTTGAGTCGAAGAAAGTCAGTGGCTTAGATGTCCCTTCAACTCACTTAGATATTAGTGGAGAGGGCCATATCCATGTGCAGACAACTCTCCTATATGTGGTTGATGTGGTCCCGATTTAGAGGTAATGTTTAATAAAAAAATGACCTACGACTTAAATCAGTATTTAATTTTGAATTGATTTTTGTCCTATCATGTATAAGTCTGTATAGAAATATATATATATATATATATATATATATATATATATATATATATACTGTATATACTCGAGTATAAGCCGGGGTTTTTCAGCCCACTTTTTTGGGCTGAAAGTCCCCCTCTCGGCTTATACTCGAGTCATACCCAGGGGTCGGCAGGTGAGGGGGACAGGGAGCTGTCTAATTATACTCACCTGCTCCTGGCACGATCCCTGGTTTCCGGGCGCCGGCAGCTTCCTACTGTACTGAGCGGTCACATGGTACCGCTCATTACAGTAATGAATATGCGGCTCCACCTCCCATAGAGGTGGAGCCGCATATTCATTACTGTAATGTGCGGTAACGGTGACCACTCACTACAGGAAGAAGCTGCAGCATCGGGGAAGCAGGGACTGCACAGTGCCAGGAGCAGGTAAGTATAACGGGGAGGGGGAGCGCTGCACTGCACTGCACAATACTCACCTGCTCCTCATTTCGGCGCCGCTCCATCTTCAGCTGTGGCACTCAGGTCAGAGGGCGTGGTGACATAGTTAGTGCACGCCCTCAGCCTGAACACCAGTGCTGAAGATGGAGCGGCGCCGGAACGATCAGCACGTGAATATTGAAAGCGCCGGGGGCCTGAGTGACGGAGAGGTGAGTATGTGATTTTTTTTTTATCACAGCAAATGGGGCAAGTGTTTGTATGGAGCATCTATGGAGCCATAACAGCACTATATGGGGCCATAATGTTTGTGCAGCACTATATGGGGCCATAATGTTTGTGCAGCACTATATGGGGCCATATTGTTTGTGCAGCACTATATGGGGCCATAATGTTTGTGCAGCACTGTATGGGGCCATAACGTTTGTGCAGCATTATTTGGGGCCATAATGTTTGCGCAGCACTATATGGGGCCATAACGTTTGTGCAGCATTATATGGGCCATAACGTTTGTGCAGCATTATATGGGGCCATAACGTTTGTGCAGCACTATATGGGGCCATAACGTTTGTGCAGCATTATATGGGGCCATATTGATTGTGCAGCACTATATGGGGCCATAATGTTTGTGCAGCACTATAAGGGGCCATAACGTTTGTGCAGCACTATATGGGGCCATAATGTTTGTGCAGCATTATATGGGGCCATAACGTTTGTGCAGCACTATAACGGGCCATAACGTTTGTGCAGCACTATATGGGGCCATAACGTTTGTGCAGCATTATATGGGGCCAGAATGTTTGCGCAGCACTATATGGGGCCAGAATGTTTGTGCAGCACTATAAGGGGCCATAACATTTGTGCAGCACTATATGGGGCCATAACGTTTGTGCAGCACTATATGGGGCCATAATGTTTGTGCAGCACTATAAGGGGCCATAACGTGTGTGTAGCACTATATGGAGCAAGTGTCTGTATGGGGCCATAATCAATGTTTGTGCAGCACTATATGGGGCAAATATCTTTATGGAGCATCTTATGGGTCCATAATCAGCATTTGCGCAACATTATATTGGGCAAATATGTCTATGGAGCATCTTATGGGGCCATTATTAACCTTTATGCAGGATTATATGGGGAATATTTTAATATGGAGCATCTTATGGGGCCATAATTAACTTTATGGAGCATTATATGGGGCTCCTGATTCAATATGGATATTCAAAAACACTTAACCTACTGATGTCTCAATTAATTTTACTTTTATTGGTATCTATTTTTACTTTTGACATTTACCGGTAGCTGCTGCATTTCCCACCCTAGGCTTATATTCGAGTCATTAAGTTTTCCCAATTTTTTATGGCAAAATTGGGGGGGTCGGCTTATACTCGAGTATATACGGTGTATGTGTATATATAAATATATATACTGTATATAAAGTTGTGTTCAAAGGTTAACATACCCCAGCAGAATTTTTGCTTTCTTGGCTTTTTTTCAGAGAATATGAATGATAATAAGACCAAAACTTTTTCTCCACTGATGGTTAGTGGTTGGGTGAAGCCATTTATTGTCAAATTACTGTGTTTTCTCTTTTTAAATCATTATGAGAACCCAAGACATCCAAATGACCCTGATCAAAAGTTCACATACCCTATTTATTAATACCATGTATTGCCCCCTATAACATCAATGACAGCTTGAAGTCTTTAAGTAAATGATCATCATTACCTCTGGATCGTAGACTAGAGGACTGTAGCAACGCAAAGGTTCAGGTTCGTTGACTTTTTTCCCATGAGCACTTTTCTTTAACCTTTTCTTTTTCTTTTTGGTTTCGGAACTTGAGTTTTGTATTTCTGTCCTACTGTAATGGATGACACTTAATCTCACAATTTTGCAGGAGGAAGTCTGGCATATGCAACTATTTTAGAAGATTAAAATCCTGACAGCATTTGAGTGAACAATTGAGTTTGAGTCTCGTAAAGGGTAAAGTATTCAATGTAATACCAATTTGCCAGAAATAGAATAGGATTTTCTTTGTAGCCACTCACTGCCATAGATGGAGGATGAAGGTTCAGAACTTCAAGACCCTCTTAACTCAGAGCATTTTTCAAAACTAGACAACTTATTTTTTTGTTTGTTCTTTTTCCTACATAAACGACCTGATTTTATCCATGAAACAATTGAGTAAGGGACAATAGGTAATCCCTAAACGTGTTAACAGTACATGTGAAAGAATATGTTATATATTTTTAAGTCACCGATGGTTAATTAAATTCCTTTACTGAAACATCATCATACGCTACCGGCTCTAGGTAACAACAAATGCATCGTGTAATTTCTACAATGTTTCCCCAATGTAATTGTATTACCGTATGGAGAATTCTCTTCTAACAGAGTTCACTTTATCTATCTTGTCAAGGTAATGACAACCATCAAGAGCCAAGTTACCATGGTAATTGCCTATTATAATGAACCACCATTGAAAGAGATTTTCAATTTTAGGGTCAATGTCACGTACACTTGTTTCCTTTCATATTCTCAGTACCTTTTAGACAGAGAACTTGCAGTGAAGGTCTTAGCTTTGTTTCCAGGGGCCATTTTATGACCTAGAAGATATGTAAGTTTTTGTTAGTATAAAATTTAGGATTAAATGTATAGTAGAATCTAAAACACGTAAAGGATTATTCACATGCACATATATAATTTCTGTATGTCACTTTATTTTCTTACCAAAGCTAGAAATTAAAAGAAACTGAGGAGAGAGTCCTGTTCAGGCTCCTGCTCTATGTGCTCCACTAGATTTGGTGCAACAGTATAACACATGGATGGCCCAAATGTTAAAAAAATATATATATTTGTTGTACTCTGCATTTTCCACCCTTACCCAGATTTCTGACTAAATTCTAAAGAATTATGGGATCTTCACATTTAACCATAAAAAGAACGTTTGGGCTTTCTCTCAGGAAGAAAGAGTGAATGGAGTACAGCAGGGCTGTGTGGTATTACAAACACCTCTGCATATGCAGCTCTCATCCCATGGCACTGTCATCTCTGCTCTACTCTTTTTACCCCCACACTGGCAGTGCTGTGAGATGAGAGCTGCAGATGTAGAGATGTATGTAACGACACAAAGCTCTGCTCTACTCCTCACATCACTTGTAATAACTGTAGGTACCCCATTATGCATATATCACCATTCTAAGCATGTCCCCTCCAATCTCTATCTAATCTCCAGCTACCATTGGAATTATCCTGCTGAAGTTAGAGTGATCCTGGTTTTTCATCAAGTGCCGATGCTTTCATCTGGCTTCCTGCCAGCATAGCTCTGCATTGCTTCCAGCACTGATATTGAGTGGAAATTTACCTTTAGAGCTTTATACCTGTGATCCAAATAAATTCTGGAACAAATGAGAAACAAAGTAATTGAGATCTATGAGTCTGGAAAAGGTTATAAAACCATTACTCATGCTTTGCTTCTTCAATGAACTACAGTGAGAGTCATTATCCACAAATGGCAAAAACATGGAACAGTTTCCAGGACTGGCCATTCAACCAAAATTACCCCAAGATCCAAGACGTCAACAAGAGACCCCAATACAACATCCAAAGAACTGCAGGCCTCACTTGCCTCAGTTAAGGTCATTGTTCATGATTCCACCATAAAAAAAAGACTGGGTAAAAATGGCCTGCATGGCAAGATGAAAACCAATGCTGATCAATAAGAACATAAAGGCTTGTCTCAGTTTTGCCAGAAAACATCTTGATGATCCCCAAGACTTTTGGGAGAGTACTTTGTGAACTGACGAGACAAAAGTTGAACATTTTGGAAGGTGTATGTCCCATTACATCTGGCTTAGAAGTAACACAGCATTTCAGAAAATGAACATTGCACCAACAGTAAATAATGGTATTGGTAGTGTGATGGTCTAGGGCTGTTTTGCTGCTTCAGGACCTCGAAGACTTGTTGTGGCAAATGGAACCATTAATTCTGCTGTCTACCAAAAAATCATGTCCGGTCATCTATTCGTGACCTCAAGCTGAAGCGCACTTGGATTATGCAGCAGGACAATGATCCAAAACACAATAGCATGTCCACCTCTGAAAGGCTTAAAAAACTAAATTAAAGGTACTGTTACAATAAACGACTTACCAACGATCACGACCAGCGATACGACCTGGCCGTGATCGTTGGTAAGTCGTTGTGTGGTCACTGGGGAGCTGTCACACAGACAGCTCTCTCCAGCGACCAACGATCAGGGGAATGACTTCGGCATCGTTGAAACTGTCTTCAACGATGCCGAAGTCCCCGGGTAACCAGGGCAAACATCGGGTTACTAAGCGCAGGGCCGCGCTTAGTAACCTGATATTTACCCTGGTTACCATTGTAAAAGTAAAAAAAATAAAACAGTAACTACTCACATTCCGATGTCTGTCACGGCCCCGCCGTCTGCTTCCCGCACTGATTGTGTCAGCGCCGGCCGTAAAGCAGAGCCCAGCGGGTGATCAGCGACCAAAAAAAGGTCCTGATCATTCCCCAGCGACCAACGATCTCCCAGCAGGGGCTTGATCGTTGGTCGCTGTCACACATAACGAGATCGTTAGCGGGATCGTTGCTACGTCACAAAAAGCGTGACGTTGCAAAGATATCGTTAACGAAATCGTTATGTGTGAAGGTACCTTAAGACTTTGTAGTGGCCCAGTCAAAGTCCTGACCTTAATCCAATTAAGATGCTGTGGCATGATCTTAAAAAGGCAGCTCATGCTCGGAAACCCTCCAATGTGGCTGAATTACTACAATTCTGCAAAGATGAGTGGGCCAAAATTTCTCCAGAGCATTGTAAAAAGACTCACTGCCAGGTATCGCAAATGCTTGATTGCAGCTATTGCTGCTAAGGGTGGCCCAGTTATTAGGTTTAGGGGGCGAATACTTTTTCACACAAAGCCCTGTAGATTCTTCACTTTCATGATATCATGCCTTTTGCTATCAAAAAGAGACACAATGTCCAGCTGCACATACCTGTTTTTAAAGACAAACAACTTCACTTCAAGGAGCTAGATTTCCCACCACTTCCTGCCCCAGATACTTAAAGGGATTATCCTCTACTTGGACAGCCCCTTAAACACTGCCCCATGTAAAACATACACTCACCTCACGGACATGTTCCAACAATGTCTGCAGTGTGCTGATAGCTGCACACTTTGCTGGGATGTAACAGTCCGGTCTTAAGGAAGTGTGAAAACTGCAGCCAATCAGCTGCCACTGATTGTGTCACGTGACTGCTGCCACCATCAGCAGTCCCCTGATTGACTGCAGCACTAATGTGTCATGATGTCACGTGACGTGACAATCGGCATACACAGAGCTGACATCCCTGGAACGGTGAAAGCCCAGAAGGTATTTGGGTTTTTGTTTTTTACATAAGGGACTATAGCATTTAAGATGGAGTTGTCCAAGTAGAGGATAATCCCTTTAAGTATCTGAGGCAGGAAGTGGTTTGAAACCTAGTTTCTTGGAGTGGATTTGTTCGTCTTTAAAGACAGTTATGTAAAGCTTTAAAGCTGGAATTGCCACCCCATTCATTACTGACCCACTGCCAAACTGGTCATGCTGAAGGATGTTGCAGGCAGCAGATCGCTCTCCACGGCATCTCCAGACTCTGTCACGTCTGTCACATGTGCTCAGTGTGAACCTGCTTTCATCTGTGAAGAGCACAGGGTGCCAGTGGCAAATTTGCCAATCCTGGTGTTCTGTGGCAAATGCCAAGCATCCTGCACGGTGTTGGACTGTGAGCACAACCCCCATCTGTGGACGTCGGGCACTCAGACCATCGTCATGGAGTCGGTTTCTAACCGTTTGTGCAGACATGCACATTTGTGGCCTGCTGGAGGTAATTTTGCAGGGCTCTGGCAGTGCTCCTCCTGTTCCTCCTTGCACAAAGGCTGAGGTAGCGGTCCTGCTGCTGGGTTGTTGCCCTCCGACAGCCCTCTCTATGTCTCCTGGTGTACTGGCCTGTCTACTGGTAGCGCCTCCAGCCTCTGGACGCTACGCTGACAGACACAGCAAACCTTCTTGCCACAGCTCACATTGATGTGCCATCCTGGATGAGCTGCACTACCTGAGCCACTTGTGTGGGTTGTAGAGTCCGTCTCATGCTACCACAAGTGTGAAAGCACAACCAACATTCAAAAGTGACCAAAACATCAGCCAGAAAGCATTGGTACTGAGATGTGGTCTGTGGTCCCCACCTGCAGAACCACTCCTTTATTGAGTGTGTTGATAATTGCCTATAATTTCCATCTGTTGTCTTCCATTTGCACAACCGCATGTGAAATTGATTGTCAAACAGTGTTGCTTCCTAAGTGGACAGTTTGATTTCACAGAAGTTTGATTTACTTGGAGTTATATTCTGTTATTTAACTGTTCCCTTTATTTTTTTGAGCAGTGTACATTTATTGAGGGGTCTAGTTTCCAAAATAGTGTCACTTGTGGGGGATTTTCACTGTTTAGGCACATCAGGGGCTCTCCAAACACAACAATTGTTCCAGCAAATTTTGCATTCAAAAAGACAAATGACGCTCCTTCCCTTCCGAGCTCTGCCGTGCGCCCAAAGAGTGGTTTTCTCCCTCATACGGGTTATCAGCATGCTCAGGAGAAATTACACAATACATTTTGGGGTCCATTTTTTCCTGTTACTCTTGTCAAAATAATAAAAAAAAATTAATATAAAGTAATTTTTTTGTGAAAAAAAGTTAACTATTCTTTTTTTTTCCATATTCCAAAAATTCCTGTAAAGCACCTGAAGGGTTAATAAGCTTCTTGAATGTGGTTTTGAGCACCTTGAGGGGTGCAGTTTTTAAAACGCTGTCACTTTTGTGTATCGTCTATCATATAGACCCCTCAGAGGGACTTCAAATGTGAGGTGGTCCCTAAAAAAAATGGTTTTGTAAATTTTGTTGTAAAAATGAGAAATCGCTGGTCACATTTTAACCCTTATAACTTCCTAACAAAAAAAAATTTGGTTCCAAAATTGTGCCCATGTAAAGTAGACATGTTGGAGATGCTATTTATTAACTATGTATCTGTGATTTAAAGGCATGAAAACTGAAAGTTGGAAAAAAATCCAAATTTTTGCCAAATTTCAGTTTTTTCACAAATAAACGCAAGTCACATCAAATAAATTTTACAACCATCATGAACTACAATATGTAAAAACATTCTCAGAATCATCGGGATCCGTTGAAGCATTCTAGAGTTACTACCTCATAAAGTGACAGTGGTCAGAATTCTAAATATTGACCTGGTCATTAACGTGCAAACCACCTTCGGGGTAAAGTGGTTAATAACAATTTTTGAAATAAAATTCTGCTTTACAGCTTTGGTTCATGAGCATCACGTCATAAAAATCATAGGTTACCTCTAAACTGAAGATTTGTGGATTGACTTTTCCTGCAGAATTATGTTTGAGGTATCAGGATTGATGGATACTATTGTATAAATTGGCTTTGATGACAAGATTTATGGCGATGGAAAATACAATAAATGTGAGGATTCCTCTATACCATCCCCCAGCTCAAGGCTTGTTTGTTGCATGATTCATACTGAGAGCGTTCCAGTAATGGAATGTGTAATCTGTCAATAAAGGTCAACGCAGCTAGTAACAATGGATCACCTTGTACAAAAGAGAAGGATTTTCATCTGATCACATGAATCTAATATTCATTTAATATTATGTTCTATACAATTCCATAGATTACGTGAAACATCACTTTAGAAGATAGGATATGGGATAAAATTAGCAACCATATACATGGCATACATTAACTCTTCGTGCTGTGATTGCCACGGTGTTAAATGTGGAGGTCATTGAATATCTAAGATTACCTATTTGCACATAGATATTGTCTAGAAGCATAGACAAAAGTGTGTGAATGTATTTATAGAAAACCAGAGGCATATAGAGGTTCAATGGATGACTCATGCAGTCCTATGAAATTACCATTATTGTTCTGCAATTTCAACCTCCTCATTGCCTATTATTACTCCACTGTATAAATAAGCTCATATTGTCCCCTTGAACATGATAAACATTATGGTATCTCTTGAGAAAGCTGTAGGCGAAACACTTATCAGGGTCTTGGGCAGTGGGTGTCACGTAGTCTACTGATATGATGGGTATAATGCTTGAGGTCCTCTTTTCTTTTGGTCATGTGTTCATAATTATATTCATAGTGGTAGAGTGGTTAGCTATAGCCGTTAAAGTGCATATGTATTATTAAAGGGAGTCTGTCACTAGGATCATCCCTTCCAAGTCGTCCACATGGGCACGCAGTTCATAGGAAGCTGATTAAAATGATAACTTCATATCTGTGATCTGATGTCTTATTCCACATTTTCCTTATTTTCAACTGAGCTGTTCAGAACTATGGGCCGGGCACTGATCTGAATGTTTATCCACCTTCAGAGATTATTTTAAACTAGATGGAGGCCCAGATGGGGGCAGGCTTTGTAGCGTTGAGAATCTCTCCCTCCATGTGCTCACAGCTCCTGGGCAGGGGAGGAAGCAAAAGACAATACTGACATTACAGCAGGAAATCACAGAGGATACATTTTGTGAGGTACAGGGGCGGACCTACCGCGATATTTACCCTGGTTACCAGTGAACACATCGCTGGATCAGCGTCACACACGCAGATTCAGCGATGTCAGCGGGTGATCAGCGACCAAAAAAAGGTCTTGATCATTCCCAGTGACCAACGATCTCCCAGCAGGGGCCTGATTGTTGGTTGCTGTCACGTATAACGATTTCGTTAATGATATCGTTGCGACGTCACAAAAAGCAACGATATCGTTAACGAAATCGTTATGTAACATAGTAACATAGTAACATAGTTAGTAAAGCCGAAAAAAGACATTTGTCCATCCAGTTCAGCCTATATTCCATCATAATAAATACCCAGATCTACGTCCTTCTACAGAACCTAATTGTATGATACAATATTGTTCTGCTCCAGGAAGACATCCAGGCCTCTCTTGAACCCCTCGACTGAGTTCGCCATCACCACCTCCTCAGGCAAGCAATTCCAGATTCTCACTGCCCTAACAGTAAAGAATCCTCTTCTATGTTGGTGGAAAAACCTTCTCTCCTCCAGACGCAAAGAATGCCCCCTTGTGCCCGTCACCTTCCTTGGTATAAACAGATCCTCAGCGAGATATTTGTATTGTCCCCTTATATACTTATACATGGTTATTAGATCGCCCCTCAGTCGTCTTTTTTCTAGACTAAATAATCCTAATTTCGCTAATCTATCTGGGTATTGTAGTTCTCCCATCCCCTTTATTAATTTTGTTGCCCTCCTTTGTACTCTCTCTAGTTCCATTATATCCTTCCTGAGCACCGGTGCCCAAAACTGGACACAGTACTCCATGTGCGGTCTAACTAGGGATTTGTACAGAGGCAGTATAATGCTCTCACCATGTGTATCCAGACCTCTCTTAATGCACCCCATGATCCTGTTTGCCTTGGCAGCTGCTGCCTGGCACTGGCTGCTCCAGGTAAGTTTATCATTAACTAGGATCCCCAAGTCCTTCTCCCTGTCAGATTTACCCAGTGGTTTCCCGTTCAGTGTGTAATGGTGATATTGATTCCCTCTTCCCATGTGTATAACCTTACATTTATCATTGATAAACCTCATCTGCCACCTTTCAGCCCAAGTTTCCAACTTATCCAGATCCATCTGTAGCAGAATACTATCTTCTCTTGTATTAACTGCTTTACATAGTTTTGTATCATCTGCAAATATCGATATTTTACTGTGTAAACCTTCTACCAGATCATTAATGAATATGTTGAAGAGAACAGGTCCCAATACTGACCCCTGCGGTACCCCACTGGTCACAGCGACCCAGTTAGCGACTATACCATTTATAACCACCCTCTGCTTTCTATCACTAAGCCAGTTACTAACCCATTTACACACATTTTCCCCCAGACCAAGCATTCTCATTTTGTGTACCAACCTCTTGTGCGGCACGGTATCAAACGCTTTGGAAAAATCGAGATATACCACGTCCAATGACTCACCGTGGTCCAGCCTATAGCTTACCTCTTCATAAAAACTGATTAGATTGGTTTGACAGGAGCGATTTCTCATAAACCCATGCTGATATGGAGTTAAACAGTTATTCTCATTGAGATAATCCAGAATAACATCCCTCAGAAACCCTTCAAATATTTTACCAACAATAGAGGTTAGACTTACTGGCCTATAATTTCCAGGTTCACTTTTAGAGCCCTTTTTGAATATTGGCACCACATTTGCTATGCGCCAGTCCTGCGGAACAGACCCTGTCGCTATAGAGTCACTAAAAATAAGAAATAATGGTTTATCTATTACATTACTTAGTTCTCTTAGTACTCGTGGGTGTATGCCATCCGGACCCGGAGATTTATCTATTTTAATCTTATTTAGCCGGTTTCGCACCTCTTCTTGGGTTAGATTGGTGACCCTTAATATAGGGTTTTCATTGTTTCTTGGGATTTCACATGTGTGAAGGTATCTTTCGCTGAAGCTGCAGCAATAAGTCACAGTGATCCTCACCCTGCACTGTGTGACCCTGAGCCCGGCTCCAGGACATCCCACATTATATATCAGATATATATTATAATTTGAGTTCCTGCAGCCTGGTCAGTGCTCAGTGCGTGTAACACTATATATGTGCACATAGTACAGTGGTGCCAATATACAGTATGGAGCATCATGTGTGTCCATTATACAGTATGGAGCATCATGTGCAGTCATTATACAGTATGGAGCATCATGTGCAGTCATTATACAGTATGAAGCATCATGTGCAGCCAATATACAGTATGGAGCATCATGTGGGGTCATTACACAGTATGGAGCATCATATGCGGTCATTATACAGTATGGAGCATCATGTGCAGTCATTATACAGTATGGAGCATCATGTGCAGTCATTATACAGTATGGAGCATCATGTGCGGCCAATATACAGTATGGAGCATCATGTGCGGTCATTATACAGTATGGAGCATCATGTGCAGTCATTATACAGTATGGAGCATCATGTGGGGCCATTATACAGTATGGAGCATCATGTGCAGCCAATATACAGTATGGAGCATCATGTGGGGTCATTATACAGTATGGAGCATCATATGCGGTCATTATACAGTATGGAGCATCATGTGCAGTCATTATACAGTATGGAGCATCATGTGCGGCCAATATACAGTATGGAGCATCATGTGCAGCCAATATACAGTATGGAGCATCATGTGCGGTTATTATACAGTATGGAGCATCATGTGGGGCCATTTATCTTTGTGTGTATAGCCCATTCACTATCTCCATCTACCCCCCACTCCCTGAAGATGGCTGGACCATCATAGTAAATACATAATTGTAAATACACACCTGTACTTCGTATCTCCCCACCTCATTGTAGATTGTAAGCTCTCACGGGCAGGGTCGTCTTATTTTGCTTTATTACTGTATTGTTAACATTGTTACCCATGACTGTTGTGTTTGAAACTGTTGAACTGTAAAGCGCTGCGGAATATGTTGGCGCTATATAAATAAAGATTATTATTATTATTCAGTATGGAGCACTGTGGGGCTATTATACAGTATTGAGCATCATATGGGGCCATTATACAGTATGGAGCACTGTGTGGCCATATTTTTTTGTTTATACTTATTCTTTATGAAACAGTGTGATCAGCAGTGCTAAATGGGTGTGGTCGGGACGTGGATATGGGTGTAACTAGTTATGAATGGGTGTGGCCAGAGGCATGGCCTAAAATTTGCCGCGTCCCTCTTTCCCATCTTCAAAAGTTGGGAGGTATGATGCTTGTCAGGGAGGGGGGCCCAGACACATTTCTTGCACAGGGGCCCAAAGCTGTCAGTGTCCGCCTCTGGTGAGGTAAAATATTTTTTTAAAAACAGTGAAATATTTTACCTAACAAAATGAATCTTCTGTGATCCCCTGCTGATATGTCAGTATTGTCTTTTGCTTCCTCCCCTGCCCAGGAGATGTAGTATGCTCTGTACATAGTAAGACACAGTCAATTTTAAAAATGAACTTTCGTTTGTGGGAAAACCCCTTTAATGTGACCGGCTTCCTCTGCCTGTAGACATGTCGCGTATCTGCCGCTGGGATTCACACAGGCGCAGTAAATCAGGTCGTCACCATCTTTGCGCAGATAGCGGTGGTCACATTAAAATTGCGCATGTGCTCCTCCTGTACAAAGATGGCAGCAGTCAGTGAATTATTCGGCTGATCCTGGCGGCGGCGTGTTCGCGACGGTGTTCTGCTGGTGGTACTGTGCAAGAGGCTGCGTGAGTGTGTGTGTGGTACGTACGGCGTAGAGTGGGTGTATGTGTGGTGCGACGGTGTTCCACTGATGGTACCGCGCAATAGGTTGGAACCAGCAGCAGTTTCCATATTGAGACACCCATCACTTGCGTGTCCAAATATGGCGGTCGGTGAACTTCCTCCGCTTGGAATTCTGGGATACGGTGACATCTGGACGGAACAGGATGTGAAGACATTACAAGGCTACTATATAAATAGATGAGAGGGTGTTGCCATTACCATCCCTTTAAAGATAACTCTCTGTTTTGTGATTAATATATTTTGTATCACCTTTTTGATTTTTACCTCGACTTTGATGAAAGTGGCATTACATTTTCTGATGGTTTTAACCCCTTCACCCCTAAGCCTGTTTTCATCTTCCTGACCAGGCAAATTTTTTCAATTCTGACCAGTTTCACTTTATGAGGTAATAACTCTGGAACGCTTCAATGAATTCCAGTGATTCTGTGACTTTTTTCATGACATAATAGTACTTGTTTCCAAACTTTTCATTTTTATGCCATTAAACCAGAGAGTTACAGTGGGAAAAATAAGTATTTGATACACTGCCGATTTTGCAAGTTTTCTCACCTACAAGGAATAGAAAAGTCAGTAATTTTTTCCCCCACCATGCTTCATGGTTGGGACGGTGTTCTTTGGGTTGTACTCATCCATCTTCCTCCTCCAAGCACGGCGAGTAGAGTTAATACCAAAATGATCTATTTTGGTCTCATCGGAATACATGACCTTCTCCCATTCCTTCTCTAGATCTTCCAGATGGTCATTGACAAACTTCAAACAGGCCTGGACATGTGCTGGCATGAGCAGGGGGACCTTGACGGTGTAGTGTATTACTAATGTAATGTATGAGACTGAGGTCCCAGCTATCTTCCTGTCATTGACCAGGTCCTCCCATGTAGGTCTGGGATGATTCCTGACATTTCTCAGAATCATCTTTACCCCACAAGGCGAGATCTTGCATGGAACCCCAGACAGAGGAAGACTGACAGCCATCTTGTGTTTCTTCCATTTTCAAATAATTGTGCCAACAGTTATTGCCTTTTCACCAAGGCGATTGCCTATTATCCCAGCCTTTTGCAGGTTTACAATTTTGTCCCTCATGTCCTTAGATAGCTCTTTGGTCTTGGCTATGGTGGAGAGGTTGAAGTGTGATTAAGTCTGTGGACAGGTTTCACTTATACGGTAACAAGTTCAAACAGGTGCAATTAATACAGGTAATGAGTAACAGGGCTTCTTAAAGAAAAACTAACAGGTCTGTGAGCCAGAATTCTTGCTGGTTGGTAGGTAATTACTTATATCATGCAATTTAATTATTTAAAAATCATACAATGTGATTTTCAGGTTTTTATTTTTAGATTCTGTCTCTCACAGTTGAAGTGCACCAACGATAAAAATTGCAGACCTCTCCATTCTATAGGTGGAAAAACTTGCAAAATCGGCAGTGTATCAAATACTTATTTTCAGCACTTTATGTCACACAAAATAATTAATAAAAAACATGTCTCACATGTCTAATTTACATTTAGCACAATTTTTTAAATTTATTTTTTTGTTAGGAAGTTACAAGGGTTAAAAGTTGATCAGCAAATTCTCAATTTTTTCAGCAAAATTTACAAGGACCACATCAAATTTGAAGTGACTTTATAATGATAAAAAAATAACCAAAATTGCCACCATTCTAAAAACTGCTCCTCTCAAAGTCCTCAAAACCACATTCAAAAATTGTATTAACCCTTCAGGTGCTTCACATGAATTAATGCAATGTGCAAGGGAAAAAAATGACATTTCCTTTTTTTTTTTTTTTTAATTTACAAAAATGTTACTTTAGCCACAATTTTTTTTATATTTTACTTTCACAAGGGTAATAGGAGAATATTGACCCCAAAACTTGCTGTGCAATGTCTTTTGAGTACTTTGATACTCCATATATGGGGAAAAGTTACTGTTTGTGCGCACGGCAGGGCTCGGAAGGGAAGGAGCACCATTTGACTTTTGAAAAGCAAAATTGGCTGGAATTGAGAGCAGACATCATGTCACGTTTGGAGAGCCCCTGATGTGCCTAAATAGTGGAAACCATCCACAAGTGACCCCATTTTGAAAACTAGACCTCTCAAGGAATTTATCTAGATGTGTGGTGTTCACCTTGAACGCCCAGGTGCTTCACTGAAATTTTATAACACTGAGACGTGAAAAAAAAAATCACATTTTTCCACAATGATATTCTTTTTGTTCCCAAATCTTTCATTTTCACAAGGGTAACAAAAGAAAATGGACCCCAATAATTGTTGCGCAAGTACACAGATACCCAATATATGGAGGAAAACTATAGTTTTGGGCGACCGGCAGGGCTCAGAAGGGAAGCAGTGATGGTTTGGAGCGCAGACTTTTATAGAATGGGTTGTGCGCACCATGTCGGGGACTCATGTTTGGAGAGCCCCTGATGTGCCTAAACAATGGAAATCCCCAACATTTTTCCCTATTTTGGAAACTGGACCCCCCGAGAAACTTATCTAGAGGCATAGTTTTAGTAATAGTAACATAGTAACATAGTAACATAGTTAGTAAGGCCGAAAAAAGACATTTGTCCATCCAGTTCAGCCTATATTCCATCATAATAAATCCCCAGATCTACGTCCTTCTACAGAACCTAATAATTGTATGATACAATATTGTTCTGCTCCAGGAAGACATCCAGGCCTCTCTTGAACCCCTCGACTGAGTTCGCCATCACCACCTCCTCAGGCAAGCAATTCCAGATTCTCACTGCCCTAACAGTAAAGAATCCTCTTCTATGTTGGTGGAAAAACCTTCTCTCCTCCAGACGCAAAGATTATATGATTAATGATTATAAAGATTTTGTTTTTACTAGTGTATGAATTTATAATGTGATGTTGTGTATAAAATGTGCAGAGTACATCAGATTATAAAAGTGTTTAGTATCAACAGGGTAAAACCAAATGTTATTAATTTGTGGACATGTAGTACACTTTGATGCAATCTTTAATGCAAAGGCCACGTTTCTCAGGGCAGGTTTCACACTGGTAAATTGTGTCTTCTCATATTTCCCTCTTGGAGTATACTCTGCACCTTTTTTGTGATCTTCCCTTCTTTGCTGTATGGGGAACATCTCCGGGAAAATGTTGACCTGGTACGATATGGGCATCATCAGTTTCAGAAGTGCTGGGACCTTCGCATTTCTGAGTGCCAAACATTAGGGCTTTGGCTACCTCCTGAAGCTGAATGAAGGGCACCGTATTACCTGCAGATCAAAACAGCATGAAAGCATTGTACAGTGCCATCTGTACAATGTGCACGGACCATTTTTGCACCATACTTTAGCTTTTCGCATGGCACTGTATGATTTGAGGACCTGATCTGAGAGATCTACCCCCCACTTATTATAATCCAAGATACAATCTGGCTTTGGGACTCGTGTTGTGTTACCTCAGACAGTGACAGGGGAGATGTTGTCACTGTGTATGGTGGTCAAGATTGGGACTTCCCTGTTGTCCTTATACATGACCATCAGCATGTTGTCGCTGTATTGGGCTCTGCTTTTGTTCTTCCTCAACAGTTGCCCAATTAGCGGCTTTGAGAGGCCTCGCTGATTTTTTGCATGGTGCCACATGCAACTGCACCTCTGACAGAGAGGTGTTATGACCTGGTGGTTAGGAGCACCCGGAATGACCTGATAGTTAAACCACATACAGGACGAGCTCAGGAATGTGGGAACTCTGCTGACCGCAAGCCCTAATCCTATCACACACACTAGAAATAGCCGTGGAGCGCTCCTGACCAGACCCTAGGCGCCTCGTCACAGCCTAAGAGCTATCTAGCCCTAGAGATGGAAAATAAAGCCTACCTTGCCTCAGAGAAATTCCCCAAAGGTAGAGGAAGCCCCCCACATATATTGACTGTGAGTAAAGATGAAAGTCACAAACGCAGAAATGAAACAGGTTTCAGCAAAGGGAGGCCAGACTTACTAAATAGACAGAGGATAGGAAAGGTAACTTTGTGATCAGCACAAAAACCTGCAAAAGACCACGCAGAGTGTGCAAAAAAGACCTCCGCACCGACTCACGGTGAGAAGGGGCCACTCTGCATCCCAGAGCTTCCAGCTAGCAAGACAAAATCATGATAACCAGCTGGACAAATAATGACTATCAGGAACTTAGCTTCTGCAGGAGAAGGCAGGTCACCAGAGAGATCCAGGAGCGAACTGAACAAATGCAAAAACATTGACAGCTGGCATGGAGTAACGATCTGAGAGGAGTTAAATAGAGCAGCCAACCAAAGGATAAACCACGTCACCTGTGTATGGAACCTCAGAAGCAGCAGCTTCACTCATAGCCACCAGAGGGAGCCCATCGACAGAACTCGCCGAAGTACCATTCACGACCACAGGAGGGAGCCCGACAACAGAATTCACAACAGAGAGGGTCTTGAAGAGTGGGACACTAGTGTAACAGTTATCTACATCGAGGTGATAACCCTTATCCAGCAGTGGGTGAAACAATTCCCACACAATGTTCCCATTCACTCCCATGACAGGGGGCCGCTCTGGGTGTCCTTTCCTTCGTAGACCTTTTTCTGCTGCATTTACAGAGGTTCATCTGGCTTATGAGAACGTGGGATTTTGGGTGAAAAATTGGTGGGCAATAATTTGAAAAAGTCAATTTCAGTGAGGCCTGTGAGGTCAAATTAGATTTCCGAGCTGCCGATGAAATCCGGAATAACAGGCTTATCATTTTCGGGGAAGGCGTCCATATGGGATTGCTTGCTGTAGGGGTTGCCTGGGTGCTAGGGTGCCTTGCAGGGGGTCCTTCCTCACTAGATGAGGAGGAGGAAAAGAAATAAAGGAGAGTGGGATCTTCCTCACTGCCTGAATTCGTGTCTGAGGTAAGGAAAGCGTATGCCTCTTGGCGAAATTTGCTATTTTTATTTTATTGTTCAAAACACTGGGAATATGTGTAAGGGGTGCTTTTACACATACAGGTGCTTCTCACAAAATTATAATATCACCAAAAAGTTAATTTATTTCAGTTCTTCAATACAAAAAGTGAAACTCATATTATATATAGAGTCATTACAAACAGAGTGATCTATTTCAAGTGTTTATTGTTGTTAATGTTGATGATTATGGCTTACAGCCAAAGAAAAAATGAAAAGAAAAAAATCAGTAAATGTAAAAAAAAAAAAACACACAAAAAAACCCAGTGTCATTGAATACACTAATGCCCTACCTATAAAGTCACTCAGCGCTAATTATTATTATGACACGGACGTCACTAACACTACGATATACGCTCCCCTAATGAACTAGCCAAGAAGTTACCTGGCACTAGCAATTCTTTTTCACTACGACGTCCGCTCCGCTAATGCGCTACCTACCTATAAAGCTACTCTGCACTAACTACTATCATTTTTTTTCCCTAAAAGAAAGTTGGACATCACTGAGGGTATGTGCACACGAAGCGGAAAACGCTGTGGGTCCGCAGCAGTTTCCCAGGAGTTTACATTACAATGTAAACCTATGGGAAACAAAAAACGCTGTGCACATGCTGCGAAAAAAAACACGCGGAAACGCAGTGGGTTACATTCCGCAGCATGTCACTTCTTTCTGCGGATTCCGCAGCGGTTTTACAGCTGCTTCTATAGAAAACCGCAGTTGTAAAACTGCAGGGAAATCCGCAGAAAAACTGCTGTAAATCCGCGATAAATCTGCAGCAAAAACGCAGCGTTTTTTGCCCCGCAGATTTATCAATTCCGCTGCGGAAAAATCCGCAGTCGACCATTATACGTGTGCACATAGCCTTACACTGTGACGTCCACTACTCTAACTACGGCCACGGGAAGATCACGAATGCTCAGCGTAGGACGCTGCGCACATGAAAAAAGCATCAAAGAAGTGCACCAAAAATACAATTAGGGCGTGGGGGTAACTGGAACTTACGAACTGATGCTGCTGTGATCACAGATCATTCACACAGCACAGAGCGCAGGAGGATTGCAATCTCCACCAATGATTTTCTCTCACATAGACAGAGGGGGTCTGCAATCACTCTGCACAGCAACTCTGAGGTAAAGATGCAGAGCGGTAATCGTTATTTTAGATTAACCCTTTTGGCGCTGATTGGTCAGTAACTATTGTTCAGCCAATCAGCACCAAAAGGGGTAATCAGCTGAGGTGACGTCATGACCACCCCCATCCATTCTGACTGCTGTGATTGGTGCGGTCTCACATTTATTTTTTCAACTTACGGTAATTGTGAAATAGTGGTCATTGGCTAGTCATAATTAAGCAGCCAATCACAGCGACACCACCCCTCCGCGGTGACATGCCGGGATGGCCTGCTGTCAGAGATGCAGCGCGGGGACCTAAAATAGCAGGGCCGCATATGTACTTCGCTTTGCGGGAACGCACTTGTCGCAGCGCCATACATATGCGACTCCTGTTGTGAAGGGGTTAAACATTTTTGATAACTGTATAATATTTGTACTAATAATGTGTGATATTCTTTACCATATTTTTAGCTGTCGGTAATTATTATACTGTAGTTTGTGGTTCTAGGGTGATTTCTAGGTTATTATGGACAACGCGGGCAGAGGAAGACGTTCTCAGACCACTTCATCCCAGATAGTTACCAAAAGTATATTGGGGCCAGTAAGTGTAGTAATCAGATTAAAAAAAAAAATAAAAATCAGTATTTGCCTATATTGTTAGACAATTGCATGAACAACAATTCACTCATGTCATTAAAAAAAAAAAACTGATTTTTTTTAATCATTACATTGGAAGCTTTTCAGCGAGCAGCTTCTACTCTGTACTGATCTGTATGTAAAAAGATCTGAAAAGATGCTGGAAATGTGACATTATTAGTAGTATTTCTAATACATACATCTTTTGTTATTATAATATAATGAGTCAAACCACATTTACTCCAAACGGCAGTTGTGACTATTACATGATTTCACAGCATGTAACCAGCACGATTCCTATAAACTCTACTAATTATCTTGGTTCTTACCTGATTCTCTTAGTGGACACAGAAGTCACCAGGAAATCGGCGCTTTCCTTCTCATTACCGTGGCTTACACTAATGTAATGATGAGGTCCACCACTAGGTGTCTCCCTCCAACTGTAAACACAATCGTTGTCTTAGCAACAGGATTATACCCCTTAGCGACCAAGTCAATTTTGACGTTAATGACCAGGCCAAATTGTACAATTCTGATCACTGTCACTTTATGTGGTAATAACTCCAGACTATTTCGACGGATCCCGGTGATTCTGAGACTGTTTTTTCGTGACATATTGTACTTTCTGACAGTGGTGACATTTCTTCAATATGACTTTGTTTATTTCTGATAAAACCTAGGACATTTGGCAAAACTTTGGCAACTTTTAATTCTTATGCCTTGAAATCAGAGTCGTGTCACACAAAATAGTTAATTATTAACATTTCCCACATGTCTACTTTACATCAGCACCATTTTTTAAATATTTTTTTCCCTTAGGTAGTTATAAGTGTTAAAAGTTGACCAGCAATTTCTCATTTTTCCCCAAAAATTGACAAAACCTTTTTTTTTTTTAGGGACCGCAGCACATTTTAAGTGACTTTGAGGGGTCTATATGACAGAAAGTACCCAAAAGTGGCACCATTCTAAAAACTGCACCCCTCAAGGTGCTCAAAACCACATTCAATAAGTTTATTAACCCTTCAGCTGCTTCACGAGAACTAAAGCAATGTGGAAGGGAAAAAAAAAATGAACATTTAATTTTTTTTAACCCCTTTCCAACATCTGGCATAATAGTGTGCCGATGTTGGACTCCCCGTTTGGTGCGGGCTCTGGCGCTGAGCCCGCACCTTTCAGGGCATATGAGAGCTGATATATACAGCTGACATGTGCCCGCAACAGCCGCAGGTGAAATCGTGATCCACCCGCTGCTGTTAACTAGTTAAATGACGCTGTCAATTTCTGACAGCGGCATTTAACTCCCGCTTCCGGAAAGCGTGCCAGAATCCAGGCCATCAGTGACCCCATCACGTGATCGTAGGTCACCGATGGGTTGGCATGACAACCAGAGGTCTCCAGCAGACCTTCAAAAAACCAACCTTACAAAAAAATAATTTGGAATCCTAGAAAAACTAAAAAAACCTAAAGCAAACAAGGATACCTAAAATATAACTTTTTTTTACACAGCACTAAAAACACTCTTTCCATAAACTATAAAAAAATAAAGAAAACATTAAATTATGTACCTGTTAGGCCCTAGGGAGTAACTACACTGAGTCCTACCTGGCAGTGGGTGTTGGCACCCTAAGTTACTGCGGTAGGCGCCCCCACTCAACGTCGACTTACCCTAGGGAGTCCCTAGAATACCCTAAATAAGGAACCCTAGGAAAAACCCTAGAAAATCCCTATGTGAAAAATCCTACCTGGCAGTGGGGGTAGGCACCCTAATGTGAAGCGGTAGGCGCCCCTGTGACGGGGTGTACGGCAGAGCAAGAAGGGACAACAGGCCGAGGGATGATTCAACAGATTTATTATCAAGAACGCTGGAACAACACATGCAGGTAGATCTACAGCGTCCACAATTAGTCCAATGGAACAGGTTCGGGGGCACCTCCCGATAATCCTTGTGCCAGGTAACAAAGCAATAGTCCACAATTAATCCAAGGGATCCCAAAACAATCTCACGAACGACGAGATATGTCCTCAGCTCAAGTCTCGCCCCGTTCGCTTCCGCAGTCCCAGATGGACATGGGGTCTTGCCTCAGCTAAGAATCCCCACTCCTTCTCCTTCAAGGATCAACTCACATCTGATCTCAAAATAAGAATGGATTGTCTGAGCTCCTGGGATCCGCCCATGAAGGGGGTAGGGGTCACACCTTCTATTCAATGGTTGAGTCCACCAGAAGATTCTAGACTGGTCGGCTCCGCTTAGGCCAGGGGTCCCCAACTCCAGGCCTCAAGGGCCACCAACAGTGCAGGTTTTCAGGATTTCTTTAGTATTGCATCGGTGGTAATGTGATCATCTGCACAGGTGATGATTCCAACCCCTGTGCAATACTAAGGAAATCCTGAAAACCTGCACTGTTGGCGGCCCTCGAGGCCTGGAGTTGGGGACCACTGGCTTAGGCTATCTAGTATGTACATATGACTAGCCACCTGCTGTGAGGAAGAATGGCTATTCCTCCACTAGTGATGTTGACAAAGCTTAATTACATTAGAGCTTAGGGCTGCAAGTATTGGGGGAAGGAGACATTGTTACAGGTGAACTCCCAGCCAAGAAAATACATAAATTACAGCTAATAGAAACCAGAGAACAGTTACATACATCAAATGGCGTATTATTCAAATACAGGACAGGGCAAAAGTACATATCATGACAATCCCTTCCCCTCCCAATTTGTGTACGTACCAGGGACCTCTACAGGTCGCTGGTTAAGTACACACAGGCAGAGCGTAACTTACATGTGGCTTCATGCAGCCACGAATTGGCATTGTAGCTCTCCCACATCATTGCCCAGGAGAACATCTGCAGGCAGACCACCCATCACCCCAACCACACATCGCCTGACCCCAAAACCAAAGTTCAGATCCACAGTGGCTGTGGGAATAGTCCTCCATTGTCCACCAGCCAGTTCAATGACAATCCCAGGTCCTCGATGGATTGCCTCAGGCCGAACCACTCGGGGATCAGCCAGTGTGAGGAAAGCCCCCGAGTCACAAAATCCAATAAGTCTGTCCATCCAGCACGACCTCCTGCAAGTGCTTACCTCGATGAGCAGAAGTCGTCATAGCTGCAGGTCGCACACCATAAACTCCTAGTGGTGCAACATGGGTGGGTGAGGCACAAGGCCAGTCCTCACGTAGTGGTGACATGTCGTCCTCCATGGCACTTGGCTGTACATAATTAATAATATGACTGGGTACAGGATCAATCCTCATTTGAACAGCTGGGTAGGAGGCTTGCAGATGCCCCGGCTGTCCACATCGATAGCATCTGTGCTGGGTCTCACTCCATCCAAGGCGTCCTCTTGGGCGAGGGGTAAGGGAACCTGGAGGCTGGCTTCCACCTGAAGGTGCTGTAGGGGTTTGAGGACGACTTCTCCATGAGCTGGCTGGGCATGAGGCCTGCAGATGCCCCAGATGCCCACAACCATAACACTTGCGCTCTGCTACTTCCTCTCCTCGTCGTATTCCAGAAAACGCAGTAGAAGCAACTGGAGGCACATTTACACGGGTATCAGCATGAGGTGGTGGCTTAGAGGAACGGGAAACAATGGGGACAGAAGAACAGGGGGCCACCGGTGTTGTGGAGCTGGTAGGCCTCTCTCCATCCTCCAACAGAACCCTCCACTGAGGCTTGATGGTGAGAGCCTCATCAGCTAGAGCTGCAGCTTCCTCCACAGTGGCTGGTCTCCTCTCACGCACCCATTCCCGGATCTCAGCAGGGCACTTGAAGTAAAACTGCTCTTTTAGGATAACCTGGAGGAAGGTCTCCCAGGTTAAGGCCTCGTCTGCCTCCAGCCAGCGATGACATATCTGTTTGAGTCTGTGGGCATACATCTTGAAAGACACTTCCTCATCACAGGCTAAAGTACGGAACTGAGTCCTGTAAGTGTCTGGGGTAACAGCATAATGTTCTAGAATAGTCCGTTTAATCTCCGCATACTCACAGTTCCCCTGAGGGTCCATAGCTCTATAGGCTGCAGCAGCTCCACCCTCTAAGAGCCCCACCAGATGTCGGACTCGGTCCCTTTCCGGGACTTCCATTAATCGACACTGATGCTCAAAGTCCTGGAAGAAGCCCTCAATGTCGCCTGCAGCCTCATTAAAGGGCTTAAAGTCTTTGCGGGACACTCTGGGGAGTTCCCTCATGGTGGGTGCTGGGGTTAGAGTCTGTCTGGAGCTTCTAGCTGCTTCCAAAGCGATCTGCCTCTCCAGCAATGCCATCTCCTGAGCTCTGTCCTCGGCTCTGTGAATGGCCTCCCTCTCCCTCTCCTGAGCTCTGTGAATGGCCTCCATCTTATAGTCTATGGTGGCCTCTTCTCCCAGCAATGCCAACTCCTCCTCGTACCACACAACCCACTGACTTTTTTGGGTATTTACCTCCGGCTGCCTTCTTTCCTCCATTTGCTGTGAGGATCCTTCCTCAGCGTCATCTTGCAGGCGAACTCCTTCCAAAGCCTCAATAAGCTGCTCCTTGGAGAGTCCTTTAAAACGGACTCCTACTTCCCGGGCCTTTGATTGTAGGCTCCCCAAACTCCAGTTCTTGTACTCTGTGGTGCTGGTTCTCGATGTTGATGGGCCGTTGTCCTCCATTCCTTCTGCTCTGATCCCACTGCTTGCCACCAGTTTGTGACGGGGTGTACGGCAGAGCAAGAAGGGACAACAGGCCGAGGGATCATTCAACAGATTTATTATCAAGAGCGCTGGAACAACACATGCAGGTAGATCTACAGAGTCCACAATTAGTCCAATGGAACAGGTTCGGGGGCACCTCCCGATAATCCTTGTGCCAGGTAACAAAGCAATAGTCCACAATTAGTCCAAGGGATCCCAAAACAATCTCACGAACGACGAGATATGTCATAGTAACATAGTTAGTAAGGCCGAAAAAAGACATTTGTCCATCCAGTTCAGCCTATATTCCATCATAATAAATCCCCAGATCTACGTCCTTCTACAGAACCTAATAATTGTATGATACAATATTGTTCTGCTCCAGGAAGACATCCAGGCCTCTCTTGAACCCCTCGACTGAGTTCGCCATCACCACCTCCTCAGGCAAGCAATTCCAGATTCTCACTGCCCTAACAGTAAAGAATCCTCTTCTATGTTGGTGGAAAAACCTCTCCTCCAGACGCAAAGAATGCCCCCTTGTGCCCGTCACCTTCCTTGGTATAAACAGATCCTCAGCGAGATATTTGTATTGTCCCCTTATATACTTATACATGGTTATTAGATCGCCCCTCAGTCGTCTTTTTTCTAGACTAAATAATCCTAATTTCGCTAATCTATCTGGGTATTGTAGTTCTCCCATCCCCTTTATTAATTTTGTTGCCCTCCTTTGTACTCTCTCTAGTTCCATTATATCCTTCCTGAGCACCGGTGCCCAAAACTGGACACAGTACTCCATGTGCGGTCTAACTAGGGATTTGTACAGAGGCAGTATAATGCTCTCATCATGTGTATCCAGACCTCTTTTAATGCACCCCATGATCCTGTTTGCCTTGGCAGCTGCTGCCTGGCACTGGCTGCTCCAGGTAAGTTTATCATTAACTAGGATCCCCAAGTCCTTCTCCCCGTCAGATTTACCCAGTGGTTTCCCATTCAGTGTGTAATGGTGATATTGATTCCTTCTTCCCATGTGTATAACCTTACATTTATCATTGTTAAACCTCATCTGCCACCTTTCAGCCCAAGTTTCCAACTTATCCAGATCCATCTGTAGCAGAATACTATCTTCTCTTGTATTAACTGCTTTACATAGTTTTGTATCATCTGCAAATATCGGATGTCCTCAGCTCAAGTCTCGCCCCGTTCGCTTCCGCAGTCCCAGATGGACATGGGGTCTTGCCTCAGCTAAGAATCCCCACTCCTTCTCCTTCAAGGATCAACTCACATCTGATCTCAAAATAAGAATGGATTGTCTGAGCTCCTGGGATCCGCCCATGAAGGGGGTAGGGGTCACACCTTCTATTCAATGGTTGAGTCCACCAGAAGATTCTAGACTGGTCGGCTCCGCTTAGGCTATCTAGTATGTACATATGACTAGCCACCTGCTGTGAGGAAGAATGGCTATTCCTCCACTAGTGATGTTGACAAAGCTTAATTACATTAGAGCTTAGGGCTGCAAGTATTGGGGGAAGGAGACATTGTTACAGGTGAACTCCCAGCCAAGAAAATACATAAATTACAGCTAATAGAAACCAGAGAACAGTTACATACATCAAATGGCGTATTATTCAAATACAGGACAGGGCAAAAGTACATATCATGACAGCCCCCACTCCACGTCGACTGACCCTAGAGTCCCTAAAGAGTCCCTAAATAGGGATAGGATCTATAATATAACGCTGGGAGCGTCACTCTGTCCGAAGCCTTTATAGACTGCGCAAGCGCCGGCGCAGTCTGGGCCTCACAGAGTGACGCTCCCAGGAGATCGCGGTATGCGTAAACACTGAACGCACACCGCGATCTCCACCGGAGAGGCAGGGACCGCCAGGAGGGCGAGTATATTCACCTGTCCCCTGTTCCAGCGCTGCGTGCGGCTCCGTCTCCCGGGTCCTCTGCTGTGACGTTCCCAGTTCAGAGGGCGCGATGATGCGCTTAATGCGCGCCGGCGCCGCCCTCTGACTGAACAGTCACAGCCAGAGGAGCCTGAAGATGGCGGCACGCAGCGCTGGAACGGGACAGACAGGTGAGTATAGCAAGTGCTGGGAGCCTGAGCTAGCGGTGACTCCGGCACCTGACCCCCACAGCGCGCCGGTGTCCCCGCCTGCTCAGGCCCCCAGCACTCGGCGCCCAGCGACGATAGGGGAGTATGGTAATTTTTTTTTTTATATATATGGCAGCAGCATACAGGGCATATATAATGGAGCATCTTATGGGGGGCATATAATACAATGGTGGCGCAGGATGGGAGCAGCACATGACAGAACGGGGGCGCAGGATGGCAGCAGCACATGACAGAACGGGCGCAGGATGGCAGCAGCACATGACAGAACGGGCGCAGGATGGGAGCAGCACATGACAGAACGGGGGCGCAGGATGGGAGCAGCACATGACAGAACGGGGGCGCAGGATGGCAGCAGCACATGACAGAACGGGGGCGCAGGATGGGAGCAGCACATGACAGAACAGGGGCGCAGGATGGGAGCAGCACATGAAAGAACGGGGGCACAGAATGGGAGCAGCACATGACAGGATGGGAGCAGCAAATAACAGAATGGAGGCGCAGGATGGGTGCAGAACATGTCAGAATGGGGGTGCAAGATGGGTGCAGAACATGCCAGAATGGAGGCGCAGGATGGGTGCAGAACATGTCAGAATGGGGGCGCAGGATGGGAGCAGCACATGTCACAATGGGGGCGCAGGATGGGTGCAACACATGACAGAATGGGGGCGCAAGATGGGTGCAACACATGGCAGGATGGGGGCACAGGATGGGTGCAGCACATGACAGGATGGGGACGCAGGATGGAGCAGCACATGTCAGAATGGGGGTGCAGGATGGGAGCAGCACATGTCAGAATGGGGGTGCAGGATGGGTGCAGTACATGTCAGGATGGGGACGCAGGATGGAGCAGCTCATGACAGGATGGGGACGCAGGATGGAGCAGCACATACCAGGATGGAGACCATATACCAATATAGATGCTAGCCACCCGGGCATAGAACGGGTTCAATAGCTAGTAAAGAAAATGTCCCAAAAAAACCCAAACACCCCAAAAGAAGAAAAACACCTAAAGCAAATAACAAAACCTATAACCAAACGAAAATACAGAAAAAATACAAAGAATCTCTGATAATGCATAAATACGCATGTGTTTCATATCACAGGCAGCTATGCATGCAGCAGTGTATGCCTACAGAGATTCCAGGAACAAGGGTGAATGAGATGATACCAGTATTGTCCAAAATAAATAAATAAATAAATACAGTTTCCTGGGTTAAGGAGTATAACAGTTTTAAGTTACCAAGATCCTGAAGTGTATGAAGATGGTCACCCGATAAGCAAAAGGTCAACCATATAATATGATAACACCAAGAACTTCCGAATAGTAACAGAATGATACAAATAAGAAGCCAGATATTAACTCCTATAGCCCAAGAAAAATGAAAAAGACAAATGCTTGATCAATATTAAAGGTTCATCATAATAAACCAGTGCTTAGGACATGTACGTAGAATAGCCCATAATACTGCTGCTATTACAGTACTTCTTATTTGTATCATTCTGTTACTATTCGGAAGTTCTTGCCAAAGAGTGTAGCCTTCAGGCGGCTTGGAAAAAGCTAAATCTATATATATAACATCAAGCCAATCTGAATATGCCAGACCTCTCCCGGTATACTCTAGCTCAAAGATCTGCACTTAAATTTATTCTCTTCTCTTAAGCCTTTTTATCCAGACTAGAGGAAGTTCTCAGTTAACCAAATAGAAGAGAATTTTCTTGGTTCGGAAGGGTTAACATTCTGAAAATGACGGTCGCACCCAGGCTGTTATATCTGTTACAAAGCATCCCAATATATTTACCTTCCTCTTTTTTGATCAAAATACTGCATGCCCTCAGTCAGCTTTTAGGTCAACAGGGTGCCTGAGGATTCAATGTAATATTATAACTGGCTCAAAGGATGCAGGGGGCGTCAGTATACCCAACTGCCGCCATTATTTAGCATCAGACCATGCGAGAATGCTAGATTAATTACGCTGTTCCAAATCAAAACTTTGGGTCCGTGTTGGACAGGATATCTGTTCGACATCAGTATCTTCCTTAGCATCGACTTGGTCCTCTATAGCCCAAATCAATATGCCGATTTCGTATAGTGCTAGACACTGAAAATGATCTATACACTAGGCGTGAGGGGCATCCAGATTGACCAACATGGCTCTTTAATGCCTATAGCTGACAACCTGTTGTTCCCACCGGGTATCTCCACAAATCTCTTCCTAACTGAATTAAAAAAAAAAAAAACCACTACACATCTACCAGGCATCACCAGAGGGTGTGCTCCTACACCTACCCAGTATCCTGGGTGACCGCCCATAGAACGCCGCCAGGGCCATGGGGTACTCGGTACCAGGTCCAGTACTTAAAGGGATTTGTCACGGCAGCGGAGACCCGGTCCATGGCGCTGGGCGCCCATGTTAAAGGGACAGTCTTTAAAGGGGTTAGTTGAATAATAAAAGTTTGTGACGCCACCTGTGGTATTCGGTCAGGGGTGCGATAAAATGGTGTAGTAGATGAAGATGGTGAGTGGTGCGATAAAGAATGGAGGACACATGTTTGCAGTCTCTTTACCTGGTTCACGGATGGTAGCAGGTAGCCCCTTTAGCCAGGTGGAGTTAAAAGCCTTCCTTTTAGTGCGGTGGTATTGTAGCTCCTTACTGCCTAAGGTTTCTGGCAGGGTCCTCTCTGTCCCCCTTTAGGTAGGACTCAAACCCGTATGACAGGTGACTCGAGCCTTTTTACAGGGTCTCTATCACAACCCGGGCTCTATGTTTCACTGTGTCTCCTGGGTATTAGGGCGGGCAGGTTACATGTAGTCTAGCTGTCCTACCGGTTTCTGCTGTGCCTCCTAGAGTATGACACAACCTCGTCTTCCGGTTACCAGTATCTGCGCTCTGTCAGAGAGGTAGCCCAGTCGCTGCTATTCTCCCTTTTTGTTGCTTTCCTGTGCTTCGCTCTCCAGAACGTTAGCTAAAAGCTGTTCTTCCTTCTGTATCTCGCTATCTAGGAACTACAGCACTTCAGGCTGTACGGCCCCTCCCTCATCCTTCTGCCTCAGACTGCTCCAGTCTGCTGTCTGGCACCAACTGTCTAACTTTTTTTTAACTGTCTAGCAACTAACGGTGTAGAGCTCCCCCTTTTGGCCTGGAGTCAGAACGGTGTTGTATGTGCTAATTACCTGTTAAAAGGAATCTTCCATCGCTTCCAAGCATAACATCACTCTCCTGTGAGGAAAGCAATGCCACTGTGACAACCAGGCCCCTGGGATGTCACACCTACATAGGGAAAGACATGGCTTTGAGGGTATGTGCACACGTCAGGATTTCTTGCAGAAATTTCCTGAAGAAAAACGGAAATTTTCTGCAAGAAATCCGCATTTTTTTGCGTTTTTTTCGCTTTTTTTTTTTTTTTAGCATTTTGCAAGCGAAATTAGTTTGCAGAATGCTAAAGTTTTCCAAGCGATCTGTAGCATCGCTTGGAAAACTGACTGACAGGTTGGTCACACTTGTCAAACATAGTGTTTGATAAGTGTGACCAACTTTTTACTATAGATGCTGCCTATGCAGCATCAATAGTAAAAGATAGAATGTTTAAAAATAATTTAAAAAAAAATAAAAAAAATGGTTATACTCACCCTGCAGACAGCCGATCTCCTCAGCGGCGTCCTTTCCTATAGATGGTGTGTGTGTGCAGGACCTTCGATGACGTCGTGGTCACATGAGCGGTCACGCGACCAATCACAAGACGGCGACGTCATCGCAGGTCCTTCACATACACCATCTATAGGAACGGAAGCGGCAGCATGCACCGCTGAGAGGCGGGAAGACTCCGGGGCCATCGAAGGTGAGTATATCACTATTTTATATTTTAATTATTTATTTATTTTTTTTTACCAATTATATGGTGCCCAGTCCGTGGAGGAGAGTCTCCTCTCCTCCACCCTGGGTACCAACCGCACATAGTCTGCTTACTTCCCGCATGGTGTGCACAGCCCTTGCGGAAAGTAAGCAGATCAATGCATTCCTAGGTGTGCGGAATCCCCGCAATTCCGCAAATTTAATGAACATGTTGCTTTTTTTTCCGCAATGCGATTTTTTCGCGGAAAAAAATGCAACATTTGCACAAGAAATGCGGAATACACTGTAAATAATAGGAGGCATATGTAAGCGTTTTTTTCGTGGTTTTTATCACGTTTTTATAGCGAAAAATACTGAACGTGTGCACATGGCCTGAATGTATTTAACCTCAACACTTTTGTTCCTCTTTAGACCAGTATTTGGACTCTGTACGCAGTTTGTCCCCTTTTGAAAAGGGGTGTATTGCTCCATCAGGTCCCCTGCATGCCGTTTCAAGTATTTCCAGATTATTGATGGACAGATTTCAATATTCTTCCTCCATTTTGTAAGGCCTGGGTGTCTGAACTCCTCCAAATATTTACAAAAGATCAATGGGACAAATGCTTCTTTTTAATCCATAAATCGGCAATAGCCACTAAATCACAGGAAACAAGTATATAAAAATGTTTCTAGATGGTACAGAGTTCCTACTGCCTTGCATAAATGATTTCATGAAGTTTCTAATATGTGCTAGTGTTGTAGAGCACACAAAGGCACAATGTCACATATATGGTAGGCAGCTTTCTGGGAGGGAGTTCTCAAGGTTATGAAAGATAACTGGAGTAATGATTCCCAAGACTCTAGAAGTAATATAGCTATACATGTTCTTCATGTCTAAATTGGCATACAAAATATCTTTGTTAAAACACCTCATCCTAGCTGCTAAAATAATATCCCGATATGACTCTTATGTAGTCCCTACTATGCACTTCTCACTAGGTGAATTAGAGGTCGCCCTCACCCGCCAACTGATGTTTAAGTTCCTTGACCGCATCCCCAAGAATCTTGCACATTGACTCATGGTCCCCTTTGGTTCTGGCTTTTTCTTTTCTTCTTACTCTCTTCCCTTCCCAATGAATTTATCTATTTATAGTTATGTCCAAAACTCATCTCCCACTTATCGCAACATTTTGCATACTGAAGTTATGTATTTCGTGTTGGTTTCATACCTTCTGACCGACATTGTCAATTACTTATTACTTTTCTCTGTTGTAAAATCAATAAAATGTTGAATTTGAAGGAAAAAAAAAAATCTGTTTTTTGTAGTCTTCACTGTGGGAACACAGCTCCCTCCCTTGGTTGCCTGCTTGGGCGTACAGGTAATGTTTATTCTTGCCTTAATTCTTTTCTTTTCCTACTGCTTTCTAACAAACTGAGGAAGTCAGGCTCCAGCAGGCAGGGTATAGTCTGCTGAAGAGGAGGAAATTGTATTTAATTGCAATAATAACTATCCTATGGTTCTGTGTCCACCAATGAAGACTACGAGAAACAGATATTAAGATAAGTAAAAAAAATATTTTTAGCAACCTCAAAGACCAGAGGCAGTGCAGTGGTCAGTGGCCACTGGAATTGGAGATGGAGCTGCACCTCTTACCCAACGGCATCTGTGACTCTTCTTTTCACAGACCAGCTAATCAAAAGAAGAGCAGCTAGCGCAGTCAACTAAAAGTTCATTTACAACTTTTCACCAAATTTTTGCTGAAGCTAAGGGGAATTTTAGATGACACATTTTAACCTTTTCTGACTAGATTAGTAGTAAACTAGATAGTAAATATTAATATTATTGTTAATATTTGCCAATACCAAGACAGATTCTGTCTTTAAGACAGAAGGATAAGAAGATCTGGCACTTGCTTTTAAAAACTTCCCTCTTTGTGCTTCTGACCATGCGGCCCCGAGTCATAGCAAGACTTTCAAATACGCAAGATTTACAGATACAAAACTTTTAAATGCTCCTAAAATAAAAGCTAGAGTTTTATTGGAAAGTGAGTGCTACAATTTGTTCCCTTCTACCTTTGATAACGTCCGAGCACGATGAGGCAGTACACGCTTCTATGCGCTAGAATTGGCATGATGAGTAGGGGACTGATAGACCCTTCTACAATTGAGTGTGTCCTTGTCCAACTCATGGAGTTTAGGTCTAGAATAATTGAGAGATGTTGTATTACCCCCATAAAACAAAGCTTTCCCCTTTACACTATGTAATTTAAGAATCGCTCCAGGAATCCTATAATCCTTTATATGATGCAGAGAGCGTATGAGACATCGTATCGATAAACACAGAACCAGCGCTGTACGGCACCAAATGAAGAGGACACATTGGTTATTAACCGCAGATTTATTGGTGGAAAGGCACAAATGTAAATCACTGGTGTTAAAGCATTTTCTCTTACACCTAATCAGAAGAAACACAGTATAGCATGGTGGGAACCAATAAACCCAAGTCATATCGGTCACCTGAGGAAGCCGATTTGATTCATTCAATTGATGAAGCGTGTGATTTCTGAAAGTATTACACTTATAAATATGGAGGCCTCCGTAGTATAAAAGGTGAGCGATCTACTTTAAAGTCCTGGTATCTGAAATGTGAAGACAAAGATGACACCACCAATCTGTAGTGTGTCAACATTCGGTTAAAAAGCAGTAGATGAGTAAAGGGTTAGAACAAACAGAACCGAATAAAACCATGTCTCAATAGCAGTACAATGTTCTGAAGTGGTGGACATGGCAGTGTACTGGATGAGCTTTGGTTCACAGGCCTATCATCATCATGAGGCTAAACAAAATATACAAGGAATACCAAAGCTAACACAAACTGTATAAAAAAGTAAAAATAAAAATCACATTGGTCAAAGAATCAGTGGTGAAGAATGGCCATTCGCGAAAGCTTTTGTACAACTGCTTTTAGACAAATGTTATGACTTGGTCTATTCATGGCAGGTCACACATTAAAGAAGCCAATACACATACTTAAGCCTATCATTAGCTTTTAAGACCTTGAGTGTGGATAGCACCTGCTAATAATGAACTCAGGATTTGTTAGCTCTTCTGACGCATATTATAGCAAACATCTTATTTCCCACCAAATAATTCTAAAGCTTCCTTCCTTCGAATCATGCATTCAGCGGTTCCTCCGTTCTTCCTCCTGGAAGCATAAACTTGACATTTGAGCATTTCCATTCCTCTTACCAATGGTGTTTCCTTACACTGTCCAACAATCAGAACGGACAAAGGGAATGGCAATACATAAAGTAGTAATATACATTTCTACAAAGAATAAAAGAGGAACGGCACAACACAGATATCTGAGAAGAGACAGTATAGAATTGTAGTATAATGGGAAACGCAGGAATTTACTAAAACGGACACGTCACAGAGTAGACAAGTCCTCTTTACGTGGTTTTTCAGGCTTATTACAAAGATGGCATAACACTAGGCAAAATCAATATCAGATCCTGGGGTTTCTATGCCCTCTACTCACACTGTTTGGCTGATTTCAGCTCTGGTCAGATGCAAACAATGAAAGATGTTGAATAGCACAGCTCCGTTCACTTTGTAGTGGCTATCCCCGGATATGGACCTCCGTTACTTTTCATTACACTAGGAGATGAGCTGCAGTACCCAAGAACGGCTACTACACACAACAGCACTGTAGACACCTGAGCGCTGCTGGGGCTAAATACAGCTGATTCGCGAGGGTCCGATACTGAGGACTTTTCATAAAGAGATGTCATCTATATAGTTAACCTGAAAAGATGCATTTAGGAGGTCTATGAATGAAAGGGGTGCAGTATACTGTAGTGCATAGGTAAAAATATAAGCTGCACTCCTATCTCGCCTCCCTTTCTCCTGCACTCAGACCCTCATGAATGGAGAGAATGACTTCTCCTCTCTACAGGCGAACCCCATAAGCTGCACCATGTGAACACGTAAACCTCTCTGTAATAGGTAGAGTCGATGTATCTATGCAGTAACGTTAACCAAAGAGTCTATGACTGATAACTGGAGATATAAGAAAATAAATGGTGAAAGAGAAACTTGTGTGAGCAAATTAGGATTTCTCTTCATATAACAAAGGTTAGTTAAGGTGCCCTACACAATATATATATATTGCACATCTTCGTATTTCATACATTTACAAAACATGCATTTCTTTTTTGCAATGGACATTTCCTTTAAAAGACAGTGACGAGGATTTGTCCTGCCCATGTCCTATAAAGTCCACTCAGGTACATATGGCTTTGGGTTTCTCTGGTACACAATACAAGGTAAGGCTTTTCTGTTGTACAATAAATCTTTTAGTAGAATAAAAGCTATTAAATTTGCTTATAACATTTTACCTGAAATTAAGATTGCATAAATAAGTGTCTCATTTTTTTTAATTAGTGCAGACATATTTACGTTATGAAATCTGTATATGAAACCAATCCATAGCCAGGTATGTCTGCAGAACGGAAAGGCCTCTATGGCATTAGAGGAAGAGACTAAGAATATTCTATCCTCCTCTCACTTGGATATGTACGGAGGCGAGAGACCACCACTTTAGTGGGAAAAGCCCCTTAGGCCTACCGCACAGGATGCAGAAAGATAGCAGAGGAGGTGGGGGAAGGGGAGCAATTGTGCAAAAGCAAGTTAAAAAATAAAATATTTTACTTTCACAAATATATAAAATGATTTCTTTCCTTATTTTAAGCAGCGCAGGTCTTTGGTAACTATAAAATATAAAAAGCAGGTATTGTTCAACAAGTGGGGGAAATGGGTGCAAGTGAAAAAAGTCAGTTTGGTTGTAGTCCAGATTCCTATTGAATTGCAAATTTTCATCATCGGGAATTCAGCCGTGGGGCGACCTTGAAAGTAGAACGACAAGAATGCTTACATTATATTGGGAACATACGCAAACTCTCGGTTGTTCAGGTTATTTTTAATGTACAAATAGACAAGAGAGCACATCTTTGTAGACGTGATGGACCTCATTGTTATATCAGCTGTCTGAACACGGCTTAAAGGGACACTGTCACCTGGATTTGGAGGGAGCAATCTTCAGCCATGGAGGCGGGGTTTTGGGGTTTTTGATTCACCCTTTCCTTACCCGCTGGCTGCATGCTGGCTGCAATATTGGATTGAAGTTCATTCTCTGTCCTCCGTAGTACATGCCTGTGCAAGGTAATCTTGCCTTGCGCAGGTGTGTACTATGGAGGACAGAGAATGAACTTCAATCCAATATTGCAGCCAGCATGCAGCCAGCGGGTAAGGAAAGGGTGAATCAAAAACCCAAAAACCCCGCCTCCATGGCTGAAGATTGTTCCCTCCAAATTCAGGTGACAGTGTCCCTTTAAAGACCCCCATACACAATAGATAACTGCCGGATGAACAATCGTTTGGCCGATTACTCTCGGCTCAGCTGAGCACTCCTCTGTTCTCTAGGAGAGGAAAGGACGAAAAGTTGCTTCCATCTCCTGCAAAAACCTGACTTTATTAGACAGTTTAAAATTGTCCAATACATATAGATTCCAAAAAATATAGCCATATGTAGAAGCTACGCGATTCAGACGCACTGTTCGATGTTGGAGTGTGTCTGAAACACGCGTCTCCTATACGTTTCTATATATTTTTGGAATCCACATGTATTAAGCAGTTTCCTCTTTTCCTATGAATTTCACGTTTGGTCAAAATGGATTTCTGTGCCTCTGGATCAAGATCAGATGAACTGACCTTACGCTCTTTCTGCTGTCCTCTATGAGAGGGCAATTGTCAGAGGCCTATGGGGGCAGCTTACCTCCCAAAACACAATGAGAGGCAGCAGAAATATAGCAGACCGAATCCTTCTCTGCAGGGAAGAGTTGAGAGGTTCCCGTACAGAAACTGTAGGTGGATAGCAATATTATAGGTGAATTTGCACGACTTTAGCCTTACTGGGGGCCTTTAGGCTTTCACAATCACTGATGGGTGAATAAGGCCTAAGTGAGATTCCATGTGGATCCCACAGAAAACTGGCTGAAAAACAACTCATGTCTAGTGACAGAACCGTTACTAATTGTTAGATTAGGCTGTACTAAGAATAGTAGTAATAGTGTAACGTACACCTTCACGCTGCTACTAAATAGGACACCATTACGTTTAGCAGTTTTCTGAGTCCTTACCACAGACAAGTGTCCATTTTTGGCTTTAGCAATCAGTAATTCGGAGCCTGGCGTAAAGTCGATGATGCCTTCTTTACCCTGACCCACCGTAAACTTGATGCTGCGAAAAAAGAGGAACAATATACTGAGACTTGTGACCTCTTATCCTCTATGCACCACTCTTTTACCCTGGTTATTTTGCTTCTAAGATGACGTCACCAGAGTGTGTACAGACAAATGTAAAACAAAACATGCCTTAGGAAACCAAAATGGCATTAAGGAGTTTATCTGCGCCGTCCAGGACCACTGACTTCTGCACTGGAAGTGAGCAGAGCTAAAGACATTCTGACCCACATGCGTGCCGAGACACGAGCATAATGGACAGGTATGGCGCACATGTCCGACTATAATGAATGATCACATTGGCGCTGCTCACCTCCTAGTGTGGAAGTAAGAGGCGCCAGAAAACCCGTTCAGGCCAGTGCATGTAGGTTCTGCTGTAGAGATTGCCACAGTGTTCTACTGATAGTTATCAGAATGTCTGACTTCACATTGTCAAACTCTCTTTAAAGGGGCTGTCCACTACTGGACCACCACACTTCAATGCCCCTAATGTGCCTAGTAAAATAATAAATAATAATAAAAATAGCATATTTACCTCCTGTCCCAGGCTCCCCCCACCCATTCGAGTGCTGTGTCCCTCTGCCTTCTCATGACATTGTCTATGTCACGTGAGTGCTGCAGCCTTCGCACTTCATCTCCCGAGATCTTGGTGCCGAGATCTCCATCTGCGCCGCCCCCGGCAGCCATTTTCCCGGAATCCACCACATAGTAAACCATGTAAGGGTGGGGGATCTGGGCTTTCACAAAATGTCAGCACAGCGTCTGCACCACCGAGCACCCACAGCAGCACACATCCGAACACCCCTCATCACAGCCTGCAGCCACGCTCCACTCTTGCCTCCTCCAGCAGCGACCCTGGGAGCCCGCTTCACCACAGCCACCACCCCGGTAAGCAATAAGACGCATGGATTATAAGTAGTACCACCATTTTATTAAAAAACGGGTTTTTTGTTTTCCTATTTTTCTCCTCAAAATTTGGGGTGCGTTTTATAATCTGATGCGTTTTATAATCCACAAAATACAGTACTTATTCACTGATATATTGACTTTGGGCCTATGGAAATTTGTCTAGGACTGAGACCAAAGCAATGCAGGCTGTGAATGTCTCTGCATGAACGGCTGGTCAGTGGGTAAAATTACACATGTGAATTGGCCCAATGACCAGGGCGAGTGCTGCCTGACCTACACTTGGACAGCACTTACAATGTGAACTCTTATTTTGCATAGGCCTTAAGGCTGTATTTACTCACACTTTCATGTTTGGAGTGTAGATCCAGCAGCATTTGCACTGAACACTGAATGGGTGAAATAACTAACTCTCACGCAATTATTTGCAAAGATTGTTGAGTTGTGTTGAGAAAATTGTAGCATAAAGTACATTGGTCTAAGTCTCGGCAAGTCTCAGTCTCTAAGTCAATGGGTCCCTTAAAAACTAAGCACACAACTTGTTCAACTTGAGACGGATAATTGTCAGTCTTTAATAATCCACCTCAACACAGCCTTAACCCCTTCATGATCCAGCCTATTTTGACCTTAATGACCTGGCCATTTTTTGCAATTCTGACCAGGGTCCCTTTATGAGGTAATAACTCAGGAACGCATCAACGGATCCTAGCGGTTCTGAGACTGTTTTTTTTGTGACATATTGGGCTTCATGTTAGTGGTAAATTTAGGTCAATAATTTTTGCTTTTGTGAAAAAAATGGAAATTTGGATAAAATTTTGAAAATTTCGCAATTTTCAAATTTTTATTCTGTTAAACGAGAGAGTTATGTGACACAAAATAGTAAATAAACAACATTACCCACATGTCTACTTTACATCAGCACAATTTTGGAGACAATTTTTTTTGTTGCTAGGAAGTTATAAGGGTTAAAATTTGACCAGCGATTTCTCATTTTTACAAAAAAACTATTTTATTTTTTTTAGGGACCACCTCACATTTGAAGTCAGTTTGAGGGGTCTATATGGCTGAAAATACCCAAAAGGGACACCATTCTAAAAACTGCACCCCTCACGGTGCTCAAAACAACATTCAAGAAGTTTATTAATCCTTCAGATGCTTCACAGCAGCAGAAGCAACATGGAAGGAAAAAATGAACATTTAACTTTTTAGTCACAAAAATGATCTTTCAGCAACAATTTTTCTATTTTCCCAAGGGTAAAAGGAGAAACAGGACCCCAAAGGTCATTGTACAATTTGTCCTGAATACGCCGATACCCCATATGTGGGGGGAAACCACTGTTTGGGCGCACGACAGGACTCGGAAGGGAAGGAGCGCCATTTGACTTTTTGAATGAAAAATTGGCTCCAATTTTTAGCGGACACCATGTCGCGTTTGGAGACCCCATTTTGGAGCTTATCTAGATGCAGTGAGCACTTTGAACCCCCAGGTGCTTCACAAATTGATCCGTAAAAATGAAAAAGTACTTTATTTTCACAAAAAAATTCTTTTAGCCTCAATTTTTTCATTTTCACATGGGCAACAGGATAAAATGGATATAAAAATGTGTTGGGCAATTTCTCCTGACTAAACAGATACCTCACATGTGGGGGTAAACTACTGTTTGTGCACACGGCAAGGCTCAGAAGGGAAGGAGCGCCATTTGACTTTTGAATGAAAAATTAGCTCCAATCGTTAGCGGACACCATGTCGCGTTTGGAGAGCCCCTGCATACCTAAACATTGGAGCTCCCACAAAAGTGACCCCATTTTGGAAACTAGACCTCCCAAGGAACTAATCTAGATGTGCGGTGACCACTTTAAACCCCCAAGTGCTTCACAGTAGTTTATAACGCAGAGCCGTGAAAATAAAAAAAATCATTTTTCTTTCCTCAAATTATTTTTTAGCCCACAATTTTTTATTTTCACAAGAGTAACAGAGGAAATTGGACCCCAAAAGTTGTTGTCCAGTTTGTCCTGAGTATGCTGATACCACATATGTGGGGGGGAGGAACCACTGTTTGGGCACACGTCGGGGCTCGGAAGGGAAGTAGTGACATTTTGGAATGCAGACTTTAGGTACCGTCACATTTAGTGACGCTTCAGCGATATAGACAACGATGCCGATCGCTACAGCGTCGCTGTTTAGGTCGCTAGGAGACGTCAAATACCGGCTACGCAGAACGATGCAGGAGCAATCCAGTGACGTACTTATCGTTCTCGCTGGTTGTTCGCTCCATGAAGAAACATTGCAGGCATCGTTGCTTTTGCTGTCAAACATGACGAATCACGCCGACCTGACGACCAAATAAAGTTCCAGACTTTCAGCAACGACCAGCACTGTCACGGCGGGATCCTGATCGCTGCTGCGTGTCAAACACAACGAGATCGTTATCCAGGACGCTGCAACGTCACGGATCGTTGTTGTTCTCGTTGTAAAGTTGCTCAGTGTGAAGGTACCTTTTGATAGAATGGTCTGCTGGCGTCATGTTACGTTTGCAGAGCCCCTGACATGCCTAAATAGTAGAAACCCCCCACAAGTGACCCCATTTTGGAAACTAGACCCCCAAGGAACTTATCTAGATGTGTGGTGAGCACTTTGAACCCTTAAGTGCTTCACAGAATTTTTTAACGCAGAGCCGTGAAAATAAAAAAATCATTTTTTTCCCCCACAAAAATAATTTTTTAGCCCCCATTTTTTATTTTCTCAAGGGTAACAGGATAAATTAGACCCCCAAAGTTGTTGTGCAATTTTTCCTGAGTACGCTTATGCCCCATATGTTTGAGTAAACCACTGTTTGGGTTCACGTTGGGGCTCGGAAGGGAGGGAGCACCATTTCACTTTTTCAACGCAAGATTGGCTGGAATCAATGGTGGTGCCATGTCGCGTTTGGAGATCCCTAATGTGCCTAAACAGTGGAAACCCCTCAATTCTAACTCCAACACTAACCCCAACACACCCCTAACCCTAATCCCAACTCTAGCCAAAACCCTAATCACAACCCTAACACACCCCTAACCACACCCCTAACCCCAATCCCAACCCTAACCCCAACCCAAACCCTAATCCCAACCCAAACCCTAATCCCAACCCTAACCCTAATCACAGCCCTAACCCTAATCACAGCCCTAACCCCAACACATCCCTAACCCCAATCCCAACCCTAACCATAACCCTAACCCTAACCACAAGCCTAACCCTAACTCCAACACACCGCTAACCCTAATCTTAACCCTATTTCCAACCCTAACCCTAATTCCAACCCTAAGGCTATGTGCCCACGTTGCGGATTCGTGTGAGGATTTTTCCGCACCGTTTTTGAAAAATCGACAAGTAAAAGGCACTGCATTTCCAGTGTTTTTTTGTGCGGAATTCACCTGTGGATTCCTATTGAGGAACAGGTGTAAAACGCTCATTCCTCAACCATGAATCTGCAAAAACCCTAGTCCATGCCCTCATCATCTCTCGCCTTGACTACTGCAACCTCCTGCTCTGTGGCCTCCCCTCTAACACTCTCGCACCCCTCCAATCTATTCTAAACTCTGCTGCCCGACTAATCCACCTGTCCCCCCGCTATTCCCCGGCCTCTCCCCTCTGTCAATCCCTTCAATGGCTCCCCATTGCCCAGAGACTCCACTACAAAACCCTAACCATGACGTACAAAGCCATCCACAACCTGTCTCCTCCATACATCTGTGACCTCGTCTCCCGGTACTTACCTACCCGCAACCTCCGATCCTCACAAGATCTCCTACTCTACTCCCCTCTTATCTCCTCTTCCCACAATCGTATACAAGATTTCTCTCGCGTATCACCCCTACTCTGGAACCCTCTACCACAACACATCAGACTCTCGCCTACCATCGAAACCTTCAAAAAGAACCTGAAGACCCACCTCTTCAGACAAGCCTACAACCTGCAGCTACCACCGATCGACCAAACCGCTGCATGACCATCTCTACCCTCACCTACTGTATTCTCACCCATCCCTTGTAGATTGTGAGCCCTCGCGGGCAGGGTCCTCATTCCTCCTGTACCAGTTATGACTTGTATTGTTTAAGATTATTGTACTTGTTTTCATTATGTATACCCCTCCTCACATGTAAAGCGCCATGGAATAAATGGCGCTATAACAATAAATAATAATAATAATAATAATAATAATAATAATAAAACGCTGCAGAAAAAGCACAAAGAATTGACATGCTGCGGAAAATACAACGCAGCTTTTCTGCGCGGTATTTTCCGCACCATGGGCACAGCGGATTTGGTTTTCCATAGGTTTACATGGTACTGTAAACGTGATGGAAAACTGCTATGAACCCGCATCGGCCAATCCGCTGCGGATCCGCACCATGTGCACATAGCCTAATTCTAACCCTAACCCTAGTTCTAACCCTAACCCTAGTTCTAACCCTAACCCTAGTTCTAACCCTAGAGGAAAAATACAAGTAAATATACTTTCTTTATTTTATTATTGTCCCTACCTATGGGGGTGATAAAGGGGGGGTTAATTTACTATTTTTTTTTATTTTCATCACTGTGATAGGCTTTATTACAGTGATCAAAATGTACCTGTAATGAATCTGCCGGCCATTTTGGAAGATGGCGACGCCCATGGAGAAGACATGGAGAAGGCAATCCAGGCCATGGCTGGATTGTAATATTTCACCAATTTTTATTGGTGAATATAACGAATGCTCTGATTGACTGTTTCACTTTCAACAGCCAATCAGAGCGATCGTAGCCATGGGGGGGGGGGGGGGGGGGTGAAGCCACCCTCCCTGGGCTCAAGTACCACTCCCCCTGTTCCTGTAGGTCAGGTGAAATTACTCCCCCTGTTCCTGTAAGTCAGGTGAAATTACACTTAACCGTTTCACCCGACCAGCAGGGACGCAATCATTCTGTGACACAGCATATGCGTCATAGGTCGGATTGGCACCGACTTTCATGACGCATATGCTGTGTCACAGGTCGGGAAGGGGTTAAAGAGGTTGTCCAGCACTGCTCATTGCCAATAAAATTGTGTCTGCACATCTGCACATAAGGCATGTATGTCACCTGCTGTCTGTGCAAGTATCCGAACACACAGCTCTGGAAGAAATGAATAGCCCACCACATCAAATCCCTGTCATGGGCAGCCCAATCTCCAGACCTAAACCCCATTGAAAACCTCTAGAATATAATCAAGAGGAAGATGGATAGTCACAAGCCATCAAACAAAGAAGAACTGCTTACATTGTTGTACCAGCAGTGGCATAAAGTCACCCAAAAGCAGTCTGAAAGACTGGTGGAAAGCATGCCAAGACGCATGAAAGCTGTAATTAAAAATCATGGATATTCCACAAAATATTGATTTCTGAACTCTTGCCGAGTTAAAACATTAGTATTATTGTTTCTAAATGATTCTAAACTTGTTTTTTTTGCATTACTTGAGGTCTGAAAGCACTGGGTTTTATTGTGTTTTTTTTTTTTTTTTTTTTTGACCAGTTCTCTTTTGTCAGAAAAAAAAAAATACAAAAAATGTATTACTTGGAAATTCGGAGACCTGTTGTCAGAAGTTTATAGAATAAAAGAACAATTTACATTTTACTCAAAAATATACTTATAAAGAGAAAAATCAGACAAACTGAACATTTTGCAGTGGTCTCAATTTTTTCCAGAGCTGCATATGCGCAGACACAATTTCGGCAGCGTCGCTCACCTCGCTATGTGATAGGAAGTGTTGCTGGACAACCCCTTTTGAGCCTGGATTCTAGTATAGTGGGAGCAGTGAAGCCAAGTTCTACGCTGACTGTATGGTCCTGGCTTCTATGTTGTAGTTTACAAAATGCTGGTTGAAAGCCACGTGGTTTTGAAGTAATCCAAAGTTTTACAAGCGAAACCACGTAGTCATTCTGGATCTGACAGCTGCACTGATTTGCAGTAACATAGTATGTCGGCATAGCTTCTAACTGCATCACCCTCCCAACTTAGCTGCTACATTACAGTGGGACGCTGATACAAATAAATCTGCTCTTCATGCATGCGATACACATACCTGCCCTGGTTAATGTTGATATTGTTGTATTTTTCTGCTATTATGGCAAGTTTTGTGATTGTCTCAATCACGTGATCGCTCTGCAGCACCACATCTCCCTGCAGACAAAAGTACAAATTATAAAACATATCTCACAGCTTCATATGTGGAAACAGACAATCTTATATACCAAATGGCTGAAAGAGGTCCCTTGGGGGCTTCAAAATCCTACGGGGGAGATTTCCCATCTTTTAGGCATGGTTGCTAGGATTTATAATGTGATGGTTAATCCTCTGGGGCCACCACCAAATCTAAGAATTAAAGGGTCTATGCGCTGGTTTCACACCACTTCCCCCTAAGTTTAGCCCGCGCAGCAGCACGACTGGCCACAGAGTTGTGTGGGAGAAATAGCGCTGCATGCATTTCTATTATTCTCATTTCTACTACTTCTTACTACAGAATTTGAGATGGATGATTTTAAAGGGAACCCATCACCAGATTTTTTCCTATATAAACTATAACCACCACCTTTCAGTCGTCTGAATACCTGCAACTTCATCATAAAAGCCCATCTGCCCCACATACTTAAGAAAAACAGGATTTTTGGTTGCTTACCGTAAAATCTGTTTCTTGGAGCCTCCATTGGGGGACACAGGAACCATGGGTGTATGCTGCTGCCACTAGGGGGCTGACACTATGCAAATAAAAAAGTTAGCTCCTCCTCTGCAGTGTACACCCCACCGACTGGCATTATACTCTTCAGTTAGTGAGAAAGCAGTAGGAGATAATGAACAAGGTTGAAAAACCATAACCACAAACAGTCAGAGAACATATAACAAAAACATTGGGAGGGAGCTGTGTCCCTCAATGGAGGCTCCAAGAAACAGATTTTACGGTAAGCAACCAAAAATCCTGTTTTTTTTATCGCCTCTCATTGGGGGACACAGGAACCATGGGACGTCCCAAAGCAGTCCCACGGGCGGGAAAACCAGACTTCCATCAGGTCAGAGGACTCACCACTGCCGCCTGCAAGATCCTTCTGCCTAGGCTGGCGTCCGCCGAAGCGTAGGTATGGACCTTGTAAAATTTGGCGAACGTGTGGATGGAAGACCAAGTTGCCGCTTTGCAAAGCTGTAGGGTGGAAGCCCTGTGGTGCACCGCCCAGGAGGCGCCGACTGCCCGGGTAGAGTGAGCCTTAATCCCAGGAGGGGGCACTCTGTTCTTGACCCGGTAAGCCTCCAAAATTGCCATTTTGATCCAGCGAGCAATAGTCGCTTTAGAAGCCGGTTGGCCTCTGCGTGTGCCATCAGGAATGATGAAAAAAGAATCCGTCTTCCAGAAAGAGGACGTTCTATCCAGATAGATCCTCACTGCCCTGACGAGGTCTAGCTTGTTCAACGATCGCTCCAGAGGATGAGTCGGAGCTGGACAAAAGGAAGGTAGAACGATGTCCTCGTTGAGGTGGAAGGTGGAAACCACCTTCGGAAGAAAGGAAGGTGGGGGCCGGAAGACCACCTTGTCCTGGTGAATGACCAAAAACGGAGGACGGCAAGACAGGGCCGCCAACTCGGAAACGCGGCGAATAGACGTGATGGCCACAAGAAAGGTCACCTTCCAAGAAAGAACAGATAGAGGAATCTCCCTAAGAGGCTCAAAGAGAGAAACCCTCAGAACGTCCAGTACCAGGTTTAAGTCCCATGCGTTCACAGGGGCCCTGTACGGCGGGACAGCGTGGGCTACTCCTTGAAGGAAGGTCTTAACCTGTGGCCGAGAAGCTAAGGTCTTCTGAAAGAGGATGGAAAGCGCAGAGACCTGGCCCTTCAGGGAGCTAAGAGCCAGGCCCGAATCCAGTCCTGCCTGAAGGAAGGCCAAAAGAGAAGGCAGAGAAAAGGACATGGATGGAACGCGGTTGGACTCGCACCAACGGAAGTAAGCCTTCCAGGTACGGTAGTAGATCCTGGAAGATGAAGGCTTCCGAGCCTGAATCATGGTGTGAATTACCCGGTCCGAAAGGCCGGACGCTCTTAGAACCGCGGTCTCAACAGCCACGCCGTTAAACTGAGCGACCGAGAATTCGGGTGGCAGATCGGACCCTGAGACAACAGATCGGGCCTGTCTGGAAGGCGCCAGGGAGCGTCCGCGAGAAGGTTGACGAGCTCCGCGAACCAAGCTCTCCTGGGCCAATCCGGGGCGATCAAGATGACTGGCACCCCTTCCGCTTTGATCTTCTTCAACAGTTTGGGGAGTAAAGGAAGGGGTGGGAACAGGTAGGGCAGCCCGAACTGTGACCAAGGAATGGCCAGAGCGTCGACGCCCACTGCGAGAGGATCGCGAGACCTGGAGACGAACTGCGGAACCTTCCTGTTCATTCGGGACGCCGTGAGATCCACGTCCGGAGTCCCCCATCGAAGACAAATCTGATGGAAGACCTCCGGATGCAAGGACCATTCCCCTGCCGCGAGGCCTTCGCGGCTGAGGAAGTCGGCGGCCCAGTTGTCCACGTCGGGGATATGCACCGCGGATATCACCGGAACCGTTGCCTCTGCCCAAAGGAGAATCTTGGATACCTCGGCAAGGGCCAAGGAGCTCCGGGTCCCCCCCTGATGGTTGACATATGCCACAGCCGTGGCATTGTCCGTCTGGATCCGGACTGGCAGGCCCCTGAGAATCCTTTCCCAGTGGCGGAGGGTTCCTAACGTTTTATCGCTTCTGTAGGGGATGCTTAAGACTAAATCATATGCATTTAGCATCGACATTTATCTATGTATGAGAGGTCACTCTTCATCGGGCAGGTGGCTCATTTTTGTGATCTATGAATGAATCTGAAAGATTTGACATTGATTGACCCGCCACACAGGAGAACTGTAGCTACCAGCACAAAGTAGCTTCATATCTGAGCGGGATCAATTTGGTACTCCATATGTATCTTGCATGCTCGTCATTGGCCTACTGCATGTGCTCATTTTTGTTTTTATACTCACGGTGTTGGGGTTTAGGATTCCCTATGTATAGGTGTGTTATCTGTCTAGCCTATTAGGGGTACCTTTAGCACATTATCATTGTGTGGGTAGAGGGACCCATTGGTAATACTAGGGCTATCTAGGGATCCTAGGGTAAGCTGTCGCTGATAGGCAGTAATCAGTATAGATACGTTCTAGGGACTTTCTTTTCCCCATACACTAGTTTTTCACGGTGTTTTTTTGTTTTGTTTTGTCTGGTGCAGCCACAGGTTGGTGGCCTTTTAAATATTTAAATAAAATTTCTTGGGGTTTTATATGATTTAGCCAGTGGCGGAGGGACAGAAAGATGGCCCGAATGTCGAGGACATTGATTGGCAGAGTTGACTCCTGCGACGACCAACGGCCCTGAACCGTCAGGTGACGGAAAACCGTACCCCAGCCGAGCAGGCTGGCATCCGTTGTCACCACCTGCCAGTGAACTGGAAGGAAGGACCTGCCCTGGGAGATGAGAGGTGACGTCAGCCACCAGTTGAGAGACCGCTTGACCCGAGAAGAGAGTCTGATCGGCCGATCCAGGGAGAAGACAGACCTGTCCCACTGAGACAGAATGGCTTGCTGAAGGGGTCGTGAATGGAATTGGGCGAAGGGAATCGCTTCCAAGGTAGCTACCATCCTCCCCAGAACCTTCATGGCCGATCGGAGGGAGGGAGGGAGGCCGAGGACCCTGGAGCAAGCGTATGTCCCGACAAAGAGTGGATCTCTTGTCCTTGGGAAGGAAGACTCTGGTCTGACGAGTGTCGAATAGCATGCCCAGAAAGATGATGCGCTGAGAAGGAATAAGGCAGGACTTCTTCCGGTTGACCAGCCACCCGAAACGGGCTAAGGTGTCGAGAACAATGGACAGGCTTTCGTGAGCCTGAGAAAAGGACGGTGCCTTGATGAGGATGTCGTCGAGGTATGGAAAAAGGACCAGGCCTCTGACTCTCAATATGGCCATCAGCGCTGCCATGATCTTCGTGAACACCCTTGGAGCGGTTGCGAGACCGAACGGCAGGGCGACGAATTGAAAGTGTTCCTGTTGCACTGCGAAGCGCAGGAAACGGTGATGTCCGGGAAATATCGGGACATGGAGGTAGGCGTCCTGAAGTGTCTCAGGCGAACTCTCTTGTTCAGCAATTTGAGGTCCAGAATGGGGCGAACCTTGCCGTCTTTTTTCGGTACCACGAAAAGGTTCGAGTAGAAACCCGTGAACCGTTCTTTCTCTGGGACGGGAACGATTACCCCGGATTTGAGCAGAGAAGCGATGGCTGCGAAGAAGCCCGGAACTAGAGCGGGATCTCTTGGAGGACGGGATTGGAAGAAACGATCCCTGGGTCGGGAGGCGAACTCTATCTTTTATCCCGAGGATACAACTTCCCTGACCCATGCGTCCTCTACTGCGGAAATCCAGACGTCCCTGAAAAGGAGAAGACGGCCGCCCAACCTGGGAGTTGGGCTGTAGTGTTGCCGAGAGTCATGCCGAGGTGGATCTTCCAGTCCTGGGCCTGGAGGATCTACCCTGGGAATAGCGAGGACGCCAGGACGGAGTGGGCCTAAAGGACACCGCCTTCTTCTCCTGACGTGCCTGTGGCCTCTGTTGCTGCTGGGAAAAGGAGTTTGACGCAGCGAAGCGACGAAAGGGCCGAAAAGAGCGAAACTGCCGTCTAGGAAGAGGGCGACGAGGCTTAGCCTGGGGGAGAGGAGAACTTGTACCCCCGGTGGCGTCCTTAATGATTTGACCCAGCTGGGAACCAAAGAGACGAGAGCCCTGGAAGGGCAGACTAGTGAGGGACTTTTTAGAAGATAAGTCCGCCTGCCAGGCCTTGAGCCAAACGGTGCGGCGGATGGCAACGGCATTGTTGGAAGCCTGAGCCGCACAAGACGCGACATCCAGGGAGGCAGAGACCAGGTATTCACCGGCGTGGAAATCTGGTTGGCAAGCTCCGCTAGTTGCACGGGAGGCGCCCCGTCCAGGATACCTCGACGGAGCTCTTTGGCCCATTTGGAGATGGATTTAGAAACCCAAGTGGAAGCAAAAGCTGGGCATATAGCCGCTGCAAAAGCTGACTTCGCAAAGGATTCTATAGCCCTATCGTTAGAGTCCTTCAGAGATGCTCCACCGGACAGAGGAAGCACCGTGTTGGTGGACAGCCTGGACACAGGTGGATCCACCGAGGGAGAGACCGTCCAATTGGCGGTAAGTTCTGGAGAAAAGGGATATAGCACACCCAGGCGTTTTCCCCTCTGAAAACGCCTAGTGGGGTTCTCTCTCTCTCTGGACATGATTTCCTCGAATTCAGGAGGAGGAGCAAAAAACTTGGAAGGTGGTTTGGCCCGTCTAAACGAAACTGCCTGATCTGCGGGTTCCGTAGAGGGATCTTTTATGCCACAGGATTGGTTTACTGCCCCAATGAGATTCTGCACCATCTCCCTCATGGTGGCGATTTGGTTAGAATCCAGCTCCGAAATATCCTCCGAGGGCGCATCAGAGAATGCCTCGCCTGACTCAGGGGAGGAGGGTCGAGGGGACGCCGACCGCAGGGGAGGGCCGTGTGGCGAGATGGAGCACGAAGAGGACTCAGACCGACGTTCCTGTCTGGACCTTTTGTGGCTTATCAAGGAGGGCTCGGGCGGCGGTTCCTGCGACCCGCTAGCCACGGCAGGGGTCTGCAGGGGTAACCGATCCAGCGCGGACACCAGGGTTTGAGACACCCATGTTAAATCGGCCACCGATTGTGACAGAGAGGCAGCCCAGCCTGGGATGGGGGGGGGGATCACTCTCGGGCGGAACAGCCGGGGAATCCTGGGCGGTGGGAACAATCGGGTTGCTGCAGGACTGACACAGCGGGGAGGACTGACCTGAGGGAAGTTTGCTGTTACAGGACGAACATGCAAAGTACGTGACTAAGGCAGTAGATGAAGAAGAAGTAGGGGGGCGAGAGCGGCCCCCTTTAGAGGTAGACATTTTGAAAGGACCCTGAAGATGCCAGTGGGTTAGGGGACAGTGGGGCAGAGGGGGGTGTCAGTCTGCAGTGCAGCTACTCACGGACCCGGTCCTGGAAGATGTCCCACTTGTCGGTGGAGAACTTCTGCCCTGAGGTGCTGAATTCTGCGCAGGACGTGCTGTGCCCACGGAAGACGCAGTGGCAAAGGTGCGGGGCGCGCTGCGTGAGCTGCTGCTGCTGCGAAGGGTGCGCACATAGACGAGTGTCCCAGGATGGAGGGGGGCGGAGCCAGACGCAGAGGCGCCGGTGGGCAGGGCCCAGAGAGTCGGGTGGGAAAAAAGTCCGCCCGCAGAACCGGAAGTGGAGGAGCTGAAAACCGGAAGTAGGCCCCGGCCGAAGCCGGGACCTAAATTAGGAGTCGGCGGCCGGGGAAAAGATCCGCGGGGCCAGAATAGAGCGCCGGAAAGGATGGAAAACTGGCGACAGCCTCCCACAGGCTGCGCCGCTGAAGGGTGCCGCAGAGAGAGACCTCCTGCGGCGCCAGAGCAGAGCGCCGCAGGGAGAAGCGGCGCGACAGGCAGCAGGGCTGCTGCGCTGTGAATGGAGCCCCAGAACAGGCCGCAGTGCCGAGAAATGCGCCGCGGAGGAGCAGAGCACGGCAGCCATAAGGGCAAAAGGTGACTGACCCAGCGGGAATAAGGAGTGCGGCGCAGCAGCCTGTAAGGGCCCCGCGCCGGAAAGAAGCAGAGGGCCGCCGTATGGTAAATGGGGGAAGAAAGGTCCTGACCCATGCGTCTGCGAAATCCAGACGTCCCCGCATACGAATGTCGCAGCGCAACACGAAAATCCCAGCCGCGCCACTGCATGGACGCAGGTGATGACCAGTAAAAGAGGGTCGTCGCCTGGGAGCCCCTAACAAGACCCCCCTCCCTATAAAAGATCTGGGATGGGATGGGGGAAATAGTCACCTAAAACATCCCACGCCGATACTAACCTGAAAGGAAGGGTATGAGACGTCCATGGAGCTGGTGATGGACGTCCTCGTCTCCACAACTGACAGGCTCTGGTGGGCGAGTGGGTGGGGGACGGAGCCAGGACCGGACTTCTGAGCACGCTTGTGTGCTAGGATCTTGGTCCTGGAGAGGGATCTATGAGGATACGGGGTGGCAGTGCACACCGTACTCATAGTCCGCATTGTGGGACTACAGGTGTGACTGTTCACCCTGTATCCCTCCGGAAACCTGAAAAGAAACGACGCACATTGAGGTAGATAAGGGTCTAATGAAAGACCCGTGTCCACCTCCTACTGACACTAAGCGAAACTGAAGAGTATAATGCCAGTCGGTGGGGTGTACACTGCAGAGGAGGAGCTAACTTTTTTATTTGCATAGTGTCAGCCTCCTAGTGGCAGCAGCATACACCCATGGTTCCTGTGTCCCCCAATGAGAGGCGATAAAGAAATGCCTTTTAGAATTGTTCTGCACCCTATGCTAATTGGTGCCGTCCGGTCTGACTGGCGTTCCTGGACTGCGCGCATCCTCGGTCCCCACAATCGCTGTCTCTCCTGCCTCCACTGACATGGCGGACGTCATAGTCACAGCCTATTGCGCCTACGCAGCTCCTGTTACCGCTGCAGGCGCAAGCGTTGAACAGATTCTGTGGATGACGTAGGACACGTCAATCAAAGCAGTAGAGACATCGATTGCCCATTAGATATTTATACAAGGTATTTTCTTAGACATGTGGGGCAGCTGGGCTCTTATGAGCAGGTTGTGGCTATAGTTTAAGGGAAAACCTAGTGACAAGTTCTCTTTAACAGTGAAGGTGTAACCAACCCTACGTGGCGACGGTATTTTACAGCAGAGTGGTGAGACACTATGGAGTAAAATATAGATTATATGGCTGAAGAGCGAAAAGAAAGATGCGGTATCAATAAATTATAAATGGAACGTCCCCTACCTTTTGCTTGTTGTCTTCACATTTTACATGGAGAACAAAGAGGTTGTCACTCAGACTGCTGACGGAGATTCCTGAAATACAAATGTATGGATATGAGTGTCTTCTCTTCCGACCATTGTCATAAAGCAGCTGCATGTCCGTGGGGATAGAATTAGCGCTCCACAGTAACGCTGCAGGAACATTTACCACGTGGGGTTTACGTGGCGGCATCTGAAGCCTGTATAAGGTAAGACGAGAAGAAATATAGTGCGTGCCATTATAGGTCTGGGTGATAACATAAGGAAGAGCCCGGCACAAGCAAAGAATATAGATGAACGGCCAAATGAGGTAAAGGATAGGGCGACACCACTGTAAAGGATCAACTACAGTAACAAAAAGAAGAAAGCAATACAGAGACAAGTGCATACCTATAAGTGCAAAAAGAATAGAAGCTTAAACAATTAAAACAATTATATCAATTATCATGATCTAATATACATATAAAAATGTATAATGTACATATACAGGATAATAGGAACCATTAGATCCCTCAGAAATATGTTAATGAATAAATACAATCTGGTGTGAATCCATATAACAGCCTCACAGTATAATGTAAGCAGTCATAAAACCAGACAATGGTACAAATCCAACAGACCTGATCACAAGTAGGTTATATGATAAAGAATCATAAAGGAATGCATGGAGAGTGCGAAAGATCACAGCTAAATATGAAGAAAAGTAAATATAGACATAAATATAGGGCACCACAAAGTGCTAATAACTAGGTCTATCATAAGGCCCAAACATAGCATGTGTGCGGGGGCTGTTGATGTATATAAATGAGGGGTAAAATGGACAAAGTCTGGTATAAGAAGGTAAATAATGGGGGTAAGCCTGTTGTGGGATCCAGAACCAGGAGTGCCAGCTGAAGGAGTTAATGGGGAGAGACTCTGCACGTATCACTGCAAGGAAGAGCATGTTCCTCAGGGGAAAGAGGAGGATGAGGAGAAAAGCTGGTCAATAAATCACAAATCAATCACAAAATTCGACACCGGTGTTTGCTGGCGGCACAATGGTGAAAACAATCACAAACTCATTTTCATCAATTGAATAAAAATGTAAAATAAATGGTACGTGCACACAAAGATGTTTTTTTTTAAAGAAGATTTTAGGACAGAAACAGAGTGGACACGGGAAATTCTCCAAATCTCAAAACTACTCAAAAACTGGGTTTCTGCTCCAAAAAGAAAATCCTGTTTGTCAGTCAAACAGGAGGAAGCAGCGCTCGGTGTGGAATAGAGCTGGAGTGACAGAGGCTTCAGATTTACAAATAGATCTTTAAATTCCAATACACAAAGACAGTGACAAAAATTACTTAAAAAAAAAAAAAAATGTTTCTAAATAAGACAATTCTTCCTAGACACAAAAGAAACAAAAAACCGTGTGTGCACTCTTATTTGGCAGCCTGATGGCTCATCATTTTCAACCAACAGCAGAGAGTTTATATAGCCTCCTCATTTCTACAGCTTCTTTCCACAAACAAATTCATTCTGGGAGCAGACCGCTTCCTAGACTTTCTGTAAGTAATCCAACTGAAGAATGCCAGATTGGATCCTGAATTATTTGCAATGCCGGTTTTACACATTCGTCATTCTGAGTACGGACTGCGATGTCTGGATACTACCGTACATACTACAATTGTAAATATCGGTCGTGTGAAACCGGCCTTAAAGAGTAACAAATTATCATAAATTCTAACCAATAAATTCACTCAAAATTAGTCTTGGAGCCAAAATCTTAGTCACTAATTGAACACAAACTGTGGTGCGTGGGAACAGCGACAGCCTCACAATGGCGGAAAACCAACAATAAGACAGAACAGTCTGTCTCATAAAAGCCCCTTACCTTTGAGGAAGCCAAAAATGAACTGTTTCGTGATTAGAAACAATAACCAACTGGCTCATTATGATCCAGTCTCATCAGAGGCGAGATAATTAATACAGGAGAATATATTGCTCCAGATTTAGAGATGAGACATTCACGCAAAAAGGACAAATTACTGTTCCTCATAATATGTCAACTAATGATCCAAGCCTCCCAGACAGAGGTGGGCCAATTCCAATTAATAAAGTACAATTAACTAGATGACTAATTAGCAGCTGAGGAATAACAAAAGCGTGATTTATAACATACATTATGCAACCAAAATGTTCACTGTCTGAGAAAATATGGACCAGCAGCAGCAGCGGTGGCTCTGACCACCAGCAGCAGCAGCAGCAGCAGCGGTGGCTCTGACCACCAGCAGCAGCAGCAGCAGCGGTGGCTCTGACCAGCAGCAGCAGCGGTGGCTCTGACCAGCAGCAGCAGCAGCAGCAGCGGTGGCTCTGACCAGCAGCAGCAGCAGCGGTGGCTCTGACCAGCAGCAGCAGCAGCAGCGGTGGCTCTGACCAGCAGCAGCAGCAGCAGCGGTGGCTCTGACCAGCAGCAGCGGTGGCTCTGACCAGCAGCAGCAGTGGCTCTGACCAGCAGCAGCAGCAGTGGTGGCTCTGACCAGCAGCAGCAGCAGCGGTGGCTCTGACCAGCAGCAGCAGCAGCGGTGGCTCTGACCAGCAGCAGCAGCAGCAGCGGTGGCTCTGACCAGCAGCAGCAGCAGCGGTGGCTCTGACCAGCAGCAGCAGCAGCGGTGGCTCTGACCAGCAGCAGCAGCAGCGGTGGCTCTGACCAGCAGCAGCAGCAGCGGTGGCTCTGACCACCAGCAGCAGCAGCAGCGGTGGCTCTGACCACCAGCAGCAGCAGCAGCGGTGGCTCTGACCAGCAGCAGCAGCAGCAGCGGTGGCTCTGACGATGGACCACGTACAGATGTGCTGCGATTTCCATGTGTGTAACGCAGGTCTATAGGAATCCACGTCCAGAAGCAACAAAATATGAACACATATTAGCGGGGTTGACCTCTTTCACCAATCTTCTGCCTGCAGGTTTAGTTATGTGTGAAAAAAAATATAAAATTGAACTTTCCTTGCCCTCCCCGAGTCCCGATCTGTCTCTGCTGTCTCGGACTCTGTCGTTTTTATTCTGAAATAACATCGCATTGACAGGACTGCAGTCAATCACTAAATTCACCAACTTGTGCAGTCTACATTGGCAGGACTGATGAGCGCAGAGATTGGCTGCAGTGCTGTTAACATTACATCAGTGCTGCAGGCAAACGACAGACACCAAGGTAACGTTGAAGGTACAGCAGACCCGGGGTGGGTAAGTAAAGTACAGATTATTAATCAGAAAATTGGAGAAAGGGACAACCTTTTACTTAAAAACAAAAATGCTGTAGATTTACAAATGTACAACTTTCTCTTATCTGACAGATTTCACTTATGACATAAAAAGTAAAATATACAGAAAAACAGGATTTTTGGTTGCTTACCGTAAAATCTGTTTCTCGGAGCCTTCATTGGGGGACACAGGAACCATGGGTGTATGCTGCTGCCACTAGGAGGCTGACACTATGCAAATAAAAAAGTTAGCTCCTCCTCTGCAGTGTACACCCTACCGACAGGAAGTAGGATATTCAGTTAGTGAGAAAGCAGTAGGAGAAGCAACGTGTAAAAGCGAAAGAATAATAATATAATAATAATAAACTTTATCTACATAGCGCCAACAAATTCCACGGCGCTCCATAGATTAACAGTTTCAAACTCTCAAAGAGTGTTCAAAGAACTCAAAAGTATACAGTAAACAGAGCTGTTCAACTTGGGAGGGTGCTGTGTCCCCCAATGAAGGCTCCGAGAAACAGATTTTACGGTAAGCAACCAAAAATCCTGTTTTCTCTATCGCCTTTCATTGGGGGACACAGGAACCATGGGACGTCCCAAAGCAGTCCCTGGGGTGGGAAAAACATACTTCCATCAGGTCCAAGGACTCACCACTGCCGCCTGCAGGATCCTTCTGCCCAGGCTGGAGTCTGCCGTAGTTCGGCGAAAACATGTGGATGGAAGACCAGGTTGCCGCTTTGCAAAGCTGTCGGCGAAAGCCCTGTGACGTACCGCACTGGAAGCGCCGACTGCCCGGGTAGAGTGAGCCTTTATCTCAGGAGGGGGCACTCTGTTCTTGACCCGGTAAGCTCCCAAAATTGCCGTTCTAATCGAGCGAGCAATAGTCGCCTTGGAAGCCGGCAGGCCTCTACGCACGCCATCAAGGATGGCGAACAGAGAATCCATCTTTCGGAAAGCGGCCGTGCTAGCCAGGGAGAAACTCACTGCCCTGACGAGGTCCAGCCTGTTCCACTATCGCTCCAGAGGATGATTCGGAGCTGGACAAAGGAAGGTAGAACGATGTCCTCGTTGAGGTGGAACGATGAAAACCACCTCGTGAAATGAAGGAAGGCGGAGGCCTGGGACCACCTTGTCCTTGTGGAAAATCAAGAAAGGAGGTCGGCAAGAAATGGCCGCCAACTCAAAAACGCGGCGGATCGAAGCGATGGACCTGAGAAAAGCCACCTTCCGAGATAGAACTGACAGGGAAAAACTCCCTGAGAGGCTCAAAGGGGAAACCCCTAAGAACAACCAACACAACCTTTAAATACCATGAATCCACAGAGGCCCTGTAAGGAGGGACAGCGTGGGCTACTCCTTGAAGGAAGGTCTTAACCTGTGGCTGAGAAGATAATGTCTTCTTAAAGGGAAGAAGAGCGCAGGAACCTGGCCCTTTAGGGAGAGAGAGTGAAGCCCGAATCCAGTCCTGCCTGAAGGAAAACCAAATGGAAGGCAGGGAAAAGGACATAGGTGAAAAGCGGTTGGGCTCGCATGAACGAAAGTCTTCCGGGTACGATAGTAGAACCTGGAAGACAACGAAGGCTTCCTAGCCTGGATTGTAGTGTGACTCGACCGGGACGAAAGGCCAGACGCTCTTATAACTGTGGAGTCCACAGCCATGCCGTAAACTGAGCGACCGATAATTCGGGTGGCAGATCAGACCCTGGAGGCCAAAGCGTAGACGCCCACGCGGGAGGGTCGCGAGATCTGGAGACGAACCAAAGGAACCTTCCTGTTCCTTCGGGACGCAGAGAGGGCCACGTCCGGAGTCCCCCATCGAAGACAAATCTGATGGAAGACCTCCTGATGCAAGGACCATAACCCTGCCGCGAGACCCTCGCAGCTGCAGAAGTCGGCGGCCCAATTGTCCGTGCCGGGGATATGCACCGTGGATATCACCAGAACCATTGCCTCTGCCCAGAGGAGGATCTTGGATACCTCGGCCAAGGAGCTCCGAGTCCCCCCTTTATGACTGACATATGCCACCTCCATGGCATTGTAGACCCCTGAGAATCCTTCCCTAGTGACGAGGGAAGAGAAAGATGGCCCGAAGCTCGAGGATGTTGATCTGCGGAAGAGACTCCTGCGCCGACCAACGACCCCAAGCAGTCAGATGGCGAAACACAGCGCCCCAGCCAAGCAGGCTGGCGTCCGTCGTCACCACTTGCCAAAGAACTGGAAGGAAGGACATGCCCTGGGAGATGAGAGGTGACGTCAGCCACCAGCTGAGGGACCCTTGACTCGGGAAGAGAGTCGGATAGGACGATCCAGGGACAAGACAGCACTGTCCCACTGTGACAGAATGGCCTGCTAAAGAGGTTGAGAGTGAAATTGGGCAAAGGGGATTGCTTCGAACGTCACTACCATCCTGCCCAGAAACTTCATGGGCGATCAGAAGAAGGGAAGCCGAGGACCCTAAAGCAAGGGTACATCCCGACGAAGGATGGATCTCTTGTCCTCGGGAAGGAAGACTTTGGTCTGACGAGTGTCGAAGAGCATGCCCCGAAAAACGAGGCGCTGGGAAGCAACAAGACAGGATTTCTTCATGTTGACAAGCCACCCGAAGCGGACTAGGGTGTAGAGGACGATGGACAGGCTCTGGTGAGCCTGAGAAAAAGGGGGACGGAGCCTAGAAGAGGATGTCGCCGAGGTACAGAAAAAAATAATAAGCCTCTGACCATCAAGATGGCTATCAGCGCCGCCATGGTCTTCGTGCAAACCCTGGAAGCGGTTGCGAGAACGAACGGCAGGGTGAAGAACTGAAAATGGTCCTGGAGCACCACAAAGCACAGGAATCTGTGATGTCCCGGGAAAATCGAGACATGAAGGTAGGCGTCCTGAATTTCTATGGAACACAAAAGTTCTCGAACCTCCATGGAAGCAATTACTGAACGATGGGAATCCATCCTTAAGAGTCTCAGACAAACTCTCCAGTTCAGCAATTTGAGATCCAGAATGGGACGAAACTTGCCCTTTTTTTTTTTTTTTTTTTTTTTTTTTTTTTTTCTTATTCTTTTCTTCTTTCAGTACCACAAAAGATTGGAATAGCAACCAGTGAACCGTTCTTTTTCTGGGACGGGAACTATTACTCCGGCTTTGAGGAGAGAAGCGGTGGCTGCGAAGAAGACCCGGAACTAGAACGGGGACTCTTGGGGTCGGGATCCGAAGAAACGATCCCTGAGTTGTGAAACGAACTCTATTTTGTATCCCGAGGATACAACTTCCCTGACCCATGCGTCCTCTGCTGAGGGGATCCAGACATCCCTGAAGAAGGGAAAACCGCCCATCCTGGGAAGTGGGCTGGCGTCTTGCTGTGAGTCATGCCGAGGTGGATCCTCCAGTCCTAGCCCTGGAGGATCTACCCTGGGAGTAGCGGGAGCGCCAGGAAGGCGTGTGGTCTAAAGAAAACAGTCTTCTACTCTTGACGTGCCTGTGGCATCTGTTGCTGCGGGGAAAGGGAGTTTGACGCCACGAAGCGACGTAAAGGCCGAAAGGACCGAAATTGCCATCTAGGAGGGGGGCGACGAGGTGTAGACTTGTGCCTCCTGGTAGCGTCCTAATGATTTGGCCCAACTTAGAACCAAAGCGACGTGAACACTGAAAAAGGCAGGCTGGTAAGGGACTTTTTGAAGACAAATCCGCCTGTCAGGCCTTGAGCCAAACGGACTGACGGATGGCAACGGCATTGCTGGACACCTGAGCCGCAAAAGACGCGGCATCCAGGGAAGCGGAGACCAAGTATTCACCCGCATGAGAAAACTGGTTGGCAAGCTCCGCCAGCTGTCCAGGAGGGCCCCGTCCAGAATGCTCCGACGGAGTTGTGTGACCTTTGGATATGGATAATGAAACCCAAGTATAAGCAATGGCCGGGCAAAAATAGACGCAGCCGATTCGAAAGCTGAGCTCGCAAAGGATTCTATGACTCTATAGTTAGAATCTTTCAGAGATGCTCCGCCAGATAGCGGGAGGACCGTGTTGGAGGACAGAGTCCAATAAGCGGTGAGCTCCAGAGAAAAGGGATATAAAAAACGCCAAGGCGCTTTCCTCTCTGAAAGCGGCTGGTCGGATTCTCTTTTTCTCTCGTCAGGGCCTTCTTGAATTCAGGGTGAGAAGCGAAGACCTTGGAAGGTGGCTTCGACCGTCTAAACGAAACCGCCTGATCCGCGCGTTCCGTAGAGGGATCTTTGATGCCACGGGTCTGGTTGATTGCTCCAATGAGGCTCTGAACCATATCCCTGTTAGCGATTTGGTCAGAATGCAGCTCCAAAACGTCCCTCTGAAGGTGCGTCCGAAAACGCCTCGCCTGACTCGGGAGAGGATCGGGAAGAAGCTGACCGCTGAAATGGGCCGTGAGGCGAGATGGAACGGGAAGAGGAGTCGCAATGGCGCTCCGGTCTGGACCTCTTTAAGGCCTATCCTGGTAGGCTCAGACGGGGCTACTTGTGACCCGCTGGCTACTGCGGAGGTCTGCCAGGACAATCTATCCAGAACGGACACCGGGGTCTGGGATACCCTGGTGAGATCCGCCACAGATTGAGACAGAGCGGAAGCCCACACTGGGATAGGGTCCTCACTCTCTCGGGGCAGAGGGGGGGGGGAGCCCAGAACGATGTGGGATCGCTGCAGTCCTGACAGGTGGGAGAGGACTGACCTAAGGGGAAACTGCCCTTACAGGAGAGCACAAAAGGTGCCTGACTAAAGCAGAGGAAGGATATTGGTCTGCAGTGCAGAGCTACTCACGGAAGATGTCCTGTGGATAGCTTCGGCTGTAGGAGGAGGTCGGCAGGGAAGGCAGGTCCTGTAAGAAATCACCGCTGGGTCCACACGCCGGGAGTGGTGTAAGGCCCCGCACTCTGAAGTCCGCAGCATGAGCCAAGAAGCGCCGAAAGCAGCCGGCGCTGAAGCTGCATGATTGAGAGTACAAAGATGGCGCCGGCCGCAGTCTGTGCTGAGGCCAAGAGGAGTGGGCGGGGCTAAGCGCCGGAGAGGAGAGAGGGGAAGACGCGGGAGAAAAGCCCGCCGGAAAGAGGACGGGGGCGGAGCCATAACGCCGCGCTAGGCCCCGACCGAAGCCGGGGCCTAAATTAGCTCCCGGTGGCCGTCGGGAATGGAAGCCGCGGCGTGGAGGCCCCGCAAGGCTAGCCCACCCGACGGAGAGAGCGGGGGCTAGAGTCACTGCGGCGCGGTCTGTGCCTAGGCCAGGGAGTGGCTGGGGCAAAGCGCCGGAGAGAAGGGGGAAAACGCGGGAGAAAGACCCGCCGGAAAGAGGATGGGGGCGGGGCCGAAACGCCGCACTAGGCCCCGACAGAAGCCGGGGCCTAAATTAGCCCCCGGTGGCCGGCAGAAAAGGTCCAGGCCCCGACCGAAGCCGGGCCTGGATTAGAGCCTGGTGACCGCTGTGGGGGAGAGACGCCGTGGAAACCTTACAAGGCCCCGGCGCTACCGCCGCAATGAACCCCTTCTCTGGTGGACCCATGTGCCGCACAAGGGAAGCTGAAGAGAGATCCAGGGTGAGGTAAGAGCCCTGGACCCCAAACTGTGGGACACAGTGACTTCCCCATAAAACAACCCCTGAGCCCCACTCTTAGATTGCTAGACAGGGGAGAAAATACTCACCTTTCTTCATCTGTATACTTACCCTTGAATGATCTGGGATGGTATGGGGAAAATACTCACCTCAAACCTCCCACGCCGGTACTAACCTGAAGAGGAATGAGACGTCCAGGAGCTGATGGACGTCCTCGTCTCCGCAACCGACAGGCTCTGGTGGGCGAGTGGGTGGGGGACGGAGCCAGGACCGGACTTCTGAGCACGCTTGTGTGCTAGGATCTTGGTCCTGGAGAGGGATCTATGAGGATACGGGGTGGCAGTACACGCCGTACTCATAGTCCGTATTGTGGGACTACAGGTGTGACTGTTCACCCTGTATCCCTCGGGAAAACCTGAAAAGAAAATGACGTACATTGAGGTAGATAAGGGTCTAATGAAAGACCCGTGTCCACCTCCTACTGACACTAAGCTAAACTGAATATCCTACTTCCTGTCGGTAGGGTGTACACTGCAGAGGAGGAGCTAACTTTTTTATTTGCATAGTGTCAGCCTCCTAGTGGCAGCAGCATACACCCATGGTTCCTGTGTCCCCCAATGAAAGGCGATAGAGAAAAAACCATAATCATGAAAGCTCAGGTGGATTTATACCTGCTATGGCTAATATTCACAATGACAACAGTCTACAATTTATTTTTTTAATCAAGTGAAACATAACAGAAGCCATAAAATGGCAAGTGGGCATATACAGTTTGATCAAAATGAAAGAATTTGCAGATTTCCATTTAACACTAATGCCAACTTCTCTCTAGAGTGTGCACGAATACAATAAAAAGGAAATTAAAAGGAACTTTCTAGGCATGTAACCTTAATAGCAGACAATCTAAACCCGCCAACAAAATATCATTACATTCCCCTGTAGCAGCTCTCCAGGACCCCTACTATGGCTCCTCCATTATTGCGCACAGTCCATAGGGCTGACACCTGTCAGGAGCACAGGGGGTCAATCATAGTCAGCCACTTTATTGTGCCAGTCTCAGACAGTGGACAACATTGGATGCCAGCAATGCTGGCAGGAGCGGCGATTGCCATGTGGAGATGTCGCAGGGAAAGAGCAAATGCATGAAGAGAATCAAATAGAGAAATCCTATTTTATGATTTGACTTGTGTAACATTGACTACATGTGGGAATTCCTATGGCAAGAGGGTAATCCAAGTTCTAGGCATTTTAACAGTACAATGGTAAGTTATAACACTTCCAAATATACAGGTTTTCTGACTCAGGAGGTGAATAAGAATGAATTCATTCAGCGATTGCAGACAGAGATCTTAACACTGAAAGGAATTAAAGCAAAAAATAAGCTTTAAATATAATAATAATCCCCTCCCATTAAATAAAATAATCCCCCTTCCATGAAAAACAAGCAGCGTTTATTCTCCAGTAATGGGAAGAGTCATACCTGTCAAATTGGCATAATCGATCCTCTGCTTTATTTTGGCTTCTTCTACAAGGTAAGCAGCATTCTGTCCGAGCAGAAGTTGTCTCCTTCGCTGCTTGTATCCCTTTCGGTCATACTTGACCACCGGCACTGCATACTGTAAATATATATATGTTGTCTGGTCAGTGCTATAAAAGAGCAGATCCATAACTTCAAAAAGGCAAAACAGGGACATAAGGGACCTGCAGACTTCTCACATTTTGGCCAAGCGGAAAAAACAGTTTTTGCCAGCTCTGATAAAAATTGCATGCTGCAGCCGATCAGTGGCTACTGATTAGCTGCAGTGCTCACATGAGTTTCCTTCAGATGTTGCAGAAAATGCAACGCTGACTATGGAGAATAGGTCCGGGAGGTATCAATTATTTTTCTCTAACCTCCGTGATGCCATATACAAGGGGCTGTCCAGTAGACAGTCAAATCGAAATCAAATTACAGAAAGGGGTTTAAGAAATGCTGCCGTTGTGTAATGAATGGCAAATAAATTGCAAAAATGTAAATATAATGGATAACCATTAGGAGCCCAATTCATTAAGTCTGACATTTTATACACCATTCTTAATAAAATGATCAATGGAGTAAGATGTGCTTAATTAATTAACCCCTTCATGACCCAGCCTATTTTGACCTTAATGACCTGGCCGTTTTTTGCAATTCTGACCAGTGTCCCTTTATGAGGTAATAACTCAGGAACGCTTCAACGGATCCTAGCGGTTCTGAGATTGTTTTTTCATGACATATTGGGCTTCATGTTAGTGGTAAATTTAGGTCAATAAATTCTGCGTTTATTTGTGATAAAAACGGAAATTTGGCGAAAATTTTGAAAATTTCGCAATTTTCACATTTTGAATTTTTATTCTGTTAAACCAGAGAGTTATGTGACACAAAATAGTTAATAAATAACATTTCCCACATGTCTACTTTACACCAGCACAATTTTGGAAACAACATTTTTTTTTGCTAGGAAGTTATAAGAGTTAAAATTTGACCAGCGATTTCTCATTTTTACAACGAAATTTACAAAACCATTTTTTTTAGGGACCACCTCACATTTGAAGTCAGTTTGAGGGGTCTATATGGATGAAAATACCCAAAAGTGACACCATTCTAAAAAATGCACCCCTCAAGGTGCTCAAAACCACATTCAAGAAGTTTTTTAACCCTTCAGGTGCTTCACAGCAGCAGAAGCAACATGGAAGGAAAAAATGAACATTTAACTTTTTAGTCACAAAAATTATCTTTTAGCAACATTTTTTTTATTTTCCCAATGGTACAAGGAGAAACTGAACCACGAAAGTTGTTGTCCAATTTGTCCTGAGTACGCTGATACCTCATATGTGGGGGTAAACCACTGTTTGGGCGCACGGCAGGGCTTGGAAGGGAAGGAGCGCCATTTGACTTTTTGAATGAAAAATTGGCTCCACTCTTTAGCGGACACCATGTCACGTTTGGAGAGCCCCCGTGTGCCTAAAAATTGGAGCTCCCCCACACGTGACCCCATTTTGGAAACTAGACGCCCCAAGGAACTTATCTAGATGCATAGTGAGAACTTTGAACCCCCGGGGGCTTCACAAATTGATCCGTAAAAATGAAAAAGTACTTTTTTTTCACAAAAAAATTCTTTTAGCCTCAATTTTTTTCATTTTCACATGGGCAACAGGATAAAATGGATCCTAAAATTTGTTGGGCAATTTCTCATGAGTACACCGATACCTCACATGTGGGGGTAAACCACTGTTTGGGCACATGGTAAGGTTCGGAAGGGAAGGAGCGCCATTTGACTTTTTGAATGAAAAATTATCTCCATCGTTAGCGGACACCATGTCGTGTTTGGAGAGCCCCCGTGTGCCTAAACATTGGAGCTCCCCCACAAATGACCCCATTTTGGAAACTAGACCCCCCAAGGAACTTATCTAGATGCATATTGAGCACTTTAAACCCTCAGGTGCTTCACAAATTGATCTGTAAAAATGAAAAAGTACTTTTTTTTTTCACAAAAAAATTCTTTTCGCCTCAGTTTTTCATTTTCACATGGGCAATAGGATAAAATGAATCCTAAAATTTGTTGGGCAATTTCTCCCGAGTACGCCGATACCTCATATGTGGGGGTAAACCACTGTTTGGGCACACGGCAGGGCTCGGAAGGGAAGGCGCGCCATTTGACTTTTTGAATGGAAAATTAGCTCCAATTGTTAGCGGACACCATGTCGCGTTTAGAGAGCCCCTGTGTGCCTATGCATTGGAGCTCCCCCACAAGTGACCCCATTTTGGAAACTAGACCCCCCAAGGAACTTATCTAGATGCATATTGAGCACTTTAAACCCCCAGGTGCTTCACAGAAGTTTATAATGCAGAGCCATGAAAATAAAAAATAATTTTTCTTTCCTCAAAAATGATTTTTAGCCTGGAATTTCCTATTTTGCCAAGGGTAATAGGAGAAATTGGACCGCAAATGTTGTTGTCCAGTTTGTCCTGAGTACGCTGATACCCCATATGTGGGGGTAAACCACTGTTTGGGCGCACGGCAGGGCTCGGAAGGGAAGGCACGCCAATTGGCTTTTTAAATGGAAAATTAGCTCCAATCATTAGCGGACACCATGTCACGTTTGGAGAGCCCCTGTGTGCCTAAACATTGGAGATCCCCCACATATGACCCCATTTTGGAAACTAGACCCCCAAAGGAACTAATCTAGATGTGTGGTGAGGACTTTGAACTTCCAAGTGCTTCACAGAAGTTTATAACGCAGAGCCATGAAAATAAAATAAAAATTTCATTTTCTCTAAAATGATTTTTTAGCCTGCAATTTATTATTTTCCCAAGGGTAACAGGAGAAATTTGACCCCAAAAGTTGTTGTACAGTTTCTCCTGAGTACGCTGATACCCCATATGTGGGGGTAAACCACAGTTTGGGCACATGTCGGGGCTCGGAAGTCAAGTAGTGACATTTTGAAATGCAGACTTTGATGGAATGCTCTGCGGGCGTTACGTTGCGTTTGCAGAGCCCCTGATGTGGCTAAACAGTAGAAACCCCCCACAAGTGACCCCATTTTAGAAACTAGACCCCGAAAGGAACTTATCTAGATGTGAGGTGAGCACTTTGAACCCCCAAGTGCTTCACAGAAGTTTATAACACAGAGCAGTGAAAATAATAAATACGTTTTTTTTCCTCAAAAATAATTTTTTAGCCCAGAATTTTTTATTTTCCCAAGGGTTACAGGAGAAATTGGACCCCAAAAGTTGTTGTCCAGTTTCTCCTGAGTACGCTGATACCCCATATGTGGGGGTAAACCACTGTTTGGGCACACGTCGGGGCTCAGAAGGGAAGTAGTGACTTTTGAAATGCAGACTTTGATGGAATGGTCTGCGGGCGTCACGTTGCGTTTGCAGAGCCCCTGGTGTGCCTAAACAGTAGAAACCCCCCACAAGTGACCCCATTTTGGAAACTAGACCCCCCAAGGAACTTATCTAGATATGTGGTGAGCACTTTGAACCCCCAAGTGCTTCACAGACGTTTACAACGCAGAGCCGTGAAAATAAAAAATCATTTTTCTTTCCTCAAAAATGATGTTTTAGCAAGCAATTTTTTATTTTCTCAAGGGTAACAGGAGAAATTGGACCCCAGTAATTGTTGCCCAGTTTGTCCTGAGTACGCTGATACCCCATATGTGGGGGTAAACCACTGTTTGGGCACATGTCGGGGCTCGGAAGTCAAGTAGTGACGTTTTGAAATGCAGACTTTGATGGAATGGTCTGCGGGCGTCACGTTGCGTTTGCAGAGCCCCTGGTGTGCCTAAACAGTAGAAACCCCCCACAAGTGACCCCATTTTGGAAACTAGACCCCCCAAGGAACTTATCTAGATATGTGGTGAGCACTTTGAACCCCCAAGTGCTTCACAGACGTTTACAACGCAGAGCCGTGAAAATAAAAAATCATTTTTCTTTCCTCAAAAATGATGTTTTAGCAAGCAATTTTTTATTTTCTCAAGGGTAACAGGAGAAATTGGACCCCAGTAATTGTTGCCCAGTTTGTCCTGAGTACGCTGATACCCCATATGTGGGGGTAAACCACTGTTTGGGCACACGTCGGGGCTCGGAAGGGAAGGAGCACCATTTGACTTTTTGAATAAAAGATTGGCTGGAATCAATGGTGGCGCCATGTTGCGTTTGGAGACCCCCTGATGTGCCTAAACAGTGGAAACCCCTCAATTCTAACGCCAACACACCCCTAACCCTTATCCCAACTGTAGCCGTAACCCTAACCACAACCCTAACCGCAACACACCCCTAACCACAACCCTAACCCCAACACACCCCTAACCCTAACCACAACCCTAATTCCAACCCAACCCTAAGGCTATGTACCCACGTTGCGGATTCGTGTGAGATTTTTCCGCACCATTTTTGAAAAATCCGCGGGTAAAAGGCACTGCGTTTTACCTGCGGATTTACTGCGGATTTCACCTGCGGATTCCTATTGAGGAATAGGTGTAAAACGCTGCGGAATCCGCACAAAGAATTGACATGCTGCGGAAAATACAACGCAGCGTTTCCGTGCGGTATTTTCCGCACCATGGGCACAGCGGATTTGGTTTTCCATAGGTTTACATGGTACTGTAAACCTGATGGAACACTGCTGCGGATCCGCAGCGGCCAATCCGCTGCGGATCCGCAGCCAAATCCGCACCGTGTGCACATAGCCTAATTCTAAAGGTATGTGCACACGCTTCGGAAAACGCTGCGGATCCGCAGCAGTTTCCCATGAGTTTACATTTCAATGTAAACCTATGGGAAACAAAAATCGCTGTACACATGCTGCGGAAAAACTGCACGGAAACGCAGCGGTTTACATTCCGCAGCATGTCACTTCTTTCTGCGGATTCCACAGCGGTTTTACAACTGCTCCAATAGAAAATCGCAGTTGTAAAACCGCAGTGAAATGCGCAGAAAAACCGCGGTAAATCTGCCATAAATCCGCAGCGGTTTAGCACTGCGGATTTATCAAATCCGCTGCGGAAAAATCCGCAGAGGACCAGAATACGTGTGCACATACCGAAACCCTAACCCTAACCCTAACCCTACCCCTAACCCTACCCCTACCCCTACCCCTAACCCTAACCCTAGTTCTAACTCCAACCTTAGTGAAAAAAAAAAAAAATTCTTTATTTTATTATTGTCCCTATCTATGGGGGACAAATGGGGGGGGTCATTTACTGTTTTTTTATTTTGACCACTGTGATAGATTATATCACAGTGATCAAAATTCACATTGGAACGAATCTGCCGGCCGGCAGATTCGGCGGGCGCACTGCGCATGCGCCCGCCATTTTGGAACATGGCGGCGCTCGGGGAAGAAGACGGACGGACCCCGCCAGGATCGGTAAGTATAAGGGGGGGAGATCAGGGCACAGGGGGGGGAGATCAGGGCACGGGGGGGGCGTGGGAGCACGGGGGGGGAGGGATCGGAGCATGGGGGAGAGTGATCGGTGTGCGGGCGGGTGGATCGGTGTGCAGGGGGGGTGGATCGGTGTGCAGGGGGGGTGGATCGGAGCACGGGGGGGGATCGGAGTGCGGGGGGGTTTGATTGGAGCACGGGGGGGTGTGATTGGAGCACGGGGGGAGCGGACAGGAGGACGGGGGAGCGGAGCACAGGACGGAGGGGAGCGGGCCACAGATCGGGGGGCTGGGGGGGCGATCGGAGGGGTGGGGTGGGGGCACATTAGTATTTCCAGCCATGGCCGATGATATTGCAGCATCGGCCATGGCTGGATTGTAATATTTCACCATTTTTTTAGGTGAAATATTACAAATCGCTCTGATTGGCAGTTTCACTTTCAACAGCCAATCAGAGCGATCGTAGCCACGAGGGGGTGAAGCCACCCCCCCTGGGCTAAACTACCACTCCCCCTGTCCCTGCAGATCGGGTGAAATGGGAGTTAACCCTTTCACCCGATCTGCAGGGACGCGATCTTTCTGTGACACAGCATATGCGTCACAGGTCGGATTGGCACCGACTTTCATGACGCATACGCTGTGTCACAGGTCGGGAAGGGGTTAAGAGCCGCATCTTACAACTAGCATGAGTCTTGCTAGTAAAGGTTCACAAATCTGGGACTACAGTATATTTCTGGCACAATTTACCCCACTAAGGTGGCCATGTCCCATCCCCACTCTGCCCGCTTAGGTGAAGTGGGCCTGGACTGGGGTAAAAACGACAAAAGTCCCAAACACTTTGTGTATCTTTGAGTAGAGCCAAAACTTTGCGATAATTCTATTTCACGCCAGCATTCTGGCATAGACACTTCAATGAAGACGTAATGAATGAATAAGGCTACTTTCACACTAGCGTTAACTGCAATCCGTCACAATGCGTCGTTTTGCAGAAAAAACGCATCCTGCAAAAGTGTTTGCAGGATGCGTTTTTTCTCCATTGACTAACATTACGCGACGCATTGCGACGGATTGCCACACGTCGCAACCGTCGCGCGACGGTTGCGCCGTGTTTCGGCCGACCGTCGGCCGCAAAAAACGTTCCATGTAACATTTTTTGCAGCCGCCGAACCGTCTTTTCCGACCGCGCATGCGCGGCCGGAACTCCTCCCCCACCTCCCCGCACCTCACAATGGGGCAGCGGATGCGCTGAAAAGCAGCATCCGCTGCACCCGTTGTGCGGTGGAGGCAACGCTAGCGTCGGTAACCTCGGCCCGACGCACTGCGACGGGCCGAGCCCGACGCTAGTGTGAAAGAAGCCTAAGAGAAACTAATTTGGCTTTTGCAGCAATAAACAGAAACTATTTGACAGACTTGAAATTAGAATACTTTAAATACCGTTAATCCCTGGTTTTCTAATTGTTGAAGTATCTTAGTGTTGATCTCATCATTGCCTGAAAAGAAAAAAACAATAATTACGGACTTCACAGATTTTGAACAATTTTGGTAGGAATAACAGGAAATTTCTCATCTTTGCTGAGCCATTGCCTCACTCAGACATCTGTTCTTCCTCATATGTGAAAATATTTTCATCAATGCATTGGATCAGATTTTCATCAGTGTTTGGTGCGAGTTTACATTTTTGTCATCAGTGATTTCCTTGTAAGTAAATAAAGAAAAAAAGAAGAAAAAAAAAACATTGCAAAGCTTCTTTTACCCATTACAATGTTAAAATGGATGGCACGTGGCTGACAATGTGTGCCGTCCATAATTTTCACAAGTCCACAGACTTGCACGGGTAAGTTTGATCCATAACTCTGATCAAAGACAGGACATTTGAACAGCCCCATAGACGATAAAGGTTCCTATACGGAACATGGCTGGACCACGGCTCGACCACATACATGAAAAATGGAGCTCTACCTGAGGCCTAAAACAGTTTGTTAGCTGCCCTTTGTTCTCCATGAACATATACAAATGTGCTTGTCCATCAGGTGTAATAATCCTTGGTGCAGCACGTAAGATCATCGTTCTCGGGGGTGCATCGTCCTGTGTAATAAGGATTGTCACTGCCGGGAACCATGGCAGCCTTAGTGCACTGAGTGATCTAGTATAGTTTACTTTGATATACTGGTGTAAACAGGCAAACAATTGCAGATCGGTAAAGGTTTATTTATCAGCTGCGGGTCAGTCCACGTAAATGCACCTATATGGAGTATTTAAAGGGGCTGTTGAGGATTAGAGAATCATGTCTGCTTTGTCATACCAGCACACCAGTCTATGGATTCTGTTTCAAGCAGTGCAGCGAAGCCTTGTGAAAGTAAGCAGGACTAAGCTGCAAGTTTGGTATGCCCGTGTAAACAGGCATTTAAACGACCACCGATCGGTAAAAGTTAAATGATCGGTGGTTGTATCATGCCACTAGTCAGTCCATGAAAACGGACCATTGGGCTCTGTTCACACGTTGTGTTTTTGCAATGCAAATTTTCAGTTGCATTCACAGTACCAGCAAAGTCTAAGAGATTTCAGAAAACTCATGCACACACCTTGTTGTTTTTTTTTGTCCTGTTACTTCTTTAAGCATTTTTTCCAGCGTTTTTCCTCATTCAATGCAATGGGTAGTGGAAAACCGCCGCAAAAAAAAAAAAACACAGGTAGCAGGTTTTGCTGTGCCAAAACCTGAAGAAGTGGATTCAGATTTTTTTTATGCACTAACCTTTATCAGCAGGCACAAGAGACAAATGTACCCTAACAAAAAGCAGTAAAAAAAAACAAACACCAAAAACGAAACAAAACCCAAGCAAAAAACGCAGCAAAAACTAAGCAAAACCTGCTTTTGCTTAAGCGGCTTAAACTTGCCATAAAAAAAAAAAAGTTGCAAAAACACAATGTGTGAACATAGCCTTAGTCTCTGCTCACATTATAATCACTTATTGTAGAAGCAATATTGAACCTTCATGATTTTAACAAATGCCAATAAATTATAATGGGTCTGTCCCATAGGTCATGTCTGACCCGCTCTACATCCACCTCCTGTCCTTTATATCCCTCTACAGTTTACAAACCATAAAGCAAATGGCAGATGGGATGCGAACTAGTGACTGCAATAAAGCTGTGAAAATCTGAACAGTCATATTCACCAATAGAAATGTAAGACACAGACACATCCAGAAAGGGAGAGGCTGGCGTGGGCATTGCTCTGGGAGAGGCTGGCGTGGGCATTGCTCTGGGAGAGGCTGGCGCGGGCATTGCTCTGGGAGATCCTTATCTGCACATAGAAATCACTCACCGAGTCGAGTGTTTATGAATAGTCGTGGAACGCTCTGGGGATAATTGTCTTTTTTGTCCTTGAATATTTCACTTGCGACAACTTTCTGTTCAAGCTGAAGAAAAAGGAAACAATACCCACATTTACACACATACGTATATCTCTACATTAAGTATTGCATCGTGGTAAAAGGATGACTGCACTTGAAGGAGACAGTGCAAGTTCTTTTGTGTTGTGCGCAGGGTTTTCATTATGTGGAGGACGTGCAGGTGGCGCTGCACTGTGACTGGCAGCAGCGCTCAGGATCTGCCCTACCCAATCTCATATTTAGAAATGACTACAGCATGCAACATTGTACAGCATCAGCTTCACATACCTACTATACACTCCCTGACAGAAGTTATGTCGCTTATCCATGTTATGTAACTAAAAGCTTATAACCTGATGTTAAATTCATCCATTGGTTGTATAAATTATTCTTTTGAAAGCTGAAACCCTCTGAAATGTGGTTTAGGTTAAGAAAATAAATTGGCATCAATGCAGAAATATTGATCAGTTAATGGACACAGAACGGTCAGATTTTGGCAAGACAAGTTTTGTCGCCTGGTCATATAATGCACCCAATCCTAGTTTACATCCTCACCCGTGCTCAGTAAATGATCGGTTAATTAGTGTGTGTGTATAAAACGAAACCCAGCATCCCAGACCTTCACTTGAACTGCAACTTCCTAAAATCCACCCTGCGACCAAAGCCTGGATTATCAAGAGGCTGAAGACCAGATCCACTGCAGAGGTGGCTGGCACCTTTAATGCGTCTTAGCGTCAAGTACAAAGAATTAAAAAAAAAAAAAAGATTTAAAGAGACTGGAGATGTGTTTGACAAGCCCAGGTCTGGCAGCCCCCGCAAGACAACTGCTTAGGAGGAACGTTTGTTGGTTAGAAAATCCAAAGCAAGCCCCTCTTCTACCGCAGCAGAGCTCCAACAGGCCTGGTCACCCTGTGTCAACTAGAACAGTTTGTAGGATTATGACTCAAAATGGCCTCCATGGTCGAATCAGTGCCCAGAAGCCAGCACTAAACAAAAGGCAAATAAAAAACCGTGTGGCATTTGCAAAGTCCCACAGCCTGCTAAACAGATGGACGCTGGAAAAGTGGCAGACGGTGGATTTCTCTGATGAATCTTCAGTATAATTACACCACAGCCGCTGCAAATACTGCAGGAAACCTACTGGAGTCGTATGGATCCAAAATACACCAAGAAAACAGTTAAATTTGGTGGTGGAAAGATCATGGTCTGGGGTTACATTCAGTATGGGGGTGTGCAAAACATTTGCAAGGTGGAAGGGAATATCAATAGCCTTAAATATCAAGAAGTATTAGCTACCTCTTATATTCCAAATCATAAATGGGTCAAATTCTGCAGCAGGATGGTGCTCCATCTCATACATCCATCTCTACAACAAAGATCCTCCAAGCAAAAAAGACCAAGGTGCTCAAGGACTGGCCAGCCCAGTCACCAGACATGAACATCATTGAGCATGTTTGGGGTAGGATGAAAGAGGAAGCTTGGAAGACAAAACCAAAGAATCTAGATGAACTCTGGGAGGCATGGAAGACTGCATTCTTTGTTATTCCTGATGACTTCATTAATAAATTGTATGAATCATTGTTGAACCGCATGGATGCAGTCCTTCAAGCTCATGGAAGTCACACAAAATATTAAATATGACTAATAGCACCACAACTTCTTTCACCAATGTTATACAACATATATTTGTATTTTAAGTTAATTATTTGTTTGAACATCACATTACTTTCTGTGTGCGACAATTTATTTTCTTAACCTAAACCACATTTCCGAGGATTTCAGCTTTCAAAAGAATAATTTATACAACCAATGGATGAATTTAACGTCAGGTTATAAGCTTTTATTTACATAACATGGATAAGCGATATAACTTCTGTCAGGGAGTGTACACAAGATGATGTGGGGGCTGCAGATTATGCAGTTCATTCATTTAAAAGGGAATCTGTCACCAGGTTTTACTACCTGGCAGGTTTACTAACCCTCTAGTGAAAATTTCCTGCTGATAAAACTCTGATTTTATTGAAATTACAGCAAGCAGCCCCAGTAAGTGACACATCACTGGAGTCAGGGTCTACGTTATACTGCTATGAGATTAGGTGGCAGATACCTGGTGACACTTCCCTGCAAGTTGACCTCACAGTAGATAGGAGAGAAGACATCCCCTTTGTAGATGGGTCTGAAGAATATTAGGTTTTAGGGGCCAAGACACTAGAACGAAGAATCCAAATAGTCAGAATCTGATAATGTCTGTGGTCAACTCCATCAATGTGATGCTTCTCTCCTTCACATGAATCTCATCATATAGCATAGGCAATACACAAATGACATAGAAGAAACTATTAAATAGATTTTCCCCACAATGGATAACAGTCCGATTGCTGCCCCTCACCCCCAATCACTGGTGTGCTGTACTCGGCGGTCTTCATCAGACTTTACCTGTTGTTTCCATTCAGGGCTAATTCTTCGGCAATACTTCCACACCATGTTTTTCATGCACATCTCTCTTAGGAGCTCAGAAGCCTAAATGAACATGAGAAAGCAATAAAGGTCTGTGCAAGATTCCATCTAAGGTCAGCTCAGAACAACCGCCGGCATCGTTAGTCTGCGGCACATGGAATTGTCCAGACTTTAGTAAAAGCTGCGCTTCGTTATCAGACTGCAATCAGAACAGGTTGGCTGGGGGTCTCCTGACCCAAGTGTGACAGTTTCACATATTTTAATAAAGCTCTCAAGAACAGGTCTGGAGCCCCAAAAGCCAATCCAAGCATTGCAGTCCGATCTCAGGCCAATTGGTACGGACGTCTGAATGCACCCAAATACTAATTACTGACGTCTGCGCACAGATTGCCCATCTACTGGCGCCATCCTCCTCCTGCACATCAGACGAGGGTGGCTTCACCTTATTTCCTTATACACTGTGTATTCTACCAAAACATAAAATAAGCTCGTGTTCTGTGTATAGCAAGTGATATACGGCTTCAGTAGGTATTTTACTACGTTGTATGTTTCCACTGTGATTATCCCAATACCTCATTTATATGGTTTAGGTTTGAGTACTGATTATTTTTGCACAATTATAAACACCTAAAAAATCAATTGTTTTGTGAGCAATTTTTTATTTGTTGCTGGCACAGTGCGGGATTAATATAATGATGATTTTATCATTCAGATTGTTAGAGACACAGTCATGCCAAGTATATACCGTATTTCTCTCCATGCCATTTAGAGACCATATTCCTCAATTCTAGATTGTGAAACACATTTATTTGAATAAATAATAAAGTCAATTTTCAACTTCTCAAAAGACTGAAAAATATTAAAAGGTATAAAATAAAAAAATACAACAATTACTGCCAAGCGGTGGCTTCAATTGATTGAAGAAAAAAAAGCCTATTATAATGTAACATAATGATCAACATGAAACTTTCCAAAGTCCCAGCTGAGGACTTAACCATGCAATCACTTGATCTCTTCAATAATTCACAGCATTGGAGCTTATTATGGCTGCCAATGTGATGCTGGCGACAGCCTCGGACAGGGCTTCTAGGCATGAAGGTAGACCATGGGGCCTTCTTCAGGCTGCGCTGATGGTCTGACTTGTTCCAACCGCAGCAGCAGAAATCATTTTGATCACATGAATAGATCATGCAGTTCTTACATGGCACATACAACCATTAATGAACATTAGCGTGCATAATTGTGGCCATTGTAATAATACTAGTGGTCGTCTCTAGAAAAAAATAAGTGGCCAAATTTATACTATATAGTCATAGAGTCCTATTTAAAGGGAAGGTGCCATCAAAAAAATTTTTTTTTCAGAAATTGTAAAATGTAAAGAATTAATGATTACATTTTCTTAAAAAATATTATCATTTGTTTATAATTTAGTAAAATATGAAAAATAATTTGAAAAGTTTTGGAATTTCCACTTTTAAACACTAGGGGGAGCAGCTGCTGAAATTTCAGAAAAACCTTGTGTACAAATAGCTCACATTACTGCACTGCAGTAAATATGGGCGGAGTCTGCTGACCTGTGTGATGTCTCCTCTCCTCTCCTTCTGGGTGTTTGCTAAGGGATTAGAGAGGATGATATTCAGGAACCCAGTGAGCAGCCATTTTGTTGGTGACTGCAGAGTATATGGCTGCCGTCACACTAGTAGTATTTGGTCAGTATTTTACCTCAGTATTTGTAGCCAAAACCAGGAGTGGAACAATTAAAGGAAAAGTATAATAGAAACATGTCACCACCTCTGTATTTATCACCCACTCCTGGTTTTAGCTACAAATACTGAGGTAAAATACTGACCAAATACTGATAGTGGACGGCAGCCTTAGGCTACTTTCACACTAGCGTTGTTGGCTGTACGTTGCAATGCGTCGTTCAGGAGAAAAAAAAACACATCCTGCAAAGTTGTCTGCAGGATGTGTTTTTTTTCCCCATAGACTAACATTATTGACGTATTGCCACACGTCGCAACTGTCGTGCGACGGTCGTGTCATGTTTTGGTGGACCGCCGCCACAAAAAAAGTTACATGTAACGTTTGTTTGTGCGTCGAGTCTGCCATTTTCGACCGCGCATGCACGGCTGAAACTCCGCCCCATCCTCCCCAGACCTTACAATGGGGCAGCGGAAGCGTCGTAAGACTGCTTCTGCTTCCCACGTCGGGCATTTCTTTCACAGCATACGTCGGTACATCGGCCCGACACACTGCGATGGGCCCGTACCGACGCTAGTGTGAAAGCAGCCTTATACTGACAAGTAGACGGTCACCGAGGATGGCAGGCAGCAAGGATTCTGGGAGATATGTGGTGGAGGGAGCAGGGTGACAGCAGCACAGAGTATTTCAGGAGAGCAGTGTGCTGGTCTATGGGGGCCCCCTGTTTGGTGCGCGGAGCAGCCAGGGATTGTACATAGAGCGCTGTCTTTTATACACATGGATGGACCGTCTGCTCCACAGAAATCCAGGAAACATTTCTGCGGATTGATGGCCTGGTCTGATCCAGACTTTGCATGCAGACCCCATTCCCCTCCTCAGATCTTGTCTTCCCCATCCTGTCCTGGCAATATGTAAAAGCGAGGCGACAGGCGCAGTCTGGGGTGACGCTGGGAAGGAAATGTAGCCATATAGTAACGATAAAAATGAGACCCCTCTCTTCAGCTACCTCACCAGCCTTCCCCTGACTACACCTAACTGGAGGTCATGCTGCCCCCTCTATTACCCCAGACCCGCGTGCAGGTGCTCAGCCAGAACCACCATAGAATGGGTCCGCTTTCTGAAGATAATACTGCCATAGTGTTCTCACATAATACCGCCATATAGATCACACAATACCACCAGTGTTCTCACATACCGCCATATAGATCACACATAATACTGCCAGTGTTCTCACATAATACCGCCATATAGATCACACATAATACTGCCATAGTGTTCTCACATAATACTGCCATATAGATCACACAATACCACCAGTGTTCTCACATACCGCCATATAGATCACACATAATACCACCAGTGTTCTCACATACCGCCATATAGATCACACATAATACTGCCAGTGTTTTCACATAATACCGCCATATAGATCACACATAATACTGCCATAGTGTTCTCACATAATACTGCCATATAGATCACACAATACCACCAGTGTTCTCACATACCGCCATATAGATCACACATAATACCACCAGTGTTCTCACATACCGCCATATAGATCACACATAATACTGCCAGTGTTTTCACATAATACCGCCATATAGATCACACACAATACCACCATATAATTCTCACAATACTGATCAAGCATAATACCACCATACAGATCACATAATACCGTCATATAGATCTCACATAATGCCATAATACAGCATGACGCCTGCAGCTCCTGTTATCGCACGCATTGAGTTGTGTGTGCAATGGGGAAAGATATGCAGGGGGAGAGGAGTGCATAGGAGTGGATTAGATACACGGTTCACCACACAGTATCACACAAGAGAGGATTAGATACACGGCTCAGCATAATATCACACAGTATAGGATTAGATACACGGCTCAGCAGACAGTATCACACAGGAGAAGATTAGATACACGGCTCAGCATAATATCACACAGGAGAGGATTAGATACACGGCTCAGCAGACAGTATCACACAGGAGAGGATTAGATACACGGCTCAGCAGACAGTATCACACAGGAGAAGATTAGATACACGGCTCAGCATAATATCACACAGTATAGGATTAGATGCATGGCTCAACAGACAGTATCACACAGGAGAGGATTAGATGCATGGCTCAGCATAGTATCACACATGAGAGGATTAGATACAGGGGCCAGCAGACAGTATCACACAGGAGAGGATTAGATGCATGGCTCAGCATAATATCACACATGAGAGGATTAGATGCACGGCTCAGCAGTCAGTATCACACAGGAGAGGATTAGATACATGGCTCAGCATACAGTATCACACAGGAGAGGATTAGATGCATGGCTCAGCATAGTATCACACAGGAGAGGATTAGATGCACGGCTCAGCAGACACTATCGCACAGGAGAGGATTAGATACATGGCTCAGCACAGTACAGTGAGAGATGCACGGTCTGATGTCCTGTGAGGAGCTGCAGTGAGAGGTCGTGCAGCACAGAGCCTCCCCATCCCCCTCTGTTACCTCTCTGCAGCTCCTAATAGAGGACATCAGACGGCAGCACTCCTTCACCCTCTCTAGGGCTTACAGTCACACACCAGGCAGCAGAGGACAGGGAACGGCCGCTGACAGTGTGAGGGGAGACAGATGGAGCTGCCCCTCCAACAGCACAGCTCTCAGTCACAGTGGAGCTCACAGGTACACTCCACTGTAGGCTGAAGCAAGATGGCACCGATCTCCTGCCTCTGCTGTGATGTGGAGACAGCCCAGGGGGCGTGACCACATCACAGCACAATGATAGCTATGGGGTGGCTCCCGACTGCAGCCTCCTATGTCCAGGGCTGCCGTATTTGCACAGTGTAAGTGTCGTGCTGGGACTCTTACACTGCTGCAAAGCAAAATGGCGGCGCCCAGTGGCTGCAAAAATAATTAATAATAAAAAATATATTAAAGTTAAAAAAAATAATTTTGTATTAAAAATAATTGTTTATATAAACAATTATTTTTAATACAAAAACAAAATTGCGGCACCTTCCCTTTAATAAAATATCATTGGGTGCATTTAACTTCATAACTTATCCATAAATCTACATCAATGTACTTCTCATTCTCTGAATATATTAGTAAAGAGATTTCTATCTACCTGACGCTTGTGCATATGGTTACCATCAGCACATTTACAAAAGTTCTACCACAATGCAGTAATTATCCAGAAAAGCGAACAGGTTACTACAGATCAGTTCTTCCGATGAGCTTACCTCCCGAAGAGATGGGGGTGGCACAGGCCAAGACTTGTCTAGCACACTTTTTGGCATGTTGCGATACAGGTTCATCAGGAATGAGTAACGGATGTAATCCAGGAAATATTCATTTTCTGGGCAACGGGACTGATTGCGGTAAATGAAGCCTTTGATGAATCTACACAAAACATAACATAACACCTCACTGACTAGGTTTTTACAATTACAGCGTATCATCCCAAACATTATTTGCCAAACTTTTCTAAGAATACACAAATTCATTAGCAATTTAAATGTCATATTCTTCAGGAGACATCCCCTTTAATTACACAAAAAGAGCAACTCACTGGAATATGTTGGCGCTATATAAATAAAATCATTATTATTATTGAGTAGTGATGCTGTTGTCCCTTTGCGCACCATCATATCACCCTAGGGATCTCCTGTACGCTAGAGCTGGGATCATAGGGCCTCGGTAGTGAGCATGGCAGGGAGCGTTACTGACATTTCGTGTGCAGAGAGGAGCGTCTTGCCTCCCATGTTATCGTGAAGCATGCAGTACCCGGTAAGGAGGATTCATTTTGGACAGCATAAAAACGGGGGTCACTTCCTTACACAGGAAGTTCAAGTCTTCAAAAAATATATTTTTAGCCTTTCCAAATATACAACAGAGTCCTCCCAAATGTTTCTATCACCATTGTGATTTCCTGTCCATCTCCTGTTTTTTTTTATTCCAAAAGATTACAGCTAGTAGAGCACAATTATTTGGAAACGACATCCTGAGCTAAAGTGGATTGCTGGATACCGTGTTAATTATAAGGAGTTTCCTTCCATCCTCTGTGGATTGTAAGACAGGGTCCGCTCTCTGTGCCGGTTTGCAGCTCATGTACTTGCTTTTATGTCTGATACACTGGTTCTTTCATCTCAAGTCTCTCCCTATGTGTGTAGAAGACCTCTCAGTGGGGCAGAGAGAAGCCAGGGAACACCGGCCTCCTGGACTAGTCACACAACGTATTATTTATTATGCTGACTTATATAAAGCCATTCAATCCACAGCCCTTTACATATAATTTCATCACTGTCCCCATTGGAGATCACAATATAAATTTCCTATCAGTATGTTTTTGGAGTGTGTCAGGCACGTAGGAATAGCCGGAGTCCCTTTTAAGTTCAGCAACTTGGAATTAATGACACCATAAAATGAATAATAACTGCCTAGATAAAAGCATTAATTATGCACACATAAAAGTCATCACCAATGGTGGATTTAAAATCTCCCACATCATTTATATTAATAATAAAACGTCCATCCAATCAAATGTATGGATCAAGAAAAAAAAAAAGCAGATAGAAATATACATTATCAATAACAATTTTATTAAAAAAAGTGGTTCCTAACAATAAAAAAAAATTCTACAAAGTCAATTTACTTGACTGATGAAGCTATCTGAAGACAATTTCTACAAAGACGCATTTTCATGAGTGTTAACCAAAGACTAATTATTTCAGACTAGTCAGGTCAGTGGTTCCTAATGCAGCTTTTCTGTCCTAGTCAGACCCCAGAGATAATCAGTTAATCTGTCCCCATGACAGCGTACGTGTTCACACTGTATAATCTGTCCCAAAGACACACGTCTGATCAATGGCGCATGAACGGAACAATTTATTTATTCTGGAACTTCCCTGAGTATTGAGGTGACTCCATTAGTTTCAATGTCATTATGTTTTTACATGTTCAAAAAAGTATTCTAACTATTCTAGACAGTATTAAGGCCTGCCTATCATGATAACAATAAATGAATCCTATTTAGTCTCTAGGCGGCCGGCTGTACATGTATGTTAGATGTGATGCAGCCACAATACCGTCTGATCCCTGTGTTACTTGTCTCACTTCATGCAGGACGACAAGATGGGAGCTTTTTAGGTGAACACAAGAGTTCTGCTGTGTTCTCACTCCACGTTCTGTATGTGTGTACACAGATACAGCTGTCAGTCACTGATTAGGCCCGCCCACATGACTACTGAGCCCAGAATAAAGTTATACTCAACCTTTTCCCCCCAAAATGATCAAATTAAGCCTCTCCTGCTTTAGAACATCCTGTCTACAGAATAGACTGCATTTCCTAATTCACAAATTCGTTTTAACATCTGGTTAGTGGAAATGATTAATGATGATCAATAGATAAGAATTTAAATTTATTTGATTTGTCCTAAAAATACATAAAAAAAAAAAAAACTACTGCACTGACCTTCGAACAACTTCCACAGCCCATTTCCTTTTGGCAGCCTTTCGACGACCCACAGTTCCACGCCACCAGGACTGGATTTGTATGGCTGTAGAATAGAAGAGCAGTTATCAATGTCCTACCCATGGAAGAGCAAAGCAGAAAGACAGAAGGAAAAACTACAAAGAAAAGACGTCTGAATGTGCAAAATACCAAGTGACCACACGCTGGATTACAGATAAAGTACCATCTGTCTTTCATGTACATGAGCTACAAGTTAGCGACATTTTTTCAAACTGAGTGTTTTTGGTTTTACTATTCTCTTTTGTGTCTTCAGGTTTCTTGGTGGTGTGTGAACATGATCATACAGACTTGTTCACTGTGCAAGTAGCCCATGTGTTCCTGTTTCCATAATTGTTCTCTTGTGTCTACAAGACTGGGGAGTTCCACCACTCCTCTTGGGCTATCTGCACAAAAGCTGTTCTACCCTGTATGCACACATGGATTTTTCCTCTCTGAACCCTGTTCACACAGGTTATATACAGATGATCAGGTTTTTAAATACATCAGATAGGGATTGCATACATTAGTTAGGACTGCTCTGATAAGGGTATACCGTGAAGATTGGTAGAGCAGCTTAGTATACATTTTTTGCAAAAAACGTATCAACCAAATACCCTGTTTTTTACATCTTTTACTAGCACTTGCGGATTACTGCAACATTTTTTCAAACTGAGTGTTTTTGGTTTTACTATTCTCTTTTGTGTCTTCAGGTTTCTTGGTGGTGTGTGAACATGATCATACAGACTTGTTCACTGTGCAAGTAGCCCATGTGTTCCTGTTTCCATAATTGTTCTCGTGTCTACAAGACTGGGGAGTTCCACCTCTCCTCTTGGGCTATCTGCACAAAAGCTGTTCTACCCTGTATGCACACATGGATTTTTCCTCTCTGAACCCTGTTCACACAGGTTATATACAGATGATCAGGTTTTTAAATACATCAGATAGGGATTGCATACATTAGTTAGGACTGCTCTGATAAGGGTATACCGTGAAGATTGGTAGAGCAGCTTAGTATACATTTTTTGCAAAAAACGTATCAACCAAATACCCTGTTTTTTACATCTTTTACTAGCACTTGCGGATTACTGCAACATTTTTTCAAACTGAGTGTTTTTGGTTTTACTATTCTCTTTTGTGTCTTCAAGTTAGCGACAAGTGCATAAAAATAATGTAAAGTTAAATGAATCATTATATTTCTGATGCATTGGGCCCTGTACATGCCATAAGTTACACACGTTTTCAATTACTTTTTGCTCACTCTTTACATTTACTATTTTTTGGCCTTTTACAGGATTGTTTGTAGTGTACACAGTTAAGGAATCCACATTAAAATGAAAGGGGTATGGCCACATTGCAAAATGTATCACCCATCCACAGAATAGGCAATTCAATTCTGATCACCGAGGTCCCCGCTGCAGGAATCCATACCGATCACTAGACTGGGGCAGTCTCCCCGGTACAACTCCCTGCCCAATCACAGGAGGAGCCGTTTCAGTCGAGTTGTTGTTCTTTGACGAGATTTTACAAAATTACAGTAATAAATGTGATCCATCCATCTAGAATTATATTCCATAAACTACAGATCAAGCAGCCAAAATGACAAGGATTACATGCAAATATACGGCCTTACTCACCGGAATGTTTCATGTGTTGGAATTTTTGCCGCTGATTATATCCTCTCCACCTGGCCTGGAGGAAGGTTGCTATAATAGAATGTCCAAGGTCAACTTATGTCAGGTCTGTGTTTTATTTTACTACATGCATAACTGCGATTCCAGTTAAAGTTTGACAATGGTCTCAGATCATCATCATAAAAGATGGTGACCACTAATATAACACAATTTACAGAGTATATACTCTTGGTACACAGCCATACAAATAGGAAAAAATAAGAGATGAAACAAAATAAAAGTGCAAGAAGAAGAAAAAATAAAGCAACCAACCGATGCTCTGCTTCCTCACTTCTAAGGCATCCTCTGTAGCAAAGAGAGTTTTGGGGAAACGAATAAAAATTTTCGTCCTAAAAGAAAATACATAAATTATACAAGTCCAGATGGAAACTAAAGGCCCTGAAGTGTTCACGCCAGAATTCTGCTGGAAAACATTTAGAAAATGAAAATTTGGCGCAATTTGAAGTTGCGCAGAAAAATTTTGATTTGATGTTTTTCACCCCACCTTCATCCAGCTCTGCCAAAGTGGGTAGAGCTGGGGTAGGACTGGGCATAACGGCCTCATGACAAATTTATCAAAAGTACATTACACCAAAAATGTCTCTCCAGTTATTGACTGAAGTAACATTTTTGGCAGGGTGCAAGGTGGCACACGCCACTGATAATGAATTCGGCACATCTTATGCCTGTATGTTTCGCAGTAAGACTGGTGTACGGAACGTCCGTCGTGATGACTCAGTGCCTAGATTTCTTTCTTGAAAAAGACAGATCATTTTACAAAAAATATTTAATTTTTATAGAGCATAACAATATGTACTTTAGTCATCACAATCAGACATTCCTTGAGTGGTAACTTGTGATTTCTGCTGATATTAACAATGATTTATAGAAAAATACCCTCAGGAATGAATAAAAAATGCCAGAAAAATATTTAGAATTGAGAGTCCTCAGATGTGCCATGCACATTTTAATTTAATAAATGAGTAGGCCAGCACAAGTCACTATAGACTTCACCAGTCTCCAAATTTACATAAAGGGGCAAAAATAGAAGCATATTTGATAAAATTATTTATTACATCTTAAAAATAATAATAATAATAATTTTTATTTATATAGCTCGAACATATTCCGCAGCACTTTACAATTAAGCGGGGACATGTATTGAATTTATTGCCTGTACAAGACAATTTAAACAGTGACATTAGGGGTGAGGTCCCTGCTCGCAAGCTTACAATCTACAAGGAAATGGGGGGACACAATAGGTGAAAAGTGCTTGTTATTTCAGGTCTGGCAATTATAATAAATAGGGATTTTCATATAAAGCTGCATGATCCGGTCATCAGCCGTGTGTTTAAGTGCAATAGTCAAGTATCAAGTGCAGTTATGTGCATGGAGGGTGTGGAGACAGATGAATAGTAGGGTGCAGATTCAGAATAATATTTGGAAGGAGGGAACAGGGCAAAGTTAGTTTACCGAGTAGTTGATGTGGTAGGCTTGTTTGAAGAGATGGGTTTTCAAAGCACGCTTGAATAGGTCGGGGTTAGGTATCAGTCTGATCGTCTGGGGAAGTGCATTCCAGAGAGCTGGTGCAGCACGAGAGAAGTCTTGGAGACGGAGGTGCGAGGTTCGGATTACGGGGGATGTTAGTCTTAGGTCATTTGTAGAACGGAGGGCACGTGTAGGGCGATAGACGGGGATGAGAGAGGAGATATAAGGCGGTGCAGAACTGCGGAGAGCTTTGTGTGAGAGAGATGAGTTTATACTGGACCCTTTAGCGAATGGGTAGCCAGTGTAATGACTGGCACAAGATGGAGGCATCGGTGAAGCGGCTGGACAGAAATATGACCCTGGCTGCCGCATTCAAGATGGATTGGGGAGGAGAAAGTTTGGTAAGAGGGAGACCGATCAGAAGAGAGTTGCAGTAGTCCAGACGGGAATGAATAAGAGCAACAGTAAGAGTCTTAGCAGTTTCAAAGGTGAGAAAAGGTCGGATTCTGGAGATGTTTTTAAGATGCAGGTGACAAGAGCGAGTGAGTGATCGGACATAGGGAGTAAAGGAAAGTTCGGTGTCGAATATGACCCCAAGACAGCGGGCATGCTGCTTGGGAGTTATGGTTGAACACTCCAGGGTAATTTTGATGTTGGGTAGAGTGAGTTTAGTAGAGGGGAGAAACACAAGAAGTTCCGTTTTGGAGAGATTTAGTTTCAGATAGGGGGAGGACATGATGTTAGAGACAGCAGACAGACAATCCTTGGTATTTTGAATTAGGGTAGGGGTGATGTCAGGGGAAGAAGTGTATAATTGGGTGTCGTCAGCAAGAGATGATACTGGAACCCAAATCTGCTGATTGTTTGTCCAATAGAGGCAGTGTATAGAGAGAAGAGGAGGGGGCCTAGGACTGAGCCCTGCGGAACCCCGATAGTAAGGGGACGAGGAGAGGAAGAGGAGCCAACAAAAGATACAGTGAAGGAGCGGTCAGAGAGGTAGGAGGAGAACCAGGAGAGGGCTGTGTCCTTGAGGCCTATAGAGCGGAGCATAGTGAGGAGGAGCTGGTGATCCACAGTGTCAAATGCGGCAGATAGATCCAGGAGTATCAGCAGGGAGCAATGACCTTTGGATTTAGCTGTTATTAGAGCATTAGAGACTTTAGTGAGGGTAGTTTCAGTGGAGTGTAAAGAGCGGAAATCAGATTGTAAGAGGTCGAGAAGAGAGTTATCCGAGAGATAGCGGATTAGACGGGAGTGGACCAAGCGTTCCAGGAGTTTAGAGATGAAGGAAAGGTTAGAGACAGGTCAGTTCTTGTCCAGGGATGGCTATTTAAGTAAAGAGGTTATGATTGCATGTTTAAATGAGGAGGAAAAGATACCTGAAGAGAGAGGTTAAATATTTTAGTCAGGTGAGTGGTGACCACTGGTGAGAGAGACTGCAGGAGATGTGAAGGAATGGGGTCACTGTTGCAGGTTGTAGGCTGAACAGAAGCGAGGAGCTTGGAAACTTCTTCTTCTGAAACAGGCTCAAAGATGTCTAGTGAGCTTGAGGTGCGGCAGGGAAGGGGATCCAGGCACTGAGGAGATTGGGCTGAGATATCCTGATGGATGTGGTTGATTTTTTCTAGGAAATAAGTGGCCAGATCCTCACCGCTTAGGTTGGTGATGGGGGCCTGTACTTTAGGTTTCAGGAGGGAGTTTAAAGTTTCAAAAAGTAGTTTTGGGATGTTGAATAGTGAGGTGATGAGGGTGGTGTAGTAGGATTGTTTGGCCAGGTGAAGGGCAGAGTTTTAGGTTTTGAGCATGAACTTATAGTTGATGAAGTCTTCTGCTAAGAGAGATTTTCTCCACTGCCGCTCTGCGCACCTTGAGCAACGCTGAAGAAAGCATGTTTGCATAGTGTGCCAGGGCTGCCGTTGTCTGTGTCGGGTCTTTCTGCGTGTAGAAGGTGCTGCTTCATCTAGGGCATTCTTCAGTGTATCATTGAAGTGTAACAATGCTAAGTCTGGACAGGAGAGGGAGGAGATGGGGGCTAAAGATGTGTGGAGATTGTCCATAAGCTGCTGGGTATTAATGGTACATGTATTCCGATAAGTGTGGTAAGTGAGGGTGCCCTGAGTGAGGAGACAATTCTAGACAGAGAGGGAAAGAAGATTGTGGTCCGAGAGCAGGAGAGGGGAGTTAGTAAAGTCGTGCAGCGAGCCGGGATGGGAGGAAACCAGGTCCAGAGTATTCCCATCCTCATGCGTAGGAGAATCAGTAAACTGTGAGAGGACGAATGAAAAAGTTAGAGAAAGAAGATGGGAGGCAGATTGGGAGAGGGGATCATTGATGGGTATGTTAAAGTCTCCCACGATGAGGGCGGGGATGTCACAGGATAGAAAGTGAGTAAGCCAGGTGGCAAAGTGGTCTAGAAACTGGCGGGAGGAGCCTGGAGGGCGATAAACAACAGCCACTCGCAAGGAGAGGGCTTAAAGAGTCTGATGGCGTGGACTTTGAAGGAAGGAAATTTAAGTTACCCATAGTAATAAGTCTTTCCAAACAAAAAAAAACAAACAAATCTTACCTGCCCATTTTATACTCCTCTGGTTTATACCCAAGACTCTTGACAAGAACTGCCACTCCGTCCATTACTCGTCCATCCCAATTTGGCCAGGTCTCAGGGCAAAGAGATTTGTACCTGGAGAGAGTAAATCAATAATTGAACATGTACATACTATTAATGGTAAGGTGGGACACCAATGTATTGTAATACCTTTGTAAGAAGAACTCATATTTTCGCCTGTAAGCAAATCCAGCACGGCGTACCCGCACATTTTCAATTAGCCCCAAATATTTCACTTGGTGTCTAATGAGAACCTCATCAAAACGGGCTAGAATAGAGTTATAGAGCAGAACGTCATCATCAATACCAAAACACAACACAAGGTGCTATACATACATATAGTATATCAATTCCTGAACAAATACTGACATATCCTCAGTGTCCCTCCTGCTGCTGAGATCTCATACTGCTCAGCACAATATGCTGCTGTCAGCCAGGCTGGATGGAGATTAAATACACCTGTATTAATGAGTTATTTCCCTCCATAGCTGGAAGTAGAAAACTCATCTTAATATCTGGCCTATACAGACATTTTTACGTGTTTAAGAGATGTATTTAATAATATTTGTATGCAGTCTGTAATGTGAAATATGGCCAAAGATCCACTTATAACCCTGGTGCCCACCTTAGGACTCAGAGCATTTGGTCGCTGTAGGCCATAGCAGAATAAAGGAATAGCGGTGCTTGGTTTATTTTTTCCCTTACACAAGTATAGCAGCTAAGACCATAAGATTGACTAGGTTTGGTCACATTCCAGTGAGGCAAGTATACCAAGAGTCAGACCACCCAATATCTGTTACCTATTTAAGGCTACCATTTTAATAATATCGATAACCCTTATTAAGTCTAAAAATACCTACCGTATTTACCTAAATCAAGCTATTATGTAAACTCCATATAAATCTCAAAACCACACGCTAAATATATTGTAAATCGTTCATTGCAAAGTCATAATGGGGCCAAGGTGGAATTATAACTGGCGCTTAAAGTACCGTATATAATGCTACTTACTGGGTTTATTTTACTTGTCATGCTGATATTAGTGTTATATAGCCAATGTCGTGTAGCTCAGCGAACCTTTTATTACTGGAATACATTTCATGGTACTTGTCACATGAATTGGTAACAAACGAATCCGTACCTGCTTGTTTGGCATCGTTTGGCTTTATGCAGCGCACATAAGAAGGCTCCTTGGACATGAGAATTTCCATCAGTTTTGCTAAACTATTTTTAAACTGAGTTGCTGCCTATAAGTATAATAAGAATAATTATTGGTACGTTTAATAAACTAGAACACAAGTGTTACAAAGCATTTTATAAAATAGCAACCCTAGTTTGGTAAAAAGCTCAGCTGATCATTAATCTACATGGAAACCTGAGACATAAGCACTTAAAGTAGATTGTCCAGAAGAGACCATACACTTTATTGATGTGATTCTGTCAATCATGTTATCACTGGTGGAGGTTGCAGGGACATCCCTATATTGTAATCACATGCTCTGCCGCAGAGTCGTTCTTCAGTCTCAGGAGAGCAGAAATCGGCCGAGCAGAACCACCTACTTTTTAGCGAATGTTTAAGGTCTTGACACCTAAAACCCCAAATCAAAAGTTCTTAAGTGTGCCTATGGCATGTGTTGATGGCACTTCAGAAGACTCCTGAAAGTGCAGTTTGACTTTAAGGAACTGAAACTTTCAGTAAACTTTCAGTGGACACATATTTGCAAGTGGGTGATTTGTGATCTGGCAATTTACACAGGACAGTTCTGGCAGCTTGTACAACGCATAACTTACAGGAAGAAATAGCAGTTAAACTGATCGGTGCCGGAGTTAGTGATAAAGGCTTCCTAATGAGGAACATTTCTGGAAACAAACTAGACAATGAAGCTGTAACTTCACCATCTGTCTTTGCTGCTTGATAATGGAATCCTAGAAACAGGTTGTATTTTTGAGACCCTTCAATAAACTGTTATTTGCATCATATATACTATGGCCCCGCTGAATTTGACGACTTCTTTATTTCCTATGAATAATGTGCTGACAACTCACCCAACATCCTACTTTTAAAAACTGTTTGCTCCCTGGCAAAGCCAGGGACTGGGACATGAGCAGCCTTGGAAGTCAGCATTATGCCTTCAATGGAGCACAACCACCCAAGGTTGGCTTCCCTAACCATCATCTGGTGTATGCATGCTATCCCTAGGTGCACCCCTTTTTCATTTTTGTTTCCTTTATGCCTCCCTACACAATTGGCACTGATGAGGAACATTTCCCCAAAATGATATATAAGAAAAAGCAGCTATAATAATGAGAAACTAATTTCCCCAAAAAAATAAAATAAGTTAAAAATATAATCTTGTGCCGTCATAGACTAAAACTGCTTTCATGTGCATGTGTCGATAACAGCCTGTAGATCTGTACAGGAAAAGCTTTCAGACGTTACTTTCAGAATTGTCGTCGCTTGGACAACTGCTCTTACCGTCTCTGGCCTTTTCTTGTCCGTCAGCTCGGATCTGTCGAAGCACTGATGGACAATTGGATTTCCAGAGTCACACATAACCTGTGATGGAGAAGAACATGTATGAGCGTTACAGAGCGGCTTCCCAAGAGGCTTAATGTTACAGAACTGGGCAATGCTCAACAGAAATATGTTAGGGAGATCAGTAATACAAGTCCTCACACAAAGAACAATCATTCACACACTTACTTCTTTTAGATTTCTAAACAGCAGATCATTGTTTTTATCCAGAAATCCTAAGGAAAATTGAAATAATAATCTTTATTTTTATATAGCGCTAACATATTCCGCAGCATTTTACAGTTCGCACACATTATCATTGCTGTCCCCGTTGGGGCTCCCAATCTAAATTCCCTATCAGTATGTCTTTGGAATGTGGGAGGAAACCGGAGAATCTGGAGGAAACCCACGCAAACACGGGGAGAACATACAAACTTCTTGCAGATGTTGTCCTTTGTGGGACTCCAGCACTGCAAGGCGGCAGTGCTAACCACTGCGCCACCGTGCTGCTCATTGAGATAATAGTAAAAAGAAACAACTTACAGCATACATATACGGTACTTATTACCTAAACGCCGACTTTTTGTTTTTAAATTCTTTGAACACTAAGTAGGAGAGAGGACATGTCAGACACTTCTGGCAGCATTGTTCCAGCGGAACAAATTAATATTGAGCCTCCTAAAATCAACCATGCTCAATCTCTGTTTGCCCACCATGTCACACACGTTCAATCTGCCAATGGCTATGTGGCATACGTCTGAGTATTACTCCTCCAAGAGGCAAAGCTCGTGATGTCCGGTTTCTCACATTTAGATTCCAAATCCAAAAGGTTTCAATTAATCCAATATAAGAATGAATGCAAATTACCTACTACGCTGTAGTTCACTTCTCCGGCATAGTGGAGCAGGCGAAATTCATCTCTGCCAACGCACTTTCTAGTTTTCTGGTCTCCAAGTTTGTGTCTAGATCGAAAAGGCAAGTCATAAAGACCAGGCTACAGATTTATGCAAAATTACATACCATATATTTATATTTAAATTTAAAAAAGTACTGACGCGGATTAACAGGTCTGGGTCTCCTATACATTCATTGCAGGTTTTAGGTTTTTCTAAGAGGTAACGTTTCGCCTTGTGGAGAGTGACATACCAGCTCTGGCATGCCAATGCAAGGGGGCATATTCACCATACAATGCTCCTCTGGGAAATTAAATATGCAAATTGCTAGGTGGCCAAATCATATCTCATACTTTGCACTGACGAGGGGCAATACTCCGAAACACTGTCTGCAAAATGAAATTTTGATTTGGCTTTTATCCTGTCATATTGCAAGGCTCGTTAAAGGGTAGATGGCGACTTTTAGGATTGCTGCTTCCAATAGGTGGCACTAGAGTTCTAGCCCTCTTCCTCTCTGAAGAGACAATTTGCATATTTATAGAAGTGAATTCTCTTTATACAAATGGAAGGGGGACTATATCATAAACATAATAGAACAGCTCAATTTGAGAAATTATATTCCCCATAGATAGATACCCCTGGGTTAGGAATGCATGTTTTCTCATGTAATAAGATATGTTCTCATTATTTACACCTGGTCAGCAATGCATAGTAAATACTCCATCACTTCAACGCTACATTTCTGTTATTTCTCTTTATTAGACCACACTTTTCAATTTCTTTTTGTGTTACCATGTTTCCCTCTATTTCTTCCAAGAGACAGAACTTTTTTATTTTTCCATGGACAGCAATATCAGGGTTGTTTTTTTTTGTGGGACAAATTGTAGTTTTGAATCACATTATTCATTTTATCATACAATTTACTGGGGAAAAAAATTCCAAGTGAGATGAAAAACACATAATTCTGCACCGCTTTCAGAGTTTTGTTACGATGGTGTTGATTAAGATTAAAATACCTGACTATATGATTCTCCAAGTAATTATGATTATGGCGATACCAAATAGGGTTCACTTCTTTTTTATTTACCGTAATTTCTTATTTTATTTAAATGGGAAAAAAAAAACCTTCAAATTGCTTGTGTGTTCATTTTCTGAGACGCTAATGGTAACGTTTATTTTTCTATAAATCGACCTGTGTGAGGGCTTGTTTTCTGTGCGGCATGCTACCATTTTTATTGATATATTGCGGTAAATACAACATTTTGATAGTTTTTTTTATTGCATACTTTTATGGGAGGTAAGCATCTCTGGAGCGTTTTTTTTTTGTCTCTTTAGATTGTTTACTGCACAGGTTAATTTCTTTATTTTGACTGACTGGACTTTTCAGGAAAAGGCAATACCAAATAGGATTATCTTTAAGAAAATGTTATTTTTTATGAAAGTGGAATGATTAAAAAATAATTTTTAAGAAATGTTTTATTTAACTTTTTAGTCCCCTTAGGGGACTTGATTCGTCTGATTGCTTGGTTCTATATTTTGCAATACAATCATATTACAGTATTTAGACAAAATGACAAATGCGGCTGACATGATGGCCTTCAGCAAGTCTCCGGCAGCCATTGACGATTGCACTATTTAAACGCTGCTGTCAGTGATAGACAGTGGTATTATTTGCTGTAACTGGAATACCATTTATAAAAGGAATTGTCTACTACTTGGACAACCTTTTCTTAACATGTCACCAGGTTTTTCCCTTATAACCTACGGTCACCACCTTTTAGTCCTGGATTACTGTTTGCGAGTCTCTGAGCCACCCTGCAAAACAATATACTCACCTACAAGGGGTGGTCCGGCATCACAGGAAGGTGACCAGCGACACCCCATCGGACAGGACTGCCGAGTAGGTGAGTATAATAAAAGGTATTTTCTTTTGTTTTGGGGACTTCTATACAGCATTCCAGAATACTATAACCTATAATACAGGGTTGAAAGGTAGTGATCGTAGGTTACATGGGAAAAACATGGTGACAGGTTCCCTTTAAAGGCTGTAGTCTCCAGAGTAAAAACAAAAAATGCTTATACTTCTCCTTCCGTATGACACAAATACTGACTTTGTATGTCTCACGAGTGTTGCGTCATTTAGAGGGGCTGCTTCACTTTCACTTTCCTTGATCAAAATGTGAAAGTCAGTGTGAAGTATGAGCGCTGCAGTCAATTAACGGCCATTGATTGGCTGCAGTGCGCAGGTGACAGTACCATGTGAGCATGGGGAGATTTGGCGCCAACATCATTGGAACCGCGCCAGTGCGAGAAGAAAGAGTAATGTCTTTTATTTTATGTAGGAAACTACAGGATTTAAAAAATTGTTCCAAAAAAGGAAAGCCTCCAAGTAGCCATCAAACATGCAAAATCCCTATATATGACAAATAGGTACAGATAGCACAGCAATTCTAAAATGAGTCTTATAACAGGTATTTCCAAACATTTAGCTGTGCTCATATGTGCGAAATTGTGGCTTCTCATGACTAAACTAGTGTTTGACCTTTATAATCAAGTGTTACAAGGTATTCTCAATGATAATGCAGGCCGTCATGGTTGTCCTGTTACAATTATTGGTTTCAGAGCTTGTGCCAATCATTGGTTAAAGATAGCTTTATAAACTAGAAAAATATTTCTTGGATTTTATAAGTGCATGAATATAAATGGGGATTAAATAGAAGTTGATCATTTAAAAAAAAAAAAGTGTGCCAAACAAACACTGTTCATGAATCGTCCCAGCGGCGGCACTTCATAGATTTACAGTCGATACTCACGTTACAAAGTGTGGGTGGTTTTTCACAGTATCTTCCAACTTTTCGAGGAATGTCATATCTGTGGCTTCTCCGGGACGCAAACATTCTTCATCCTATCAAAAGGAAAAGCACAGAGATTATAAACTAAGTCCTCAATACTGGCCCTAAACAGAGCACAACCCCATGTACTCTGAGAGCATCCTGTTTGCCAAGCAGCGAGCGCGAAAATAAACAGACTTACCAGGATGGAAATGATTCCTTTGTACTTTTCTTCAACGAGATCGCAGATTATTTTGTTATTAAAATATTGCACAGGCTCCCACTGACAAGTAAGGGGAGAAAAACTTCATCAAAACAGTGGAAAAGACAAGCCAAAGCTGCCATCATGCAACGTACACATCCAGTATCTCGCGTTCCATGTAATATCATCTGAGTGACCGGGTATCACATTGGATAACCTACTGCAGCAGGGTAATCGGACCTACAAACAGGTTGGATTCAATACACAACTTGTCCTTGCTGCTCTTGGACAGAAAAGATACCAAACCTTTAGATAAAACCTCAACTATACATTAAAAAAAAAATTTAAAAACATTTTTAGAACCTCTATGACAACCTATACGGACCTGAGGACTAAGATAATAGCGCCTCCGATGTGCAAAAGCATCAGCTGGATATCATAGCTGCATCTGCCATGATCATTTTTGCACTGATCGAGACCGTGAAGTTAATTCCCTACATGCCAGTGTTACTAGCAACAGTAACGTCTACATGGCCATCAGAGAAAGGGGGCTCCCTCTGTAACCCTATCTGCACCCCGCGAGCACAATTGTGGGGACGGTTGCCCTTGTAACAAATGAATAAAATAAAAAAAAACATTTCAAAAACTATGAGGAAAAACGTTGACATATGATGATGCAATATATTTCCTTTTTTGTGCAGTGCACCTATCTGGTTGGCTGGATAGAAACATTCAAAGTTTTAAAATTGCATATTTTTAACATTTTTCATCAAGGTTCCAATATTTTCACAAACACAAAAACGCATCAACTGCGATTTACCACTAACAAAAGTGCAATGTGTCAGGAAAAACAATCTCAGAAAAACTGGGATATGACGAAATATGCCAGAGTAATTACAATTTAAAAAAATTGGGCTTGGCCCTAAGGGGTTAAATGCATTTCCCAGAAGAATAATACCATTGGTGTGATAAGAGCCCCAAAACATGTGGCTAGTCATCTACAGAGGACTAAATATACGTCTCGATTTCAGCTCTAGCACTTCACCATCTTCATGGGAACATTGAGTAGACACAAGTGTCCACAGGTATCAATGTACACATGCCGACTACTATTATTCAAGGTAGTTACTATGTGAAGATGGGTGAGGATAGATCCCTAGATTCAGGCTACAATCCCCAAGGTCACATTGAGTTTAGGAACCCATTCAGTGGTCCCGTCGGGGCAATGTCCGAACCCCCCACCGTCGCTCCTCCGTAAAACAGGATTCAGATGTATGTGTCGACAGAGCCACGGAACAGGAACAGTAATTTTGACCGGGGTTTCCCCAACTTTAACATGGCACTGTACATGCAAGCATCCCACGCTCCATTTCCCCCAGCGCTCTGTCACGGTCTCGGATGCACTCGCTCTGCCCAGTAGACGCGATGAAGTCATGTCATCACATCTGCTGGCTCGGTCGCACACGCTGAGCGGTGGCAGAAGCAGCCAGCCACAAAGCCCTCCAATAATGAATTCACCTCTGTCTGCATCCGGAGGATACGGACAGTGCTGACAGTGGGCGGAGGTGGACGAGGGAATGGTGCGGCCTGTGGGACACCGTTTCAGACATTCTGCTATCTTGGTCCGCGGGCCACACGAACAGCCAGAGGGCCGGATGTGGCCCGCGGGACGCAGTTTTGCCCACCTCTGACTTAGGTAATTGGCAGGACAGGTAAGAAACAAAACAAAGAAACAGAACAGAAATAGAAGTACAGTGTACAAGTGAGAGGGTGGTACTTACGGCAATCCCTTCGGATTCATACTCTTCCTGTTCAGACTTTAGTGTCAGCTCAATGAACAGTTGCTGAAGCTTCTCGTTGCAGTAATTTATGCAAAACTGTTCAAAGCTACAAAAACAAACAAACCTAAATAAGCCGCTTTACATCGCATGGAAAAAGCGAAGCCAGGATATATTTTGTTTTTACATTTTTTTTCCCCAAATGGCCAAAGTTGCAAACATTTAAGACTGAACGGAAACTAATTTTGCTCATGAAAATGTAAAACTGTTATACATAAAAAAATAAGAGGACTGTGCATACGCAACCTAAAATTATTATTACTATTTTTTAATAAATTCAAGTAAATCCGTTTTTACACCACAAGGGAGAAATTTGTAGCTGTAGTCATTCCAGAATGAATTATTAACCATTGTGCGACTAGAAGTTTCACACTATAACTAAGAGTGCAGTATGAAAAAGATCCTAAAAATGTAAGTTCAGATTAGAAGAAGAAATATTACCTGTTATGTTGAAAGACTTCAAAACCATATATGTCCAGAAGTCCTATTACAGATGCATTCCCCACGCTGTGCATGTCTGCACCCTGAAAAAGGCCCACAGTGAGTTACGGCGCCGCTGTCACAGTAATCCCCCTTATCCTGTTAACACTTCGCACTATACGGGGGTCACAGCACAAGCACTGGACTTACTGAATCTCCAGCCTTGCTCCACATGTATAGCACTACAGACTGCAGTATTATGGTCATTATTTGTATAAGTCACTCATCCTTAAATCCTACCTTATAGGTCAGTGACTTATTAATCTTGTTGACAAGCCATGAAAAGGTCCGGCCATAAATTGCTTTAGCCAATGCATCTCGGGCATAAGCTGCCTGCTCCAGGTTCAAGGGGCTATTCAGCTAAAGGTGGGAAAAGAAAAAGGAATAGAAGTATTAAGACCACGTAAACGCAAACACATTGGTAAAACAAGAAATATTTAAGTAGTCATAAGAGCGGTTTAACGCCTCTATATATAGCAGTCTGCTTCCAAACTATGCATTATGCCTCTCTGACCTTTCCCGGCGCCTGCGCACTGCAGTACTTTGCTCTGCCCTCAACAGGACAGACAGTACGTCTGCGCCGGAGCCGCAGCGTGAAGACCAGAAGAGGACGTCATCGTAAGAAGATAGGAGGGGCCGGACCGGACCGCGATGCCCATCGGACCAGAACCGCCCCTGGGTGAGTATAATCTAACCTCTTTCTCGTCTTTCAGGATACATCGGGGGCTTATCTACAGCATTACAGAATGCTGTAGATAAGCCCCCGATGCTGGTGGGCTTAGCTCACCTTCAATTTTGATGGTGACAGGTTCCCTTTAATTACATTTGAGTATATTTGCAAGTAGTGTAGAATATGTATTAATATACTCCCCTACTGCCACTTTCTCTGGGATCCAGCGCCGTTCTGCTCCTCTTCTCAGTGAGGTCACCGATCTTCAGACGCACCGGGTCACTCTGAGTCTTTTACAATATTATTCTGTTGCCCCACAGGCTTACACTGGATAAGCCACTTCTGGATCGCACAGAACCCAACCTGACCCGGAGAGCATTAACGTCGCTGAGATGTAGAGCAGAACAGCACTGGATCTTGGAGAAAGCAGCGGTAGGCGAGTATCTTTGTACACACTACAATACCTGCACATATACACAGATTTCATGGAAAAAAACAACAATTAATTGGCGGGCTTCTTTAAAATTATGCAGGCAACTGTCCAATGGCCAGAATAGCGTACACGGGTGCCGTTCTAAGTGATAGGGCCCGATGCATTTGCTGAGGGTAGCACAACTACATTAACAGTTCCACCCAATGTGCGGTGTCATCTCTCCACTCTCCCATTTCCCCCTGGTATTAACTAATGGCAACCGACAGTGCAGCTTATTGATGGGTTGTCACACTGCTAGTCCAATATAAGCTTAATTACAGGAGTCTAGTTAGACAAACTAAACATTTAGACTAGCTACTAGTGATGAGCGAACGCGCTCGGAAAAGTGGTTATCTGAGCATGCTCATGTGCTAGCCGAGTGTTTTTGGTGTGCTCAAAAAATATGTCCGAAAGCCGCAACACATGCAGGGATGGCCTAACAAACAAGCAATCCATGCATGTATTGCAGCTATTGTACAGCCGCGAGACATGCAGACGCGGGGACTCAAACAGTTTTTTCGAGCACACCGAAACACTCGAGCATGCTCAGATAACACCTTATCCGAGCACGTTCGCTCATCACTAGTAGCTACACATCTGTAAAGGCTAACGGTGACAAACTGTGTAAAATGGCCAAGACTAAGTGAACCAGTTACAAATTGTACAGGATAAGCCGGGTAAGTGATTACCTCTTCTCCTTTAGCAATGATCTTTTTGTGAATAAGAGATTCCCGCAGTACAGTACTATCTACAGAAAGAAGCTGGAAAACAAGACAGAGGTTTCCATTATAGTTAGATGCTATAAAAAAAGAAAAAAAAAAAAAGAAAAAGGTCTTTATGTCGCAGTGCACCGGTCACTCCTAAAAACCACTATTACCACTATTAAGAATAAAGCTGCCCAGTGATTGGTTGCTGTGGGCCATAAAGGCAGTTTTTCTTTGAATAGAACTTTCCACCACATTCCCTCAATCGATGCCACTATGACAGTAGAGTTGCGTATGTTGCAAATAGGCTCCCATGTTGGAGGGAAAAAAAAAAAGTAAAGTATAACACATGGAAAACATTTTTTTTTCTGGATGCCTCTGTTAGTAGAGTATAGTCTACTGAGTTACTCTATATGGAATGCAAAAAAAACAAAAACAAATGCTCATCAAAAAGTATACCAGCCCAACAGATGGCCTCCATCATGAAAAATGAATCTACTATATGTTAGACATATTCCACCGGGGTTCTCCAATGTATGCTGAAAACACAATGTGATAAAGGCCATACATATTTTTCACTAGCATATAACAATACAAGAATTTCAAGTGTTTGTGTGTTTCATAACCATTTTTATATTCTTTATACAATTTACAATACGCACATTTTCTCAAGTCCTATAGAGACACATTTAGAGAAAAAAAAACACTTTAGAGCATGCGTAATTTTAAAAAGCATCCCACGGATTACAAAAAACGCACCACAAAGCTCAAGTAAGTACTACATCGCTCTGTACGCTGCTCAACTTTACAACATTTCACTACGGATAGTAGTTAAATGCCTGCTGTAGTGTTTTTGAAGGAAACAAAAAAGCTAAACAAGCTAAAAAACTAAACAAACCCACTGAAAATGTGTCAAACGAGGTGTGTGCCAGAAGCCTAAATCTGACATCAGTGATTATTTCCTTTCCTCTGCTGACTCTGCCCCAGTCTACACAAGTGAGCCGCATAAAATAGGAATTGTCAGCTTTTTGTGTGCACGCCATTGACCGGCGCAACATTAGACTATAATAACAATTGGTTTTCATATTGCGAAAAAACCCCACACAAAACCAGCTTTAAATTATGTTATATTCAGATAATACATCCCTTTTCACTTTTTATACCACAATCATCACATATTTAAATAAAATACACGGTTCTAAAGTATTCTTTAAGTGGGGATGGCGCAAACATTAGGAAAATTACCTATTTATTAAATCCGGTTTTTAGGCTACATGTACTGTACTTTATAAATTTGTGGCAATGTTTTTAGTTTTCGTATCTTAAACTTAATAAAAAACTAAATTAATAATCTTGCAATTTGCAACACTGGTCACTGGGTCTAATTTATAATAAAAATAATCTTTATTTTTATATAGCGCCAACACATTCCGCAGCACTTTACAGTATGCACACATTATCATCGCTGTCCCCGATGGGGCTCACAATCTAAATTCCCTATCAGTCTTTGGAATGTGGGAGGAAACCCACACAAACACGGGGAGAACATACAAACTCCTTGCAGATGTTGTCCTTGGTGGGATTAGAACCCCGGACTCCAGCGCGACAGTGCTAACCACTGAGCCACCGTGCTGCCCACTTGCTATCCTTTCAGCAGGCTCCTTATCCTCAGAGGCAGAACACAATAACAGATAACACCTCTATATACAGCTGTATATAACCCAGGATCCACCAATCACAATAGGAGATGTCACAGGGGGATCCTGCTCTCCTTCCCATCAGAATGACTCTAAAACACACTTATCCTATATTTCAATACTAAAGATCTGGTCATAGCCTGTTAATTGAGACTAATGTACATGTGTACAGTGCGAGTGTCTGGTAGTCTAAAAGTGAGCCCAGGTGGCCAGTGTGAAAATGTCAAGATTTCCATTTTATATTTTTAATACAGATTGATATAAAGAAAGAAAACCCTGCCAAAAATAGAAAAAAAAAAATTTACATGTATCACACAAAGCTGATTTAAACAATAGGTAATTTTCTGATAACAGCTTCCCATTAAATTCTAAGAATGACAATTTTTATAAAATCCCCTGTGAGCCTTTATCCTGACAGGAAGACATAGATTGAAGCCAATGAATGGCCTGGTAAAGATCCTTACCCTGGCAAGATATTTAATCTGGTTTTCTGTTGTGACCTGAGCATTCCCTTGTTCATCGGTGGCAAACTGCACATTTCCTAAATGGAGAACACTTGCTACAATACTCAGCAATTCCTGAAGAAAAAAAAACAGACAAAAAATAAAGGATCATAAAAAATAAATATATTTTTAAAGAAAACGACATCTAATGTACATCTAATGTAAGTGACATCCTTGTCACTTACCTCCACATCGTCATCATTAAAGTTTATTACACACAAAGCTTTGCGAACAGTCTTCCATTCATTTTTATCATTGATTGAACTGACCCTGGCACACTGACCCTGTATCAGGAAACAAAAAGTGATAAATTGGGATAAATTATTTGTCTAGAAAGCAGATCTTGCCACACGTGCAGGCAAAATAATGTGCCCCACTCTTGGCATAGCAACCATTACATTACACATGCAAAATCCTTTATTTATGAAAGCGCATTTTACCAACCTTGACAAGGTATTGGTAGTTTTGTGCATTTTTGTCTAAGCCGAGCCTGCGCAGGAGCTCCTCCTCCCCGCCCTCGAGGAGCTGATAAAATATATGGAAATTCCTTTCTCCATGGTTCTGATGCACCACACGGGACTTCTCCAGGAGATAGTTCAGAATGTGTCCCCCGACCGGCGCCCCCTTAAAACAAAATCATTAGTTTGGTAGCTGACAACTTATTATCCACCTAATTGTTGTGTCGAACTAATACAAAAATACATGAAAAAAATCAATGACCATAGAGGGTTTAGAATTATTGTTATGCAAAAGTGCAATAATACAATATTTGATCAACAGTTTAATGTTAGAACTTTCATAGAGAAATTACTACTGTGATGACAGATTTTAAAATGTAAAGTGCTGCAGAATATGTTGGTGCTATAGAATCGTCACCATTCCGTTTGTAGGGGTTCTCCACTACTATACAAGTTAGGCTACTTTCACACTAGCGTCGTACGACGCACGTCACAATGCGTTGTTTTGGAGAAAAAACGCATCCTGCAAAGTTGTCTGCAGGATGCGTTTTTTCCCCATAGACTAGCATTAGCGACGCATTGCCACACGTCGCAACCGTCGTGTGACGGTTGCGTCGTGTTGTGGCGGACCGTCGGAACAAAAAAACGTTGCTTGCAACGTTATTTTGTGCGTCGTGTCCGCCATTTCCGACCGCGCATGCGTGGCCGGAACTCCACCCCCTCCTCCCCGCAACTCACAATGGGGCAGCGGATGTGTTGTAATAATGCATCCGCTGCCCCTGTTGTGCTGCGTTGTCACAGGATGCGTCGGCCCGACGCACTGCGACGGGCCGACGCTAGTGTGAAAGGAGCCTTAGTCTCAATTCAACGAAAGTAGTGTAAGAAAACAGAAAAATTCTATAATCAGCTCCCAGACTGGCATCACTTCTCTGCTTGTATCCTGGCCAGATCACTCGGAGTGAGGCACCAAGTGACTGCTGCAGCTACTCAGTGGCCGCAGACTTTACATTCTGCCCAGTTAATTTCTGTTCAGACTAAATGTGAAGGTGGCAGCTGATCAGCAGCAGCTAATTGGCTGCAGAGGTCACACGACGTCCCCACTACCGGGTGTCGATGTTGGGGGGAACAAGATAGAAGTGCGAAAGAGCAGAGCTGGTCTAAGAGGTGAGTAAAGGAGTTTTTTTTTTTATTCTTTTACTTTCCCACACCACCTGGAGCACATAAAGAATAACTTGTATAGTAGTGAAGAATCCCTTTAAAAAGCACATTAGATCATTAGTAGCCATATACACAGTCTTAATTTATAAAATACATTCCAAATGATAACCTTGTAATCGAACTGCACGTCCATGTATTTGCCAAAACGACTGGAATTGTCATTTCGTAAAGTCTTTGCATTTCCAAAGGCCTAAAAAATAAATAAATATTCAATATTATATTAGGCACTAATGGATTATGTTTTGAGTTCCTGGGAACAAAGCATTTCTGGCTTGGATGCAATATCTGCCAGTGTTCCCATGGCACCCTGAAAACATTTAGAGACGCGCCTTTCAATAGCACCTTAGACATATTTACTCTGTCACTTAGTAGGAAGTTTGCTTGGCTTCTCCCACTACAGATAACATTTACTAGTAGGCAGATCGTAAGGTGACCACACACATTAAGGTACCGTCACACTGAACGATATCGCTAGCGATCCGTGACGTTGCAGCGTCCTGGCTAGCGATATCGTTCAGTTTGACACACAGCAGCGATCAGGATCCTGCTGTGATGTCGTTGGTCGCTGCAGAAAGTCCAGAACTTTATTTCGTCGCTGGGCTCCCTGCAGACATCGCTGAATCGGCGTGTGTGACCCCGATTCAGCGATGTCTTCACTGGTAACCGGGGTAAGCATCGGGTTACTAAGCGCAGGGCCGCGCTTAGTAACCCGATGTTTACCCTGGTTACCAGCGTAAAAGTAAAAAAAAACAAACACTACATACTTACCTTCCGCTGTCTGTCCCCGGCGCTATGCTTCTCTGCACTGGCTGTGAGCACCGGCCAGCTGGAAAGCACAGCGGTGACGTCACCGCTCTGCTTTCCGGCCGCTGTGCTCACAGTCCGTGCAGGAAAGCACAGCGCCGGGGACAGACAGAGGAAGGTAAGTATGTAGTGTTTTTTTTTTTTTACTTTTATGATGGTAGCCAGGGTAAACATCGGGTTACTAAGCGCGGCCCTGCGCTTAGTAACCCGATGTTTACCCTGGTTACCGGCATCGTTGGTCGCTGGAGAGCTGTCTGTGTGACAGCTCTCCAGCGACCAAACAGCGACGCTGCAGCGATCGACATCGTTGTCGGTATCGCTGCAGCGTCGCTTAATGTGACGGTACCTTTAGGCCGGGGGTCACATTAGCGTACAGCAGGGGTCCCCAACTCCAGGCCTCGAGGGCCGCCAGCAGTGCAGATTTTCAGGATTTCTTTAGTATTGCATCGGTGGTAATGTGATCATCTGCACAGGTGATGATTCCAACCCCTGTGCAATACTAAGGAAATCCTGAAAACCTGCACTGCTGGCGGCCCTCGAGGCCTGGAGTTGGGGACCACTGGCGTACAGCATCCAAGGTAAGAAGCTAATGACGCTCGGCTCAAACTCTACTGCGAGCGTGAGCCGAGTGTCAGTGCTCTGTGCTCCGATCCTCTCGCACGCGAAAATCGGATCACAAGTGAGGAGAAGGAGAGATTAATCTCTCCATCTTCTCCGTTGCCTGTCTCGGCTTATGAGCAGTCTGATGCTTTGCATGCACCCATTGACTTGAATGGGTGCGAGATATGCTGCCAATTGCTGCATGCCAATTTTCTCACATTGCACTCCTCCGCAATACACACCAGTGTGAGCGAGGCCTTAGAAACATTTACATCAGACCTGCCATTTCTATGGATCGGCTGACTAATTTTTAATCTCCTGACTCTAGCGCTATTGTAAGCTTGCGAGCAGGGCCCTCACTCCTATTGGTATCTATTTTGAACTGTGATTTTTGTTATGCTGTAATGTCTATTGTCTGTACAAGACCCCTCTATAATTTGTAAAGCGCTGCGGAATATGTTGGCGCTATATAAATCAAATTATTATTATTATTATTATTTCGGCAACGATGATCAGCTCAGATGGTTAACAAGACTCATTGGCTCCTTAAACCTGGATTTTTGCAGTAACCTCCATAACTAAAAGTTTTTTACACCTATGCCAAGTTAAAATGCTGGAGGAAGTCAGGAAATGTAGTATATTTAATTCTCATTTTTCGGAGGCCGGCATAGGTTGAATGATCGAGGAGGAGAGCACTGGTAGAGATCAACAGCAAATGAAGATTCGATCACTTGAGTGTGAAACCTACTGGATATCTACATTAGACATTCACAGCCATGGGGGACTGAACAAGACCGTAATTATAATATATTGTTGTTAAGTGTATTTATGTAGAGTAGTTTTATAGGATTCAGTAGTCTTTTATAATATATTTCTACAGTACTTTGCAGTTATAAGATTCCTCTTTGTAGTGTCAGTGGGAATCATACACTGCATTTTTTTGCTATGGTATATCTGTTATACTTTTGAGTGTTCTAGGTAAAGTGGTTATCAAGGATTTTGGTTATTTTTTCCTATGGGGCCAAATACTTACAGGCAGGTAGGGTAGTTGCCAACTCCCTGCCAGTTCTGCCAGGCGATATCTGCCGGCTCATGGCTTCATTTAACCACTCGTCAACAGAGTAGCTTCTTCTCCTATTCCGGGCAGACTGGTCGCTGGGGCATCACTGCTGATGTCATGCTGATTGACAGACTTCCTGCAGTTAGCTGGATCCCCTCTGCCTAACTGTAGGCAGCCGGCTGTCAATCAGAATGACATCTGCAGTGATGCCCGTTTACAAAGCAGAGCGAAAGAAAAGAAACTGCTCTATCGATGTGACGTCACCGGAAACTGAGAGATCACCAGCAGGAGCAGTCTGAGACAGCTTTGAGCCAGCAGAGTAGAAGACCCAATTAGTTACTAGGGATGAGCGAATGTGCTCGAATAAAGGGTTATCCAAGCATGCTTGTGTGCTAACAGAGTGTATTGCCTATTTGTTAGGGAATCCCAGTATGTGTTGCGGCTGTCTAACAGCCGTGAGACACGCAGCTGCGGGGACTCAAACACATTTTTCGAGTACGCCGAAGACACTTGGTTAGCACATGAGTATCTATAATATAACACTGGGAGCGTCACTCTGTCCGAAGCCTTTATAGACTGCGCAAGCGCCGGCGCAGTCTGGACCCCACAGAGTGACGCTCCCAGGAGATCGCGGTATGCGTAAACACTGAACGCACACCGCGATCTCCAACAGAGAAGCAGGGACCGCCAGGAGGGTAAGTATCGGCTATATTCACCTGGCCCCGTTCCACCGCTGCGCGCCGCCATCTTCAGAGTCCTCTGCCTGTGACATTCAGTTCAGAGGGCGCGATGACGCGCTTAATGCGCGCCGCCCTCTGACTGACCAGTCACAGCCAGAGGACCCGGAAGATGGCGGCGCGCAGCGGTGGAACGGGGCCAGGTTAATATAGCAAGTGCTGGGGGGCCTGAACTAGCGGCGATACCGGCACCTGACCCCCACAGCGCACCGGTGTCCCCGCCTGCTCGGGCCCCCCAGCACTCGTCGCCCAGCGACGATAGGTGAATATGGTATTTTTTTTTTTTCATATATTGCAGCAGCATACAGGGCATATACTATGGAGCATGTTATAGGGGCCATAAACCATAATGGAGCAGTATACGGGGGCATATACTATGGAGCATCTTATGGGGGCCATAAACCATAATGGAGCAGTGTATGGGGCATACACTATGGAGCATCTTATGGGGGCCATAAACCATAATGGAGCAGTGTACAGGGGCATATACAATGGAGCATCTTATGGGGCCATAAACCATAATGGAGCAGTGTACGGGGGCATATACAATGAAGCATCTTATGGGGCCATAAACCATAATGGAGCAGTGTACGGGTGCATATACCATGGAGCATCTTATGGGGGCCATAAACCTTTATGGAACAGCGTACAGGGACATATACTGTGGAGCATCTTATGGGGGCCATCAACCTTTATGGAGCAGTGTACGGGGCATATACTATGGAGCATCTTATGGGGGCCATAAACCTTTATGGAGCAGCGTATGGGGCATATGGATGGGAGCAGCAAATTAAAGAACGGTGGCGCAGGATGGGAGCAGCACATGACAGAATGGAGGCGCAGTATGAGAGCAGCACATGACAGGATGGGGGCGCAGGATGGAGCAGCAAATGACAGAATGGGGGCGCAGGATGGGTGCAGCACATGACAGGATGGGGATGCAGGATGGAGCAGCACATACCAGGATGGAGACCATATACCAATATAAATGCTCGCCACCCGGGCGTAGAACGGGTTCAATAGCTAGTGTTCGTATAACGCCTTATCCTAACACGTTCGCTCATCACTAGTAGTTACCAACTATATCCAAGTAAGTTCTTAGCCCCATACCAATGAATAACCAAAGTCCCAGATAACCCCTTTATAATCTGGTTTTATCTGTTAGGTGATTATGCCACTGGTTATTCCCTGTATCAAGATGATTATCCTTGTACTTCAGAAAACTTTTTTGTTTTGGCAAGATTACTAGTTTTATATCTTATAGTCTTATGTCAGGTGATGGTGTCATGAGGTTATGACTCTTTAACCGTGACAAAAGCCTTTCTGTGCATGCTTTAAGAAAAGGGCACTCCCTTGAAAGACAAGGGTGCACTCCCCCGTACAGCGTCTCACCACAAGACCATCACTATTCAAATTTAGTTGAAACTCTGATACCTGGACTCATTCTTAAAATTGAAAAATGTGTTTTCAGCTTGTGTTCTTTTTAAAGTAGAAAATGTAGCATTATATGGTGGTCATTTACGTATGTATTGTAAGAATGGCATGAGCCTGCTAGAATGGGAGCTGCTGTTACATAGCCAGTCTCCACTGCTGCCCGTACAGCGGGATCCTAAAAAGCAAGGCGCTCCCATCTGTTAAGGTCATATGCACCACTAGGGTACATTGTGTCCATGAGACACCCCCTGCAATAAAGAGGGCTGTAGAATGGATCCAGTGTACATTTTCGCTGACATGTGAGGCGTTTCGCTCCTTCTCACCTCGAGCACAGGATTGGACTGCAGCAGACGGTCTTTCACAGTTTCCACTTGCTCGCTGGCAGGACAAGTCACAGCATAGTACTGCAGGATCTTCTTACTGGCTTCTGTCTTTCCTGCCCCACTTTCACCAGATATAAGAATACACTGGTCTTTTCTTTCGGTTCGCAGCGAGCGGTACGAGTTGTCCGCTATTGCATAGCTTTAAAGGAATGGAAAAATATTTTATCTCTTGATCTGTATGAGCATAAAAAAAATTCCATACCTGCTTATTGTACTGGAATATCCATAACTCCCCCAAATTATCTTACAAATGCTGAGAGGGCGGTTATACCAAGCTTTGAGGTTACCTGTTCACAAGTGGCATCAGGAAAGCATAGGAGGCTGCTGGCCTCAAGTCCGGCAAGACCCCACAAAGCCTCCAAAATCAAGCACGTTAAAAAGCAACCTAGCCAACTCAGTTCTCATGCTTCGCACTGACGAAGGCCAACAGCCCGAAACACCGTGTCTGCGAATTGGGATACTGATTTGGCTTTTATCCTAAGTCATATTGCACACGACTCGTTAAAGGGTTGATTGCGACTTGTAGGATCGCTACTTCCAGCAGGTGGCGCTATAGAGTTTAAGTCCTCTTTCTCAGAAGAGGCAATTTGCATATGACAAGTATTAGTCACAGATGCCAGCACTTGTAGTAAATGCAAATTTGTCTCTACAATAAAATCCCTGATGCTGGGAACCTGCAGAATATATGACCCCGAGGAAGGACCAGTTTGTACATGGGAGCAGCCAAGTATTAAGAGTGATCATATTTCTTGGGTTCCCTGTAACCTCTATACATACACATTAGAGTGTGGCGCAGCTTTACAGTGCTTTCTACATATTTAGGCAGAATATCCTGCACTAACACAAGCCTGGAGACACTTCTCTGCTTTGTACCAGCTATTACTTCTACACAAGTCACACGGAGGACGAGGACAATGATCCTTTTGAATCACAAACCCCCACAATGAATCTGTAAAGTATGCATCAGTCTCATAGGCCTTACTGTAAGCAAAGCGCAAGAGCATTCATCTAGCCAGGCAGTCTGGGGTCAAACCCTGACATAGGCAGAGTATGTAGGCACGGATCACATATCTGTCTCATTAGGAGCATTGGATACATAAAAGCAGCCATGATGCGGAACAGAAGACATGTCCATATAGCTTTCAGATCAACAAGGTTCCAAAAAAAAGAAGCTTTGACAAAAGGAATAGTAAGTAATGATGAGCGAACATTCCCCGGATAACGTTCCTAACAAACAGACAATCTCCGTATGTGTTGGTGCGAACAGAGGCGAGACATGCAGCCGCAGGGACTCGTACATATTATCCGAGCACCTCAAGGTACTCGGATAACACCCGAGCATGCTCGGATATCACATTCGCTCATCACTGTTTGTAAGTTCTTAATTTATTCTTAAATTTTCAAGAGAAATAACAGAGATAAAGTTAGAAGAAAAGAGGCTCCTGAATTGGATACATTATGGCCAATACAGGAAACGTGAAAGGAAACAGCCAGTACAGAGACTCCACCACTTCTTTATGAGAACATGCTAAAAGTTGTCCTAAAATAAGGGGCACGCCTAAAGATTCACTTGCAAAGTATTCCCGTAAAGAAAAAAAGATAATCGCCATACTGCCTTCTAATCGTTGTTCTACCTCTGTATAAAGGTCCATGGCTACTTAATCTTTTATCCTGCAATAGCGCATTTCCTAAAAGGATATCCATGTTCAGATAAGAAATTCTAGTCTTAAAGTATTTATCTGCACGACAATCAATTTAATAGAAGCAGACGATAATCCATGAGAGCTATCTGCTGGGAACGACGGGAGAAACGTCTGCCGTATATAGAATACACAGATCCCCTGGAGTTTAGGTCCAGTGTAACCAAGCAACAAACGAAACAGAAGAAAAACACTGGTCAAAAATAACACACACACAAGTTGTGGTATGAAAAAGAATAGCCCAACACAGAAAGGAAAAAAAAAAAAAAAAAAAGAAAGAAAACTTTCCAGATTTTCATAAGGAAAAATTCCACCAAGACTAACCGTTCTGGAATTTTCCCTCTGAACAATTTGTTTTGACTAAGTGCAGAAAGCTGAACCCACCTTTCTGTACAGCGATGATAGCGGCTCACCCTGAACTGTGCAGTGTGCATAGGAAAGTGTCAGGGGATCACAGCACGCTATGCACATGGTACAGGAACGCAGGGGGGAAAGGTCATGGAGGAGTCTACATAACTGGGGAGGAACTCCGCAGATACTTCGCTCTATATGTGGCTCTGATGTAGGGTTGGATCATGTTCTCTTTGCTGGTCGCATCCAAAACGGTTTTACAATTCTGCGGGTTTCCTGTAGCCAGAGCGTAGCACATTGTGGGATCTCAAATAACAGTACATCAATGTCATAATCATGTTTATTTATATATATATATATACATATATACATATATACAATATATATATATATATATATATATATATATATATATATATATATATATATATATATATATATATATATATATAACCCTGTTTCTGAAGGAACCCAGCTCAATACTTAAAGCTGACATGGTTTTGTAGAAGAAAAAATAAATAAATAAATAAAATAAAAAAAAATAATAAAAAAAAAATAAAAAAAAAAAAAATCGCACACTAAAGAAGCACTAACATCAGTTTTTATCCTCTTAATATATTGCAGTCATCATATTATATAGCGCTGTGTACTTACAATTGCTCATTTTGCCTTTCTACCCAGTTAATTCTTCTCCATTAGGTTTATGACATCATGTGATTAAAAACGGACTAGCTGAATCCTTGTAAGCTCCATGTAGAGGCAGGAGGTCAATTTTACCTGTACGAGTCATAATTCACTGCAAAAGTCCCTTGCAGGAGGGAGGAGAGAGTCGCTGGGTCAGGAATTGAAGAGAGGGTGGTGCTGGGCTGCCAGGGACGGTGCAGTGATGTAGAATTGATGTTCTAATGATGACTCATGCAGGGAAAACAAGTATTCTTGTTTCTACATAGAGCTTAGAAGCATTCAGCGAGTCTGTTTTTAATCACATAGTGTCATAGACTTAATTAAAAACAGAACAATTACTGTATATACTCGAGTATAAGCCGAGATTTTCAGCCCATTTTTGGGGGCTGAAAGTCCCCCTCTCGGCTTATACTCGAGTCATACCCAGGGGTTGGCAGGGGAGGGGGAGCGGGGGCTATCTAATTATACTCATTTGCTCCCGGCGCGGTCCCTGCAGTCCCTGCTTTTTCCAGCGCTGCATCTTCTTCCTGTACTGAGTGGTCACATGGTACCGCTCATTACAGTAATGAATATGCGGCTCCACCTCCCATAGAGGTGGAGCCGCATATTCATTACTGTAATGAGTGGTAACTGTGACCGCTCAATACAGGAAGAAGATGCAGCGCCAGGAGAAGCAGGGACTGCAAAGCGCCATGAGCAGGTGAGTATAACGTGGAGGGGAGCGCTGCACGATATTCACCTGTCCTTGTTCCAGTGCGGCTCCGTCTTCAGCGTCTTCTGCAGTGACGCTCAGGTCAGAGGACGCGGTGACGTGGTTCGTGCGCGCCCTCTGCCTGAACGTCAGTGCTGAAGACTGAGCCGCACCAGAATGAGGAGCAGGTGACTATTGAAAGTGTCGGGGGCCTGAGCGACGGAGAGGTGAGTATGTGATTTATTTTTTTTTATTGCAGCCACAGCATATGGGGCAAGTGACTGTATGGAGCATCTTATCGGGCCATAACGTTTGTGCAGCACTATATGGGGCAAGTGTCTGTATGGAGCATCTTATGGGGCCCTTATTACCCTTTATGCAGGATTATATGGGGCATATTTTAACATGGAGCATCTAATGGAGCCCATCAAACTTTATGGAGCATTATATGGGGCTCCTGATGCAATATGGATATTCAAAAACACTTAACCTACTGATGTCTCAATTAATTTTATTTTTATTGGTATTTATTTTTACTTTTGAAATTTACTGGTAGCTGCTGCATTTTCCACCCTAGGCTTATACTCGAGTCATTAAGTTTTCCCAGTTTTTTTGTGGAAAATTAGGGGGGGTCGGCTTATACTCGAGTATTTACGGTAACTGGGTAGAAAGGCAAAATAAGCAATTGTAAGTGCACAGTGCTATATAATATGATGATTGCAATATATTAAGAGGATAAATACTGATGGTAGTGCTTCTCTTAGCAATACATTTCACTTCATAAATTAATAATACAAATGAAAATCAGAAACTTTGCAATATAACTTATTTAGAGAGATCTGCTTATTTCTCTTCCAGGACTGATCAGTCATTCACAAAATTCTCAATTCACGTCTAAGATCTGTATTCAGTGAAGACAGATTGTCCCATTACTGAGATAGGAGGTGGCAGTTGCGGCTCATAAGATTCTATGCAGATGGGCGGTGAGATGAGGAGGGAAAGGCTCGGCCCCTAGCAGCTCCCACCTCCCCCTCATACTTAGAAACCTTCTCAGGAATGTAACTCTGTCTTCACCGAATAGAGATTTGAGCTGTGAATTGAGAATTTTGAGAACGATTGCTTCTTTTTCTGACAGAAATGATCGGAGTTCTCTGATTAACATAAATTACAAAGTTGCTTATTTTATGTGTACTATTCACTTATGATATAAAAATTAAAATTCTGGTTACTTTTTTACTGGGTGTAAATGCCACTGCTCTCCTGAATCTGCCAATGTTTTTATTTTGTTCGTTCACATCTCGTTCCTGAGATATGGCTTGATCTCCACTGTATATAAATCTATCCTTTTTATCCATCTAGGAGTGGTCCTGAAGAAAACGCCAACAGAGAAGGAGGACGACACCTACTTGGCTAACATGACGATTTGCATGCAGGGAAGAGGGGACCATATCTCTGGAATGGAGACGTGTACAAACAAATAATGCCAGATTCAGTAGAACAGCGGCATTAACTCCAGGGTAAAAAAAATACATATTTATGCCAACTGACAGGTCCACCTTAAAAGGGGTATTCCAGTTGACAAAAATGTAACTTAAGAGAGGTTTTAAGTTACTGGACATCATGTACAATGAAGATGCAAGGGATTGATTTTGCTAATGCACTTTTTAAAAGCTTTGCCCCAGACAATTTAGCTTTTTTTTTTTTTTTCCTATGGGCCTAAAACTTAGCAGGCAGGTACCTGCTCACAGAGGTAACTACATGCCTGTTGTACCCAGCGCTGGCTCAGAGTGGGCACTGACTGCTCCTGCGAGTTATTCAGCTGCTCCATGTCACCAGAACAGCTCTTCTTCCGGGCTGCTCTGTCCTTGTCGCATGCCTGCCAACGTCATGCTGACAGCTGGCACCTTGCAGTTAGGTATCTGGGAAAAGCTGACAACCAGCATGACGTGTGCATTCATGCCCCATCAACAGAGCAGAAGAAAAGCAGCTGCTCAGTCGATGTGACATCAGCGGAAACCACAGAATTGCCGATAGGAGCGGTGTGTGACAAGTGCCAGAAGAGATCGGCGCCCGGCACAACAGGTAGGTAAGTAGCAACTACCTGCCTGTTACTTTTTAGGCCTGCAGTAAAAAAAAAAAATAGTCCTGGATAAACCTTTTCAGTCTTCAATGTTTCATTAGTCGACAATCATCAACAGGGTTGCCTCCTAAACATAATGTGCATGTGCAGCTTGTTAAACTCTGGCGATTTCCACTGATCACCAAAGTGGAACTTTAAAAAGAACAAACAAACAACCTCTTTTCCTAAACAAATGAGGCCGCCCCTTCTCCACCAGGCCGCCCCTTCTCCACCAGGCCGCCCCTTCTCCACCAGGACGCCCCTTCTCCACCAGGACGCCCCTTCTCCACCAGGCCGCCCCTTCTCCACCAGGACGCCCCTTCTCCACAATTGTGTATCACACATTTTGATTTCAAATCGTCGGTTAAAGTGAAACCATCAAAAACAGAAGTACCACTTTAATGTACGAATTTACTCACATGTGAGGGGACACCTCATAGAAACTAACCCCACGATATCTTTCCATGTGCTGCTTGCTGTAAATTTCCAGCTCTTTGTAGGGGTTAACCGATACCAATACAGATCCAATATAAGTCTGAGGAGGAAATATAAAGACAGTAAGTTTCTTAAATACAGATATACAGTGTTTGTCCTATGACTGAATACTAGGTTTCTTTTCTAGAACACGTAACCGTGATTGCTGGAACATGAGCCTGTTCTGAATGGAGCAGAAGATGACTTGAGCTCTAGTGCCACCTATTGGAAGTAGCGATCCTAAAAGAAAAGATCGTCCCTTTAAGTCTCCTCACTCTGGCATGCCATGCCTGTCACTCTGCACAAGGTGATACGTTACTCCTTGGAGCCAACTCTTCCCAACACACCAAATGCATGCTATCAAAAGCACAGGTGGCAGAAAGCATGGCAGCAGAGGGCATGGCGTAGTTTAGTCTCTGCCACCAGGAAGACACAAATTTGCACAGGACCAACAGATTCAAAATAAATGGATATGTATTCAAAGTTGCAAATTGTTTCAATTTATAGGGTTTTCCTGACTACTATAATTTAAGTCAATCCTTCACCTTCACTATGCGATGGTTATAAGGAGCAATACTAACGGATGCCTCGCACTTGCTTTACTTTGCTGAGGGTCTGACCTTTTTGTGCCTTCTCTTCCCATCAACACGGCTGCTGCTCATTAGCCGATGCACAGAGATTAGTCCGAGACCCCTCTTCCCCCTATTCTCTGAATTGCCAGCTCTACTTCTGTTAGAAGGCTTCTGCGTCCTCCATAGTCTTTAAAGTGACTGCGCAACACAACCCATTTTTCTCCCAAGTTTAGAGTAGAGAGGGAACAGGGGCCTATTCTCATGATTGGTGGCCGTCCCCAAAGGTGGGACATTTATTGAATATCATATAAACCTGCAAGCATGTAATGAGTCTTGTGTACACAGTGACTGGTTCCTGGAAGAAGCAGCCACATTTAGACGCATGATCTACTGTAATTTGTCCATAAGTGCCTCCACCCTGTGGCAACAAGCTGGGCGGTGGCGCTTGTCGCATGAATCTAAGAAGTAGTTTTGCTTTTTTTTTTTATATATATATATATATATATATATATATAATTACACAACACTTTAATTTGTGGGCCTTCAACAGTATAATTAAAGGAAGATTCCTGGTTCAGAGCCACTTTAAGGCTTTTATTATGAGATTACACAGGCAGCAATCAATCCCCCTTCCCCAATATAACATTATTACTGCAATTTCCACATTTACAAGCAGGAAACTAATCACACCATTTGTGTGCAGACCGGTTTACAGCAAACTGTACAGTCTGAAATGGAAGGGATGACACAGGCTGATGTGATGGCTGCTGGCTTCAGGACAGCCTGTGGTGGCAATGTACCATCTGAAATCCCTGCAAGGGATCTACTCGCATCGGAACATTTTGGGAGCTTTTGCTAAAAAATAGATTTAAAAATTTTTTTTTTTTTTACAGATTTATGTATTCCATTTGTGTTCCATTTTTGCAATCGTTTGGTCAAAGCGTAGCAGTTTCTCTCACAACTTGGCAATAATCAAAAAACATGAAAAGCACGTAGGATCAAAGGTAGACTAGTATGGTCAGATGGCTGCTAGGACAGCGTGGTCAATAGCTTGCCGAGCACAAGCTCCAGGACAGTAGAGGAGACCAGTGCACAATAAAGGCTATGGAACGTCTTAAATGGTTATTATATTGTTTGACTTTATTCAAACTATAAAATAAATATCCCTTGTAGGATTATAGGTCCGTGACGCAATACAGCTACATACATAAAAAGTATCAGGAAGTTCTACTACGTCCTGACTTGAACCGAGCCCGGTATGCTTACAGCATAGCCCATTACAGGTCTTTGCCACCATTTACTGCACTTGTAGGATCGAGGCCCTCTCCTAGCCCCCAGTACCCACTCTGAGGCCTTCGATGTTCAGTCTTAGCATAAAATTATGGTCTCTAAAAAGGTACCAAAGACTACAAAATTACAGGCATGTAACAAGGTGCAGGACGCCTTGTTACACGCCTGTAATTTTGTAGTTTTTAGTACCCAAAACTTCATAACATGGTGAAAGTTACTTGTGACTGAAGGGTTAACAGACTCTGGCCTCATTCACACGTTCATTTCTTTTTGCATATGAAAAAAAGGGCAGTACATCCAATTTAGCAATAAAAATGGACAGAGCTTGATGACACAAGCGACACACTGACCGAGTGGGTGAGTCTGATCTGTGACTATGATGGGCAGGTCCCAGTTTTTGCTTTTGTGCAGATACTCAGTGAGCAAAAAAACATGGACATGTGAACTGCCCCATAACAAACATACATGAAAAACTGACATCTGAATAAGGCTCAAGGCTGCATTCACATGTCTGTTTCACCGTCCGGGTATGGACCATGATTCCTACACCGGGTGCCGGACTCATGACCTGAACTCAACAGCTTCATAGGCATCTATGGGGCCGTTCAGCTCAAAACCAGAGTGTCATGGCTGGTCCTGAAATCGTGCTCTGTACACCGACATGTCAAGCAAACTTATCAAGGGTTCCTACGACCACTTTCCAGATCTGCGTTGTGCACGGACCACTGTTAACCTCTCCTAGGGCACTAAATTATGAGAGCCCTTACACTTATGCATCTCTTCACAAACAGTAACCAGCACAAACTTCATTCTTCAGAGCAATATTGTGGTTAAGCAGATTTTGGGTATGCAATGGAGTAAAGCTTCACTACATACAGATGTGTGAATACTGCTTCTGAAGATGCAAGACTTCCCCTCAGTACCACTGAAACCGTTCTGACTCCAGAACACATCAACCTTTGGTCATTTAATTGCTATAACAAGCACATGAACCAAATACTTTTAAATTGGAAAAGTGTGAAAACTCAATAAACACGTTATACACGTGCAGAAGTCAGAAATGATCATTAGCGCAAGATAAATGGAAGTGGCGCCATGCAGTCTCAATCCCACAGTGCTTCCTAGGGCATATGTGCTAAATTCCCTATAGTTTCCCTACTTGTGGTATAGCAGCACTTTTAGCATATGTGGGACTTTTGCAAAAGTTTAATTAAATTTTTTTTCCCCAACTACTTGCTCTCATTTTCAGCTGAGTCTGCATCCTGCTTGCCCTACTCCTCCTCAGCGACTTGCTGGCAGAGGACGCACCCGTGCTAATGGAAAACATGAAGAGTGCAGATGTCCTCCCAAAAATCTTTTTTTATTTTCCTACTACGTTTCTATTGAAATAGAGCAAAACAGCAAAAACAGAACCTGATTGTGAGCATGGGGCAAAAAAAAATTACCCATGATTATTATTAATGTGAATTCTGGGATATAAAGAAATTATAGCTTATTTTATCCGACTATACTTGGGTCGGCATCGCTTGGGATCGCGACAATCTGGGTTTTAGGATTGGATGCTCAATCTGCTCCAGCTTAGAGCAACATTTCCACCAGAGGTGGTCTTTAACGCTATGTTCTTATAGGGTGGTGTTCACACTGGCAAAAACAAAATACACCTGATAACCAATCCACTACGTCATATATAAGCGCCAAAAATAAATAAAATTAACTCACATAGATGAGATTCTCCTTGAACCTTTTCCTCAGGTTTTCTATGAAGGCTGCTTCGCTCGTATAGTTCTCCAACAGGACAAAGTCCTGGACGCCAACCCGATCACGGGCCGTTAAGGCACTCTCCATGGTTATACGGATACCGTCAATAGCTGGAGCCTAAGGACAGAAACATTGATGGGAAATTAGAACAAAAATTAGAAGTGCTTTTAATATTTCTACCATAGCAGCTCCATGTCATTAGCTACATCACAGGATACCAGGTTGTGTCCTCTGTGTGCTGTTACACAGGACGTGTCATACCTGCGGGCCTAGAGGACCATGATACACACAAGGCTTTCACTGAACCATGTACTTACACGGCCAAGCTTCATGTACATTATGCTGCTTCTCCTGGGGTGAGTGAGTGGAAACTGAACTTTATAAAGACTTATTTAGAACATATAGAGTCTTGCACACAAGGGGGCCCCCGCACGCCTGCACACAAGGGGGCCCCCGCACGCCTGCACACAAGGGGGCCCCCGCACGCCTGCACACAAGGGGGCCCCCGCACGCCTGCACACAAGGGGGCCCCCGCACGCCTGCACACAAGGGGGCCCCCGCACGCCTGCACACAAGGGGGCCCCCGCACGCCTGCACACAAGGGGGCCCCCGCACGCCTGCACACAAGGGGGGCGCCTGCACACAAGGGGGCGCCTGCACACAAGGGGGCGCCTGCACACAAGGGGGCCCCCGCACGCCTGCACACAAGGGGGCCCCCGCACGCCTGCACACAAGGGGGCCCCCGAACGCCTGCACACAAGGGGGCCCCCGCACGCCTGCACACAAGGGGGCCCCCGAACGCCTGCACACAAGGGGGCCCCCGAACGCCTGCACACAAGGGGGACCCCGCACGCCTGCACACAAGGGGGCGCCTGCACACAAGGGGGCGCCTGCACACAAGGGGGCGCCTGCACACAAGGGGGCGCCTGCACACAAGGGGGCGCCTGCACACAAGGGGGCGCCTGCACACAAGGGGGCGCCTGCACACAAGGGGGCGCCTGCACACAAGGGGGCGCCTGCACACAAGGGGGCCCCCGCACACAAGGGGGCCCCCGCACGCCTGCACACAAGGGGGCCCCCGCACGCCTGCACACAAGGGGGCCCCCGCACGCCTGCACACAAGGGGGCCCCCGCACACCTGCACACAAATGATTTATATCCATAAGTATACATCAAGCCAAAAACAGAAACAAAAGAACTCTATGCGGCTGCATTTACATAGTTTTATATTGTTAACAATTTAAAGGGAATCTGTCACAATATTTGACCCATCTATTAATATGGTCATACAGGTTACAGAACGCTGAGGAGTGATACCTGTGTGTCTCATATCAGATGTGTTGTTGCTGATACATCATCTTTTATCACGTTATATAAATGCCCTCTTCCACGCTCTGGGGAGGACTCTGCCTCCAGAGATTATTCTACATGTAGGGGAGTTACCAGTGTGAGACAAGTAACTAACACAGAGCAGGAGAAATGAAATGTATCTTCTTGAAAACACATTTTTTGCTTCTCTCACAGCTCTGCTGTATTGTGACAATATTACACCCTGTCTGCCTGTGATATGGAAGCGGAGAGGAAGCTGTGATGTGTCAGTTATAATCACACACAGCTCTGCAGTGAGATCAGGAGAGCAAAGAGCGGCCATTACACATCACACTGGTAACCATTAGGCTGCTGTCACACTATCAGTATTTGGTCAGTATTTCACATCAGTATTTGTTAGCCAAAACCAGGAGTCGGTCAAAAATACAGACTTGGTGATGTGTTTCCATTATAGCTTTCCCCTCTGTTTGTTCCACTCCTGGTTTTGGCTTACAAATACTGATGTAAAATACTGACCACATACTGATATTGTGACCGTAGCCTTACACTTAAAGGGAACCTGCACCCCCAAAATCAAAGGTGAGCTAAGCCCACCAGCCTCAGGGGCTTATCTACACCATTCTGGAATGCTGTAGATAAGCCCCAAAGTATCCTGAAAGATGAGAAAAAGAGGTTAGATTATACTCACCCAGGGGCGGTACGGTCCGGCACCTCCTATCTTCATCAGATGACGTCCTCTTGTCTTCATGCTGCGGCTCCGGCGCAAGCGTACTTTGTCTGACCTTTTGAAAGGTCAGAGAGGCCCGGCACCTGCGCACTGCAGTACTTTGCTCTGCCCTCAACAGGTCAGACAAAGAACGCCTGCGCCGGAACCGCAGCGTGAAGACAAGAAGAGGACGTCATCTGATGAAGATGGGAGGCCCGGACCGGACCGCGACGCCCATCGGACCAGAACCGGACCGGGACCGCCCCTGGGTGACTATAATCTAACCTCTTTTTCTCATCTTTCAGGATACATCGGGGGCTTATCTACAGCATTACAGAATACTGTAGATAAGCTCCTGATGCTGGTGGGCTTAGCTCACCTTTGATTTTGGGGGTGACAGGTTCCCTTTAACACTGGTAACTCCTCTTCATGTAGAATAATCTCTGCAGGCAGAGATATCTTCCAGGCAGCGTCCTTCCCTGAGCCTGGAAGAGGTCATTTATATAAATTGATAAAAGATGATTTATCAGCAACACCACATCTGATATGAGACACACAGGTAGGACATTTTTTCAGCATTCTATAACCTGTATTCCCATATTAATACAGTCATGGCCAAAAGTATTGACACCCCTGCAATTCTGTCAGATAATACTCAGTTTCTTCCTGAAAATGATTGCAAACACAAATTATTTGGTATTATCTTCATTTAATTTGTCTTAAATGAAAAAAAAAAAACACAAAAAGAATTGTCTTGAAGCCAAATTGGATATAATTCCACACCAAACATAAAAAAGGGGGTGGACAAAAGTATTGTCACCGTTCGAAAAATCATGTGATGCTTCTCTAATTTGGGTAATTAACAGCACCTGTAACTTACATGTGGCACCTAACAGGTGTTGGCAATAACTAAATCACACTTGCAGCCAATTGACATGGATTAAAGTTGACTCAACCTCTGTCCTGTGTCCTTGTGTGTACCACATTGAGCATGGAGAAAAGAAAGAAGACCAAAGAACTGTCTGAGGACCAAATTGTGAGGAAGCATGAGCAATCTCAAGGCTACAAGTCCATCTCCAAAGACCTGAATGTTCCTGTGTCTACCGTGCGCAGTGTCATCAAGAAGTTTAAAGCCCATGGCACTGTGTCTAACCTCCCTAGATGTGGATGGAAAAGAAAAATTGACAAGAGATTTCAACGCAAGATTGTGCGGATGTTGGATAAAGAACCTCGACTAACATCCAAACAAGTTCAAGCTGCCCTGCAGTCCGAGGGTACAACAGTGTCAACCCGTACTATCCATCGGCATCTGAATGAAAAGGGACTGTAGGGTAGGAAACCCAGGAAGAACCCACTTCTTACCCCGAGACATAAAATAGCCAGGCTGGAGTTTGCCAAAACTTACCTGAAAAAGCCTAAAATGTTTTGGAAGAATGTTCTCGTCAGATGAAACAAAAGTAGAGCTTTTTGGGCAAAGGCATCAACATAGAGTTTACAGGAGAAAAAAAAAGAGGCATTCAAAGAAAAGAACACGGTCCCTACAGTCAAACATGGCGGAGGTTCCCTGATGTTTTGGGGTTGCTTTGCTGCCTCTGGCACTGGACTGCTTGACCGTGTGCATGGCTTAATGAAGTCTGAAGACTACCAACAAATTTTGCAACATAATGTAGGGCCCAGTGAGAGAAAGCCGGGTCTCCCTCAGAGGTCATGGGTCTTCCAAAAGGACAATGACCCAAAACACACTTCAAAAAGCACTAAAAAATGTTTTGAGAGAAAGCACTGGAGACTTCTAATGTGGCCAGCAATGAGTCCAGACCTGAATCACATAGAAGCCCTGGGAGAGATCTAAAAATGGCAGTTTGGAGAAGGCACCCTTCAAATATCAGGGACCTGGAGCAGTTTGCCAAAGAAGAATGGTCAAAAAATTCCAGCAGAGCATTGTAAGAAACTCATTGATGGTTACCGGAAGCGGTTGGTCGCAGTTATTTTGGCTAAAGGTTGTGCAACCAAGTATTAGGCTGAGGGTGCCAATACTTTTGTCTGGCCCATTTTTGGAGTTTTGTGTGAAATGATCAATGTTTTGCTTTTTGCTTCATTCTCTTTTGTGTTTTTTCATTTAAGACAAATTAAATGAAGATAACAATACCAAAGAATTTGTGATTGCAATCATTTTCAGGAAGAAAATGAGTATTATCTGACAGAATTGCAGGGGTGTCAATACTTTTGGCCATAACTGTAGTTTACATAGGTCAAATGTGGTGACAGATTCCCTTTAAACTTTACTAAAAAAATTTTTTTGGGGGGGGAAATTGTTAAATTGACACATAACGATAAATATCTATTCTCAGCGATTTCGGGACACACCCTAAGGGACAAAATCACCCAAATTGATATATATGAGCCATGCACAGAAGGTGCAGCAGTTTACTCCTCCGCTAGACTCACTATGAAAGGACGGAAATGTCAGCACTGAGGAATGTGGATGAGCTCAGCGGTCTGAGATCACCACATGGCTCTGCTAGTAATGGACTTCAAATGAGAAACTACACATGTCAGTATTACCAAGACAGATCCCAATGTGCAGGTTAGTTATCCATAACAAATATAATCAGGACTTGAAGAACCAAACCAAAAGGGTTAATGGAAAGGAAGGTAGCTATTAGATTGTATAATGCTCCATTTCCAGCTCGTCACACCTATTCTGTAACCTGCGGTACACGTACTACTCTACTAGATCACCCAGCGCACATAGGCTGCTAGAGGGGTCAGCACCGCAAGTCCCGATTACATAGGACCATGCACCACTGAGAACGAGCATCTTTTGTGCTGCACAAAAAAAAAAGTTTTGCTCGTTCATCGGTGATCTGCAGCCTATTTACACGGCAAGATAATTACGAAATGAATGTTTGTAACGATGCACATTCGCTAGTATGTTACAGTGCAAATGCCCCTTACATGGAGTATTTAGGCTGTGTGCACATGTTGCAGATTTCTCGCTATAAACCGCTATAAAAACGTGAATAAAATGCATACATTACGTATCCCATCATTTAGAATGCATTCCGCAATTTTTGTGCACATGATGCGTTTGATACAAAAAAACGCACCAAAAACGCGGTAAAAATCGAGGTAAAAACGCATGTGGATTTTTTGCAGAAAATGTCCGGTTTTGAACAGGAAATTTCTGCAAGAAATCCTGAACGTGTGCACATAGCCTTAAAGGGAAGGTCTAGGATTAGAAAACCATGATTGCTTTGTTGTATGAACAGCAGCATACCTATCTGTAGACCGTTACTAGAGCCGAGCCGTGACAGTAAATAGAACTGCAATACCGACCCTACCTGCAATACCGACACTACCTGCAATACCGGCACTACCTGCAATACCGGCACTACCTGCAATACCGGCACTACCTGCAATACCGGCACTACCTGCATTACCGACACTACCTGCATTACCGACACTACCTGCATTACCGACACTACCTGCATTACCGACACTACCTGCAATACCGGCACTACCTGCAATACCGGCACTACCTGCAATACCGGCACTACCTGCATTACCGACACTACCTGCATTACCGACACTACCTGCATTACCGACACTACCTGCATTACCGACACTACCTGCATTACCGACACTACCTGCATTACCGACACTACCTGCATTACCGACACTACCTGCATTACCGACACTACCTGCAATACCGACACTACCTGCAATACCGACACTACCTGCAATACCGACACTACCTGCAATACCGGCACTACCTGCAATACCGGCACTACCTGCAATACCGGCACTACCTGCATTACCGACACTACCTGCAATACCGACATTACTTGCAATACCGACACTACCTGCATTACCGACACTACCTGCATTACCGACACTACCTGCATTACCGACACTACCTGCATTACCGACACTACCTGCATTACCGACACTACCTGCAATACCGACACTACCTGCAATACCGACACTACCTGCAATACCGACACTACCTGCAATACCGACACTACTTCCAATACCGACACTACTTGCAATACCGACACTACCTGCAATACTGACACTGAAAGCAGCCATGACTTTTCAAATCCGGCATAACCCCTTTAAATAAGTCCAAATCAAACGAGCCATCACATCACAATGACGCGCCTTACTGGCATCCGGTAAAGGCTCCGTGCACAATGTTACACTCTGGTTTCCATGTTGTAGCAGGTGGTTGATATTTGTATTATCCAAACATTTCCATAACTGCAAATTTGTCAGACACCATCCTCCATCCTGCACCCTAAGCTCTACCCAAGTGCCAGCTGACAAGTCACAAGGTTATGCTCCAAGCTCCACCAAGGGACAGCAAGATGGAGGTTGTAAATTGCACATGACCCAATAAAAAAAAAACAACAACACATGGCCAGGCAGAGACGTTAGGATGCACACATTATCATTGGCCCACTATATTATTGTGGATCTTGGTGATGTATCATTACGTAATACACTTATATAGGCATACGTCCACTGATACCCAGCTCATTCTTGCCAAGAACATATAATCAACCATTATAATCGGTAACTGTAGCGAAAAGTAAGAATGTTGCTAACAAGAATGAAAGATCAGGGTGTGGTGCTCTGCTGTAACTTCCATATTTCACGACATACCAGAAATATCTCGCACTGGCACAAAGCAGAAGACGGCTATCTCTATTGGTTTGGTAACAAGCTTCAAATGAAAGGAATCAGCATAAAACACATTTGGGGTAAAGGTTGAATAAAGATTGCAGAACAATAAGCTAAAACTCGATTCCCTTATTCTACAGATGTTGTACTTATGGGTCCATGTGTTCACATCACATCTTGAAGACCCCGTATACCCCATGGCTTTCCTAATGATCATCTGAATAAAGCCATAGATTTATTGGGTGTTTTCTTTTGATACAGGAAAAACATATCTTTGTACCCCGTTAAGATAGTAGATGGAAAAATATTAAAATTTGCGAGTCCTCAGTGGATGATATCTTTTAATGGCCATTAAAAAGGCGTCAACCACGGAGGACGACCTAATATTAATATTTTGGGGCTGTTTGGTATACAAGGTAATTGTTCAAAAACACTATTGTAAAAGCTGAGATCGAGAAGACCACTCTTTTTGGACCACCATCAATTAGCCAGAACAGAAAGCTTCTATAGTCCTTTTACATTTATTAATTACACAGACGAACCATTCCTATTAGTGGGTTTTGTGCAATGCTGCATTTCTCCAGTGGTGGCGCTGCAGGGAAACGGACCACTTATTGCAATGCTCTGCGGCACGGTGCACGCAGATCAGTTTATTTTTGCTTGACTTCTCCAGCAAAAAAGTGTTTTCCAAAGCAAACAACCCCAAGTAATGAACAATATTTAAAATCCTCCTAAGGGTGTATGCACACATTATTTACTGCAGATATTTCTCCATCAAAAATATAACTCTTGGCAGGGAAACCACTGCAAAAAAAGGTACATTTTTATGCAGTTTTTCTAATTCATTAAAAGGAGTGAAAAATGCTGCAACAACGGTGAAAGAATTGACATGCTGCAGATTTTAAAGCACTTCAAATCTGCAAGGAAAAAATAAGCAACATGTGCATGAGATTTCAGAAGTCTCATTCACTTTGCTGTATTTAGAAAGAAAAAAATGGAGTGGAAAAAACCCAACATGTGAACATGCCTCAAGCCTGTTTTTACACCACCCATATTCCCGGTTGATGTACAGACCAGGATGCTGGCAATGGCGCTGGTATCCAGACCCAAAAGCAACAACCTCATGAGGCTATTGCGGTTCAGTCAGGGGCTGAGGTCGGTCGGACATCGCGGCCTGCAAATTTGGAGATGTGGCCTAAAATCTACAATAGATCAGATTAACATATCATATTAAACTAATGAAAGCCGCAGAAAGAAACAAAATTCTGGACTGAAAAAGGATGAGAAAATATCCCAAGACATCAGGATAAGATACAGAATGATCTTCCCTGTGACCCAAATGAGAAAAGGAAAAACGTCTCCCAAAAATAAGCAAAACAGGCAGTCACCATCATTGAGGGTTACAAAGCTGGACATAAGTGCACAACTACAATCTACAAGAATGCAATCCAGGTACCTCGAAACTATTAATATTGCTCTTATGACCATTTTACAAGCAAATATCGCTAATACATCGTGCGTTAACTCCTTACGTACCACCAACACTCCTTTTTACTAACTTGAGGAATAAGAAAATATAGCGCCCCCTAGGTGGCAAGAACACAACCGGCCATGATTAGTGTTTGCACAGTTCGTGAACATTTAATCACCTAGATGTGCTGTCAATAGAGACGGAGGAATCTATGTGGATATCAGAGGGAGTGGGGCCCTCTCCTCAACCCCATTGGCACCCTGCAATCATGGTGTCCAAATGACCCGAGGGCAAGTAATGTTGGCAATGGTGGCCTGTTAAGACGCCATCAACATTTCAGTGGAAACATTTTCTTAATTTCATTCATTCCACATTGCTTTAGTTCCTGTGAAGCACCTAGAAGGTTAAACTTCCTGACAGTGGTTTTGAAAACTATTAAAATGTCACTTTTTGGGGTTTTCCAATAAATAAGCCCTGAAAGTCATTTCAAAACTGATTAGATTTGTAAAAAAAATAAGTTTTGTAAATTTCCTTGAAGAAATGAAACATTGCTGCTAAAACTTGTAACTTGTCTATCAAAATAAAAGGACATTTGAAAATGATGATAATGTAAAGTAGACAATAGGGAATTGCCATCCATTATTTGTGTGGTCTGACCATCTGTGGAAGGGTAGAAACAGTCAATGTGTCAATTTCTGATATTTTAATAAATATATGCAAAAACATATTGACCTAGATTTAGCACTAGCATAAAGTACAATGTATCCAGAAAACAACAAATCTCCAAATCACAGTGATATGAAGGAGTGTTCCAGAGATATCACAACACACAAATCTGAAAAGGGGCTATAAGGGATGCTACATAAGCATTCGATGTCTTGGAAACTTGGTGATTTAGGCCAAAGTATGCCGATGAATAAAAGTGGTCATTAGGGATAGGTGAACAGATTTTGTTCTTTCCTATGGGATGCCAAACTGCATCCGTTTACACCCATCAGCTTTAACTTTTCCATTCAGGAAAGTTTTGTTTTTTTCCTCCTTCATCACTGAAGTCAAAGGATGACAGACATGGAAAATGATTTTAGCTGCCATCAAATCATCAATTACTGACAAATACTAAGTAGACCAAGTCCAAAATGCAACATGCCTTAATACAGTCACATCATACCTCTGGTTCCACAGTGACGATCACCTGTATCTTGGTCCCCGGTGAGGAACCTGCCTGGTCATCCTCGTTCTCAGACGAGGGCGAGGAGGAGGACCTCTCTTCATGCTCAGACAAGTGATACCCCTTTGGAATCAAGGTAGCTCGTTTTTCCTGCACAAGTGCCCAAAAGCCTTTGGCGTCCATTCTGCACAATGCCCTTTGCTTTGTAGCCTTATGTCATCTGCTACAGTTTAAGCAAAGCAACACTTGGAAAGGGTAGTTACACGGTCCCAGGAGACCATGACAAGCGCCCTTCATCCCTAAGGACTCTCGGCTCTTTCATCAGACACCTGAAACACTGCCCTATGTCACCTGGCTTTGTATTATACTCCTTTCTGATACTATGTGCGCACCGCGATTTATTTCTTGTAATGTGATGGATCTTACTATGGAAATAGAGAGAAAAAAACGTCCTCAATCAGAATGCCCCTTTGTACATAAAGGTTGACAATAAAAAAAATTGCTACAAGTTGGTACAAAATCTATGAATAGATGAGTCACACGATGACTCTCTGAGCTTCAATTAAGAGATTTCCTTTCTAGATCCACAATTGTGTTCATTTCAGACAGTCACCCAGGGAGCAAAGCTATCAAGTGGCAAACTGGCACTGGTATGGGGGGTACGGACAGGCACAAATTGTCATATGAACACACACAGCATTCACAAGTACAGCCGAGGAAATGATAAAGTAAAAGGTTTATTCTCCTTCCTTCCAAGATATGGGCCAAATTACCATAAACTGGATAATGGACATTTATACACAAGTAGATGTGATTATATTTATTATATAAAATATTGAATATCTAAGGAGATGTTCTTCCTAACAGAGAGAAGGAAAACTTTTCCTGCCTACTAAACACGACCCATCACCAGGTCAGAAGTGGTCAGTTTTAGCTCTTTTGTTCCTGCTGCTCCTCTCAATATTTTGTTTCTTTTGTTTGTTGTTGTTTTTGTTTTTTGTAATCCACCAGACGTACTATTTTATAATAGTCTCCATCGAGGGGCAATGCCCACAGGTTTATTATGCAGAGCAGCCTAAACATACATCCACAGAGAATATTGTGAGCAACACCCCCTTGGGTAAAGACCAGAAAAATTAGTACTAAACAAAAAGGCCCATATATCTGTGCAACAGCATGGTAGAATAAGAAAACAAAACTGAACATTCAAGGAATAAAAATCAAAAACGGGTGACAACACTGAAGGGAGAAGGAGAAATAAACGAATGAAAAACTGGCCAACTCTAACCTCTTTAAAAGAATGAAGAGAAACAGATTCCCGATAAATGCAAGTACCTCGAAGTCTTCGGTCTATTCACATTTTTATGCATAATGGAAGTTATGATGCAGTGGAGTAACTATGGTACAATAGGTACTTCCAGTGGCCTAATCTTCGGGACAGCCATTGATTGCCTGCAGCGGTCACATGTCTATCCAGATTGAGCAGGAAGTACATAGAATAGTGGAAACATGAGAAGAGATGATACCAGAGAAGCATTTTGCACCATTGGTGGTTTTGGAAAAAAAAAAATGTCTGGACAACCCTTTAAAAGTAGAAGTTATATAAATAAATCCAAGACTAACATTGCTTAGTGAAACCATTGATACCATACATATGGAAAACTAGTAAGTTGGTTCTGAAGTCTCCAACAAGTCACAGAAGATAAGAAAATGAAGAAAATAACTAATTCCTCTATAGCAAGTCCTTACATATAAAAGGGACGGCTGGATGCGGAGGATCATTATCTATGTACAGGACAGTAGTTGCTTTGGGCCCTGTACAGTACAGTGTGTAACAGAAAGTAAAGTACAGATACTCTTACTTAGTGTCTAAGGCTATGTGCACACGTAGAATGGTTCTCTGCGGCGGATTTGATAAATCTGCAGGGCAAAAACGCTGCAGTTTTGCCGCGGTTTTTGTGCGGATTTCACTGCGGTTTTCTATTGGAAGAGGTGGAAAACCGCTGCGGAATACGCAGAAAGAATTGACATGCTGCGGAATATAAACCGCTGCGTTTCCGCACGTTTTTTACCGCAGCATGGGCACAGCGTTTTCTGTTTCCCATAGGTTTACATTGCAATGTAAACTCATGGGAAACTGCTGCGAACCCGCAGCTGTGGAAACGCTGCAGATCCGCAGCAAAATCTGCAGTGTGTGCACATAGCCCTAGGCTATGTGCACACGTTGCGGATTAGCCTTAGGAATTTCTGATGCGGATTCTGCCTCTCCTGGCAGAAAATGCAGCTGCGGATTTTGTGCGGATCCGCAGCGTTTTTTTGTGCGTTTTTGCTGCGTTTTTTTTTTTTTGCGGATTTGCTGCGTTTTTTACCCCTGCAGATTTCTATAAAGGAATGGGTACAAAAACGCTGCAGATTCACAAAAAAGTAGTGACATGCTACTTCTTTTAAACCACAGCTTTTCCGCAGCGGATATTCCGCAAAGTGTGCACAGCTTTTTTTTTTTCTCATTGATTTACATTGTACTGTAAATCAATTGCGGATCTGCAGCGTTTCTGCACCTCAAAAAACGCTGCAGATCCGCAGAGAATCTGCAACGTGTGCACATAGCCTAAAGGAGCGGCACATCTGGGCACAGGTAAGGGCAGTACTGTACTGCATATCAGTGCATGTATTACAGAACAGCTGGTGGTTTACCTGGAAAATAACCGTACTGTTTAACGGCAAGATCCACCCATATATTCTATATGCAGAGAACCATTGTATTAATCGTTCTGTGCACATGAAAGCGCGGTCAGCTTGTCTAAATGTCTGACAATCAGCTTCCATGTAGCCAGTGATAATTTAGTGGTAGTGGTTGGCCTGTCTATATCGTCCCCTAGCTCTACTTGTCAAAACCACCCAGATAGCCATCACAAAAACTTATTTTCTGGATCAACTTCTGTTTGTAGATCAAATGGCAGTGGCCGTCTCCTTCCAGACCATCCATTGCATGGGGGATAGCATCATTTCTGTGAATGATCCAACTTACGACTGACCGGCTGCGATGAGACTACTCCTATGGTTATGTTCACCTTCCAAAACTAAATATTTTATTCCCTTACTGTTAAATTGAGCATATTGCTCATCAGGGCCCATTACATACGTGGAATCAAGTTAGCAACAAACTTTATGTTCTCAAAAAAAAAACATCAAAACTGAAAGTTAAACACTGACGTTCAAGAGTGTGTCATTTACTGTGGTCGCCGATAAGAAGGAGCAAACATTCGTCATTCAATTAGATCAAATTATCTCTGGATAGTGGATTAAAAAAATGACAAGTGAGAAAGATTATCACAACTTTACGAGATCCAAAAAAGCCTGCGAGGCACAGAGCCTAAAGTTATGGGAACGAGTCCAAGGAACTGTGGAAAATGCATTAAATAGAAAAGCACTAATGAGCCCAGAGAAGAAAGAAAGAAGGGATGAGAAGAACACGCACAGATCTTGTAAGGTCACAAGCCATGGATACATTCATTCAGAGCCAAACTATCATCGTCAGTAAATCCATGGCCTACATTTCATATCTGATAACTCAGGAGGAGACTGCAGGAGAACAAGCTATGACCCAAACTATTCTCATCACAGTTCATCAGGATTCTTGTCAATCTCTCTACGTCCATGATGATCTTCAGGAAGGTTTTTAGTTTAGACGGATCATAAATCAAATACCTTCACATGTGTAGGAACTCATGATCGCACTCGTTCTACAATGACCAACCTCAGTAATCCGTACAGATCCCCAGAACCCCGCTCACCGCTGCTCTGTACTTCATGGCCACGGTTAGGTGTCAGGGATCTCCAGTGAAAGTGGCTGATCTGCTGCAGCCGGCAGTCAGTTTCCAGGGCACCTTCCTAATCAAATCCAGCGAGGCAGCATTAGAAGACGACGATCCAGCCTTACTCGTCTATATAAACCGTCCGACTTCACGAGATAATGCATGTTCAGAGTCCCATATATACGGCAGCCCCGCCAGCAGCTTATGGGCACAGAGACGGAGCAGACATGACGAGCATTACAGCCGAGAGGAAAAACTTAGGATCTATAATCTGCTCCCAGACCGAGTTCAGGCGTCACTGGCAGAAAAAGACAGGAATGAAAAGAGGGAATTAAAAAAAAAAAAAAAAAAAAAAAAGGAGGGCTGGAAATCTTGGGCTGGAGCCCAAACCTAATAAACAGCACACAAGACAGGGGAATAAGCGCTAATGATTGGTGGGCCTCCCACTCCCACAATCCCTGCATGCTGCTGCACATTTCTCATTATTGAGCTAACCCACGTCCGAGGAGAGCCGTACAGGTGAGGTCAGGTGGAAAGGTAATTGTATTACATACTGCCAGACGTGTGAGCTTTACGCCACTAAAATAACATTGTACAGTTAGGAGGAGACAGGCGAGATAGTGGTTTGCTTCCGACAGGGTTATCGGTAGGCAGCTGCCCAGAAACCACCCTTCATAGAAGGCTTCAGGCAAATAGAAAAAGTGTCCTACTGCTTATTGTCACGATCCCTGTTCCCAAGAAAACTGGGCCCGCATAGTGGCAAATGACAAGAAGGAGTGCAAGAATGGGACCTTAGGCTATGTTCACACCTTGCGTCGGGTCCCTGCGGGTTCTCCCGCAGCGGATTTGATAAATCTGCAGGGCAAAACAACTGCGGTTCTCCCTGCAGATTTATCGCGGTTTGTTCCGCGTTTTCCGCTGCGGGTTTCCGCCTATACTATTGATGCTGCATATGCAGCAATATGCAGCATCAATAGTAATGTTAAAAATAATAAAAATTGGTTATACTCACCCTCTGATGTCCGGATCTCCTGGGCGCTGCACCCGGCGGTCCGGTTCCTAAGATGCTGTGGGAGAAGGACCCTTCGTGACGTCACGGTCATGTGACCGCGACGTCACCGCAGGTCCTGGTCGCACAGCAACTCTGACCGGACGGCCGCGTGCAGCGCCCAGGAGCTCCGGACATCAGAGGGTGAGTATAACCAGATTTTTTATTTTTTAACCCCAAATATGGTTCCCAGGGCCTGGAGGAGAGTCTCCTCTCCTCCACCCCGGGTACCACCCGCACATTATCCGCTTACTTCCCGCAACGTGGGCACAGCCCCATGCAGGAAGTAAGCGGTTCAATGTATTCCTATGGGTGCAGAATCGCAGCGATTCTGCACAAAGAAGTGACATGCTGCGGGTTGTAAACCGCTGCGTTCCCGCGCGGTTTTTCCCGCAGCATGTGCACAGCGGTTTGCGGTTTCCATAGGGTTTACATGTTACTGTAAACGCTATGGAAACTGCTGCGGACCCGCAGCATCAAAATCGCGGCGGTTCCGCGGTAAAAACCGCTAAGTGTGAATATAGCCTTAGCGTTTGGAGGCAGAGGAACATTTCCATCTGAATGTATAACGTGTCAGGCAGCAATCTTCTGCATGTGCATGGGGGCGTTGGGAAGATCCGCTGCTTGGCTCACAGATAACAAAGGTTTATGGCCAGCTTTCCCCAGGGAATGTAGAGTTGTATTATTACCACGATGTGGCCCACTTACACCTCAGTTAATTGATTTAAAAGATGATGTGGGAGCAGCAATAGCTGCCAAAATGGGATGATGTCTACTAGTACATCACCAATCCCGAATAATGATTGTGGCGTTTATTTGCCGCTGTGCGCCATTTCACCATATTCACACCTTCTTTTAAACGTCTTTCCCTTACGAACGAAAAACGGTGCCAGGCATGTGAGGACCACGGGAAGCGTTCTGGTAACGGCACGCTACAGGCCAAGTTCACAGGTCCATTAAACACAGACTGCACTTGGATCACAAGACCGGCGGTTCTCCTGATCTATATACCTAATAGCGTTGGTCAGGAGATCCGCTGGTCAGCCTGATTATTGCAGGCCAGCGAGGTCTGTACCCCATATTGGCATCCTGTCTCATATCGCACATTGATACAGCAATTCCTTTGCTGGAGAAGACACATAGTAGTACATTGACACATGGGAAGACCAGAGCTCTCTGGCAGCCGCTTTCTCCACTCTCCCCATTAAACACTCAGCCTACCAAACTGGGAGCAGGGAGAGATCAGTCATTTGGTCAACAGCCATCGTATGTGTATGCAAACATCAAAAGACTGACCGTCACTTCCGAACAGAAAACAGGTGTGTACAGGTGATTACTAAGAGTAGCCATCTCCATATATAACTAACAAATAAAGATGCACTCTAACGCTATGGCCATGACATATATGAAATCTGAACTACATTACTGCTCTAGAAAATAGGAAAGATTGAGAATACTTACTGCATAAATTGGCCAATTCATGTGTACTCAGCTGCCACAATAAGGCGAATCTCTCTGCTGGGGCCCATCCTAAAGATACCTTCACACATAACGATTTCTTTAACGATATCGTTGCTTTTTGTGACGTAGCAACGATATCGTTAACGAAATCATTATGTGTGACAGCGACCAACGATCAGGCCCCTGCTGGGAGATCGTTGGTCGCTGGGAATGATCAGGACCTTTTTTTTGGTCGCTGATCACCCGCTGTCATCGCTGGATCGGCGTGTGTGACGACGATCCAGTGATGTGTTTACTGGTAACCATGGTGAATATCGGGCTACTAAGCACCAGCTTCCCGCACTGACTGTCAGCGCCGGCCGGCCGTAAAGCAGAGCACAGCGGTGACGTCACCGCTGTGCTCTGCATTACGGCCGGCGCTGAAACAGTGCAGGGAAGCTGACGCCGGGGGACGTGACAGACACCGGAATGTAAGTATGTACACCTTTTTTTTTTTTTTACTTTTACAATGGTAACCAGGGTAAACATTGGGTTACTAAGCGCGTCCCTGCGCTTAGTAACCCGATGTTTACCCTGGTTACCCGGGGACTTCGGCATCGTTGGTCGCTGGAGAGCTGTCTGTGTGACAGCTCTCCAGCGACCACACAACGACCTAAACAGCGACGCTGCAGCGATCGGCATCGTTGTCTATATCGCAGCAGCGTCGCTAAATGTGACGGTACCTTAAGGTGAACCCTCTCATGGGCTGATATCCTACAATCATATGGGAAGGTAGCCTCCTGCTGTAATTAAAACAGCCAGAGACTGATGGGTGGAGCACTTAGTCAGAGAGCCAATGTATACAAATATCAAAAGACTGACCGTCACCTTCCCATATGATTGTAGACCATCAGCCCATAAGAGGAGCCAAAATAGGCAGGTCCCAGCAGAGAGAACCGCCTTATTGTGGCTGCTGGGTACACAAAAATTGGCCAGTTTATGCACTAAGTATTCTCAATTTTTCCTATTTTCTAGTGCTGTAATGCAATTCATATTTCTTATATTTCATGTTTTCATGCTATAGCGTTACAGAGTGCAACTTTATTTGTTAATCGTATATCTATGGACACAGCTTTACTGTAGAAGCTAGGGAGGTTTTCACACATTGTGCCAGCAATGCAGCTGTTTTAAGCAATATTGATAAAATATCAGCAAAAATTGCAATATGATGGTAAACTGCAAACAAACCTTAAGAAACCATGCAATAAAGGTTCCCAAAGGCAAAAGATACTGACAAGAGCTGATAAAGTATGTCAGAACACTGAATAACTTTGTGTTATACAAAGGGTACGCTTTATATTTGTTGTTGTTTGGTCTGCTGTGGATGGCGGAGAACATCGGATGGTGCAGAACATCGGATGGTGCAGATCGTCCGCTGTCCCTTGATGTATACAAGGAGTGTTACTAGGGCAGTAGGCAAACTCTTCCTGGTAGGGTAGCGCACACATCAGAATATCATGTATTAGGACTGCATATTATGTATGTCTGGTGGGCTCAATCACAGATAACTCCTGCTCAGGTTCCCGGGGCCTCCTGAGGCTGTGGTTTCATTTACAAGTAAATTAGATGTGAATTAGTCCTATGACCGCTACAGACCTCAAGATCATCGCAGACTTCAGCAATATTAGCAGAAATCTGCACCACACACAGACAGTTTAGAAGTAGGAGGCTGCAGGATCACTCACAGGAGAGGCCACAGTCAGCCCCAGTGTTCACTACCATATCAAATCCAAGGATAAGAGGACATCAATTATGTGCAGATCATCATACAACTTACAACCACAATGTGACTGTCTTGGTAGCTCCTGCGGGATGGATGACTCTGGGGAAGGTAACAAGTTAGAGCCTGAAACTAATCAGACAAAAGAAAGACACATCCTAATCAGAGGCACAAAATGCAGCAAAAGGTTTAACAAAGCTGAACAAATCAGCAGCGGGATACTAGTAAGCCAATAAATGACCAATGACTGCTGCCAGTCGGGAAGCTCATGAATAATAATAGGGGCAGGCAGTATAAACCCCCCATAGCAGGCACTGGGGATGCAGTTCCCCGTCAGCTCTGCTCCTCCACTGCCTTTTATGGGGAAAATATGTTTGCACTGGAAAAAGTGAGTGCAGATGGGACTGTGGCTATGGCAGAAAGAAGGGAGTGCGAGGAAAGATCTGCACCAGCCTGTGCTATTGTCAGTGCAGTCCTACCCAGTATACAGAAAGCTGCTCTTTGCACCCAACTGTTTTTTTTTTTTTAAAGTCCACAAAAAACAATGTCTATGAAAAGCTTTTTAAAAAAAATCACAAGATTATCTCCAAAGCACAGATTTGTTCTGCAATAGGCTAGTTAAGCATTAGAATCACATTACTGGGATGTCCATCTCTAGGAAGAGCCTTTCTACGGATCCATCTTACTATGAGACTTGGATTACTTCTAGTGCCACGTTTCTGTAAGGTGAGGGCTACACAGCGATTTTGGCTATGACTGTCATCGAGCGTCCTAAGTTCGCCAGGTGCCACTGCTACACTGTGGCACTATAAAGTGAATGGGCGGCATTGTGACACCTGCACTACCCTAGCCTTAATCTGTCACATGGGCATGCAGCCAATGGTGTTCTCAGTGCTCCTTTAACCCTTTCACCCCTGAGCCTGTTTTCACCTTCCCGACCAGGCCAAATCTTACCATTCTGACCACTGTCACTTTCTCCTGACATATTGGACTTCATGGTAGTGGTAACATTTCTTTGATATGACCTGCGTTTATTTGTGGCAAAAATTTAGCAATTTTCAAACTTTTCATTTTTCTGCCCTTGAACCAAAGAGTAATATCACACAAAAGTTAATAATTAACATTTCCCACATGTCTACTTTAAATCCTAACGAGAGAAAACAAAAAAATCACGTTTCATAAATTGTGCGGAAGTTAGAACGGCGATGTCTCAATTTTACACCAAAATATGCAAAACTGCACCCCTCAAGGTGCTCAACGCCACATTCAAAAAGATTATTGACCCTTCAGGTGCATCACAGGAATTAATGAATGTAGAAGGAAAAAAAATGAACATTTAAACTTTTTTTTTTTTTTCACAAAAAAATCTCTGCTTAAGGCTAGGTTCACATTCCGTTAGGACAATCCATTTAGCGCATATGCTAGCGGATTGCGCTAAAGCAATGTCCCAAAAGGGATCGCTTTTGGTGATCCCGATAGCGCAGATACCCGATCTGCACTAGCGAGGAACGGACCTTGGATGCTGCAAGCAGCGTCCGCGGTCCGTCCGAAACCAACGGGACATTGCTAGTGCGTGCCGAAAATGGCATGCGCTAGCGATGCGCTAGAGATCCGTTAGCACATTGCCGTCAATGGGTGCGCTAACGGATCCGTTGCATGGCGTTAATTGCGACAATTTCGACATGTAATGGAGTCCGCTAGCGTTAACCCATTAACGCAATGTGAACCTAGCCTTACAGTGATATGCAAATTGCCTCTTCTGAGAAAAAGAGGGCTTAAACTCTATAGCGCCACCTGTTGGAAGTAGCGATCCTACAAGTCACAATCAACCCTTTAACGAGTCGTGCAATATGACTTAGAATAAAAGCCAAATTAGTATCTCACTTCGCAGACACGGTGTTTCGGGCTGTTGGCCCTCGTCAGTGCGAAGCATGAGAACTGATTTGGCTAGGTGAGAGGCTCTTGACTGGGGTCTAAGAGGTATCATTTCTCCTTATGGAGAGTGACATACCATCTCTGGCTTGTCAAGGTAAGGAGGCTTATTCGCCGTGCAATGCTCCTCTGGGAAATATAATATGCAAATTGCCTCTTCTGAGAAAAAGAGGACTTAAACTCTATAGCGCCACCTGTTGGAAGTAGCGATCCTACAAGTCACAATCAACCCTTTAACGAGTCGTGCAGTGAGTGCTGCACGGACATAAGCTTGATACGCCACACTGAGCATGGTGCAATAAGTCTGCTAGCTCTGGTGACTGGATGTCATGACTACATTGGGTCACCATGGCAACGATCGGCCCCTCACTATGAGTCGTGTGAGCATCGATCGGAGGGCAAAGGGGTCTCCCTCCCTCTGCCTGCCCTCTAAAGGCAGTGATCGATATTGATGCTACTGTGGGGTTCACAGGAGACTGGAATTTTTGCTGCAAACAGCAGTTCAGTGTCATTGCGGTATATAGCACAAGTGAACAGATGATTGCAGATTAAAGTCCCCTAAGGGACTAACAAAATAATCACTGCCCTTTACCCCCATTAAAAACCACGTTGATAAATAGTGTACAGAGAAAAAGAAATTGATTCCAGAATTTACTGTGTTTCGGTGATCAAAACATTGTATTTTCTTCAAAATAGTATAAAAACATCGGCTTAGGGCACAAAAAAACAAAGCTCCAACACGGCTCCATCCCTTGAAAATGAAGTGGTTTTTTTTGTTTTGTTTTTTTTAAAATTGTATCACAGTAATCACACCGACCTGATCATATTGCCAGGTAATTTTTACTGTGAAGTGAAAACTGTAAACAATTATGGAATTGCACTTTTTTTTTTTTTTTTTCGCTATTTTGCCACACTTTCAACTTTTTATTTTTGCTGCTTTTCAGTACATCACATGATAAAATGGTTGGTGTCAAAGTATAACTCACACGTATGGAAATGTGCATATTCCACGCTCCAGTGGGAAAAAAAAATGGAGTAGTGCTTTAATCAATATGTGAGCCGTTTTGAAGAATTTTGCACCAAGAAAATGTATTAAACGCAAGACAAAAGGAAAGTCATTAAAAAAAACAAAAAAAAACAAACAGCAAATGATGAATCTGGACCACAGATTTATTTCCAAACAGATCGCTGCGAAAGATCAGAGAGGCCGGCACCTGCGCACTGCAGTACTTTGCTCTGCCCTCAACAGGGCAGATAAGTGCGCCTGCGCCGGAGCAGCGACAGGAAGCGAAGAAGACGTCATCGTGTGAAGATAGGAGGCACTGGACCCAGACCACGACGCCCATCAGACCGGACCGGGACCGCCCCTGGATGAGTATAATCTAACATGTTTTTCTTATCTTTCAGGATACATCGAGGGCTTATCTACAGCATTACAGAATGCTGTAGATAAGCCCGCGATACCGGTGGCCTTAGCTTATAGGCAAATTTTGACAGATTCAGTTTAAAAAAAATATGCATATACATACATAAACACATATACACATGTATACAGTGTGAGAAATAAGTATTTGATCCCTTGCTGGATTTTATTTTTGATATTCTGTCAATGTTAAAATTAACCTACCCTTAACCCCTTAGTGACCGAGCCAAATTTTTGAAATCTGACCAGTGTCACTTTATGTGGTAATAACTCTGCAACGCTTCAACAAATCCCAGTGATTTTGAGATTGTTTTTTCGTGACACATTATACTTTATGATAATGGTAAATTTTGTTTAACATTTTTTGTGTTTATTTATAAAAAATATCAAAAATTTGAGAAAAATGTTAAAAAATTAGCAATTTTCTAAATTTGAATGATTATCCCTTTAATCCAGATGGTCATACCACAGCAAACCATTAATAAATAACATTTCCCACATGTCTGCTTTACATCAGGACCATTTGTAAAATATTATTTTATTTTGTTAGCAGTTTAGGAGGTTTAAAAATGTAGCCGTAATTTTTCATTTTTTCAAAGAAATTTACAAAATTTATTTTTTTAGGGACTTATACATGTTTGAAGTGACTTTAGGGGTCCCATATATTGGGAAACCCACAAACGTGATACCATTTTAAAAACAGCACCCCTAAACATATTGAAAACTTCTGTCAGGTAGTTTATTAACCCTTCAGGTGCTTTACAGGAATTAATGCAAAGTGGTATGACAGAAATTAAAATGTGTATTTTTACCACCTAAATGTCTCTAACTTCTAAACAGATTACTACAGCCGTCAGACTCTAAGGCCGCTATTTGGCCATGAATTGCCATCGCAAACATCATGACCACAAAATCATGATATGAGGGTACCAATTGGGACAAAGAAGAAGCCCCCACGCTCTGTTAACCATTTATAATGATGTAGTCACTATTGACAGCAGCATCTAAGGGGTTAAACAGATTTAGATGGTGCAAATACTGATCGTGGCTGATGCAGCAAGTTGTCAGCTATAGTGTACAACCGACAGATGCTGGATTGTCACCTGTATGGGGATACTATTCTCTTATATCTCAGGTCAGTTAAAAGACGTATTGGCGGTCATTAAGGGGTTAAAATTATAGACTCTTCATGTCTTTGTCAGTGGGCAAACTTACAAAATCAGCAAGGGATCAAATACTTACTTCCCCCACTGTATGTATGTATGTATGTATGTATGTATGTATGTATGTATGCATGAGCTCAGCGCTGCACCATGAAACTTTTTCACACGGCCTCAGTGACCTGCGGTAAGCTCGATTACATCACCGCTAGTCACTGACAATGCACTCGCGCAGCAGCTCATTCTCCAGTGGTTCTCAGCCTGGACAGTCGCATCTTTACACCATCCAGTTTGAAAACTATATATTGCACATATAGATTACGGCGTGGGACAGAACGTTGGACAGGTGAGGGATATGGTTATTTTCCTTTTTTTTATTTTTACAGGAAACGATGGCTTTAAAGAAATAGGCATTAGGCGAGTATTATTTTTTATTATTTTCTTTTTTTTTACAGAAGACGATTACTTCAGTGAAATGGGCGTTATACTCTCCTAACTGTTTATTTTTCAATAAAAAAAAATAAACAGTGTTATTTTATTTAAAATAAAGGACTTTATCCATGCTGTATGTTTAATTTAAATATAACTGCAGGATTAGTAATGGATAGGCGTCTTCTAGACGCACACAGCGCTCTGACCGGTGGTAATGATCTTACCACGAAATGGAGCCGCCGGCGTCTCTCACGATGTCATGCAAATGACAGCACAAGAAAAATATGTTGTTTGGGGTGCCGAACTGAACAGCAACACAGACTTACTGGTAAAATCAGTGCTCGGAGTCCATGTCCGAACAGTAGCTGTTCGGCACACATCCCGATCTTTACTGTTCGGATTCGCCCATCTCTAATCATTAGCCATTTGCAGAAGCCATCCTCTTTTCAGCTTTTATATAGATGGTGTTATGTTTGCATGAAGAATTTGTTGACATTTCATCAAGTCCTCTTTCTCTCTGAAGAAGAATTTTAATTTGCCAGAGGAGCATGTGTGGCATTCAAGCCTCCTCATACTGGCATGCCAGACCTGGAATGTCACTGTCCACAAGGAGAAACCTTAACCCCTTAGATCCCAGTCTTAGCCTCTCACCCAAATCAGATATCATACTTTGTACTGACGAGGGGCAATACCCCAAAACACAGTGAGTGCAAATTGAGATTTTAATTTGGCTTTTATTCTAAGTCATGTGACAAGGCTCGGTAAAGGGTCGATAATGACTTGTAGGATTGCTACTTCCAATAGGTGGCACTAGACTTCAAGTCCTCTTCCTCTCTGAAGAGGCAATTTGCATACTGAAATTTCATTGAATTCATTATACACCAGTGAAATGTTCCCTGTGCCTTTGGCTGCAACACAACCCCAAAGCATGATTGATCCACTTCCATGCTTAATGGTTGGCAAAATGTTCGGTTCCTGAAATTATGTGCCCTTTTTTCTCCACATATACCTTTGATGGTTGTGGCCAAAGAGTTCTCTTTTACCTCTTCGGTACACAGGACTTGTTTCCAGAATGCAACAAGCTTCCTTAGATGTTCTTTTGCATACTTCGGAAGCTGAATTTTATCGTGAGGAAGGATGCAGGAGAGGTTTTCTTTGGGCGCAGACAGACAGCTGTATAACTCGTGCCATGATCGAGTCACACTGCACTGACTGACCCGACACATCTCCTGACCTTAGCAGGACAGCATGATTTATTTCTGTGCAGCTATCAAGCTCAGGTCAGGAGAGCAGACCAGACTGCCAGTTCAATATGATGCCTATGCAGCATCAATAGTAAAAACATATGTTAAAAATAATTTAAAAAAAAAATTATTATATTCTCACCTTCCGGCGCCTTTCCAGCTCCTCGCAACGCTCCAGTCCCAAGAATGCATTTCAGCAATGATGTAGCGGTCTCGTGAGACTGCTATATCATCACGTGTTATTGCCGCAATGCATTCTTGGTAATGGAGCGTTGCGAGGAGCATCGGTAAACGCGTGGCCTTGGTTCCGGGGGCCGACGGAAGGGGAGTATATAACTATTTTTTATTTTAATTCTTTTTTTTAACAGGGATATGGTGCCCACATTGATATATACTGCGTGGCCTCTGTTATATACTACGTGGGCTGTGCTATATACTGCGTGGCTGGGCAATATACTGCGTGGCGTGGCTGGGCAATATACTGCGTGGCTGGGCAATATACTGCGTGGCTGGGCAATATACTGCGTGGCTGGGCAATATACTACGTGGGCTGTGATATATACTACGTGGGCTGTGATATATACTACGTGGGCTGTGATATATACAGGTCCTTCTCAAAAAATTAGCATATAGTGTTAAATTTCATTATTTACCATAATGTAATGATTACAATTAAACTTTCATATATTATAGATTCATTATCCACCAACTGAAATTTGTCAGGTCTTTTATTGTTTTAATACTGATGATTTTGGCATACAACTCCTGATAACCCAAAAAAACCTGTCTCAATAAATTAGCATATTTCACCCATCCTATCAAATAAAAGTGTTTTTTAATAACAAACAAAAAAACCATCAAATAATAATGTTCAGTTATGCACTCAATACTTGGTCGGGAATCCTTTGGCAGAAATGACTGCTTCAATGCGGCGTGGCATGGAGGCAATCAGCCTGTGACACTGCTGAGATGTTATGGAGGCCCAGGATGCTTCAATAGCGGCCTTAAGCTCATCCAGAGTGTTGGGTCTTGCGTCTCTCAACTTTCTCTTCACAATATCCCACAGATTCTCTATGGGGTTCAGGTCAGGAGAGTTGGCAGGCCAATTGAGCACAGTAATACCATGGTCAGTAAACCATTTACCAGAGGTTTTGGCACTGTGAGCAGGTGCCAGGTCGTGCTGAAAAATGAAATCTTCATCTCCATAAAGCATTTCAGCCGATGGAAGCATGAAGTGCTCCAAAATCTCCTGATAGCTAGCTGCATTGACCCTGCCCTTGATGAAACACAGTGGACCAACACCAGCAGCTGACATGGCACCCCACACCATCACTGACTGTGGGTACTTGACACTGGACTTCAGGCATTTTGGCATTTCCTTCTCCCCAGTCTTCCTCCAGACTCTGGCACCTTGATTTCCGAATGACATGCAAAATTTGCTTTCATCAGAAAAAAGTACTTTGGACCACTTAGCAACAGTCCAGTGCTGCTTCTCTGTAGCCCAGGTCAGGCGCCTCTGCAGCTGTTTATGGTTCAAAAGTGGCTTTACCTGGGGAATGCGGCACCTGTAGCCCATTTCCTGCACACGCCTGTGCACGGTGGCTCTGGATGTTTCCACACCAGACTCAGTCCACTGCTTCCTCAGGTTCCCCAAGGTCTGGAATCGGTCCTTCTCCACAATCTTCCTCAGGGTCCGGTCTCCTCTTCTCGTTGTACAGCGTTTTCTGCCACATTGTTTCCTTCCAACAGACTTACCATTGAGGTGCCTTGATACAGCACTCTGGGAACAGCCTATTTGTTGAGAAATTTCTTTCTGGGTCTTACCCTCTTGCTTGAGGGTGTCAATGATGGCCTTCTTGACATCTGTCAGGTCGCTAGTCTTACCCATGATAGGGGTTTTGAGTAATGAACCAGGCAGGGAGTTTATAAAAGCCTCAGGTATCTTTTGCATGTGTTTAGAGTTAATTAGTTGATTCAGAAGATTAGGGTAATAGGTCGTTTAGAGAACCTTTTCTTGATATGCTAATTTATTGAGACAGGTTTTTTGGGTTATCAGGAGTTATATGCCAAAATCATCAGTATTAAAACAATAAAAGACCTGACAAATTTCAGTTGGTGGATAATGAATCTATAATATATGAAAGTTTAATTGTAATCATTACATTATGGTAAATAATGAAATTTAACACTATATGCTAATTTTTTGAGAAGGACCTGTACTACGTGGGCTGTGATATATACTACGTGGGCTGTGATATATACTACATGGGCTGTGATATATACTACGTGGGCTGTGCTATATACTACGTGGGCTGTGCTATATACTATTATACATATTCTAGAATACCCGATACGCTAGAATCGGGCCACCATCTAGTGAATACCATATTTGTGCAGGTGTCTCTGAACAGTACAACAATGCACCACAACTCCAGAGTCAGCTAAATCTTTCTGAAGGACTTCTGCAGTCATGCAGGGGTCCTGTTTTGCCTCTCTAGCAATCCTATGAGCAGCACTGAAATTTTGCTTAGTCTTCCAGACCTTATCTTGACCTCCACTGTTCATATTAACTGACATTTCTTAATCACATTTTAAACTGAGGAAAGGGCAACTTGAAAACGCTTTTCTATCTTCTTATCGCCTTCTCCTGCTTTGTGGGTCTCCGCCAATTTAATGTTAAGAGTGCTAAGCAGCTTCTTAGAAGAACCCATGGCTGCTGTTTTATGGCAAAAGGTTAGAGGAGGCTGGGCTTTTATAAATTTGGGAAACTTGCATCACCTGGCTTTTCCTAATGATTACAGTGAACAAGCCATAGCCCTAACAGGCTAATTAAAGGGAACCTGTCACCCCGAAAATCGCGGGTGAGGTAAGCCCACCGGCATCAGGGGCTTATCTGCAGCATTCTATAATGCTGTAGATAAGCCCCCGATGTTACCTGAAAAAGGAGAAAAAGACGTTATATTATACTCACCCAGGGGCGGTCCCGCTGCTTGTCAGGTCGGATGGGCGTCTCTGGTCCGCTGCGGTGCCTCCCATCTTCATTACAAGACGTCCTCTTCTGATCTTCAGCCACGGCTCCGGCGCAGGCGTACTTTGCTCTGCCCTCTTGAGGGCAGAGGATAGTACTGCAGTGCGCAGGCGCCGGAAAGGTCAGAGGCCCGGCGCCTGCGCACTGCAGTACTTTGTCTGCCCTCAACAGGGCAGAGCAAAGTACGCCTGCTCCGGAGCCGTGGCTGAAGATCAGAAGAGGACGTCTTGTAATGAAGATAGGAGGCGCCGCAGCGGACCAGAGACACCCATCCGACCGGACCAGCAGCGGGACCACCCCTGGGTGAGTATAATCTAACGTCTTTTTCTCCTTTTTCAGATAACATCGGGGGCTTATCTACAGCATTACAGAATGCTGCAGATAAGCCCCTGATGCCGGTGGGCTTACCTCACCCGCGATTTTCGGGGTGACAGGTTCCCTTTAAGGAATGAAACCTTTGAAACGTGTCATCTTTAAACTTTAGGACTTTAAGGCTGTGTGCACACGGTCCGGATTTTTTGCTATGACGCGATAAAACCGTGAAAAAAAACGCATCCATTAGGTATCCTACTAATAGAATGCAATCTGCAATTGTTGTGCACTTGCTGCATTTTTATCTGCAAAAAAAACGCATCGCGGTACAAAATGCAGCATGTTCATACATTTTTTGCGCTTTTGCCGCTATATATTGTATTGGGGAAGCTCCGGAAAAAAACTTGAAAAATCAGCGAAAAAACAAGATAAAAACGAATGTGGATTTCCTGCGGAAAAAGTCCGGTTTGGGTCAGGAAATTTCTGCAAAGATTCCAGACGTGTGCACATAGCCTTAAAGATTATTTCAACTTGCTTATCTGTTTACAATAACAGTAATTTTCAGCAGGGGTGCCCAAACTTTTACATGCTGCTGTAACTCAGCATAATCTGCCATATACGTGTGAATACAGATTTTTGCAATCCAGCAGAATGCTCTGCACAGATGTGAACCTAGCCTTAATGTGTGAGCCTATACCGATGCAGGACATGCCCCATTTGAGAGATGACAAAAACAGACGTGGACATCTACTGAACATGTAATCTGTTGGATTTTCATCTGATAATCAAATATTCTACATACGGTAGATTATTTCTGTCACACAGTTTGCAAATGAAGATGTGCCAGATATCCCAAAGTAATTGCTAGGAAGATTCCACGGAGATAGACTTGGCAGGTGACCTCAATAGGCTGCACAGGCCCTAGAAGGTATGATGTAGGCTACCCTGGCATCAAAAAGGTTAAAGAGGAGATGCCCTTATGGTGAATGCAGCTCAATTCCTGCACAAATACTGGAGGAAACAGGATTTCCTCCCTCCTCTGTGAACACAATTCCAGGGGATGGTATCTAATCATGGGAAATTACTATATAAGGCCAGGTCAGGCAAAAATGGTTTGCAATTAGGTCACTAATCACTAATTTTTTACATAAGAGAATATGGTACCGCAATATATAAAATAGTATCAGATGTGTTCAACTTCCCCCATGTACACAAAAGCTATAAAAGGCTACATCATCCCTTACATCCCACAATACTACAAAATATTTCACAGAGATAGGGCCACAACATTGGCTTCCATACAACTAATCGCAACTTGTTAGTGTAGTGCGGTGGATCACGTATGTAGAGAACACACCCCAAGTCTGCCAACAATCTGCCATGGACACTGTGCTTAGGTGCTGGGCCAACACCAGTCACACAATACGCCATCTTGTGCCTCAGCAAAGGAATAACATGTAATCAAACTCGATGGGCTAATAGTTATTCCTAACGACTTCCCTGGAAATATTCATGCTCAAATCTACATATTTTCTCAATAAGGGGAATAAACTGCTGCCAGACACCAATAACAGACTCCTCATCTCCCATGAGAGCAAAGGATCAGCCATGTTGATATTGAACAGCCCGTCATGACTTTGCCCCCACCCCTGATATAAGCAGCCCTCCCATACAGACTAGATGGCTGACCAGTTCTTGCAGTAATTGAGGAGTAAGGCTGTGATCGCCTAATGCGGGGGTGAGGAATCTTTCTGCCCAGGGCCATTTAGATATTTATACCGTCCTTCAGGGGCGTAAAAAAATCACACTCCAGCTCTGCCCACTAAGTACCTCCTGACGCTGGCACTGGTGTCACGATGTAATCTTTCACTGCACGCGCCTCAACATTCAGCAGTGAGCACTGCGTGTGTGTACTCACAGGGCAAGAAGAAATACATGGGATGGCGGCTGTCAAGATACAGCTGCCGGTCCAAGCAATGCGGACCCCGGATAAAGGGTCATCGAGGGACCGTGGGCCTGAGCTTCTCCAGCCCTGGTCTAATGCATATGGCCACCTTCACAACTACTTTGTGAATTCTGCAAGGTTACTCTTAGCTTACTGTTCGTTATATGAAGCTCAGTATACCGTCGGTATAGAAATCATAAGTAAAATTACAGCAATTCTGTATCCGATGACAGGAAACCTACAATTCTCCAGACATGAACTGATGACGTCTCAGAAACAGACTACATAACATGCGCTAACAGAGGTGCTGAGGAATCATTCAGTACATTATAATGTTTATATAATTATTGGGGCACAGCATCACTTCCTTTTCAGCAGCCTCTACCCCTCGGAGGGTGGAAATAGCTATATCCATAGTATAAATATTAGGAGACCATAGTAAGGAGCATATGTGCCACAGAGGCAATCTGGAGGTCTGCTACAATTAAAGTTACACAAGCCACAAACAAGTTAAAAACAATAAAAAAAACAACACAAGGTTAAAGGGAACCTGTCACCCCCCCAGGCGTTTGTAACTAAAAGAGCCTACTTGTGCAGCACTGATGCTGCATTCTGTCCAGGTGGCTCTTTTAGTTCGGGTCCCTGCAAACGCTGCAATAATCGCTTTTATAATGTGCCCCTCATACCTTAAATTAGACCTGGGGGCAGGTCTTTCCCCCCTAACACAGACGCACCACAGCCGTCACTTAGGGCCTCTGCGCGCCGGGTGCCGCCTCCTCTTCCTTCATTAGCGTCCCCGGCGCCTGCGCGGTTATTTTTATTTTTTTTCTGGCATGCGCTGCCCTTCGAACTTACAGCGCAGGCGCATAGAACGCTAATGAGGAAGAGGAGGCGGCGCCCGGCGCGCAGAGGCCCTAAGTGATGGCTGTGGTGCATCTGTGTTAGGGGGGAAAGACCTACCCCCTGGCGATTTCAAGGTATGAGGGGCACATTATAAAAGCGAACACCAGGGGGAGGTGACAGGTTCCCTTTAACAGTGTTGAGGGCCTTGTAAGTGCCCTCCTCCCTCCCCCCTCCCACACACACACAAAGAGACCGTCCTCCACTATGTGCATCGGGAGTGTGTGTTCACACTAGCGTTCAGCAGGGCTGCGGACTTCCTCTGTGAAGCCCCGCCCACTGCTGCGCCTCTTCCTTCAGCTCCGCCTACAGCTGCATGCGTCCTAACATGTAGCGTTTGATGCAGGTCAGCGCAGCATTAACACGACGCCTGAGGAGGCATCCGCATACATCCGCATGATGTTTTATCATAAAACACTCCCGGTGCACATAGTGGAGGACGGTGCATGGGGGCACTTACAAGGCCCTCCACACTGTTGTTCCTTTGTTAACTTTTGTTTTTTTTATTTTTTTAACTTGTTTGTGGCTTATTTAACTTTATCTAACTTTAATTGTCTTAATAAAATTAATATTGTTATTTGTTATATTGTTTGTGGTGATCCTTACCTTTACACGCTACTTTCTTCTCTTTGGTATCACATATTTTAGCGTGTGGTTGGTGATCCCATATATTAACCATAGTAGTGCCCTCGGGGTTTTTTGTCTCAAATAAATCTCTTTTGTTACTGAATAAAGAAAAACTAAGCCTCTGCACGTCAGAGAATCTGCATGGTAAAAAAAGGGGACACCTATTGTCCTATACACAAGGGTTAAACATCAGACCCTTTAGGCTATGTTCACACTTTGCAGATTCCACTGCGGATTTTTCCGCAGCAGAATTCCAAAATCCGCAGTGAAAACCCGTCGCGGTTTTTACTGCGGATTTATCGCGGTTTTTACTGCGGTTTCTTCTGCAGATTTTCATCTGCAGTTTTCTATTGGAGCAGGTGAAAATCCGCAGAAAAGAAGTGACATGCTGCGGAATGTAATCCGCAGCGTTTCCGCGCGGTTTTTTCCGCATGTGCACTGCGTTTTTTGTTTCCCATAGGTTTACATTGTTCTGCAAACTCATGGGAAACTGCTGCAGATCCGCAGCGGTCAAATCCGCTGCGGATCCGCAGCAAAATCCGCAAAGTGTGAACATAGCCTAAGATCTTTGATATCAATCACCATAATGGTATGTGCACACGTTGCGGATTTCCTGCAGATCTGCAGCTTTTTTTTCCACGCAGAAATGCTGTAGATTTACAGTACAATGTAAATCAATGGCAAAAAAAAAATGCTGTGCTGATGGCGGGGAAAAATCTGCACAGAAAACGCAGCAGATTCAAAAAAGCATCATGTCAATTCTTTTGTGCAGATCTGCTGCGTTTCTGCACCCATTCCATAATAGAAATCTGCAGGGGTAAAAAAAAAAAAAAGGAGAAATTTGCACATAAATCTGCAACGTGTGCACATACCAAAAAAAAGGCGCAGATTCTGACCTGCGTTTTCTGCCAAGAAATGCAAAATCTGCACAGAAAATTCCACAGTCAAATCTGCAACGTGTGCACATAACCTAATAGTGCGGGCATTGGGTGGTTACTTTTGATACCACAAAGCAATATTTTGGTGAGGGGACAGACTCAAACTTTTCCTGTGCAATCATCAGTGCATGCCACCCTGCTGCACAGGTCAAGGATGATTCCTATTCTAATGATAAACTTGTATAAATTCAAAGTTTATGGAGAGACAAGAAGGGAGGAAGGAAACAAACACAGCTGCCTTCTAGTAAGTTATTTCACCATATAACTAGATTCACAGCTACACTGCTCAGTATTATTGATAATACCCTCCATGCTGCTGCTTCTGTGAATGTGTTATAGCAAGATACTCTCTGTGTGTGCTATATATTGAAGAAGCACAAACCGTGCTAGACGGCTGTTGACCATATATTGGAATGTGTCCACCATGCTTTACATTTTCAATAGATGACATAGAAATATTGTTATTGATCTGTGAGCTCCACAGTTTTCTGCAAAATTGGACTTTATGGCTTGGTACTATGGGACTGCTAAGCAACCCGTGTGGCCTGCAATTAGCTGGGGTGCGAGTGTCGGCTTTCCCTTTCTTCAGCCCATTACTGCGAATATTCAACTATTCCATAGTTACACAAGGTTTCTGCTATCTATTTCATTCAATGCCCAACAATGTATAAGCCAACAGGAAAACTTACAGTGCACTTCCTCTGAGAGCTATCAGCTCAGCTCCAAATGTTTGGCACATACTCGCTGCTTTCCTGGCTGACTGGGGCAACTGGAATTTGTACAGTCCTCAGCTGCAACAACAAATCCTCGCTTCAAGAACGAGAGGCTCTCTCCCTTCTAGGTATGGGGGCGCCCTGGGAGTTTCGCATTATTCTTTCATCCCCACAGAATATGGAAAATATTTCTACTTCCCACAAAATATATCCTTAACAATAGAAATGGACATAGCCAGGCCTCAAAGAAGGAAAAAAAGGTCATTAAGTACCACTATATATACAAGTTTTCTTAGAAAATATAATGAACACTTTCCAAGAGTGTAATATACACTTAATCTAGCCAATAAGCCATTGTTTTAGAACCAAGATCCATAACATCCCAGGATAAAAAAAAAAAAAAATAGTCCATGGGTAAAGATTGACATCTGCTGTTGCCAAAGATTTTAACACTATGTATCATACACATTTGTCCATTTGGTCAGGATTTTGCATCAACAGGAGCAACCTGATCAGCGTCTGAGCCGAGCTTACTGTGATCTGATTCGCTCGTATGAGAAATGAAAGCCCGGGTGCAGAGAAGATGGAGAACTCCATCGTCATTCTCCACATAGATCAGACAGCACTAGGATGACATCTGAGTGCAGTCCGATGTTTCACATGCACCCATAGACTTGTACGCATGCTTGTCATTCGATTTGCGGAGCCTCTTACAGTGTGCTGCAATTTTTGCAAACACAGATCTGCACTGCCCCGTAGTATTAGGGGACCGGTCCTGTCCTACCTCACACAGAAATAGCTTTTATTTTAATAGGCTCTGGGTAATTGCGGTGCTGCAGCAGAACTGAACACTAGCTGACAGGTTTCCCCATCAATAACCAAATGAGGTCGTAAATATAAACACTGCACCATCTACTAATTGTGAAGGGACAAAATATGAGTAGGAATTGTCCAAAAACAACAACCCCTTCAATAAGAAACAATTTCCCAACAAATCATATTTATTCACTTTTACACTCCTCCACACAAACTGCAACCCAATGAAGATAAAGTAATGGAATTATCAAAATCCCAGAACAAAACAAAACATCTCTATTTATTCAGTATCGAATATAGGAATTACGTTCAGAAATCCCTGCACTTACACGCCTTGGATGCTATCAAACATGTTAACACTAAATGCACTTGGGCACGCTATTAATCAAGATCCTCTGCTGCCAGCACATTTAGCTCATGCAGGATGCTCACAGTAGCACGAGCAACATGGGGCCTGGCACTGTCAACTTGAAAAACAGCTAGTTGAACACACTCACGCTCCTGTATGAAGGCCTCTTCAATGCGTTGCCTAAATGTTCTCCAGACCAATCTCTGGCTATCCTTGTGTTCAATACAAAACTAGGACACATTACTGAAGCGGTCAGACCTCCATTACCTTCTTGATTTGCACCATGAGAACATTTGAGAACAACAGCACAAGGACATTGGTACACCTGTAGCTGGACATCTGGCTCCTAGCCCAATGTCATGCACACACCACCTGAAGGTTTGTGTAGACACGGTTTGAGATCTTAGGCTTGGAACATGATCTCAGATTTCACTTGCGGTACATATCAATATGCGCCATTTTTCAAATTTGATGAAACTACAAGAGCAGTGCCAGGAAGAGGCTTTAACGAGGGAATGTCACATTGATCCTACCACTGGGATTATGGCGAGGGGTGGCATAATGGTAGTGTGAGCCCCCCCAGTCTTCCATCTAGATACAGTAACCACTTGATGTCACACTGATTTGGTTGTGGAGCATGGGGTATGGCCATCTCCAAAGTGTCCCAGGAGTATTTTTCAACACGCCAGGCTGCATGTTGCTCATGCCATTATGAGCAGCCTGCATTACATACATGTGCTACATGTCCTGCAGAGTCTCCAGGCTTTTCTCCCATCGAGCACATCTGCAATTACCATAGTTGGCAATTAGCTGCCAGCAGCGGATTTTGATGATTGCCGTATAGCAGAACAATCCTCAGGCAACCATTCATAATCTCACCAAAGCGTGTAAGAGTGGGTATTTCTTTACATGGTGCTCATACTAGAGACTGCCTAAACAAGATGTTTTGAAACGTTAATTATATTTTTGAGCATTTCTACATTATTATCATGTCCATCAATCCTGCGACTTTCAGAACTCCTAGACTTTTCTTTTTTTTGTGTTGTAATTTCAATGTTTTGCAATGTAGTATCTAATAAAAGTAAAACCTTAAGGCCCTCTTATTTGCAGGGTCACAAATCAATAGAGAAGGGACCCGAGAATCCTGTTGCTCCTCATCCAGGTGACTGCGGCGAGGAAGAGTGGTGGCCCAGCATGGATGCCACCCTTTTGTGGGTGATTTTCAGTCAATGGTAACAGTTTACAATGTGTATAGTCCTTGGTAGGTTAATTAAGTTCATCTGAAGTGTGTGAATGTGAGATTGCGTTCCCCTCTCAGGACATGGACTAAATGTAAAGGATCATAATCTAGGTACTGTACAACAATACAGAATATATGCTGGCACCATAAGAGCACACATTTTTGCACTGACCTCATAGTTCCTTGATCTGACTGACGAGTTATTTTGCACACAACTAGATGAAATTAGTATTTAATAAATTACTAGATAAAACACGGCTGTTTAATAAGTGTTTTGTCAGAATTTGTATTAGTCTATGCCTGATGAAGAGACCTGAGTTGTGTTGAAAATTGCAAGTTGTTACCATCTTTTCAGTTAGCCATTAAAAGGTTTCAACCAATGGAGGACTCAATTCTAAATATTTTTCTAGATAAAGCGCAGTCTTTCAGCCTTAGCAGGCTGATAACACCATCTAGAGAAGACTAATTACCGTAATTTGATAAAACTGATTGTCTCCTGAGCAACGAATGGATAGAAAACCAGTAAGTGGGCCCTTGTGTATAAGGCAAGTTGGTACAACTCCCAATCCACAGCAGCAGAAGCCAGCCTGCTGCATTACACATGCATCTGTTATGTAGCAAGTCCATAGAGAGCCTCTAATGGCTTGTTATGCTCATGGAGGGAAGAATTTAGTTATCACAAGGTTTCATCTACTAGGCTAACCAACGCTACACATCCTATAGAGATGTAGGTCATCTGACCTAGCGACTGTGGCCTCACACAAAGATTTTACAGATCAATAAAGTGACAAAAATAACAGCAGTTTGTCATTTTCATACTTCCACCAATCCACCATAGTAGAAAACACCTCTTATTGTGCAAGCCCAGATCGTGCCGCCAAAACCACTCTGATGTGTAAAGGCATGGACTAAGCAAAACCTCTGAAGGTGGCTAGCGCTATCTGGCATTAACAGCAGATCCTGAGAAGTCTTGTAAGTTGTGAGGAGCCACCTCCAAGATAGGACTTGTATTACAACACAGCCCACAGATGCTCGATCGATCGGAGAGTTGGGAAATGTGCGGCCAATTCAGGACAGTCATCAATTTGTCGTGTTCCTCAGCCCAGTATTACACAAATTTTGCAGTTTGACAAAGCTAGATGGCTATCCTGCTACAGAGCCACCGTCATTATCAAATACCATTGACACACTTTGTCTGCAACAATGTTTAGGTAATGTGTCAATGTAACATCCACATGAACACCAGGGACTAAGGCCTCTTTCACACTTCAGTTATTTGGCGTCAGTCTAAAACCGCCATTTTCCTCAAATAACGGATCCGTCATTTTTTTTGACGGATCCGTTATTTTCCCATAGACTTGCATTAGTGACGGATTGTGACGGATGGTCGTCCGTTCCATCCGCCATGCGACGGATCCGTCGAAATTTGGCGGACGTTTTCTGAAAATAGACGGACATTGGAACGTTTTTTGTCAACGCCGAAATGGCGGATCGCGACGGATCCGTCGCGTCCGCCATTCCATAGAATGGGCGCCCATGGGCGACGGATCCGCCGCAACCGTTTTTTCGGCGGATCCGTCGCCCCAATCCGTTTTTTCAATTGCGCATGCTCCAAAAAGTAGATACTTCTCCCAGACAACCCCCAAGTAACGGATCCGTCAAAAAAACGGATCTGTTAGAACCGTTTTCGCAACAATTGTGACGGATCCGTCAATCCGTCACTATGTCGGTAGTGACGGACGCCAAAAGACTGAAGTGTGAAAGAGGCCTTAGGTGTCCCAGTACACTGTCTTGGGAGTTTTCCAGCATGGAGACTAGTCGGACAGGAGGGTCCCCGGTGGCTTCTCCCCGCCTGCTGCCCTACAGTGCCAGTGCCTACAAAAGGTCGATATTGACTTTTAGGCTTTCTACCCCCCCCCCCAATAGGTGGCGCTAGAGTTCTAATCCTCTTCTGCTCTGAAGAGGACATTTGCATACAGTAATCATCTAGTAATTGTGACAGGAGGTGCAGATGTGTCCATTCACTTTCATGGTTACTTACATTCCCTTACAGAGCAAATACAGACAAGTAATTACCAGGAGGGGTCACCGTGACATCACATGACCCCAGGGGAGACGTATCGAAAGGAAACAACTAAGGGGACAATTTAAAAAGTAAAATCACTGGACTTCTCCTTTAACATATTGTAAAATACAATACATAAAAATGAATATTTTAGCTAAGGGGCACGTCATGTGGAACCTTCATTAGCGGCAATGTGCTGAGGTCCAGTCGTTACCTGACCTCTTTGCGCCATGTACTGCCATATAATCTGCTCATTGCCGCACTATGGAAATTCTCCAGATGGTCGCGCTTTATATATAAAGGCTCAGCTGTCTTGGTGTTTGTTCATTGTCTTCCAGAAGTCTATAATAAGACTAGGGCTATTTCTGTCCCCGTGGGAATATCATTAGGTTTACATGATGCAGCTGTTTTCTTATTCTCTCTAAACACCAACAGCAATCTGACTGATTAAAAATGGTTTAGTAACGTCCATTACTTGGCAGCAGCCATGTCTAAGATCAGTCACATAGTAAGCCGGAGACATTCTCTATGGAGAAGCCAAACTACAGCCCCATTTATGCACAACTGATTTACAGTGCCATTGTTACACGGCAGTGACCCCTAAGGCTACGTTCACATTTGCGTTGTGTGTTGCGTCAGCGACGCAACGCAAAACGCATGCAAAAACGCATGGTTTTGTGACGCATGCGTCCATTTTTGGCTTGCTTTTGGACGCATAAAAAATAGAAACTTGCTGCGTCTTCTGCGCCCTGACGCTTGCCCCAAAAATGACGCATGCGTCACAAAACGCAAGACAACGCATGTCCATGCGCCCCCATGTTAAATATAGGGGCGCATGACGCATGCGTCGCCGCGGCTGCGCCCGACGCAACGCTAATGTGAATGTAGCCTAAGTGGAGATGTCACACTTGGAGGAAAACAAACCTGGCATTCTTATAGGCCTGGACACATTAGGGCATTGTGGTGATGCTCATCTACACCTACTCAATGGCACCCAAAGTGCCGCTAAAGAATCTGGAAAAGAATCTGTGAAATTCAGGAGAACAGCCCTTGGCATACATCCACGGCATACATCCACCGACACTGCTGGGGCAGGCACTGGCTGCAACAGAACAAAGACGGCACCTTTATATAGGACATAATAGATGTGATTTCAGCCTCTATACGCACTAGAGGCAGAAGTACAGCCGTGCGAATGAGCATCAGGTCCCCTGTGTAGAGATTGCCAGAGCCTCTAAGGCTCTGATCACATGTTTGGTTTTTGCAGCTTTTATTTAATGCAAATGTTAAGCTGACTTTACAATACCAGAGATTTCAGAAATCTCATGCACACAATTTTTTATTTTTTTATTCCTGACTGATTTGGAAAACTGCTGCGTTTTTGCAAACTGCAGCATGTCACTTATTTCAGCGGTTTTTTATGAGTATTTGCAGCATTTTTTCACCCATAGGAGACAATTGGTAAGTGCAAAAAAAAGCAGCAAAAATGAAAAACAAAAATACAACAAAAGAATCAACAGAAAACGCAGGTATCAGTTTTTGGTTTGTCTTTGGTGCAAAATCCTAAGGACGTTAAATCATGCTTTCTTTTGGGCCACTAAACTTTATCAACAGGCACAAGAGACACCAAAATCGCAGAAAAAAAATGCAGCTAAACCTGCTTTTTGTAAGCAGCTTCTTTAGGCTAGGTTCACATCGCGTTACTGCCATCCGTTTAAAGGATCCGTTAAATGGATGCGCTAACGCTGATGCCATAAATCTCCTTTTTCCTACAATCGCGCTAACGCATGGTACCATTACATTGGCTTGCGTTAGCAGTAGAGGCCTATGCACAGTGAACACGTCCGTTCGCTGTGCGTTAGACCTAACTTACCCGAAAACGCGGTAGACCACGTTCGAGGGTGCGTCACAGTAACGCATCATCACTAACACATGCCGATTTTGACAAGCGCTAGGATGCATTACTATAATGTATGGCAATGAGTGCGTTAACAGATCCATTACATTGCGTTAGTGCCGCTTAGTAATGGATCCGTTAAAACGTCATGAACCTAGCGCCTTACTGTCGAGACAGCAGGTTTTGCCTGTGGGAAGAAAACAGCAAAAACACAACGCCTGAACATAGCCTTAAAGGCTCCATATTTTGTAACTACAGGTCATACATGCACTTTCCAGGGAATAATATATCTTTATATTTATACAGAATCGGGCAGAAAAAAAAACTGTACGAAGTCAGGGGGCATGCGAAGTCCAGAAAAAAAGTCAACAGGCTTTTATACTCAGGGTGCTGCAATGCAATCAAATGCAAGAGCCCAAAATATCACAATGTATGACAAAGACATTAAAGGGATTGGCCACGTTATCTTTATTCCAACAGATGTGTTATGGATCCGATTTTGTGGCACTTACTAATAGATAAGCATCACAGGTTCATCTCATGCATTTCATTGTGCTGCTCTACTATGCTCTACATCAGTGGTGTCCAACCTTTCTGACCTTGAGAGCCACATTCAGCTTAGAGAGAGGGTCGCGGGCCACATTCAGCATAGAGAGGGTCGCTGGCCACATCCAGCTCCCACCTCCTTCAAAGTAGTATCAACCAAAGCCCCCATTACAGGTATAATGATAACCAAAGCTTTTCCACAGAAATCAATCCAGAGCAGTACACTGAGATCCAGGGGTATTCTCCCAACACACTGTCACATTCAGCTTTGAGCACCTCCTCTAACAGGTAGTACAAACCTCCAGCGTACCATACCTAAAACATCTCTAAACCCCTAAGACCAGTAAATGTGCATCCATATCTGCAATTCTGTGCAGGGCTACTCACAAAATTCACCATTTTAAGATGTGCTCTTTATACCTGTTTGCTAGACCTGGACCTAATGCATCAAGCTGGCAGACAGTCGCGAGCAACAATTCATGGGGCCGCGAGCCACATGTGGCTCCCGAGCTACAGGTTGGGGAGCCCTGCTCTACATAATGGCTGGTGGAGGAGCAAGTGTCCAGACCTGTCCAAATAATAGAGCTGATAGAGGAAAAAGTGACCACACCTATCCACATAATGAAGCTGGTGGAGGAGCATGTGACCACACCTGTCCACATAACGAAGCTGGTGGAGGAGCATGTGACCAGACCAGTCCACATAACGAAGCTGGTGGAGGAGCATGTGACCACACCCCTCCACATAATGTAGCTGGTGGAGGAGCATGTGACCACACCGGTCTACATAATGAAGCTGGTGGAGGAGCATGTGACCACACCTGTCTACATAATGAAGCTGGTGGAGGAGCATGTGACCACACCTGTCCACATAACGAAGCTGGTGGAGGAGCATGTGACCAGACCAGTCCACATAACGAAGCTGGTGGAGGAGCATGTGACCACACCCCTCCACATAATGTAGCTGGTGGAGAAGCATGTGACCACACCTGTCCACATAATGAAGCTGGTGGAGGAGCATGTGACCACACCTGTCTACATAATGAAGCTGGTGGAGGAGCATGTGACCCACACCTGTCTACATAATGGACCTGGTAGAGAAACCTGTGACCACACCTGTGAACATAATGGAGCTGGTCGAGGAGCAAGTGACCAGTCCTGTCCATACAATGGAGTTGGTGGAGGAGCAAGTAACCAGACCTGTCCACATAATGGAGCTGGTGGAGGAGCAAGTGACGAGACCTGTCCATACAGCAGAACTAATGGATGAGCAAGTGACCAGACCAGTCCACATAATAGAGCTGGTGGAGGAGCAAGTGACCAGACCAGTCCACATAATGGAGCTGGTGGAGGAGCAAGTGACGAGACCTGTCCATATAGCAGAACTAAAGGATGAGCAAGTAACCAGACCAGTCCACATAATGGAGTTGGTGGAGGAGCAAGTGACCAGACCAGTCCACATAATGGAGCTGGTGGAGTAGCAAGTGACCAGACCAGTCCACATAATGGAGTTGGTGGAGGAGCACGTGACTAGACCAGTCCACATAATGGAGCTGGTGGAGGATCACATGAACAAACCTGTCCACATAGTGGAGTTGGTGGAGGAGCAAGTGACCAGACCTGTCTACATAATGGCGCTAGTGGAGGAGACACTGACCAGACCTGTCTACATAATGGCAAGGGTGGAGGAGCATGTGACCAGACCTGTCCATATAATGATGCAGGAGGAGGAGCAAGTGTCCAGACCTGTCCAACCAATGGAGCTGGTTGAGGAGCACATGACCAAATCTGTCTGCATAATGGCTGCTGGAAGAGGATCATGTGACCAGACCTGTCCACATAATGGAGCTGGTGGAGAAGAATGTGACCAGACATGTCCAACTAGTGAACCTGGAACAGATGCAAGTGTCCAGACCTGGCCATCTAATTGAGCTGGAGAAGAAGCATGTGACCAGATCTGTCCACATAATGGAGCTGATGGAGGAGCAAGTTACCAGACTTGTTCACATAATGGAGGAGCAAGTGACCAGACCTGTCCACATAATGGAGCTAATGGAGGAGCAAGTATCCATATCTGTTCATCAGCCTCCTCCAGATAAGAACCAGCTTTCCCATGTGAAGAGTTTTCCCTTTGGAGGGGGCAGATAGATCTCGACACATACTTCAGCTCCTTTATGTGGACAGGACTGATGTGGTCTGTGAGGAAGGTTGCACTATTGAATTCAAGAAGAGAATCTGTAACACTTATATTTTAGTGAAGGCCACAAGATCATGTCCACAAGACATGTTAAATGATAAAGACAAGAGTCTACATACCCTTAAAAGGGACACAGACTGGCTCACAGAAGTAATGCATGTGTAAACCCAATACCTGCTTACAAAAGCTGCCCTCAAAGTCCAAACTCGGGGAAGCATCAATATTTTAAAAGGTGCGAATAGATTCAGAACCCAGACAAGAGGCCACATCAGTAATCTGTTGCTGGTGTCCAGGAACCATGCGAACACTCTCTTACCCGATTACCTGCTCTGGTGAAATGTCCTCACTGCACCATGACATGTGCCATCGCACTAGGCCAGCTGATCAGAAAAAGAGCAGGAGATAGTGGGAGGTAGGAGGTGGATCAAAGAGCTCCTTTCCAATGGCCACACATTACTGACAAGGTCTCGGGACTGGGTCCTAAGAATCGATTCACACAAGCTCTAATGAATATAAAGTGTAGGGTACAAAGTTTCAGAACATGGTTCCTTCATTTATTTTACCACAAATTTATTAAACTCGTTTAATTTACAAACCATACTACATTCACAGAATAGAGCTGGACACATATATACTGCCTCAATATATGCATGTTAGCCGTAAGGGGATTTTAATTATTCAGAGACGCTCTCATTGTAGTTAAAATACTTAGGGAAAACCAAATTAATAATTAAAATTGACACTTGGGAGCTGTATAATGACTTAAAGTAATAGGCTTTGTTAGCTGGATGTTCAGCCAGCAATAATCTGACATCCTTGACCTCCGCACAATGCAAATAAAAACAAAACGTGGAAGACAAAAGAGAAAAATCCCACAAAATGAGAGGGAGTCTAGGAATACCAGAGAGGCCATGTCACACAGCAAAACACTGAGGTCATTCAATGAATGCTGCCATTTATTTAGTCCAAGACACATGCTTAGTATGTTTGCTTACAGAAAAATAATATCTTCTTCACACTCTGTAAAAGTACAGCCTCAATCACATTTGCAAGACTTGTTTTGAGACCAACATCTAGAGCATGGGTCCTCAACCTGAAACTCGGGAGCCACATGTGTTGCGGCTGTCTGCCAGCTTGGTGCATTAGCTCCAGGTCTAGCAAACAGGTATGAAGAGTTGAAAATGGTGAAATATGTGAGTAGTCCTGAACAGAAGAGCAGATCTGGATACCGGTCTTAGGGGTTTAGACAAGTATGGTAGGCTGGAGACAGGATGATACTACCTGTCACAGGAGGTGCTTGATGGGGGGATACTGAATGGGGTGTGGTGGAAACCCTGGATCTTAGTATTCTGCTTCTGATTTCTGTGGAAAAGTTTTGGTTATCATTGTACCCGTAATGGGGTTTGGTTGCCACTACTGTGAGGGGGGTGGGAGCTGGATGTGGCTCGTGAACCTCTCTCAGAGCCAAATGTGGCTGTGAAGATGCTGATATTTTTCATATGATGTGGTCGTGTCCGAGACTGGCTGCTTTTTGGCTGGTAGTTTTGAGTCGTATGGAAAGTGCGTATGGGTGCGTGGTGCCAAGAGATCCTATAGTGTGCCTACTGGGGTGTGTGGATGAAATTGGAGTGGATAACAACCTGAAGATAGCTATTGCCAGATTGCTGTACATGGCCAGGAAAGTAATAGCACGAAATTGGATCAGGGAGGAACCGCCTTCAAGAAGAGAATTCCTCCAGTATGTGAAGCAAGGCCTGGTACTGGAAAAGGGGTTTTATAGGAAAAAAGGGAAGACTGAAACGTTCAATAAAATGTTGTCTCCATGGATTGCTATGGGATAGGGGTATCATAGGCATTGAGTGAATTGAAGTTCCAAATTGATGACAATGTTACATGTGGTTTACAGTCTTAACTGAGGGAATAATCATTCTATAGCTTTAACGATAGAGGTGTTATGCATGATGAGCTGTCTTGTTGGGAGGGGGAGGGGGAAGTTGGGACTGAGGGGGGTTGTTTAAAGGGGGAAAATTTTGTATTGGAAATAAGAAAAGAAAAAGGAATGTAATATGTCAATTACAATGTTATTCTTAATAAAAATCTATTTGAATTAAAAAAAAACTATACAGTTGTGCTCAAAAGTTTACATACCCCAGCAGAATTCGGCTTACTTGGCCTTTTTTCAGAGAATATGAATGACTAGATGGTGGCCCGATTCTAACGCATCGGGTATTCTAGAATATGCATGTCCACGTATATTACCCAGTCACGTAGTATATAGCAGAGCCATGTAGTATATTGCCCAGCCACGTAGTATATAGCAGAGCCATGTAGTATATTGCCCAGCCACGTAGTATATTGCCCAGCCACGTAGTATATTGCCCAGCCACGTAGTATATAGCAGAGCCATGTAGTATTTTGCCCAGCCATGTAGTATATTGCCCAGCACAGAGCCACATAGAGACGTAAAAAAAAATAAAATAAACATATACTCACCTTCCGAAGGCCCGTTGGAAGTGCTGCTATACTTACCATCCGCCACCTTTGCCGCTCCTCGCCATGCTCCCGCGACCGCTCCATTGCAAGCGGCAAGGTCCTTGTCGTGCAGGACCTGCCGTGACGCCGCGGGTCACATGACCGTGCAGCGGCGGGTCACATGACCGTGCAGCGGCGGGTCACATGACCGTGCAGCGGCGGGTCACATGACCGTGCAGCGGCGGGTCACATCACCGTGCAGCGGCGGGTCACATCACCGTGCAGCGGCGGGTCACATCACCGTGCAGCGGCGGGTCACATCACCGTGCAGCGGCGGGTCACATCACCGTGCAGCGGCGGGTCACATCACCGTGCAGCGGCGGGTCACATGACCGTGACGTCATGGCAGGTCCTTCTGCCACACCATCCATGCGACCGTAACGTGCCGGTTGCATAGCGAGGAGCGGGAAAGGCGGCGTAGGTGAGTATATAATCATTTTTTATTATTTTTAACATTCAATGTTTTTACTATTGGCGCTGCATAGGCTGCGTCAATAGTAAAAAACTTGGTCACACAGGGTTAATAGCAGCGGTAACAGACTGCATTAAACCGCGGCATAACGCGGTACGTTACCGCTGCTATTAACCCTGTGTGAGGGCAGACTGGAGGGGTGTATGCGCCGAGCAGTGAGTGCGGGGAGTAAGGAGCGGCCATTTTCTTCAGGACTGTGCGCGTCGCTGATTGGTCGTGGCAGCCATGACAGGCAGCTGCCGAGACCAATCAGGGAACGAATAACCGTTACAGAAAGACAGACAGACAGACGGAAGTACCCCTTAGACAATTATATAGTAGATAACACCAAACCTTTTTCTCCACTCATGGTTACTGGTTGGGTGAAGCCATTTAACCCCTTAAGCCCCAAGGGTGGTTTGCACGTTAATGACCGGGCCAATTTTTACAATTCTGACCACTGTCCCTTTATGAGGTTATAACTCTGGAACGCTTCAACGGATCCCAGTAATTCTGACATTGTTTTCTCGGGACATATTGTACTTCATGATAGTGGTAAAATTTCTTTGATATTCCCTGCGTTTATTTGTGAAAAAAACGGAAATTTGGCGAAAATTTTGAAAATTTAGCAATTTTCCAACTTTGAATTTTTATGCAATTAAATCACAGAGATATGTCACACAAAATACTTAATAAGTAACATTTCCCACATGTCTACTTTACATCAGCACAATTTTGGAACCAAAATTTTTTTTTGTTAGGGAGTTATAAGGGTTAAAAGTTGACCAGCAATTTCTCATTTTTACAACACCATCTTCTTTTAGCGACCACATCTCATTTGATGTCATTTTGAGGGGTCTATATGATAGAAAATACCCAAGTGTGACACCATTCTAAAAACTGCACCCCTCAAGGTGCTCAAAACCATATTCAAGAAGTTTATTAACCCTTCTGGTGCTTTACAGGAATTTTTGGAATGTTTAAATAAAAATGAACATTTAACTTTTTTTTTTTTTCACAAAAAATTTACTTCAGCTCCAATTTGTTTTATTTTACCAAGGGTAACAGGAGAAAATGGACCCCAAAAGTTGTTGTACAATTTGTCCGGAGTACGCTGATACCCCATATGTGGGGATAAACCACTGATTGGGCGCATGGAAGAGCTCGGAAGGGAAGGAGCGCCGTTTGACTTTTCAATGCAAAATTGACAGGAATTGAGATGGGACGCCATGTTGCGTTTGGAGAGCCACTGATGTGCCTAAACATTGAAACCCCCCACAAGTGACACCATTTTGGAAAGTAGACCCCCTAAGGAACTTATCTAGATGTGTTTTGAGCGCTTTGACCCACCAAGGGCTTCACAGAAGTTTATAATGCAGAGCCATAAAAATAAAACAAAAATTTTTTCCCACAAAAATTATTTTTTTAGCCCCCAGTTTTGTATTTTCCCGAGGGTAGCAGGAGAAATTGGACCCCAACAGTTGTTGTCCAATTTGTCCTGAGTGCGCTGATACCCCATATGTGGGGGGGGGAACCACCGTTTGGACGCATGGAAGGGCTCGGAAGGGAAGGAGCGCCATTTGGAATGCAGACTTAGATGGAATGGTCTGCAGGCGTCACATTGCGTTTGCAGAGCCCCTAATGTACCTAAACAGTAGAAACCCCCCACAAGTGACACCATGTTGGAAAGTAGACCCCCTAAGGAACTTATCTAGATGTGTGGTGAGCGCTTTGACCCACCAAGGGCTTCACAGAAGTTTATAATGCAGAGTCGTAAAAATAAAACAAAAATTTTTTCCCACAAAAATTATTTTTTTAGCCCCCAGTTTTGTATTTTCCCAAGGGTAACAGGAGAAATTGGACCCCAAAGGTTGTTGTCCTATTTGTCCTGAGTACGCTGATACCCCATATGTTGGGGTAAACCCCTGTTTGGGCACACAGGAGAGCTCGGAAGGGAAGGAGCACTGTTTTACTTTTTCAACGCAGAATTGGCTGGAATTGAGATCGGACGCCATGTCGCGTTTGGAGAGCCCCTGATGTGCCTAAACAGTGGAAACCCCCCAATTATAACTGAAACCCTAATCCAAACACACCCCTAACCCTAATCCCAACAGTAACCCTAACCACACCTCTAACCCTGACACACCCCTAACCCCAATCCCAACCCTATTCCCAACCGTAAATGTAATCTAAACCCTAATCGTAACTTTAGCCCCAACCCTAACCCTAACTTTAGCCCCAACCCTAACGGTAGCCTTAACCCTTGCCCCAACCCTAGCCCTAACCCTAGACCTAACCCTAGACCTAACCCTAACCCCAACCCCAACCCTAACCCTAGCCCCAACCCTAACCCTAGCCCCAATCCTAACCCTAGCCCCAACCCTAACCCTAGCCCCAACCCTAGCCCTAACCCTAGCCCTAACCCTAGCCCTAACCCTAACCCTAATGGGAAAATGGAAATAAATACATTTTTTTTTTTTTTTCCCTAACTAAGGGGGTGATGAAGGGGGGTTTGATTTACTTTTATAGCGGGTTTTTTAGCTGATTTTTATGATTGGCAGCCGTCACACACTGAAAGACGCTTTTTATTGCAAAAAATATTTTTTGCGTTACCACATTTTGAGAGCTATAAATTTTCCATATTTTGGTCCACAGAGTCATGTGAGGTCTTGTTTTTTGCGGGACGAGTTGACGTTTTTATTGGTAACATTTTTGGGCACGGCCCATTTTTTGATCGCTTTTTATTCCGATTTTTGTGAGGCAGAATGACCAAAAACCAGCTATTCATGAATTTCTTTTGGGGGAGGCGTTCCGCGTTTGGTAAAATTGATAAAGCAGTTTTATTCTTCGGGTCAGTACGATTACAGCGATACCTCATTTATATTATTTTTTTATGTTTTGGCGCTTTTATACGATAAAAACTATTTTATAGAAAAAATAATTATTTTTGCATCGCTTTATTCTGAGGACTATAACTTTTTTATTTTTTTGCTGATCATGATGTATGGCGGCTCGTTTTTTGCGGGACAAGATGATGCTTTCAGCGGTACCATGGTTATTTATATCTGTCTTTTTGATCGCGTGTTATTCCACTTTTTGTTCGGTGGAATGATAATAAAGCGTTGTTTTTTGCCTCAATTTTTTTTTTTTTTCTTACGGTGTTTACTGAAGGGGTTAACTAGTGGGCCAGTTTTATAGGTCGGGTCGTTACAGACGCGGCAATACTAAATGTGTACTTTTATTGTTTTTTTTATTTAGATAAAGAAATGTATTTATGGGAATAATATATATATTTTTTTCATTATTTTGGAATATTTTTTTAAATTTTTTTTTACACATTTGGAAATTTTTTTTTTAACTTTTTTACTTTGCCCCGGGGGGGACATCACAGATCAGTGATCTGACAGTGTGCACAGCACTCTGTCAGATCACCGATCTGATAGAAGTGCAGGCTGCTTCACAGTGCCTGCTCTGAGCAGGCTTCTGTGAAGCCACCTCCCTCCCTGCAGGACCCGGATCCGCGGCCATCTTGGATCCGGACCTGGAAGATGCAGGGAGGGAGGTAAGACCCTCGCAGCAACGCGATCACATCGCTTTGCTGCGGGAGTCTCAGGGAAGCCCGCAGGGAGCCCCCTCCCTGCGGGAAGCTTCCCTATACCGCCGGCACATCGCGATCATCTTTGATCGCGGTGTGCCGGGGGTTAATGTGCCGGGGGCGGTCCGTGACCGCTCCTGACACATAGTGCCGGATGTCAGCTGCGATAGGCAGCTGACACCCGGCCGCGCTCCCCCAGTGAGCGCGGCCGATCGCATATGACGTACTATCCCGTCACTGGGAATTAAGTCCCAGGACACCTCGACGGGATAGTACGTCATATGGGATAAAGGGGTTAATGTCAAACTACTGTGTTTCCGCTTTTTAAATCATGACAACCCAAGTGCCTTGTCTTGAGGTATTTCCACTGAAGTTGGATAAGCCTGTAATTTGATTTAAGACTTTGATTTTGAGTATCATTCCAAATCAAGACCCTCATGGGATACTAATTTTTATTTTACATTGATCATTTTTATGTTTTATTGTTCTCAACACATCCTATGTAATGAATAAAGATTTGGAATATTTCATTTAGTTATATCAAGGATGTGGGATTTTAGTGTTCCCTTTATTTTTCTGAACAGGGTATATACAGTGCCTTGCGAAAGTATTCGGCTCCCTGGAACTTTTCAACCTTTTCCCACATGTCATGCTTCAAAATGTAAATTTTTGGTGAAGAATCAACAACAACTGGAACACAATTGTGAAGTTGAATGAAATTGATCGGCGATTTTAAATTTTTGTGGAAATTCAAAAGCTGAAAAGTGGGGCGTGCAATATTATTCTGCCCCTTTACTTTCAGTGCAGCAAACTCACTCCAAAAGTTCATTGTGGATCTCTGAATGATCCAATGTTGTCCTAAATGCCTAGTGATGATAAATATAATTCACCTGTGTGTAATCAAGTCTCGGTATAAATGCACCTGCTCTGTGATAGTCTCAGGGTTCTGTTTGAAGCTCAGAGAGCATCATGAAGACCAAGGAACACAACAGGCAGGTCCATGATACTGTTGTGGAGAAGCTTAAAGCCACATTTGGATACAAAAGGATTTCCAAAACTTTAAACATTCCAAGGAGCACTGTGCAAGCGATCATATTGAAATGGAAGGAGTATCATACCACTGCAAATCTACCAAGACCTGGCCGTCCCTCTAAACTTTTATCTCAAACAAGGAGAAGACTGATCAGAGATGCAGCCAAGAGGCCCATGATCACTCTGGATGGACTGCAGAGATCTACAGCGGAGGTGGGACAGTCTGTCCATAGAACAACAATCAGTCGTACACTGCACAAATCTGGCCTGTATGGAAGAGTGGCAAGAAGAAAGCCATTTCTCAAAGATATCCATAAAAATGTCATTTAAAGTATGCAACACTAAACATGTGGAAGAAGGTGCTCTGGTCAGATGAAATCAAAATCAAACTTTTTGGCAACAATGCCAAACGATATGTTTGGTGTAAAGGCAACGCAGCTCATCACCCTGACCACACCATCCCCACTGTCAAACATGGTGGTGGCAGCATCATGGTTTGGACCTGCTTTTCTTCAGCAGGGACAGGGAAGATGGTTAAAATTGATGGGAAGATGGATGGAGCCAAATACAGGACCATTCTTGAAGAAAACCTGTTGGAGTCAGCAAAAGACCTGAGACTGGGACGCAGATTTGTCTTCCAACAAGACAATGATCCCAAACATAAAGCAAAATCTGCAATGGAATGGTTCACAAATAAACGTATCCAGGTGTTAGAATGACCAAGTCAAAGTCCAGACCTCAATCCAATTGGAAATCTGTGGAAAGGGCTGAAAACTGCTGTTCACAAACGATCTCCATCAAACCTCACTGAGCTCGAGCTGTTTGCCAAGGAAGAATGGGCAAGAATTTAAGTCTCTCGATGTACAAAACTGATAGAGACATACCCCAAGCGACTTGCAGCTGTAATCGCAACAAAGTATTAAGTTAAAGGGGCCGAATAATATTGCACGCCCCACTTTTCAGCTTTTGAATTCCCACAAAAAATGTAAAATAACCAATAAATTTCGTTCAACTTCACAATTGTGTTCCACTTGTTGATTCTTCACCAAAAAGTTACATTTGGTATATTTATGTTTGAAGCATGATATGTGGGAAAAGGTTGAAAAGTTCCAGGGAGCCGAAAACCTTCGCAAGGCACTGTAGCACTGTGTATTTACAATTGCTCATTTTGCCTTTCTACCCAGTAAATTCTTCTGTCTTCCATTAGGTCTATGGCATTGCGTGATTAAAAACAGATTAGCTGAATCCTTCTATGCTCTATGTACAAACAGGAGGTCGCTTTTCTTTGCACAAGTCATCAGTAACTGCAAAAGTCTATGGCGGGGAGTGGAGCGGAACAGCTTGGACAGGAGTTCAGAAGGGGGAATGATTTATGCAGGGACAAGAAACTTACTGTTTCTACATGGAGCAGAGAAAACAAAACAATTAGCTGGGTAGAAGGGAAAAATGAGCAATGTTAAGTACACAGTATATATTAATATATTATGAGGCTAGAAACTTTGATGGGAGTGCTTCTTTAAGAGGGGTTGGTGAACAATCATCACAGCTTAGGTATGGTATGTTTTTGTCTGTGAAAACACCTAAATCCAGGTCCTACGTAGACTATGAACATCCTGTGTAGCAGGCCCCATAAAAGAACATCTCGAATATTATCTTTGCTCTTTTTATAGATATCGGCAATATATTCATGCAGTAAGAGTTTTTACTTTGGAAACAAGTCGGTTCTAGCTCCCAAAGGAAGGAATGGCTGCCAGATCCAAAAATATCACTCATAGGCTGTGCCCTTTTTCAAACAAACATCTGAAATTCCACATTCCACTAATACCAGGGAAGGGCAGAGAGGAGTTTACCCAATAACTTATCATTTGATGGTTAGGAAACTTCCACTCCCTGAAATTTGTGGTAAAATTCAAAAAATGCTTCAGTAACGAGTAATACATCTGTTCACGGGGTCGTCTCCTAAAATACCATGAGGGTGCTAATCACATTTACACTGCCCGTGGCATTGTAAGCATTCCTGACACAGTTAGCCTACTGCTCTATTAAAAAAAAAAAAAAAAAGAGCCTGGGTGTGAGATGACGAAATGCAAATTCCAGCCTGGGGAACGCAGCCGACAAGAAAAACTTAGACAAGGCATTAATAACAGAATCACATCCCCATTTTACACGATTGACAAAATGCAGAAAGTGCCGGTCACGAGCAAGCGCCCGGCACAGGATAACTGTTCCCACTTATTTAATGGTGGCAACCACAGCCATTTGATGACCAGCACCTTGCAATCCTACCGGTGGTCTCAACAGGCCGACTGACGTTCTATGCACAGAATGATTGTTCTGTGAGCATTGGATATCATTTTATAGGCAGGCCATCATGACAATTTGCTAACCTTGCTTTAAAATGGACATCCCTGACGAATGAGTATTTTGCTTGTTCCTCGGGCAAGTGCCTGCCTGTATAGATGGATCGATAGAGGAAAATGAGCGTTCCTAAAATTAGTCACATGCAGAACAGAATCCATGTGTGCACAGTTTGCCTGGCTTCCTGGTGAAGTCTTACAATTACCGTATATACAGTTTTCACAAAAATTGTTCCAACATTTTGTGACAAATAGTCCAGACGTGATCTTACGACAAGCAGAGGTCTCTACCTGGTGTTCTGCCAAAGATGTTCTGCAGCTCCCCTCCTAGCTTCTCGCGAACATCTATAGCCTGAAGTAATTATTTCATTCAGTGCTCACCTCCTGAACTTGGGACAATGGTGACGTACAGCTTCCATAAACCTCTGACTTGTGCCTGTTTGTGTAACCTGCCGGGCAGGGGTGATGGGGAGAGTCAGACACCAAGCCCAACAATGTGTAATCAGGAAGGAAAGATTGCAAAAACCTAGTGTGGGAGTTCTATAATGTGGTGGAGTTCTGCTTTATGAGTAAAAGTTATACATCAAGTCTTCTTATCCAAGTTATAAACAAAGATGGATGCCACCAGCTATCCTTTAGATAACAGTATTTTCAGCAGCAGCACACACGTGCATTGTGACCGGATTTATCTACACACTTTGTTACTAAAAACCAAAGAAACCACTGAACATGGATTACAAAAGAACATGAGTCCTGGGACACATATGGATACTATAAAATGCCTTTACTGGAAAGTGAATGGCAAAATTTAGCACGGTGTGCTAGAGTGCCCGCATGATAATAAGATAAATTAACAATAAGAAAGGACAACTACGCTTGTGTAACAACTCTGCTGGCATCACAGCATGGCCTCACATCTCTCACACAATCTTACCCACTGCTCCAGGCCATGATGTGGTTTCTGTTTCATGCCAGCTCCATGTTCTGTGTCTCTGCTCTGTGCATGCTTCATGGCTATGTGCATAGGGGGCCAGCGCCTGAACTCTCTGGTTCTTATAGGAATCAGGTGCACCTGTCCAATCAGTTTCTGACCAATTACCAAGAGGCCTCCTGTATATAGTGCAGCTCCACCCTGTGGTCTGGGCCTGTGCAATGTGTTAGCTCAGTTAGTGTTTAGCTGCTGAGTTTGCCTGGCCTTGCTCTGAGTTTCTCGCTCTGAGTTTCTCCCTCTGAGCTTTTCTCTGTGCTATTGCCTTGATCTTGTAGTCCGCCCTCCAGGAGGCAGAATATCCTGGTCCCTGTGTCTTGTTCTATTGCCTTGTCTGTACTTTGTCTTTTCTCGGTCTCCTTGTCTGTGGCTTCCTTCCCTGCTTTCTTTCCTTGTGTTTTCGGTCTGCTTTCACTCCGCACTCTTGCAGCTCTGCACTCAGACCTTGCTTCACACTCTCTGGCTTTGCTCTGTGGCTCCGCTCTTTGCGGTACTATCTGGCTCCGCCTCCTGTGTTTCTGCACTTGGCTCCGCCTCCAGCGGCTCCGCCTCTTGGCTCCGCCTCTTGTGGCTCCGCCCTTGGCTCTGCCTTCTCTTCTTAGTTCCACCTTCTACTTGTTACTTGGTCCTCCTGTCTGAACAGGTTCCTACCCGTTTCTCATACCTGCCTGCAGACCGGTCCCTACCGGTTCTTCCTATGTTCCAGCCGTACCCGCCTGCCTACCAGAGAGCCAGCCGTGTCCGCCTGCCCGCCAGTGTCTCTGTTGTACCCGTCTGCCTGCCTGTGTCCCAGCCGTGCCCGCCTGTCAGCCAGAGTGCCAGCCGTGCCCGCTCCGTTCCTTAGTGGGATCAGCAGCCACAGCCAGACATCACCCTGGAGTGGCACCTGGTAGCTTCCTATTGCACAAGTCTGACCTCACCATCAGAGGCTCCAGCGAACACCTAGGAAGCTACTTAGTTATGCCCCTTCCAGGGAAGTTTGGTCTGTGGTCCAGTGGGGCCACACCCCCGTATGCCCGCGCCAACCAGTCTGGGCGCGTGCGTGACAGTTTGCACAGGCCATGGTCCCCGCTGAGTCCCATGTGCCTTCGCTCTCGGAGCAAGATGAACTCTCTTCTTGCCAGTATTGGCCTCCGAGGAAAATGTTTACCCAGTCTGAAAGCCAGTCCTTCACTGCTCCATCCCCAATTGTCATCTCTAATGAGCTGTTTGATCGACTTCAAGCCTGCGCTCCTAATGACGAATCCAAGCCAGCAGATCCTCCATGCTACTATGGGGACCCAAAGCAATGTCGTGTGTTCCTGGAGCGGTGCTTGCGTTATTTCAAGTGGCATGCTCCCCAATTCCCCACTGACTGGTTGAAAGTAGGTTTCTTAATGGCCTACCTTAGAGGAGATGCTTTGATGTGGTGCGACCCCCTTTGGGAAGCAGGGGACCCCATCATCTCGAATCTGCCGGCCTTCCTGGTGGCCTTCTGTAAAGCCTTCGATGAGCCAAGTACTGCATCTCCTGAAAAGTCTTCCCCTTCAAGCTCACAGAGATGGTCCAGACGAAAGAAACCTGTAGGTAAACCGTCACTTCCGTCCATGACCGTCCAAGACTCATCTGTTCCACAACCCGCCAAAACGGCCACCCGAGCAAGATCCAAGAGGTCTAATAAAAGGGGTCTGGCAAATCTGCAGCCTGAATCTGGTGCTGAGATTGAAATACGGTATCCCTGTGGTTGTAAAGAACATTCAGATGGTCTTTGCCCTGTGAAGCCTGTACTCCAAAACCCTGGGCTAGTAGGAGAGGCTGCCCCTGGCGAGAGTACTTCCTCTCCGTCAAAGTTAATGACTGTTTCTCTGCCTTCTGGGAGCTTTGGTGTGTTTAAGCTGCCTATCATTCGGAGTCAGTGTATGGATTCCGTTCTACAGCTCCAGAACCCGGTGTGGGCGTTGCCTGATAATGGCCAAGCCCTGCTAAAGAGCAGTCTAGTCCTGCAAGGACAACTACAGCTCCAAGTTGGAGCCTTATGCACGAAGAAGTTTGTTTTCCGTATGCTGTCTGTTATGCCCATGGGTCATTCTGAGCCAAGGACTCTACCACCCGCTCTGGTCAAGAGTTCCAATAAAGTGCTTCGTTTGAACTTACCCAGTCTTGAGAAGTGTCTGGTTCCCATGCGTCAAAGACACTCAGCAGTGTCATCTTCTTCAGCTGGTCTGCTAGTCGTCGAGTCAAGGTGTGCTGACGTCACCGAAGATGGGGAAACAGTGACGATGTCTCCACACATCTCCAATGACTATACCAGTAAACAGTTAGTCGTCGAGTCAAGGTGTGCCGACGTCACTGAAGATGGGGAAACTGTGACGATGTCTCCACACATCTCCAGCGACTATTCCTGTAATCTGTTCCTAGGAACATTCCCGCCGTTTGGACGATTTCTTCTGGATAACGGGCAGAAGATGGTTCCTATGTGGATACCTTCAGCGTCCTTGTGGCCGGCTGGTGAAGATTTCAAAACAGAAGTTTGTTCACCTCAATTTTTCTCTGACCCGGTGGAGCTGTTGTTCTCCTCTCTCATCTCTAATGACTTTTCTTGTGTTCCGTATCTAAGAACATCTCTGCTACCTGTCGGGCAAAAGTTGAATCCTATGAGAAGGCTTCCAGTTTCCATGTGTCCGGTTTTGAACAGCTGACATGTGCCCGCAATAGCGACGGGTGGAATCGCGATCCACCCGCCGCTATTAACTAGTTAAATGCCGCTGTCAAACGCTGACAGCGGCATTTAACCAGCCATTGGGCCGGAAATGAGCGCATCGCCGACCCCCATCACATGATCAGGGGTCAGCGATGCGCCTGCATAGTAACCATAGAGGTCCTTGAGACCTCTATGGTTGCTGATGCTGGATTGCTGTGAGCGCCACCCTGTGGTCGGCGCTCATAGCAATGCAGGAATTCAGCTACATAGGAGTGATCTGATGATCGCTGCTATGTAGCTGAGCCGATCGAGTTGTGCCAGCTTCTAGCCTCCCATGGAGGCTATAGAAGCATGGCAAAAGTAAAAGATATAGATATATATATATATATATATATATATATATATATATATAAAGTTTAAATCACCCCCCCTTTCACTCCATTCAAAATAAAATAAAATAAAAATCAAACATACACATATTTGGTGTCGCCTCGTTCAGAATCGCCCGATCTATCAATAAAAAGAAAGGATTAACTTGATCGCTAAATGGCGTAGCGAGAAAAAAATTTGGAACGCCAGAATTACATTTTTTTGGTCACCGCAAAATTGCATTAACATGCAATAACGGGCGATCAAAAGAACGTATCATACACAAAAGTGGTATCAATAAAAATGTCAGCTTGGAAAGCAAAAAATAAGCCCTCACTCAACCCAAGATCACGAAAAATGGAGACACTATGGGTATCGGAAAATGGCGCAATTTTTTTTGTTTTAGCAAAGTTTTCACCACTTAGATAAAGAGAACCTAGACATGATTGGTGTCTATGAACTCGTAATGACCTGGAGAATCATAATGACAGGTCAGTTTTAGCATTTATTGAACCTAGTAAAAAAGCCAAACAAAAAACAAGTGTGGGATTGCACTTTTTTGCAATTTCTCCGCACTTGGAATTTTTTTCCCGTTTTCTAGTACACGACATGGTAAAACCAATGATGTTGTTCAAAAGTACAACTCGTTTCCCTCAAAAATAAGCCCTCACATGGCCATATTGATGGAAAAAAAAAAAAAAGTTATGGCTCTGGGAAGGAGGGGAGCGAAAATCGAACATGGAAAAACGGAAAATCCCAAGGTCAAGAAGGGGTTAAACATTGTTTTCTTCATGTCCTTGGGGAAGGATCAATACCGCAAGGGGTTACTGTTGGCTATGGGGTTAACCGGGTCGAATCAAATCTATTGGAATTCCCTATACACATCTGTGACACCCAGTAACTCATATGGGCCTTTTTTTTTCTCCCCTTCCCTATACTACATTTGCGGTCTTGATTCAGTACTCATTTGGACCTGGAGGAAGACACATGTGGTGTCGAAACATGTCGTCCATAAGGGATTGAATGTATGCAATATTGTTACTGAAGAAATCTGGAAGTTAACCGGGTACAGAAAAAAAACAAACAAGGAACATGAAGAAGAAATAAGTTAATGATGTAAAACTCTGCTTATTGATGAGCTGATGGAGACAGCAGCACCCTGGACACAAGCAGACTTTACATCCAGCCTATATTACAGACAATCCCACAAGAGAAAAATATGGATCCTGGATCATGTAGCAAAATTTATATCAGGGGATCTAAATATGAAAAAAAAAAAAAAGAAGTTTGCAGACAAACTTATTGCATTTAGTGAATAATGTCGCACTACTAAAGTTATAGGGAAAAAATAGAAACATTTCCATGCAAAAGCAGTCCATAACCTTTAAACAGGAATAACAAGGTTATTGTACATAATACACAGTAAAAACTGTACAATTTTATAGCCTAGGCAAATACCATACAAACACATGCACTAGAAGTCCTGGCCAAGTTTATGGCGGTGGCAGAGCCACTTTGCATTTAGCATAAGGCACATAGCAAATTGTTGTTTGCCTTACAGGTATTACCTGCAATATACTTTCTGTGCAGATCACAATAGTTCCAGTGTTCACTTGGAGAACAAGCGTCCAAAAACAATTGTCTCTGTACAGAAATAACTGGACAGTTGACATTTCTTGGAATCAATGTGGATTTACATTCCACACTACTTTACAATTACGGTAGATGCAGTGTACGAGAAATTTTGTAAGACGAAACCTACATTTTGACAAACAACCAAAATAAGCTACAGAAGACTCAATTCAACAGGAAACTATGGTAAAAGGTATTACAAGTATGGACCACAAAGCACCGACTGTCCGTGGGTCTCCTGCCTCGAACCCAACAGCCTGTTATACGTGAAGGTGTCAGCTTCGGGTCAGGAGACCTGCAGCCGATCCGTGCTCGGTGGCCCCTACTAACACCGTATAACATGGATATGGGAAGTCCTCATCACATTCCTTCTGGATAGGCAATAAATACTAAATGGTATTGGCCACCTGCTGGGACTCCCACTGATCACCAGGACAATTCAGGCTCTCTTCTGCGTTCATACACCTTTCATAGCTTGAGAAGAAAAAAAGGACTAAACATCCATTGTCCTGATCGGAAGACGTCCCAGCAATTTGCCCTCCATTGTTAAAGCGTTTGACACCTACGAGTAGTCAGTTTATAAATGCTTTAGGTTGGAAGTCCCCTTTAACTGTGCCTCTCCATGCTTCAGTAAGGCTACGTTCACATTTGCGTTGTGCGATGTTGCGTCGGAGACGCAACGCACAACGCAAACAAAAACGCAACAAAACGCATGCTAAAACGCAGCGTTTTGCGACGCATGCGTCCTTTTTTGCTGAAATTTGGACGCAAAAAGAATGCAACTTGCTGCGTTTTCTGCGCCCAACGCTTGCGGCAAAAAAACCCATGCATCGCAAAACGCAGCACAACGCATGTCCATGCGCCCCCCATGTTAAATATAGAGGCGCATGACGCATGCGTCGCCGCTGCTGCACCCGACGCAACCACGCAAAACGCTAATGTGAACGTAGCCTAACGCACACAATTCAATTTCCTTGTGTTTATGCAAGTAATTACTACCATTCTCCAAAAAATAGATTTTGCAAGGAACGTAATATGATCACTCCGTGTGAATGAACCCAAAGCTGCCCGACATCCAAACCTCTGCCATCCTGCATGGAAAATAATTCATAGAGATCTAAAATTCCTTCAAGCAAAAATACTTCCGATAAATCATCAACATAAAAATTTGGGAACTGAGAAGACAATATAAATATACTATATTTGTCTGGTTCGAAGCACAGAACATAAAACCTTCAAGTATCTTATAAATAGCGTAATGTTCAACCAAGCAACAAGAAAATTACAGGTTACACACGGCACACAGTGTTCACAGGGCAGCTGCCGGCTAGCAGCACTCAGAAACCCCATGCAATGGTTGCACTAAGGATACCTGCAGCCGAATGGAGCAGACAAGGGTTAAGCGACAGCTCCAGAACAACTATTTCCTTAACCCTTTCACCTTCATGATCCAAATTTTACAATTCTGACCAGTGTCACTTTATGTGCTAATAACTCTAGAACGCTTCAATGGATCCTGGTGATTCTGACATGGTTTTCTCATGACATATTGTACTTCATGATAGGGGTAAAAATTCAATATGACTTGAGTTTCTGGAAAAAAAAAAAAAAATCAGAAACTGCGAAAAGTTGGAAAATTTTGCAATTTTCAAACTTTTAATTTATAGGACCTTAAATCAGAGAGTCAAGTCACAAAACATAGTTAATAAATAACTTTTGCACGTGTCTACATCAGCACAATTTTTGAAAACAATTTTTTGTTAGGAAGTTATAAGGGTTAAATGTTGACCAGCAATTTCTCATTTTTCCAACAAAATCTTTTTTTTTTTTTTTTAAAGGCCCACATCACATGTGAAGTGACTTTGAGGAGTTTATATGATAGAAAATACCCCAAACTGACACTATTCTAAAAACTTATTAACCCTGCAGGTGCTTCACATGAACTGAAGCAATGTGGAAAGAAAAAATTTAACGTAACTTTTTTTTAAAAAAATTGACTTTAGACCCAAATTATTTTATTTTCACTATTGCAACAGGAGAAAATGGACCTCAACATTTGTTGTGCCATTTCTTCTGAGCAAACCAATACCCCATATGTGGGGCAAAAGTACTGTTTGGGCGCAAGGTAGGGCTTGGAAGGGAAGGAGCCCCGCCTTCAGAAGATTAATGATGAGAGGGGAATAAGCTGCACGCATGCGCAAGTTAAGTAAGTTTGCGATGACACCAGCGCTTGTAAGTTATATTATCACACCCACAGGGGCGTGATAACATGATAAGTGGGCTCACTAGTCTGGGGACACTAACACTCCCTCGACTTGTGAAAGTCCTCATTAAAATATCATAAACGGACTTTAGAAATAAAGATCAGTTTATGTACGAAATGTAATAGGACTTTTAGGCAGGGAGTTTATGTATACAAACAACGGCTGGTGGTTCTGGGGGCAGAGGGGACCTGACAGGTCCCCTTTAAAATCTATGAGCCGGGCACAGATCTCCCAGAGAAATTGCCTCCAGAGCTTATTGTAAATGAAAAAGACACATGATGCAAGTCTTTCATCCTCATCTCACTACACAACTGTGTGCGATTATCGTTGACACCACAGCAGAGCTGAGATTTGGCTCATTACTAACACCTCTGCAGTTCTGTTCTCGCAATTCTGTCAGGTCAGTTGTACTCCCTTCCACCCACACCGGCTGCCTGTGAGATGGAAGATGAAAAAATGTTAGTTGCAAACAGGCACAGCTCTGCAGCAGTGCTGCCACCACTGTGAGAAGATAGCTACAACTGCAGATGTGTTTGTAATGAGACAAAGCTCAGCTCTGCCTTACTGGGCTAGTTATAACCACACACACTACTCTGCTGCGAGCTAGATTAGGAGGTCAGTCACTACAAGTCTCACACTGATAACACCCCCTTTGATTTACAATAAGCTCTGAATGCAGATTCTCAGTGAGATCTATGCCCGGCCCATAGATCTTAATAGCTCATTTACATATTAAGAACAATGTAGATTTATCTGAAATAAAATATCAGATCGCAGATATCAATCATTTTATTCAGATTCTCATGACCTGCATGTCCATATAGACGGCTTAGGAGGGTTGATCCTACTGACAGATTCCCTTTAATTACATGTAAGATTTCTTTATACAATGTGGGTGATCTACGTTGTATTATATAGGTTTACGGCAACTGGAAAGATTATAGTTCCTGCTTTACACCCTGGATACACTGCTGATTACTTAACACAATAACCACATTGCTTTCCCTTCTCAACTAGGGCCAGTATGTGAGCCATTATTAGTGTCTGTGGACACTAATAAAGATTAGAAATATCTCTGCACTAATTTGCACAGGTTAATAGTTAACTCACGAATGTGCCCGAAATCTCACAGAACAGGGTAACCCACGTAGCACAAGTTCTTTTCTTGGTGAAACGCTCCTCCATTGTGCGCAAATAAGAGTACAGCTGCTTGTACACCTCCAAAAAGTTGTAGGGGGAAGGGTAGGGGTAAACTCAGCAATTGCCCAGGGCCAAATCCCCAAAGGAACCCTCTGCTCCAGCAGTGCACTTGAGATGCTGATCTGTGGAAGCGAGTGGGCAGACAGATGAAAAGCAATGACGGCAGTAGAGAGTGGAGTACAAGGGGTGACAGGTGGCAGGAGTGCCATGACACTATAGGGTTACTGGCCCTAGCCTCCCTTCATGCACCAGGCACAGTGCCATACTGCTGCAGTACAATGTTCTGATAGGTGCCAGTCAGTGGCATGGGCTCTCAGCCCCACTCAGTCTAAGGCTGCCGTTACACTAGCAGTATTTGGTCAGTATTTTACATCAGTATTTGTAAGCCAAAACCAGGAGTGGGTGATAAATGCAGAAGTGGTGCATATGTTTCTATTATACTTTTCTGTTAAATTGTTCCACTCCTGGTTTTGGCTTACAAATACTGATGTAAAATACTGACCAAATACTGATAGTGTGATGGCAGCCTTATACATTTTAGTTTTGGACTTTTTCAGGCGGTTTCTGGTGCAGATCAGCTCCAAATCAGCATGAAAAAAAAAAACACGTTGTGCCAACATACCCTAATGTACAGCCTGCTTTGTGTTCAGTATACACAGCAAAACTACAGATGTCCATCCCTGTCACCAATGACATGCCACCCCCACACCCATATGCTCCTGTTCCCCTTACAATCTTCTTCTAGCATCTTTGCATTTCTCCAGCTGTAGCCTTGGGTCACCCTTCCTTGTGTTCACACCTCATCTATTATTTAAAGGGGTTCTCCAGGATTAACTTTTAATTGCCCACGGGCTTGCAAAGTAAGGAAACAAAGTAAGGAACAGAGCTATACTCCCCATGCCCTCATCTAGCTTTGCCTCTCCACCACTGCCCCAGTCTGTGTTGGCAAGCTGCCGTGGTGACCTTGTAATTCATGGTGCCTCTTGGCAGTGACCCTTAACTCTGGCTAATTCTGGATTACTGGATATCTGAATACTGGATATCCCGCTCTATGATATCCATTAACCCTAAAAAGGCATATTGCCCCCTTCAAGCTTCAGATTAGACATGAGATATTTGTTGACAGATTCTGACAATTTGTCAGCGTTCCAAACTCCATATGGTTTCATGAGTGACAAACGCGTGTAGCACCACCTAATGCTTCTAAAAAAAAAAAAAAAGAACCTCTCCAACTACCGTATATATAAAAAAAAAAATATTTCAAGCAGAAGTTGCCAGGCACACCCAACAACTTTACAAAACAGTACTGCATCATAGTCTTACAATTACACAGTGGGTGGGAAGTTCATGAACTCATAAGAAGATAGAAAATTAGCCTATACTACTGAGAAAATTCTAATTTCACTAAAGAAAAAGGACAAGAAAAATGTAAAAGAAAATTCAGTTGGAACAAGTAAGGCCGGTGTCACACTAGGCATACGAAAATAGTCTATTTTTTACGGCCGTAATACGCAGAAATGTTCCCAAAATAGTGATCCGTATGTCATCCGTAGGCAGCGTGTGGCAGCGTATTTTGCGCATGTCATCCTCCGTATGTAATCCGTATGGCAAACGGACATACAATGGATCCATGGGCTCAAATATTCGTTAAAACATATATAGATATATCCCATACCTACCTACGCCTTGCACAGGCGTGTACTACGGAGGACACAGCATGAACTTCAACCCAATATTGCGGCCATCATGCAGCCAGCGGGTAAGGAAAGGGTGAATCAAACACCCGAAAACCCCGCCCCTATGACCACAAACCTGTCCCGCCAAATTCAAGTGACAGGTTCCCTTTAATATCTGCCCTCAGTCACTGGCTTTACCACTGACGGAGAAAATTGCACGGGAGCCCACGCCGGTTTTTTTCCCGCGATTTAACCCTTTATTTTAACAGCTAGAGTCCCCAAATTTTGCACATACACACTACTAACATTAGTAGTGAGGAACATGCAAAAAAAAAAGGATATGAGAAGGTTTACTGTATGTAAACCATGTCTCATATCCTGTCGGGTTTGTGAAGGAGATAGCAAAAGCCGGCAATTGAATGAATTGCGCTGTATGAAATATAAATACACAATAATTATATATATATACATATACACACACACACACCCCTATACTATGTGTACACATTTATTTTATCTATTCTATTGTAAGCTGTCAGTGTGATTTTACTGTACATCGCACTGAATTGCCGACTTTTCTATAGAACACCGCTGCGTATTTCTCGCAAGTCACACTGTTGGTCCGTGTGTAATCCGTATTTTTCTGGCCCCCATAGACTTTCATTGGCGTATTTTTTGCGCAATACGCTGACAAACGCAGCATGCTGCAATTTTCTACGGCCGTAGAAGACCGTATAATACGGATCAGTAAAATACGGCAGATAGGAGCTGGGCCATAGAGAATCATTGTACCGTGTGCAATCCGTATTTTCTGCGCCTCTCATAGTCCGTAAAACTCGCTAGTGTGACGCCGGCCTAACAAATGACAGGCCCAAGGGCGGACATATCGCTGATGCAGCTGGACCGGGACACGGAGGTAGAGGGAGGCCCATTGGCACCAGCGGCCATGTCAGTTGGATGCACTTTCAGCTGAAATGTTCTGCGGCGGCGGGAACTCTCCAACTCCCTGAGCTTCAATAGGTGCTGCCAGCCAATCAGAAGTCGGCAGCTGACATTGGCGTGCCCGCAACTGGAGGCGCATGGCAGTGACAGCATACACCGTGGCGGGGACACTGAAGTCAGTTGTTGGCTGTAGAATAGGATGCCGCTTGGTGTGGGGGGAGGTGAATAGTATAATTTGTTTTTAATGCATTACAAAACAAGTCACATTATAGCTGGATGGTGACCCATTATACCCGGATGGGGCACATTATAGCAGGAATGGGACCAGGACGGGGAGGATCACGATGGGAGACATTATACTAGGAAAGGGAACAAGGATGGGGGTCATTATAACAGAAAGGGGGCAATATACCAAGCATGAGGTCAAGTTGGGAGACCTTATCCCAGGAAGGAGCCCAGTATGAGGCACATTATTACTGGAAAGAGACTCCCTTATTATGTGTTATCCCCTCTAGTTATGTATGGGATGGTCCCTTATTATGTAGCGTCGTCTATGTACAATACTATCCCATTATTACACAGTATTATGTCTTGTTGTGTATAGCACTGTCCCTTATATGGTGCATTCTTGATATTTTTGTCATTCACAGTGCCCTCTCTTTATTACATTGAGTCCTCTCAGACTAATGATGGAGTTGCATATGACCAGTCCATCAACCGCCTCCATAAGAAGTTTACCGTACTCCAACAGTCATTTCAATCTATAACGCTGGGAGCGTCACTCTGTCCGAAGCCTTTATAGACTGCGCAAGCGCCGGCGCAGTCTGGACCACACAGAGTGACGCTCCCAGGAGATTGCGGTATGCGTAAGCACTGAACGCACACCGCGATCTTCAACAGAGAAGCAGGGATGCGCCAGGAGGGTGAGTATAAGCTATATTCACCTGTTCCGTTCCAGCGCTGCGTGCCGCTCCGTGTTCCGGGTCCTCTGCCTGTGACGTTCAGTTCAGAGGGCGCGATGACGCGCTTAATGCGCGCCGCCCTCTGACTGAACAGTCACAGCCAGAGGACCCGGAACACGGAGCGGCACGCAGCGCTGGAACGGGACAGGTGACTATAGCAAGTGTCGGGGGCCTGAGCTAGCGGCGACTCCGGCACCTGACCCCCACAGCGCGCCGGTGTCCCCGCCTGCTCAGGCCCCCCAGCACTCGGCGCCCAGCGACGTTAGGTGAGTATGTTGTTATTTTTTTTTATATATCGCAGCAGCATACGGGGCATATACTATGGAGCATCTTATGGGGGCCATCAACCATAATGGAGCAGCATACGGGGCATATACTATGGAGCATCTTATGGGGGCCATCAACCATAATGGAGCAGCATATGGAGCATCTTATGGGGGCCATCAACCATAATGGAGCAGTATACGGGGCATATACTATGGAGCATCTTATGGGGGCCATCAACCATAATGGAGCAGCATACGGGGCATATACTATGGAGCATCTTATGGGGGCCATCAACCATAATGGAGCAGCATACGGGGCATGTACTATGGAGCATCTTATGGGGGCCATCAACCATAATGGTGCAGCATACGGGGCATATACTATGGAGCATCTTATGGGGGCCATCAACCATAATGGAGCAGCATACGGGGCATATACTATGGAGCATCTTATGGGGGCCATCAACCATAATGGAGCAGCATATGAGGCATGTACTATGGAGCATCTTATGGGGGCCATCAACCATAATGGTGCAGCATATGAGGCATATACTATGGAGCATCTTATGGGGGCCATCAACCATAATGGTGCAGAATACGGGGCATATACTATGGAGCATCTTATGGGGGCCATCAACCATAATGGAGCAGCATATGAGGCATATACTATAGAGCATCTTATGGGGGCCATCAACCTTTATGGAGCAGCGTATCGGGCATATGGATGGGAGCAGCAAATTACAGAACGGTGGTGCAGGATGGGAGCAGCACATGACAGGATGGGGGCGCAGGATGGGAGCAGCAAATGACAGGATGGGGGCGCAAGATGGTAGCAGCACATAACAAGATTAGGGCGCAGGATGGAAGCAACACATACCAGGATGGAGACCATATACCAATATAAATGCTCACCACCCGGGCATAGAACGGGTTCAATAGCTAGTTTATATCTAACAAGAGAAGACAGAGTGCAATATAGAAAGGGCACTATAAACAACAAAAAGAACTCCAGTGCTGCACATAAAGAGCCAAAGCAATGTACATAATGTATACATAATAAGACGAGTGCATAATAGTCTAAAATACTGAACGTGGCCTAAGGCACGTAGTCTGAATCTGTACAATCCTCACTACAGCTTCCAACATGGCTGCACAGAATCGAGGAGCGTCTCGAGGGCACGGCATCAGTGCACACAGAGGGTCAGTTTCACCTCCATCATCAGCTCATTATGTAGAGAAATGAAGTTTTCCTCCAGTGTCAGTAGAACAGATGCACTGGTGTAGGCAGCACCCGGACACCGCTCCTCTACATAACAAATACGGTACCTCTCCTGCACCTCATTTGTTTGAATAACTGCTGGAATGGTATTCAAGTAGCTCATTTTGAGCATGAAAAATACCAGACCCCACATCTTAGGGTATGTGTCCACGTTCAGGATTGCATCAGGATTTGGTCAGGATTTTCCATCAGTTTTTGTAAGCCAAAACCAGGAGTGGGTGATAAATACAGAAGTTGTGCATATGTTTCTATTATACTTTTCCACTAATTGTTCCACTCCTGGTTTTGGCTTACAAATACTGATGAAAAATCCTGACCAAATCCTGATGCAATCCTGAACGTGGACACATACCCTAAGCGACACAATCACAGTTTTGCTTCATACTTTGCTATAACAGTCGATCTCTAAGAACCACATTAAAGCAGAACAAGTCAGCCAATGTGGAAAGCGGAAAATTGACGTTTTAATTCATGTTCCCATTGGGCACAGTATATGGTACGGATTTTTGGACAGACTAGCTACAGGTTACAGAGATTTTACGAAATGTCATCCACACACTTGTCAAAAAATCCAGTGCAAATTGACCGCCAATGTGGATTTAAAATCCACACCATGTAATTTATGCTGTGGATTTCATCATTTGCAATTCATTTGCCGGCGTTAGGTTGGATAACTCAGAGACTCAACCATGGGAACATGTCCTTAACCCCTTCATGACCTTGGGATTTTTCGTTTTTCCGTGTTCGTTTTTCACTCCCCTCCTTCCCAGAGCCATAACTTTTTTATTTTTCCGTCGATTTGGCCATGTGAGGGCTTATTTTTTGCGGGACGAGTTGTACTTTTGAACGACATCATTGGTTTTAGCATGTCGTGTACTAGAAAACTGTAAAAAAAATTCCAAGCGCGGTGAAATTGCAAAAAAAGTGCAATCCCACACTTGTTTTTGTTTGGCTTTTTTGCTAGGTTCACTGAATGTTAAAACTGACCTGACATTATGATTCTCCAGGTCATTACGAGTTCATAGACACCTAACATGTCTCGGTTATTTTTTACCTAAGTGGTGAAAAAAAATTCCAAACTTTACTTAACAAAAAAAAAAAATTGCGCCATTTTCCGATACTCGCAGCGTCTCCATTTTTCATGATCTGGGGTCGGTTGAGGGCTTATTTTTTGCGTGCAGAGATGACGTTTTTAATGATAGCATTTTGGTGCAGATACGTTCTTTTGATCGCCCGTTATTGCATTTTAATGCAATGTCGCGGCGACCAAAAAAATGTAATTCTGGCGTTTCGAATTTTTTTCTCGCTACTCCGTTTAGCGATCAGGTTAATGCTTTTTTTAATTGATAGATCGTGCGATTCTGAACGCGGTGATACCAAATGTGTGTAGATTTGATTTTTTTTTTATTAATTTATTTTGATTGGGGCGAAAGGGGGGTGATTTAACCCCTTCCTGACCTGTGACACAGCGTATGCGTCATGAAAGTCGGTGCCAATCCGACCTGTGACGCATATGCTGTGTCACAGAAAGATTGCGTCCCTGCAGGCCGGGTGAAAGGGTTAACTCCAATTTCACCCGGCCTGCAGGGACAGGGGGAGTGGTAGTTTAGCCCAGGGGGGGTGGCTTCACCCCCCCGTGGCTACGATCGCTCTGATTGGCTGTTGAAAGTGAAACTGCCAATCAGAGCGATTTGTAATATTTCACCTAAAAAACTGGTGAAATATTACAATCCAGCCATGGCCGATGCTGCAATATCATCGGCCATGGCTGGAAACACTTATGTGCACCCACCCCACTGATCGCCCCCCCAGCCCCCCGATCTGTGGTCCGCTCCCCTCCATCCAGTGCTCCGCTCCCCCGTCCTCCTGTCCGCTCCCCCCGTGCTCCAATCACACCCCCCGTGCTCCAATCAACCCCCCCCGCACAACGATCCACCCCCCCGCACTGCGATCCACCCCCCGTGCTCCGATCCACCCCCCCGTACTCCAATCCCCCACCCCGTGTTCCGATCCACCCCCACATGCTCCGATCCACCCCCCCGTGCTCCGATGCTCCCCCCGTGCCCTGATCTCCCCCCCCTTATACTTACCTCCCGGGATCCGTCCGTCTTCTTTCCTGGGCGCCGCCATCTTCCAAAATGGCGGGCGCATGTGCAGTGCGCCCGCCGAATCTGCCGGCCGGCAGATTCGTTCCAAAGTGAGTTTTGATCACTGAGATATAACCTCTCTGTGATCAAAATAAAAGAAAATAGGAAATGCCCCCCCCCCTTTGTCACCCCCATAGGTAGGGACAATAAAAAATATATATATATTTTTTTTTCCACTAAGGTTGGGGTAAGAACTAGGGGTAGGGCTAGGGCTAGGGTTAGGGCTAGGGTTAGGGCTAGGGCTAGGGTTAGGGCTAGGGTTAGGGCTAGGGCTAGGGCTAGGGCTAGGGTTAGGGTTAGGGCTAGGGCTAGGGCTAGGGTTAGGGCTAGGGTTTGGGCTAGGGTTTCGGTATATGCACACGTATTCTGTTCCTCTGCGGATTTTTCCGCTGCGGATTTGATAAATCCGCAGTGCTAAACCGCTGCGGATTTACCGCGGTTTTTCTGCGCATTTCACTGCGGTTTTACAACTGCGAATTTCTATTGGAGCAGTTGTAAAACCGCTGCGGAATCCGCAGAAAGAAGTGACATGCTGCGGAATGTAAACCGCTGCGTTTCCGTGCAGTTTTTCCGCAGCATGTGTACAGCGATTTTTGTTTCCCATAGGTTTACATTGAACTGTAAACTCATGGGAAACTGCTGCGGATCTGCAGCGTTTTCCGCAGCGTGTGCACATACCTTTAGAATTAGGCTATGTGCACACGGTGCGGATTTGGCTGCGGATCCGCAGCGGATTGGCCGCTGCGGATTCGCAGCAGTGTTCCATCAGGTTTACAGTTCCATGTAAACATATGGAAAACCAAATCCGCTGTGCCCATGGTGCGGAAAATACCACGCGGAAATGCTGCGTTGTATTTTCCGCAGCATGTCAATTTTTTGTGCGGATTCCGCAGCGTTTTACACCTGTTCCTCAATAGGAATCCACAGGTGAAATCCGCACAAAAAACACTGGAAATCCACGGTAAATCTGCAGGTAAAACGCAGCGCCCTTTACCCGCGGATTTTTCAAAAATGATGCTGAAAAATCTCACACGAATCCGCAACGTGGGCACATAGCCTTAGGGTTAGGGTTGGAATTAGGGTTGTGGTTAGGGGTGGGATTAGGGTTATGGCTACAGTTGGGATTAGGGTTAGGGGTGTGGGGGGGTTAGTGTTGGAGGTAGAATTGAGGGGTTTCCACTGTTTAGGCACATCAGGGGTCTCCAAACGCAACATGGCGCCACCATTGATTCCAGCCAATCTTGTATTCATAAAGTCAAATGGTGCTCCCTCACTTCTGAGCCCCGACGTGCGCCCAAACAGTGGTTTACCCCCACATATTGGCTACCAGCATACTCAGGATAAACTGCGCAACAATTACTGGGGTCCAATTTCTCCTGTTACCCTTGTGAAAATAAAAAAATGCTTGCTAAAACATCATTTTTGAGGAAAGAAAAATGATTTTTTATTTTCACGGCTCTGTGTTATAAACTTCTGTAAAGCACTTGGGGGTTGAAAGTGCTCACCACATATCTAGATAAGTTCCTTTGGGGGTCTAGTTTCCAAAATGGGGTCACTTGTGCGGGGTTTCTACTGTTTAGGCACACCAGGGGCTCTGCAAACGCAACGTGACGCCCGCAGACCATTCCATCAAAGTCTGCATTTCAAAAGTCACTACTTCCCTTCTGAGCCCCGACGTGTGCCCAAACAATGGTTTACCCCCACACATCGGGTATCAGCGTACTCAGGACAAACTGGACAACAACTTTTGTGGTCCAATTTCTCCTATTACCATTGGCAAAATAGGAAATTCCAGGCTAAAAAATCATTTTTGAGAAAAGAAAAATTATTTTTTATTTTCATGGCTCTGCATTATAAACTTCTGTGAAGCACCTGGTGGTTTAAAGTGCTCAGTATGCATCTAGATAAGTTCCTTGGGGGGTCTAGTTTCCAAAATGGGGTCACTTGTGGGGGAGCTCCAATGCATAGGCACACAGGGGCTCTCCAAACGCGACATGGTGTCAGCTAACAATTGGAGCTAATTTTCCATTCAAAAAGTCAAAAGGCGCGCCTTCCCTTCCGAGCCCTGCCGTGTGCCCAAACAGTGGTTTACCCCCACATATGAGGTATCGGCGTACTCGGGAGAAATTGCTCAACAAATTTTAGGATCCATTTTATCCTATTGCCCATGTGAAAATGAAAAAATTGAGGCGAAAATAAATTTTTTGTGAAAAAAAAAAGTACTTTTTCATTTTTACGGATCAATTTGTGAAGCACCTGAGGGTTTAAAGTGCTCACTAGGCATCTAGATAAGTTCCTTGGGGGGTCCAGTTTCCAAAATGGGGTCACTTGTGGGGGAGCTCCAATGTTTAGGCACACGGGGTCTCTCCAAATGCGACATGGTGTCCGCTAAAGAGTGCAGCCAATTTTTCATTCAAAAAGTCAAATGGCGCTCCTTCCCTTCCAAGCCCTGCCGTGCGCCCAAACAGTGGTTTACCCCCACATATGAGTTATCAGCGTACTCAGGACAAATTGGACAACAACTTTCGTGGTTCAGTTTCTCCTTTTACCATTGGGAAAATAAAAAAATTGTTGCTGAAAAATCATTTTTGTGACTAAAGTTAAATGTTCATTTTTTCCTTCCATGTTGCTTCTGCTGCTGTGAAGCACCTGAAGGGTTAATAAACTTCTTGAATGTGGTTTTGTGCACCTTGAGGGGTGCAGTTTTTAGAATGATGTCACTTTTGGGTATTTTCAGCCATATAGACCCCTCAAACTGACTTCAAATGTGAGGTGGTCCCTAAAAAAAAATGGTTTTGTAAATTTCGTTGTAAAAATGAGAAATCGCTGGTCAAATTTTAACCCTTATAACTTCCTAGCAAAAAAAAAATTTTGTTTCCAAAATTGTGCTGATGTAAAGTAGACATGTGGGAAATGTTATTTATTAACTATTTTGTGTCACATAACTCTCTGGTTTAACAGAATAAAAATTCAAAATGTGAAAATTGCGAAATTTTCGCCAAATTTCCGTTATCACAAATAAACACAGAATTTATTGACCTAAATTTACCACTAACATGAAGCCCAATATGTCACGAAAAAACAATCTCAGAACCGCTAGGATCCATTGAAGCGTTCCTGAGTTATTACCTCATAAAGGGACACTGGTCAGAATTGCAAAAAATGGCAAGGTCTTTAAGGTCAAAATAGGCTGGGTCATGAAGGGGTTAAACTTTTATATATATTTTTTTTCACATTTTTTTTTTTTTTTACTTTTGCCATGCTTCAATGGCCTCCATGGGAGGCTAGAAGCAGGCACAGCACGATCGCCTCTGCTACATAGCAGCGATCTGATGTTCGCTGCTATGTAGCAGAAAATCAGGTGTGCTGTGAGCGCCGACCACAGGGTGGCGCTCACAGCTGCCGGCGATCAGTAACGATAGAGGTATCAAGGACCTCTATGGTTACAATGTACAATCATCGCCGACCTCCGATCATGTGACGGGGTCGGCGATGCCGTCATTTCCGGCCGCCCGGCCGGATGCGGTAGTTAAATGCCGCTGTCTGCGTTTGACAGCGGCATTTAACTAGTTAATATTACGGGCACATGTCAGCTGTTCAAAACAGCTGACATGTCCCGGCTTTGATGCGGGCTCATCGCCGGAGCCTGCATCAAAGCGGGGCTTCTGACCTCGGACGTACTATCCTGTCCGAGGTCAGACAGGTCGCTGCAGCGATATAGACAATGAGCCGATCGCTGCAGCGTCGCTGTTTAGGTCGCTGTAGAGACGTCAAACAGCAGCTCCAGAACGATGCAGGAGCGATCCAGTGACGTAACGGCGACTCACTTATCGTTCTCGCTGGTTGTAAGCTCCATGTAAAACATTGCTGGCATCATTGCTTTTGCTGTCAAACATGACGATACACGCCGACCTGACGACGAAATAAAGTTCTGGACTTCTAGCTCCGTTCAGCGATATCACAGCGGGATCCAGATCGCTGCTGCGTGTCAAACACAACGAGATCGCTATCCAGGAAGCTGCAACGTCACAGATCGTTCTCGTTCTCGTTGTAAAGTTGCTGAGTGTGAAGGTACCTTTAGACCATTTCTTTGGCAATAATTGGGGAATGTGGTGACATGAACAAACATGAGAGATGCCAACTGATGTGTATGTGAAATCCCTAATGATGGCCAGCTCGAGGCTACATGTTTTCTGCTGCAGATGGATCAGTCACTGGATCTGCTCAAGTATTATCCAGGGCTGTGGAGTCTGTAAGCCAAACCTAGACTCCTGACCCCACAGCCCTGCCTCACTACTGAGCATGTGCATAAAGTGCAGCACAGATTCATCTGAACTAAAAGCCCAGATCCTGAGGTCAGGAACAGAACAACAGACATTTATAGGACAGTTCAGAACTTTCCCAAATTAATATGAAAAAAAAAAATACATCACATCCTGCATTGTACTACTGTACCCAATTTATTATATATTTTAGGAGTCAGTCGGTCCATTTTATACCGACTCCATAGCCCTGTATCAAACACCAATTTTTTTTAAATTCACGTGTTCTACACATGGAATGTGTATACATAAATATACACAGGACAGGATAATCTGCAACCCATTCATTAATCTACTGGATGTGAAGCGGTATAAAATGTGATATTGCGAGAGGACATTTTGAATTCACTGGAGATGTGCTGGGCAAACATGCAATTACCTGACACTACTGTACACAGATTGCTACAAGTTCAGCCTTGTAGTGAGGATCCACAATGCGGTCTTTTCTTCTGAGATAGCAATCTCTGTACAGCTTCACAGACTCATTTCTGACAATGAATTAAATAAAAGCAGCATGTAGTATACGAACAGAAAGTTACAGAGAAATAAGTATGGCAAACATGTAGCAATAGAATGCAATTACCCTAACTGCAGCCAGCAAGGTACTGGACACGGGACTTTTATGGCCGCCAGAAAGGGATCACTCAGACACAGCTCAGAATAAACCACTCCAACCAACAACTTCTACACACTCACTGCTTTTTTTTACTACCTCATTCAGACGTCCGTTAATCACATACGTTTTGGTGTTCCAACCATTGTTTTTACGTAACCATTTAAGTATATAGTACTGTCTATTTCTAACTTTGCAATGGATGAGAAACTTTGCAATTTGATTTTTTTCTTCCAAATGATAAAATCACTGATGAAACTCGGACCGTTTTTTGCATGCAAGAAAAATCACTGATGTCCGAATGACTACCTAGACAGACAGCACAACTAGTTTAGTAGAAACTAACTTTAGGGGTATGTTCCTATGGGGCAGATGCACAGAGGATATTCTGCAGCATATTACAGTAGCAGTGTACACTCATCAGGAGGGCGTTAAACTAGAAGAAGAGGGGACGGGAAGAAAAACATTAGACTCGAACAAAGACGACCCAGGAAAACATACTCAGAAGGGAGATAAGAACATTTCTAAAACAATCCACAGTGAGGAGATTGGAACAAAACAAAATCCTCTAAACTGCATGCTCGCAAACGCCAGAAGCCTGACAAACAAGATGGAAGAACTAGAAGCAGAAATATCTACAGGTAACTTTGACATAGTGGGAATAACCGAGACATGGTTAGATGAAAGCTATGACTGGGCAGTTAACTTACAGGGTTACAGTCTGTTTAGAAAGGATCGTAAAAATCGGAGAGGAGAAGGGGTTTGTCTCTATGTAAAGTCTTGTCTAAAGTCCACTTTAAGGGAGGATATTAGCGAAGGGAATGAGGATGTCGAGTCCATATGGGTTGAAATTCATGGAGGGAAAAATGGTAACAAAATTCTCATTGGGGTCTGTTACAAACCCCCAAATATAACAGAAAGCATGGAAAGTCTACTTCTAAAGCAGATAGATGAAGCTGCAACCCATAATGAGGTCCTGGTTATGGGGGACTTTAACTACCCGGATATTAACTGGGAAACAGAAACCTGTGAAACCCATAAAGGCAACAGGTTTCTGCTAATAACCAAGAAAAATTATCTTTCACAATTGGTGCAGAATCCAACCAGAGGAGCAGCACTTTTAGACCTAATACTATCTAATAGACCTGACAGAATAACAAATCTGCAGGTGGTTGGGCATTTAGGAAATAGCGACCACAATATTGTGCAGTTTCACCTGTCTTTCACTAGGGGGACTTGTCAGGGAGTCACAAAAACATTGAACTTTAGGAAGGCAAAGTTTGAACAGCTTAGAGATGCCCTTAATCTGGTAGACTGGGACAATATCCTCAGAAATGAGAATACAGATAATAAATGGGAAATGTTTAAGAACATCCTAAATAGGCAGTGTAAGCGGTTTATACCTTGTGGGAATAAAAGGACTAGAAATAGGAAAAACCCAATGTGGCTAAACAAAGAAGTAAGACAGGCAATTAACAGTAAAAAGAAAGCATTTGCACTACTAAAGCAGGATGGCACCATTGAAGCTCTAAAAAACTATAGGGAGAAAAATACTTTATCTAAAAAACTAATTAAAGCTGCCAAAAAGGAAACAGAGAAGCACATTGCTAAGGAGAGTAAAACTAATCCCAAACTGTTCTTCAACTATATCAATAGTAAAAGAATAAAAACTGAAAATGTAGGCCCCTTAAAAAATAGTGAGGAAAGAATGGTTGTAGATGACGAGGAAAAAGCTAACATATTAAACACCTTCTTCTCCACGGTATTCACGGTGGAAAATGAAATGCTAGGTGAAATCCCAAGAAACAATGAAAACCCTATATTAAGGGTCACCAATCTAACCCAAGAAGAGGTGCGAAACCGGCTAAATAAGATTAAAATAGATAAATCTCCGGGTCCGGATGGCATACACCCACGAGTACTAAGAGAACTAAGTAATGTAATAGATAAACCATTATTTCTTATTTTTAGTGACTCTATAGCGACAGGGTCTGTTCCGCAGGACTGGCGCATAGCAAATGTGGTGCCAATATTCAAAAAGGGCTCTAAAAGTGAACCTGGAAATTATAGGCCAGTAAGTCTAACCTCTATTGTTGGTAAAATATTTGAAGGGTTTCTGAGGGATGTTATTCTGGATTATCTCAATGAGAATAACTGTTTAACTCCATATCAGCATGGGTTTATGAGAAATCGCTCCTGTCAAACCAATCTAATCAGTTTTTATGAAGAGGTAAGCTATAGACTGGACCACGGTGAGTCATTGGACGTGGTATATCTCGATTTTTCCAAAGCGTTTGATACCGTGCCGCACAAGAGGTTGGTACACAAAATGAGAATGCTTGGTCTGGGGGAAATTGTGTGTAAATGGGTTAGTAACTGGCTTAGTGATAGAAAGCAGAGGGTGGTTATAAATGGTATAGTCTCTAACTGGGTCGCTGTGACCAGTGGGGTACCGCAGGGGTCAGTATTGGGACCTGTTCTCTTCAACATATTCATTAATGATCTGGTAGAAGGTTTACACAGTAAAATATCGATATTTGCAGATGATACAAAACTATGTAAAGCAGTTAATACAAGAGAAGATAGTATTCTGCTACAGATGGATCTGGATAAGTTGGAAACTTGGGCTGAAAGGTGGCAGATGAGGTTTAACAATGATAAATGTAAGGTTATACACATGGGAAGAAGGAATCAATATCACCATTACACACTGAACGGGAAACCACTGGGTAAATCTGACAGGGAGAAGGACTTGGGGATCCTAGTTAATGATAAACTTACCTGGAGCAGCCAGTGCCAGGCAGCAGCTGCCAAGGCAAACAGGATCATGGGGTGCATTAAAAGAGGTCTGGATACACATGATGAGAGCATTATACTGCCTCTGTACAAATCCCTAGTTAGACCGCACATGGAGTACTGTGTCCAGTTTTGGGCACCGGTGCTCAGGAAGGATATAATGGAACTAGAGAGAGTACAAAGGAGGGCAACAAAATTAATAAAGGGGATGGGAGAACTACAATACCCAGATAGATTAGCGAAATTAGGATTATTTAGTCTATAAAAAAGACGACTGAGGGGCGATCTAATAACCATGTATAAGTATATAAGGGGACAATACAAATATCTCGCTGAGGATCTGTTTATACCAAGGAAGGTGACGGGCACAAGGGGGCATTCTTTGCGTCTGGAGGAGAGAAGGTTTTTCCACCAACATAGAAGAGGATTCTTTACTGTTAGGGCAGTGAGAATCTGGAATTGCTTGCCTGAGGAGGTGGTGATGGCGAACTCAGTCGAGGGGTTCAAGAGAGGCCTGGATGTCTTCCTGGAGCAGAACAATATTGTATCATACAATTATTAGGTTCTGTAGAAGGACGTAGATCTAGGTATTTATTATGATGGAATATAGGCTGAACTGGATGGACAAATGTCTTTTTTCGGCCTTACTAACTATGTTACTATGTTACTATGTTGTCAGTGGGATTTTATTACATCTTAACTACATGCTGCAGAAAAATGTGCAACATAAATAGACCAGCGCTGCAGATGTGAAGTCCACACCATGTGAGGTTAAGCTGCAGAGATCACAGATGCTGGATGGAAACACTGGAGCATTGCCACAAAGTAATCTGGAGCCGTTTCTACCACTGTGGAAATTGCTGTGGGAGGTCCACAAGGCAAAGGGCCCACGGGCAGCTGCCTTGGAGAGCGAGAGGTAGAACAGGCCAGTGCAAGCAGCAATCTACCAACCAGGCCTAAGTGGGAGACAACAACTTCTGATGAGATGTTTATCCAACATGGACTGTTTTACAAAAGGACCAGTAAGCAGGACATAATGGACTTTCCACATGTCTCCTGTACTTTTGCAGGAAAGTTTGTTGCTGATAATGACTCACAATCCTCAGGTAGGAAGGATCTAGGTGGAGTAGCCAAAGTTCCTGGAATAAAGCCCAGATCATTTGGCGAGATTACAGAGAGTGAGAGCTTGGTCAGGCTCATACAAAATGTGCAAATCACTGCTGCATCTTGTAAAACTGGTAGTTATAGCCTTTCCAGGACAAACTAAAACACTTCACATACCAAAGGAAGATGCATCATGGGAAAGTAAATCTATGAGATTGGAATATAGACATGCAGGTTTTGGAGAATATCATATAACAGAGCCATCAGTAGAATACAGAATCGAAGATTTTACTCTACATATGGGAAAGCTCCAGATGCACATACAGGGGGTATGCAATAATGTGTATAATGTGTAACTGTAAAGCACTGCGGAATATGTTAGCGCTGTATAAAAATAAAGATTATTATTATATTATTATGCATAGCACCGGGTGTACTGAGCACATGCAAAAAAACACTCCTTAGCACAGGCTGGACAAGGTACAATTTTCTTTTTTACTATAGCCCTATATAGAAGCACTAAGAAGCACACAGTGTATGTGCTGTAATTTTTTCCTAATAATTTGGAAAGATATGAAATCTTAACTTATACCTTGTAATGTCTTCACATCCTGTTCCGTCCAGATGTGTCCGATCCCAGAATTCCAAGCGGTGGAAGTTCACCAACCTCCATATTGGGACACCCAAATGATGGGTGTTTCAATATGGATGTTTTAGTATGGAAACTGCTGATGTTACCAGCCTCTTCCGCAGTACCACCAGTGGAACACTGTCACACCACACACACTGTATACACCGTAAGCACCACACACACACACTATACACCGTACACACTGTATACACCGTACCCACCACACACACTGTATACGCCATACGCACCACACACACTGTATATGCCATACGCACCACACACACAGTATACACCGTACCCACCACACACACACACACTGTATACACCGTACCCACCACACACTGTATACACCGTACCCACCACACACACTATATACGCCATACGCACCACACACAAACACATTGTATATGCCTTACGCGCCACACACTGTATACGCCGTACGCACCACACACTGTATACACCATATGCAGCCTCTTGCGTGGTACCACCAGCGGAAAACCGTCGCAAACACGCCACCGCCAGGATCAACCGAATGATTCACTGACCACCGCCCATCTTTGTACAGGAGGAGCGCATGCGCAGTTTTAATGTGACCGCTGCTATCTGTCTGCACAAAGATGGCGGCGGTCTGATTTACTGCGCAGGTGCAGTGAATCATTTGGCTGATCCCGGCAGCAGATGCGCGACGTGTCTAGAGGCAGAGTAAGCCGGTCACATTAAAGGGGTTTTCCAACTAACGAAAGTTCATCTTAAAAATTGTCTGTGTGACCATGTACGGAGCATACCACATCTCCTGGGCAGGGGAGGAAGCAAAAGACAATACTGACATTACAGCAGGGGATCACAGTGGATTAATTTTGTGAGGTAAAATATTTCACTGTTTTTAAACAATATTTTACCTCACAAAATGTATCCTCTGCAATCTCCTGCTGTAATGTCAGTATTGTCTTTGAGAGGAGAACACAGCACAGGAAGGAGAGAGACATTGGGGATAGCACATGGGGTAGACAGGTCAAAGAAGAGAGAAGTCAGCACAGGGGGAAAGAGTGGATAGGTGGGTGAGCACATGGGGGGAGAGATTCTCAACGCTGCAAAGCCTGCCTCCATCGTGACATTACCGCCCTCCCAATGCGATAACATTGGGCCTCCATCTAGTGTCCTATAAATGTCTGTTCTGTTCCTGATCTCAGGATCTGGACTTTTAGCTGAGATGAATCTGTGCTGCACTTTATGTACATGCTCAGTAGTGACCAGTGCTGTGGGGTTGGAGGTTTAGCTTTCGGATCCCACAGCACTGAAAGACAGAGATATATATATGGTTTTCAAAAGTACAACACAAAGGCCGGAGATATGGGTTCTGCATCAAATTTGCAGGGAAAGTGGAATACAACCATTTAAGGCCAGGTCCACATTAGCATCTGAGTCCTCAGCGTGGTGCTGCGGACTTTCTTTCCTTAAGCTCCGCCTACTTCTGCATGCATCCTCCGTACCTATCTTTAACATTGGGTACACAGGGACATGATACGTCCACGTGCGTCGTTTTGATGTGCCCGCCGAACGCAACATGTTGCATTTTCTTGCGTTCGGCGGGCACGTCAAAACAATGCACGCGGGCGCATCTGCATACAACGCATGTCCCTGCATACTCAATGTTAAGGATAGGTACGCAGGACGCATGCAGAAGTAGGCGGGGCTTAAGGAAAGAAGCCCGCAGCACCACGCTGCGGACTTAAACACTAATGTGAACTTAGCTAAAGGGAATGATAGACTAAGAAAAAAAAAAAACTTTACAACAAAATACACTATTTCCACATATTACCTATATCATTACTGACATAAGGGAGGAAAAATACAAACCAGCAAAAAAAAAAAAAAAGCATGGAAGATGGAGATGTTATTCATCTGGTCGATTGTCCATTATAGAGGTGACAGAATAATGTCAGGTACCAGTAACTGGTCCCATCAATGGTGACTAGGGCATTTGCCTTTTCACGTTGAGGTATCTAACAAAACATTAAAAAAAAAAAAGATGTATATAGACAGCTTTGAACTGTAGAAGAGAGCAGACAGGAATTATTAGGTTTCTGTGAATTACTACAATGTGAGGTCTGTATACAGAGCCAGCAGCACGCCACTGTGTATAGAGAACAACTGTCCGTCGCCTCGGTGTCACCGCATAAGTCACAGTATGGGAACATGTACACATTGTGTGCACAGACTACGGTGCTAACCTGCTATGGCCCTTGCTGTAGTCTATAATTCAATAAAACAAATGGCACCAACGATTACCCGGGAACAACAAGGTCATCAAGAACTTCCCTTCCACAATTATATTCATGACTCTGTAAAATTACCACTAATGAGCGCATTGCATGACAAGCAAAATATATCAGAATACTTTAATACATGAAATAAAAAAAAAATAAAAAAAGGCATGAATAAAATATATTTTGGGTAGAAATCCAACACAAATTCCTTGCGCGTTATGCTATAAATTGTTGAGGAAAGTTCTACAATTGTTTCATTCTTCTGAAACAACGCTATACAGAAGAACAGAAATGATTTCTAGCTACAAACATTTCTGCAAGTCGGCAGTGTGAGAAGTCACCCTATGGCTATGTTCACAAATAGCGTTTTGACGTTTTTTTTCCCTACAGATAAAACTAGAGTTTGCATGTGTTTTGTCCACAGTACGTTTAATAAAGTTAGTTTTATTCACCAAAAAAGTTGCAGAAAACACAGTAAAACAAACTTGCTGCTTTTTTGCAGTGTTTTTGACCTCTCAATGCCTTCTCTGGGTGGAAAAAAATGCAGTCAAAACGCTGACATCACGTGCTGCAGATTTCTAAAATGAGAAAAGAAACGTGTGCATGAGATTTCTGAAGTCTTATCGCTTGTGCTTCTATTGTAAAATGCAACTTATTTACATAAAAAAGCTGCAAAAAAAATCACAAAATGTGAACACAGCCTAAACCTAGATTCACACATCTGTGTATCAAGGTCTAAACCGCCACTTATTTCCTGACCCCTAACCCAAACTAGGTAGCTTATGAGGCTGCAGAGTTTGGTTCAGAAGACCTGCGGCCGCGGCCTGCATCACGGTCCGTGCTGGGACCACGACACACAGAAGTGTGAATCTAGCAATGTAGTCAGCGCACGCAGCGTCATTTAGGCACCACTGTAACTGCATCGCTTTTGCTGTAGTAAGACTTCATGAACACACCAGCTGTGTTTTACCAGAAGCGTCTTTCCTAACGCTATGTACAAAATAGTGGCAGACCCCAGAAGAATGGACCGGTCACTTCTTTACGCCACGTCTCAGCTTTTGAAGCCTGTGTATTTGTTCATTCTTTTTGATCATTTTTTAGTGCTTTTGCAAGTGGGATTCAATGATGTTGTGTGCACATACCGTCATAAACAATAGAGGTCTGTGGAAGTTCCCATTACCTTGCTGCTTAAAAAAAAACAAAAAAAAAAACGCACTGACACATAGGTCTGTCGGTCCCTGCATCTATTCCGTAGAAAAGGGACTATAGGAGGGTGGTGGATACAAAAGGAGACTGTGTTGCACAGAGGTGCACAATCTTAGTATTTAGTAAAATTGGCATATACTGTATATATACACGCAATGGAGGACATATGCCTAGTGTTACAACATATCAATTTTTTACTTTGTAAGGCATTTGCAGATTGTGGCATAAAATTTAATTTACTTGTAAGTACTAATTCTTGGAGTAAAATCCCCTCACCATGTATGCCGCTGCAAACCTTGTGCGGTAAGTCTAGTCCCGTCAGGCGTGTAACATGGTTCTAGATGGCAAATACGCTACCTTTTAGGCTGCCGTCACACTCGCAGTATGTGGTCAGTATTTTACATCAGTATTTGTAAGCCAAAACCAGGCGTGGGTGATAAATGCAGAAGTGGTGCATATGTTTCTATTATACTTTTCTTCTAATTGTTCCACTCCTGGTTTTGGCTTACAAATACTGATGTAAAATACTGACCAAATACTGCTTGTGTGACGGCAGCCTTACTGTGGAGAAAAACCTTCAGCGTAAATTGACCAAAGCTGCAGACTTGAAGTCCACAGTATGTCAACTAATGATTTGGATATTTATCACAGCGTGCAAAGGGTGAAGTCAGCAGGATACAGCTGCACAGATAAGTGGGAGACTGCAGAAGAATGCCCAGCCTGACAGTACCCCAAGTGTTCAGGATTCACTTGCAGAACTTTAGGGCCAAGATTGTAAATTCAGTTCCTTTTTTCGTGTGCACACACAAGACATAACTATGTAGTATATAATGGGATTTATGCTGCATAGTCAGTCATCATTTCTACAATTATTTTTATATAAAAGTTGAAAAAGGCAAACACACGGCGTTGATGTATATCACCACCAAAATATGCTGAAAGAACACCAGCCTGTACTCAGCTATACTGGAACCTGAGAATTTATACCAACTCACAAGAATGTATCGCATAAAAAAGCCCCCCCCTCCACAAAAAAAATTTCAGCTTTGTCAATCATTCGCAGCCTGAATTACATCAGTTTTCATACATCAGTCAATAAAATTTACAAGATAAAATACAGATTGTATGTTCTCCCTGTGTTTGCGTGGGTTTCCTCTGGGTTCTCCGGTTTCATCCCACATTCCAAAGACATACTGATAGGGAATTTAGATTGTGAGCCCCATCGGGGACAGTGATGATAATGTGTGCAAACTGTAAAGCGCTGCGGAATATGTTAGCGCTATATAAGAAAAAAAATAAAGAAAATAAAGACGTTTTCTAGAATAAATAGCAGCACTGAATTCATAAAAATCGGATACTATACAGTTAATCCACATGCAACTCAATTATTTTTGCGCACACAGATCAATAGGCGAGTCTGAGGGTACGTGTCCACGTTCAGGATGGCCGGCGGTTTGGACGGAGCGGCAAACTCCCTCCGCCCAAAGCTCCGCCCCCTTCTGGGGACGCGATGATGCCAGATATGTTCATTGCACACATCCGGTATCATCGCACCCCACACATAGGGCCCTGTGTTTTACCTTGCGGCGGCGCAGCGGCACCGCAAGGTAAACGGACATGCTGCGATCTAAAAAGACGCGCCGCATGTCCGGAATCGCAGGGCCGCCGGGTGCATGTTACAACGCATAGTGGAGACGGGATGTCATTAAATCCCCTCCACTATGCTGTAACATCTGGATGCTGCGTGTTTGACGCTGCGTCTCTCTGAAGCGTCAAACACGCAGCGTTTCCTGAATGTGGAAACATATCCTTATGCAAAATATGGAGAAGACTAGTGAATGCCGAGTTTTTTTTTCACATAGATATTCAGTTCATGAAAATAAATAAATAAAACGGGTATAAAGAATGGCCATTAGTGAGTAACACGGGTCCTGTCAGTTTTAAGAATTTCATTCGGATAAGAAACACCGTTGTGTGAACACAGCCTAATTCTTGGCAGATAAACTCCAAGGGCGTAATATACAATCCCACACTGCACAGTGTACTAACAAGCAGAACACATACAGAGATTGCCCCCTCCATGACAGAACAGCCGGGACTAGCGCAGCTGCTAGACTATTTCTGGAAGCCAAAATAAGAGCAGGGGCCCACATAGGCCTGACTGCATACCACTACTGTGCCCTGTGCCAGTGTAGGAAGTGAGCAAAATGCAAGCAACAAAGAAGCGTGCCAGTCTGTCTATTGTGGAACACACAAACAGATTACACAACAAAAGGCTGCAGCTAAAAAGGCAAACTGCCCCCTGCCCCTACACCGAGAGCCCTGTCTTGTTGACATACACATGGTGTACATGAGATGGGCAGCAGCTGCAAACCAGGCGCACGTTCTACATCTGTGTTTGCATACTTGTCAGACATCTCACTTTCTTCTGTTGATAAGAAACTAACAGGATATCCCTAAAATGTAATGCAGGGTTGGCGATTATTCTATAAAATTCAGCGCAGAAACATCTGAAATAACTATTAACATAAATACCGCTCTTTCACAAGACTCTCCTGTCTGTTAACTACACAGCATGCCAATATCTTCAGTCAGGGAAGCACATACATGGCATGGCAGCACATACATGGCAAGCCAATCTCTCCGGGCAAGGCAGCACATCCATGGCATGGTAATCTGTCCTAGGCAGGAAAGTACGTACATGGCAATCTCTTCAGTCAGGGCAGCATATATATGGTATCGCAGCACATAAATGGCATGGTAATTTCTCTAGACAGTATGTACATGACATGGAAAGCTTTCCGGGCAGGGCAGTACACACATGGCATTGTAGTCTCTCCGGGCAGGGCAATACATACATGGCAATCTCTCCTGGCAGGGCAGTAGGCACATGGCAATCTCTCCTGGCAGGGCAGTAGGCACATGGCAATCTCTCCTGGCAGGGCAGTAGGCACATGGCAATCTCTCCTGGCAGGGCAGTAGGCACATGGCAATCTCTCCTGGCAGGGCAGTAGGCACATGGCAATCTCTCCTGGCAGGGCAGTAGGCACATGGCAATCTCTCCTGGCAGGGCAGTAGGCACATGGCAATCTCTCCTGGCAGGGCAGTAGGCACATGGCAATCTCTCCTGGCAGGGCAGTAGGCACATGGCAATCTCTCCTGGCAGGGCAGTAGGCACATGGCAATCTCTCCTGGCAGGGCAGTAGGCACATGGCAATCTCTCCTGGCAGGGCAGTAGGCACATGGCAATCTCTCCTGGCAGGGCAGTAGGCACATGGCAATCTCTCCTGGCAGGGCAGTACGCACATGGCAATCTCTCCTGGCAGGGCAGTAGGCACATGGCAATCTCTCCTGGCAGGGCAGTAGGCACATGGCAATCTCTCCTGGCAGGGCAGAATGCACATGGCAATCTCTCCTGGCAGGGCAGTACCTACATGGCATGGCAATCTCTTTGGGCAGGGCAGTACATACATGGCATGGCAATCTCTCCGGGCAGGGCAGTACATACACGGCAATCTCTCCTGGCAGGGCAGTACATACATGGCAATCTCTCCTGGCAGGGCAGTACGCACATGGCAATCTTTCCTGGCAGGGCAGAATGCACATGGCAATCTCTCCTGGCAGGGCAGAATGCACATGGCAATCTCTCCTGGCAGGGCAGTACGCACATGGCAATCTCTCCTGGCAGGGCAAAATGCACATGGCAATCTCTCCTGGCAGGGCAGTAGGCACATGGCAATCTCTCCTGGCAGGGCAGTAGGCACATGGCAATCTCTCCTGGCAGGGCAGTAGGCACATGGCAATCTCTCCTGGCAGGGCAGTAGGCACATGGCAATCTCTCCTGGCAGGGCAGTAGGCACATGGCAATCTCTCCTGGCAGGGCAGTAGGCACATGGCAATCTCTCCTGGCAGGGCAGTAGGCACATGGCAATCTCTCCTGGCAGGGCAGTACGCACATGGCAATCTCTCCTGGCAGGGCAGTAGGCACATGGCAATCTCTCCTGGCAGGGCAGTACGCACATGGCAATCTCTCCTGGCAGGGCAGTACGCACATGGCAATCTCTCCTGGCAGGGCAGTAGGCACATGGCAATCTCTCCTGGCAGGGCAGAATGCACATGGCAATCTCTCCTGGCAGGGCAGTACCTACATGGCATGGCAATCTCTTTGGGCAGGGCAGTACATACATGGCATGGCAATCTCTCCGGGCAGGGCAGTACATACACGGCAATCTCTCCTGGCAGGGCAGTACATACATGGCAATCTCTCCTGGCAGGGCAGTACGCACATGGCAATCTTTCCTGGCAGGGCAGAATGCACATGGCAATCTCTCCTGGCAGGGCAGAATGCACATGGCAATCTCTCCTGGCAGGGCAGTACGCACATGGCAATCTCTCCTGGCAGGGCAAAATGCACATGGCAATCTCTCCTGGCAGGGCAGTACGCACATGGCAATCTCTCCTGGCAGGGCAGTACGCACATGGCAATCTCTCCTGGCAGGGCAGTACGCACATGGCAATCTCTCCTGGCAGGGCAGTATGCACATGGCAATCTCTCCGGGCAGGGCAGTACATATATGGCATGGCAATCTCTCTGGGCAGGGCAGTACATTCATGGCAATCTCTCCTGGCAGGGCAGTACATACATGGCATGGCAATCTCTCTGGGCAGGGCAGTACATTCATGGCAATCTCTCCTGGCAGGGCAGTACATACATGGCATGGCAATCTCTCTGGGCAGGGCAGTACATACATGGCATGGCAATCTCTCTGGGCAGGGCAGTACATACATGGCATGGCAATCTCTCTGGGCAGGGCAGTACATACATGGCATGGCAATCTCTCTAGGCAGGGCAGTACATACATGGCATGGCAATCTCTCCTGGCAGGGCAGTACATACATGGCAATCTCTCCTGGCAGGGCAGTACATACATGGCAATCTCTCCTGGCAGGGCAGTACATACATGGCAATCTCTCCTGGCAGGGCAGTACATACATGGCAATCTCTCCTGGCAGGGCAGTACATATATGGCATGGCAATCTCTCCTGGCAGGGCAGTACATACATGGCAATCTCTCCGGGCAGGGCAGTACATACATGGCATGGCAATCTCTCCGGGCAGGGCAGTACATACATGGCAATCTCTCCGGGCAGGGCAGTACATACATGGCATGGCAATCTCTCCGGGCAGGGCAGTACATACATAGCATGCCAATCTCTCCGGGCAGGGCAGTACATACATAGCATGCCAATCTCTCCGGGCAGGGCAGTACATACATAGCATGCCAATCTCTCTGGATGGGGCAGTATGTGAAGAAAGTGTTGCTCTAGACACTGAAAGTGACATATACAAATTCGGCCACAGACTAATGAATTAAATTAAACACCACAGAATACAGCATACCCAGAGAAAGTCTTGGATATGTGACCAGCACATGAACATTATTTTTTGGTATAAAGATGGGGAAGACTTTGCTCATTTCACCACAATACGAGCAGCTAGTGAACCAGTCCCTTATACCTTATAGAAAACTGCGCATTCACACTCCAGTGCTGCATATGGATCACAGTCACATATGGGTTAAGGATTTTTGTTAACATTTTTTGTTTTCATTTTTTTCCGGATTATAGCCTTTTTTCTGCATTACAAGTTGTCAGTTTTTCACCCAGATTTCTTCCATTTCTGTTAAAGCGTTAACTATTTTGTTAATCTATCTACTATATAGTTGTCTAAGGGTCAGTTCCGTCTGTCCTTCTGTCTGTCTGTCACGGTTATTCATTCGCTGATTGGTCTCGCCAGCTGCCTGTCATGGCTGCCGCGACCAATCAGCGACGGGCACAGTCCGGAAGAAAATGGCCGCTCCTTACTCCCCGCAGTCTGTGGCCGGCGCCCGCTCCATACTCCCCTCCGGTCACTGCTAACACAGGGTTAATGCCGGCGGTAACAGACCGCGTTATGCCGCAGGTAACGCTCTCCGTTACCGCCGCTATTAACCCTGTGTGTCCCAAACCTTTTACTATTGATGCTGCCTATGCGGCATCAATAGTAAAAAAAAGTAATGTTAAAAATAGTAAAAAAACAAAAAACCTGCTATACTCACCCTCCGTTGTCCGACGAGCAGCTCGCGCCGGCCGCCATCCTCCTTTCACAGCGATGCATTGCGAAATTTCCCAGATGATCTAGCGGTCTCGCTGGGTAATTTCGCAATGCATCCTGGGAACGCAAGATGGCGGCAGCCGCTCGCTCATCGGCACAGCGCCGTTGGATCCCAGGAGGCGGAGAGACGGGACGTTGAGGAGCAGCAACCAGAATGGTGAGTATGTTAAACTACAAGGGGCCCTCGGATCGTTAGGTGAGTATGTTTATTTTTTAACCTGTGACATACGTGGCTGGGCAATATATTACGTGGACATGCATATTCTAGAATACCCGATGCGTTAGAATCGGGCCACCATCTAGTCAATGATAAGAAATTAATCTAATACGCCAATGTGAACTAGGCAAACACAGACGTGCGCTATTACACACCATCAATGTGAATCCGTGACAGCGATGAAGTGATAGATGAGGACTGAACCGGGCGCTGACACACGGGGGGCTGAGCCCCATGAGGAATGGACCGGGTGCTGACACACGGGGGACTGAGCCCCATGAGGACTGGACCGGGTGCTGACACACGGGGGACTGAGCCCCATGAGGACTGGACCTGGTGCTGACACACGGGGGATTGAGCCCCATGAGGACTGAACCAGGCGCTGACACGGGGGACTGAGCCCCATGAGGACTGGACCTGGTGCTGACACACGGGGGACTGAGCCCCATGAGGACTGAACCAGGCGCTGACACATGGGGGACTGAGCCCCATGAGGACTGAACCAGGCGCTAACACACGGGGGACTGAGCCCCATGAGGACTGGACTGAGCCCCATGAGGACTGGACCTGGTGCGGACACACGGGGGACTGAGCCCCATGAGGACTGAACCAGGCGCTAACACACGGGGGACTGAGCCCCATGAGGACTGGACTGAGCCCCATGAGGACTGGACCTGGTGCGGACACACGGGGGACTGAGCCCCATGAGGACTGAGCCCCATGAGGACTGGACCGGGCGCTGACACACGGGGGACTGAGCCCCATGAGGACTGGATCGGGCGCTGACACACGGGGGACTGAGCCCCATGAGGACTGGATCGGGTGCTGACACACGGGGGACTGAGCCCCATGAGGACTGGACCTGGCGCGGACACACGGGGGACTGAGCCCCATGAGGACTGGACCTGGCGCGGACACACGGGGGACTGAGCCCCATGAGGACTGGACCGGGCGCTGACACACGGGGGACTGAGCCCCATGAGGACTGGACCGGGCGCTGACACACGGGGACTGAGCCCCATGAGGACTGGACCTGGTGCTGACACACGGGGGACTGAGCCCCATGAGGACAGGATCGGGTGCTGACACACGGGGGACTGAGCCCCATGAGGACTGGACCTGGTGCGGACACACGGGGGACTGAGCCCCATGAGGACTGGACCTGGTGCGGACACACGGGGGACTGAGCCCCATGAGGACTGGACCTGGTGCGGACACACGGGGGACTGAGCCCCATGAGGACTGGACCGGGCGCTGACACACGGGGGACTGAGCCCCATGAGGACTGGATCGGGTGCTGACACACGGGGGACTGAGCCCCATGAGGACTGGATCGGGTGCTGACACACGGGGGACTGAGCCCCATGAGGACTGGACCTGGTGCGGACACACGGGGGACTGAGCCCCATGAGGACTGGACCTGGTGCGGACACACGGGGGACTGAGCCCCATGAGGACTGGACCTGGTGCGGACACACGGGGGACTGAAACCTTCCGTCCATTCAGGGAAATTATCCTATTTCTAAGCTTTTTCATATTATGCAGCAAAAAAAAAAAAACAAACAAATTTAATAACCGTCTGATGAGCCAATTACTGGTGTCGCTGCTGAGACCGTGGGGAGGTCATTGGGGTACGATTAAACAATTTGTGTCCCCCCTCCTGAGGATCACAGGGCAGATTTGGGGGATTTGTCGGCTTCCGCCCCATTTGGGGGGACAGTCTAGAAATAATCCCAGCACTGCTTACCGGACACTGGTGTCACACCTGCCCCCAACTATCCCCCAACACATTACCCCACAGGACCTGCTGAAAAGGAATGCTGGCTCCTGTAGTCCCCCTGACAAGTCATACATTGCTACAGCCGGCACACATCTGTGTACCTCAGGAGCAGGCTGCCTCATCTCCACTCACAGAGGTCTCTCATTCAGCCGGTCTATCACAAGCTCATGTAATAAGTGACTGCTCACCATGGCTGCCGGCACCCGGCCACTGCGCCCCCAGTTCCCCGGCATCTCACCTGACTACGGTCACTATGAGGCTCCGCCGGCCGGGAGACCACAACTCTTTCTCTGGGACGGTCCCGGCCTCTCAGTCCCTGCGCATGCGCAGTCCCGTTGCAGTCCCCAGTGGACGAGGCGTGGCCATTGATAGCTCCTCCCACCCCGACCCCGCGATAGCCAGTGACTGCACGTATAATACACCCACTGCTGCCACCCACACGTGCCGTTCCCCTGGGCGAGCCTGGCACCGTGCCCCGCTACAGGCAGCCTATGCTATGCATGTGTAGGGGCTGCACACAGACGTTACATTGCTAGGAAGTGGCTCTGCCCGTGTGTGGAGGTACAATGTTAGCAGCTGATGCCACTCAGCCACCCAAGATTTGTACTGCATGTATTATAACTTCTGGAGCTAATGAGTTAGGAGAGAAGCCTGTAGTGGTCAGCAATGAGAGGTGCCAGGGAGGAGAATTAAGGCCTCGTTCACACCTGTGCTGCACGTGCCTGCTGCATCCGTTTTTCTCACAGAACACAAACCCATTATAATCTACTAGATGGTGGCCCGATACTAACGCATCGGGTATTCTAACGTATATAACGTATAACGTATACTAACGCATCGGGTATTCTAGAATATGCATGTGCAGCGCCCCAGAGTCCTGGTCGTTGCAGTAATGTCGCTCTGCCACTAAGGGGAGTGATGTTACGTCTGATTGCACTGAAGGAGATCACCTGACCAGGTATCACAGTCACACACTACACTTCACACTCCGGCCACCAGGGGGAGCAAAAGGCACTATGTATTAGGCCACTCCTCACACTCTGGTAAAACTGGGGGTTGGACAGGAAGTTAGTGAGAACGCAGCTCGGGAGGGCTCCAGGGAGGACCTTTCAGAAGTGGGAACCTGGCAGGTACCTAGCAGAAAGGACAGATTGTTACGGAGCCGCGCCTGCACTACCTTGCGGCGGCATCCTAAGGAAGGACACAAAGCGAAGGATATTGTGGAGAAGTGAGAAACGAGATCACAGTACGAAGGAGATAGAACCAGAAGGAGTCGTGTCCCTAAGACTGTGGCAACATCCTTCTGAGGCACGTGGCCGGAGCACCAAGGAAGTAACAGACTCCACGCATTACTTCAAACAGTGGCAGGACAGTTAATTACAGGTTGGCTGTCTGACTTAGATCACCTAGACGGACATAGGAGGCAATCGTGGGAGAGGGGGGTCTCTAGGGTCCCAGAATAACTCCAGGCCTACCTGTCATACGGGTGCGTCCTAGCCATATTATCTAGGGGACGGAGAGAGAGAAAGAACAGATATGACAGTTGTGAGGACTATCCTGTGGTGCTCAGCAGGGAAGGACTACAACACACAGACGCTAGAAGGTAGACACTGATTTCCACCGGTCTCAGCCAGCCCTGTTAGCAGTGCTCTGGATTGTGGACCCCGAAGCCTTCAGTAAAAAGGTAAAGAGACTGCAACCCTGCGTCTTCATTATTCCTCGCACCTTGCACCACGCACCATCACCTTTCATTGGACGCCCCTTAGCAGGGTCACGGACCGGGTCTAGCCACCGTGACAACCCCGGACCGAGTACCCCGCGGCCCTGCGTCTGGGGGTGCTCCACATGTCCACGTAATATATTGCCCAGCCACGTATAATATTGCCCAGCGACGTAGTATATTGCCCAGCGACGTAGTATATAGCCCAGCCACGTAGTATATAGCCCAGCCACGTAGTATATAGCCCAGCCACGTAGTATATAGCCCAGCCACATAGTATATTGCCCAGTGACATAGTATATTGCCCAGTCGCATAGTATATTGCGCAGCCACGTAGTATATAGCCCAGCCACGTAGTATATAGCCCAGCCACATAGTATATTCCCCAGCCACGCAGTATATTGTCCAGCCACGTAGTATATTGTCCAGCCACGTAGTATATTGCCCAGTGACATAGTATATTGCCCAGCCAGGTAGTATACAGCACAGAGCCACGTAGTATATTGCCCAGCCATGTAGTATATTGCCCAGTGACGCAGTATATTGCCCAGCCACGTATGTCACAGGTTAAAAAATAGAAAATAAACATACTCACCTAACGATCCGAGGGCCCCTTGTAGTTTAACATAGTCACCATTCTGGTTGCTGCTCCTCAGCGTCCAGTCTCTCCGCCTCCTGGGATCCAACGGCGTTGTGCCGATGAGTGCGCGGCTGCCACCATCTTGCGTTCCCAGGATGCATTGCGAAATTACCCAGATGACTTAGCGGTTTTGCGAGACCGCTAGGTCTTCTGGGTAATTTCGCAATGCATCGCTGGAAAATGAAGACGGCGGCCGGCGCGAGCGGCTCGTCGGACAACTGAGGGTGAGTATAGCAGATTTTTTTGTTTTTTTACTATTGATGCCGCATAGGCAGCATCAATAGTAAAAGGTTGGGGACACACAGGGTTAATAGCGGCGGTAACGGAGAGCGTTACCCGCGGCATAACGCACTCCGTTACCGCCAGCATTAACCCTGTGTTAGCGGTGACCGGAGGGGAGTATGGAGCGGGCGCCGGCCACTGACTGCGGGGAGTAAGGAGCGGCCATTTTCTTCCGGACTGTGCCCATCGCTGATTGGTCGCGGCAGCCATGACAGGCAGCTGGCAAGACCAATCAGCAAATGAATAACCGTGACAGACAGACAGAAGGACAGACGGAAGTGACCCTTAAACAATTATATAGTAGATGGTGCCGGTCACATGTCCGTGTTTTTTTCATGAACCTGTGTCTCTACAAAATTCTCAGAGACGTCTGATGACGGGGGCCAATACAAGTCTATGGGTCCGTGAAAAACACGTACAGCACAGGGAGGACATCGGTGAATAATCTGTGCGCTGCTCGTGCTTAAAGAGATCGTGTCAGAGGATACATGGTGCCCAAACCGCTGGCTGTCGGGTGACAGACATGTATGCTGCGGCATATCAGAGAAAGACAATAGCTGCCAGGGACCGAGCTGAGCCGGTGACTAGTCGGACAGACGGGTGCCCAGCGGCTTCTCCCTGCCCCCTGACAGTGACTGAGAAGCCTCTGCCTATACATGCCAACAAGCAGAGGCCGCCAGTCACTGTCAGCAGGTGGGCATAACCACCAGAGACCCGCCTGTACAACTAGTCACCCCCTCAGCTTGGTCCCTGGTAGCTACTAAAAGCATGTTTGTCTCTGAAACGACGCAGCCTTTCAGAGACAAACATACCTGGCAGTGACCCGACAGCCAGTGCCTGACACATGCTGTCCACAGTTTGCGCATCATGTATCAGCTGACAGGTTCCCTTTAATATTGTGAAGGCTGGCCTGTGGGGGGCTTCATGTGGTGCAATTGCCGATGGCTGCTACTGCATAGCAGAAGATCCCAAGCTCCAAAGAAACCATTCTGCTCCATGTACTTCATTGGGTGGAGGAGAACCTGGGAAAAGTGGCCAAAATTGTCATGAGAAAATAGTCTCAGATCTGCACTGCCCCATAGTATAACATTGGGCCGAGTGCTATCCGATAATACACCGCATAGCACTGGGCTGTGTTATGTCAGTGTGAGCGAGCTCTTATTGTGTTTCTCACAAAACCGAAAAGGGGCGGCATAGGAATAGTGTTAGATGAATATATAGCCAGTTAGCACTATTACTTCTGGAAACACTGCCTGTGGAACTATTATTTATGGAACCACGAAATGTGCCACTATGTCTGTTGAATTGTTACTTTTATTATATAAAACAATTAATTTGGGGGACGCTAATTATGGCACCACTATCACTGTATCTAGTCTTTGGGCATTAGATAGTAGAGCTGGTGCTGTAAGGAACAATCTTGGGAGAAGGCAAATACATTACTCACATTCGGGGGTGAAATTGGTCTCTGCACGTCGGGTATTCTGACAGCGCACTCTGGTGACGGCTTGTTACTTCTGATCTAAGCCAGCAACAGAGCGTGTTGTCATTGGGCACATTACGCAGGGACTAGCCCAGCCCCTGAAACAAGTGTCACTGATGATGCTTCATTTCAGGGAGGGGGCAGGTGGTGCGCCAGTGACCATTGCCTATGGGATACTCACATAAAGCATCATCAAAAAGGAAGTGGAGAAAAAAAAAAGAGAATAGCAGTTAGATAGTGTAGTTAGGGGAAGATAGGGAATTTTTTATTCAAGTAGATTAGAAAATAGTTTAGATTATGGCATCAAAGAGATAGGAATTTAGGAGAAAAAAAATACTTTGTTTTTTTTTGTAGTACCCCTTTAAATCTTGAGAAGAGTAGCTAATCCTGAGTCCTGGGTTGACTAAGGCGATCGTGGATGTAAGTGCAGATCTTACTTTAGCTCATGAGTTGAATAGTACGTATATTGCTCCTGAGTCAGTGGATTGATTATTGTTACCTGTTACCATTCAAACAAGCTGTTCCACAAGACTCCAGGGTCAGCAACCTACTGTAATCCAGCTGTTGTGAAACAGCCTCCAGGGTGCCCCTGACCCCCTGGCAAGAAGGAACAGAAGGTCTTCTGCCATGTCAGCCAGCTAAAATGTCTTCAAAGGGAGATTTGTAGTTAAAATTCTGTGCTGCCGCTAAGATGAATTTCAGGAGAGTATAGTTGATTCACAGTGGTTTTATTCAACGCGTTTCAGGGGTCTCATGCCCCCTTCATCAGGAAATACCGCACAGAATATACAGGCATCACAGTTGACCCAACCCTAACCCTAAAGGTACCTTCACACATAACGATATTGTTAACGATATCGTTGCTATTTGTGACGTAGCAATGATATCGTTAATTAAATCGTTATGTGTGACAGCGACCAACGATCAGGCCCCTGCTGGGAGATCGTTGGTCGCTGAATAAAGTCCAGAACTTTATTTCGTCGCTGGACTCCTGCTGACATCGCTGGATCGGTGTGTGTGACACCGATCCAGCGATGTCTTCACTGGTAACCAGGGTAAACATCGGGTAACTAAGCGCAGGGCCGCGCTTAGTAACCCGATGTTTACCCTGGTTACCATGCTAAAAGTAAAAAAAAACAAACAGTACATACTTACCTACAGCTGTCTGTCCTCCAGCGCTGCGCTCTGCACTCCTCCTGTACTGGCTGTGAGCCGGAAAGCAGACCGGTGACGTCACCGCTCTGCTTTCCGGCTCCCAGCCAGTACAGGAGGAGAGCAGAGAAGCAGAGCGCAGCGCTGGAGGACAGACGGCTGTAGGTAAGTATGTAGCGTTTGTTTTTTTTTACTTTTAGCATGGTAACCAGGGTAAACATCGGGTTACTAAGCGCGGCCCTGCGCTTAGTTACCCGATGTTTACCCTGGTTACCGGCATCGTTGGTCGCTGGAGAGCGGTCTGTGTGACAGCTCTCCAGCGACCAAACAGCGACGCTGCAGCGATTCGGATCGTTGTCGGTATCGCTGCAGCGTCGCTAAATGTGAAGGGGCCTTAACTTTAGCCCCAACCCTAACCCTAACTTTAGCCCTAAACCCTAATGGGAAAATGGAAATAAATACTTTTTTTTATTTTTCCCTACCTAAGAGGGTGATAAAGGGGCGTTTGATTTACTATTTATAACAGGTTTTTATATCGGTTTTTATATTTGGCAGCTGTCAGACGCTAAAAGACGCTTTTAGCTGCAAAAAAGAGTTTTTGCATCATCACATTTTGAGAGCTATAATTTTTCCATATTTTGGCCCACAGAGTCATGTGAGGTCTTGCTTTTTGCAGGACGAGTTGACATTTCTATTGGTACCATTTTCGGGCACATGGCATTTTTTGATCGCTTTTTATTACGATTTTTTGGAGTCAGAATGAACAATTACCAGCAATTCATGAATTTCTTTTGGGGGGGCGTTTATACCGTTCCACGTGTGGTGAGATGGATAAAGCAGTTTTATTCTTGGGGTCAGTACAATTACAGCGCTACCTCATTTATATAATTTTTTTATGTTTTGGTGCTTTTATACAATAAAAATTATTTTATATAAAATAAATAATTGTTTTTGCATTGCTTTTTTCTGAGAGCTATAATTATTTTATTTTTTCGCTGATGACACTGTATGGTGGCTCATTTTTTGTGGGACAAGATGACGTTTTCAGCGATACCATGTTTATTTATATCTGTCTTTTTGATCGCGTGTTATTCCATTTTTTGTTCAGTGGTATGATGATAAAGCATTGTTTTTTGCATCGTTTTTTATTTGTTTTCTTTTACGGTGTTCACTGAAGGGGTTAACTAGTAGTGGGACAGGTTTATAGGTCGGGTCATTACGGAAGCAGCAATACTACTAAATATGTGTACTTTTATTGTTTTTTTATTTACATAAAGAAATGCATTTATTGGAACTATTTTTTTTTCTTTATTTAGGAATTAAAAAATATATTTTTTTACACAGTATAATATTTTGTTTTTACATTTTCACATTGTCCCAGGGTGGGACATCACTGAATAAAGTCAGATCGCTGATCTGACACTTTGCAGTGTATCAGATCAGCGATCTGACAGGCAGTGAGGGGCCACATCCCTGCTGGACCCGGAAGGACCCCGCAGCCATCTTGGATCCGGGTGTCTCCATGGAGACCTCCAGGACAACGCGATCACCGCGTTTTTCTGAGGGTCTGAGGGAAGCACGCAGGGAGCCCCCTCCCTGCGCAATGCTTCTCTATGCCACCGGAACGCTGCGATCTGGTAACAGCTTGCAATTTGTTACCATCTTTTCAGTTAGCCATTAAAAGGTATCAACCACTGAGCAATCTCAATTCTAAATATTTTTCAGATACTGAGGTAAAATACTGACTAAAATGTGGAATGTGTGAACGTGGCCTATCACACTGGGAAAAGGGAGGAGGAGAGCAGACAGATCTGATCTTATGGGTTTGTATCTTTTTTGAGGATCACTGAGCTACAAAAAAAACACTTATAGAAACTCTGCAGTAGCAAAATACTAAAACATTTTTAAACAGGTTGTCTGGTCTAAATTGATGTCTGCAGTCACTCTGTGTGACTGCAGACTTATGAATCCCCCGCACTGTGCACTGCGATTATAGCTTCTGAGCCAGAATTGGAGGATATGTACAGTACAGACCAAAAGTTTGGCCACACCTTCTCATTAAAAGATTTTTCTGTATTTTCATGACTATGAAAATTGTAAATTCACAATGAAGGCATCAAAACTATGAATTAACACATGTGGAATTATATACTTAACAAAAAAGTGTGAAACAACTGAAAATATGTTTTATATTCTAGGTTCTTCAAAGTAGCCACCTTTTGCTTTGATGACTGCTTTGCACGCTCTTGGCATTCTCTTGATGAGCTTCAAGAGGTAGTCACCGGAAATGGTTTTCACTTCACAGGTGTGTCCTGTGAGGTTTAATAAGTGAGACTTCTTGCCTTATAAATGGGGTTGGGACCATCAATTGTCTTGTGCAGAAGTCTGGTGGATACACAGCTGATAGTCCTACTGAATAGACTGTTAGAATTTGTATTATGTATTATGAACTGGTGGTTTAGGAGCAACATGGGACGAGCTCTGAAGGAGGTGGTACCTGTACTGACCGCAGTCCCTAAGCTCAACACAACACTAGAAGTAGCCGTGGGATGCTCCTGTCACTCCCTAGGCACCTCGTCACAGCCTGAGAACTAAATACCCCTAAAGATAGAAACAGGAAAACTATCTTGCCTCAGAGAAAATCCCCAAAGGATAGATAGCCCCCCACAAGTAATGACTGTGAGTGGAGAGGGAAAAGACACACACAGAATGAAACTAGGATGTAGCACAGGAGGCCAGTCTAGCTAGATAGATAGGAAAGGATAGAATACTGTGCGGTCAGTATTAAAAACTACAAAAATCCACACAGAGTTTACAAAAATCTCCACACCTGACTAAAGGTGTGGAGGGTAAATCTGCTTCCCAGAGCTTCCAGCTTAACTGAATTAATCCATACTGACAAGCTGGACAAAACATAGAAAGCACAGAACGAATAAGTCCACAACCTGTGGACAGAAAAGACCAAGCAAGGACTTAACTTTGCTGAACTGGTAAGGATATCAGGGAAATCCAAGAGAGATGTGAATCCAACCAGGAACCATTGACAAGTGGCACTGGCTGAAGGGAAGAGCCAGGCATAAATAGCCGAGCAGAAAGACAATCAGTGGAAGCAGCTGCAGACTGCTAAATCCAAGGAGCAGCCATACCACTTAAAACCACCGGAGGGAGCCCAAGAGCAGAACTCACAAAAGTGCCACTTACAACCACCGGAGGGAGCCCAAGAGCGGAATTCACAACAGTACCCCCCCCTTGAGGAGGGGTCACCGAACTCTCACCAGAGCCCCCAGGCCGATCAGGATGAGCCAAGTGAAAAGCACGAACCAGATCGGCGGCATGGACAATGGAGGCAACAACCCAAGAATTATCCTCCTGGCCATAACCCTTCCACTTGACAAGATACTGAAGCCTCCGCCTCGAAAAACGAGAATCCAAAATTTTCTCAACCTCATATTCCAACTCTCCCTCAACCAACACCGGGGCAGGAGGATCAACCGAGGGAACAACGGGGCACCACATATCTCCGCAACAAAGATCTATGGAAAACATTATGAATGGCAAAAGAGGATGGAAGAGCAAAACGAAAAGACACCGGATTGATAATTTCAGAAATCTTATAAGGACCAATAAACTGAGGCTTAAACTTAGGGGAAGAAACCTTCATAGGAACATGACGAGAAGACAACCAAACCAAATCCCCCACACAGAGCCGGGGACCAACACACCGACGGTGGTTAGCAAAACGTTGAGCCTTTTCCTGAGACAACGTCAAATTGTCCACCACATGAGTCCAAATCTCCTGCAGCCTGTCCACCACAGAATCCACACCAGGACAATCAGAAGGCTCAACCTGCCCCGAAGAAAAACGAGGATGAAAACCAAAATTACAAAAGAAAGGTGAAACCAAAGTAGCCGAACTAGCCCTATTATTAAGGGCAAACTCGGCCAACGGCAAGAAAGCCACCCAATCATCCTGATCAGCAGACACAAAGCATCTCAAATAGGTTTCCAAGGTCTGATTAGTTCGCTCAGTTTGGCCATTAGTCTGAGGATGAAACGCCGAAGAAAAAGACAAATCAATGCCCATCCTAGCACAAAAGGCCCGCCAAAACCTAGAGACAAACTGAGAACCTCTGTCAGACACAATATTCTCCGGAATGCCATGCAAACGAACCACATGCTGAAAAAGCAATGGAACCAAATCTGAGGAGGAAGGCAACTTAGGCAAAGGTACCAGATGGACCATTTTAGAGAACCGGTCACAAACAACCCAGATAACAGACATCTTCTGGGAAACAGGAAGATCCGAAATAAAATCCATGGAAATATATGCGTCCAGGGCCTCTCAGGGACCGGCAAAGGCAAAAGCAACCCACTAGCGCGGGAACAGCAAGGCTTGGCCCGGGCGCAAGTCCCACAGGACTGCACAAAAGCACGCACATCGTGCGACAAGGAAGGCCACCAAAAGGACCTAGCAACCAAATCTCTGGCACCAAAAATCCCAGGATGACCAGCTAAAACTGAACAATGAACCTCAGAAATTACCTTACTTGTCCATCTATCAGGAACAAACAGCTTCCCCACTGGACAGCGGTCAGGCCTATCAGCCTGAAATTCCCGAAGCACCCGCCGCAAATCAGGGGAGATGGCAGAAAGAATCACCCCTTCCTTAAGAATGCCAACCGGCTCAAGGACTCCAGGAGAATCAGGCAAAAAACTCCTAGAGAGGGCATCAGCCTTAACATTTTTAGATCCCGGAAGGTACGAGACCACAAAATCAAAACGGGAGAAAAACAGGGACCATCGAGCCTGTCTAGGATTCAGCTGCTTGGCCGACTCGAGGTAAATCAGATTCTTATGATCAGTCAAGACCACAATGCGGTGCTTAGCTCCCTCAAGCCAATGTCGCCACTCCTCAAATGCCCACTTCATAGCCAACAACTCCCGATTGCCGACATCATAATTGCGTTCCGCAGGCGAAAACTTTCTGGAAAAAAAAGCACACGGTTTCATCAAAGAACCATCAGAATCCCTCTGAGACAAAACGGCCCCTGCCCCAATCTCAGAAGCGTCAACCTCAACCTGAAAAGGAAGAGAAACATCCGGCTGACGCAACACAGGGGCAGAAGTAAATCGGCGTTTAAGCTCCCGAAAGGCCTCAACAGCCGCAGAGGACCAATTCGTCACATCAGCGCCTTTCTTCATCAAATCAGTAGGGGGCTTAACCACACTGGAAAAATTGGCAATGAAACAGCGATAGAAATTAGCAAAGCCCAAAAATTTTTGAAGGCTCTTCACAGATGTGGGTTGAATCCAGTCATGAATAGCTTGGACCTTAACAGGATCCATTTCCATAGACGAGGGAGAAAAAATAAAACCCAAAAAAGAGACCTTCTGAACTCCAAATAGGCACTTAGACCCCTTCACAAACAAAGTATTATCACGAAGGATCTGGAAAACCATCCTGACCTGCTTCACATGAGACTCCCAATCATCGGAAAAAATCAAAATATCATCCAAATATACAACCATGAATTTATCAAGATAATTGCGGAAATATCATGCATGAAAGATTGGAACACAGATGGAGCATTAGAGAGCCCGAATGGCATCACGAGGTATTCAAAATGGCCTTCGGGCGTTTTAAATGCAGTTTTCCATTCGTCACCCTGTTTAATACGAACAAGATTGTATGCCCCTCGGAGGTCAATCTTAGTAAACCAATTAGCCCTCTTAATCTGAGCAAACAAATCAGAAAGCAAAGGCAAGGGGTATTGGAATTTGACCGTGATCTTATTAAGAAGACGATAATCTATACAGGGTCTCAAGGAGCCATCCTTCTTAGCAACAAAAAAGAAACCCGCTCCCAATGGTGACAAAGACGGCCGAATATGCCCCTTCTCCAAAGATTCCTTAACATAGCTCCGCATGGCAGCATGCTCTGGCACAGACAGATTGAAAAGTCGGCCCTTAGAGAACTTACAACCTGGAATCAAGTTAATAGCACAATCACAGTCCCTATGTGGAGGAAGGGAACTGGACTTGGGCTCATCAAATACATCCTGGAAGTCAGACAAAAACTCAGGGACCTCAGAAGAGGGGGAAGAGGAAATTGACATCAAAGGAACGTCACTATGTACCCCTTGACAACCCCAACTAGTCACAGACATAGTTTTCCAATCCAGCACCGGATTATGTTCCTGTAACCATGGAAAACCCAGTACAACAACATCATGCAGGTTATGCAACACCAGAAAACGGCAATCTTCCTGATGTGCTGGAGCCATGTACATGGTCATCTGCGTCCAGTACTGAGGTTTATCCTTGGCCAATGGTGTAGCATCAATGCCCCTCAAAGGAATAGGGCTCTGCAAAGGCTGCAAGGAAAAACCAGAGCGCCTGGCGAATTCTAAGTCCATTAACCCCTTTACCCCCAAGGGTGGTTTGCACGTTAATGACCGGGCCAATTTTTACAATTCTGACCACTGTCCCTTTATGAGGTTATAACTCTGGAACGCTTCAACGGATCCCAGTGAATCTGACATTGTTTTCTCGTGACATATTGTACTTCATGACAATGGTAAAAATTCTTTGATAGTACCTGCGTTTATTTGTGAAAAAAACGGAAATTTGGCGAAAATTATGAAAATTTCGCAATTTTCCAACTTTGAATTTTTATGCAATTAAATCACAGAGATATGTCACACAAAATACTTAATAAGTAACATTTCCCACATGTCTACTTTACATCAGCACAATTTTGGAACCAACATTTTTTTTGTTAGGGAGTTATAAGGGTTAAAAGTTGACCAGCAATTTCTCATTTCTACAACACCATTTTTTTTTAGGGACCACATCTCATTTGAAGTCATTTTGAGGGGTCTATATGATAGAAAATACCCAAGTGTGACACCATTCTAAAAACTACACCCCTCAAGGTGCTCAAAACCACATTCAAGAAGTTTATTAACCCTTCTGGTGCTTCACAGGAATTTTTTGAATGTTTAAATAAAAATGAACATTTAACTTTTTTTCACAAAAAATTTAATTCAGCTCCAATTTGTTTTATTTTACCAAGGGTAACAGGAGAAAATGGACCCCAAACATTGTTGTAGAATTTGTCCTGAGTACGCCAATACCCCACATGTGGGGGTAAACCACTGTTTGGGCGCATGGCAGAGCTCGGAAGAGAAGGAGCGCCATTTGACTTTTCAATGCAAAATTGACTGGAATTGAGATGGGACGCCATGTTTCGTTTGGAGAGCCCCTGATGTGCCTAAACATTGAAACCCCCCACAAGTGACACCATTTTGGAAAGTAGACCCCCTAAGGAACTTATCTAGAGGTGTGGTGAGCTCTTTGACCCACCAAGTGCTTCACAGAAGTTTATAATGTAGAACCGTAAAAATAAAAAATCATATTTTTTCACAAAAATTATCTTTTCGCCCCTAATATTTTATTTTTCCAAGGGTAAGAGAAGAAATTGGACCCCAAAAGTTGTTGTACAATTTGTCCTGAGAACGCTGATACCCCACATGTGGGGGTAAACCACTGTTTGGGCGGATGGGAGAGCTCGGAAAGGAAGGAGCGCCGTTTGACTTTTCAATGCAAAATTGACAGGAATTGAGATGAGACACCATGTTGCGTTTGCAGAGCCCCTAATGTACCTAAACAATAGAAACCCCCCCACAAGTGACACCATTTTGGAAAGTAGACCCCCTAAGGAACTTATCTAGATGTGTGGTGAGCGCTTTGACCCACCAAGGGCTTCACAGAAGTTTATAATGGAGAGCCGTAAAAATAAAACAAAAATTTTTTCCCACAAAAATTAATTTTAGCCCCCAGTTTTCCTATCGCCACGACAGCACCCACAACGAGAGAGGGGATCCGCCCACCTTCCGGACAGGAACCTACAGGTTAAAAAGGGGCGGTCCCCCTCGCCCTCCAGTTTGGGTTCCTGTCCGGACGGCGGGAGCCTACAGGTCTCGTTCACCTACCCGGGTCCGCCAAGCCTCTGTGCGGTGTCCAGGTGAGAACGGCAGAGTCGGGGGCCCGGAAGCAGCGTCGGGGGAAATCCTGTGTTCAGCTTCCCCCCTCGTCTGGCAAGGAGCGGCTGAACGCCGAAGTGGCGTTCCCAGGGGAAGGCACACCGCCCTGGGTCGTCCACACGCGTGCGACGCTGCGGGAGCAGGTCGGCGCTTATGACCCGGAAGTGATCTAACGACTTCCGGAGGAGGCCAGGAGGAGGAGCGCGGGACCTTTGAAAAGAAGGCAGCGCTTGGTGAGTGGTGTGCGGCAACATGTCTTCTACAGGAGACGCCGAACACCGAAAAGGAGAGCAGCAAAGGAGCAGCAGCAGATCTCAGAGTGGAGATGTGGCACGCGGGCAGCAGGATCCTGGCACGTCACATCGCACCTCACCCCCTCAGAAACCGGTACTCTATTTTCATCAGCGGTGGTGAGTGTTATATCTGAGCCACTGGCTGATACAACTGTCTTCTATACTATGTTTTGTTATAGGGGCACGGAGCCACTACCTGACACCTATGTAAAGAGATTATGTCAGACGTGTATATGCCGTACGTTAGAGGAAGAGGCCCCCCTTCGTGTATCGGATTTGAGGGAAGTAATTAGGGAAGAAATAAAATCTTCTCTTAAATCTAAGCGGCATGAGAAGAGTAGTATGGAAATGGTATCCGATTCCAGCCCTTCGTTGCAGGAGGGCGAGTGCTCGGAGAGTTCATCACCATCCTCCTCAGATGAGGAAGGAAGGCCTTGCTTTGCCACAGATAATATGGAGACCTTAATTAAGGCAGTCCGTGCGACTATGGGTGTGGCTGAGAGTAAAGAGCCGAAAACAACCCAGGAGATCATGTTTGCAGGGCTGAGCCAGAGAAGTCGCAAAGCTTTCCCGGTGGTAGATACCATTAAAGATCTGGTCAAACGGGAGTGGGACAAGCTGGATAAAGGGTTCTTACCTTCGGCCGCAAAAAGAAGGTACCCCTTTGAGGATGACACCTTATCCCAGTGGATGAAGATCCCAAAAATAGATGCGGCAGTAGCCTCTACCTCAAAAACAGGCTCGCTACCGTTAGAGGATGTAGGACTCCTTAAAGATCCTTCAGACAGGAAGGCTGACATGCTCCTTAAGAAGGTGTGGGAAGCATCATCTGGAGCCTTTAAGCCCGCAATCGCAGGCACCTGTACGGCAAGATCAGTTATGGTCTGGGTGACCCAGCTGGAGGAACAGCTTAAAGCAAAAGTACCCAGGGATAAATTGTTAAACTCCCTGTCTCAGGTCAGGGAAGGAGCGGCTTATCTAGCGGATGCCTCGATTGATTCCCTGAAATTAGCTGCAAGATCGGCGGGTCTCTCAAATGCAGCCCGACGGGCACTTTGGCTAAAAACCTGGAAGGGGGATGCTCAGGCAAAAGCCAAATTGTGCTCCATTCCATGTAGGGGTGAGTACCTATTCGGCCCGGTGCTGGATGACATCCTTGCAAAGGCAGAAGACAGAAAAAAGGGATTTCCTAAAACGTTTAATCCCACTTTTAGGAATGCCTTCCGGAGACGCATGCCCTTCAGAAGATTCCAGTCAGACCAGCAGGGAAATAATCGCGACTGGGAAACATCGGATCAAAAGAAGAAAGGTGGATACTATAAGAACCCTTCATCTTTCTCAAGACGTAGACGTAATTACAGATAAAACTGATCTACCAGTAGGGGGAAGACTAAAGTTCTTCTCAGATAAATGGAAAAAGATTACTTCTAGTGCCTGGATAATGGGGGTGATTGAGTCAGGATTAAAATTAGAATTTTTGAGAACTCCACCAAATCATTTTGTGATAACATCACTGGACACTCTGGCCCAACAACAGGCCTTAGAATTAGAGATTCAACAATTGCTTACAAAGCGAGTTATTGAAGAGGTACCAAAACATCAGGAGAAGACGGGTTTTTATTCTCCGCTATTCTTAATCTCTAAACCTGATGGGTCCTTTAGGACTATCATAAATTTACGTAAATTGAATAAATATCTTCAGTACCACGCTTTTAAGATGGAATCCATTAAATCAACAACTAAGCTTTTGTTTCCTAGGTGCTACATGTCGGTCTTGGATCTAAAAGATGCGTACTACCATCTTCCAGTTCACAGAAATCACCAGCAATTCCTCAGGATGGCAGTATGGGTAAACCATCAGATTAAACATTTCCAATATTTGGCAATGCCCTTTGGTCTATCCATGGCACCTAGAATTTTTACTAAAGTTATCTCGGAAGTAATGGCCCATATTAGGGAAAAGGAAACCCTTGTAGTGCCCTATCTAGACGATTTTTTGATAGTTGGAAATTCAATTGCCCAGTGTACGTTTAGGGTAAATGCCATAATATCATCCCTACAGGAACTCGGGTGGATAGTCAACTGGGAAAAGTCAAAACTGGAACCCACAAGACGTCAAATCTTTCTAGGAGTTCTTCTAGACTCAGAAGATCAGTCATCCTTCCTACCAGAAGAGAAGAAGCAGAAGATCATTCAAAGAATCACGGCTGTAAGGAAAACTCCAAACTTAAGTTTAAGAGACGCAATGTCTCTACTAGGATCTTTGACTGCATGTATATCGGCAGTGAGATGGGCTCAGGCTCATACTCGAATGCTTCAATACGAGGTTCTTCAAGCAGAGAAAGATCTTCACGGTGCTCTGAGAAGAAAATTCGGTCTATCTCCCGCCACTCTTCACGATCTGAGATGGTGGCTCAATCTGGCACATTTGTCAAAAGGGGTTCTCTGGACCATCACTCCGAACAACGTAATTACAACAGATGCCAGTCCGTTCGGTTGGGGAGCCCATATGGGAGACATTCTAACCCAAGGGCGATGGTCGATTCAAGAATCCCAGAATTCCTCAAATCTAAGAGAGCTTGTGGCAGTCAAACAGGCTCTTCTTTGCTTACTACCATCCCTGAGGAATGCACATGTACAGATACAAACAGACAATATGACTGTGGTAGCCTACATCATCAGGGGGGACAAGATCACGATCCCTATTGACCACTACAGCACAGATATTGTCTCTGGCCGAGAATCACTTACAATCCCTGTCGGCAGTTCATATAAAAGGGGAACTCAATATAGAGGCGGACTATCTCAGTCGCCATTCCCTTCGTCAGGGAGAGTGGTCCCTAGACCAACAGATATTCGATCGAATAGTCAATCTGTGGGGTTTGCCGATAATAGATCTATTTGCTACGAGGAAGAACAGGAAGGTCAGGAGGTTCGCATCCTTGCACATAGCAGACCAACCATTCATAGTGGATTCCCTTCGTTTCCGTTGGGACTTCCAGCTGGCTTATGCCTTTCCTCCTATGTGTCTGATTCCGATAGTTCTCAGGAAGATCCGGGAGGAAGGAGCCAGAGTGATCCTAATTGCCCCCTTCTGGCCCAGGAGGCCTTGGTTCTCTCTCCTCAGGACAATGTCAGTGACCGATCCCTGGGTGCTGCCAGTAGTTCCGGAACTCCTTTCTCAAGGTCCATTTCGTCATCCAAATTTGGAGACTCTTCACTTAACGGCTTGGAACTTGAGAGGGAGCTTCTGAAGGAGAGAGGGTTCTCCAATGCTTTAATTACTACCTTATTGAAAAGCAGGAAGGAGGTTACTACAGAGATCTATACAAAAATTTGGAAAAAATTCCTTATGTTTCATCAGCAACCATTAGGAGATAAGGCTCCGATTTCAGCTATTTTAGAATTCCTTCAGAAGGGCTGGGAATTGGGTTTAGCAGTCAACACTCTGAGAGTTCATGTTTCAGCCTTGGGAGCTCTATATAACAGTGATGTAGCTGGTAATAGATGGGTTGCTAGGTTTATTAAGGCATGTCAGCGTTCTAACCCAATCCATATTGTAAGAATACCCCCTTGGGATCTAAATTTGGTGCTTGAGGCGTTGACCGAACCTCCATTTGAGCCATTAGACTCTATTTCGATAAAAAATTTAACTTTAAAGACAGCTCTACTTTTAGCATTAACGTCTGCCAGGAGGGTCAGTGATATACATGCGTTATCAGTAGATCCTCCCTATCTAATAATTCTCCAGGATAAGATTGTCCTAAAACCTGATCCTGCATATTTACCAAAAGTAGCAACTAAATTTCATAGAAGTCAGGAGATTTATTTACCATCTTTCTATGAAAATCCAGGTTCAGAAGAGGAGAAAAAATATCATACCCTAGATGTAAAGAGGGCGATATTAGAATACCTGGATAGGACACAAAGCTGGAGACAGAGTAGGGCTCTGTTTGTTTCTTTCCAGAATCAGAAAAAAGGTTCTGGTGTCACGAAGAACTCTATCGCTAGATGGATTAGAGAAGCGATATGTCTTGCCTATTCTGCCAGGGGAGTAACACCACCAGAAGGCATCAGGGCGCACTCCACTCGGGCCATGGCATCATCCTGGGCGGAGAAGGCAGATGTCCCCATTGAAATGATATGTAAGGCGGCAACTTGGTCATCACCTTCCACATTTTATAAGCACTATCGCCTTGATCTATCTGCTAATTCCAGCTTACAGTTTGGCCGTTCAGTACTTAGTGCTGTGGTCCCTCCCAGTTAAATAGTCTTTGAAAGTCTCTCGTTGTGGGTGCTGTCGTGGCGATAGGAAAACCGGTTTTTACGTACCGGTAATAGGATTTTACAGAGTCCACGACAGCACCCATACATTCCCCCCCGTATTTAGTTACTTATTCCTGCACTCTGTTGGAAGGTGTGCCTTAGAGATCACTCTATAGAGGTGATGGTATTTAGTAGTGTTTAAGATAATATTGTCATGTACTGATTCATTGGCGGTATCCCTTGTACTCTGGAACACAAACTGGAGGGCGAGGGGGACCGCCCCTTTTTAACCTGTAGGTTCCTGTCCGGAAGGTGGGCGGATCCCCTCTCTCGTTGTGGGTGCTGTCGTGGACTCTGTAAAATCCTATTACCGGTATGTAAAAACCGGTTTTGTATTTTCCCGAGGGTAACAGGAGAAATTGGACCCCAAAATTTGTTGTCCAATTTGTCCTGAGTGCGCTGATACCCCATATGTGGGGGGGAACCACTGTTTGGGCGCATGGGAGGGCTCGGAAGGGAAGGAGCTCCATTTGGAATGCAGACTTAGATGGAATGGTCTGCAGATGTCACATTGCATTTGCAGAGCCCCTAATGTACCTAAACAGTAGAAACCCCCCCACAAGTGACCCCATATTGGAAACTAGACCCCCCAGGGAACTTATCTAGATGTGTTGTGAGAACTTTGAACCCCCAAGTGTTTCACTACAGTTTATAACGCAGAGCCGTAAAAATAAAAAATCCTTTTTTTTCCCACAAAAATTATTTTTTAGCCCCCAGTTTTGTATTTTCCCAAGGGTAACAGGAGAAATTGGACCCCAACAGTTGTTGTCCTATTTGTCCTGAGTACGCTGATACCCCATATGTTGGAGTAAACCCCTGTTTGGGCACACGGGCGAGATCGGAAGGGAAGAAGCACTGTTTTACTTTTTCAACGCAGAATTTGCTGGAATTGAGATCGGACGCCATGTCGCTTTTGGAGAGCCCCTGATGTGCCTAAACAGTGGAAACCCCCAAATTATAACTGAAACCCTAATCCAAACACTCCCCTAACCCTAATTCCAATGGTAACCCTAACCACACCTCTATCCCTGACACACCCCTAACCCTAATCCCAACCCTATTCCCAACCACAAATGTAATCCAAACTCTAACTGTAACTTTAGCCCCAACCCAAACTGTAGCCCTAACCCTAGCCCTAACCCTAGCCCTAACCCTAGCCCTAACCCTAACCCTAGCCCTAACCCTAACCCTAGCCCTAACCCTAGCCCTAACCCTAATGGGAAAATGGAAATAAATACATTTTTTTAATTTTTCCCTAACTAAGGGGGTGATGAAGGGGGGTTTGATTTACTTTTATAGTGGGTTTTTTAGCGGATTTTTATGTTTGGCAGCCGTCACACACTGAAAGATGCTTTTTATTGCAAAAAATATTTTTGGCGTTGCCACATTTTGAGAGCTATAATTTTTCCATATTTTGGTCCACAGAGTCATGTAAGGTCTTGTTTTTTGCGGGACGAGTTGACGTTTTTATTGGTAACATTTTCGGGCACGTGACATTTTTTGATCGCTCTTTATTCCGATTTTTGTGAGACAGAATGACCAAAAACCAGCTATTCATGAATTTCTTTTGGGGGAGGCGTTTATACCGTTCCGCGTTTGGTAAAATGGATAAAGCAGTTTTATTCTTCGGGTCAGTACGATTACAGCGACACCTCATTTATATTATTTTTTTTATGTTTTGGCGCTTTTATACGATAAAAACTATTTTATAGAAAAAATAATTATTTTGGCATCGCTTTATTCTCAGGACTATAACTTTTTAATTTTTTTGCTGATGATGCTGTATGGCAGCTCGTTTTTTGCGGGACAAGATGATGCTTTCAGCGGTACCATGGTTATTTATATCTGTCCTTTTGATCGCGTGTTATTCCACTTTTTGTTCGGCGGTATGATAATAAAGCGTCGTTTTTTGCCTCGTTTTTTTTTTCTTACGGTGTTTACTGAAGGGGTTAACTAGTGGGTCAGTTTTATAGGTTGGGCCGTTACGGACGCGGCGATACTAAATATGTGTACTTTTATTGTTTTTTTTATTTATTTAGATAAAGAAATGTATTTATGGGAATAATATTTTTTTTTTTTTTCATTATTTAGGAATATTTTTTTTTTTTTTTTTTTACACATTTGGAAAAATTTTTTTTTAACTTTTTTACATTGTCCCGGGGGGGACATCACAGATCGGTGATCTGCCAGTGTGCACAGCACTCTGTCAGATCACCGATCTGAGAGCAGTGCAGGCTGCTTCACAGTGCCTGCTCTGAGCAGGCTCTGTGAAGCCACCTCCCTCCCTGCAGGACCCGGATCCGCGGCCATCTTGGATCCGGGTCTAGAGCAGGGAGGGAGGGAGGTAAGACCCTCGCAGCAACGCGATCACATCGCGTTGCTGCGGGGGGCTCAGGGAAGCCCGCAGGGAGCCCCCTCCCTTCGCGATGCTTCCCTGCACCGCCGGCACATCGCGATCATCTTTGATCGCGGTGTGCCAGGGGTTAATGTGCCGGGGGCGGTCCGTGACCGCTCCTAGCACATAGTGCCGGATGTCAGCTGCGATAGGCAGCTGACACCCGGCCGCGATCAGCCGCGCTCCCCCCGTGAGCGCCGCCGATCGCGCTAGACGTACTATCCCGTCCGTGGTCATAGGGGCCCACCCCACCTCGACGGGATAGTACGTCTGATGTCAGAAAGGGGTTAAGTTCAGGGCAGCGCCTGAATCCACAAATGCCATGACAGAAAAGGACGACAATGAGCAAATCAGGGTCACAGATAAAAGAAATTTAGGCTGTACAGTACTGATGGTAACAGAGCTAGCGACCCTCCTAGTACGCTTAGGGCAATCGGAAATAACGAGCAGAATCACCACAGTAAAAACACAGCCTATTCTGACGTCTGAATTCCTGCCGTTCTGTTCTAGTCAAAATCCTATCACATTGCATAGGCTCAGGACTCTGCTCAGAGGACACTGCCATATGGTGCACAGCTTTGCGCTCGCGCAGACGCCGATCAATCTGAATGGCTAGAGACATAGATTCGCTCAAACCAGTAGGCGTAGGGAAGCCCACCATAACATCTTTAAGGGCTTCAGAAAGACCTTTTCTGAAAATAGCAGCCAGAGCATCCTCATTCCATTTAGTGAGCACAGACCATTTCCTAAATTTCTGGCAGTATAATTCTGCCGCTTCCTGACCTTGACACAGGGCCAACAGGGTGTTTTCTGCATGATCCACAGAATTAGGTTCGTCATACAATAATCCGAGCACTTGAAAAAATGCGTCTACATTCAGCAATGCTGGATCCCCTGATTCAAGGGAGAATGCCCAGTCCTGAGGGTCACCACGCAGCAAGGATATGATGATTTTAACTTGCTGAATGGGATCACCAGAAGAACGGGGTTTCAAAGCAAAAAACAATTTGCAGTTATTTTTAAAGTTCAAAATCTTGGATCTGTCCCCAAAAAACAAATCAGGAGTAGGAATTCTAGGCTCGAAAGCCGGAGTCTGGACAACATAATCTTGGATACTCTGTACTCTTGCAGCAAGTTGATCCACACGAGAAAACAAACCCTGAACATCCATGCCAGAGCATAAATCCTGAACCACCCAGAGATGAAGGGGAAAAAAAAGACAAAACAGAGCACAGAAAAAAAATGGCTCAGAATTTTTTTTCCCTTCTTTTGAGATGCATTTAATTCATTTTTGGGCCACTTGTACTGTTATGAACTGGTGGTTTAGGAGCAACATGGGACGAGCTCTGAAGGAGGTGGTACCTGTACTGACCGCAGTCCCTAAGCTCAACACAACACTAGAAGTTGCCGTGGGATGCTCCTGTCACTCCCTAGGCACCTCGTCACAGCCTGAGAACTAACTACCCCTAAAGATAGAAACAGGAAAACTATCTTGCCTCAGAGAAAATCCCCAAAGGATAGATAGCCTCCCACAAGTAATGACTGTGAGTGGAGAGGGAAAAGACATACACAGAATGAAACCAGGATGTAGCACAGTGTTAGGGCTAGCGGAACGCACCAAATAATAAGACAGATAGTGTATGGTGCGTTCGCAGCCCGGGGTCCACCGTGCAGAGATGGAACCTGCTGCTAAGTAATGATGGACTATATGGCGGTACTCATAAGTATACACACGTGGGTTAAACTTCACCCAGCGTGAAGGAAGCGATCCTGTTGTGTCACAGGATCGCGGTACCGCACATAGAAGGCGAGCAAGTAGTCAGCGAACTCAACCCCAACTAGGATTGAAGTCCGATTAGACCCTTGCTGGCACAACACCGCAACTGGGTGTGTAAGGAAGCAGAATAACAATATTAGGGCACAAGAGTGCATGCGGTGCCGCACTGACGAACGCCACTAACCACCCAGGCTTGGGTAAGGAAAGCACAGAGGAAGTGCACGGCGCCGTACTGGCGGACACAGCAACTGGACGCTGTAACGTGTGATTAGTGCTGTAGGATAAGTCGGGCGCTAGATAGCAACCATACACCTTCCGCGAACAGACATTCAATAGGGAAGGGGTATCCAAGGACGACTTGCACTCACAACAAACACACGTAAGCAAATGTACACTAGCGCATGGCCGTGCGGTCATGCGCAGTTTATATAGTTGCAGCACAGGAAGTGGCCACAGAAACTTTGCCCTTCCAAGACCTGCCAAGAGGACCAATGGAATGTGCTGCAGAGCCTGAGCACATGACCCTTGATCTCCAACGGGAGATCTTGCCCTGGGCATGCTCAGTGTGTGCAGACAAGGACTTAGTCCCAGAGAAGTCCGCTCGCTGCTGACCAGCACTGGCTTTAATGGCAGAAGCTGAAGAAGCAGCAGTAACTCTCTGTACAGAGTGAGACTGAGCAAGACGCTGGGACCGACATCCCTGCTGAGCAGACTCCACTGCGGCTGGATAAGAATGGGAGACCGCAGCGGAGATGGCCCGAGATTCCCCCTGTGCAGAAGCGGGAACTCGAGACCTAACATTACCCCCCCTCCTAGGGCCCCCCCCTCCTTGGGCCTCGCTACGCTCGAAGGCAGCAATGAGCTGTGGGGCCCGAATGTTTTCAGCAGGCTCCCATGACCTGTCTTCTGGGCCATAACCCTTCCAATCCACCAGATAGAACTTTTTGCCGCGTACCACCTTGCACCCCAAAATTGAGTTCACCTCGTAATCGTCCGTAGACGAACCCGATGTCCCGGCAGATGACTCGGAAAACCGGGACATGTATACGGGTTTCAAGAGGGACACATGAAAGGTGTCGGTGATACCCAAGCGTGGAGGAAGAGCCAAACGGTAGACCACAGGATTAACCTGTTCGAGAACCTTGAAGGGAACCAAGTAGCGAGGAGCAAACTTAGTGGACTCAACTCGCAGCCTGATGTTACAGGCGGAGAGCCACACCAAGTCGCCAGGAGCAAAGGTCGGAGCGGGGCGCCGATTATCATCGGCGGAGGACCTCATTCTCTCCTTGGAGGCCCGAGGGGCATCCTGCGTGCGGTCCCAAATGTCCCGTGCCTCCACAGCCCAGTCTGCCACCCTGGAGTCAGCAGAAGACACAGGCATGGGCACAGGAACACGCGGATGCTGGCCGTAATTTAGGAGGAATGGATTCTGACCGGTGGAGTCGGCTACGGCATTGTTAAGTGCAAACTCTGCCCACGGTAGCAAGGATGCCCAGTCATCCTGCCTGGCAGAAACAAAATGTCGTAAATATGTGACCAAGGTCTGGTTGGCCCTCTCTACCAACCCATTCGTCTCGGGATGATATGCCGAAGAGAGATTCAACTCAATACTGAGTAGACAACAAAGCTCTCTCCAGAATCGAGACGCAAACTGGGGACCCCGGTCACTAACAATTTTGTCTGGCATACCGTGTAGGCGAAAGATATGCTTGACGAACAAGACAGCCAACGCCCGTGCAGAAGGTAGCCGTGGAAGAGGCACCAAGTGCACCATTTTGGAAAAATGGTCGGTGATCACCCAGATAATGGTGCAGTTACGAGACTTGGGTAAGCCCACCACAAAGTCCATCCCGACCATCTCCCAGGGCCTGTCCGCCACCGGCAGAGGAAAAAGCAAACCAGCTGGCCGTTGCCGAGGAGTCTTGTTCTTGGCGCAAGAGACACACGCCCGAACATACTCTGCGACATCACGAGCCATATGCGGCCACCAGTACGTCCTCGCCAGTAACTCAGATGTCCTTTTGGTACCAAAATGTCCACCCACCCTGGACGAGTGTGCCCAAGAGAGAACCTCCGGTCGCAAATTGGATGGAAAAAAAGTCTTGCCCGGGGGCACAGACTCTAGCGAAACCGGGGCCACAGTTCTCAAGCTCTCGGTGGGGACAATAAGCCGAGGCTCCTTTTCCTCCTCCGCAGATGACACAACGGAGCGAGAGAGAGCGTAGGCCCGAATGTTCTTCTCCCCAGAAAGAAAATGGAGGGTGAAATGAAACCGGGAGAAGAATAAGGACCATCTGGCCTGGCGAGAGTTCAACCGCTGGACTGTCTGCAGGTACACCAAATTTTTATGGTCTGTGAAGACTTGGAAGGGAAAACGTGCTCCCTCCAAGAGATGTCTCCACTCCGAGAAAGCCAACTTCATGGCTAGCAACTCCCTGTCCCCGATGGAATAATTCCTCTCTGCTGGTTAGAAGGTCTTGGAGAAAAAGAAGCAAGGATGCTTCCGACCTTGAGCATCCTTTTGGAAGAGGACTGCTCCAGCACCAACAGAAGAGGCATCCACCTCCATGATAAATGGCTTATCAACATCGGGGCGATGTAGGATGGGAGCGCTAGCGAAGTGTGACTTTATAGAGTTAAAGGCCTTGGAGACCTCCTCAGATCACAATTTGGGATTCGCCCCCTTCTTGGTGAGGGCAACCAAGGGAGCTACCAAAGTTGAGAAGTGCGGAATGAACTGGCGATAATAATTAATGAACCCCATAAAGCGCTGCACCGCTTTAAGAGAATGGGGTTCCTGCCAGTCCATCACAGCCTGTAGTTTGGCAGGATTCATAGCCAATCCCTGGGCAGAGATGATGTAGCCTAGGAAAGGTAGGGACTCCTGCTCAAACATACACTTCTCCAACTTGGCATAGAGGGAGTTTGCCCGTAGGAGGTCGAAGACTTTGCAAACATCTCTCCGGTGGGAGTCAATATCTGGAGAGTAGATGAGAATATCATCCAGATAGACTACGACCGAGGTGGAAAGCATATCCCGGAAGATATCGTTCACAAAGTCTTGGAAAACGGCTGGGGCATTACAGAGCCTGAAGGGCATCACCAGATATTCATAGTGCCCATCCCTGGTGTTAAAAGCCGTCTTCCATTCGTCCCCCTCACGGATGCGAATCAGGTTGTAAGCACTCCGCAGATCTAGTTTAGTAAATACCCTTGCTCCCCAAAGCCTATCGAAGAGCTCAGATATCAAGGGCAAAGGATACTTATTTTTAACGGTGATAGCGTTAAGACCCCTGTAGTCTATGCATGGACGCAATTCCCCATTCTTGTTCTGCACGAAGAAGAACCCTGCCCCAGCAGGTGACACTGACTTCCTAATGAATCCTCTTGCCAGATTTTCCTGGATGTACTGTGACATTGCCTCTGTCTCCGGGAGAGATAGCGGATAGACTCGACCCCGGGGAGGCTCAGCACCAGGCAAGAGATCAATAGGACAGTCATAGGGGCGATGGGGCGGAAGGATCTCCGCCGCCTTTTTGGAGAACACGTCTGCATAAGACCAATACTGCTTGGGGAGAGAGGAAAGATCTGCGGGTACCTCTGTAGTAGCAACCTGAACGCACTCCCTCTGACACCTACCCCCACAAGATTCACCCCATCCCAGGATTCTGCCAGAGGACCACTCAATATGAGGAGAGTGGTACCGTAGCCAAGGTATTCCCAACAGGACCTCATCAATTCCCTCTGGAATGACGAGCAGAGATATAATCTCCTGATGAGATGGCGACATGGACAGAGTAAAAGGGATGGTCTGGTGTGTTATCTGTGAGGGCAGTGTCGACCCATTCACCACTCGTACCGTTACTGGTTGAGCTAGCATAACCAGGGGTATTGCGTGACGTTGGGCGAAGGCAGAAGACATAAAATTGCCCTCCGCCCCAGAATCCACGCAGAGCTCTACCGAGTGGGAGAATGAGCCTATAGTAATTGTCCCCTTAAAGGACAATTTAGAGGCAAACGTCGCCGTGTCTAGTGTACCTCCACCTACTGCCACTAGACGCTGACGTTTCCTCGACCGCTGAGAACATCTGGTGGCTAGATGTCCTGACTGCTGGCAAACATGACAGACCTTGAGTGCACAAGCGGTCCGAGACTTAGATCCCGCTTGTGACACTTCCCTGGCCTCATGTGACTCAGGAACCAGGACCGGAGATTCCAGAGGTTTGGCGAAGGTAGGAGCCAGCCGAAACCTCTGCCTACACTGGGCTCGCTCTAACCTCCGCTCGTTAAAACGGAGATCAATTCGAGTGGAGACAGTTATTAACTCCTCCAGTGTGGCAGGAATCTCCCTAGTGGCCAGAGCGTCCTTAACGTGGTCAGCCAGGCCCCTCCAAAATATGGGGATAAGAGCTTTATCCGACCAATCCAGCTCAGAAGCTAAAGTGCGGAATTGGACGGCAAAATGACTGACCAAGGACTCACCCTGAGTTAATGCCAGCAGTTGGAGCGCAGTATCATGGGTGACTTGAGGTCCTAAAAAGACCTGTTTCAGAGTGCTCAGAAACAGCGGAGCACTCTGCACCACATGATCACCACGCTCCCACAGCGGCGTAGCCCATTCCAACGCCCTGTCCGAGAAGAGAGACACTATAAATCCCACCTTAGCCCGCTCTGTGGGAAAACGTGCAGCCAGGAGCTCGAGGTGAATAGAGCACTGACTCACAAATCCCCTACAAAACTTGCTATCACCAGAAAATTTTTCTGGCAGCGGGAGGCGAGAAAATGTCGGAGCAGAGGTGGCAATGGACAGGGTTGCTGCAGCCACGCTAGCAGCCTGTACAGCAACTGCGGTAACATCCACAGCTGAGGTTGCGCTCTCAAGAGCCGCCAACCTACCCTCCAGCTGCTGGATATACCGCAAGGATTGCTGTTTGTCCGTCATTACTAGCCAGACCCTGGCGCTAGTGTAATGTTAGGGCTAGCGGAACGCACCAAATAATAAGACAGATAGTGTATGGTGCGTTCGCAGCCCGGGGTCCACCGTGCAGAGATGGAACCTGCTGCTAAGTAATGACGGACTATATGGCGGTACTCATAAGTATACACACGTGGGTTAAACTTCACCCAGCGTGAAGGAAGCGATCCTGTTGTGTCACAGGATCGCGGTACCGCACATAGAAGGCGAGCAAGTAGTCAGCGAACTCAACCCCAACTAGGATTGAAGTCCGATTAGACCCTTGCTGGCACAACACCGCAACTGGGTGTGTAAGGAAGCAGAATAACAATATTAGGGCACAAGAGTGCATGCGGTGCCGCACTGACGAACGCCACTAACCACCCAGGCTTGGGTAAGGAAAGCACAGAGGAAGTGCACGGCGCCGTACTGGCGGACACAGCAACTGGACGCTGTAACGTGTGATTAGTGCTGTAGGATAAGTCGGGCGCTAGATAGCAACCATACACCTTCCGCGAACAGACATTCAATAGGGAAGGGGTATCCAAGGACGACTTGCACTCACAACAAACACACGTAAGCAAATGTACACTAGCGCATGGCCGTGCGGTCATGCGCAGTTTATATAGTTGCAGCACAGGAAGTGGCCACAGAAACTTTGCCCTTCCAAGACCTGCCAAGAGGACCAATGGAATGTGCTGCAGAGCCTGAGCACATGACCCTCGATCTCCAACGGGAGATCTTGCCCTGGGCATGCTCAGTGTGTGCAGACAAGGACTTAGTCCCAGAGAAGTCCGCTCGCTGCTGACCAGCACTGGCTTTAATGGCAGAAGCTGAAGAAGCAGCAGTAACTCTCTGTACAGAGTGAGACTGAGCAAGACGCTGGGACCGACGTCCCTGCTGAGCAGACTCCACTGCGGCTGGATAAGAATGGGAGACCGCAGCGGAGATGGCCCGAGATTCCCCCTGTGCAGAAGCGGGAACTCGAGACCTAACACACAGGAGGCCAGTCTAGCTAGATAGATAGGACAGGATAGAATACTGTGCGGTCAGTATTAAAAACGACAAAAATCCACACAGAGTTTACAAAAATCTCCACACCTGACTAAAGGTGTGGAGGGTAAATCTGCTTCCCAGAGCTTCCAGCTTAACTGAATTAATCCATACTGACAAGCTGGACAAAACATAGAAAGCACAGAACGAATAAGTCCACAACCTGTGGACAGAAAAGACCAAGCAAGGACTTAACTTTGCTGAACTGGTCAGGATATCAGGGAAATCCAAGAGAGATGTGAATCCAACCAGGAACCATTGACAAGTGGCACTGGCTGAAGGGAAGAGCCAGGCATAAATAGCCGAGCAGAAAGACAATCAGTGGAAGCAGCTGCAGACTGCTAAATCCAAGGAGCAGCCATACCACTTAAAACCACCGGAGGGAGCCCAAGAGCAGAACTCACAAAAGTGCCACTTACAACCACCGGAGGGAGCCCAAGAGCGGAATTCACAACAATTATGGCAAGAAAAAAGCAGCTAAGTAAAGAAAAACGAGTGGCCATCATTACTTTAAGAAATGAAAGTCAGTCAGTCCGAAAAATTGGGAAAACTTTGAAAGTGTCCCCAAGTGCAGTTGTAAAAACCATCAAGCGCTACAAAGAAACTGGCTCACATGAGGACCGCCCCAGGAAAGGAAGACCAAGAGTCACCTCTGCTTCTGAGGATAAGTTTATCAAAGTCACCAGCCTCAGAAATCGCAGGTTTACAGCAGCTCAGATTAGAGACCAGGTCAATGCCACACAGAGTTCTAGCAGCAGACACATCTCTACAACAACTGTTAAGAGGAGACTTTGTGTAGCAGGCCTTGATGGTAAAATAGGTGCCAGGAAACTGTTGCAAAATAAGAGAACAAATAAAGGTGTAAAAATAAAAAATAGACAAAAGTATATAAAGATGCACATTTATCATACTGCATGAGCTGGAGGGATGAATTTGGCACTTTTTACATTGTCTAAAAATTGGATAGTTTAAGTATATCTGCTTAATTTTTTTATGAAAACCAGATGGCAATTCCAAAAAGAAAGCCATGTTCACAAAAACTAATTTTCGGTCAGTGTACTGTCCATGAACAAAACTGGACAGAGCTGCTAGCAGAGCCAGTCACTGACGTGAGAAATCACGTGTTCATGTGAACTTGGCCAAACAAGGTATATGAAAAAGTTTATAAATCTTTTTTTTTCCAAATACAAATATACGGTAAGTTGCTGCTTGTGTTGACTAAATAAGATTAAAATAGATAAATCTCCGGGTCCGGATGGCATACACCCACGAGTACTAAGAGAACTAAGTAATGTAATAGATAAACCATTATTTCTTTTTTTTTTTTTTCTTATTTTATTTTTAGTGACTCTATAGCGACAGGGTCTGTTCCGCAGGACTGGCGCATAGCAAATGTGGTGCCAATATTCAAAAAGGGCTCTAAAAGTGAACCTGGAAATTATAGGCCAGTAAGTCTAACCTCTATTGTTGGTAAAATATTTGAAGGGTTTCTGAGGGATGTTATTCTGGATTATCTTAATGAGAATAACTGTTTAACTCCATATCAGCATGGGTTTATGAGAAATCGCTCCTGTCAAACCAATCTAATCAGTTTTTATGAAGAGGTAAGCTATAGACTGGACCACGGTGAGTCATTGGACGTGGTATATCTCGATTTTTCCAAAGCGTTTGATACCGTGCCGCACAAGAGGTTGGTACACAAAATGAGAATGCTTGGTCTGGGGGAAAATGTGTGTAAATGGGTTAGTAACTGGCTTAGTGATAGAAAGCAGAGGGTGGTTATAAATGGTATAGTCTCTAACTGGGTCGCTGTGACCAGTGGGGTACCGCAGGGGTCAGTATTGGGACCTGTTCTCTTCAACATATTCATTAATGATCTGGTAGAAGGTTTACACAGTAAAATATCGATATTTGCAGATGATACAAAACTATGTAAAGCAGTTAATACAAGAGAAGATAGTATTCTGCTACAGATGGATCTGGATAAGTTGGAAACTTGGGCTGAAAGGTGGCAGATGAGGTTTAACAATGATAAATGTAAGGTTATACACATGGGAAGAGGGAATCAATATCACCATTACACACTGAACGGGAAACCACTGGGTAAATCTGACAGGGAGAAGGACTTGGGGATCCTAGTTAATGATAAACTTACCTGGAGCAGCCAGTGCCAGGCAGCAGCTGCCAAGGCAAACAGGATCATGGGGTGCATTAAAAGAGGTCTGGATACACATGATGAGAGCATTATACTGCCTCTGTACAAATCCCTAGTTAGACCGCACATGGAGTACTGTGTCCAGTTTTGGGCACCGGTGCTCAGGAAGGATATAATGGAACTAGAGAGAGTACAAAGGAGGGCAACAAAATTAATAAAGGGGATGGGAGAACTACAATACCCAGATAGATTAGCGAAATTAGGATTATTTAGTCTAGAAAAAAGACGACTGAGGGGCGATCTAATAACCATGTATAAGTATATAAGGGGACAATACAAATATCTCGCTGAGGATCTGTTTATACCAAGGAAGGTGACGGGCACAAGGGGGCATTCTTTGCGTCTGGAGGAGAGAAGGTTTTTCCACCAACATAGAAGAGGATTCTTTACTGTTAGGGCAGTGAGAATCTGGAATTGCTTGCCTGAGGAGGTGGTGATGGCGAACTCAGTCGAGGGGTTCAAGAGAGGCCTGGATGTCTTCCTGGAGCAGAACAATATTGTATCAAACAATTATTAGGTTCTGTAGAAGGACGTAGATCTGGGTATTTATTATGATGGAATATAGGCTGAACTGGATGGACAAATGTCTTTTTTCGGCCTTACTAACTATGTTACTATGTTACTATGACTGCTTGGGAGCGCAATAGCCAAAAACATGCTGCTAATGTATAGGCCTTGTTTAATTGTGTTTGTCAATGTTCTGCAAATACATCATATCCCATAGTGTTACAGGTAATCAAATCTGTTTCATTTTGATGTTAAAAAATTTGTAATTAAATAATAAAAATTTCATTAAAACCCGTGGTCGTAAATATTCTTCAAACATATTAAAGAACACTACATTCAAGACATGGGTTTCCTGCTTAATTTCTTAAATCAATTATCTCTCTCTCGCTCATTAGTTGTTGCTAAACTACAACTACCAGCATGCCCTGACAACTGCATAATGCATTTATTCTGAGCATAAAACTGTAGTTGATGGGAATTATTCCATGTCTCTCTATGCATGTACAAAGTGAAACTGAAATGATATATGCATTGTATGTTACTCATGTCTGTAATGCACTGATCTATGTGCATCAGTATTTTTAGTGGTCACCTTCATAGTAAAACCACACATTCAATTGTATTTATCTTACGCATTTGTATAGCGCCATTATTTCCGCAGCGCTTTACAAACCTCATCGCTGTCCCCGATGGGGCTCACAATCTAGATTCACTATCAGTATGTCTTTGGAACATGGGAGGAAACCGGAGAACTCGGAGGAAACCCAGGGAGAACATACAAACTCCTTGTAGATGTTGTCCTTGGTGGGATTTGAACTCAGGACCCCAGCACTGAAAGGCTGTAGTGCTAACCACTGAGCCACCATACGCAATTGTCCATGTGTACAATATTTGATTGTTGCAGTGCCGCATCCTTACATGTAGAGCTAGGATCGGAGTTCCATTTAACCATTCTATTACAAAAAAAGAGAAGCGTAATTCCTATAATAAACAGATCCTTCACATGAAGCACAGAAATGGTGCTGGGATCTGTTTGATATTCATTTGGGTGTTAATAATTTTAATGGAAAAATAGAACAGCATGCTGACCTTTTTCTTAAAGTATAAATTACAAATCTAAATGGAGGCTCAAACACAAGTGTACACCTAACCGGAGACATTATATATGTGGATATGAAGTCTATGTCTCTTCAACCACCTTCTCCTTAATCTCTGACACTTATGTGTCTCACCATGACGGGTTATTGACTAGAAAAATTTCATAATCAACCTAATCGTTGCTATCCAATCGGCATCGGTAAATGGAAGGCAGAATTAAACAATAGTGGCAGCATGCGTAGACTCGCCCTATAAAGATAAGTTAAAAATATGCAGTTTCCAAAGCTTTGAGCTAAACTATAATGTAACCAAACAACAAAACTAAGAAAGCGAGATATGTAAAGGAAAAGTAGTCAGTCTTACTGTTTTGCAGTTGGGGCACATGAAGTCTCCATCATGGTTGACCACTCGAATGATCTCTCCGGTGGGTATACATTCTATCTTGAGCTCCATTTCTTCGAGAGTAAAAAGGACGACTGTGTGCTATCCAGAAAATGGATTGCTATGCAAAACCTATCACCAATTTAAACATGTACTGTACTCCTTACAACTTACTAACCAACTGCGGTGTCTAGACTATAGCCAGAGGGTTTTAGGGAAGTTAAGGAAGGACTGGAAATCTCATTTCTCTGAGAACAGTTATTTTAAGTGGATAATCCGGAATTATATGTTTATACAAAGTCAAGGTGAGAATGCTGACAATGAAAGTTCACGAGCGCTTTCCTGGAGGTCACAGATGATTCCTATGAGTGTCAAGACTTTCAGAAGCTTCTTATTTATTCCCCTGCTGAATATACTGGACTTAATGAAAGTTCAAAGTCTCCTTCGAGGCCCCTAAGGAGGTCAAACTGTAATGGACATGTTTGTGACTTGGCATGTGTCCACACTTAGATATTGTTAGTTGGTTTATATACATGCCCATTCTACATTACTAGTTTAGAAAAGGAAAGGTAAAAAGTTCAGTTTTACCAGCCAGGAAAAAAGTGCTCCAAGCTCCTCCATTACATATCTATATATAGGATTATTTAAAGTAAGCTATATTTCATACGTAGTTCCAAACATTGGGTTTACAGTAAAATAAATCCATGCAGGGTTCACTGTTATGTCTCCTTTATGAATCTCTATCTGTTTATGCAATATGTTTGTGAAATGTGTTTGGACAATCAGGCTAAAGATCCGTTTTTAAAAAAAACTTTTGTTAACATTACAGATTTTGCATTGGACGCATGGCCGTGTATCATAGTTTAATAAAAACTTGACAAATCTCAAAAAAAAAAAAATAATAATTTGTCTAGAAAGCTATAAAACAGGGATTGGGTGTTCCCTTCCATATGAAAGTAAGAGGATGTAGAAGTCAAGGGGCACTAGAAAAACTTCCTTTAATGATTAACGGGGGAAACTACTGTAAAAACATTGTTATAATGTCACGTTCTTATATGCAGAAAACACCCAATCATAATGTGGTTTAGATAAAACTATAACTACTATAAACACAATACATTTCATTAATTCTAAATAACATAATAATAACACCCGACTCCTGTTACATTATTTGCTCATTTATAACTTCAATGACTAGCAATATAAAGCGATCATGTGAATGAGCACAATGCAGTTGTGAATGTACGAAGATTTATACACCAATCTTTCTCTCACTAAACTGAGACGGAGTAAGATGTAGCAAATTTATTTAGGGCCTCTTTATAAATTTGGCAAATTTTTTGCTACCTGTGCACTAGAAAATACAATCTACACCAGCTCTGAACTGGCATACATTTACACTATTATTCGTGACAATTTTGGGCATAAATCATAGTAAATGTAGCAGTACACTGTGTGCACAATTATTAGGCAATTTGAATTTTTGATCATTACTTTTATTATTGAACAAGTACATAGCTATCGGTCAGTCCAAAAGGTTAAGAAACCTGAATATTTAAGAAAGTAAAAGTTAGTTTGTTTCTTAGAGGAAGATCTATGTGTGTAGAATTATGGAACTAAATCAAAAACATAAATTTTCCTATTTCAATTGTTTATTTTAATCTGTTAAAGTGAGAATAATTTCTAAACAACTCAAAATATGCAAAAATATATTTATGACATTAAAAAATATCAGTGATAAATATAACCCCTCCCCCTTATTTACAACAACAGTCATAAACCTGCCATCCCTGGGGTCTCTCAGTTTCTTACTCTGTTGACAATCAACGTATTGGGCAGCATCAACCAAAGCTTCCCAGATACTGGTCAGAGAGGTGATTGTTGTCCTTAACTATGAATATCTCATTTAAGAAGGACCCACAAGTTCTCACAGGGTTTTGGTCAGGTGAGGAAGGGGCTATGTCATTATTCTTTAATCTTTAAGGTCATTTCTGGCAGCCAAGCAGTAAAGTACTTCAATGCATGTGATGAAGCATTGTACTGCATAAAAAAACATGGTTTTCTTGAAAGATGCAGACTTTCCTGTACCACTGCTAGAAGAAAGTGTATTCTAAAAATGGACAGTAGGTTTGAGAGTTGATTTTGACTCCATCCTTAACTCAAAAAGTCTAAGTAGCTCAGGGCATCTGCTCAATCAAGAGTCACTCTAATTGAATCAGTTCATAAAACCTTTGAAAAACCTGTCTTGGCCCAGTCTTGACGATTCAACTTCTGTGTCTTGTTCAGTGGTGGTGGGGTTTCAGCCTCCCTTACCTCTCTGGGCCTCCAGCGAGGCTGCAGTTGTGGAATATGACAACACTGGAGGATAATGGCTTCCTCGTAGCTTCATGTTTGATTCTTCTCAAATCCTTGGTAGTAAAAGTGCGTTTTTTTTCCCAATACATTTTTTGCGATCCTGGTGACTATTTAAAACAAAACTTTTGATGGTTTTGTGATCACACCCTAATATATTAGTAATTTCAAGAATGATGCATCCCTCTGTAAGACTCTTAACAATTTTTGACTTTTTAGGGAAAATGAAATCTTTATTTTTGGCCCATATTGCCAAGCTGCCTATGCAGGGGCGGAAACATCATTGATGCAACCTGTGCAGTCGCACAGGGGCCCAAGAAGTAGGGGGTCCCATTTCTATCTACAAAACTAGAGCAATTTTGCATTTTGTGTGCTGCCAAGGGCCCTGTTATGACCTGGTGGTCAGGACAATAATGGACCTGGTGGTTAAGAGCACACAGAATGACCTGATAGTTACTGATAATAAGGACGAGCTCTGGGACGTGGGAACTCTGCTGACCGCAATCCCTAAACCTATCAAACACACTAGAAATAGCCGTGGATTGCGCCTAACGCTCCCTATGCAACTCAGCACAGCCTAAGAAACTAGCTAGCCCTGAAGATAGAAAAATAAAGCCTACCTTGCCTCAGAGAAATTCCCCAAAGGAAAAGGCAGCCCCCCACATATAATGACTGTGAGCAAAGATGAAAATACAAACACAGAGATGAAATAGATTTAGCAAAGTGAGGCCCGACTTACTGAACAGACCGAGGATAGGAAAGGTTACTTTGCGGTCAGCACAAAAACCTACAAAAAGACCACGCAGAGGGCGCAAAAAGACTCTCCGCACCGACTCACGGTGTGGAGGCGCTCCCTCTGCGTCCCAGAGCTTCCAGCAAGCAAGACAACAAATTAAATAGCAAGCTGGACAGAAAAATAGCAAACCAAAGAAATACAAGCTGGAACTTAGCTTCTGATGGGAAGACAGGTCACAAGAACGATCCAGGAGTGAACAAGACCAATACTGGAACATTGACAGGTGGCATGGAGCAAAGATCTAAGTGGAGTTAAATAGAGCAGCAGCTAACGAATTAACCTCGTCACCTGTGAAACTCAGAAACACCCACCAGAAGAAGTCCATGGACAGAACCAGCTGAAGTACCATTCATGACCACAGGAGGGAGCCCGACAACAGAATTCACAACAGTACCCCCCCCTTGAGGAGGGGTCACCGAGCCCTCACCAGAGCCCCCAGGCCGACCAGGATGAGCCAAATGAAAGGCACAAACCAGATCGGCAGCATGAACATCAGAGGCAAAAACCCAGGAATTATCTTCCTGACCATAACCCTTCCACTTGACCAGGTACTGGAGTTTCCGTCTCGAAACACGAGAATCCAAAATCTTCTCCACCACATACTCCAACTCCCCCTCAACTAACACCGGGGCAGGAGGATCAACGGATGGAACCACAGGCGCCACGTATCTCCGCAATAACGACCTATGGAACACATTATGGATGGCAAAAGAAGCAGGAAGGGCCAAACGAAATGACACAGGATTGATAACCTCAGAAATCTTATACGGACCAATGAAACGAGGCTTAAACTTAGAAGAGGAAACCTTCATAGGAACATAACGAGACGACAACCAAACCAAATCCCCAACACGAAGTCGGGGACCCACACAGCGCCGGCGGTTAGCGAAACGTTGAGCCTTCTCCTGGGACAATGTCAAATTGTCCACCACATGAGTCCAAATCTGCTGCAACCTATCCACCACAGTATCTACACCAGGACAGTCTGAAGACTCAACCTGCCCTGAAGAGAAACGAGGATGGAAACCAGAATTGCAGAAAAACGGCGAAAACCAAAGTAGCCAAGCTGGCCCGATTATTAAGGGCGAACTCAGCCAACGGCAAAAAGGACACCCAATCATCCCGATCAGCAGAAACAAAGCATCTCAGATACGTTTCCAAAGTTTGATTAGTTCGTTCGGTTTGGCCATTTGTCTGAGGATGGAAAGCCGAGGAAAAAGACAAATCAATGCCCATCCTAGCACAAAAGGATCGCCAAAACCTTGAAACAAACTGGGAACCTCTGTCAGAAACGATGTTCTCCGGGATACCATGTAAACGAACCACATGCTGGAAAAATAATGGCACCAAATCAGAGGAGGAAGGCAATTTAGACAAAGGTACCAAATGGACCATCTTAGAAAAGTGATCACAAACCACCCAAATGACCGACTTCTTTTGAGAGACGGGGAGATCCGAAATAAAATCCATAGAAATATGCGTCCAGGGCCTCTTCGGGACCGGCAAGGGCAAAAGCAACCCACTGGCACGTGAACAGCAGGGTTTAGCCCGAGCACAAGTCCCACAGGACTGCACAAAAGAACGCACATCCCGCGACAAAGACGGCCACCAGAAGGATCTAGCCACCAAATCTCTGATACCAAAGATTCCAGGATGTCCAGCCAACACTGAACAATGAATCTCAGAGATAACTCTACTAGTCCATCTATCAGGGACAAACAGTTTCTCCGCTGGGCAACGGTCAGGTCTATCAGCCTGTAATTTTTGCAGCACCCGCCGCAAATCAGGGGAGATGGCAGACAAAATTACCCCCTCTTTGAGAATACCCGCCAGCTCAGGAACACCCGGAGAGTCAGGCACAAAACTCCTTGACAGGGCATCAGCCTTCACATTCTTAGAGCCCGGAAGGTACGAAACCACAAAATCAAAACGGGAGAAAAATAACGACCATCGAGCCTGTCTTGGATTCAACCGTTTGGCAGACTCAAGATAAGTCAAATTCTTGTGATCTGTCAAGACCACCACGCGATGCCTGGCTCCTTCCAGCCAATTCCAAAGACATACTGATAGGGAATTTAGATTGTGAGCCCCAATGGGGACAGCGATGATAATGTGTGCAAAACTGTAAAGCGCTGCGGAATATGTTAGCGCTATATAAAAATAAAGATTATTATTATTATTTATTAATGACGCCACTCCTCGAATGCCCACTTCATGGCCAACAATTCACGATTACCAACATCATAGTTACGCTCAGCAGGCGAAAACTTTCTAGAAAAGAAAGCACATGGCTTCATCACCGAGCCATCAGAACTTCTCTGCGACAAAACAGCCCCTGCTCCAATCTCAGAAGCATCAACCTCAACCTGAAACAGAAGCGAAACATCTGGCTGGCACAACACAGGGGCAGAAGAAAAACGACGCTTCAACTCCTGAAAAGCCTCTACAGCCGCAGAAGACCAATTGACCACATCAGCACCCTTCTTGGTCAAATCAGTCAACGGTTTAGCAACAGTAGAAAAATTAGCGATGAAACGCCGATAAAAATTAGCAAAGCCCAGGAACTTTTGCAGGCTCTTCACAGATGTCGGCTGAGTCCAATCGTAAATGGCCTGGACTTTAACAGGGTCCATCTCGATAGTAGAAGGGGAAAAAATTAACCCCAAAAATGAAACCTTCTGAACTCCAAAGAGACACTTTGACCCCTTCACAAACAAGGAATTCGCACAAAGGACCTGGAACACCAATCTGACCTGCTTCACATGAGACTCCCAATCATCCGAAAAGACCAAAATATCATCCAAATACACAATCAGGAATTTATCCAGGTACTCTCGGAAGATGTCATGCATAAAGGACTGAAATACTGATGGAGCATTGGAAAGCCCAAATGGCATAACCAGGTACTCAAAATGGCCCTCGGGCGTATTAAATGCTGTTTTCCATTCATCGCCTTGTTTAATACGCACAAGATTATACGCCCCTCAAAGATCTATCTTGGTGAACCAACTAGCCCCTTTAATACGAGCAAACAAATCAGACAGCAACGGCAAAGGATACTGAAATTTGACTGTAATTTTATTAAGAAGGCGGTAATCAATACAAGGTCTCAAAGAACCATCCTTCTTGGCCACAAAAAAGAACCCTGCTCCTAACGGTGATGACGACGGGCGAATATGGCCTTTCTCCAAGGATTCCTTTATATAACTCCGCATAGCGGCGTGTTCTGGCACAGATAAATTGAACAATCGGCCCTTAGGAAACTTACTACCAGGAATCAAATTAATTGCACAATCGCAATCCCTATGAGGAGGTAGGGCACTGGCTTTGGGCTCATCAAATACATCCCGATAATCCGACAAAAACTCTGGAACTTCAGAAGGAGTGGAAGACGAAATAGACAAAAATGGAACATCACCATGTACCCCCTGGCAACCCCAGCTGGACACAGACATAGATTTCCAGTCCAATACTGGATTATGAACCTGTAGGCATGGCAACCTCAAAACGACCACATCATGCAGATTATGCAACACCAGAAAGCGGATATCCTCCTGATGTGCAGGAGCCATGCACATGGTCAATTGGGTCCAATACTGAGGCTTATTCTTGGCCAAAGGCGTAGCATCAATTCCTCTCAATGGAATAGGATACTGCAAGGGCTCCAAGAAAAAACCACAGCGCCTAGCATACTCCAAGTCCATCAAATTCAGGGCAGCGCCTGAATCCACAAATGCCATAACAGAATAGGATGACAAAGAGCAAATCAGAGTAACAGACAATAGAATTTTAGACTGTACCGCACCAATGGTGGCAGACCTAGCGAACCGCTTAGTGCGCTTAGGACAATCGGAGATAGCATGAGTGGAATCACCACAGTAAAAACATAGCCCATTCCGACGTCTGTGTTCTTGCCGTTCAGCTCTGGTCAAAATCCTATCACATTGCATAGGCTCAGGCCCATGCTCAGATAGTACCGCCAAATGGTGCACAGCTTTACGCTCACGCAAGCGTCGATCGATCTGAATGGCCAAGGACATAGACTCATTCAGACCAGCAGGCATGGGAAACCCCACCATGACATCCTTAAGGGCTTCAGAGAGACCCTTTCTGAAGATTGCTGCCAGGGCACATTCATTCCACTGAGTGAGCACAGACTGCTTTCTAAACTTCTGACAATATATCTCCGCTTCATCCTGACCCTGACACAGAGCCAGCAAGATTTTCTCTGCCTGATCCACTAAATTAGGTTCGTCATAAAGCAATCCAAGCGCCAGGAAAAACGCATCAACATCACGCAATGCCGGATCTCCTGGCGCAAGGGAAAATGCCCAGTCTTGAGGGTCACCACGTAACAAAGAAATAATAATCTTTACTTGTTGAACAGGGTCACCTGAGGAGCGAGGTTTCAAGGCAAGAAACAATTTACAATTATTTTTGAAATTCAAGAACTTAGATCTATCACCAAAAAACAAATCAGGAATTGGAATCCTAGGCTCTGACATCGGATTCTGAACCATAAAATCTTGAATGTTTTGTATCCTTGTAGTGAGATTATCCATCCAAGAGGACAGACCTTGAATGTCCATGTTTACACCAGTGTCCTGAACCACCCAGAGGTAAAGGGGAAAATAGAGACAAAACACACTGCAAAGAAAAAAAAAATGGTCTCAGAACTTCTCTTATCCCTCTATTGAGATGCATTAGTACTTTGGGCCACCTGTACTGTTATGACCTGGTGGTCAGGACAATAATGGACCTGGTGGTTAAGAGCACACGGAATGACCTGATAGTTACTGATAATAAGGACGAGCTCTGGGACGTGGGAACTCTGCTGACCGCAATCCCTAAACCTATCAAACACACTAGAAATAGCCGTGGATTGCGCCTAACGCTCCCTATGCAACTCGGCACAGCCTAAGAAACTAGCTAGCCCTGAAGATAGAAAAATAAAGCATACCTTGCCTCAGAGAAATTCCCCAAAGGAAAAGGCAGCCCCCCACATATAATGACTGTGAGTAAAGATGAAAATACAAACACAGAGATGAAATAGATTTAGCAAAGTGAGGCCCGACTTACTGAACAGACCGAGGATAGGAAAGGTTACTTTGTGGTCAGCACAAAAACCTACAAAAAGACCACGCAGAGCGCGCAAAAAGACCCTCCGCACCGACTCACGGTGCGGAGGCGCTCCCTCTGCATCCCAGAGCTTCCAGCAAGCAAGACAACAAATTAAATAGCAAGCTGGACAGAAAAATAGCAAACCAAAGAAATACAAGCTGGAACTTAGCTTCTGATGGGAAGACAGGTCACAAGAACGATCCAGGAGTGAACAGACCAATACTGGAACATTGACAGGTGGCATGGAGCAAAGATCTAAGTGGAGTTAAATAGAGCAGCAGCTAACGAATTAACCTCGTCACCTGTGAAACTCAGAAACACCCACCAGAGGAAGTCCATGGACAGAACCAGCTGAAGTACCATTCATGACCACAGGAGGGAGCCCGACAACAGAATTCACAACAGAGCAAAGATCTAAGTGGAGTTAAATAGAGCAGCAGCTAACGAATTAACCTCGTCACCTGTGAAACTCAGAAACACCCACCAGAGGAAGTCCATGGACAGAACCAGCTGAAGTACCATTCATGACCACAGGAGGGAGCCCGACAACAGAATTCACAACAGGGCCCATATATTGCTTTTGCACAGGGGCACTTTTCTGTCTGTGTCCGCCAGTGTGCATAAGGGTATGTGCAGACGATCAGTAAACGCTGCAGGTTGAATGCTGCATACTTGTGCAGCGTCCAACCCACAACATCCAGATGTTACAGCATAGTGGATGGGATTTCAAGAATTCCCATGCCCACTATGCATCCACAGACGCCCTTGATCATCTGTGGAGACAGACATGCGGCGCATTTTTCCAGACTGCAGCACATCAATTTCTCTTGTAGAGATGATCAATACGGTGATTTCATATGGTTCAGTGAACCAGCGAAGATGTGCTGCGTCCAAAGCTTTTTCACTTCCGGATCGCCTGCACATACCCCTAATAATTCTACACACCTTCATAAAGGGCATTGTATTCTTAAGCCGCACCCTCTCCAATTACACAAATACACATCACATGATCTGCTTCATCCAATAAGCATTGACGTGTATATAGCACGGAGTTGGAAATCTGCATAATCATACGTGTAGGAAGCATTGCCCCCTCTCACTAAACTCTGATCACTTCTACCCACATTTTTTTTAAAGTGACATGAAAAATACATCAGGAAAGTCATAATATTTTTGCAGAAATGTAGCTTATATAAAATTTGCATTCCTGTTTTGTAGATGATAAAATTGAATCTACCACAATATATCTTAATTGTAATAAAATCTTTTGTTGGAACAAATATTTAGGCCGATTGTTACATAGAATTATGGTAACATTCCTTTACAAAATAATTAATTTTCAGATAATATCCATCATAAAAATTGTGAATACTTTCTGTGGCTCAGGTTACTTACTATATATCGTGTGTCTACTGTTTAGTAGTGATTTGATGTTTTGCTGGACAAGTTTTATTTTCTATGTATTGAACAGCTGGTATGCATCTTTTTAGGAGAGGAATAAAAAAACTTGTTTAATTTTTTTCTTCTTTTTTTACAATTTTTTTACTATATTCAGTACAGAGGTAGCAATGACTTGACCTTACAAAATACATTGGTTTTTATAAATTCATAAAGCAGTGTCGCTCTTTTAACTTTTATATCATATTTTTGGCATACTTGCAAGCACAGCTCACATGTTAATTAATCTGTGGTGCGATGCTGCCGTACCGTTGCTTTATTTGTAGGTGAACAGCATGGACAAGAGGTGACAGTGCAGCGGAGCCGGTCTTAATGGACAAAATGTGGATGAGTGAGGATCAGGACGGCATGGTATGCTGAATGGCAGAAAAACAAGTAGAGATGTGAAACAACCCCATATCATCAAGCTTCCTCCACCGGACTTGACAGTTCCTTCAATTTCTCGATCCATTAGCCCCTTTTCCCCTTGTTTCTGCAAACCCATTTGCACTCATCATAGCCTCATATGTTGGTTTTCATCTCATTGCTCCAAATCACCCATTTCCAATCTTCCATCCACTTTTCTGCAAACTTAAAGGCAATCTGTCACCCCAAAATTCGCCTATGAGCTAAGGCCACCGGCATCAGGGGCTTATCTACAGCATTCTGTAATGCTGTAGATAAGCCCCCGATGTATCCTGAAAGATAAGAAAAACAGGTTATATTATACTCACCTAGGGGCGCCTCCCATCTTCATACGATGACGTCCTCTTCTTGTCTTCTTGCCGCGGCTTCGGCGCAGGCGTACTTTATCTGCCCTGTTGAGGGCAGAACAAAGTACTGCAGTGTGCAGGTGCCGGGAAAGGTCAGAGAGGCCCATAGTACTTTACACTGCCCTCAACAGGGCAGACAAAGTACATCTGTGCAGGAGCCTGTTGTGAATTCAGCTTTTGGGCTCCCTCCGGTGGTTGTAGAGGGTAATGCAGTTGTGCCTGGACTGCAGGAGTGGACAGGTGTATCTACTAATTGTAAAACTGACTGGGGTATATAGCTTTGCTGGATCCTTTAGTCAGTGCCAGTTGTCCATTGTTCTTGAAGGATTCACTTCCCTGCTGGTCTCTCCAGTTTGCTGTGTTTTTCTACAAAGATAAGTCCTGGCTTTGTTTTTGCTGTCCACCTGCAGTGGACCTTATAGTTCTGTGCATTTTCATGTTTTTGTCTTGTCCAGCTTGGTCTGTGAAGGATTTTTTGCAGCCTAGCTATTTCTCTGGAGATGCAGATATACCCCCCATGTCTTTAGTCAGATGTGGTGATCCGTATTTTCTGCGGTGGATATTTTCTAGTGTTTTTATACTGACCGCATAGTACTCTGTTCTATTCTTTCTTTTTAGCTAGTATGGCCTCCTATGCTAAAATCTGATTTCATATCTGCGTATGTTATTTCCCTCTCTCACAGTCAATATTTGTGGGGGGCTATCTATCCTTTGGGGATTTTCTCTGAGGCAAGATAGGTTTCCTGTTTCTGTCTTTAGGGGTAGTTAGATCTTAGGCTGTGCCGAGGGGTCTAGTGTTATGAACTGGTGGTTCAGAAACACAATGGACCTGGTGGTTAAGAGCACACAAAGTGACCTGATAGTTACTAATAACATAGGACGAGCTCTGAGACGTGGGAACTCTGCTGACCGCAATCCCTAATCCTACCACACCACACTAGAGGATAGGAAAGATAGCTTTGCGGTCAGCACAAAAACCTACAAACAACCACGCAGAGGGCGCAAAAAGACCCTCCGTAAAGTGGCTACCAGGTACACATAAAATTGGCCATTTTTATGCGCTAAACGCTCTCATTTTTCATATTTCTAGTGCAGTAATGCAGTTCAAATTTCGTATTTCAAGTTTGTATGTTCTAGCGCTGCAGTGTGCTGCCTTATTTATTTAACTATATACGAGTTGGCGACTCTAGGTTCAGCACCTGTTCACACTTAGTCTATGTTTGGATGTGCAGGTCAGGTTTTTGAAATGTATTCTCTAGCCTTCTGATCGTGCACTCCGCCTTCTAGCCACAGGTGTTTTAATTACAGCAGGTCCAATACCCCTCCATAGAGAGAGAGAATTTTAGTCTAGGAAGAGGTTTCACATGTACCCATTCAGATGGAGACGTTTATTCTCAGCGAGGTAAGGCAAGCGTAGGACCTGGTATAAGAGAGATGCCGTAAAGTGGCTGCCAGGTACACATAAAATTGGCCATTTTTATGCGCTAAATGCTCTCATTTTTCATATTTCTAGTGCAGTAATGCAGTTCAAATTTCGTATTTCAAGTTTGTATGTTCTAGCGCTGTAGTGTGCTGCCTTATTTATTTAACTATATACGAGTTGGCGACTCTAGGTTCAGCACCTGTTCACACTTAGTCTATGTTTGGATGTGCAGGTCAGGTTTTTGAAATGCAATACTGGAACATTGACTGGAGGCAAGGAACAAAGAACTAGGTGGAGTTAAATAGAGCAGCACCTAACGACTTAACCTCGTCACCTGAGGAAGGAAACTCAGAAGCCGCAGCCCCACTCACATCCACCAGAGGAAGCTCATAGACAGAACCAGCCGAAGTACCACTCATGACCACAGGAGGGAGCTTGACCACAGAATTCACAACAGTCTAGGGAGTGTTAGGTACCCCCCTCGGCTACTTCTAGTTGCGCTGCTAGGTTCAGGGTTTGCGGTCAGTACAGGGACCACCTTCTCCAGAGTACGTCTCATGCTGCTCCAAGGCCACCAGATCATAACAGGAGCCGCAGCAGGAAGAAAAGAAGATGTCATCTTATGAAGATGTAAGGCCCCGGACTGTGACGTCCATCGGACCCGACCACCCCTGGGTGAGTATATTCTAACTTTTCTTATCTTTCACGTTACATTGTGGGCTTATCTACAGCATTATAGAATGCTGTAGATAAGCCCCTGATACCGGTGGCCTTAACTTATAGGCGAATTTTGGGGTGACAGATTCCCATTAAGACAACGCTTCTTATGACAATATTGCAGTCGAAGCTTCTTCATCTATTTTTGGGGGCCACCATTGCAGACTTGTGTAATGTGCGGCGCACGGTGCTTGCATGGACGTCTGTCATCTCACTATTACGAAACATACAAGCCACCTCCACTGCCGTGTTTGTTGAGCCAGAACTGACAGACCTCGTGATGAGCTGACTTGTTGACTCCAATATAATTGTACACAGGAAGAAAAGGATTTTTCCACCATCAGCAGCAAAACAGTAACAATGCAGTAACATGACAATAATCTGCATAACTAATCATATGCTAAATAGTTGCAAGTCAAATTTATGTATGAGATGGCGAAGATGATTGTCTATAAAATGATGGTAGTCTCACGTTGGAAGCAGTAGTGGATGGTGAGATATGGAGCGCGAATGTCAAAAGTTCATAACATTACCCTTTTTGCTCGTCAGTGTATTTATTATTATTTATTATGCTTTGTTTATATGGCACCATGATATTCTGCAGCACTTTACAGACATATCACTTTTCGTTATGATATTGCAATTTCAATGTTGAGGTGTGTGTATAGTGTGTGGTTTGACTTACGCAACAATACAGAGTCTCATTGATATTTAAGTGCATTATATTTGGCAGTGCCAGCTGGTTTGCTCTTATTATGCTCTTGTATATCCATCCCCCACTACATCTCCTTCTCCCTCTCCACCACCCTCTTCTCCCTCTCCTTCTGCTATGCCCTCCATCTCTCCAGTTTAAATCTACTAGAAGATTGCAATCTGTACTCACTGACACCAGAGGCAATATCATTTCATTAGCAGATGGAGACAGGAGAACATCATTGAGACAAAAGAGGCATCAGATATGGAGATACTTTTACTATATGGCAGGTGGTTACATATTGTTGTTATATGTCACTTTTTTTCTTACTTATATACTGTACATTCATTTCAGGCTAAAAGCATTTTTTGCAATAAAGTTTAATTACAAATTTTGAACAATTTGGCTTCTACAGCCTCTATTTATCACTGTACATAGATGGGAGCAGAGTAAGTTAACAGTGAATGTTCCAGTCCTGATGGCAGAGTTTGGAAACCTTATGTCTTTTCCTCCAAACTTTCTTCTAAGCTGAATATGATAAGAAGTTTAGTCAAACTATTCTGGCAAACTAACTTTTATATGTTGTTCATATGTTATGTATTCCTATGATGGATAATTAATTTATCCCATTTTCTAAAATATCGGTGTGACTTAGTAAAAGGATCATGGCTAGTCTCAGCGTGACAAATTTACCTTTATGTATGCCAGAAAACTGGTGTATAGTGTACCCGAAATCTATGTCAGCTTATTTATTAGCACACTGACAATGCAAATTTACAATTTAGTAGCTACCTACGTGTTAGTTTTTAGGCCCATAATAATAATAAAAAATAAATGCTGGACAACCCCTTTAAATGTTATTGCTGATTAGCTCCTATAACAATGGGAAGTCACAATGACCTTTAGAACTCAGGGTTTGGTTTGTGGGAAGAATGGCTGGAGTGTTTTTGACATTCGCTGTCTTTAATATGAAGTTGAATATAAATGAGTTTCATCCCTGTGTCACCATTAGGGCTGAGTGAGGAAATGGTGAGGATGCAGACAATAGCTCTTATCTGTTAGTATTTTTAAGATTCCCAGCTATTTCCTGTTTACAATCAGAACACAGAAATAACTGTTTATCACACACAGAAAGCAAGATTATAAATGTCCTAAACTTAGGTTAAATAGGGAAAGTGGAAGTCAATGAAATATTTGCGATAAAACCACTTCCTATTCGAATAGAAAATGACATAACTCTTACGTCTCTTGAAGCCGCTACAGCCCTTAAAGGAAAGTAACACCCAAAAAAATAAGTTAAATATCATGATCTTTAAGCAATGTTTAGAAAAACACTTAAGGGTCATTCATGAAGAGGAAGGATTGAGTTACATAGCAATTTGTTATACACATGTCAAGTATACAGAATGTATAGGTAAGTTTATGCACTTAGTAGGAGAAGAGGATCGTCACCGCGCTGCCGCAAGAAGAATTCCAGGAATAGTAAAAGTTCAACGTGGTTTATTCAATGCTTTTTTCAAGGTTCAGATGACCCCTTCGTCAGGCGCTGACCTGTGGATCTGCAGCAGCCGCCATTATTATATGTCTTTTTATCGTCCTCACCAGGTGAGTAGTTCTCTTGGTGGGTGCGCCCAATGTAACGCGAGATAAGACCCTATTGCGCTTTTGTGTCTCCTTTTTCTATCTGCTTAGGTAAGTTTATGCACATACAATACATAGTAAATTACATTAAAGGGGGTGACCTTTGGACATGACATTTCACCCTGAACCCCTCAGGCCGGGTCCTTCAGGTTTTAACATTAAGTTCCACATTTGGAACCTAAACATTTGGACCCCGATTTATCAAAACCAGTGTTGTTCACCCCAGTCTTGAAAAGGGGGCATGTTTGTGATAGACGCTCATGATTCATTAAGAGGCACACACATCTTAGTGAATCCGGTGTGTATGAAAAGTGCTGTGCACCACACCAGAAATCTTACTCCAGTCCAGAACTGGTGTAAGGCGTTCCACAACTCATCATGAATGAGACAAGCTGTGGCATCACGACCCTGTTCTGTTCCGATTCCGCCCATTTTGGGGTAGCTGGGCAAAACTAAAGTGAAAACTCGCAAAATTATTATGCAACCTCGAGTTGTGCTAAAATGATGAGACTTATCAAAGTGTTTTAAACCAGATTTTAGTTTTTTTTCTTTGCATTTTTGTATGTTTTTTTCACCTAAAAATCTCATAACCTCTAGCAAAAAAGTAATACATGTACATGAGAGAACTATACAGTTGGTCAGATCATAGCACACAGACTCATGAATAATATTTAGCCTAACATGTCAGCAACATTTTTTTGCACATATAATCAGGGTCGTATTTGCCACTAGGCACTGGAGGACACGTGCCTAGGGGCGTCGGGCTACCGGGGGTGGCACCAAGACAGGGAAGAATTTTTTTTTTAAATTTAACTTTTTTTTTAACCTCCCCTCCTTTGGACAATCCAGGAAATCTGTTGTCTTTTTTTTTGGGGGGGGGGAGGGGCAGGAGGAGGCGGGGGTGCCCCTCCATATTCACCTCGATGCAGGGAGCTGACTGACCCAGGAAGTAGTGGCACTGCAACTTCGGCAGTTGGAGAGGTCCCTAAATCTGAGGTACTGCAGCATCTGTGCATGTGAGGATGATGAGGTCATCTCTCACTGCAGACATCACAGCGGAGGAGGAGGAAGATGACACGGGAGGACACAAGAGCAGGTGAGCACTCATACAGCTGAAGGTGGGGGGGAGGCTGGTGAGCAGCAGAGACTGGTGACAGGGGTGGGTGTGCTGTATACTGGTGACCAGGGGAGGCTGCTGCTGTATACTGGTGAACAGGGGAGGCTGGTGACAGGGGGGGCTGCTGCTGTATACTGGTGAACAGTGGAGGCTGGTGATAGGGGAGGCTGTGCTGTATACTGGTGAACAGGGGAGGCTGGTGCTGCTGTATACTGGTGAACAGGGGAGGATGGTTTCACATTTGTGTTTTTTTTCAAGTCAGGCAAAGTCAGGTTTTTCAGCCAAATCCTGATCCTTTCAGTTCAGTTTTTTGTCCATTCACTTTAATGGTGTCAGGGAGCAACCTGAAATAACTACCTAACACCAATAAAGTGAATGGGCAACAACTGGATCCTGAAAAGATCATGATTTGGGTGAAAAAAACCTGATTTTACCTGATTTGAAAAAAAAAAACAAAAACGCAAGTGTGAAACCAGCAACACTGGATGAGTGCAGCAGTGCTCTCCAAGTATCAGTGTGGGTGCGCACAATGTGGCTGCAGGCTCGCTCTGCTACCTGTCTGCTCTTGGCTTCCCTTTGAACACCTTCAGTAAAGAGGAGGGGTGAATGAGCAGACAACATGTCTATCACTAGGCCTCTCCTCACTGAAGCAATGGTTAGGTCACCTATTTTAATCTCTTGATGACTTTGAAAAGCTGAAGGTGATAAAAAACGCTCAAAAGACTGAAACTGTGCGCAGCAAGTGCAGACGTTCATTCTTTTAGTGTTTAATTTTAAAAGCGTTTTACAGAGTAGATCTGCCTTAATCAGATGTCGTTTTGCACAGACTCAGTGTGTGACGTCAATAAGGGGTTCACCACGAAAAAATGCCTAGGGCAGAATGAAGGCCAAATACGGCCCTGCATATAATATTAAATCACCATCAATATTCTCACTGGGTAACTTGTTTAATTCCAGCTCAATCAGAACATGCTCTACTGGGTGGACAGGAAGTCACTTTTTGTGAACTACATGATGATATCCTCGCCCATCCAAGTCCTTCTGGCTGCTCTTGGATTCCTCCCCTCTTCTACAGAGTGCCCCATATAAAGTTACATGAGTCGGTCACCAGCCAGTGTCTGTGTAAGACCAGAAACAAAGGGCATTTTAATATAAGGAGTACGAGGATCAGGTTTTGAGAAACAATGTTAGAGAGTGTGTTTCACAGATTAGAGAATTTTCATTACAGGACATCACCTTGAGACATAGATTGTCTGACCCTCAAGTGAATTGCCGCTGGTTTACTAACCTGTTTACGCAATGAGGTGGACAGAGCATTTGCTAATACAATTGTTCTTTCTCCATATACTGTGCATAAAGGTTTTGAGTCCATTGTGAGTAAAGTGCAATATAAATGTTGTTATCGGCAGCACATCATTTATAGGGGGAATGTGCTGCAGATAATGATTTTCATGCCTACATAAAAATCAAATCATCCTACGAGCAAGTATTTTGCTGTTCCTAGATTGAGTGTCAGAATGTATACCGAGGAAAAAATAAGTATTTGATACACTGCCAATTTTGCAAGTCTTCCCACCTACAAAGAATGGAAAGGTCTATAATTTTTATCGTTGGTACACTTCAATTATGAGAGACAGTATATAAAAAATAAAAAACAGAAAATCACATTGTATGATTTTTAAATTATTAAATTACATTTTATTGCACAAAATAAGTATTTTATCATCTAACAACCAGCAAGAATTATTACTTTCACAGACATGTTAGGTTTTCTTGAAAAAGCCCTCCAACTCTGCACACATTACCTGTATTTATTGCACCTGTTTAAACTCGTTACCTGAATAAAAGACACCTGATACCCTCCAACCTCTCCATCATAGCCAAAACCAAAGAGCTGTCTAAGGACATCAGGGACAAAATTGTAGGCCTGCACTAGGCTGAGATGGACTACAGGACAATAGGCAAGCAGCTTGGTGGGAAAGCAACAACTGTTGGCACAATTATTAGAAAATGGCAGAAACACAAGATGAAAATATTCCTCAGTCTTGGGCTCCATGCAAGATCTCGCCTCGTGGGGTAAGAACAATTCTGAGAAACGTCAGGAATCAGCCCAGAACTACACAGGAGGTCCTGGTCAATGACATGAAGAGAGCTGGGACCACAATCTCAAGCATAACTGTTAGTAACACACTACACCATCATGGATTAAAATCTTGCAGCAAGGTCCCCCTGCTCACGCCAGCACACATCCAGGCCCGTTTGAAGTTCACGAATGACCATCTGGATGATCCAGAGGAGGCATGGGAGATGGTCCTGTGGTCAGTTGAGACTAAATTAGATCTTTTTGGTATCAACTCCATTTGCCATGTTAGGAGAAAGACGAAGCATGGGTACAACCCCAAGAACACCCAACCGTGAAGTATGGTGGGGAAAACATCATATTTTGAGGTGTTTTCCTGCAAAGGGGACAGGATGACTGCACTGTACTGAATGGAGGATGGATGGGTCATGTAACGCAAGATTTTGGCCAACAACCTCCTTCCCTCAGTAAGAGCATTGAAGATGGTCATTGTTGGGTCTTTCAGCATGACAATGATCCGAAACTTACAGGCAGGGCAACTAAGGAGTGGCTCCGTAAGAAGCACTTCAAGGTCCTGGAGTGGCTTAGCCAGTCTCCAAAACTGAATGCAATAGAAAATCTTTGGATGGCGCTGAAACTCAATGTTGCCCAGTGACAGCCCCAAAGTCTGACATATCTGGAGAAGATCTGTATGGAGGAGTGGGCCAAAATCCCTGCTGTAGGGAGTGCAAACTTGGTAAAAAACTACAGGAAATGACTGACCTCTGCAATTGCAAACAAAGGTTTCTGTACCAAATATTCTTCTCATACCCCTCGTTCGGCCCTGATAAAATAATAAAGCCTATACTCACCTCCCGTTCCGGCGCTGTTCCCGCAGCCACAGCTGTTATGATGCGGTGGTTTAGCAGCAACATGGAACGAGCTCTGAAGGAAGTGGTAACTGTACTGACCGCAGTTCCTAAGCTCAACACAACACTAGAAGTAGCCGTGGGGTGCTCCTAACTCTCCCTAGGCACCTCGTCACCGCCTAAGAGCTAACTACCCCTAAAGATAGAAGCAGGAAAGCTATCTTGCCTCAGAGAAAATCCCCAAAGGATAGATTAGCCCCCCACAAATAATGACTGTGAGTGGAGAGGGAAAAGACATACACAGAATGAAACCAGGATGAGCACAGGAGGCCAGTCTAACTTGATAGATAGGACAGGATGGAATACTGTGCGGTCAGTATAAAACACTACAAAAATCCGCGCAGAGTTTACTAAAAACCTCCACACCTGACTAAAGGTGTGGAGGGTAAATCTGCTTCCCAGAGCTTCCAGCAAGACAGAATTAATTCATACTGATAACACTGGACAAACATAGAAGCACAGAACGGATAAGTCCACAAACTGTGAACAGAAAAGAGCAAGCAAAAACTTAGCTTTAGTCCAACAGAAGAAGAAAAAAAACAAAACAGAAAAAATGAAGTGCACTTACCCGTATATGCTGGTCACAATACTTTATTCGGACATAGTACAAAAAATGTGCAGGGAGGGATGTGAAACAAGCGGACAACGGCCGTTTCGTGCCTCAGCACTTCAACGGGTCCTCACACTGAGTTGGAAGTGAGGGGGATCTATATCCAAGTCCAGAAAGATCTCCTGACCCTCCCCCTACTTCCATCAGTGAGGCGATTCAATCACTTGTTATTCAATGTGAACAGTGAACAAATAAATACAAAATAATCATAAAAACACGTTAAAAAAACAAAAACTATCATAGCAAATATACAGCAAAACTCTGATGACTATCATTTTATCAACCCCTAAATTTCTAAAGAAACACCGTCATATCAATCCTTTCATTAAGGCCAAGCGGACCTAGTGCATCTGCGCGCAAGATCCACCTCCCTTCTCTCTGCAACAGCAAGCGTTGTAAATCTCCGCCCTGCTGTGATAGCGTGACTTTTTCCAAGCCTGCAAAACGCAATGTCTGCACATTGCCATCATGGTGAGTTCTAACATGATTGATAAATCTAGGGACCCCCTTACCTGTTTTGACAGAATGGAAATGTTCCCTTATTCTGATAAAAAGTGGACGGATTGTCTTGCCAATATAAAAGAACCCGCAGGGGCACAAAATCACATACACTACATGGGTTGATCTGCAAGAAATGAATTCCCTTACTACATGCTGAATGGGACCGACTCTAATGTGCTTGCCTACCAAATGATAATCTCAAAAATTACACTGGCCACATTTGAAGTTTCCTTTTGGGATACCTGTCATAAGCCAGTTATCTTGAACCGATGTAAACCTATTATGTACCAAACAATCCCTGATATTATTGCTCCTGCGACATGCAAACAAGGGACCTCTTTCGACAACCTCTTTTAAGTCCGCATCTTGTTTTAGGATCTGCCAATTCTTACGAATCGCCGTCTTAATGGCAGCGTCCATAGGACCAAATTCAAAGCAAAAAACAAACCTTTTATCTTTTTTCTTGAGTCTATTACTGGATTTTTCTTTCAGATCAGTTGCCCTTTTTAAAGCCCTATCTAAGACTGGCTGTGGATAACCTCGTTTTGTAAATCTCATATATAACTCCTCAGATTGCTGTTTAAATCCTGCTTGGTTACTATTGATTCTTTTTATGCATAAAAACTGACTAAACAGTAACGCCTGCTTTGTGTAGATGGGATGGGCACTCTGGTAATGCAACAGGGAATTTGTGGATGATGGCTTTCGATATACTTCAGTATGAATAATACCCTCAATTATCTGCAATTTGACATCTAAGAAAACTAGCTCATTACCCCCGAACTGGGACGTGAATCGCATGTTCATAGTATTGGAGGTCTCCAGGTACTCCACAAAATGTGTGAAAGATTCCTGGGGTCCCTCCCACACTATGAAGATGTCGTCCACGAATCTGGCGAAGAATTTTATGTGTGTGAGAAAAGGGTTTTTCACCGAATACACAAATTCTTCCTCAAATTTAGCCAGAAATAAATTCGCTAGAGTACAAGCTACTGGAGTGCCCATAGCTACTCCCTCAATTTGTTTAAACCATTTATTATCAAATTGAAATGCGTTATGTTCCAGGATAAAGGACAAACCTTCACAAATGAAGGCAATCGTATTGGTGTCCGTAGGGGTATTTTTAATTGTGTCTACACTTAATTTTTGAGGGATTCTGGTGTATAGACTTTCAATGTCGATTGATGCCAAATAAAAATCTTCCTGCCATACAAAGTTTTTCAATGTGCCCAAAAAATCTCCTGTATCCCTAACATACGAGGGTATATCCTGCAGAAGCGGGCGTAACAGCCAATCAAGATAGGCGGACAATGGTTCAGTGATAGACCCCACACCGGATAAAAACTTAGCTTTGCTGAACAGGTCAGGATAACAGGGAACTCCAAAGAGATGTGAATCCAACCAGGAACCATTTACAAGTGGCACTGGCTGAAGGACAGAGCAAGGCATAAATAGCCGAACAGAAAAGACGATCAGTGGAAGCAGCTGAAGACAGCTAACTCCAAGGAGCAGCCATACCACTAGAAACCACAAGAGGTAGCCCAAGAGCAGAACTCACAAAAGTGCCACTTACAACCACCGGAGGGAGCCCAAGAGCGGAGTTCACAACAGTACCCCCCCTTGAGGAGGGGTCACCGAACCCTCACCAGAGCCCCCAGGCCGATCAGGATGAGCCAAGTGAAAAGCACAAACCAAATTGGTGGCATGGACATCGGAGGCAACAACCCAAGAATTATCCTCATGACCATAACCCTTCCACTTGACAAGATACTGAAGCCTCCGCCTTGAAAAACGAGAATCCAAAATCTTCTCAACCTCATATTCCAACTCTCCCTCAACCAACACCGGGGCAGGAGGGTCAACCGAGGGAACAACGGGGACCACATATCTCCGCAACAAAGATCTATGGAAAACATTATGAATGGCAAAAGAGGCTGGAAGAGCCAAACGAAAAGACACCGGATTAATAATTTCAGAAATTTTATAAGGACCAATAAACCGAGGCTTAAACTTAGGGGACGAAACCTTCATAGGAACATGACGAGAAGACAACCAAACCAAATCCCCCACACGAAGCCGGGGACCAACACACCGACGGCGGTTAGCAAAACGTTGAGCCCTTTCCTGAGACAACGTCAAATTGTCCACCACATGAGTCCAAATCTGCTGCAGCCTGTCCACCACAGAATCAACACCAGGACAATCAGAAGGCTCAACCTGCCCAGAAGAAAAACGAGGATGAAAACCAAAATTACAAAAGAAAGGTGAAACCAAAGTAGCCGAACTAGCCCGATTATTAAGGGCAAACTCAGCCAACGGCAAGAAATACACCCAATCATCCTGATCAGCAGACACAAAGCATCTCAAATAGGTCTCCAAGGTCTGATTAGTTCGCTCAGTTTGGCCATTAGTCTGAGGATGAAACGGCGAAGAAAAAGACAAATCAATGCCCATCCTAGCACAAAAGGCCCGCCAAAATCTAGAGACAAACTGAGAACCTCTGTCAGACACAATATTCTCCGGAATGCCATGCAAACGAACCACATGCTGAAAAAACAATGGAACCAGATCTGAGGAGGAAGGCAACTTAGGCAAAGGTACCAGATGGACCATTTTAGAGAACCGGTCACAAACAACCCAGATAACAGACATCTTCTGGGAAACAGGAAGATCCTAAATAAAATCCATGGAAATATGCGTCCAGGGCCTCTCAGGGACCGGCAAAGGCAATAGCAACCCACTAGCGCTGGAACAGCAAGGCTTGGCCCGGGCGCAAGTCCCACAGGACTGCACAAAAGCACGCACATCGCGCGACAAGGAAGGCCACCAAAAGGACCTAGCAACCAAATCTCTGGTACCAAAAATCCCAGGATGACCAGCCAACACTGAACAATGAACCTCAGAAATCACCTTACTCGTCCATCTATCAGGAACAAACAGCTTCCCCACAGGACAGCAGTCAGGCCTATCAGCCTGAAATTCCTGAAGCACCCGCCGCAAATCAGGGGAGATGGCAGAAAGAATCACCCCTTCCTTAAGAATGCCAACCGGCTCAAGGACTCCAGGAGAATCAGGCGAAAAACTCCTAGAGAGGGCATCAGCCTTAACATTCTTAGATCCCGGAAGATATGAGACCACAAAATCAAAACGGGAGAAAAACAGAGACCATCAAGCCTGTCTAGGATTCAACCGCTTGGCCGACTCGAGGTAAACCAGATTCTTATGATCAGTCAAGACCACAACGCGGTGCTTAGCTCCCTCAAGCCAATGTCGCCACTCCTCAAATGCCCACTTCATAGCCAACAACTCCCGATTGCCGACATCATAATTGCGTTCCGCAGGCGAAAACTTTCTGGAAAAAAAGGCACATGGTTTCATTAAAGAACCATCAGACTCCCTCTGAGACAAAACGGCCCCTACCCCAATCTCAGAAGCATCGACCTCCACCTGAAAAGGAAGAGAAACATCCGGCTGACGCAACACAGGAGCAGAAGTAAATCGGCGTTTAAGCTCCTGAAAGGCCTCAACAGCCGCAGAGGACCAATTCGTCACATCAGCGCCTTTCTTCGTCAAATCAGTAAGGGGCTTAACCACACTGGAAAAGTTGGCAATGAAACGGCGATAGAAATTAGCAAAGCCCAAAAATTTTTGAAGGCCCTTCACAGATGTGGGTTGAATCCAGTCATGAATAGCTTGAACCTTAACAGGATCAATTTCTATAGACGAGGGAGAAAAAATAAAACCCAAAAAAGAGACCTTCTGAACTCCGAATAGGCACTTAGACCCCTTCACAAACAAAGCATTATCACGAAGGATCTGGAACACCATCCTGACCTGCTTCACATGAGACTCCCAATCATCGGAAAAAATCAAAATATCATCCAAATATACGACCATGAATTTATCAAGATAATTGCGGAAAATATCATGCATGAAAGACTGCAACACAGATGGAGCATTAGAGAGCCCAAATGGCATCACAAGGTATTCAAAATGGCCTTCGGGCGTATTAAATGCAGTTTTCCATTCGTCACCCTGTTTAATACGAACAAGATTATATGCCCCTCGGAGGTCAATCTTAGTAAACCAACTAGCCCCCTTAATCTGAGCAAACAAATCAGTAAGCAGAGGCAAGGGGTATTGGAATGTAACCGTGATCTTATTAAGAAGATGATAATCAATACAGGGTCTCAAGGAGCCATCCTTCTTAGCAACAAAAAAGAAACCCGCTCCCAATGGTGACGAAGAGGGCCGAATATGCCCCTTCTCCAAAGACTCTTTAACATAACTCCGCATGGCGGCATGCTCTGGCACAGACAGATTGAAAAGTCGGCCCTTAGGGAACTTGCAACCAGGATTCAAGTTAATAGCACAATCACAGTCCCTGTGTGGTAGAAGGGAACTGGACTTGGGCTCATCAAACACATCCTGGAAATCCGACAAAAACTCAGGGACCTCAGAAGAGGGGGAAGAGGAAATTGACATCAAAGGAACGTCACTATGTACCCCTTGACAACCCCAATTAGTCACAGTCATAGTTTTCCAATCTAGCACCGGATTATGTTCCTGTAACCATGGAAAACCCAGTACAACAACATCATGCAGGTTATGCAACACCAGAAAATGGCAATCTTCCTGATGTGCTGGGGCCGTGTACATAGTCATCTGCGTCCAGTACTGAGGTTTATCCTTGGCCAAGTGTGTAGCATCAATACCCCTCAAAGGAATAGGGCTCTGCAAAGGCTGCAAGGAAGAACCACAGCGCCTGGCGAATTCTAAGTCCATTAAGTTCAGGGCAGCGCCTGAATCCACAAATGCCATGACAGAAAAGGATGACAATGAGCAAATCAGGGTCACAGATAAGAGAAATTTAGGCTGTATAGTACTAATGGTAACAGACCTAGCGACTCTCTTAGTACGCTTAGGGCAATCAGAGATAATATGAGTAGAATCACCACAGTAAAAACACAGCCTATTCTGACGTCTGAATTCCTGCCGTTCTGTTCTAGTCAAAATCCTATCACATCGCATAGGTTCAGGACTCTGCTCCGAGGACACTGCCATATGGTGCACAGCTTTGCGCTCATGCAGACGCCGATCAATCTGAATAGCTAGAGACATAGATTCGCTCAAACCGGCAGGCGTAGGAAAGCCCACCATAACATCTTTAAGGGCTTCAGAAAGACCTTTTCTGAAAATAGCAGCCAGAGCCTCCTCATTCCATTTAGTGAGCACAGACCATTTTCTAAATTTCTGGCAGTATAATTCTGCCGCTTCCTGACCTTGACACAAGGCCAACAGGATTTTTTCTGCATGATGCACAGAATTAGGTTCGTCATACAATAATCCGAGCGCTTGAAAAAATGCGTCTACATTCAATAATGCCGGATCCCCTGTTTCAAGAGAAAAGGCCCAGTCTTGAGGGTCACCACGCAGCAAGGATATGATGATTTTTACTTGCTGAATGGGATCACCTGAAGAATGGGGTTTCAAAGCAAAAAACAATTTGCAGTTATTTTTAAAGTTCAAAAACTTGGATCTGTCCCTAAAAAACAAATCAGGAATAGGAATTCTAGGCTCTAAAGCCGGAGTCTGGACAACGTAGTCCTGGATACTCTGTACTCTTGCAGCAAGTTGATCCACACGAGAAAACAAACCCTGAACATCCATGCCAGAGCATATATCCTGAACCACCCAGATATCAAGAGGAAAAAAAAGACAAACCAGAGCACAGAAAAAAAAAGGCTTCAGAACTTTCTTTTCCTTCTTTTGAGATGCATTTAATTCATTTTTGGCCACTTGTACTGTTATGATGCGGTGGTTTAGGAGCAACATGGAAGAGCTCTGAAGGAAGTGGTAACTCTACTGACCTCAGTTCCTAAGCTCAACACAACACTAGAAGTAGCTGTGGGGTGCTCCTAACTCTCCCTAGGCACCTCGTCACTGCCTAAGAGCTAACTACCCCTAAAGATAGAAGCAGGAAAACTATCTTGCCTCAGAGAAAATCCCCAAAGGATAGATTAGCCCCCTACAAATAATGACTGTGAGTGGAGAGGGAAAAGACATACACAGAATGAAACCAGGATGAGCACAGGAGGCCAGTCTAACTTGATAGATAGGACAGGATGGAATACTGTGCGGTCAGTATAAAACACTACAAAAATCCACGCAGAGTTTACTAAAAATCTCCACACCTGACTAAAGGTGTGGAGGGTAAATCTGCTTCCCATAGCTTCCAGCAAGACAGAATTAATTCATACTGATAACGCTCGACAAACATAGAAGCACAGAACGGATAAGTCCACAAACTGTGAACAGAAAAGAGCAAGCAAAAACTTAGCTTTGCTGAACTGGTCAGGATAACAGGGAACTCCAAAGAGATGTGAATCCAACCAGGAACCATTTACAAGTGGCACTGGCTGAAGGACAGAGCCAGGCATAAATAGCCGAACAGAAAAGACGATCAGTGGAAGCAGCTGAAGACAGCTAACTCCAAGGAGCAGCTATACCACTAGAAACCACAAGAGGGAGCCCAAGAGCAGAACTCACAAAAGTGCCACTTACAACCACCGGAGGGAGCCCAAGAGCGGAATTCACAACATACAGCCCAGACATCCTCTTCATGTTCAATTTGTCCGAATGCATGGACAGTGACGCCAATACTGATTGAGTGGCAATATCATATGTCACAACACCGCACAGGGGCTCCAGGAGAGCAAGTGCCGACATCGTGGGAACGGCGCCAGCATGGGAGGTGAGTATAAGTTTTATTATTTTATTGGGGCCAAATATTTTGATCAATAAAGGGTTGTCCTAGTAGTGGAAAATCCCTTTAAGTTCTGCTTTTCTATTGTATCAAATACTTATTTTATGCAGTAAAATGCAAATTAATTATGTTAAATTCATACAATGTGATTTCCTGGATTTTATTTTAAGATTCTGTCTCTCACAGTTGAATTGTATTTATGATAAAAATGACTGTGGATTTGGATGACTTTCACTATAGTATATGGGGGCTTTGTCAAGCTCGGTAGGATTTATCTTTTCCAGGGTATTCTTCCCTTAACTCTATGTAACTGCTGTACTATCATAGATTAGTATTTCCAAGCATATGCGGTAGTTAAATCTGGACCTGCATATACGAGTTTCATGAATGGATCACTTATGAATAAGTATAGGGAACAAATGTGTAGATTTCTCTACTCATTGGTAGAGGGGGCTTTTTTTTCAAAGTTTCCTTTTACCAGTGGTGGAATGGCAATTACTTGTTGAATGAACAGCCCCTCTAACTTGCCTTTAGTATAAAATATCTTCAGCGTGTGATGGAGCATGCCAACATTATTCTTTATGAATCGCACCTGGGGTATAAGGCGTACAGTACAGCTAGCACTGTATTATGGATTCCGAAAGGTTGAATTTTTAACCTATCCTATTTCTTGAAGAAGAGCAGTTCCAGAGATGTTGTGTGTCCTACCTCCTATTGATATATGCTTGAAAGGCCTGTTTATGACCCTATAATTACCTCCCACCTGTATGTCACACACGTATTATGCAGAACAGTAACCTTGTATGCATACTTGTGAAAGGAAGCAAGTACGGTATTATATGTATGATTAATTTTGTCTCATCTACACAATGCCAGTTCTTAGGTCCAATGCTTGTTGATCACCTTCTATAAATGGGCCCTTACACCATGACTACACTATGAAACACACAAAGTTTATATTTTATTTTGTTTAAAACATTTTTATTTGCCTTTTAGTTAGCAATCAACAATAGTAATAAAAAAGCAACAGAAGAATTTCCTCCAATATTTAATATTTTACCACCATAGTTAAAGGCGTGCTCTGAAATCCAAATTAATTTTCATCCCAAATCCCTTACTATTTAATGCCATAATATAAATTATTTTGTAATATACTTAAATTCAAAATTCCCTATTCTTCTATAACTACACTGTTTTTGTTTCCTATTTCCTTTTTGATGACGCTTTGTTTGAGAATCCCAATGCATGCTAGGATGCTCAAACAAAGCATAATCAGGGGGCAGAACCTGTGTTAACTGCTGCAGCCTCTGCCTCCTCCCTGAAACTAAGCATCATCAGTGACGCTTGTTTCATGAGCTGGGCTAGTCCCTGTGTGATGTGCACTGTGGGATGTGCACAATGACAGTACGCTCTCTTGCCAGCTCAGATCAGCAGTAACAAACCGGCAACAGAGTGCATGGTGTAAGAATACTCGGCATACAGAGACCATGTCAGGTATTCTGACACCGCACTGAGAGTGTGTTCTTGTGCCAGCTCGTTACTGCTGATCTGAGCTTACAAGAGAGCGCGCTGTCATTGTGCACGTCACACATCGTGCAGGAACTATCCCTGCCCCTGAAACGAGCGTCATTGGTGATTAGGATTATGGCACTAAACAAATAAGGATTTAGGATGAAAATTTATTTGGATTGCAGACCACCCCATTAATAATACATATAACACTCTCCCTAAAACACCTTCCAAAACTAAAACCACCCGCAAGGGAAGAGAAAGAGAGAATAAAAATGTAGAAAGTATATATTGCTGAGTGTCCCCCTCCTTCCACGAGCAAACCTGGACATTCACTGATTAAAATATACTGAACTCATGCCAGGAAAATAACAAATAGCAGTCATACAGGTCCCAGGTCTGCAATAAACAGCTAGAGAAGACTGCACACAAGGGACGCTGGGGGAAGCGGGAATCGGCATAGTGACTTTGAACCTGATATGGCTCTGTTCCCAGGCTTTGTAAGAGGAGAGAACAGGCATATACAAAATATCCTGGCAAATGCCAGTCGTGCTAAAAGCAACAAGCAAATGTTTCTCCAGCACACAAAGGACAGTTGAGAATTGGCATGACTACTGTATATTTAACAGCATCGCTGAAACAATTACAAGTAGACAACGCTTTTTTCCATTCTCTGCATCCAAGGTATATACCATGTGATGTACCGTGGCGCTGGAATGCCTTCACCGTCTTTTTAGGTTGGTAGGACAGCTGTTGAAATCGCTACAGGGCAACACGAGATGGTAGGCTGCCAAATTTATAGTGGAAGTAAAAGGGATTAAAACATAATATTTCATTTACTAACTAAATATCTTGTGACGGAAAAGTGGATGTGATTAATATATTGGATTGGCTACTGTGGAAAGTATAAGCTTCTTGCAGCTTTTTCGCATGATAATCAGTACAAATCTGAATGCCACTTGTACTCTGCTGACCGCAAAGGAGGAGTTTAGCGGGGACCTGGAAATTCCCATGTCCAAGTTTACATAAGATTCAGATCTCTGGCAGTTTATGTGAACAGAGTTAGCTGTGTGCGATTTATCATAAGCCATCATAAAAAGTAACAAAGTGGAGCCTGTAAAGCATGATCATATTATTGGCACATACACGATGCGTCAGCAAACTTCGACTAATGAATACACCAACTCCAATATTGCTGTAAATGTTAAAAATGTAGAGTAGGGTGCTTTTTTTTTTAAATCAAAGAGCGCAAAAGCCATCCATCCATGTGAAGGTGTACCTAAATATGGATGATCCCTATCACTAATATACTACATCAACAAAAAAATGTAAAAAAAATTTTTTAGCCATATTCGGTATTCGTTTTTTTCTGGAATTTCCATCAGGTTGGAATTTGTTACCAGATTTCACAATGCAAACTGTATATATTATCAAAAGATCTTTTATATCTGGTGATGCTGGTGTATTTACTTTGAAAATCCATGTCAGAATAGCTGTGTTATCCTTTATAAAAGTTTTCCACCTGATATCAACACATTCACGAGCAATGACGTATAGGTTCATCATAGGTTTTTCCCAGCATTTCATGCGAGTTCCGGCATTGAGCCTGCATTTGATCACAGCTGTCAAGTGCCCTTAACAGCCCTGGGTGGAATCACAATCCACCCGAGGCTTTTAGTATGTTAAATGTCTGACAGCGTCATTTAACACTAGCGCATCGCAAACCTCGCCCATAGGTGCCCCTGTCACGTGATCGTGGGGCGCCGATGGGTTGGCATGACAACCGGGGGTCTTCTGCTTGTCATTGCTGTTGTACTATGAACAACAGACCATAGTTCACTGAAGATTATGATTTTTGCTACTGAAGCCCTGCTATGTGTAGCACAAGCGATCAGACGTTCACAGCTACAAGTTTCCTAAGGGGGCTATTCAAGCAAGTATAAAGTGAAAAAAACATGTTTTTAAAAATATTCAGAAATTAAAAAAATATATAAAAGTTCAAATCACCCCTCTTTTGCCCCATGCAAAATGAAACAATATAAAATAGATATAAAATACAAATTTGGCATCTCTGCTTTCAGAAATTCCGATAAATATTAGGAAGACATGTCACTTCCACCGGCAACTAGATGTAAACAGTGCTCCTATCCACTTCAATAGGATCTGAGCTGCAGCTCCCGATAACGGCTACTACAAGGATATGCAATCAATATGGAAGTAGTAGACAACCCGTTAAACTCTCATTGTAAGGCGATGGCGCGCCTTGTTTTATTCTTCTTTCAGCTATTCGTATAAATTTGGAGAAACTTTCAAAAGGGACTATACAGCTGTTTTGACATGGATTTTCAAAGTAAACACACCAACCTTATCAGGTCTAGGAAATCTATTTGATCAGATTGCATTGTAAAATATTGCGCCAGATCCTCTTTAATTTTATTGATTTTGCTCATTTTACAATTTTCAAAAGGATGCGTATTCCCATAAGAAAAAAAAAAAATATATATATATATATATATATATATATATATATATATATATATATATATATATCACAATTGATGATTTGGACCCATATTTTTCTTTTCAATGAGGTGATAACAACTAGATTTTAATCCTTCTGTGCAATATGCATGCATATTCTAGAATACCCGGTGCGTTAGAATCGGGCCACCATCTAGTACTATGATAAACACTCAAGGTCACATGAAGGTTATTAGGAAAGAAAAAAAGAGAAGACTGATGAAGTGTGGAACTGACAGTAAAAATGTCGGTACCAGGGAGAACTGCAATATCACTGCAAAGCTATATTGAACATATGGAACCCGTCCCTGCCCACACATACTCCTTTTATGCAAAGGACTAAACAGCTGGAAAGTCTCAAATTCCATAGAAATGTTGTGTTATCGTTGTCTGCTACGTGCATTACTAGAGTTATTGAAATGGACTATGCAAATTGCCTCTTCACAGGTCATTATCGACCCTATAACGAGCTTTGCAATATGACTTAGGATAAAAGCCAATCCAGAATCTCAATTTGCAGACACTGTGTTTTGGGGGAATTGCCCCTCATCAGTGCAAAGTATGAAAACTGATTTGGCTGCGTGAGAGGCTCTGGACTGAAGTCTAAGGGGTAACGTTTCTCCTTGTGAAGACATACCGGTTCTGGCATGCCAAGGTAAGAAGATTTGCTGCAAATTAACAATACTTAATAAAGTATCGGTTTCCTACTCCAAATAACAGCATCTCAAAAAATAACCAAGTGTGAAAGTGTATGTGTCCTATTTAGAGTACTAATTAATAAAGCTTTAATATTACAAGAAATAAAGACAGGTCACATCATATATGACACGCACAGATTGCGGTGTGTCTGTTATGGCTAGTAATCTCAGGCTGGTAAGGGGCCATGAATATTGGCACCCCAGCCTCAAATTAGCAGCCCACAGCAGCCCATAAAAGGCACATCTATTAGAGCCCCCAGCTGTGAGTTTTGCCTCGCTGGTTATCAAAAATACAGGGGAACCCACGTCTTTTTTTTTTTTTTAAATATTTATTTACAGCGCAGGCTCCCATCAGCTGCCGCCTGCTCTCACTGATATTAGCGGTAGCAGGCTATGTAGCATGTTCAGAGAGGACTTCCTGGTAGTGAGTCAGATAGGGTCCAGCGTGTGCCAGAAGCAGACCTAAGGTCTGACTTGTCAGTAGAGCCACATGATGTGGCTCTACTATGTGAGTGGAGACTGAGACAGTGGTAGCGAGATCAAAAGTAAAGAATGTAGAAGTATTCAAAGAACAGAGTGATCAACTGGAGACAGGTCCTGGGACAGGACGCCTAGCAGTATGGCCCCGACGTTATAACTCAGAGAGGTAATTGACCAGGACAGAACAGAGAATGTGAGATGAAGATAGTGCCCCCAGCAGGAGTTCCAAGGCGTCAGGAAGTGGAAAGCTAAGCACTGGTCATAGTGGCAAACTAGTTCCCTTAGGAGGGAATAGGACGAGGGTTGAGAAAAGGACTATCACTAACTGGACTGAAGTAGTGTGCTGGGTGGTGGTGAAGACAGAGAAACTTGAGGAAGGAACAAGTAAACTTTAAGGCCATGTGCACACGTTCAGGTTTTTTTGCATTTTTTTTGCGCTAAAAACGCTATAAAAACTCATTAAAAATGCATATATTATGCATTCTATCATTTAGAATGCATTCTGCATGTTTTGTGCACATGGATGCGTTTTTTTCTGCGAAAAAAACGCATCACGGTAAAAAAATGAGCATGTTCATTATTTTTGCGGATTTTCTGCGTTTTTCCCGCAATTCTATGCATGTGGGGAAAAAACGCACAAAAACGCACCCAAAACGTGTCAAAACCGCATGAAAACGCTGTAAAATCGCGGTAAAAACGCATGCGGATTTCTGGCAGAAATGTCCGGTTTTTGTCAGGAAAATTTCTGCAAGAAATCCTGACGTGTGCACATACCCTAAGAGGTAGAGAAACATTGATGAAGTTATGCGCCTACAATCTATTGCAATAATATATACTAGTGGTCTCCCTCATTGAACTTCTCAACATTTGGTCTTCATTATCATGCAGCCTTAAAGGGCATAACGCCCCTGTAGACAAAGTCCACACACCCAGCCAGGATCCCCACCTTCATGTACCACGCTGGGGCGTAAGAGACAAGTACCTCGCTCACGGCTACCACCCTGCGCCACGATACATACTCCATAAATTCTAAATGTCATTCTAGCATCTATGTTCTTACCAGAGGCGTAGCTAGAGCTTTTTCCGCCCGGGGCTGTTCCCGAGTTTGGCGCCCCCCCCCCCGGCTCAATACACACAAAGGTTACCAAAAACGGTTTTCCTGTTTTGTAGAACTTAAACTGGGCCTAATGGTGTCACCCCCACATGCCACACCTGTGACTTAATACCACCACACCATGACCAGGCCACATATTACCACCACATAGTGACTGAATACTACAATACTGATCAGTAATAAAAAAAAAACCACAATACTATCACCATAAGTGCCAGTATTCACAGGAGATCTGTACTTAGTATGCAGTGTCTGTGTAGGGGTAATACAGAGATCACTGGTGACATTATACACAGGACCTCTATATAGTATACAGTGTATAGTGTCAGTGTATAGGTAACACTGACTCACCAGTGACGTCTCTAGGTGAAGTCCTTCATCTTTCATCCAGCACAGACCGCCATCATTCCTTCCAGCCAGGACTCGTTTCTGCAGGAAATAACACAGTTATCTCGAGCTCCGCTTGCAGAACACATTACTTAATTTTTCACAACTTCTACATTACATCACATGAAGAAAAAAAGGTGATATAGTGTCACTCTGCACAGTAACAGGACCGCCCCCCCATTTAAAACAGTATACTCAAAAAATAAAATAAATACATCACTGCAGTAATAATATCCCTTAATTAGCCCCTATGGTAATAATATTCCCCACCCTGGCCCCGTTTCTCATTCCTGGCTCCAGCCATATGTTCTCGCATCCTGCCCTCATGAGTATCCATTCTACCCCATATGATCTCCACATCCTGCCCCACCAGCCTCCATCGTATCCGTCCTGCCCCATGATCCAATCCTGCCCCGTGTCTCCAATCATGCCCCGTATCTACATTCTGCCCATGCCTCAAGTCCTGCCCCCAGTGTGTCCAGCATATTACCCCCATGTTGTCCAGCAATCTGCCCCAGTGTGTCCAGCATATTACCCCCAGTGTGTCCAGCAATCTGCCCCAGTATGTCCAGCACTGCCCCCAGTGTGTCCAGCAATCTGCCCCAGTGTCCAGCCTTTCCCCAGTGTGTCCAGCAGTCTGCCCCAGTGTGTCCAGCATATTACCCCCAGTGTCCAGCATTGCCCCAGTGTGTCCAGCATATTACCCCCAGTGTGTCCAGCAATCTGCCCCAGTGTCCAGCATTGCCCCAGTGTGTCCAGAAGTCTGCCCCAGGGTCTCCAGCATTGCCTCAATGTGTCCAGAAATCTGCCCCAGGGTCTCCAGTATTGCCCCAGTGTGTCCAGCAATCTGCCCCATGGTCTCCTGTATTGCCCCAGTGTGTCCAGCATTCTGCCCCATGGTCTCCAGTATTGCCCCGGTGTATCCAGCAATCTGCCCCATGGTCTCCTGTATTGCCCCAGGGTGTCCAGCATTCTGCCCCATGGTCTCCAGTATTGCCCCGGTGTGTCCAGCAATCTGCCCCATGGTCTCCAGTATTGCCCCAGTATGTCCAGAAGTCTGCCCAGGGTCTCCAGCATTGCCTCAATGTGTCCTGAAATCTGCCCCATGGTCTCCAGTATTCAGTGTGTCCAGCAATCTGCCCCATAGTCTCCTGTATTGCCCCAGTGTGTCCAGCATTCTGCCCCATGGTCTCCAGTATTTCCCCAGTGTGTCCAGCATTCTGCCCCATGGTCTCCAGTATTGCCCCAGTGTGTCCAGCAATCTGCCCCATGGTCTCCTGTATTGCCCCAGTGTGTCCAGCATTCTGCCACATGGTCTCCTGTATTGCCCCAGTGTGTCCAGCATTCTGCCCCATGGTCTCCAGTATTGCCCCAGTGTGTCCAGCAATCTGCCCCATGGTCTCCTGTATTGCCCCAGTGTGTCCAGCAATCTGCCCCATGGTCTCCTGTATTGCCCCAGTGTGTCCAGCATTCTGCCACATGGTCTCCTGTATTGCCCCAGTGTGTCCAGCAATCTGCCCCATGGTCTCCAGTATTGCCCCAGTGTGTCCAGCAATCTGCCCCATAGTCTCCTGTATTGCCCCAGTGTGTCCAGCAATCTGCCCCATGGTCTCATGTATTGCCCCAGTGTGTCCAGCAATCTGCCCCATGGTCTCCTGTATTGCCCCAGTGTGTCCAGCAATCTGCCCCATGGTCTCCTGTATTGCCCCAGTGTGTCCAGCATTCTGCCACATGGTCTCCTGTATTGCCCCAGTGTGTCCAGCAATCTGCCCCATGGTCTCCAGTATTGCCCCAGTGTGTCCAGCAATCTGCCCCATAGTCTCCTGTATTGCCCCAGTGTGTCCAGCAATCTGCCCCATGGTCTCATGTATTGCCCCAGTGTGTCCAGCAATCTGCCCCATGGTCTCATGTATTGCCCCAGTGTGTCCAGCAATCTGCCCCATGGTCTCCAGTATTGCCCCAGTGTGTCCAGCATTGCCCCAGCCCCAGACAGTCAGACATAAAGAAAAAAAAAAAAAAGTAAAATCCTCACCTCTCCCGTTCCTAGCGCAGGTCCGGTGCAGTCAGCGTCTCTCTGGCTCTGCGACGCTCAGGACAGAGAGGCAGAGCGGCGCGCACAGTAGTGACGTCATCGCGCCCTCTGCTCTGAGACGTCGCAGAGTCAGAGGACGCTGCAGCTGCCGGCGCCGCAGGAACCAGGAGAGGTGAGTATTAGAGCGGGGGGCGGGGTCCGGTGGTGGGGGGAGCTGGCCCTGGTCGTGGCGGCGGACGGCGCCGCCCGAAGATTTAAAGGGGCGTCTTTTTTTTTTTTTTCTTCTCCTGCAGCGCCGGCCGCCCCCCGCATTGTGCCGCCCGGGGCGGACCGCCCCCCCCTTCCTACGCTACTGGTTCTTACTACCTCTGAGTTTGTCGCTAGGTGGTTCAGATCAGATTCAGCAGCTGCGGCAAAGGTAGTAGTGTGTTTAACTTTCAGATAGCTGTGACTTGTTATCCCTATTACAAATCATCTGTGTTTTGTAGAAAATGGCTGATTATCAGTCTAATTAACTCTCTTCTGGAAAGTATGAATGGGACTCCTCCCTATTTAAAGGGACACTGTCACCTGAATTTGGAGGGAACAATCTTCAGCCATGGAGGCGGGGTTTTTGGGTGTTTGATTGACCCTTTCCTTATCCGCTGGCTGCATGCTGGCTGCAATATTGGATTGAAGTTCATTCTCTGTCCTCCATAGCACACGCCTGCGCAAGGCAAGATTTCCTTGTGCAGGCATGTACTACAGAGGACAGAGAATGAACTTCAATCCAATATTGCAGCCAGCATGCAGCCAGCGGGTAAGGAAATGGTGAATCAAACACCCAAAAACCCCGCCTCCATGGCTGAAGATTGTTCCCTCCAAATTCAGGTCACAGTGTCCCTTTAAGGTACCGTCACATTTAGCGACGCTGCAGCGATCTAGACAACTATCCCGATCGCTGCAGCGTCGCTGTGTGGTCGCTGGAGAGCTGTCACACAGACAGCTCTCCAGCGACCAACTATGCGAAGTCCACTGGTAACCAGGGTAAACATCGGGTTACCAAGCGCAGGGCCGCACTTAATAACCCGATGTTTACCCTGGTTACCAGTGCTAATGTAAAAAAAAAAAAACACTACATACTTACATTCCGGTGTCTGTCCCCCGGCGCTGTGCTTTCCTGCACTGACTGTGAGCGCCGGCTGGCCGTAAAGCACAGCGGTGATGTCAGAGCTGTAATCTGCTTTACGGCTGGCCGGCGCTGACAGTGCAGGGAAGCAGAACGCCGAGGGACGCGACAGACACCGGAATGTAAGTATGTAGTGGGTTTTTTTTTTTTACATTTACACTGGTAACCAGGGTAAACATCGGGTTACTAAGCGCGGCCCTGCGCTTAGTAACCCGATGTTTACCCTGGTTACCAGTGAAGACATCGCTGAATCGGCGTCACACACGCCGATTCAGCGATGTCTGCGGGAGATCCAGCGACGAAATAAAGTTCTGGACTTTCTTCTCCGACCAACGATGTCACAGCAGGATCCAGATCGCTGCTGCGTGTCAAACACAACGATATCGCTATCCAGGACGCTGCAACGTCACGGATCGCTAGCGATATCGTTGTGAAGTTGGTCAGTGTGAAGGTACCTTTACTCTAGTTCACTCCTGATTCTCTGCTCTGCCTCATCCCAGTAGCGTAGCTACTAGGGGGGCAGAGGGTGCTGGCGCCCCTGGCCCTGTGCTCTGAAGGGGCCCACCCGGAGCTACGCTACTGTAAGCTCTGCCGCTATGGGGCCCCTGAGCAGGCAGGGCCCGGTGCCAGCAGTGGGCCCCCGCCGTCATCGGAAGATTAGCTGTACCGGCATTTAGCTGATACAGCTGATCGCATTGATGGGAGAAGGAGCGCTGCGCTCCTTCTCCCATCATCCCCCTGTCAGTGTCAGCATCTGACGTCGCCAACACTGACAGCGGGCGCGATGACGTCACTGCCCAGCGCCCGCTGTCAGGAGATCAGCGGGAGCAGCGCAGGAACCAGGAAGAAGAGATGTATTTATTTATTTTTTAATGGGTGCTGCTGCCTTATTACAGGGTCTGCCTATGGGGGGCTGCCTTATTACAGGGTCTGACTATGGGGTGCTGCCTCATTACAGGGTCTGACTATGGGGGCTGCCTTTTTACATAGTCTGACTATAGGGATGCTGAATTATTACAGGGTCTGCCTATGGGGGGGCTGCCTTATTTAAGGGTCTGCCTATGGGGGGCTGCCTTATTACAGGGTCTGCCTATGGGGGGCTGCCTTATTACAGGGTCTGACTTTGGGGGCTGCCTTATTACAGGGTCTGACTATGGGGGCTGCCTTATTACAGGGTCTGACTATAGGGGTGCTGCCTTATTACAGGGTCCGACTATGTGGGCTGCCTTATTACAGGGTCTGACTATGGGGGTGCTGCCTTATTACAGGGTCTGACTATGGGGGCTGCCTTATTACAGGGTCTGACTATAGGGGTGCTGCCTCATTACAAGGTCTGACTATGGGTGCTGCCTTATTACAGGGTCTGACTATGGGGGTGCTGCCTTATTACAGGGTCTGCCTATAGGGGTGCTGCCTTATTACAGGGTCTGACTATGGGGGTGCTGCCTTATTACAGGGTCTGCCTACTTATTACAGGGTCTGCCTATGGGGGTGCTGCCTTATACTACAGAGTCTGCCTATGGGGATACTGCCTTACTACAGGGTCTGCCTATATGAGGGGCTGCCTTATTACAGGGTCTGCCTATATGGGGGGCTGCCTTATTACAGGGTCTGCCTATGGGGGCTGCCGTATGCTATAGAGTCTGCCTATGGGGAGTGCGTTATACTATATTGTGGACTATTTGGTGCATTATGCTACTGTGTATGGAGGCTATCTAGGGGGCCATCATACAGTATGGAGATTACAGTGTGGGGGTCATTATACATTGTTGGAGCCATCAAACAGTTTGGGGGCTACTCAGGAGTCAGTATACTGTGTGGGTGCATTATACTGTGTATAAGAGAGCATCATGCTGTGTATAGGGAAGCTGTACAGGGGGAGGCTAGGGACTTTACTAAATGTAAAGTGGGCACTTATTGTTATAGGGGAACTCAGGTTACTGTGGCTATCAAAGGGGCACACAGGGCATTATTACTTTCTAGGGGCAAAATACGGGCAGTGCTTTCTAGGGCACTTGCACCCGTCATTACTATATTGCAAAGAGTTGCTTTAAAATTTAGAGGTCACAGAGAACCACACAGCACGTGCAGTAATAGGGACACATACGGCAGCAGCGGCTCAGTATTGGGGTATCAGGGGCAATAATAGGGACACATACGGCAGCAGCGGCTCAGTATTGGGGTATCAGGTGCAGTAATAGGAACACATACGGCAGCAGCGGCTCAGTATTGGGGTATCAGGTGCAGTAATAGAGTCACATATGATAGCAGCGGCTCAGTATTGGGGTATCAGGGGCAGTAATAGGGTCACATATGGCAACAGCGGCTCAGTATTGGGGTATCAAGTGCAGTAATAGGGACACATATGGCAGCAGCGGCTCAGTATTGGGGTATCAGGTGCAGTAATAGGGACACATATGGCAGCAGTGGCTCAGTATTGGGGTATCAGGGGCAGTAATAGGGACACATACGGCAGCAGTGGCTCAGTATTGGGGTATCAGGGGCAGTAATAGGGATACATACGGCAGCAACAGCTCAGTATTGAGGTATCAGGGGCAGTATTAGGGTCACATATGGCAGCAGCAGCTCAGTATTGGGGTATCAGGTGCAGTAATAGGGACACATACGGCAGCAGCGGCTCAGTATTGGGGTATCAGGGGCAGTAATAGGGACACATACGGCAGCAGTGGCTCAGTATTGGGGTATGAGAGGCAGTAATAGGGACACATATGGCAGCAGCGGCTCAGTATTGGGGTATCAGTTACAGTAATAGGGACACATACGGCAGCAGAGGCTCAGTATTGGGGTATCAGGGGCAGTAATAGGGTCACATATGACAGCAGCAGCTCAGTATTGGGGTATCAGGGGCAGTAATAGGGACACATATGGCAGCAACGGCTCAGTATTGGGGTATCAGGGGCAGTATTAGGGTCACATATGGCAGCAGCAGCTCAGTATTTGGGTATCAGGTGCAGTAATAGGGTCACATACGGCAGCAGTGGCTCAGTATTGGGGTATCAGGGGCAGTAATAGGGACACATACGGCAGCAGTGGCTCAGTATTGGGGTATCAGAGGCAGTAATAGGGCCACATATGACAGCAGCGGCTCAGTATTGGGGTATCAGTTGCAGTAATAGGGACACATACGGCAGCAGAGGCTCAGTATTGGGGTATCAGGTGGAGTAATAGGGTCACATACGGCAGCAGCGGCTCAGTATTTGGGGTATCGGCAGGATGAGGAGTTTGTGCACGTTGGGAATAGATGGTGATGGGGCTGGAATGTGAGAAGTGAAATGTGTCTTTGTTGTATTCTCTGCAGACGTGCTGTAGCTGGAAGAAGTTGTCATGTAACTGTGCAGTGATCTCTTTTATGTTCTGTAGGGCTGGTATCTACCACTGACCATATGGCGGTAATATCCATATTGGTCTTTATATAGAGATTATCTTCAGTAACAGCGCGGTCATCTGTTGAGGTTCTCCTCCACTATTAGGGCGCGTCACCGAGTTGTAATGAAGGTTACCTGGTTAGGGGCCCACTCAGAAGTTTCACCCCCCCCCTGAACCAAAACCCTAGCTATGCCTCTGCCTCAGCCTGTTTATTCTCATCCTAAACCTCAGCTTGTATTTTGACTACCTGGCAGCCTCTCAATTTTGTTCCTTGCTCTGACATTCTGAGCATTATTTGCCAGATTGCTCCACTGGCCAACAGCGATCCCTGAGTGCAATCCTTTGGGCCCTGTGTAAGTCCATATCCCTGTAAAGAGGTTAAAAGGTGAAGGTTGGGGTTCACCTGTGACCTGCTAGATGGAGTAGATTGCGTACAGCCTGGCTGCGGAAGCCTAGAACTGCCAGCCTTCCACTGACACTTCTCTATTAATACGTATTAAAAATGGTTTGTTTCCCATCTAAGACTAACCCAAAAGCATATCTTAATACAGTGATGTTAACATTAATTAAAACATAACGCCCATTTTGCTTAATTCTAGTTATGACCTTGCGTTATGAGCTAACAGCTAACCTCTATTCTCATCACTGCCTGGAAAACTAGGTGAAAAATACACTTGCCTGGAACTCCAGAACTAAAACATTTATCCATATCCTGGATTTCCAAAACAACAAAACACACCACATCTCTCATTCCTAGCAGGATAGACTCCAAAACAAGATGTTTGCATTTTCTGCAGGATTTACAAAATAAATCCTCAAGCGTTCACTGCAGATGATTACTACTAGATTTATTTTCTTCCTTGTGAGGGTATAAAGTGCATATTTATCTAGTGAGTGCATTCCAAATATGTGGCGCCTCTGGTGCTGAAATTTTCATGTGTTTCAAGACACGCGGAGAGAAACAAAATTTTGGCATGAGGTCTGGATGGTTCACTCCACAGTTCTCTACTATTCCTCTGTGAGGAGTAATTCGATAAAAAAAAGTGTAACATAATGGATTGAATTTGTGGAAGCATTTAAAAAAAACAACACTGCAAACCTTATATGACTCAGACACATTAAAGCGGACAGTTGACTCATTCTGCCCAAACCGGCTGAGGATGAAAAGACTAGGACAACTTGTCCAAAAAGCCGGTCTCCGGTGGCTTCTCTATGTCCTACTCCTATAGACTGACTGGTCTCTCCTTATGTGTGTGTGCATTTATATGGAGACACCAGTTAGTCAAGGGAAGCAGTGCCTCTCATGTTAGACACCTTAGACGAATCATCCCTGGATGACTTTTAAAAGTATATTTTCTCTGTAATAATTCAGTGTTTCAGAGTAAAGCATACATGGCTGCAATGACAGAGCTGTACTTTAATTCATGCTGCCTGTTGGGCAACCTTAACCCCTTTCTGCCATTCGACATACTATTCCGTCCATGTGGGGTGGGCCCTAATTCCCAAGGACAGAATAGTACGTCCAGAGCGATCAGCCGCGCTCACGGGGGCAGCGCGGCCGATCGCGGCCGGGTGTCAGCTGACTATCGCAGCTGACATCCGGCACTATGTGCCAGGAGCGGTCATGGACCGCCCCCAGCACATTAACCCCCCGGCACACTGTGATCAAACATGATTGCAGTGTTCCGGCAGTATAGGGAAGCATCGCGCAGGGAGGGGTCTCCCTGCGTGCTTCCCTGAGACCCCCGAAGCAACGCGATGTGATCGCGCTGCTCCGAGGGTCTCCTACCTCCTTCCTCCCTGCAGCAGGCCCGGCATCCGGGTCCTGCAGGGAGGTGGCTTCACAGCGCCTGCTCAGAGCAGGTGTCGCTGATCTGACACAGTGCACAGCAAAGTGTCAGATCAGCGATCTTACACTATAACATGATGCCCCCCCTGGGACAATGTTATAGTATAAAAAAAAAATATTCACATGTGTAAAAAAAAAAAAAATACAAAAAAAAAAATATATATTGTTCCTATAAATACATTTCTCTATAAAACTGTCACACTAGTTAACCCCTTCAGTGAACACCGTACAAAAAAAAAGAGGCAAAAAACAACACTTTTTTATCATACCGCCAAACAAAAAGTGGAATAACACGCAATCAAAAAGATGGATATAAATAATCATGGTACCGCTGAAAACGTCATCTTGTCCCGCAAAAAATGAGCCACAATAGAGCATCATCAAAGAAAAAATAAAAAAGTTATAGTCCTCAGAATAAAGCGATGCAAAAATAATTATTTTTTCTATAAAATAGTTTTTATCGTATAAAAGCGCCAAAACATAAAAAAAGATATAAATGAGGTATCGCTGTAATCGTACTAACCCGAAGAATAAAACTGCTTTATCCATTTTACCAAACACGGAACGGTATAAACGCCTCCAACAAAAGAAATTCATGAATAGCTGGTTTTTGGTCATTCTGCCTCACAAAAATTGGAATAAAAGGCGATCAAAAAATGTCACGTGCCCAAAAATGTTACCAATAAAAACGTCAATTCGTCCCGCAATAAACAAGACCTCACATGACTCTGTGGACCCCATATAGAAAAATTATAGCTCTCAAAATGTGGTAATGCAAAAAATATTTTTTGCAATGAAAAGCGTCTTTCAGTGTGTGACGGCTGCCAATCATAAAAATCCGCTAAAAAGCCCGCTATAAAAGTAAATCAAAACCCCCTTCATCACCCCCTTAGTTAGGGAAAAATACAAAAATTAAAAAAATGTATTTATTTCTATTTTCCCATTAGGGTTAGGGCTAGGGTTAGGGCTAGGGTTAGGTCTAGGGTTAGGTCTAGGGTTAGGGCTAGGGTTAGTGCTAGGGTTAGGGCTAGGGTTAGGGTTGGGGCTAGGGTTAAGGCTACAGTTAGGGTTGGGGCTAAAGTTAGGGTTAGAGTTGGGGCTAAAGTTAGGATTAGGGTTTGGATTACATTTACGGTTGGGAATAGGGTTGGGATTAGGGTTAGGGGTGTGTCAGGGTTAGGGGTGTGGTTAGGGTTACCGTTGGGAATAGGGTTAAGGGTGTGTTTGGATTAGGGTTTCAGTTATAATTGGGGGGTTTCCACTGTTTAGGCACATCAGGGGCTCTCCAAACGCAACATGGTGTCAGATCTCAATTCCAGCCTATTCTGTGTTGAAAAACTAAAACAGTGCTCCTTCCTTTCCGAGCTCTCCCGTGCACCTAAACAGGGGTTTACCCCAACATACTGGGTATCAGCCTACTCAACAACTTTTGGGGTCCAATTTCTCCTGTTACCCTTGGGAAAATTTCAAACTGGGGGCTAAAAAATAATTTTTATTTTTTATTTTCACGGCTCTGCGTTATAAACTGTAGTGAAACACTTGGGGGTTCAAAGTTCTCACAACACATCTAGATAAGTTCCTTGGGGGGTCTAGTTTCCAATATGGGGTCACTTGTGGGGGGGTTACTACTGTTTAGGTATATTAGGGGGTCTGCAAACGCAATGTGACGCCTGCAGACCAATCCATCTAAGTCTGCATTCCAACTGACGCTCCTTCCCTTCCGAGCTCTGCCATGCGCTCAAACGGTGGTTCCCCCCCACATATGGGGTATCAGCGTACTCAGGACAAATTGGACAACAACTTTTGGGGTCCAATTTCAACTGTTACCCTTGGAAAATACAAAACTGGGGGCTAAAAAATAATTTTTGTGAGAAAAAAAGGATTTTTTATTTTTACGGCTCTGTGTTATAAACTGTAGTGAAACATTTGGGGGTTCAAAGTTCTCACAACACATCTAGATAAGTTCCTTGGGGTGTCTAGTTTCGAATATGGGGTCACTTGTGGGGGGTTTCTACTGTTTAGGTACATTAGGGGCTCTGCAAATGCAATGTGACGCCTGCAGACCATTCCATCTAAGTCTGCATTCCAAATGGCGCTCCTTCCCTTCTGAGCCCTCCTATGTGCCCAAACGGTGGTTCCCCCCCCACATATGGGGAATCAGCGTACTCAGGACTAATTGGACAACAACTTTTGGGGTCCAATTTCTCCTGTTACCCTTGGGAAAATACAAAATTGGGGGCAAAAATATAATTTTTGTGAAAAAATATGATTTATTTTTACGGCTCTGCATTATAAACTTCTGTAAAGCACTTGGTGGGTCAAAGTGCTCATCACACATCTAGATAAGTTCCTTAGGGGGTCTACTTTCCAAAATGGTGTCATTTGTGGGGGGTTTCAATGTTTAGGCACATCAGGGGCTCTCCCAACGCAACATGGCGTCCCATCTCGATTCCAGTCAATTTTGCATTGAAAAGTCAAATGGCGCTCCTTCGCTTCCGAGCTCTGCCATGCGCCCAAACACTGATTTACCCCGACATATGGGGTATCGGCGTACTCAGGATAAATTGTACAACAACTTTTGAGGTCCATTTTCTCCTGTTACCCTTGGTAAAATAAAACAAATTGGAGCTGAAGTAAATTTTTTGTGAAAAAAAAATAAATTAAATGTTCATTTTTATTTAAACATTCCAAAAATTCCTGTGAAACACCTGAAGGGTTAATAAACTTCTTGAATGTGGTTTTGAGCATCTTGAGATGTGCATTTTTTAGAATGGTGTCACACTTGGTTATTTTCTATCATATAGACCCCTCAAAATGACTTCAAATGAGATGTGGTCCCTAAAAAAAAATGGTGTTGTAAAAATTACTTTTAACCCTTATAACTCCCTAACAAAAAAAAATTTTGGTTCCAAATTGTGTTGATGTAAAGTAGACATGTGGGAAATGTTACTTATTAAGTATTTTGTGTGACATATCTCTGTGATTTAATTGCATAAAAATTCAAATTTGGAAAATTGCGAAATTTTCAAAATTTTCACCAAATTTCCATTTTTTTTCACAAATAAACGCAGGTAATATCAAAGAACTACAATATGTCACGAGAAAACAGTGTCAGAATCACCGGGATCCGTTGAAGCGTTCCAGAGTTATAACCTCATAAAGGGAAAGGTCAGAATTGTAATTGGCCCGGTCATTAACGCGCAAACCACCCTTGGGGGTAAAGGCGTTAATCAAGTTCACTTTCTACTGAAAAAAATATGAATAAAGTATAAACTTTATAAAGCAAGTATCTGTACTGTACTGTATGTTCACTTTGCATATTGGATGCCTATGAGATTGTTGAGCTCAGGAAATGAGGCCCACGGCCAGTATCATAACTAGTGTCTGGTGGACACCAGTGAATGATTTGGACTGGGCCCCCCCCTCCATCCTGAATAAATTATATACACGCCCTCCATCCTGGTACATTTGTCCCTCATCTTGGCATACAGTTGTTCTCAAAAGTTTACATACCCAGGCAGAATTTTTGCTTTCTTGGCCTTTTTTTCAGAGAATATTAATGATAACATCAAAACTTTTTCTCCACTCATGGTTAGTGGTTGGGTGAAGCAATTTATTGTCAAACTACTGTGTTCTCTCTTTTTAAATCATAATAACAACCCAAAACATCCAAATGGCCCTTATCAAAAGTTCATATACCCCATTTCTTAATACCGTGTATTGCCCCCTCTAACATCAATGACAGCATGAAGTCTTTTGTGGTAGTTGTGGATGAGGTTCTTTATTTTCTCAGATGGTAAAGCTGCCCACTCTTCTTGACAAAAAGTCTCCAATTCCTGTAAGTTTCTGGTCTGTCTAGCATGAACTGCACGCTTGAGATCTCCCCAGAGTGGCTCAATGATATTAAGGTCAGGAGACTGAGATGGCCACTCCAGAACCTTCACTTTGTTCTGCTGTAGCCAATGGCATATTGACTTAACCTTGTGTTTTGTATTCGTTGTCATGTTGGAATGTCCAAATACCTCCCAAGCGCAGCTTCCGGGCTGATGAATGCAAATTTGCACCCAGTGTTTGATGATCTCCCCAGAGTGGCTAAATGATTTTGAGGTCAGGAGACTGAGATGGCCACTCCAGAACCTTCAGTTTGTTCTGCTGTAGCCAATGGCATGTCGACTTAGCCTTGTGTTTTGTATCGTTGTCATGTTGGAACGTCCAAATACATCCCATGCGCAGCTTCCGGGCTGATGAATGCAAATTTGCACCCAGTGTTTGATGATAATGTGCTGCTTTCATCTTTTCTTCAACTTTGACCAAGTTTCCAGTGCTCACACATCCCCAAAACATCAGAGATCCACCTCTGTGCTTTACAGTAGGAATGGTGTTCCTTTCATCATAGACCTTGTTGACCTCTCTCCAAATGTAACGCTTATGGTTGTGGCCAAAAAGTTAAATTTTTGGTCTCATCTCTCCAGATTACCTTGTTCCAGATGTTTTGAGGCTTGTTTCTGTACTGTTTTGCGTATCATAGGCGAGATACTTTGTGGCATTCATGCAGTAATGGCTTTCTTCTGGCAACTCGACCATGCAGCCCATTTTTCTTCAAGTGCCTCCTTATTGTCCATCTTGAAACATCGCTAGTTTTCAGAGAGTCCTGTATTTCAGCTGATGTTATTTGTGGGTTTTTCTTTGTATTTGAACAATTTACCTGGCAGTTGTGGATAAAATTTTTGTTGGCCTACCTGACCGTGGTTTTGTTTATACAGAGCCCCTGATTTTCCATTTGTTAATCCCAGTTTGTATGCTGCTGACTGGCATTATCAATTCCTCGGATATCTTTTTGTATCCCTTTCCTTTTTTATACAGTTCAACTACCTTTTCCCGTAGATCCAAGGACCATTCTTTTGCTTTCCCCATGACTCACAATCCATAAATGTCAGTGGCTGGATGAAACATACAAGAGTCTGTCTGGATCCCAGAAACTCACTCAGCTTTTATGCACAGACACTGATATCAAGCAAACAGGTCACAGGTGAGAATGTTACCTTTAGTAGCCATTCAAACCCAATTGTGTGAACTTCTGTGCATGTTATCAGGCCAAAGTCACTAGGGTATGTGAACTTTTGATCAGGGTAATTTAGATGTTTTGGGTTAGCATTATGATTTAAAAAGAGAAAACACAGTACAGGGTAGGCCATGTATATGGATACACAAATAAAATGGGAATGGTTGGTGGTATCAACTTCCTGTTTGTGGCACATTAGTATATGGGAGGGGGAAAACTTTTCTCAAGGGAGAAAAAGATAATTGTGCAACCGGGTGCTGCATTCAACAGACATCAACACAATTTCTATCTGCAACATGTCAATGGCTGTAAACAAAGAGAAACTTGTAAATAACTCATGAAAGAATAAAGTTAAGTTAAAACCAAGCACACCATTGTTTTTCTTGTGAAATTGTCAATAAGTTTGATGTGTCACATGACCCTCTTCCCATTGGAAAAAATAAAGTTGGATTCAAAATGGCCGCCATGGTCACCACCCATCTTGAAAAGTTTTCCCCCTCCCATATACTAATGTGCCTCAAATAGGCAGTTGATATCACCAACCATTCCCATTTTATTTAGGCGTATCCATATACATGGCCCACCCTGTAGTTTGATAATAAATGGCTTCACCCAACCACTAACCATGAGTGGAGATAACGTTTTGGTGTTATCATTCATATTTTCTGTAAAAAAAAGCCAAGAAAGCAAACATTCTGCTGGGGTATGTAAACTTTTGAGCACAATTGTATATTTCCCCTATCCTGCTATATATCCTCTGTCCTGGTATATGACCCCGTTCTGCCGCTGTTCTTTACTGTATAGAAAAAATAAAGAAATATACTGACCACGGGCATACATTGAAGTCATGGGGCCCCACAGCAGAAGTATTGTGCCCCCCCATAGTCCACCATATAGTATACTGCACAGCTCATACACCATGTTCCAAATTATTATGCAAATGACATTTTTCTCGGATTTTCCTAAATGGTCGGTGCAAATGACAGTCAGTCTAATAAAAGTCATCACCCATTAGAGTATACATCGAATTTTATTGAAGAAACCTCCCAATGATAACAGTATAATCTCCAAAATGAATAAAAACTCAAATGCACTGTTCCAAATTATTAGGCACAGTAGAATTTCTAAACATTTGATATGTTTTAAAGAACTGAAAATGCTCATTTGTTGAATTTGCAGCATTAAGAGGTCACATTCACTGAACAAAAAAAGATATTTAACTCCAAAACATCCTAACAGGCCAAGTTACATGTTAAAATAGGAACCCTTCTTTTATATCAGCTTCACTATTCTTGCATCCATTGAACTTGTGAGTTTTTGGAGAGTTTCTGCTTGTATTTCTTTGCATGAAGTCAGAATAGCCTCCCAGAGCTGTTTTTTTTTTTATGTGAACTGCCTCCCACCCTCATAGATCTTTTGCTTGATGATACTCCAAAGGCTCTCTATAGGGTTGAGGTCAGGTGAAGATGGTGGCCACACCATGAGTTTATCTCCTTTTATGCCCATAGCAGCCAATGACTCAGCGGTATTCTTTGCAGCATGAGATGGGGCATTGTCATGCATGAAGATGATTTTGCTCCTGAAGGCACGTTTCTGCTTTTTATACCATGGAAGAAAGTTGTCAGTCAGAAACTCTATATACTTTGCAGAGGTCATTTTCACACCTTCGGGAACCTTAAAGGGCCCTTTCCAGCTGTTTCCCCATGATTCCGGCCCAAAACATGACTCCTCCACCTCCTTGCCGACGTCGCAGCCTTGTTGGGACATGGTGGCCATCCACCAACCATCCACTACTCCATCCATCTGGACCATCCAAGGGTTGCTCGACACTCATCAGTAAACAAGACTGTTTGAAAATTAGTCTTTATGTATGACTGGGCCCACTGCAACCGTTTCTGCTTGTGAACACTGTTTTGGGGTGGCCGAATAGTAGGTTTATGCACCACAGCAAGTCTTTGAAGGATCCTACACCTTGAGGTTCGAGGGACTCCAGAGGCACCAGCAGGTTCAAATATCTGTTTGCTGGTTTGTAATTATATTTTGGCAGCTGCTCTCTTAATCCAATGAATTTGTCTGGCAGAAACCTTCCTCATTATGCCTTTATCTGCATGAACTCTGTCTATGCTCTGTTTCAGTCACAAATCTCTTCACAGTATGATGATCACTCTTAAGTTTTCGTGAAATATCTAATGTTTTCATACCTTGTCCAAGGTATTGCACTATTTAACGCTTTTCAGCAGCAGAGAGATCCTTTTTATTTCCCATATTGCGTGAAACCTGTGGCCTGCTTAATAATGTGGAACATCATTTTTAAGTAGTTTTCCTTTAATTAGAATCACCTGGAAAACTAATTATCACATGTGTTTAAGATTGATTTCAGTGATCCATTGAGCCCTGAGACACAATACCATCCATGAGCTTATTCGAAAAACAAAACAATTAAATCTTTCTGACACTTAAATCCAATTTGCATAATAATTTGGAACATGGTATAGTCCTCATATAGTATAATGCACAGCCCATAGTTCTTCATATAGTATAATGCACAGCCCATGATCCTCCATATAGCATAATGCACAACGCATAGTCCTCCATATAGTATAATGCACAGCACATAGTGCTTCATCTATATATATATATATAATTGTCTAAGGGGTACTTCCGTCTGTTCATCTGTAACTTCCGTAACGGAAATCCCGGGTCGCTGATTGGTCGAAGCCGGCCGCGACCAATCAGCGATATTCACTTTTTACTATTGATGCTGCCAATGCAGCATCGATAGTGAAAACATGTTAAAAATAATAATTTAAAAAAAAAACATTATATTCTCACCTTACGGTGTCCACGGCAGCATTTCCCGCTCCTCGGGACGCTCCGGTCCCAAGAATGCATTGCGACAATGACTCGAGATCACATAGCGGTCTCGCGAGATGATGACGTAGCGGTCTCGCGAGACCGCTACATGATCACGGGTTATTGCCACAAAGCATTACTGGGAACGGAGAGTCGTGAGGAGCATCGGTAAAGGCCTGGGCTGGATCCGGAGGCCGCCGGAAGGTGAGTATATAACTATTTTTTATTTTAATTGTTTTTTTTAATAGGGATGTGGTGCCCACACTGCTATATACTACGTGGGCTGTGTTATATACTACGTGGGCTGTTATATACTATGTGGGCTGTGTTATATACTGCGTGGCTGTACAATATACTATGTGGCCTGTGTTATATACTGCGTGCGCTGTGTTATATACTGCATGGGCTGTGTTATATACTGCCTGGGCTGTGTTATATACTGCATGGGCTGTGCTATATACTACGTGACCTGTGCTATACAGTGGGGCAAAAAAGTATTTAGTCAGTCAGCAATAGTGCAAGTTCCACCACTTAAAAAGATGAGAGGCGTCTGTAATTTACATCATAGGTAGACCTCAACTATGGGAGACAAACTGAGAAAAAAAAATCCAGAAAATCACATTGTCTGTTTTTTTTAACATTTTATTTGCATATTATGGTGGAAAATAAGTATTTGGTCAGAAACAAAATTTCATCTCAATACTTTGTAATATATCCTTTGTTGGCAATGACAGAGGTCAAACGTTTTCTGTAAGTCTTCACAAGGTTGCCACACACTGTTGTTGGTATGTTGGCCCATTCCTCCATGCAGATCTCCTCTAGAGCAGTGATGTTTTTGGCTTTTCACTTGGCAACACGGACTTTCAACTCCCTCCAAAGGTTTTCTATAGGGTTGAGATCTGGAGACTGGCTAGGCCACTCCAGGACCTTGAAATGCTTCTTACGAAGCCACTCCTTCGTTGCCCTGGCGGTGTGCTGTGGATCATTGTCATGTTGAAAGACCCAGCCACGTTTCATCTTCAATGCCCTTGCTGATGGAAGAAGTTTTGTACTCAAAATCTCACGATACATGGCCCCATTTATTCTTTCATGTACCCGGATCAGTCGTCCTGGCTCCTTTGCAGAGAAACAGCCCCAAAGCATGATGTTTCCACCACCATGCTTTACAGTAGGTATGGTGTTTGATGGATGCAACTCAGTATTCTTTTTCCTCCAAACACAACAAGTTGTGTTTCTACCAAACAGTTCCAGTTTGGTTTCATCAGACCATAGGACATTCTCCCAAAACTTCTCTGGATCATCCAAATGCTCTCTAGCAAACTTCAGACGGGCCCGGACATGTACTGGCTTAAGCAGTGGGACACGTCTGGCACTGCAGGATCTGAGTCCATGGTGGCGTAGTGTGTTACTTATGGTAGGCCTTGTTACATTGGTCCCAGCTCTCTGCAGTTCATTCACTAGGTCCCCCCGCGTGGTTCTGGGATTTTTGCTCACCGTTCTTGTGATCATTCTGACCCCACGGGGTGGGATTTTGCGTGGAGCCCCAGATCGAGGGAGATTATCAGTGGTCTTGTATGTCTTCCATTTTCTAATTATTGCTCCCACTGTTGATTTCTTCACTCCAAGCTGGTTGGCTATTGCAGATTCAGTCTTCCCAGCCTGGTGCAGGGCTACAATTTTGTTTCTGGTGTCCTTTGACAGCTCTTTGGTCTTCACCATAGTGGAGTTTGGAGTCAGACTGTTTGAGGGTGTGCACAGGTGTTTTTATACTGATAACAAGTTTAAACAGGTGCCATTACTACAGGTAATGAGTGGAAGAAAGAGGAGACTCTTAAAGAAGAAGTTACAGGTCTGTGAGAGCCAGAAATCTTGATTGTTTGTTTCTGACCAAATACTTATTTTCCACCATAATATGCAAAAAAATGATAAAAAAACAGACAATGTGATTTTCTGGATTTTTTTTCTCCGTTTGTCTCCCATAGTTGAGGTCTACCTATGATGTAAATTACAGACGCCTCTCATCTTTTTAAGTGGTGGAACTTGCACTATTGCTGACTGACTAAATACTTTTTTGCCCCACTGTATACTACATACATATTCTGGAATACCCGATGCGCTAGAATCGGGCAACCATCTAGTATAGTATAATACACATCACATGGAACACCCATATAGTATAATGCACAGCCCATAATGCACCACCACCGCAGTCACCCATGTACTAGTTTGGTCACTGATTTCAAAATACTCGCCTGCCCTTTGCATCCTTGCTGTGCTCGTCCTCTTGTAAGCCGGCAGCTGAGTTCAGCGCGCAAAGGGAGTGCATGATGTCACTGCCATGCACCCTTGGTCACGTGCATGCCGACGTCAACTGCTTGCCTCTGATTGTCTGGCAGCAAGCACTGTGGCACATGGACCTATTGGTTTCGCAGGGCAATACACATCAGCTCGATGTGCATCTGAAGACGCACATCCAGTTGAAGATTCTGCTGGTGTCAGTGGGCTCCTGACCAACCAGGTCTGATCACAGTGGCGACTGTGGTCGTTACTCCTCGGCCCACGGCTAGCCTGGGCTTCACTGCTCATAGTCAGACTGTGTATGCCTGATGTGGGTATCCAGCCTAATTATGATGGAAAAAATGTCTGGCTGTTTGCAGCCTGATGATCAGCTTGAGTATGGATGTGAACACAATAAAATCTAAAGACTTCTATTATTGTCATGATCATGGCTTGTGACTGAGATTATATAATGGCACATCCATAAACATCTATGACAAATGCCTATTTCTTCAAAAGAAGTTAATGACTGACTGTTGTGTCGTGAACACTAATTTTGGCTGGATAACATCATCATAAATATGTATGCCCCCAATAGACCAAGTATGTATGTTTATTTAATAGGGAAAGTAAACATAGTAAGGATTTTTTAAAGAAAAACTATCCCCGGGTCAAATGTGGTTATTTTTTGCCCTTATTTTATTCCCACTGCTTCCCAGAATATTCCTTTTTTTCTTTTTAAATCTTCCATCCAGTCCCTGAGATATGGTCCTTTTTATGTAGGGGTAATTTTTATGGTCTTTCCAAGGGGGTATGTTTTATATGATTCTCTGGGGGCATATGTTTAGACTGTTCCATCCATATAATTACCCTGTGAGCAGCCCCCCATGGTAACGACCATAAAAATTACCCGTAGATAAAAGGCCAATATCACTAGCGCTGTATGGCGGATTTAAAATAGGAAAAAAGCAAAACAAATGGTGTACTCAGGGAAGCAGTAGGAACAAATAAGAGCAAAAACTGTCAGGTTTTGAGCTATGTCACATTTAAAGGGAATTTGTCATCAGGTTTCTCATTATTAGGCCGGGGTCACACTTGCAACTGTAATGCGAGAAAGGCTCGCAAGTCTCTTGCCTCAATACCCGCCACTGTCGGTGGCGGTTTGGACTGGAGCGTTCAGCTGCATAGAAATACATGCAGCCGCACACTTCGGTCCCAAGTGCTGGCGGCAGTGCTGGGTATTGAGGCGTACGTTTCTCGCATTTCAGTTGCAAGTGTGACCCCGGCCTTAAACTGCTGCAAGCACACTATGTCCCGCCAAATTAGGATCCTACCAATCCGTACTCTGCGACCCCTCATCTTGGCATCCCTCAAATAATTATCTGTATTCACTGCTCTCCTGCATGGTACTCAGTCCAATAGGTGTGTACAGTCCAACCTCGGTTCCTGCTGTGATCTTGTTAACCCGCCCCCTGCATTTGACTGTTTGGCCATGTTCACACTGTCAGTATTTGGTCAGTATTTTACATCAGTATCTGTAAGCCAAAACAAGGACAGGGTGAAAAATACAGAAGTGGCGACGTGTTTCTATTATACTTTTCTTCTGATTGTTCCACTCCTGTTTTTGCCATACAGATACTGATGTAAAAAACTGACCAAATACTGAACGTGTGAGCGTGGTCTTAGTGAACCCACAGCAGATGACAAGGTTTGTCTGTACACTAAAATTTACCACCAGACCCCATCTTTTATTTTTGCTATGGCAAATTTTCAGGTCATGACTAGTTGCTATGGATAAAAAGGACATTTTTCTTTAGACCATATTGAAAAATGAATGAGTTTCCAGATTGTCCTACCATTAGCTGAAAACTGAGAGATTGTTCAGGCTTAAAGACCAGAGGTTTATACCAAAAAAAAAACACTTGAATAACTAAAATCATAATAAGCACATAATCAACCATATTGTCTTCAAAATATAAATAATTTTATTAAAGACACCAATCAAAATTTACACAAAAACATGATAAAAAACCACATAAGACAAATCTAAAAACAAGGCGAGCAGATCACCACACATGATTAAATCTAATCTACAATAATCAATAAGGTGCTGTATAGATCTTTAGTAATTAGGGAAACACACATATTATACTAACAATATCATTATCTATCAAAACTACATAGTCAGTAAAGTCCTGTATATATATGAAGTCCTGGTAGTACCAAGAAATAAGTATAGTGCTTTCAGTGCATATATGGTAAAGTACATATAACGCCAAACATATCATAAAGTGCTGAAGTGCAAGTCATATATAATAATTTCTAACAAAGGAGTTTAAGAAGTATAGTGTATATGTCCATATACTAACCAGGATTCAATTCCCATGTGGTGCCACTGCTGGTGAATATTGGTCTAAAAGTATTTCTTGTCTCTAGGATTCTAGGTTCATTACATGCTAATTATGACGTGATTGATTCTGTTTGAATTTCTTATGAAGATTGCACGGACATGGGAAAGAGAATAAGAATCTATCTGGAATATATATACTGTATATTGGAAGCACTCTCTGATGTATCTTCTATCACATCTATTTATTTATGCTGTTTCACTATTCATATATTCTATTATGTATTGTTTGGATATTGTAATTTTTAGTGATTTCCTTTTGTATTGTCACCTGTACACGTTTTTGTTCACTTCACTTATATATGCTAGTTCATATACATTTCTTTATATATTATTGTATTATATATCTTAGTTCTCATACCTTTTTGATATATCAATATGAATTTGTGCTTCCTGGTTTTTATTTTTATCGTAGTCGGCGATTAATGACATGAACAATCATTGATGTATATCTGTATATTAATTTTCTGATGTAATGCTGATATCATACTTACGAGAAGATTTTCAGGGGTTAAAAAGTAGTCTTATACGCGAGAAAATACAGTACTTTGGTTTCTATATTTATTATCGGTGTTCTGTGCCCTTATCTTTGCCCTTATGTCTAATGGTCGATTGTGTGTTGCGCGCTTGGTCTGCCTTCCCTGCACGCATACCTGGTCACGTGCCTCGCCTGTGACGTTGCGGATGGTGCGACCGCGCCCTCTAGTGACATTGCCGCGAGGCCGGTGACATGGATGCGTCGGCTACGGCGGTGATTTAAGCGCCGAACAATACACACATGGGTAAGATTATAGCTATTGGCTGCATTTGATTATGTGGACCTATATTAATCCGGCTATAGCCCTCATATCCCATCACTCCCTGACGAAGCAACGTGTGAAACGCGCGTTGGAGTGAGGGGTACTTTATGATATGTTTGGCGTTATATGTACTTTACCATATATGCACTGAAAGCACTATACTTATTTCTTGGTACTACCAGGACTTCATATATATACAGCACTTTACTGACTATGTAGTTTTGATAGATAATGAAATTGTTAGTATGATATGTGTGTTTCCCTAATTACTAAGGATCTATACAGCACCTTATTGATTATTGTAGATTAGATTTAATCATGTGTGGTGATCTGCTCGCCTTGTTTTAGGATGTCTTATGTGTTTTTTTTATCATGTTTTTGTGTAAATTTTGATTGGTGTCTTTAATAAAATTATTTATATTTTGAAGACAATATGGTTGATTATGTGGTTTTTATGGTTTTAGTTATTCAAGTGTTTTTTTTGGGGGGTTAAAGACCAGAGGAGCTTATTGCCCTATGGAAGCCACCATATAGAACCAACATCTAGTGGCAATTGGTTTCCTTTCAACCCTCAGCAACATTTCTCATTTCTATCTTAGAAGAGACATATTCCAAATCAGCTCTCTGATGGGGCCCTTTTCTCTGAAATAGCATTCCCTTCTCAGGTCCTCACGTACTCCAATTCCTCCAAGGTTATATCCCTTTTTAATGTCTCCAGGTCCAATGTGGTCAGGCTTTGCTCTTTCTTTATTCCCACTGCTACTGAGTATTCCATTTTTTATAAATCTGCCGCATGGTTCCAGAAGTTTAGCCCTTTTATTTAGTGCACATTTTTCTGGTGTCCACCAAGAGGGGTCGCCAACATGATTCACTGGGGGCGTGCCTTTAGGCTGCTCTGTACAGTATTATTACCCTGTGAGCGCCGCCTCTTTGGTAGAAACCAGAAAAATTTATACTAAACAAAAAGGCCCATATCTCTGCATCTGTAAGATGAATTTAGGAATAAAAAACACTGAATATTCAAGGGAGCAGTGGGAATAAAATAGGAGCAATAGCTGACCTCTTTTGATCTGGTGACAGATACTCTTTAAATAAAGGTAGGGCTTTGGATTTCCATTATCTGTCCAGATAGTCTCCAGGAGTCAATGTGCGCAAACAAGACAATATACATTTGCTTCATATCGTTAAATGGACTACAGAATATCAAAAGACTTTCTATCCATGGTGCGTTTGATTCTTGGGCATTGGGGGTTCCTTCACTCGCACTGTGCCTGCCCAACTTGGGGTGTCTTCGTTTTTGTATTTCTTTCATTGCTGTTCTACTTTGTACTGAAAGATATCTAGATATACTGTACATAGTGGAAAACAGTGGTATATATAGAGTACAGATTTTATTTCCAATGCTCACATGTCTTCAATGCTGTGGTTTCCCAATCCCATGGAAGTACGCGTTAGAACATAATCTTGTGTAACGCAGAATGGCGGATGAGTCATTGTTGGGGAACATGTGAATTATTACTGGCTGGGAACATATTTGGTTCCATAAATAGATGCGTAAGCAACTGTGGTCCATGTGCAGAGATAGGCAAGGGAAGAACGAGGCAGAGAATCCACAAGGATCTTACATGAATTCTTTCAATGTGTATTTTTTGCTATGGAAAATAGACTAAAAAATAGCAACATTGCTTCATGTAAGCTACTACTTACCCAAACAACATAGCTCCATGCCTATAGATTTACTGGACTCACCCTCAACTTTTGTTATACGGAATATATATACACACGGTATATACAGTATATGCAAATTGATAAAACGTCTACCTATAAAGCATTTTTTTTTTAATGCTCTGGGTATGGGACTTTTTTTCTGACTTCTCTCCTATTGGTTTCTTTGTAGGACTTAAAAAAACACTGTTGTATAAAATTATAACAAAAAAGACCACCAAAGCAACTTTTTATAATTGTCGGAAAAAAAACATTTTTTTGCTATGCTCTTTGGCTAGTTTCACACAAGTGAATTAAGAGGCTTTCTCTTTTTTCTATGTATTAATGTATTACAACCCCAGTCTTATCCATAGCCTTATTGACCCCTGGACTAACTGTATCTCTTTTTTTCCAACAAACACTTTGGGACTTAGTCCTATCGATGGCGTCAGTGTCACTCACCTCCCAAAGTGAGCTGCGCAGGACAACCCCTTTAAGCAATAGTTCTCTGACTTGGCGGCTAAAGCTTGCTAAAGCAATGCATGGATAACTTAGAAAAATATCTATCCACTGGCTAACACGGTACCAAGATATATTTCTTTCCTGGATAACTTAGAAACTCTTCAGAGATGTCAGGGTGTGATGTACTGTTCAGCAATATGGAAATTATAGTGTTAAGCTCATTTGCTAGAAAAAGCCTTGTGGTTTTAAACCTTTGGGGTGGAGCACACATTTGACTAACCTTTAAATACTTTCCAGATTCCTTTGCTTAGCAATAACGTCAGTCATATAAAATCTACAATCACTAAATGACGATCACTATAAGGAGCTACATGAAACAATTCTTCAATATTTTGCTGCCTCAAAAGTGGCAAAATAATTGCCTAAGGTTGCATTACTATGGGACTTGGAAAAAAAAAGAGGGGCATGGGATATTAAACTTAGCAATTAAATGTGAATACATGACATCATTTTTCTGCCTGCAACTTGCTGAACTTTCCATGCAAACATTATCCTGACTAAATGCACAGCAGACACACCTAGTGATACAGAAGAGACAACACTGACCTCTACTGGACACAGTTATGCTGACAGTTGCACAAACTGACCAATTAGCCAGAAACTGTGAAAAGTGAAACTTTTGCAATTCGCAAACCATGGTCTAATATATTTGCAAATTAATTTATCATTTCCATAACATTTATTCTATGCTTGATACAATTATGTTTCAGTGACTTAAACCTCATTAATTTGTGTGTTAAAGGGAAGGTACCGCGTTTGTAGGTCATTAATAAATCACTGTAATGTAGCATAACATGCTGCTATAAGCAAGTTTGAAATGCATGTGAAACAGATTTCATGTGTTATAGGAGTTTAAAGAATGCACTGGGGGCTGAGCTGACATCTTGGTTTTGCAGCAGTAGCAGGGCCCTATCAGTGTCAGATTACGGCACCCCATGGACATGGGAGATAATAGACTGGCGCTCACCCTATCTGTAACATTGCAGCAGCATTAGCAGTGAGCTGGGCACACCTCTGTGGGCTGCACAACTCACTGCTGTAGGTGTGACTAGCTGCCATTTTATTATAGCCCTGTGCTATCACAGGACAGAAGAAGCCCTCACTGCTCCTCTGTACTCCAAGCAGGCATGTCACACGCTGCCCTGTGTGCTTCTCCTGCCATGTCTCTGCCTCCCCCTCACACACAGTCCCTGTGATCTCCAGTAAGCTGCACTCACAGCCTGCAGAGAGGAAGGTGAGCAGGAAGGGCAGCTGACAGGACAGGGATTAAGGTGGGGGAAGGGGGATGGAAAGAATGTTATTCACAAAAAATGCTGCTGAGCCCACTGTGTTCTGCTCCTCTGTAAACAAGCTGTGCCTCTGATGCAGTAACTGCTGGTGCTAGCAGGTCACAGGGCAGTCACACACAAAATGGTGCTGCCCTGTGATGCTGCTCTTCATTCTTACTGTTAGAAGCAAAATTGGGGCAGTAACTGCTGACATCACCATTTCCCTCCCCTTTTGGGTGGTCTAATATCCCTGGGGCAGAGCTGCTAAATCTTACTATAGCGGCTTGAGGTCTAAAACGGAAAATGCTCCCCCTAGTGGTAAATATGTATATTTGTAGAAAAATATATAATATTTTTCATATAGAAATGTTTGCAAACAGTGCAAACATTGCATTAATACATTTTAATTACTATTTTAAGCTTAATTTCACAAAAAAACAAAATGCAAGAAAACTGGTGGCACCTTCCCTTTAACCCCTTCATGACCGGGGGATTTTTCGTTTTTCCGTGTTCGTTTTTCGCTCCCCTCCTTCCCAGAGCCATAACTTTTTTATTTTTCCGTCAATTTGGCCATGTGAGGGCTTATTTTTTGCGGGACGAGTTGTACTTTTAAACGACATCATTGGTTTTAGCATGTCGTGTACTAGAAAACGGGAAAAAAATTCCAAGTTCGGTGAAATTGCAAAAAAAGTGCAATCCCACATTGGTTTTTTGTTTGGCTTTTTTGCTAGGTTCACTAAATGCTAAAAATGACCTGCCATTATGATTCTCCAGGTCATTACGAGTTCATAGACACCAAACATGACTAGGTTATTTTTTATCTAAGTGGTGAAAAAAAATTCCAAACTTTGCTAAAAAAAAAAAAAATTGCGCCATTTTCCGATACTCGTAGCGTCTCCATTTTTCATCATCTGGGGTCGGTTGAGGGCTTATTTTTTGCGTGCCGAGATGACGTTTTTAATGATAGCATTTAGGTGCAGATACGTTCTTTTGATCGCCCGTTATTGCATTTTAATGCAATGTCGCGGCGACCAAAAAAACGTAATTCTGGCGTTTCGAGTTTTTTTCCCGCTACGCTGTTTAGCGATCAGGTTAATACTTTTTTTTATTTGATAGATCGGGCGATTCTGAGCGCGGCGATACCAAATATGCGTAGATTTGATATTTTTTTTATTGATTTATTTTGATTGGGGCGAAAGGGGGGTGATTTAAACTTTTATGTTTTTTTTATTTTTTTCACATTTTTTAAACTTTTTTTTTTTTAACTTTTGCCATGCTTCAATAGCCTCCATGAGAGGCTAGAAGCAGGCACAACCCGATCGGCTCTGCTACATAGCAGCGATCTGCTGATCGCTGCTATGTAGCAGAATTCCACGTGTGCTGTGAGCGCCGACCACAGGGTGGCGCTCACAGCGACGGGCAATCAGTAACCATAGAGGTCTCAAGGACCTCTATGGTTACCATTCACAAGCATCGCCGACCCCCGATCATGTGACGGGGGTCGGCGATGACGTCATTTCCGGCCGCCCGGCCGGAAACGGTAGTTAAGTGCCGCTGTCTGCGTTTGACAGCGGCATTTAACTAGTTAATAGGTGCGGGCAGATCGCGATTCTGCCCGCGCCTATTACGGGCACATGTCAGCTGTTCAAAACAGCTGACATGTCCCGGCTTTGGTGCGGGCTCACCGCGGAGCCCTGCATCAAAGCAGGGGAGCCGGCATCGGACGGTATAGTACGTCTGATGCCGGTAAGGGGTTAAATGCAAATATATATGAATATGATTTTGCTGCACATTGATTAAATGCTGTATCAGGGAAAGTGCTTATTCCCTATACAGGAACTCATAATATTAGTCAATGTGGAGAGTGTCTACAAAAAAGACCCAACGAGTTTATCTCAAAAATCGGAACTGTAATGTAACCCTTCATTTTTGCCATGCTTTCGCCAGAAAAATTAAACGTTTGTACTTGGATTTCCCCACAAATTGCAACTGATAACTAAAGATTCTAGAAGTGATAGATCGTATAAACAGCTTCTAAAAAAAGTTGTCAAAATATCAGCTACTATTTGAATAGTTCTCCAAAAATGCAATAATATAATGCGCTTAGGGGCGCATTAGTTTAGATCATGGGCGGACATACCGCCGATTCAATAGATGTGACTGCACAGGGGCCTGGAGGCTCCGGGAGGCCCCTGCAGGGCAGATAATAATCAGGGAAATCAGGCCAGTTTATCCGGCCCCTAGGCTCTGGGGGGCCTTGGCCAGATTGCCCTCATATGTGGCGGGCAGGGAGCAATCCCTGCAGCTCTGCTGCCTGCAAGAGAAAATGGCAGCAGAGCGGAGCTGCAGGGAATGGATCTGTCCTGCTTCCTGCCCAAGCTTCCTGTCTCATACAGCAGCGACTGAATTACATCATCATTCAGCGCCGTGGCTGTGCGACACAGGAAGCTGCCGGTGATGGTGCGGCTTCAAGATATCGTGCACAGAGGTGAGGTGTGTGTGCAGAGAGGTGAATGGTGCTGTGTGTGTGTGTCTGTGTGTGTGTAGGTGGAGGAGAGGGCAATGATGGGGGTGATGGGGCAGAAGACAATGTTTGGGTTGACTGAGAGTGCAATGATGGGGGTGATGGGGCAGAAGGCAATGATTGAGTTGACGGAGAGTGCAATGATGGGGCAGAAGGCAATGATTAGGTTGACAGAGAGGGCAATGATGGGGGTGATGGGCGGAAGGCAGTGATTGGGTTCACGGAGAGGGAAATGATAGGGGTGGTGGAAAGGGCAATATTGGGGTGATGGGGAGGAGGAAATGATGGAGGTGGTGTAATGGGCAATGATGGGGGTGGTGGGGAGGAGGAAATGATGGAGGTCTTGGAATGGGTAAAAATGGGGGAGAAAACAATGATGATGGCAGTGACAAGGACAATGATGGGGTGGTGGGGAGGAGACAATGATGGAGGTGGTGGAATGGGTAATGATGGGGGTGGGGAGGAGGGAATGATGGAGGTCGTGGATTGGGTAATGATGGGGTGGTGGGGGAGAAGGCAATGATGGTGGCAGTGGAAAGGACAATGATGGGGTGGTGGGGAGGAGGCAATGATGGAGGTGGTGGAATGGGCAATAATGGGGTGGTGGGGAGAAAGCAATGATGGAGGTGGTGAAGAGGGCAATCAAGGGGGTGGGGTAGAGGAAAATAATGGGATTCAGGGGGAGGAGGACAATGAGCGGTGTGGGGTATTGGGATGGGAGGAAGGGGGTTTTATAATGGATTTAGGAACAGGGGGAGGTGGAGGAAGACATTATTAAACGATTATGTCTAACACAGTCCCTTAGTATATAGTGTACTCACTTATGTATAGCACAGTCCCTTAGTGTATAGTGTACTCACTTATGTATAACACCATCCTTAGTTATAGTTTCCTCTTTTGTTATGCATAACACCGCCCCTTATTACGTACCATCCTCTCTAGTTATATATGATACCCTCCCTTATTACATAGCTTCCACTGCTGTTATGTACAGTGCTGTCTCTAAGGCCGGTTTCACATTTGCGGTTGTGTGTGCAGCGTTTATGCCATAATTTTCCACATGCGTCGTGTATTCCTATCTTTAACATTAGGGACGCAGGTGCCTACGATTGGATGCGTTTTGCCATGTTTGACGACACATGCGTCATTTCGTTGTCTGCGGCTCGGCGCGGTAAACGCTACATGTCATTAAAGAGGTGTGAATCTGACGCCTCGAAACTTATGCAGTTGTTAGTGGAAGGAATGCGGCGAATAAACGCATTACAGTCTACGAGAACGCATGCATTCGCAAGCGCATGAGTTTGTTTGCATTTGAGAACGCTTGCGTTTTATCACAGGAAAACATGTCTAGACACTGATTAGCCACCCTTCACATACAAACTGATAAAAGGAGGGAGTGGGCATTTGCAGTCCACAACTCTGCAGACTGGGAAGATCAGACGCATGGAAAGAACCTGTGAGGAATCTCCACTTTGGACATTGTGAGTATAAAAGCCAATGTCTGCCTTTTCTTTTTTCTCTCTCTATATGTCCTAATAATTTCTGTCTCTTTTTTCTTGCTGCATGCATCAGAATGTCATCGTCTTCTTCTGAGGAAGCAACGTCTTGGGCCTGAACAAGGTGGAAATGACAGTGAAGTGAGTACTCACCTCTTCAGATTGGTAAGTATTCTCTGTCTCTACACATGTGACAAATTTTTCTTTTTTTTTTCTTTTTCAGAACAGTTCTTCAACTGCGGCAGAGGCCGAGCAGGAGCAGCGTGGACACGGTCGTGTGGCAAGGTGGCGTGTAAGTATACCTGACTGATTGTACTCTGCTTATTGTATCCTCACTTTAATATTCTTGACTGCTCATTTCTTTACTTTGCTCTTTCTTTACCTTTTTCTTTTTGACTCTTTTTTTTTCTTGACTTTGAATATTCTTGCCTGTTTTCTGTCTCTGTTGTTTTCTTTCTTTTCCTTATGTTAATGTCTCCAACATTAATGTATTTATATATTTTCTAGGTTCCAGAACGGGATGAGGACCTCATTGATAACGATATCCTCATCTCCTTGGTCCATGAGAGTCCAGTTGTGGGACACCAGGGTTCCGCAGCACTCGGACAACGTGACGATCTGGCGGCTATGAATGAGGTGGCCCAAGCGATGTGGGAAGGCTGGGACAACGCCCCAGCTCGGGTCCGCAAAACATTTCGTAAGAATTGCAATTCGGTGTGATGCAGCAGTGACCTTGGCCGGGATCACACAACTGTGTGTGATGAGAGAAACTCCTCAGAGTTTCTCTCATCACACACAGTTGTGTGAGCCAGGCCAAAAGTGCATTGTCTAACCATTATTTTTCAACAGTGCTCAAAGTCAGAACACGTTGACGTTTGATGAAGGATCGCTTTAACAAGGACCTTCATCAAGAGAGCCGAGTTCCCAGTGGTTCTGGAGCAAGGATCAGAAAATATAAGCATCACCACATGCTGGCATTTTTGAGACCGGTCCTTGCCCAGAGAACGTAAGTATTTTTGTATTTCATTGGATTGTGTTGTATTGCCTAATCTGTATTTTTCAATTCCACAGGAGTTGGCGCTTTTACTATTATAAATGTTTTGTACTAATGTTTTTTTGTTTTTTTTTCTTCACAGCACCTGGAGCAGCACTCTTGACCCTGGTTCTGGAGCAGTCCTTCATCAAACAGCCACGGACCCATCCTAGCCATCCAGCAGCGCAGCAGCAAATGGGCCTCCAACACAGACTGGAGACCAGGAAGCTGGTCCATCAGGTGTTCCCCTGTCCCAGTCCTCTGCCTCTTTTTTGGGGGGCTCTTCCCGGCAGCGGCAGAGGGCCTCGGACAGGTCGCTCATGTCCAAGTTTTTGCACTTGAGCTCGATCTTTCATAATGGACTCAAGGCGATGAATATCATTGAACATCTGTGGGATCATTTGAAGAGGGCTGTCCATGCTCGGCGACCATCAAACTTAACTGAACTGGAATTGTTTTGTAAAGAGGAATGGTCAAAAATACCTCAATCCAGGATCCAGGAACTCATTAAAGGGACACTGTCACCTGAATTTGGAGGGAACAATCTTCAGCCATGGAGGCGGTGTTTTTGGGTGTTTGATTCACCCTTTCCTTACCCGCTGGCTGCATGCTGGCTGCAATATTGGATTGAAGTTCATTCTCTGTCCCCCGTAGTACACGCCTGCACAAGGTGCAATCTTGCCTTGTGCACAGGGGCGGATTATAAGAGGGTCAATCTGGGCGGTAGCCCAGGGCCCAGTGGTGTGGGGGGGCCCTGGGCTGCCGCACAGATTGACCACCGGCCGCCGCCATCATTCAGGGCATTACTCGCATGATCGATTCGCATCATATGACAGCACAGTGAGTCACTGTCAGTGACACACAGTGGCACCCCCGGCCGTGAGTCACCAGCCGCCTGCCCCTGTCAGACTGCTGTTGTTGCCGGCGCCGCAGTGGCGACGCGCACGCGCCGACGCGTTAACCTCCTCCTCCTTATGTGCCGGGCCCGTGCGGCCGGCCGCCGTGCCCCTGCCGTGCCATCACTCTCACTGCCATGCCGTGCCGGGAGCCCCCCCGGACCCGGTGGGCAGAGAGAGGGGGCCCGCATCGGCCCCGTCTCATCTGCTCACCGGGCCCCTGGCGGCGCTGCCTGCGGCGGTTTCCTATTGCTGTGCGGGCGCGCCCGCACGGCGATAGTTAACAACAGCCGTTGGCCGCAGGCGCGCAGCGCACACGTCGCCGGCGTCTGACGTCAATGTCAGTCGCTGGCGAGTGCGCGCTGCTGGAGGGAGCTCACCGCCTGGATCGCTGGTAAGGTGAGGACTGGAGAATTTTTTTTTTTTTTATAACCTAACGGTGGAGGCGGAGCGGAGGAGTCGGACACTGGGGATGGGGGGGCCAGGGGCAGAATGCTGGGAGCAGGAGGACACAGTCTGGGACTGGGGCAGTCTGATTTCTGGACACACTGGGTCTGGGGGGGCAGCAATGATGCTGGAGGAGGACACAGTCGGGACTGGGGGCCTCAAATGATTGCATTTGCTATTGCTGGACACACTGGGGGGGGCAATGCAGGAGACACTGGGGGGGCAATGCAGGAGACACGGGGGGGCAATGCAGGAGACACTGGGGGGGCAATACAGGAGGCACTGGGGAGGGCAATGCGGAAGGACACAGTCTGGGGACTGGCTGGGCAGATGATTGCTGGACAATGTACATACTGGGGCAATGATGCTGGAGGAGGACACAGTCGGGACTGGGGGCCTCAAATGATTGCATTTGCTATTGCTGGACACACTGGGGGGGGCAATGCAGGAGACACTGGGGGGGCAATGCAGGAGACACTGGGGGGGGGGAAATGCTGGAGGACACAGTCTGGGGACTGGCTGGGCAGATGATTGCTGGACACACTGGGGCAATGATGCTGGAGGAGGACACAGTCGGGACTGGGGGCCTCAAATGATTGCATTTGCTATTGCTGGACACACTGGGGGGGGCAATGCAGGAGACACTGGGGCAATGCTGGAGACACTGGGGCAGATTGCTGGAGACACTGGGGCAATGCTGGAGACACTGGGGCAGATTGCTGGACACACTGGGGGTAATATGCTGGACACACTGGGGCAGATGATTGCTGGAGACACTGGGGCAATGCTGGAGACACTGAGCCAGATTGCTGGACACACTGGTGGTAATATGCTGGACACACTGGGGGAAATATGCTGGACATACTGGGGCAGATTGCTGGACACACTGGGGGTAATATGCTGGACACACTGGGGGTAATATGCTGGACACACTGGGGCAGATTGCTGGACACACTGGGGGCAGGACTGGAGGCATGGGCAGAATAGACACGGGGCATGATTGGAGACACGGGGTAGAATGAAAGACATGGGGCAGGATTGGATCATGGGGCAGGATTGGATCATGGGGCAGGATGGATACTCATGAGTGCAGGATGGGAGAACATATGGCTGGAGCCAGGAATGAGACACACGGGGCCAGGATGGGGGATATTATTACCATAGAGGCTAATTAAGGGATATTATTACTGCAGTGCTATGTTTTTCTTTAATTTTTTGAGTATACTGTTTTAAATGGGGGGGCGGTCCTGTTACTGTGCAGAGTGACACTATATCGCCCTTTTTTCTTCATGTGGTGTAATGTAGAAGTTGTGAAAAATTAAGTAATGTGTTCTGCAAGCGGAGCTCGAGATAACTGTGTTATTTCCTGCAGAAACGAGAAATGATGGCGGTCTGTGCTGGATGAAAGATGAAGGACTTCACCTAGAGACGTCACTGGTGAGTCAGTGTTACCTATACACTGACACTATACACTGTATACTATATACAGAGGTCCTGTGTACAATGTCACCAGTGATCACTGTATTACCTCTACACAGACACTGCATACTAAGTACAGATCTCCTGTGAATACTGGCACTTATGGTGATAGTATTGTGTTTTTTTGTTTTTTTTTTATTACTGATCAGTATTGTAGTATTCAGTCACTATGTGGTGGTAATATGTGGTCTGGAAATGGTGTTGTGGTATTTGTCCCATGTATGTGCTATTTGGTCTCCAAGTGGTAATATGTGGTCTTGACATGGTGCGGTGGTATTTGTTCCTTGTATGTGCTATTTGGTCACCAAGTGGTAATATGTGGTCTTGACATGGTGCGGTGGTATTTGTTCCTTGTATGTGATATTATTCGATCACTGTGGTTGTAATTTGTAGTCTGGTCATGCTGCGGTGGTATTTGTGCCTTGTATGTGGTGATATTGGTCAAGATATACCTAAATTGTATTGCAGATTTTAACAAATATTTAATAGGTTACAGTAGAGTAGGGCCCGGCCATTTTTCTGGAATAATCTGGTTCGGGTATATCATGACCCCCGTCACATGACCCCCGTCACATGACCCCCGTCACATGACCCCCGTCACATGACCGGGGGAGCCCACAGTGTTTGAACAGCCCGGGGCCCTGGCTACCCTTAATCCACCCCTGCTTGTGCAGGCGTGTACTATGGAGGACAGAGAATGAACTTCAATCCAATATTGCAGCCAGCATGTAGCCAGCGGGTAAGGAAAGGGTGAATCAAACACCCAAAAACCCCGCCTCCATGGCTGAAGATTGTTCCCTCCAAATTCAGGTGACAGTATCCCTTTAAAAGCTACAGGAAGCGACTAGAGGCTGTTATTTTTGCAAAAGGAGGATCTACTAAATATTAATGTCACTTTTCTGGTGGGATGTCCATACTTATGCACCTGTCAAATTTTGTTTGAATGCAGATTGCACATTTTCTGTTAGTATAATAAACCTCATTTCAAGGCAGAAACATTACTGTGTCCAACAGTTATTAGATATATGAAAGTGAAATAGCTGTTGCAAAAAAAAACAAGTTTTATAAAACATTAACCCCTCTGTGACCTTAGACGTACTATCCCGTCGAGGTGCCCTGGGCTTATCTGACCCTGGACGGGATAGTACGTCATAGCCGATCGGCCGCGCTCACGGGGGGAGCGCGGCCGATCGCGGCCGGGTGTCAGCTGCTTATCGCAGCTGACATCCGGCACTATGTGCCAGGAGCGGTCATGGACCGCCCCCGGCACATTAACCCCTGGCACACCGCGATCAAAGATGATCGCGATGTGCCGGCGGTGCAGGAAAGCACCGCGCAGGGAGGGGGCTCCCTGCGGGCTTCCCTGAGACCCCCGGAGCAACGCGATGTGATCGCGTTGCTGCGAGGGTCTCACCTCCCTCCCTGCTCCCTCCAGCCCCGGATCCAAGATGGCCGCGGATCCGGGTCCTGCAGGGAGGGAGGTGGCTTCACAGAGCCTGCTCAGAGCAGGCACTGTGAAGCCTGCAGCGCTGCATGTCAGATCAGTGATCTGACAGAGTGCTGTGCAAACTGTCAGATCACTGATCTGTGATGTCCCCCCCTGGCACAAAGTAAAAAAGTAAAAAAAAAATTTTCCAAATGTGTAAAAAAAATAAAAAAAAATATTCCAAAATAATGAAAAAAAAAAAAAAATATTATTCCCATAAATACATTTCTTCATCTAAATAAAAAAAAAAAACCAATAAAAGTACACATATTTAGTATCGCCGTGTCCGTAACGACCCGACCTATAAAACTGTCCTACTAGTTAACCCCTTCAGTAAACACCGTAAGAAAAAAAAAAAAAAAAAACGAGGCAAAAAACAACGCTTTATTATCATACCGCCGAACAAAAAGTGGAATAACACGCGATCAAAAAGACAGATATAAATACCCATGGTACCGCTGAAAGCGTCATATTGTCCCGCAAAAAAAGAGCCGCCATACAGCATCATCAGCAAAAAAATAAAAAAGTTATAGTCCTGAGAATAAAGCGATGCAAAAATAATTATTTTTTCTGTAAAATAGTTTTTATCGTATAAAAGCGCCAAACCATAAAAAAATGATATAAATGAGGTATCGCTGTAATCGCACTGACCCGAAGAATAAAACTGATTTATCAATTTTACCAAACGCGGAACGGTATAAACGCCTCCCCCAATAGAAATTCATGAATAGCTGGCTTTTGGTCATTCTTCCTCACAAAAATCGGAATAAAAAGCGATCAAAAAATGTCACGTGCCCAAAAATGTTTTCAATAAAAACGTCAACTCGTCCCGCAAAAAACAAGACCTCACATGACTCTGTGGACCAAAATATGGAAAAATTATAGCTCTCAAAATGTGGTATTGCAAAAAATATTTTTTGCAATAAAAAGGGTCTTTCAGTGTGTGACGGCTGCCAATCATAAAAATCCGCTAAAAAACCCGCTATAAAAGTAAATCAAACCCCCCTTCATCACCCCCTTAGTTAGGGAAAAATAAAAAAAAATGTATTTATTTCCATTTTCCCGTTAGGGCTAGGGCTAGGGTTAGGGCTAGGGTTAGGGCTAGGGTTAGGGCTAGGGTTAGGGCTAGGGCTAGGGTTAGGGCTAGGGTTAGGGCTAGGGTTAGGGCTAGGGTTAGGGCTAGGGTTAGGGCTAGGGTTAGGGTTAGGGTTGGGGCTACAGTTAGGGTTGGGGCTAAAGTTAGGGTTAGGGTTTAGATTACATTTACAGTTGGGAATAGGGTTGGGATAAGGGTTAGGGGTGTGTCAGGGTTAGAGGTGTGGTTAGGGTTACCGTTGGAATTAGGGTTAGGGGTGTGTTTAGATTAGGGTTTCAGTTATAATTGGGGGGTTTCCACTGTTTCGGCACATCAGGGGCTCTCCAAACACGACATGGCGTCCGATCTCAATTCCAGCCAATTCTGCGTTGAAAAAGTAAAACAGTGCTCCTTCCCTTCCGAGCTCTCCTGTGTGCCCAAACAGGAGTTTACCCCAACATATGGGGTATCAGCGTACTCAGGACAAATTGGACAACAACTTTTGTGGACCAATTTCTCCTGTTACCCTTGGGAAAATACAAAACTGGGGGCTAAAAAATAATTTTTGTGGGAAAACAAAAAGATATTTTATTTTCACGGCTCTGCGTTATAAACTGTAGTGAAACACTTGGGGGTTCAAAGTTCTCACAACACATCTAGATAAGTTCATTGAGGGGTCTAGTTTCCAATATGGGGTCACTTGTGGGGGGTTTCTACTGTTTAGGTACATTAGGGGCTCTGCAAACGCAATGTGACGCCTGCAGACCAATCCATCTAAGTCTGCATTCCAAATGATGCTCCTTCCCTTCCGAGCCCTCCCATGCGCCCAAACGGTGGTTCCCCCCCACATATGGGGTATCAGCGTACTCAGGACAAATTGGACAACAACTTTTGGGGTCCAATTTCTCCTGTTACCCTAGGGAAAATACAAAACTGGGGGCTAAAAAATAATTTTTGTGGGAAAAAATTTTTGTTTTATTTTTATGGCTCTGCATTATAAACTTCTGTGAAGCCCTTGGTGGGTCAAAGTGCTCACCACACATCCAGATAAGTTCCTTAGGGGGTCTACTTTCCAAAATGGTGTCACTTGTGGGGGGTTTCAATGTTTAGGCACATCAGTGGCTCTCCAAACGCAACATGGTGTCCCATCTCAATTCCTGTCAATTTTGCATTGAAAAGTCAAACGGCGCTCCTTCCCTTCCGAGCTCTCCCATGCGCCCAAACAGTGGTTTACTGCCACATATGGGGTATCAGCGTACTCAGGACAAATTGTACAACAACTTTTGAGGTCCAATTTCTTCTCTTACCCTTGGAAAAGTAAAAAATTGGGGGCAAAAATATAATTTTTGTGAAAAAATATGATTTTTTATTTTTACGGTTCTGCATTATAAACTTCTGTGTAGCACTTGGTGGGTCAAAGTGCTCACCACACCTCTAGATAAGTTCCTTAGGGGGTCTACTTTCCAAAATGGTGTCACTTGTGGGGGGTTTCAATGTTTAGGCACATCAGTGGCTCTCCAAACGCAACATGGCGTCCCATCTCAATTCCTGACAATTTTGCATTGAAAAGTCAAATAGCGCTCCTTCCCTTCCGAGCTCTCCCATGCGCCCAAACAGTGGTTTACTGCCACATATGGGGTATCAGCGTACTCAGGACAAATTGGACAACAACTTTCTGGGTCCAATTTCTCCTGTTACCCTTGGTAAAATAAAACAAATTGGAGCTGAAGTAAATTTTTTGTGTAAAAAAGTTAAATGTTCATTTTTATTTAAACATTCCAAAAATTCCTAATAAACACCTGAAGGGTTAATAAACTTCTTGAATGTGGTTTTGAGCACCTTGAGGGGTGCAGTTTTTAGAATGGTGTCACACTTGGGCATTTTCTATCATATAGACCCCTCAAAATGACTTCAAATGAGACGTGGTCCCTAAAAAAAAATGGTGTTGTAAAAATGAGAAATTGCTGGTCAACTTTTAACCCTTATAACTCCCTAACAAAAAAAAAAATTGGTTCCAAAATTATGCTGATGTAAAGTAGACATGTGGGAAATGTTACTTATTAAGTATTTTGTGTGACATATCTCTGTGATTTAATTGCATAAAAATTCAAAGTTTGAAAATTGCGAAATTTTCAAAATTTTCGCCAAATTTCCGTTTTTTTCACAAATAAACGCAGGTACTATCAAAGAAATTTTACCACTATCATGAAGTACAATATGTCACGAGAAAACAATGTCAGAATCACCAGGATCCGTTGAAGCGTTTCGGAGTTATAACCTCATAAAGGGACAGTGGTCAGAATTGTAAAAATTGGCCTGGTCATTAACGTGCAAACCACCCTTGGGGGTAAAGGGGTTAAGCTTAAGATTAATAGGGGTGCCCAAACTTTTTCAAATAACTGTATATATATATATATATATAGCTTTGTTGCCTTAAAAGAAGGGGGGCCCAGACATTTCCTGCACAGGGGTCCCAAGCTGATGGTTCAGTATGGTTAAGGTTAATTCTTTTTAGTGTCTTCTTAGTAAAAGGGAGATTTCCAGAATATAAATATAATCTGGGTCTCCAGCCAAGGATTAGTCACAAAACAGAGACAGTTTGTAGAGTGTCTGAGATGAATAAGCAGGATACTATGTGCATAAAAGATCTTCTGCATTGCTCAGCACAGCCACGATCCGTCCACTAATATATGACAGATTTTAATGGATTTTAGGATACAAAAGTAAAGATATACAGTATATATATATATATATATATATATATATATTATATATATATATATATATATATATATATAATGAAAAAAGGAACAGCATCAAAATACTACCTTGAAAAAACGTGCAAAGCTTTCCTAACCACTATTGCAAGTGGTAAAAATATAAAAAAGAAAAAGGAAAACAGCACAACTTGTTGTGCTGTTTTCCTTTTTCATATAGGGACCGCGCGAAACGGCCGTCGTCTCCCCTGCTCGCACGAGCTCCTTTTCTTCTCCCCCGGCCATGAAGTTTTAATTGTGAAGACTCAATAAAATTTGCTACTTTGAAAATTGGTGAGTGCATCCTGCTTTTTTCTTTTGCTACCTGGGACACATATGTTATTTCATGGTTTTGCACCCGATATCTTTTTTGCCATGGCTGTTGCTGACATGATATAGCTTTTTAGTACCGGCTTTCTTGAAGATTATGGATTTAGTTGGGGCAGTGCCGTCCATATGCTATTTTCTCTCTTTTATTCGTTTATGTACTATGGAAAGCTTTGTAGGTGAGAGTGATAAATTTGTACTCTGTAGTAGATGGGTAACCAGTGCAATGACAGCGAGCAGGCTGCTTGGCAGTTATGCTTGGACCACCAAAGAAAATTGCAATATCAGGAATAGGAAAATTCGTACAGAGGAGGGGGAGGGGGGACAGGGTAGGGGAAACGCGAGGAGTTCAGTTTTGGAGAGATTCCATTTTAGATGGGAGGACATGATGTTAGAGACAGCAGACAGACAATCCCTGGTATTTTGTATTAAGGGGAGGGTGACATAATGAGAAGATACATAAAATTGCAAAGCTTGGTACTGAAAACTAAATTTGCTGATGGTTTGTCCAAAAGGGGCAGTGCATAGATTGAAGATGACTGAGCCCTGAGCAACCCCAACTGTAAGGGGAAGAAAGGAATACAGGACTGGTCTGAGTAAAGGAGCAGTCTGAGAGGCAGAATAACCAGGAGAGAGCAGTTTCTTTGAGGCAGAAATAGCAAAGAATAGTGAGAAGGAAAAAAAAGGCGGGGGAGGGGGTTTTGGAGTTTACCATGCTTGTAAGATTAGAGTACATGGGAGGCAAAACTGGCGGGCGCCATGTCTCCAGATGGTGCAGCACAGCACAATAAAACAAGAATTTTATTTAGCAAGGCATAAAAAAGACAAACTGGGTTAAAAAACTGACACATTTGTGGCATTCAGGACACCCTTCGTCATAGTATTTTTTAGCCTGGTTTGTCTTTATGGATTGCTAAATAAAATCCTTGTTTTACTGAGCCACCAGAAGTGCCGCTCTCGCTCTTTTTTACCTCCATAGTGAGGAGATGGCGATTCACAGTGTCAAATGCAGTAGAGAGATCCAGAAGAATCAGAAGAGAGTAATGGCCAATAGATTAAACTGTTGGTAGATCGTTTGAGACATTTGAGATAGTAAGAGGTGTTTCAGTAGAGTGTAAAGAGTGGATTGTAGAGGGTCAAGAAGAAATTTATCTGAGAGATAGCAGGTCAGAAGAGTGTACTAAGGGTACCGTCACACTATACCATTTCTATCGCTACGACGGTACGATTCGTGACGTTCCAGCGATATCGTTACGATATCGCTGTGTCTGACACGCAGCAGCGATCAGGGATCCTGCTGAGAATCGTACGTCGTAGCAGATCGTTTAGAACTTTCTTTCATCGCTGGATCTCCCGCTGTCATCGCTAGATCGGTATGTGTGACACCGATCTAGCGATGCGATCCAGCGATGCGTTCGCTTGTAACCAGGGTAAACATCGGGTAACTAAGCGCAGGGCCGCACTTAGTAACCCGATGTTTACCCTGGTTACAAGTGTAAAACTAAAAAAAACCAAACAGCACATACTTACATTCTGGTGTCCGTCAGGTCCCTTGCCGTCTACTTCCCGCACTGTGACTGCCGGCCGTAAAGTGAAAGCAGAGCACAGCGGCTGTGCTTTCACTTTACGGCCGGCAGTCAGTGAGTGCGGGAAGCAGACGGCAAGGGACCTGACGGACACCAGAATGTAAGTATGTGCTGTTTGTTTTTTTTTAGTTTTACGCTTGTAACCAGGGTAAACATCGGGTTACAAAGCGCGGTCCTGCGCTTAGTTACCCGATGTTTACCCTGGTTACCCGGGTACCTCGGCATCGTTGGTCGCTGGAGAGCTGTCTGTGTGACAGCTCCCCAGCGACCACACTACGATTTACCTACGATCACGGCCAGGTCATATCGCTGGTCGTGATCGTAGGTAAATCGTATATTGTGATGGTACCCTAAGTGTTCCAGGAGTTTAGCGTGGAAGGAGAGATTAGAGACAGGTCTAATTAGCAGCGCAGTTCTGGTAGAGGGATGTTTTATTTGGTGACAGTGGCTTGTACTTTAGGGCTAAGAGCTAGGTTCCCATTGCGTTAATGGGTTAGCGCTAACGGACAGCGTTGCATGGCGAAAATGTCGCAATTAACGCTGTGCAACGGGTCCGTTAGCGCACCCATTGACAGCAGTGTTATTTCAGCCTGTAGCGTATCGCAAGCGCGTGCCATTTTCGGCACGTGCTAGCAATGTGCCGTTCTTTTGTGACGGACCTCAGACGCTGCTTTGTTGTGGATTCTGTTTTTGGGCTCCCTCTGGTGGTTACAGATGGTACTGGGTGACTTGTGTTCTCTGCGGTCTCTGGTGTCCACCTGTTCTATCAGGATATGGGAGTTTCCTATTTAACCTGGCTTTCTTGTCATTTCCTTGCCGGCTATCAATGTAATCAGTGTGTCTTGTTACCTCTGCTTCCCGCTTCTGTATTCTTCGGGACAAGCTAAGTTTTTGATTTTCCTGTTCCACGTTTTGCTTAATTTTTGTCTTAGTCCAGCTTGCAGATATGTGATTCCTTTTTGCTGGTTGCTCTAGTGGGCTGATATTACTCCTCATGTTCCATGAGTTGGAACATGAGTTCAAGTAATTTCAGGATGGTTTTTTGTAGGGTTTTTCGCTGACCGCGCAGTTCACTTTTGTATCCTCTGCTATCTAGCTTTAGCGGGCCTCATTTTGCTGAATCTGTTTTCATAACTACGTATGTGCTTTCCTCTCATTTCACCGTCATTACATGTGGGGGGCTGCTATTTCTGTGGGGTGTTTCTCTGGAGGCAAGAGAGGTCTGTGTTTCTTCTAATAGGGAAAGTTAGTTCTTCGGCTGGCGCGAGACGTCTAGAATCATCGTAGGCACGTTCCCCGGCTACAGCTAGTTGTGTGTTGAGGTTCAGGATCACGGTCAGCTCAGTTTCCATCACCCTAGAGTTTGTTTTCTTTTTTGTGCTTGTCCTTTTGTGATTCCCTGCCATTGGGATCATGACAGTATAGCCAGCCAAAAAGTGGTAATCGTATTGGCTGAAGTAGGAGGAAAAGTAGTCTGAGGAAGTTTTTTTTTTTTTTTTCTTTTCCCCCTCAGAGTTTGCTGCATAGCCTTAATTGCAGCCTGGCTGCGTCTTACCTCCTCTTAATCCTTGAATGGCTCTGACCTCAGCTGTTTATCATGGACGTCCAGAGTTTGGCTTCCAGCCTGAATAATCTTGCTGCTAAGGTTCAAAATATACAAGATTTTGTTGTACATGCTCCTATGTCTGAACCTGGAATTCCTATCCCAGAGTTTTTTTCTGGAGATAGATCTAGTTTTCTGAATTTTAGGAACAATTGCAAGTTGTTTCTTTCTTTGAAATCTCGCTCTTCTGGAGACCCTGCTCAGCAAGTCAAGATTGTTATATCTTTCCTGCGGGGTGACCCTCAGAATTGGGCATTTGCATTGGCACCAGGGGATCCTGCGTTGCTCAATGTGGATGCGTTTTTTCTGGCATTGGGTTTGCTCTATGAGGAACCTAACCTAGAGATTCAGGCTGAAAAAGCTTTATTGGCTCTCTCAGGGGCAAGATGAAGCAGAAATATATTGTCAGAAATTTCGGAAATGGTCGGTGCTTACTCAGTGGAATGAGTGCGCCCTGGCTGCAAGATTCAGAGATGGCCTTTCTGAGGCCATTAAAGATGTCATGGTGGGGTTCCCTGCGCCTACAGGTCTGAATGAGTCTATGACTATGGCTATTCAGATTGATCGGCGTTTGCGGGAGCGCAACCCTGTGCACCATTTGGCGGTGTCTTCTGAACAGGCACCTGAGACAATGCAATGTGATAGAATTCAGTCCAGAAGTGAACGGCAAAACTACAGGCGGAAAAATGGGTTGTGTTTTTATTGTGGTGATTCAGCTCATGTTATATCAGCATGCTCTAAACGCACAAAAAAGGTTGATAAGTCTGTTGCCATTAGTACTTTACAGTCTAAGTTCATTCTGTCTGTGACTCTGATTTGTTCATTATCAGCCATTTCCGTCGATGCCTATGTGGATTCAGGCGCTGCCCTGAGTCTTATGGATTGGTCTCGTGTCTCCCCTTTTCCTCATAGTTTGTAAGCTTGCGAGCAGGGCCCTCATTCCTCCTGGTATCTGTTTTGGACTGTATTCCTGTTATGCTGTAATGTCTATTGTCTGTGCAAGTCCCCTCTATAATTTGTAAAGCGCTGCGGAATATGTTGGCGCTATATAAATAAAAATTATTATTATTATTATTATTATTTGCCAACCGCTGTGGGTTTAGTCTGGAGCCTCTGGAAGTCCCTATTCCTTTGAAAGGAATTGACTCTACACCTTTGGCTATGAATAAACCTCAGTACTGGACACAAGTGACCATGCGTATGACTCCCGTTCATCAGGAGGTGATTCGCTTCCTGGTACTGTATAATTTACATGATGTCTTAGTGCTTGGTCTGCCATGGTTACAAACTCATAACCCAGTCTTGGACTGGAAAACGATGTCTGTGTTAAGCTGGGGATGTCAGGGGGTTCATGATGATGCACCTCCGATTTCTATCGCTTCATCTACTCCTTCTGAGGTTCCGGTATTTTTGTCTGATTATCGGGATGTTTTTGAGGAGCCTAAGCTCAATTCGCTTCCTCCTCACAGGGATTGCGATTGTGCTATAGATTTGATTCCTGGCAGTAAATTTCCTAAAGGTCGTTTGTTCAATCTGTCAGTGCCAGAGCATACTGCTATGCGGGATTATGTTAAGGAGTCCTTGGAAAAGGGACATATCCGTCCATCTTCGTCCCCTTTGGGAGCAGGTTTTTTTTTGTGGCCAAAAAAGATGGTTCCTTGAGGCCTTGTATAGATTACCGTCTTTTGAATAAGATTACAGTTAAATATCAGTATCCTTTGCCATTGTTGACTGATTTGTTCGCTCGCATTAAGGGGGCTAAATGGTTCACTAAGATTGATCTTCGGGGTGCGTATAATCTTGTGCGGATAAAGCAGGGTGATGAGTGGAAAACCGCATTTAATACGCCTGAGGGCCATTTTGAGTATTTGGTGATGCCTTTTGGACTTTCTAATGCTCCTTCTGTCTTCCAGTCCTTTATGCACGATATTTTCCGTGAATATCTGGATAAATTTATGATTGTGTATTTGGATGATGTTTTTTTTTTTTCGGATGACTGGGAGTCCCATGTTCAGCAGGTCAGGAAGGTGTTTCAGGTCCTGCGGGCCAATTCTTTGTTTGTAAAAGGTTCAAAGTGTCTCTTTGGAGTCTAGAAGATTTCTTTTTTGGGGTATATTTTTTCCCCTTCTTCTATTGAGATGGATCCCGTCAAGGTTCAGGCTATTTGTGACTGGACGCAGCCTACATCTCTTAAGAGTCTACAGAAGTTCTTGGGCTTTGCTAATTTTTATCGTCGTTTCATAACTAATTTTTCTAGTGTTGTTAAGCCTTTGACGGATTTGACTAAGAAGGGTGCTGATGTTGCTGATTGGTCTCCTGCGGCTGTGGAGGCCTTTCAGGAACTTAAGCGCCGGTTTTCTTCTGCTCCTGTGTTGCGTCAGCCAGATGTTTCGCTTCCTTTTCAGGTTGAGGTTGATGCTTCCGAGATTGGAGCGGGGGCGGTTTTGTCACAGAGAAGCTCCGATTGCTCAGTGATGAAGCCATGTGCGTTCTTTTCTAGAAAGTTTTCGCCCACTGAGTGGAATTATGATGTTGGTAATCGGGAGCTTTTGGCCATGAAGTGGGCATTTGAGGAGTGGCGTCATTGGCTTGAGGGTGCTAGACATCGTGTGGTGGTCTTGACTGATCACAAAAATCTGATTTACCTTGAGTCTGCCAAGCGTCTGAATCCTAGACAGGCTCGTTGGTCACTGTTTTTCTCCCGTTTCGATTTTGTGGTTTCATACCTGCCAGGTTCAAAGAATGTGAAGGCGGATGCTCTTTCTAGGAGTTTTGTGCCTGACTCCCCTGGAAATTCTGAGCCCACTGGTATCCTTAGGGATGGGGTGATTTTGTCGGCTGTCTCCCCAGACTTGTGACGTGCTTTGCAGGAGTTTCAGGCGGATAAACCTGATCGTTGTCCGCCTGAAAGACTGTTTGTTCCGGATAATTGGACCAGTAGAGTCATCTCCGAGGTCCATTCTTCTGCGTTGGCAGGTCATCCTGGAATATTTGGTACTAGAGACTTGATGGCCAGGTCTTTTTGGTGGCCTTCCTTGTCGAGGGATGTGCGTTCTTTTGTGCAGTCTTGTGAAGTTTGCGCTCGGGCTAAGCCTTGCTGTTCTCGGGCCAGTGGATTGTTGTCACCTTTGCCTATTCCGAAGAGGCCTTGGACGCACATTTCCATGGACTTTATTTCGGATCTCCCTGTCTCTCAAAAAATGTCCGTCATCTGGGTTGTGTGTGACCGCTTTTCTAAGATGGTTCATCTGGTACCCTTGCCTAAGTTGCCTTCCTCCTCTGAGTTGGTCCCTCTGTTTTTTCAGAACGTGGTTCGTTTGCATGGGATTCCGGAGAACATCGTTTCTGACAGGAGATCCCAGTTTGTGTCTAGATTTTGGCGGACGTTCTGTGCTAAGATGGGCATTGATTTGTCCTTTTCGTCTGCATTCCATCCTCAGACGAATGGCCAGACGGAACGAACTAATCAGACCTTGGAAACTTATTTAAGGTGTTTTGTTTCTGCTGATCAAGATGACTGGGTTACCTTTTTGCCGCTTGCCGAATTTGCCCTTAATAATCGGGCTAGTTCTGCTACCTTGGTTTCTCCTTTCTTTTGTAATTCGGGGTTTCATCCTCGTTTTTCCTCTGGTCAGGTGGAGCCTTCTGATTGTCCTTGAGTGGACATGGTGGTGGATAGGTTGCATCAGATTTGGAGTCATGTGGTGGACAATTTGAAGTTGTCCCAGGAGAGGGCTCAGCAGTTTGCTAATCGCCGTCGCCGCGTGGGTCCTCGACTTCGTGTTGGGGACTTGGTGTGGTTGTCTTCTCGTTTTGTTCCTATGAAGGTCTCTTCTCCTAAGTTCAAGCCTCGGTTCATCGGTCCCTATAGGATCTTGGAAATTCTTAACCCTGTGTCGTTTCGTTTGGATCTCCCAGCATCGTTTGCTATTCATAATGTGTTCCATCGGTCGTTGTTGCGGAAGTATGAGGTACCTGTTGTTCCTTCGCTTGAGCCTCCTGCTCCGGTGCTGGTGGAGGGAGAATTGGAGTATGTTGTGGAGAAGATCTTGGATTCTCGTGTTTCCAGACGGAAACTCCAATATTTGGTCAAGTGGAAGGGTTATGGTCAGGAGGATAATTCTTGGGTGGTTGCCTCTGATGTTCATGCTGCTGATTTGGTCCGTGCATTTCATAGGGCTCATCCTGGTTGCCCTGGTGGTTCTCGTGAGGGTTCGGTGACCCCTCCTCAAGGGGGGGTACTGTTGTGGATTCTGTTTTTGGGCTCCCTCTGGTGGTTACAGATGGTACTGGGTGACTTGTGTTCTCTGCGGTCTCTGGTGTCCACCTGTTCTATCAGGATATGGGAGTTTCCTATTTAACCTGGCTTTCTTGTCATTTCCTCGCCGGCTATCAATGTAATCAGTGTGTCTTGTTACCTCTGCTTCCCGCTTCTGTATTCTTCAGGACAAGCTAAGTTTTTGATTTTCCTGTTCCACGTTTTGCTTAATTTTTGTCTTAGTCCAGCTTGCAGATATGTGATTCCTTTTTGCTGGTTGCTCTAGTGGGCTGATATTACTCCTCATGTTCCATGAGTTGGAACATGAGTTCAAGTAATTTCAGGATGGTTTTTTGTAGGGTTTTTCGCTGACCGCGCAGTTCACTTTTGTATCCTCTGCTATCTAGCTTTAGCGGGCCTCATTTTGCTGAATCTGTTTTCATAACTACGTATGTGCTTTCCTCTCATTTCACCGTCATTACATGTGGGGGGCTGCCATTTCTGTGGGGTGTTTCTCTGGAGGCAAGAGAGGTCTGTGTTTCTTCTAATAGGGAAAGTTAGTTCTACGGCTGGCGCGAGACGTCTAGAATCATCGTAGGCACGTTCCCCGGCTACAGCTAGTTGTGTGTTGAGGTTCAGGATCACGGTCAGCTCAGTTTCCATCACCCTAGAGTTTGTTTTATTTTTTGTGCTTGTCCTTTTGTGATTCCCTGCCATTGGGATCATGACACTGCTTGCAGCGTCCAAGGTCCGTCCCTCGCTAGCGCAGATCGGGGATCTGCGCTAGAGGGGACGGCGAACGCGGCCACAAAATAAACATTGGGTTAGCGCAATCCGCTAGCGCTATGCGCTTAACGGATTGCCCTAACGCAATGGGAACCTAGCCTAAGGAAGGAGTGGAGAACTTCTAAGAGTCATTTTGAATTGTCGGATAGTGATGTGATGAGGATGGTGCAGTAGACTTGTTTAGCAAGATGAGAGCAAAGTTAAGCGTTTTGAGAATTACCTTATAGTGGATCAAGAATTCTAATGAAAGTGATTTTTTTCAACAGAGCACACCTAGAGCACCGCTAGAGAAAATGTGTTTACAATATGTGCCAGGGTTGCGATCATCCATTTCAAGTTGTTCTGCGTGTAGCAGGTGCCGCTTCATCCAGGGCACTTCACATTGTCTTATAATGTGACAATACTAGGTCTAGACAGGAGAAGGAGGTGATTGGAGCTAAAGTTCACTGTATAATGTTTATAAGCTGCTGAGAATGGATAGCATGTAGATTTCTGTATGTGTAGTAAGTGGGGTCTTCTTGAGTGGAGTGACAGTTCTTGATAAAGAAAGCTGAGGTCAGAGAGCAAGAGAAGAGAGTTAGTAAAGTCATAAAATAAGCAGAGCCAGGAGAAGACCAGGTCCAGTGTATTCACTTTTTCATGTAAGGATAGCTAGTAAACTGCGAAAGGCCCAGTGTGGCGGGTAGAGAAAGAAGATTAGTAACAGTATTTATACAGCACCAACATATTACACAGCGCTTTAACCGTTTATACACAAGTCAGATATAGAGAGAGGATGGGGATGTTAAAGTCCCCCACAATGAGTGGGAATGTCACAGGATAGAAAGTGGGGAAGCAAGGTCACAAAGTGATCCAGGAACTGGTTGGATTTCCTGGAGGGTGATGCACAACCACGGCTTGCAAGGGTAAGGGTTTGAAGAGAGTAACAGTGTGGACCTCAAAAGCGGCAAACATAAGTGAGGGTACTGCGGGAATAAATTGGAAAGCACATTGTGATGGAAGGAGCAGACTAAAATTTCCTATTTGTGTTCTCAGGTCTAGGGGTATGAGAAAAATGTAGGCAGCCGGACAAGAGAGGAGCAGCAGCAGCGTCGGTGCTGTTTGACTGCTGAATTCATGTTTCAGTACCAGCCAGAAGGTGAACAAAATTGGAAAGGAATACTTTATTTTCCGGACTATAAGACACACTTCCCCCCCCCCCCCCAAAAAAAAAAAATTTGGGAGGACAATGGGGGGGTGCGTCTTATAGTGCGAACGCAGGCTTACCGGGGGGGTTACAACAGAGGTGTGGCGATGCTGCGGCGGTAGGCGGTGCGAAGCGCACCTGAGCAGGGTCCCTTCAGGATACCGACCGCAGAAATGTAGCGACGCCGCGGCCTGGTGTCTACGTTGAGCATAGTGCATCACCGGTTTCCCTGTGGCAATCTTCCCTGCTCTAGCTGTGCCTCAACGCCAATACTGGACCTGCAGCATCGCATCCCGGAACTCTAGCATTGCCCCACTTCTGCTGCCGCCAGCTTCCTGAGGAAGTGACCCTGCCTTCTGTGACCCCCCTGTACCACCGCCAGCCCTCATGTAAAGATACCTTAAATGCGGACAATAAGACAGACCTCCATCTTATAAAAAAACTTTTTTTCTGCTATTTTCCACCCCAAAATTTGGGGAGCATCTCAAGGTACGGTAAGTCATCGATATAGGGGAGTTTGGCACACACAGATCCAGAGGGCACAATTAAAACAGACGGGAAGATATGCAATGAATATTAGGACTCATTCACACATCCATGTTTAACCCCTTAGTGACCGAGCCAAATTTGACCTTAATGACAAGGCCACTTTTTTTAAAACTAGTGACTAGTGTCAATTTATGTGGTAATAACTCTGGAACACTTCAACAGATCCCACTGATTCTTGGATTGCTTTTTTGTTACATATTGTACTTCATAATAGTGGTAAAATTTGTTCAATATGACTTCGGTTCAATATGATTGAGGAAATATTGGCAATTTTCAAACTTTTAATTCTTATGCCTCTAAACCAGAGACTTATGTTACACAAAATAATGAAAAAATAAAATTTGCCACGTCTACTTTACATCTGCATCATTTTTTAAACATACTTTTTTGTTAGGAAGTTAGAAGGGTTAGAAGTTAATCATTAATTTCTCATTTTTCCAACAAATTTACAAAACCATTTTTTTTTTAGGAATCACATCACATTTGAAATGACTTTGGCGGGCCTATATCACAGAAAATTCCCAAAAGTGACACCATTCTAAAAACTGCACCCCTCAAAACCACATTCAAGAAGTTTATTAAACCTTCGGGTGCTCCACAGGAACAAAAACAATGTTGAAGGAAGAAATGAACATTTAACTTTTTTTTAGCCCCAATTTTTTTATTTTCACAAGGGTAACAGGAGAAAATGGACCCCAAAATTTGTTGTCCAATTTCTCCTGAGTACGCCGATAGCCCATATGTGGGGGAAATCCACTGTTTGGGTGCACAGTAGGTCTCGGAAGGAGTTTTTTTTTTAATGCAAAAATTGCTGTAATCGAGAGCGGACGCCATGTCGCGTTTGGGGAGCCCTTGATGTACCTAAACAGTGGACACCACCCCACAAGTGACCCCATTTTGGAAACTAGACCCCTCGAGGAATGTACCTACAGTCATGGCCAAAAGTATTGACACCCCTGCAATTCTGTCAGCTAATACTCAGTTTCTTCCTGAAAATGATTGCAATCACAAATTCTTTGGTATTATTATCTTCATTTAATTTGTCTTAAATGAAAAAACACAAAAGGAATTGTCCTAAAGCCAAATTGGATATAATTCCACCCCAAACATAAAAAAGAAGGGGGTGGACAAAAGTATTAGCACCATTCGAAAAATCATGTGATGCTTCTCTAATTTGTGTAATTAACAGTACCTGTAACTTACCTGTGGCACCTAACAGGTGTTGGCAATAACTAAATCACACTTGCAGCCAGTTGACATGGATTAAAGTTGACTCAACCTCTGCCCTGTGTCCTTGTGTGTACCACTTTGAGCATGGAGAAAAGAAAGAAGACCAAAGAACTGTCTGAGGACTTGAGAAACCAAATTGTGAGGAAGCATGAGCAATCTCAAGGCTACAAGTCCATCTCCAAAGACTTGAATGTTCCTTTGTGTACCGTGCACAGTGTAATCAAGAATATTAAAGCCCATGGCACTGTGGCTAACCTCCCTAGATGTTAATGGAAAAGTAAAATTGACAAGAGATTTCAGCGTAAGATTGTGCGGATGTTGGATAAAGAACCTCGACGAACATCCAAACAAGTTCAAGCTGCCCTGCAGTCCGAAGGTACAACAGTGTCAACCCATACTATCCGTCGGCGTCTGAATGAAAAGGGACTGTATGGTAGGAGACCCAGGAAGACCCCACTTCTTACCCCGAGACATAAAAAAGCCAGGCTGGAGTTTGCCAAAACTTACCTGAAAAAGCCTAAAACGTTTTGGAAGAACGTTCTCTGGTCAGATGAGACAAAAGTAGAGCTTTTTGGGCAAAGGCATCAACATAGAGTTTACAGGAGAAAAAAAAGAGGCATTCAAAGAAAAGAACACGGTCCCTACAGTCAAACATGGTGGAGGTTCCCTGATGTTTTGGGGTTGCTTTGCTGCCTCTGGCACATGACTGCTTGACCGTGTGCATGGCATTATGAAGTCTGAAGACTACCAACTAATATCGCAGCATAATGTAGGGCCCAGTGTGAGAAAGCTGGGTCTCCCTCAGAGGTCATGGGTCTTCCAGCAGGACAATGACCCAAAACACACTTCAAAAAGCACTAGAAAATGGTTTGAGAGAAAGCACTGGAGACTTCTAAGGTGGCCAGCAATGAGTTCAGACCTGAATCCCATAAAACACCTGTGGAGAGATCTAAAAATGGCAGTTTGGAGAAGGCACCCTTCAAATATCAGGGACATGGAGCAGTTTGCCAAAGAAGAATGGTCTAAAATTCCAGCAGAGCATTGTAAGAAACTCATTGATGGTTACCGGAAGCGGTTGGTCGCAGTTATTTTGGCTAAAGGTTGTGCAACCAAGTATTAGGCTGAGGGTGACAATACTTTTGTCTGGCCCATTTTTGGAGTTTTGTGTGAAATGATCAATGTTTTGCTTTTTGCTTCATTCTCTTTTGTGTTTTTTCATTTAAGACAAATTAAATGAAGACAATAATACCAAAGAATTTGTGATTGCAATCATTTTCAGGAAGAAACTGAGTATTATCTGACAGAATTGCAGGGGTGTTAATACTTTTGGCCATGACTGTAGATGTGTGGTGAGCCCCTTAAACAACCAGGTGCTTCACATAAGTTTATAACGTAGAGTTTTGAAAACAAATACAAAAAATAAAAATCACATTTTACCCACAAAAATTTACTTTTAGCCCCAACTTTTTTTTCCCACAAGGCTAACAGGAGAACATGGACCCCAAAATTTGTTGTGCAATTTCTCCTGAGTACGCCAATACCCAATATTTGAGGGGAAACTACTGTTTGGCCGCACTGCAAGGCTCAGAAAGCAAGGAGTGATGGTTTGGAATGCAATTTGCAGATGGAATGGTCTGCTGGCGTCAAGTCATGTTTGGAGAGCCCCTAATGGGCCTAAACAGTGAAAAAAAAAAAAAAAAAAAAAGTTACCCATTTTGGAAACTATATCCCTCAAGGATAATTTGAAAACATTAGGTTGTCATAATGAAAATGTTCATTTTTTTCATTAAAATGTTCTTTTAGCCCCCAACTTGTAATTTTCACAATGGATAATAGGAAAAAATAGACCCCAAAGCTTGTTGCGCATACATTGTCAAAAACGTCTGTTTGGGCATATGCAGGGCTAGGAAAGGAAAGATCTCTATTTGTCTGGGATAGATTGTGAATACCATGTCGCATTTGGAGAGGCCCTGACATGCAAAAACAGCAGAAACCCCCCCCTACAAATGACCTCATTTTAGAAATTAGACCCTAAAGGAATTCATATAGGGGTGTACTGAGCATTTTTAATCTACAGGTGATTCACAAAACTTTATAACATTTAGATGTGTGAACAAAAAATTATTTTTTCCCCTTAAAATACTACTAATTTAGCCCCAAATTTATAATTTACACAAGGGGTAATAGGAGAAATTGGACCCCACAATTTGTCATGAAATTTTTCCTGAATGTGGCAGTACTGTGCAAAAGAAAATGATATGGGTTAAGAAATCAGGGTACACTTTCTTTGAGGAGTATTTGGACGATTAAAGACAAGTTACAATGGCTAAGCCTATCCTGGAGTCAGTGAGTAGGAGGCTAGATAGCGCCAACAAAGATTCAATGGCCGTTATAGATGCCACTTGTGAGAGAATGACAAGGCTCGTTTGCAGTGGGTGGTGGAGAACCATTATTCTCAGGAGCCAGATACAGTACGTGTCGGCAAAGGCCCAGCTGGTTGCAGAAGGTGGAAGTCTTGGAACGGAAATCACATCATGAGATGAGTATGCCACTAGTTGATAAATCCAAATAGAGATTTAAATATGTTGTCGGAAAATGTGTTCAACTTGAAAAAAATAAAATAAATCAAGAATGTATCCAATATCATGTACCTGAGGACCATTCCATTTCTTCTGATGTGAGGTTCACATATGCTTTACATTGGCTTGAGTCAACATTTTTTGGAAATCTATGAAATAATTCACTTTGGAATTTTTGATGAACGCATGCAGGTGTATGCTTTGCTTGGGCTACTTATCGTCATGTTATGATACTTAGACCAAGGGTTCTTCCGATCAGGCAGTGTCCATTAGTGTGGAATTGTGCTTTTACAGTAGCCCGAGACGTTCCTCTCCAAGTTGTTCTCTATAAATCAGAGTAGCCAAGACGAAGTGTAAAATCATTCACATATTTTTATAGTAAAACACAATCCTCATACTCTATTAGTGTGCTAAATAGCCTGTGCTCATTAGACTTTAACTTTGGAAACAAAACCAGATGCACAACATCCTTCCCGACCCAAGATTTCCCTTTCCACCTTCGGCTTCTTCCAGCTGCTAGGTGACTTTAAAAGGAGTTATTACATTTATACAGCTTTAATAGTTACATTGTATTTGGTCATATAAACTTTGTGCCATACCATGCTAGTCTGTAGAAAATCTTGAATTAAAGGGATTGTCTGGTGAAACAAGTTGGTAAGGGTCTGACCGCTGGCACCTGCACAGATCCATGAGAATGGACCAGCAAGGCACACACACTCCATTCTTTCTTTGCGGGGCATCTGGAAAAGTAGAGTGAAGTGCTCTATAGCTACATAAGAAGTGAATGGCGCGACATCAGAACAGGCGGACTGACACTTTATGCTAACCAGGTGAGGATCCCAGTACCGATCAAGAAGTTATCACTTAACAGGGTAGGTGTAAAGGGGATGTCTGGTGAATATAAGTTAAGGAAAGAATACAACAATAAAAAGGATGTTTTTGTAATTATACATTTATTTGTTAGTATCCAAAATAAAAAAACAACAAAATCCACTGACATAAGGTACAAATATAACACAATCCTAATAATGATGTATTTAATAATCTGTATTAAGCAGTCAGTTTGATTATTTTCATCATGAAACAAACCTTTAGAACACTTTCAAATAGCAAAATATTCAGGTAAGAACATCTAATTAATGCAATAATTATATGTACACCTCAACTAATAAATTATAAACCCATCTTCTAAAAACAATTAAAAACAGAACAGGCTCTGGATAAACTAGCCACAGACGTACACATAGATAAGTGCTTGTATTAATAGTGTTGGAATCATACATGCAGTTTTTGATCGAGATTTTTATGCCAAAGACAGAAGTGGATTCCAGCAAGAAGGAGAAACAGAAGTCCGGCATTTTCTTCCCATTCCTATTGAATACATTAATGGATTTGGCTCAAAAACAACACCAAAAAGAGTCACAAAAACAGCATGTGTGATTCCAGCCCAAATATGGAGGAATATAATATATGGAATTACTTTCAATTAAAACATTTCACTACATCGTTTGGCATTTAATGTTTAAAGATGTCGTCTCAAGAAGACAGTCCCAACCGTGCTTCATTTGACCGTATGGACGTCATAAAAGAGGGTTCCACAAGAGCGAAGAGCGAACGTGCTCGAAAAATATGTTCCGAGTCTCCACGGCTGAACGACAGCAGCAACATATGAAAAGATTGCGTTTGTTAGCCAATCCCTGCATGTGTTATGGCTGTCGATCAGCTGCAGGACATGTAGCTGCGGGAACTCAAACACATTTATCGAGAACGCTGAAGACACTCGGTTAGCACCCATGCATGATCTGATAACACCTTATCCAAGCACATTCGCTCATCACGATTCCACAACCCTGATCCCCTCTTATAAGCCAGAAAAGAAAGCCCCTGACAGACCCAGCCTACCCATGTGTTACAAGGATAGCCCTTCATTCTTCTGCAGAGACCTCCAAAACCTGGCTTTTCTCAATGATAACAGTTGATCAGCAGAAGATAGCGAAACCTGCTTCCATTTACAAGGGAGTTGGCTTTATAAAAAAAACTGTTGTTCAAGATAATTACCGGTATTACCATCAATACAAATCCAGTTATGGCCTGAACTTATTCTGGGAGTCTATGGCCAGCGTATAAATCAGACACTGAAAATGACGCTTAATATGGAGCTGTCCATTGAGATATAGAAAATATATGATCTTTAAGCAACAGACCAGGATGAAGCAGAATCTGGCAGCCCACGATGGGGCATGTGCTATCACAAGGTAGAATTTCTAGATCTGAATATTTTGGTCCGTAATAAGCCAATAGCAATTTTGACCATTACTAAAATATGACTATTTTATTATAAAAAAAAAACCTGCTAAAAATGAACAACTTGTGTGTGACAGGCTATGGTGACTTGACACTAATGTTGAGGCTTCCATGTATAACACAGCCACGATTGTTGTAACGGATACATCATCCCACAGATCCAAATCATCACCGGTGAACTCCGCTCTGCTTGAGTGTACAAAGCCAAAGTATACGTTGATAAAATGCCAAGTAAGAATTTTGGAAATATACACATATCAGGTTTTTTTACTATCCTAGTATTCTGAAGCATTATAAATCTAACCTCGTTAATATCATGAACCCACCGAAGCTTAAAAGTCCATAAGAACAAGAAAAAAGAAGGCACGATAATCAGATCATACCTATCAGGTTAGAAACTAAATAAAAACCTAAATGGATATTCCCATCTCATACAATGGATATACACAGGATATGGCAAAAATGTGTAGTAAATGTGGCTCCCACCAAGGGGCCCAGCATCTATCCTGATAATGGGGTCCAGACCAGTGCCGCTGTCAGTGGCAGATAGTGGGAATACCGATTTATTTGTATGGGACAAACTCTCTGTTGAAAGCAGCACACGATGGGGGCCCTATTCTTCAGATGTGGTACTTGTGAGCTTCACCAATAGGACCTATACTGTGGCTATGCCATAAATGTACACGGTATGAACACTCCTTTAAAAGTTAAATTCATGTTGAGAAGTTTATGAAGTTTTCCACTTTCAGAAGAGTTGACCTCAAATGTTGTGATGTAAAATAAGAAAATTATACAGTCCTCACTCTCCCCGGGTCCAATGCCAGTTCCTCTCTGCTGCCCTGGTCCCTGGATTGGGCCCAACTGCGACAACAGGTTGGTGGCTCACATCACTGCTGCAGCCATTTATTGAGCTCAGCGGCTTGTGTCGTCTACCCCGGCCAAATCGCTAGGATCGGCGATGTGTGGTCACCGCAGCAGCCAATATGCTAACAGGATCAGTAATGGAGAGCTGGTGTTGGACCCGGGGAGATAGACTACTATCTGATCTCCGTATTTTACAAGACAGGTAACGTTTTGTCTAAAATCGGAAAATCCCTTTAAATAATGGTGCCAACTTCACAGCATTACTGAGAAATGTCGGTATACCCTGCGTGCATTATACATAATCTAGCACTGATAACGTTGTGGGGGAAGGGATATAAAAAAAAAAAACAACATGGGGCTCGAAGCCAGAAACGCTTTTATAGGCTTCAGCAAGGAGAAAAATGCAACCTATTCATGTACTTTACCCAGATGAGCCTGCCTCATTACAGACAGATGTCTGAGAAACTGGATTGTTAAAGGCATTGGAGCAAGACACCTTATGGTGAACACATGTAAACCTTATATGTGTAAAGCAAGATCAAAGGATGCGTTACACCAAAGTCTGAGCAAGCGTAGATAACGCTCATCACATTTCCCACAGTAAAAAGGCAAGGCACAGATCATTTGGTCCTTTAAAGCCCTTTAAAAGCGGAGTAAAATTGTCTGAAGTCCTCCGATATCTGCATTATAGACTGCGCTCGTCTGTCGCAGATCTTCAGCTAGGCTTCAGAGCCTTGTACAGCACAGTGATCGCATGGCCAACACCAAGGGTGCGCTCACACGTAGTGGACTATCTCCGGATATTCGGTCTAGGTTTTATCATGATATAAGAAATCAAGCTAAGGGAAATCACATTTGGAAACATTTCACCTACAAGCAATAGGGTTTGTAGTGGCAGAAATTCTCACGCTCTGCAGATTTTTTTTGCTCTGCAGCATGTCAATTTATCTGGTATATTTTCAGCACATATACTGTGGTTTTAGCCCATTGACTTTAATGGAGAGTGCAAAATCCAGTGTTTCCGCAAAGTCTTGACATTTTTCATTTCCAACATATAAATCCAGTTTCCACCTTTTTATTTTCCTAATGTTTAAATGAAAACTTTATTTCGGAGTTCTCTGGACTTATCCACAGCTGGAATAATGCATTGATTTCCGCACATACTTTCTACAAAATGTACATCAAAATCCTCAAATTACAGCGGATTCGTTTTTCCACCAGAATCCCTCCAGTTTTCTACAAAATCTGTGGAAATAGTAAGGAGGAATTTGGCAATGTTTTAATAGACCTTTAGGATATGTTCCCACACAGCATTTTTGCAGCGTTTCTTTCGGCAGCCAAAATCTGCTCTATTGGCAGTAAAAACGCTGCATTCAAAATGCACTTTTTAGCTGCAAATTACAAGTATGATTTGTCTACAGTACGTTTAGTAAAATTAGTTTTAGTCACTAAAAAAACGCAGCAAAAAAATGCTGCAATAACAGTTCTTTACAATTTGGGATAACCCAACAAGGACCCTCACTAGCAAGTCCTAAAACTTAACTTTTAGTATGAATTAAATAGTGGGGTAATACTAAACATGAAACCATCTGGCCCTATACTGCCTAAACGATTCTAATATAGTGGAAAGGTGACTGCCAAAATATCATTTAGTGACACCCCGAGTGTCAACGTTATAAGGCAGATAGGGTAGTTTTTAATCAACATGTTTCACCGCAGATGTGGCGTCATCAGGGGACAGGACTGTAGATTCTGTAACAGCAAATTCTGTTGGCTGCTTTTTTTTGCACTTTCTCATTGCTTTCTAAGAAAAAAAGCTGAAAGAATTGACATGCTGCAGATTAATAAAAACGCAGCAGTTTTTAAATTCGGTCAGGACGAAAAAACGAGCGTGCATGAGATTTCTAAAATCTAATCGCGCTTTTGCTGGCACTGTGAACCGCAGCTCATTTTAATTTAAAAAAAAAAAAACACGCCGCAAAAACTCTGCCCAACAGTGGCGTTGTTTACACGTTTATTCTCTAAATGTTGCTGATTTTGCTCTGAGCGTTGTAGCTGGGCATTGTATCGTTTGGTCCCCTGACAAAGCAGACGGAGAAACGCAACAGCTACCTTTTTTATATTGAGACATAATGGGGCACATTTACTAATCTGTTTTAATATTAGGCAGTATAAACTGTTTCATGATGTAAACTCTTGGGATTCCCATATTAGAATGTCTAAATGGTCTGTAAACGTTTATTTCTCTTTATAAGTGCAGTCGAAATGCGTGGTAATGCCACTAAAAGACATATGATTGTAAGTTGTATAAAACACAGTGCTTACTGGGGGAAACTACGGAGTCCGTCCGTGGACAGTCATCAGTAGCAGATACACATTCGGGATTGAAATAACAGGGACATATACAGATGTGTCTTGCCGTACCTTTCCTCATGGCTAGACATATCCTAAGAATAGTGTCCTGCTTTAAAAAAAATAGATATAGTTTAGCGATATTCTGCCGGAAGAGGTTTCTGTTAAATGTGTGGCTACCCAGCGGTTGGGATGCAAACTGCAGTTTGTGGCAATGTATGTACGTATAGTTTGTATCGCAGAAATAAGAGTCACTAGCTAAAGTTATGAAAAGGTAGCCGTGACAATATCTCTATGTAAGATACAATACGCAGAGGTCAGACAGATACATATAACCAATGCATTTTGGCTAAAACTAACTGTTGACTGCATTTATATGTAATGAGATCTATTCACTCAATCACTTACAAATTAAAAATAACACCTTTTAGGTAAAGAGAAACCACTCTGTAAACTGAAATGATTAAAAAAAAACTAAATTATCCATTGGTGTCTTGCTGTATCCGGTGATAATATGATATATTCTCCTTTGAGGGTTTAAACACATTAGCTGACACTACGAGAAAGCTAAGCAGATGCCATTCTTGCCTTGCAGGTAAGCAGCACAAGGCATTCACATACAAGAACCTAGCACGTCGCAAGACTTCTAGAAGCCAGCTCCCATGAACATGTCCGACTTGGTGGAATCGTCAGTAATGTCTTCGGTGCTGTCTTTTGCTGATAAGTTCCTTGCTGGTTGTATCTGTATAACAAAAAGAAGCACAAGTTCACACGGAGGAATGAAAATCCAACAGAGAAATCTGAGGCTGACCCATATAGATTTATTTCCATTTATTGAGGTTAATCCAGGCAGAGTTACTAATGTTACTTTTGTAGCTTCCGCACAGAATTTGCGTCAAATCTTGACACTTTAAGAGTATGTTCACACAATGTCTTTTTAAGGTGGATTCCGCTTAAAATCAACCCGGAAAAAAGCAGCAGCAGAAAAAAAAAAAATACAGTGCATGCACAGCAGTATAAAAACGACACTGCTGTGCACGTGTTCAGTCTTTTGTTACGTTTAACCGCTTTAAGCCCCAAGGGTGGTTTGCACGTTAATGACCGGGCAAATTTTTACAATTCTGACCACTGTCCCTTTATGAGGTTATAACTCTGGAACGCTTCAACGGATCTTGGCGATTCTGACACTGTTTTCTCGTGACATATTGTACTTCACGATAGTGGTAAAATTTCTTAGATATAATGTGCGTTTATTTGAGAAAAAAACGGAAATTTGGCGAAAATGTTGAAAATTTTGCAATTTTCCAACTTTGAATTTTTATGCCCTTAAATCAGAGATATGTCACACAAAATAATTAATAAGTAACATTTCCCACATGTCTACTTTACATCAGCACAATTCTGGAACCAATTTTTTTTTGTTATAAGGGTTAAACCTTGACCAGCAATTTCTCATTTTTACAACACCAATATTTTTTAGGGACCACATCACATTTTAAATCATTTTGAGGGGTCTATATGATAGAAAATAACCAAGTGTGACACCATTCTAAAAACTGCACCCCTCAAGGTGCTCAAAACCACATTCAAGAAGTGTATTAACCCTTCAGGTGTTTTACAGGAATTTTTGGAATGTTTAAAAAAAAAAAAAAAATGAACATTTAACTTTTTTTCACAAAATTTTTACTTTAGATCCAATTTGTTTTATTTTACCAAGGGTAACAAGAGAAAATGGACCCCAAAAGTTGTTGTACAATTTGTTCGCTGATACCCCATATGTGGGGGTAAACCACTATTTGGGTGCATGGCAGAGCTCGGAAGGGAAGGAGCGCCATTTGACTTTTCAATGCAAAATTGACTGGAATTGAGAAGGGACGCCATGTTGCGTTTGGAGAGCCCCTGATGTGCCTAAACATTGAAACCCCCCACAAGTGACACCATTTTCGAAAGTAGACCCCCTAAGGAACTTATCTAGATGTGTGGTGAGCACTTTAACCCACCAAGTGCTTCACAGAAGTTTATAATGCAGAGCCGTAAAAATAAAAAAAATCATTTTTTTTTCACAAATATGATCTTTCCGCCCCCAATTTTTTTATTCTCCCAAGGGTAAGAGAAGAAATTGGACCCCAAAAGTTGTTTCCCAATTTGTACTGAGTACGCTGATACCCCATACGTGGGGGGGGGGAACCACCGTTTGGGTGCATGGCAGAGCTCGGAAGGGAAGGAGCGCCATTTGGAATGCAGACTTAGATGGATTGGTCTGCAGGCGTCACGTTGCATTTGCAGAGCCCCTGATGCACCTAAACAGTAGAAATCCCCCACAAGTGACCCCATATTGGAAACTAGACCCCCCAAGGAACTTATCTAGATGTGTTGTGAGAACTCTGAACCCCCAAGAGTTATAACGCAGAGTCATGAAAATAAAAATAATTTTTTTTCACACAAAAATGTTTTTTAGCCGCCCAAATTTTAATTTTCCCAAGGGTAACAAGAGAAATTGGACCCCAATAATTGTTGTCCAATTTGTCCTGAGTATGCCGATACCCCATATGTTGGGGTAAACCCCTGTTTTGGCACACGGGAGAGCTCAAAAGGGAAGAAGCACTGTTTTACTTTTTCAACGCAGAATTGGCTGGAATTGAGATCGGACGCCATGTCGCGTTTGGAGAGCCCTGATGTGCCTAAACTGTGGAAACCCCCAATTCTAACAAACCCTATCCCAAACACACCCCTAACCCTAATGCCAACCATAACCCTAACCACACCCCTAACCCTGAACACCCCTAACCCTAATCCCAACTGTAAATGTAATCCAAACCCTAACTTTAGCCCCACCCCTAACCCCAACCCTAGCCCTAACCCCAACCCTAGCCCCAACCCCAGCCCTAACTCCAACTCTAACCCTAGCCCCAACCTCAACCCTAGCCCTAACCCCAACCCTAGCCCTAACCCCAACCCTAACCCCAACCATAACACTAGCCCTAACCCTAGCCCTAACCCTAATGGGAAAATGGAAATAAATACATTTTTTAAATTCTTTTATGTTTCCCTAACTAAGGGGGTGATGAAGGGGGGTTTGATTTACTTTTATAGCGGGGTTTTTTAGCGGATTTTTATGATTGGCAGCCTTCACACACTAAAAGACGCATTGTATTGCAAAAAATATTTTTTGCGTTACCACATTTTGAGACCTGTAATTTTTCCATATTTTGGTCCACAGTCATGTGAGGTCTTGTTTTTTTTGCGGGATGAGTTGACGTTTTTAATGGAAACATTTTTGGGCATGTGAAATTTTTTGATCGCTTTAAATTCCAATTTTTGTGAGGCAGAATGACCAAAAACCAGCTATTCATGAATTTCTTTTGGGGGAGGCGTTTATACCGTTCCACGTTTGGTAAAATGGATAAAGCAGTTTTATTCTTCGGGTCAGTACGACTACAGCGATACCTCATTTAGAATAATTTTTTATGTTTCGGCGCTTTTATACGATAAAAACTATTTTATAGAAAAAATAATTATTTTTGCATCGCTCTATTCTGAGGAGTATAACTTTTTTATTTTTTTGCCGATGATGCTGTATGGCGGCTCGTTTTTTGCAGGACAAGATGTCGTTTTCAGCGGTACCATGGTTATTTACATCCGTCTTTTTGATCGCGTGTTATTCCACTTTTTGTTTGGCGGTATGATAATAAAGCGTTGTTTTTTGCATTTTTTTTTACGGTGTTCACTGAAGGGGTTAACTAGTGGGACAGTTTTATAGGTCGGGTCGTTACGGACACGGCGATACTAAATATGTGTACTTTTATTTATTTTTTATTTAGATAAAGAAATGTATTTATGGGAACAATATTTTTTTTTCTTTTCTTATTTATTTATTTTTTTTACACATTTAAATTGTGTTGTTTTTTTTTACTTTGTCCCAGGGGGGACATCACTGTATAGAGACAGATCGCTGATTTGACACTTTGCAGAGCACTGTGGCAGATCAGCGATCTGACGTGCACTGCTCCTGGCTTACCAGCGCCTGCTCTGAGCAGGCACTTGGTAAGCCACCTCCCTGCAGGACCCGGAAGTAGCCCCGCGGCCATTTTGGATCCGGGGCCAGCAGGGAGGAGACTCTCGGCACAAGGTGAGCACAACGCCTTGTACTGATCGTCTCAGGGAAGCACGCATGGAACCCCCTCCCTGCGCAATGCTTCCCTATACCGCCGGAACACTGCGATCATGTTTGATCGCAGTGTGCCGGGGGTTAATGTGCCGGGAGCGGTCCGTGACCGCTCCTGGCACATAGTTCCGGATGTCAGCTGCGATAGTCAGCTGACACCCGGCCGCGATCGGCCGCGCTCCCCCCGTGAGCACAGCCGATCGCATATGACTTTCTATCCCAACACTGGGAATTAAGTCCCAGGTCACCTTGACAGGATAGTACGTCATATGGGATTAAGGGGTTAAAGATTCAGAAATCGTGAACTTGTTAAAAGTAGTAACATGTTCGTTCTTCAGGCGGATTTGTTTGGAAGCCGCCCGCTCTTTACAATTCATAGCACAGACAAGAGACACCAGAAAAAGATGGCAAATCAGTCAGCAAAGAAGCTTCAGGAAAAAGACAGTCTGCTCTTTCCTAAAGAAGCTTTGCTAGGAAAAACAGGATTTTTTGGTTGCTTACCGTAAAATCTGTTTCTCGGAGCCTTCATTGGGGGACACAGGAACCATGGGTGTATGCTGCTGCCACTAGGAGGCCGACACTATGCACAAAAAAAATTAGCTCCTCCTCTCCAGTGTACACCCCACCGACTGGCATTCTGAAACTCAGTTAGTGAGAAAGCAGTAGGAGAAAACGATAAGGTTGAGAGAACATAACCACAGGTATAAAAACTGTAAGCATGAAAAACATTCATAGAACACAGAACAACAAGAAACTGAACAATCATGGGAGGGTGCGGTGTCCCCCAATGAAGGCTCCGAGAAACAGATTTTATGGTAAGCAACCAAAAAATCCTGTTTTCTCTATCGCCTCATTGGGGGACACCAGAACCATGGGACGTCCCAAAACAGTCCCGGGGGAGGGAAAAACAGACTTCCAGCAGGTCAGAGGACTCACCACTGCCGCCTGCAAGATCCTTCTGTCTAGGCTGGCGTCCGAGGAAGCGTAGGTATGGACCTTGTAAAATTTGGCGAACGTGTGGATGGAAGACCAGGTTGCCGCTTTGCAAAGCTGTAGGGCGGAAGCCCTGTGGTGCACCGCCCAGGAGGCGCCGACTGCCCGGGTAGAGCGAGCCTTAACCCCAGAAGGGGGCACTCTGTTCTTGACCCGGTAAGCCTCCAAAATTACCGTTCTAATCCAGTGAACAATAGTCGCCTTGGAAGCTGGCTGGCCTCTACGCGTGCCATTAGGAATGACGAAAAGAAAATCCGTCTTCCGAAAAGAGGCCATTCTAGCCAGGTAGACCCTCACCGCCCTGACGAGGCCTAGTTTTTTCGAAGAACGCTCCAGAGGATGAGTCGGAGCTGGACAAAAGGAAGGTAGGACGACGTCCTCGTTGAGGTGGAAGTTGGAAACCACCTTCGGAAGGAAGGCGGAGGCCTCAGGACCATCTTGTCCTGGTGGATAACTAAGAAAGGAGGTTGACAAGACAGAGCTGCCAACTCTGAAACACGCCAGATAGAGGTGATGGCCACAAGAAAGGCCACCTTCCAAGAAAGAAAAGACAGGGAAACCTCCCTGAGAGGCTCAGAGGGGGAACCCCTCAGGACCTCCAGAACAAGATTAAGATCCCATGAAACCACAGGAGCCCTGTACGGAGGAGCAGCATGGGCTACTCTCTGAAGGAAGGTATTGACCTGTGGCCGGGAAGATAACGTCTTCTGGAAGAGGATGGAGAGCGCAGAGACCTGGCCCTTTAGGGAACTAAGGGCAAGACCCGCATCCAGTCCTGCCTGAAGGAAGGCCAAAATAGAGGGAAGAGAAAATGACATAGGTGAAACGTGGTTGGACTCACACCAACGGAAATAAGCCTTCCAGGTTCGATAGGAGATACTGGAAGATGAAGGCTTCCTAGCCTGGATCATAGTGTGAATGACCCGATCTGAAAGCCTGGAAGCTCTTAGAACTGCGGTCTCAACAGGGTGGCAGATCGGGTCTGTCTGGAAGCCGCCAGGGGGCGTCCGCAAGAAGGTTGACGATCTCCGCAAACCAAGATCTCCTGGGCCAATCCGGGGCGATCAGAATGACCGGCACCTCTTCCGCCTTGATCTTTTTCAACAGCTTGGGAAGCAAGGGAAGGGGTGGAAACCGATAGGGGAACACGAACTGCGACCAAGGAATGGCTAGAGCGTCGACACCCACTGCGAGAGGATTGCGGGACCTGGAGAAGAAGCGAGGGGCTTTCCTGTTTATTCAGGATGCCTTGAGGTCCACATCCGGAGTCCCCCATCAAAGACAAATCTGACGGAAGACCTCCTGATGCAAGACCATTCCCCTGCCGCAAGGTCCTCGCGGCTGAGGAAATCGGCGGCCCAATTGTCCACGCCGGGGATATGCACCGTGGATATCACCGTAACCGTTGCCTCTGCCCAAAGGAGTGTCTTGGATCCCTCGGCCAAGGAACGAGAACTCAGAGTCCCCCCCTGGTGGATCTTCCAGTCCTAGACCTGGAGGACCTACCTTGGGAGTAGCAGGAATGCCACAAAGGAGTGGGTCTAAAGGATACCTTCTTCTTCTCTTGACGTGCCTGTGGCCTCTGCTGCTGGGAAAAGGAGTCCGACGCCGCGAAATGACGAAAAGGCCGAAAGGACCGAAATTTCCGCCTAGGAGGAGGCCGGCGAGGTTTGGACTGGGAAAGAAGGGAACTTGTGCCCCCAGTAGCGTCCTTAATAATTTGGTCCAGCTTGGAACCGAAAAGACGTGATCCCAGAAAAGGTAGACTGGTAAGGCACTTTTCTGAAGACAAATCCACCTGCCAGGCCTTGAGCCAAACGATGCGACGGATGGCAACAACATTAATGGACGCCTCAGCTGCACAAAACGCGGCTTCCAAGGAAGCGGAAACCAAGTAGTCCCCAGCATGAGAAATATGGGTGGCAAGTTCCGCCAGCTGTTCTTTTGGAGCTCTAGCCAGAATGCCCCGACGGAGTTGTTTGGCCCATTCGGATATAGACTTTGAAACCCAGGTGGAAGCAAATGTCTGGCATAGGGTAGACGCGGCCGCTTCGAAGGCCAACTTAGATAGTCGGGTGGGAGAAAAGCCCGCCCGAGGAAGAAAGGAAGTGGGCGAAGTCGCGGCGCCGAAACTAGGCCCGGGCAGGAGCCGGAGCCTAAATTAGACCGCCAGAAAGAGTCGCGGGGCCGGAAAGATGGTGCGGCTGCCGGCCGCTGAAGAAAGAAGCAACCCCCACGCTGTAAGACCCGCTGAGGGGTGTAAAGAAGGAGGGCAAACCGCGGCGTCCAGACAGCGATGACCAGTCTACAGGTAACCCTGTATGGATAGCTCTGCGCCCTCCAACCTAGAAAAAGCTACTTTCCCAATCTGGGATGTGTGGGAGGTAAATGAAATACTCACCTCATACCTCCCACGCCATCAGCTACTATGGAGGCCTCACTCTCATGGATCCAGACCCAGACCTTGAAGAGAGAGAGAGGTACCTCATTCCAGTGGAAGATCTCAGACGTCCAGGGGAAGCTGCTAATGGATGTCCTCGTCTCCGCAACCGACAGGCTCTGGTGGGTGAGTGGGTGGGAAACGGAGCTAGGACCGGTCCGGATCTCCAAAGCACGCTTGTGTGCTAGGGGTCTTGGTCCTGCTGTCGGATCTATGAGGGTACGGGGTGGCAGTACACGCCGTACTCATAGTCCGTATTGTGGGATTAACGTTGTGACTATTCACACTGTATCCCTCCGGAAACGTGAAAGGGAACGACGCACACTGAGGTAGATATGGGTCTAATAAAAGACCAGTGTCCACCTCCTACTGACACTAAGCTAAACTGGGTTTCAGAATGCCAGTCGGTGGGGTGCACACTGCAGAGGAGGAGCTAACTTTTTTTGTGCATAGTTTCAACCTCTTAGTGGCAGCAGCATACACCCATGGTTCCTGTGTCCCCCAATGAGGCAATAGAGAAACCTTGGTGGCTCCGCCGGTGTTATAAATACGTCGTGTGCACATACTCTCATTCTAAATTTTTTTCACAATGCGATTTTCAATCAGCTCATGCAAAAACCTGTACTGTGTGAATAGCGGAGACAATTCCCTTTGAAATAATTGAAAGGCAAAATACATGCAAGCTTTGGCTTATAACCTGCATGAGAATCCTTTCTGATGTGTGAAGATGCATAAATTGGACTCTAGAAAGTTTTCACTCAATATGCTGACGCTTCCAGTCTTATGAAGCTCATTTTTTCGTATTCATCTAATTATAATTACAGGCAGGATCACAATACAATATAATATGTCTAGCTGATAAGTCACTATTACCTTCGCCGTGTTAAGTACATGCCACAGATCATGCCTCTAACACTTTCCCTGTAAGTCTACGAGTAGTTTTCTGACTATGGTGGCTTATTGTGCAGGTGTCATCTGTACAGCTGTAAAGCATTTTACAAATTGTCACATTTTAGCAGCTATATACACTGGGTTTTTCTTATTATTATTTCTCAAATGCAAATTAAGCAAATTTGCTGCATCAAATGGTATAATGTTTTTTATGAAGAATATTTGCAGGGCTCCTGCAAGTCCTTTGTTTACCTGGGTGATCAGCAAATATGTTTTAGGCCATGTTCACACAGTGCGTTTTTTACTGCGGAACCGCAGCGGTTTTGCCGCTGCGGTTCCGCAGCTGTTTTCCATGCAGGGTACATTACACTGTACCCTATGGAAAACAGGAACCACTGTGCACATGATCCTGAAATTCTAAAAAAAAAACCGCACTGAATTGCTGCGGTAAAAAAGAAGTACCATGTCACTTCTTTTTGTGAAACTGCAGCGGTTCTGCACCCATAGACCTCCATTGTGAGGTCAAACCCGCAGTGAAACCCGCAGATGAAAAAAATATAATCTATCTCAGTGATCAAAATAAAAAAAATAGCAAATGACCCCCCCCCCCTTTTGTCACCCCCATAGGTAGGGACAATAAAAAAAAATAATTTTTTTTTTTTTCCACTAAGGTTAGAATAGGGTTAGGGTTAGGGGTAGGGTATTTTCAGCCATTAACCCTAAACTTCCTAGAAAACACACAGAGACTCTGCATAGAAAACTGCACTAAAAAACGCACTAAAAAACGCATCAAAAAACGCACCAAAAACGCACCAAAAAAAGGACCTGCGTTTTCTGCCAAGAGCTGCGGTTTTTAGTGCAGAAAAAAAGGATGGAAATCAGGAACGTGTGAACATACCCTTAAAGCACTGAAAGTCCTTTAACCCCTTAATGGCCGCCAATACGTCTTTTAACTGACCTGAGATATAAGAGAATAGCTTCCCCCTTACAGGTGACAATCCAGCAGCTGTCGGCTGGACACTATAACTGACAACTTGCTGCATCAGCCACGATCAGTGTTTGCGCCGCCCAGATCTGTTTAACCCCTTAGATGCTGCTGTCAATAGTGACTACATCATTATAAATGGCTAACAGAGTGTGGGGGCTTCCTCCTAATCCCAATTGGTGCGCTCTCAGATGTTTGCAAATCACCACTAAATAGCAGCCTTATTGTCTGACGGCTGTTGTAATCTGTTCAGAAGTTAGAAGCATTTAGGTGGTAAAAATACATATTTTCATTTCTATCATGCCACTTTGCAATAATGAACTCAAACTTACAAGAAAAAAATGGGTCCCATATGTTGAAGGGTAATGCCTAATTGGCCTGTTGTACATACCCATTAAATAGCTGGACAGTCAATGTATACTCCCAATACACATACAACACAAAAAAATGGAGTTCCATACATGTAATATTAATTTAAAAATTAATGTACTTTATTAAAGATATCAGAAAATTACATAGAATTAATACAAAAATAACCAAAAAAAGACAAAAAAAACCCTAGTTTGGAAACCGTTACATCGCCGGCACAATTAAGGTATTTGAGTATACACACAACATGGTGATAGTGTACCACATCATGACTGATCCAAAATGATTTCAGTATAAATTTAGCCTACCATAAGATATGAGGCAATGACCAATCACTTGTAGAATGGTGCAGGCCCCAAGAGTTGTCATAGTGACAAAAAATCCATATGGGGAAACAGAGTACAAAGTGGCAGAGTTAAATATATACGATTCCTTACCCATGCTTGAAAACAATCAGGTGCCGGGGTGCCAGTATAGACCCTACTGACGAGCGTTTCGCGTAGGCTTTAGCACAAGAAGGGAGTGTATTGAGCAGACCATATACTGGCCCTTTTATAGTGGCATTCACTATGCAGCCCGCCTATAGTGCGGGTGCGCACCGCCGCCACCGCCGGAAACAGCGTCCCAGCACACCGGCATTCATCGGGAGTGCACGTCTAGGAGAAATCCCCTTGTGACGTCAATAGACATGCGCACCCGAGTACATGAAGCCGGAGAGCCGGGACTCCCCCAGTGGACACAGTGAAACGCACCTGAAAGGTTAATAAACTACCTGACTGCAGTTTTCAATATGTCAGGGGGTGCGGTTTTTAAAATGATATAACTTTTGGGGGTTTCCCAATATCTGGGACCCCTAAAGGCACTTCAAACATGGATAAGTCTCTAAAAAAAATAAATTTTATAGATTTTCATGAAAAAAATGAAAAATTACTTCTACATTTTTAAACCTCCTGAAATGCTAACAAAATAAAATAACATTTTACAAATGGTGCTGATGTAAAGCCGACATGTGGGAAATGTTATTTATTAATGTTTTGCTGAGGTATGACTATTTGGATTAAAGGGATAATCATTCAAAGTTTGAAAATTGCTATTTTTTTTTAACATTTTTATCACATTTCTGATATTTTTTATAAATAAACACATAACCTATTGACCTAAATGTACCGTTATCATAAAGTATAATGTCTCACGAAAAAACAATCTTAAAATCACTGGGATTTGTTGAAGTTTTCCAGAGTTATATTACCACATAAAGTGACACTGGTCAGATTTCAAACATTTGCCTCCGTCACCAAGGGGTTAACTGCATCTCTTTAACTTTGCCATCATAAAGAGGTTGTCCACTATATCACTGATGACCTATCCTTAGGATAACCGGCACCCCCGCCAATCAAATGTTCTTGGTGTCTGTAGCCGCCGGCCAAAAATGCTCAATTGCACAGACGCTCCATCTTCTGATATTGGCCACAGCTTGTTACTGCACATCCGCCTCCTATTCAAATCAATAGGACGCGGATGTGTAGTACCCTGCCGCGGCCACTACCAGAAGACGGAGCTGCTCCGCTATTGAGCATTACCAGCAAGCGGCCGCTGCGGCCGACTACGAGAACAGCTGATCAGCAGGAGTGCCAGAGTCGGACCCTGATCAATCAGACAAGTGGACAACCCCTAACCAATACAAACTATCATACTGGCGTACATACCTGAAAAGGCTCACTGATGCCAGCCAAACATTGCAAATTGTGACAGAAATAGCCCAACAGAAATTCACCTCCCTCAAGTGGAATTTCATCAGCACTAATGTAAACCTAAAACGTGGCAACAATTACAAAGTTACATTTAACAACTTAATTCCATATTTCAACAAAACGAAATGAAGAATCTTATTCAATCACGTATGTGGGAATCACCTGTTTACCTGTCCTATACAATCAGGAATTGCAAAAATAATATTGGATCAATACATTATGCATTCATCTTCACCAGAATAAACAATTTCAGTGGTCCTAGAAATCCATGGGACTGGGGAAGGTTTATATATATATATATATATCTACTATATAAAGCTGTATGTGTGTGTGTATGTATGTCCGGGATTGGCATCTGCACCGTCGCAGCTACAGCCACAAAATTTTGCACAGTCACACGTCTCGACCCCGAGAGCGTCATAGGCTATGTTGTGAGGCAAAATTTTAACCCCACGCGTTCCAATTCACCAAACAATTTTGCCCCTATCTACATAATGGGGGAAAAGTGAAAGGAAAAGTGTTGGAGGCGTCGCAGCTACAGCCACAAAATTTTGCACAGTCACACGTCTGGACCCTGAGAGTGTCATAGGCTATGTTGTGAGGTGAAATTTTAACCCCGCGCTTTCCAATTCACCAAACAATTTTGCCCCTATCTACATAATGGGGAAAAAGTGAAAGGAAAAGTGTTGGAGGCAAATTGACAGCTGCCAGATGTGAACAAAGGGGACTTAAAGAGTGACAGCGATGGCGCCAAAGAGTATATACCGTACAGTTGCTAAGGTGGGGCCCCGACATGGGATACTCACCACACATGGGGATATGAACACACACACACAAAAGGCACCACACACTACCACGTGCTTGAACACATATACCACCCTCAGCACACATTTCACCACACATACACCAACCTCGCCACATAAAAGTCGAAACACAAAAGTCCCTGCTCAAAACTTGCCACGCGCAAAACTCGCCACATGCAAAACTAGGCTCACGCAAAACTCGCCACACCTGCAAAACTCACCTCATGGAAAACTCGCCACATGCAAAACTTGGTCTAATACAGGAGGAGATGACACACAGATATATACTATATAGAGGAGGAGATGAAACACAGGTATATACTATATACAGGAGAGATGACACACAGGTATATACTATATACAGGAGGAGATGACACAGGTATATACTATATACAGGAGGAGATGACACAGGTATATACTATATACAGGAGCAGATGACACACAGGTATATACTATATACAGGAGCAGATGACACAGGTATATACTATATCTACAAAAGACAGGGAGCAAAACTGCCCCAGAAATAAATGTAATACACAAAATAACCATAAAAAATATACAAACTTTATTAATACACAAAATGTAAGACAGACATATAAATATGAGAATATGGTGATGATAGACAAACAGAACACTCCTATGGGCATATATATAAACACATAGGCACAAAATACAGTGCCATAGAAAATGACATGTGCAAAGTGCACAGGGTAAAAAGCCCGCACCTGTGTGCATACACTGGGTCGTGTTGTTAACGGGCAGAGAACCTACACTACCGCAACCCTAGGTGTAAGGAAAGGCATTGCCTATTCATAAGGGAGCAGAGTGCGTCTGCATATGCATACACAGTGAAGATACCAGGCGTAAAGATAATATGAATAAAAACCCAAACATGGTACTATAACCTGTGCCACTACGGTATCATACCGCATACTACTGCCACTCAACAAATAGTTAAATCACGGGGTTACCCGAGATAAACCGCTCCAGTGCTTACCCATGTCATATAGATGCCCGATAATGAAGTGTCCTGCTGGAAGCCCCAGCCCCAGCTTCCAGCAGGACACTTCATTATTGGGCATCTATATGACATGGGTAAGCACTGGAGCGGTTTATCTCGGGTAACCCCGTGATTTAACTATTTGTTGAGTGGCAGTAGTATGCGGTATGATACCGTAGTGGCACAGGTTATAGTACCATGTTTGGGTTTTTATTCATATTATCTTTACGCCTGGTATCTTCACTGTGTATGCATATGCAGACGCACTCTGCTCCCTTATGAATAGGCAATGCCTTTCCTTACACCTAGGGTTGCGGTAGTGTAGGTTCTCTGCCCGTTAACAACACGACCCAGTGTATGCACACAGGTGCGGGCTTTTTACCCTGTGCACTTTGCACATGTCATTTTCTATGGCACTGTATTTTGTGCCTATGTGTTTATATATATGCCCATAGGAGTGTTCTGTTTGTCTATCATCACCATATTCTCATATTTATATGTCTGTCTTACATTTTGTGTATTAATAAAGTTTGTATATTTTTTATGGTTATTTTGTGTATTACATTTATTTCTGGGGCAGTTTTGCTCCCTGTCTTTTGTAGGTTTAGTATATTGTTGGGAGTTTTGTCCCGCTTTGTCCCTGGTGGTATGCCATGGGCATGCTGTATTGGAGGGATTTTTTCACCCCTAGTTACGTCCGCAGTGTCGGTTTTTGTTTTCAAGGTATATACTATATACAGGAGCAGATGACACAGGTATATACTATATATAGGAGGAAATGACTTACAGGTATATACTATATACAGGAAGAGATGACACACGTATATACTATATACAGGAGGAGATGACATATGGGTATATACTATATACAGGAGGAGATGACACACACATATATACTATATACAGGGGAGATTACACACAGGTATATACTATATACAGGAGGAGATGACATACAGGTATATACTATACACATGAGGAGATGACAACCTGGTATATACTATATACAGGGGAGATGACATACAGGTACATACTATATACAGGTGCGATGACACAGGTATATACTATATACAGTGGAGATGACACACAGGTATATACTATATACAGGAGGAGATGACATACAGCTATATACTATATAATGGAGGAGATGACAAACAGGTATATGTTATATACAGGAGCAGATGATACACAGGTATATACTATATACAGGAGGAGATGACTTACAGGTACATACTATATACAGGAGGAGATGACACGCGTATATACTATATACACGAGGAGATGACACAGGTATATACTATATACAGGAGGAGATGACACAGGTATATAATATATACAGGAGCAGATGACACACAGGTATATACTATATACAGGAGCAGATGACACAGGTATATACTATATACAGGAGGAGATGACTTACAGGTATCTTCTATATATATATAATTGTCTAAGGGTTTTTCCGTCTGTCTGTCCTGGAAATCCCGCCTCTCTGATTGGTCGAGGCCGCCAGGCCTCAACCAATCAGCGATGGGCACAGCATCGACGTAGAAATCCCGCGTCTCTGATTGGTCGAGGCCGCCAGGCTTCGACCAATCAGCAACGGGCACAGCGACGATGTCATAAAGGACTTGGAAATCCCACATTTCTGATTCAGCGACGGGCACAGTATCGACGTAGATGTCATAATGGTTGCCATGGCGACGATGATGTCAAAGGTTGCCTCGACCAATCAGTGATGGGCACAGTCTGCCGCGAATTCTGGAATCATCATTGTCCATATACTACGGGGACATGCATATTCTAGAATACCCGATGCGTTAGAATCGGGCCACAATCTAGTATACTATATACAGGAAGAGATGACACACGTATATACTATATACAGGAGGAGATGACATATGGGTATATACTATATACAGGAGGAGATGACACACACATATATACTATATACAGGGGAGATGACACACGTATATACTATATACAGGAGGAGATGACATACAGGTATATACTATATACAGGGGAGATGACATACAGGTACATACTATATACAGGTGCGATGACACAGGTATATACTATATACAGTGGAGCTGACACACAGGTATATACTATATACAGGAGGAGATGACATACAGGTATATACTATATACTGGAGGAGATGACACAGGTATATATTATATACAGGAGCAGATGATACACAGGTATATACTATATACAGGAGGAGATGACTTACAGGTGCATACTATATACAGGAGGAGATGACACACGTATATACTATATACACGAGGAGATGACATACAGGTATATACTATATAAAAGAGGAGATGACACATAGGTATATAGAGGAGGAGATGACATACAGCAGGTATATACTATATACAGGGGAGATGACACAGGTATATACTATAAACAGGAGATGACATACAGGTATATACTATATATAGGAGGAGATGACACGTATATAGTATATACAGAAGAGATGACATACAGGTATATAATATATACAGGAGGAGATGACACATTGGTATATACAATATACAGGAGGAGATGACATACAGCAGGTATATACTATTTACAGGGGAGATGACATACAAGTATATACTATATACAAGAGAAGACATACAGGTGTGTACTATATATAAGGGAGATGACAAACATGTATATACTGAGGTGAAAATGAGGGGTGTGAGGTAAAAATGAAAATGTGTGAGTGAAAAATGAGAGGAGTGAGGGAAAATAGTGGAGTGATTGGAAAATGACAGATGTGAGGTCGAAATGACAAGTGTTAGGGGGGAATGAGAGGAGTGAGGGGGAAAATGAGAGGTGTAACGGAGAAAATGAGAGGTGTAAGGGAGAAAATGAGAGGCATGATGGGAAAATAAGAGACGTGAGGTGCTATAACTAACCACAGATATTTACTATGCCCAGGTGATGCCGGGCTCTTCAGCTAGTCTAATATGTAAAGCTGAATGTGTGTGTGTATGTGTGTGTGTGTATGTATGTCCGGGATTGGCATCTGCACCGTCGCAGCTACAGCCACACGTTTGGACCCCGAGAGAGAACAATTTTGCCCCTATCTACATAATGGGAAAAAATGAAAGGAAAAGTGTAGGAGGCAAATTGACAGCTACCAGATGTGAACAAGGGGGACTTAAAGAATGAGAGCGATGAGAGTATATACCGTACAGTTGCTAAGGTGGGGCCCCGACATGGGATACTCACCACACACGGTGATATGAACACACACACAAAATGCGCCACACACTACCACGTGCTTGAACACATATTACCCTCAGCACACATTTCACCACAAATACACCAACCTCGCCACATAAAAGTCGAAACACAAAAGTCGCCACTCAAAACTCATCACACGCAGAACTCGCCACATGCAAAAACTAGGCTCTTGCAAAACTCGCCACAAGTGCAAAACTCACCTCATGGAAAACTCGCCACACGCAAAACTTGCACACACGGAAAAATTGCCACATGCACAAAAGTTGCAACACATGCAAAAGTTGCCTCACACAAAACTTGCACATACTCAAAAGGCACCACACATAAAACTCGCCACGCGCAAAACTCGCCATGCGCAAAACTTGCTGCACTCACCTTGCTACACTAACCTGTCACATGCAACTCGACACACAAAAAGTCGCTACATGCATGTCGCCACACGCAACTCAACACACACAACTTGACAAACGAAACTCGCCCTAAAACACACACAAGCCTGGTATTATCCTTCAAAAATAAAAATCTGATTAATAAGCAGACAAACTACAACAAATGTACCATATAGGAAATACGGCAGCTGTCAGTCACATGACCTGTCTATTATGTGTATGTGTGAGCTAATATATACAGCCAGGGGGAGGGCTTCCTGTTGGCTGGGGATTTATCAGGCTGCCAGTTTAGCTTACAAATACTGAGGTAAAAATACTGAGCAAATAACGTGTGAACGAGGTCTAATACAGGAGGAGATGACACACAGGTATATACTATATACAGGGGAGATGACACACAGATATATACTATATACAGGAGAGATGACACACAGGTATATACTATATAGAGGAGGAGATGACATACAGGTACATATATATACAGGAGGAGATGACATACAGGTATATACTATATACAGGAGATGACACACAGGTATATACTATATACAGGGGAGATGACACACAGGTATATACTATATACAGGAGGAGATGACATACAGGTATATACAATATATAGAAGGAGATGACATTCAGGTATATACTATATATAGGGGAGATGACACATAGCAGGTATATACTATATACAGGGGAGATGACATACAGGTATATACTATATACAGGAGATGACATACAGATGTATACTATATATAAGGGAGATGACAAACATGTATGTACTGAGGTGATGAGGTGAAAATGAGAGGTGTGAGGTGAAAATGAAAAGGTGTGAGTGCAAAATGAGAGGAGTGTTAGGGGGGAATGAGAGGAGTGAGGGAGAAAATGAGAGGTGTGAGGGAGAAAATGAGAGATGTGAGGGGGAAAATGAAAGATGTGATTGGGAAAATGAGAGGCGTGATGGGAAAATGAGAGGCGTGATGGGAAAATAAGAGAAGTGAGGTGCTATAACTAACCACAGATATTTACTATGCCCAGGCAACGCCGGCTCTTCAGCTAGTATATATATATATGTAGATATAGATATATATATATACAGAGAGAGAGAGATAAATGTGCTACATGTAGATGCTGTAATACATGAAAATGTTATTCTTTTCTTACCTGATTACAGTCTTCACTAAAAGATATTTCATCATCTTTAACCCAGGCATAAGTGACATAGTCATGTGTATGTCTAAAGCTAACCTAAAAAAAACAAAAAAACATGGCATGGGATTTACAAATGGTCGCGCCTACAGTTAAAAGCATACACAATTTTTCATTATGCTAATTGTCTGGCTAAAACTACCGTACTTATTTAGAGTTTTGGGTCTCTGTAAATAAAAACTCAAATCAACAGGAAGAATGTATTAAAAAAATTACTAAAGAATGTAGCTGTCCTTAAAGATCCTACAGTACATAAGTCAAACATTGCTGGTGACAGCCACGTGTAAAAACATTAACAAAGAAAAGAACTAGAAACATAACTATGTGTAGTAAAAGAGAACAAAAAATTGTGCAGAGCGTGGTCGCCCATGAGACTTGGGAAGAGTGAGCCCAGCTCTCGTTGGTCCAATCCCAGTTGGTATTAGGCTGGAGAACCTATACAGAACCGATCTCTAAAGAAATCATTGTTACCAGCCAATTAGTAAAGACTTGGTCAAAACTTTACAGAAATAGGTTTAGAAGGGAAACACACACTACAGCCTTCTGACCTTGATGGTCAAAACTACACTTTAAAGGGTTATTTGGATATTGATGACCTATCCCAAAGATGGGTAAGAATTATCAGATCAGTAGGGGTCCGATACCCAGCAGTGGCTGAATGTGAACATTAAACAGGCCTGCTCCTCGGGCAATGCCAACTACTGGAAATCAGATCTTATTTCAAAGAATGTGCTCCTGAGACCGGCACAGATATCCATTTTTATTTTAACTAGACCAAGCACAATATGGGGCTGTTTTGATCTTTTCAATTATTATTTTGTGCATTATTTGCCCACGCTTTAGTCAACACACCATAAGTAGCAGAAAGAGGTTTTCAAACTAAATGTGTTTATGAGAAATAGAAGGTTTCTATCTATCTATGAAAGCAATGACTCTCCAGGGAAGAAACACCGATTCTGTCAATGCAACGCAAGTATCAAAACTTGGTATAAAACTGCTTGTATTCTATGAAAGGTTTACTAACATAGTAACATAGTTAGTAAGGCCGAAAAAAGACATTTGTCCATCCAGTTCAGCCTATATTCCATCATAATAAATCCCCAGATCTACGTCCTTCTACAGAACCTAATTGTATGATACAATATTGTTCTGCTCCAGGAAGACATCCAGGCCTCTCTTGAACCCCTCGACTGAGTTCGCCATCACCACCTCCTCAGGCAAGCAATTCCAGATTCTCACTGCCCTAACAGTAAAGAATCCTCTTCTATGTTGGTGGAAAAACCTTCTCTCCTCCAGACGCAAAGAATGCCCCCTTGTGCCCGTCACCTTCCTTGGTATAAACAGATCCTCAGCGAGATATTTGTATTGTCCCCTTATATACTTATACATGGTTATTAGATCGCCCCTCAGTTGTCTTTTTTCTAGACTAAATAATCCTAATTTCGCTAATCTATCTGGGTATTGTAGTTCTCCCATCCCCTTTATTAATTTTGTTGCCCTCCTTTGTACTCTCTCTAGTTCCATTATATCCTTCCTGAGCACCGGTGCCCAAAACTGGACACAGTACTCCATGTGCGGTCTAACTAGGGATTTGTACAGAGGCAGTATAATGCTCTCATCATGTGTATCCAGACCTCTTTTAATGCACCCCATGATCCTGTTTGCCTTGGCAGCTGCTGCCTGGCACTGGCTGCTCCAGGTAAGTTTATCATTAACTAGGATCCCCAAGTCCTTCTCCCTGTCAGATTTACCCAGTGGTTTCCCATTCAGTGTGTAATGGTGACATTGATTCCTTCTTCCCATGTGTATAACCTTACATTTATCATTGTTAAACCTCATCTGCCACCTTTCAGCCCAAGTTTCCAACTTATCCAGATCCATCTGTAGCAGAATACTATCTTCTCTTGTATTAACTGCTTTACATAGTTTTGTATCATCTGCAAATATCGATATTTTACTGTGTAAACCTTCTACCAGATCATTAATGAATATGTTGAAGAGAACAGGTCCCAATACTGACCCCTGCGGTACCCCACTGGTCACAGCGACCCAGTTAGAGACTATACCATTTATAACCACCCTCTGCTTTCTATCACTAAGCCAGTTACTAACCCATTTACACACAATTTCCCCCAGACCAAGCATTCTCATTTTGTGTACCAACCTCTTGTGCGGCACGGTATCAAACGCTTTGGAAAAATCGAGATATACCACGTCCAATGACTCACCGTGGTCCAGCCTATAGCTTACCTCTTCATAAAAACTGATTAGATTGGTTTGACAGGAGCGATTTCTCATAAACCCATGCTGATATGGAGTTAAACAGTTATTCTCATTGAGATAATCCAGAATAACATCCCTCAGAAACCCTTCAAATATTTTACCAACAATAGAGGTTAGACTTACTGGCCTATAATTTCCAGGTTCACTTTTAGAGCCCTTTTTGAATATTGGCACCACATTTGCTATGCGCCAATCCTGCGGAACAGACCCTGTCGCTATAGAGTCCCTAAAAATAAGAAATAATGGTTTATCTATTACATTACTTAGTTCTCTTAGTACTCGTGGGTGTATGCCATCCGGACCCGGAGATTTATCTATTTTAATCTTATTTAGCCGGTTTCGCACCTCTTCTTGGGTTAGATTGGTGACCCTTAATATAGGGTTTTCATTGTTTCTTGGGATTTCACCTAGCTTTTCATTTTCCACCGTGAATACCGTGGAGAAGAAGGTGTTTAATATGTTAGCCTTTTCCTCGTCATCTACAACCATTCTTTCCTCACTATTTTTTAAGGGGCCTACATTTTCAGTTTTTATTCTTTTACTATTGATATAGTTGAAGAACAGTTTGGGATTAGTTTTACTCTCCTTAGCAATGTGCTTCTCTGTTTCCTTTTTGGCAGCTTTAATTAGTTTTTTAGATAAAGTATTTTTCTCCCTATAGTTTTTTAGAGCTTCAATGGTGCCATCCTGCTTTAGTAGTGCAAATGCTTTCTTTTTACTGTTAATTGCCTGTCTTACTTCTTTGTTTAGCCACATTGGGTTTTTCCTATTTCTAGTCCTTTTATTCCCACAAGGTATAAACCGCTTACACTGCCTATTTAGGATGTTCTTAAACATTTCCCATTTGTTATGAATGATCATAAGTGTCTACTGTCGGCTGATCTGATTTACACTAATGTCATGAACCATTACATACCCTATAGAGCCCAATCCAATCCCAGGTACTGCTGGGAAAATCCTTGCTCACGGAATAGCTGATGAGAGAGTCATGATCGGCGTTCCATTCTCCCTCGGCTGTCAGAGTAACTGATGGTGCGAGGATCAGAGGCTTCATCTACAAGTAATGTTACAGATTACTCAGATCATGAGAAAGTCATAGATTACTGCACTATTAGCCATCAACATTTTTTTTATGTGTCCAGTTCAGAAATCGTACATTACAGAAGTAAAGGGTTGCCATTTTACATGAGTGGTTTATTCCAAAATTGGATTTTTAAAAAGTTAATTGTATGTGATCGTCTCTTTCCATGGGAATCCACGTGACCTATAAGCAGGGCTGTGGGGTAAGCCAAACCTCCAACTCCTCAATTTCCATGACACAGACTCCACCAAAATGGACTCCAATTCCACAGCCCTGCATATAAGGATAAACTGCTGATCCAGCGTATCAAGTGGAATCACAATTGTCTTCACATTTTTATTTATCATACTTATGGATTTGCACAAAAAAAACTCTTCTCTTTTCAGACTAACCCTTTAAAGGTACCCTGACAGCTGATGCATGCTGTCCGATCTACAGGGAGCATATATCACACATGGTGTGCATGATTTCAGCCACGTATGTTTGACTCCAAGAGACTAGTTGGAGAGGAGCGGCGGCGGCTTCTCCCCACTCGCTCCACTTGAGCGACAGGCGTGCGTGTATAGGAAGAGATCCAAGGCAGCGTCAACCCGTCAAACATATCTGGATGAGATCATGCAGCCAGCGTCTGATACATGCTGTCCCTTTAGAAAAGCATGCGGAGATACACATCACACACTGTATACCACTAGTGGATAGCAACCCACTGCGCAGAAAAACAACCATAAATGAATTATATACAGCCCCAATGTTTATTAAGCATCAATACTTAGTGTAGTGTAGAAAGAATGCACCTGTACTGTGAAGGTTCCCGTTACCGGCTTGTGATCACTAATCCCGTAGCTCATATGACTTGTATACTTTTCTAAATGGACTTTTAAGATATGCTCAAAATCTGAGCCAGCAGCTTCATCTAATTCACTTTCTGAATCCTCTTTCAACTTCCACAGAATACGATCAGTCCAAGCTGGTTTGCGTTTTTTTCCACTAGAAAATATTAAATTATATATAGAAGGTTAATTGAAGAATCGTCACATCGTAAAAAAATCTGCTTTTCACCGTAGGTCACATGTACAGTGAGGCTCTTCACACTCCTGACTCTGCTCTGGACCCGTGAAAGGGGTTTTTAAACAGCAGAACACAACACAAACCTTTATACGCACAGCTGTAATGTAGCTCTGTTTTGGAATATATGGGGCCATTACAGAACCAAATTCATACAGAAGCATGCAGAAGGTTTTTTCTTTATAACAGATGCATTCTGTATGAACCCAAATAAAAAAAAGTCAGACTCCCATCTCCTGAATAGGAGGCAAGACCGCCTACAGATGGTGCCCAAAAGCAGGTCCTATAGCTTTGCACTAGGAAACTGTATAGGCCCATAGAATGCAGAAGAAGACTGTGCGCACAATACAGGGCGCTAAAGGTTTCATAGGAAGAAGGCCTCAAGGAAAGGTAAGGACTTCATCCGTTCACATGTTTGGTGCTGTGCAGTGGTTTTTGCTGTTGTGCCTTTGGAAAGATGTAGTCTAGAATGAATTGGGCTTAGTTTGGCACTGCTGGACTGCTGTCTGTGATGTAGAGATGTTGCCGGTCATGCCAAGACCTTTGCGTTTCGATAAACAAAAAATCTTGCAACTTTTGAAGTTTTCCACCAGTTTGAAGCAACTCTGCCAAAATGGGCATAGCTGGAGAGGAGGCATGGCGGAATGGGGTGCAACTATGCCAGGTCCATCAAATTTAGCAAAAGTGCTGGCACTTTATACTGTGCATGAATAGCATTTCTGGAGAGGCATATAATATTAATAAGATGCGCTAAATTCATTAAGTGGTGTGCGCCTCTAAATGAATCTGATGAATCGTATTCCAGTGAGCCCATCATTAAGATTGGCATTTTAGAAAACAAAAAGCAAAAACCATGCCTGGCTGCAATTGTGCTGCCAATGTCCGATTCATACTGCCCGTGGTCCAGGCAGTATGAATCTCATGACAGGTTAACGTGACTAGGATTTACTAAACGTTCCTACTGGAGGACCAAGGAAAATGAAAATTAAATATACTTTTATTATTTTCACGAAAGGATGCTACATGCATTGAGAATTTTCTACCTGCATAATTTATAGATAGCGACAACATACAATGAACAGGGACATGTAATTTATTGATAGGAGAGACTTGGATATTAAAGTTACACTTTGTGTTTGTTTTTTTTAATTCTGATGAATTGTTCTAGCACGAACCAAACTGATATACAATAATTCAATATTAGGATACAGCGGTCCACAAAGGCGAAAGCGGAGCAAAACGCCAACTTTCCTTCTAATCACAGAGTCTGCGGACGGCATTCTGTTGTGTAAGGCTGTTCAGTGGGGTCATGGCGTCATTTGAAGCAGAAGATGCATTAATCATTGTCCTGAAGCATCTTCATTGCAGTCTTCAATTGTTGTTGTTGAATGGGATTAGGCAGCCAACATTATTTAAAAAAAAAAAAAATCATATACCATAGTGGCGGCTTCAAAGATAAACAGCCTGAAAAATGCACCAGTAACTTATTTTAGGTGCTTCACAAATTTTGAAGAAAGAAGAGTTTTAAAGAAGTTACAAAAGACAAAACACATGCACAGCGAGCCTTTTTAATATTGCGGTGTATGTGCTCCTTATTGTTAACATTTATTGAGCACTTTCTCAGGTGAGTTACAGCAGTGCTGTGGAGTCGGAGTCGTGGAGTTGGAGCCCATTTTGGTGAAGTCGGAGTTGGTGCCATGGAAATTGAGGAGTCGGAGGTTTGGCTTACCGACTCAACAACCCTGATTACAGCCAGAATCCGCCTGAGTGAGCTTTAAAGACAAATACCCACATTTACATGCAGCCAATTAGCTGGATGGATGTAATACAGCTGGTAATTGGTGCTTGAGTTTGTGCTGGAAGTTACTGCTGTGAGAGGGGTAAGAAAGAGCTGCTTCATTCATCATCGCTACATGTTCACATAGTTGCTGCGTAAACTACACACTGAAAATGATGTAAATGCAGCTGCCGCTCTGACAGTCTCCAGCGGACCGAAAGCGATGGTGTCCCGACCACCAATTACAGGCCTCGTTATAAATACCAATCTGGCAAATACTGTTTAAGCAAAATTGCAGGAGCTGGTACTGAATTCCTGTGCATTAAAAAAAATATTTTCTTCTTGCTGCCATTTCCCAGTCAAGTTTAAAAATATACCATTTATGGTTTTCTTATGCTTGGCTTAAAAAAATCTGGTGATAAAAAAAATATAGAAAAAAGCACAGGGCATGTAAGCCAGTTTTCTTGGTGTAAGTTAAATCAGCATTTAGATTGGAAAACTCTGGCCACCCCCCACCCCACCATTGCATTTGCAAAGCCTTTAATTATCATTTTAATTTCTTGGTAAAAAAACAAACAAAACGAAATAAACCTAACTGTAAACTGGTAGATGTAATGTAACATACGGGTAAAAAAGTCATCCAATTGTGTACACAAAACGACAACAAATATGTGATAATAGAATATTGGGTAGTTTTAATATCCAAGATAAATTTTCTTAAAGTTGATGGTTTAGTAAAAATCAACATCTTAACAAAATGAATTTTTTTTTTTTTATTTCTAATGATTCAAAAAAGAAACAATACAAGGACAATATATAATCAGCGGAAGTAACACGTGGAATGGCATCTAGCACATGTTAGTATACGGTTGATTGTTTGATATTAGTACAATCTACAACTAGTTTTAGTAGGGAATGCCAAGGTTTCACTCTTACTTAAATCCCAATAGTGACTTCCTCCATCTAAAATTAAAGCATAGAAATCAGTACATACGAGACAAAAATAACATGGATACATAGTACATGTACTGCTCCTGAGCCTAAAATCATAGGTATGGGGAAGCAATTCTCTGTTCAGTAAGTGGACCACATTAAATGCCGCCAAACACATTAGATGGCTGTCAGTCGAACCACAATTGACCAATCATTTGGCCACAAGTCATCTCGGCTGGCCCTCCTATACACAAGAGAGCAGTCGCCAGATATGTCGGGCTGCTGCTTATGTCTGGGAGACAATAAGATGAACAGGCTAAAATCAGACATGCCGGGTAGATATTTCCCCCACACACATTAGACTGGCGGCTGAACTTGGTGATATTGACATTGCGTATGGCTTAGAAGACTCATATGGTTGATCGTGTACGTTCTAGACTTGTCTAAACCTGGCTTGATTTCTCCACAGTGATGAACAACCTATACTTGTCAGAAGGGTTCCTGGTCAATAAGCAGATTTAAAAGTATCTCTGGGGGAACAGGGTAAGCATAAAAATTTCCCTGAAGCCCCACCATGGAGAAATTAATGGGACTGCATAGTGTTATAAACACATAGCTGGTTTCTTTCAGAAACAATGCTACACAATGAAATTTATTGTTTTTGGTATTTCAGCTTAAATGCACTGACAGAAAAAGATCTGATCTGCAATACTGCACATAGCCTGTGGACAGGTGTGGTGCTGTTTTTGAATCCCTTCTCTTAATCCAAAAGTCCTTGGATATATCTGCAAGGAGAATCGATACTTCTTGGATCCTGGTCAGACGCCTCTCATTCAGCCAAACCAGATCTCCGCTTTGCACTGACGAGGGGCAGTACCCGAGACAGTGTCTGCAAATTGAGATTCTGGTTCGCCTTTTATCCTAAGTCACGTGACAAGGCTCGTTAAAGGGTCGACATTGACTGTTAGGATTGCTACTTCCAATAGGTGGCATTAGAGTTCTAGTCCTCTTCCTCTCTGAAGAAACAATTTGGATGTATGAAAATAAAATTTCTAAATTAAAAAACCCTTATATATGTTTTGCCTACAATAATACATTCAGTAAATAAACAGTAAGAGTTAATCAACATCTGCATAAAATCTGCAGTAATAGGTCATAATTAAAATAAGGATTTTTTTGTACACACCGTATAATCCTCTTCTCCGAGCCACTCATTGGGGGACACAGAACCATGGATGTTATGCTGCTGTCGCTAGGAGGCTGACACTAAGTTGAGACAAAAAAGTTAGCTCCTCCCCTGCAGTATACACCCTCATGCTGGCTTCCAGAGACCCAGTTCAGTGTAAAAGCAGTAGGAGATCATTAACAACATATAACATAATATTAGACAATAACATGTCAGAGTAAGCCAAAAGCCAAAAAAGGAACGAGCCATAAGGCTAACAGGGTGGGTGCTGTGTCCCCCCCAATGAGTGGCTCGGAGAAAAGGATTTTACGGTGAGAACACAATAATCGCTATTTCTCCTTCGCCACATTGGGGGACACAGAACCATGGGATGTCTCAAAGAGGTTCCTGGGTGGGGAACAATATAACCAAATACCTCCGTGTACCCACTGACTATAAATGTGCAACGGCCGCTTGCAGAATACGTCTGCCAAGGGCCGCATCTGCAGAAGAGTGAGTGTGGATATTGTAGTGCTTCGTGAAAGTATGCAGGCCGGACCATGTTGCGGCCTTGCAAACCTGCTCTGCCGATGTCTGGTGCCGAATGGCCCAGGAAGTACCCACCAACCGAGTTGAGTGTGCCCTAATCCTCGCCGGGATAGGTCTGCCCCTGACCCGATAAGATTCTTGAATAGCTGATTGGATCCATCTGGCTATCGTGGCTTTAGAAGCGGCTAAACCCTTTCTGTAACCCTCAGGGAGCACAAAGAGGGAGTCCGATTTGCGGAAGGGGGCAGTCCTAGAAATGTACCTCCTGAGAGCCCTTACCACGTCCAAGGTGTGAAGGGCCTTTTCAACACTATGTCTTGGCTGTGGGCAGAAGGAGGGAAGAACGACATCTTCATTAAGGTGGAAGGATGAAACCACCTTGGGAAGAAAAGACTGAGATGGACGTAGGACCACTTTGTCCTGGTGGAAGGAAAGGAAGGGCGCCCGGCAGGACAGGGCGGCCAACTCAGACTCGCCTGATAGAGGTTACTGCCACAAGGCAGGCGACCTTCCAGGAGAGAACAATCAGCGAGACATCTTGCAGAGGATCAAAAGGGGACTTCTGAAGAACACTCAGGACCAAATTGAGATCCCAGGTCTCTAACGGCATTCTATAGGGGGGTACTACGTGGGAGACCCCTGTACAAAAGTCCTGACTTGCAAGTTAGCAGCAATCTTACGTTGGAACAACACGGATAATGCCGAGATCTGACACTTAAGGGAACTAAGCTCCAGACTGGAATCCAAGCCGGACTGGAGAAATTCCAGAATGGAGGGAATTGAAAAAACGAGAGGAGGATGTCCACGGAGCCTGCACCAGGTGCGGTGATAGATGCGAGCGGAAGACATCTTGCGAGCGCTTATCATGGTGGCAATGACTTGCTGGGAGAAACCAGCTTGAGTTAAGATCTAGGTTTCAACAGTCAAGCCGTTAAACGTAGGGCCCCTGAGCTCTGGTGGTAGATCGGCCCTTGGCGAAGCAGATCTGGGTGATCTGGTAGCCGCCAGGGAATGTCGGATACGAGTTGATCGAGCTCCGCGTACCACGCGCGACGTGGCCAATCTGGGGCGACTAGGATCAAAGGAACCCCCTCCATCTTGATTTTTCAGATTACCTTTGGTAGTAAAGGAAGCGGAGGAAACACGTACGGGAAGTGGCACCGATGCCATGGGGATATAAGTGCGTTCACCCCGATGGCCTGGGGATCCCGAGAACATGCTATGAAATTGGGAACTTTTGCATTCAGTCTGGACGCCATCAGATCCACGTCCGGAGTCCCCCAGCGAAGGCAAATCTGCTGGAAGACCCCCATACATCTCCTCCCTCATTTCTGTCTATTGGCCTAACCGACTGCTGCGCTCTGCAAATGACTTTCGACTAACCTCTGCACTAATCCGTACCTCCCACTCCAGACTCCAAGACTTCTCCTGTGCTGTGCCAATGCTCTGGAATGCTCTACCCCAAGATATTAGGACCATCCAAAATTTGCATAGTTTTAGGCACTCGCTCAAAACACATTTGTCCAGAGCGGCCTATCACATACAGTAATCAGTCATTTTATGTCTGTGTGTGTGTAGCCCATTCACTATCTCCATCTCTCCCCCACCCCCTGAAGATGGCTGGACCATCATTGTAAATACATCATTGTAAATACACACCTGTACTTTGTATCTCCCCCACCTCATTGTAGATTGTAAGCTCTCACGAGCAGGGTCGTTTTATTTCGCTTTAATTATTGTATTGTTAACGTTGTTACTGTTTGTGCTTGAAACTGTTAAACTGTAAAGCGCCGCAGAATATGACCTCCGGATGCAGTTCCCACTCCCCTAAGGCGAGACCGTGATGGCTGAGAAAGTCCGCCGCCCAGTTCTCGACACCTGGAATGTGCACTGCAGAAATGGTGGAGTGGTTGTTCTCGGCCCAACGGAGAATGTGGGAGACCTCCCGCATCGCCGCCCTGCTATGGGTACCCCCATGATGGTTTATGTATGCCACAGCTGTGATGTTGTCTCATTGAATTCTAATTGGGTGACCCGTGAGGAGGAAGTGGAAACATCTCAGGGCAGATCTGATCGCTCGAATCTCCAAGATGTTTATCGGAAGTCTCCACTTCCGAATCGTCCAACGCCCCTGGGGGCTGTGGTGGCGAAATACTGCTCCCCAACCGAGCAGACTGGCGTCAGTAGTCACCACCAGCCAGTGAACTGGGAGAAAAGACCTCCCCTGGCTGAGAGATGATTCCAAAGTCCACCATTTGAGCGCTTGCCTGATCCGCGGGGACAGAGGACATGTTCGATCGAGGGATAAGGGACTCCTGTCCCAAATGTCCAGCAGAGCCTGTTGTAAGGGGCGGAGATGCAGCTGGGTGAAGGGAACCGCTTCCACTGCGGCCACCATTTTCCCCAGGATCCTCATGGCAAACCGAATGGAATGAGGAAAGGGACGACAAAGCGTTCGGGTTTCCTGCTGAAGCGCTTGGGCCTTGGACCGAGGAAGCAGGACCAGCCCCTTGGAGGTGTCCAGGATCATGCCTAGGAAGGAGATCCGTTGGGCTGGAACGGGGGGAGGACTTTTCCAAGTTGATCAGCCAGTCCAGGTGTGAAAGAGTATCAAAGGTAATGCAGACGCTTGCTTCGCAGGCATGATAGGATGGACCTTTGATCAGGAGGTCGTCTAAATATGGTAACACGACCACTCCTCGGGAGTGAAGAATGGCCATGACCGCTGCCATGACCTTTGTGAATACCCTGGGCGCGGTGGCAAGGCCGAAGAGTAAGGTCGTGAATTGAAAATGGTCTTTCTGGATGGCAAAACGCAGGAACCTTTGATGTGGCGGGAAGACTGGGATATGGAGATAAGCATCTTTGATTTCTATTGATGCTAGAAACTCTACTCTCTCCATTGAGGACATGACTGACCGGAGGGATTCCATCACGAAGTGCAGGACCTTCACATACTGGTTTAGGAGCTTTAGATCCAAAACAGGGCGCACAGTCCCGTCCTTTTTTGGAACGACGAAGAGGTTTGAGTAAAAACCTCTGAATCTCTCGTGTTCTGGAACCGGAACAATGACCCCGTTTCAGTGGAGAGATTCGATGGTGCGGTGAAGTGCGCGAGACTGAGCTCCTGAACTTGGGAGACGAGAGGGGAAAAACCATGCCGGAGGGGAGGCGGAGAATTTTATTTTGTAACCAGAAGACACCAGGTCTCTGACCCATTCGACGTGGATGATGGAAAGCCAGACATGTTGAAAGAGAAGCAGGCGTCCGCCTACTTTGGTGGTGTCGACCGGAAAACTCCCAGAGTCATTGTGAAGGAAATCTGGAGGGCCTGGATCCCCAGGTTCTGGGTTACCTAGGCTTACCTCGCCATGACCGATTCGGCCTGTATGAAGGCCGAGGGTCTCTCTCTCTGTACGTGGAGATCGTTCTGATCTCGACGAGGCTGTGGAGGTGGACCAGAATGGGCTACTGCGAAAGGGCCGAAAGCGAAAATGTTGCTGACGCTGAAGAGCAGTTTTAGGCCTGTGCTGCGGGAGAAATTTGCTTTTCCCACCTGTAGCATCGGAAATAAGCTAGTCTAATTTTTCTCCAAAGAGACATCCGCTCTGAAAAGGCAGAGAAATCAAAGACTTTTCAGAAGAGGAATCTGCGCGCCACTTTCTAAGCCAATGTTCCCCCAACTCCAGTCCTCAAGAGCCACCAACAGGTCGTGTTTTCAGGATTTCCTTAGTATGGCCCAGGTGATGGAATTGTTGCCTGTCTAGATTATGGAGTTCTCACCTGGGCATTACTAAGGAAATCCTGAAAACATGACCCGTTGGTGGCTCTTGAGGACCGAACTTGGGGAAATCTGCTCTAAGCCATAGTGCTCTCCTAATGGTGACGGCGTTTGAGGCAGCAATTGTAGCACATAGTCTCCAGCCATAACAATTTGTTTGGCGAGATCCGCCGCCTCAGACAGAATAGCCTGGTCCTGAATGGATTTTGCAAGGGCATCTGCCCAGAAAACCATTGCTTTTGCGACCCATGCCGCAGTGAAGGAAGGGGATAGAGAGGAACCTGAGGCTTCATATACTGAGCGAGCCAGGGAATCTATTTGGCGTTCTGTGGGATTTTTAATCGAAGCCCCATCAGGTACGGATAAAAGCGTTTTGGTAGCCAAACGCAATACCGGAGGATCTAATAGTGGAGGTTACGCCCAATCTTTGACAAGATCTGCGGAAAAGGGATACTTCGCTTCCAGGGCCTTTTTTCCCCTAAAGCGCTTATCCGGTTGCTCCCTGTGTCGCCGGACTATATCTAAAAAATCCGGATGAGAGGCGAACACCCTATGGGATCGCTTGGTTCTTTTAAAAGATACCGCGTGATCTGGAGCCGAATTAGGGTCATCATCAACCTTTATCGCGTGATTGACAGCTTCAATGAGGGAATCCACAGTTGATTGAAACTCCGGAGAATCCGGGTCCAAGGATGCCTCAGACTCATACTCAGAATTATGATCGCTGCGAATCTCTGGAGAGGGTTGAGCGAGATGTAGAGCTACCAGAGGCTGAATGGCGTGGTGAATGCTCAGGAGAGGCCCCTGCTGGCCGATGATTCCCCTATAAGGGAAGGGTCTCTTAACCAAGGTAGACGAGTGCCCCGCTTCCCAGAGGGGTGATGAAGGGATTCAATCGCTTTGGCCAATGAAGCCATGGATCGTGACAGTGACGCGGCCCACTCCGGGGGCTAGATACACTGGGGTCGGTAGTGGCGGAGGGCTCCTGGGCACATTGGGCATCACAGTTTGAGCAGAAAGGGGAGCTTTGAGGCCGAGGGAGATGAGCCTGGCAGGTAGTACACGCAGTGAAAAAGGTGGTATGTACCTTTGTAGCCTTTTTAGACCTTGACTGCGACACGATGTACCCCAATATAAGTAAAAAACACTGCTAGTGGAAGTGATGTGGGGTAAAGCTGCAGGGAAGCACCTAGTGCAGTCTCCTTACCCAGGTCCTGTGTGCCGCAATCTGATGATGATGGTGCTGAGGAGAAGACCGACATCCAGGAGAGAGACACGTGCAGAAGGTGGCAGAGCTGCTATGCAGTGGGGAAAGATGGTTGCCGAGAGCTGGGAGGTAGTCTCGCAAGGAGCGAGAAGCGCCTGGTATGGGGCGGAGCCACAAGAGTGATATGAACGGTGGGCGGGGCCTATCGGGATGCGACCTGCACTAGGCCGAAGCCGGGGACTAAATTTATGGCTTTGGCCGGCACGCATCCGCGGACCACCAGGAAAGATGCCGCAGAGCCCTGTGGAGTCCCTGCAGCTATGGAGCCCTCCTATGACCGCCGGAAAACAACCCCTCCCGGGTGGCACTTACCCCGATATGAAGGAGATGGCAGATGCCGCAGGACAGAGCTGTGCCCGGGGTAGTCAGGACGGTGCAGGGTTGGGGGAGCCTCCATCCACCATCCCCTTAAAAGGGGGGTGGAGAGGAACCGTCCGCCTCCTTCCATCATCCGCTTTTTTCAGTGGTGATGCAGTGGAGGCTACACGGACACCACGATGGAGGGTGCCTCTGAGCATCCGAGGGTATAACCTGGTGGGCAGGGCAAAATGTCCGGCAATAGGCCTGGCTGCAGAAGAGGATCCGTGGAGGTGACACTCCATGTGCTCGTCTGTTGAGGAGGGGAGATCGGTGCCCCTGAAGGGGCCCGTCGCCCCTAGAATCAGCCCAGGCAGTGGCATACTACGTCGCAGGAGAGGATACAGAGAATCGACACTCTCCGTGCTCGCCAGTTATTGGTTCGGGGAGATCGGAGCCTTGAAAGGTTCCGTCGCCCCTTCATCTGGGTAAAAAGGTGAAATAGTAAAAAAAAAAATCAAAAAATAAGAGAAATTCTGATCTGAATAGTAGACCCTATGTGCCTCCTACAGACACTAAGCTTGAACTGGGTCTCTGGAAGCTAGCATGAGGGTGTATACTGCAGGGTAGGAGCTAACTTTTTTGTCTCAACTTAGTGTCAGCCTCCTAGCGACAGCAGCATAACACCCATGGTTCTGTGTCCCCCAATGTGGCGAAGGAGAAAAGTCACTAAACTTTTAACAATTTTTTTTTTATATATAATTTTAGGTCCTTTAATTGCTTGTGGATCGGCAGGGGTCCAGGTCCTGAAAGTCCACAGCTTCTATTACATCCAAGCTGCGCACTTCTCAGCGATCCTTTGAACAATCGGTGAGCGTACCAGAAAAAGGACAACCACCGATCTGCAGGCAATTAAAAAGAATAAAAAAATATAAAGATAAAATTGCTAAAAAGTTTAGCCACACTTTAAAGTTTACGCTATCTTATAGATCATGCCATTAGACATGTAGGGACTAATCGCATGCACCAGACTGTGAATTTACACTTTTTTCTTTATAACCGTACATTTTGCTGATAACTTTACCTTGTATCATACACATCCGAGTTCAAGTCAAATTTGTACGTTGGCTTAAACTTCAGTGGCCCCTCCAAAAATCCCTGGAGAAATCGTTCTTTCTTCTTTGCAATATTTAACTATAAAAGCAGAAAAAAAGCCTTTGGGTAAAAATTGATGACGTTTTTTCTCACCAATTTTTTCGTTTTCCAAACCTGCAGCAGCCCAGTTGTGATACCACAACACACAAGCTGCCAGTACATGGTGTGAGTTGTAGTTTCACAAAAGCTGTAATGCCGCAGGTTGCCGACTCATGACTACAGAATTGATTTATATGACGACTGTGCACGTCAGAGTATGGATAACAGCAAAACAAAATTACTAATTACGGAAATGTTTATCAAATAGTAAATAAGTGATTTAAATCCAAAATATTATTATTAATGTACCAAAAAATTGCAAACGTATATCAGTTGTGGTGCAGCCAGTAGTCTTACGTCAAACCTGCATAACTTCTTCCATCACTTTGCCCGGATCCTAGATTTTTTTTTTCCTTAAGCATTTTCAAAAATCTAAATTCCAAGGCTCTTCCTGATGTAATGCTCCCTCTACTAGGATGGACTTTCTTGCTTTCCACCTCTACTATTGGCCCTCGACTAGAAATCTTGACATTTTCTACTACTTCTCTATCATTTAGCTTGAATGTCACCTTCCGTCTACGATTTCCTACACAGTAATAGACCCGTGATTACAAACCTTATTAGTATGGGGACCCTCTAAAACGTTTCTAGTTTCCAGGGAACTTCTACTCCCATAACTGTCTCAAAGTAGGTAGAAAAGGGGGCCCGGTAGAGAAGGGGGCCGTAAAGCCTTGTACCTTTCTCGCCCAGAGCTATAATCTGGATTGTCTCCTGTACCATAATGTTACAGGTCATGTGTTCTGCAAAAACAGCATAGAAAACACTGCTCTAGATGGATTTTTTTGAGACCAAACAGGATTCTGAACATATACCGTGTGTCGTTATTAAAAAAAAAAAAAAAAAAAAAAAAAAAAATATATATATATATATATATATATATATATATATATATATATATATATATATATATATATATATATATATATATATATATATATATATATATATATATATATATATATATATTATAAGAATACCATGCTTTAAATACTAACATGAAATAATTCAGGGGGTTCTACAGGATTCTAAAAGAAATGTCTGCTCCCCCCCCCACCCCCCGAAACAGTGCCACAACCGACCACAGGTTCTGTATGGTACGGAATAACATTTATTCGCTTCAAATGAGTGAAGGTGTAATTTCACACACCACAGATGGAGAAGTGTGGTACTCTATATAAAAAAAAAGACTTCCACATTTTTTTTAATCCAGTACATCTCCTCCAAAAGGAAACCGTTATGAAAAAAAAAGAACCTGTTAAGTTTTTGTGGTACATGTATTTTTTTATTTTTTTTTAAATGTGGGAATTGTCTTTTGAGATAATGATTTTTATTAAAAAAAATAAAAAATTAGTAATCTGGCAATTCTCACACTGGGGATTTTTTTTTTATAGACTTTTTCTTCTTGAGTTTTCAGCAACAGCTTTTACCAGTCTCAATATCATCAGGTGGCAAGGACAGGTAATACCTCTATACACAACTGATAAAGGGTCCACCTATCACAATAGGCAATGCCAAAGCTGATCCTGCCTCATCCCTTCATAATGATGTTTGCACATGCTCATTAAACTCTTCAGAAGATAGGCTGGAGGTCTGGCCATTGAGGCTATGTACACATATCATTTCCTGAAACAAAAGGTTGTACATGTACATACATACATATATATATATATATATATATTTTTTTTTTATTATATATATATATATATATATATATATATATATATATATATATATATATATATATATATATATATATATATATATATATATCTATATCTATATCTATATCTATATATATACACAGTTAGGTCCATATATATTTGGACAGAGACAACATTTTTCTAATTTTGGTTATAGACATTACCACAATGAATTTTAAACAAAACCATTCAGATGCAGTTGAAGTTCAGACTTTCAGCTTTCATTTGAGGGTATCCACATTAAAATTGGATGAAGGGTTTAGGAGTTTCAGCTCCTTAACATGTGCCACCCTGTTTTAAAAAGGGACCAAAAGTAATTGGACAGATTCAATAATTTTAAATAAAATATTCATTTTTAGTACTTGGTTGAATACCCTTTGTTGGCAATGACTGCCTGAAGTCTTGAACTCATGGACATCACCAGACACTGTGTTTCCTCCTTTTTGATGCTCTGCCAGGCCTTCACTGCAGTGGTTTTTAGTTGCTGTTTGTTTGTGGGCCTTTCTGTCTGAAGTTTAGTCTTTAACAAGTGAAATGCATGCTCAATTGGGTTGATATCAGGTGACTGACTTGGCCATTCAAGAATATTCCACTTCTTTGCTTTAATAAACTCCTGGGTTGCTTTGGCTTTATGTTTTGGGTCATTGTCCATCTGTAGTATGAAACGGCGACCAATTAGTTTGGCTGCATTTGGCTGGATCTGAGCACACAGTATGTCTCTGAATACCTCAGAATTCATTCAGCTGCTTCTGTCCTGTGTCACATCATCAATAAACACTAGTGACCCAGTGGCACTGGCAGCCATGCATGCCCAAGCCATCACACTGCCTCCGCCGTGTTTTACAGATGAGGTGGTATGCTTTGGATCATGAGCTGTACCACGCCTTCTCCATACTTTTCCCTTTCCATCATTCTGGTAGAGGTTGATCTTGGCTTCATCTGTCCAAAGAATGTTCTTCCAGAACTGTGCTGGCTTTTTTAGATGCTTTTTAGCAAAGTCCAGTCTAGCCCTCTTATTCTTCATTCTTATGAGTTGCTTGCACCGTGCAGTGAACCCTCTGTAGTTACTTTCATGCAGTCTTCTCTTTATGGTAGATTTGGATATTGATACGCCGACCTCCTGGAGAGTGTTGTTCACTTGGTTGGCTGTTGTGAAGGGGTTTCTCTTAACCATGGAGATTATTCTGCGATCATCCACCACTGTTGTCTTCCATGGGCGCCCAAGTCTTTTTGCATTGATGAGTTCCCCAGTGCTTTCTTTCTTTCTCAGGATGTACCAAACTGTAGATTTTGCCACTCCTAATATTGTAGCATTTTCTCGGATGGGTTTTTTCTGCTTTCGCAGCGTAAGGATGGCTTGTTTCACCTGCATGGAGAGCTCTTTTGACCGCATGTTTACTTCACAGCAAAATCTTCCAAATGCAAGCACCACATCTCAAATCAACTCCATGCCTTTTATCTGCTTAATTGAGAATGACATAGCGAAGGGATTGCCCACACCTGTCCATGAAATAGCCTTGGAGTCAATTGTCCAATTACTTTTGGTCCCTTTAAAAACAGGGTGGCACATGTTAAGGAGCTGAAACTCCTTAATCCTTCATCCAATTTTAATGTGGATACCCTCAAATGAAAGCTGAAAGTCTGATCTTCAACTGCATCTGAATTGTTTTGTTTAAAAATCATTGTGGTAATGTCTGTAACCAAAATTAGAAAAATGTTGTCTCTGTCCAAATATATATGGACCTAATATATATATATATATATATATATATATATATATATATATATATATATATATATATATATATATATATATATATATATATATATATATATATATATATACATACATACACACACACTATATAATTGTCTATGCCTATGGGCATCACTTGTAAAAAAATGTAATGTTATAAAAATAATAAAAAAAACAAAAAACCTGCTATACTCACCCTCCGTTGTCCGCTGAGCCGCTCGCGCCTGTCGCCATCTTCCGTACCCAGCGATTCATTGCGAAATTACCCAGAATACTTAGCGGTCTCGCGAGACCGCTGAGACCGCTAAGTCATCTGGGTACTTTCGCAATGCATCCTAGGAACGGAAGATGGCGCCAGCCGCGTGTGTATCGCCGGTGCTCCGCTGGATCCCAGGGGTGAGTATATAACCATTTTATATTTTCATTATTTTTTTAACAGGGATATGGTGCCCACACTGCTGTACACTACGTGGGCTGTGTTACATACCGCGTGGCTCTGTGCTGTATACTACATAGGCAGTGTTATATACTATGTGGGCTGTGTGATAAACTCCGTGGGCTGTGCTAGATATTACGTGGCCACTGTTATATACTGCGTGGGCTGTGCTTTATACTACGTGACTGGGCAGTATACTACGTGGCTCTGTGCTGTATATTACATGGCTGGGCAATATACTACGTGGCTCTGTGCTGTATACTACGTGGCTGGGCAATATACTACGTGGCTGGGCAATATACTACTGGGCAATATACTACGTGTCTGTGCTGTATACTACGTCGCTGGGCAATATACTACGTGACTGGGAAATATACTACGTCGTTGGGCAATATACTACATGGGCTGTGCAATATACTACTGGGCAATATACTATGTCACTGGGCAGTATACTACGTGGGCTGTGCAATATACTACGTGGACAAGCATATTCTAGAATACCCGATGCGTTAGAATCGGGCCACCATCTAATATATGTATGTATATATATGTATATATGTATATATATATATATATATATATATATATATATATATATATATATATATATATATATATATATATATATATATATATATATATATATATATATATATATACACATACATACACACACGCATATACACACACACACACACACTCTAAAAACACAAGACGCTGTTTTAATCAATAGGTAATTTTCTGATGATAGTTTCCCTTTAAGTTGAAGAGGCAGGGATGGCTTACCTGGTCCTTTTCCCAAAGTAGGTTATATCGATTGCTATTCACAACTTCTCTAATAAAGTGAATTCCAAATTCCACAATCCGGAAGTTGAGGTCCCCAAACCAGAACACAGCACTACGTGGTAGAACAAAACAGACATTTTGGTGTTTAGGAGGGTTTCAAAATGCCTTAAAAGCCATAAAACGTCATTTTAGTGATTGTGCAAACAGGACTATTTCTGTGAACACTACTGTCAGACGTAATTGGTGGTTTCCCAATGAAACACTTTATTTTGTCATTTGATGCATTTAATTTGGAGATATGCAGGGGCGTCACTTATTCTATGTAGGTTTGCCCGCAGCAATAGCTGTGCTGAATATTTAATGTGCTGACTTACTCATGATCCAAAATGCTGCCGACGCTTTCCCCATCAAACTGCTGCGTCTCAAGCATCTTCTCAAAGTCATCCAGCCTCTGGTTCGTGTTGTCCATGTGAGCAGGCAAATGGCAATTCACGAAGCAGAGCATGTGGCCATACACAGACAGGCGTACCGTCACCCCTCCTTTATTGCCCTAGTGGGTAGAAATATAATCAAAATCCATTACTGGGTCACAAATTGTAAAAAATGTACAAATAAAGGGAGACAGTTGTTTGCTAAAAAAAAATGTATAGAAATATTGAGAGTCCTTTAACAGGAGCGGATTGCAGGGAACATACAATATAGTGTAGAAAAATATTATAGTGAATATGAAAGGTATTTTTTTGTGGATCTTCACTAACATTTAGCCACAAAGTTAAATGGAACAAATCTTAATTAATGGGGAATTTTCACCTTGGATATTTATGGCAGATGTGATAAATGTCTAAAGGATGCAGGTATCAACTATGTGACACACGTATCATTGAAATGGGGGTCCCCTGACCCTTGTCCCAGCTTAGGTGATCCCACACAAATGAATAGATATGCACACTTATATGGGCACCTCTCCATTCACTCGACTTCTGGATGCTGTGCACCAATGGGGACCCCTATTCTGAAGACAGAAGGGGATCCTAGGGAAGGGAATACCCCTTTAATTTACAAATGGGGTCAACTCAAACTGAAAAGGCACAGAGAAACTCCACTGAAGTGATACAAATGCCAACTGGTCCCTATGTAGGGTGACAATCCCCCACCGTCTCTCTTACCTAGGTTAGGCTGTGTGCACACTGGCCTTACGACTTTTGGTTAGAGCAGAGACACACACTGTGACAGATCTGTTTTCCAAAAAACCCTAATGCCCAATGACAAACCTCATTGACTAAGAAGTATTTATGGCTGCACTGCGGACCAACAATCCTGCCAGAAAGTTTGGTGACATCCCAATAGAATTCCTGAACAATATTGTGAGCCTGCAGGTTAATAGCTTTCTGACACCATGTGGCACAGAGAGCCCCACTGCCGGGAGGAAATGAGCTTTATTCCCCCCGGCAACGTTCAGCTTCCAGTCATCGGGGTGGCGCCAGCACGAGTTCAGTCTCCGCTCTGTGTATAGAGCACAGCAGCTGTAAACACACCAGCGGCACTGACTGACAGCCAGCTCGTAATTAGGTCCGGCTGTCAGTCAGCACCGGTGGTGCGGCTACATCCGCTGCTCTCTATACACAAAATGGTGAAAAATAATTCCAAGTGTACAATAATGTAAAAAAAAACAAACAAACCATAACTCCACTGTTGTTTTTTGGGGTTTTATTGTGAAGACATTCATTGACTTTGCAACAGGTCAGAACAGTTACAACAATATCAAACTCATATAATTATTATTAAGGTAACTTGGTTTGTGTCTCCACTTTTTCAGACCCGTAACAATTCAACTTTATTGCTGATGGACTCATGTACGGGCTTGTTTTTTTGTGTGGCAATCTGATGTTTTAATTAACACCATTTTGAGGTAAACAAAATGTTTTGATTTGGCATAAACCAAACAATAGCAACGCTGGCATTTCTATTTATTCTTTTTTTTTTCTTTCCCGGTGTTTAATGTAGAATTTAATTATTTTGATCAAATGGACTTTTACAGACATTATGATACCAAATATGTTTGTTCACTTAAACTTTTATATTTTTTAAAACATTTTTTTCAAATTACTTTATTATTTAGTTCCCTTACTACATTATTGCAGTATATATTGAACTGGTTTCTACTTCTGCTCAGCCACAGGCTGGGCTTCATAGAAGGACTAATTTGACAATGATTAGGGCATTTAGAAAGCCCCCAGCTGCCATGGAAACTCATTGGCACCCCATAAGCATATCATGGGGAGATAGTGGTGTGTGTGGTTCACCTTCCGATTTCTGGGGGTCCAACCATGGTGGCCCCCACAGAGAGCCAGGGCTCTGAACAGACCCTCCTCCCGGCTGAATGGAGCGGAGGTCAATAATGCGGACTACTGCACCATTCATTCTCATTAGAAGCACCGGAGATTGCTGAGCACAGCGCTCAGCTGATATTCGGTGCTACTATTAGAATGGTGCAGTAGTACACATCATCAACCATGGCTCCATTCAGCCTGAGCTTTTCAGATTCCCAGTTCTCAGGATCGGTGGTGGGCCAAGGTGCTTGGAATCTCAGTGATCAGAACTTTGGATAGGAGATAAATTTCAAACTTGACAACACCTTTAAAATGGCACTGTCAGGGATTGACAGCACCATGGAAATGGTTAAACATGAGCAAATGGAGCTAGCACCAGTCGGTGCTATTACAGGTAATCGCTGGCTGTATAACACAGCCGTCACCTGCCGTGTACTGCACCATACACCCACCGTGCCAGTATGACATATAGTGACATTACATGATCTGAAACAGGTTAAGATCCCCATTCTGTGCATCAGTAGGGGTTTCAGCAGTGAACTCCTAGCGATCAGCAAGTTATCAACTATCCATGTGATAGATGATAACTTGCAAAATTAAAACAGACCATAATGCAGTGCTGGACCTGCTGCACGATGGAGCTGATTTACTATAATGGAGTTGGTCTGGTACCGCCATGGTACAGCTGCACAAGTTGCAATTCTTCAAACTGACAAACCTGCAGCAAAAGATCCTAATGGACCCTCCCAATAGAGATGTGGACATACAATGTCTGCGGCACTTACCCAATAGCCATAGAGCCCAGTGCGGATGTAATTGCTGCGAATGTCCTGTATGAAGGGAATGTGCTTGTGCTTTACAAACGTTAACAGGAGGAGACCCTGCATTCGAATAGCTGAAATCTAAGAGAATAAAATGAAGAATTATATTCATTGTAAGCTGTGAAGTGAAAGCAGGAGGTGCATATTAGATTATAAGGCCTGGGTATTGGTGAGACATAAAAGCGGGTCTGTCTCAGCCATAACTTATGTACTTCATAACTGCATCCTCCATACAGCCGCCCTCCATTACTGTTTTAGCCGGTCTACATGAACTGTTCAGGTTGTTTTGAAAGAATAAGGGAATAAAATTTGCATGGTGTTAAAAATGAGACTTTAAGGGTATGTGACAAATTGTTATATGCCTAAAATTGAAAAGTGCTTTGTAATTTTAAAGTTAGAATGCAACTTTGCTAATTATTTCTTACTAGATGGTGGCCCGATTCTAACGCATCAGGTATTCTAGAATATGCATGTCCACATAATATATTGCCCAGTCACGTAGTATATTGCCCAGTCACGTAGTATTTTGCCCAGTCACGTAGTACAATGCTCCATGCAGTTATGGCCCCATAGATGCCCCATATAATGCTCCATGCAGTTATGGCCCCATATATGCCCAATATAATGCTCCATGCAGTTATGGCCCAATAGATGTCCCATATAATGCTCCATGCAGTTATGGCCCCACAGATGTCCCATATAATGCTCCATGCAGTTATGGCCCCATAGATGCCCCATATAATGCTCCATGCAGTTATGGCCCCATAGATGTCCCATATAATGCTCCATGCAGTTATGGCCCCATAGATGCCCCATATAATGCTCCATGCAGTTATGGCCCCATAGATGTCCCATATAATGCTCCATGCAGTTATGGCCCCATAGATGCCCCATATAATGCTCCATGCAGTTATGGCCCCATAGATGCCCCATATAATGCTCCATGCAGTTATGGCCCCATAGATGCCCCATATAATGCTCCATGTAGTTCATTATGGCGCCATAGATGCCCCATATAATGCTCCATGCAGTTATGGCCCCATAGATGCCCCATATAATGCTCCATGCAGTTATGACCCCATACATGTCCCATATAATGCTCCATGCAGTTATGGCCCCATAGATGCCCCATATAATGCTCCATGCAGTTATGGCCCCATAGATGCCCCATTTAATGCTCCATGCAGTTCATTATGGCCCCATAGATGCCCCATATAATGCTCCATGCAGTTCATTATGGCCCCATAGATGCCCCATATAATGCTCCATGCAGTTATGGCCCCATAGATGCCCCATATAATGCTCCATGCAGTTATGGCCCACTAGATGCCCCATATAATGCTCCATGCAGTTATGGCCCACTAGATGCCCCATATAATGCTCCATGCAGTTATGGCCCCATAGATGCCCCATATAATGCTCCATGCAGTTATGGCCCCATAGATGCCCCATATAATGCTCCATGCAGTTGTGGCCCCATAGATGGCCCATATAATGCTCCATGCAGTTATGACCCCATAGATGCCCCATATAATGCTCCATGCAGTTATGGCCCCATAGATGCCCCATATAATGCTCCATGCAGTTATGGCCCCATAGATGCCCCATATAATGCTCCATGCAGTACATTATGGCCCCATAGATGCCCCATATAATGCTCCATGCAGTTATGGCCCCATAGATGCCCCATATAATGCTCTATGCAGTTATGGCCCCATAGATGCCCCATATAATGCTCCATGCAGTTATGGCCCCATAGATGCCCCATATAATGCTCCATGCAGTTCATTATGGCCCCATAGATGACCCATATAATGCTCCATGCAGTTATGGCCCCATAGATGCCCCATATAATGCTCTATGCAGTTATGGCCCCATAGATGCCCCATATAATGCTCCATGCAGTTATGGCCCCATAGATGCCCCATTTAATGCTCCATGCAGTTCTTTATGGCCCCATAGACGCTCCATACAGCATTGTGCCACATGTAATGCTGCTGCTGCTGCAATAAAAAAAAAAAAAAAATAACATGCTCACCTCTCATCGCTGCTCCTCAGCATCCCGTCTCTCCGCACTGACTGTTCAGGCAGAGTGCGGCGCGCACACTAATGCATCATCGCGCCCTCTGACCTGCACAGTCACTGCAAGAGGACGGGAAGACGGAGCAGCGCCCAGCGGATGGAACATGGACAGGTGAATATGAAACACTCACCTGCTCCTGGCGCTCCTGACGCTGTCCCATGGTACCACAGCTTCTTCGCACCTGCGCGAGAAGGACCTGCCATGACGTGACGGTCACATGACCGTGACGTCATGGCAGGTCCTTCTCGCGCAGGGCCTGTGATGACGTCGCAGTCACATGACCGTGACGTCATGGCAGGTCCTTCTTCCATACCATCGTTGGCACCGGAACCTGCCACTTCCATGGAGAGGTCACCGGAGCGTCGTGAGGAGCGGGAAAGGTGAGTATATAATAATTTATTATTTTTATCATTAGATCCTTTTACTATTGACGCTGCATAGGCAGCATCAATAGTAAAAACTTGGTCACACAGGGTTAATAGCGGCGGTAACGGACTGAGTTACCCGCGGCATAACGTGGTCGGTTACCGCTGGCATTAACCCTGTGTGAGCAGTGACTGTGGGGGAGTATGGAGCGGGCACTGACTGCAGGGGAGTAGGGAGGGACTTATCGGACTGTGGCCTTCGGTGATTGGTCGCGGCAGCCATGACAGGCAGCTACCGAGACCAATCAGCGAATGAATATCCGTGACAGAAAGAAAGAAGGACAGACGGAAGTGACCCTTAGACAATTATATAGTAGATTAATAATCCTCTTCATCCTTTGATTTGTTATAATTTTTTTTTTGCATTGTAGATGTGTGCATGATGCCCCCGGCTCAGGGCTCCCTCTCGGGAATATTAGGTACATCTACATAATCAAAAACAGGACCCTACAGCTCAATTGACATCAATACCGGGATAGACTAATTGCTGGCTCCGGGTTGTGACGACAACGCTCATCAGAGCTGAGGAGCCTCGCTGAACGCAGCTTTTCTAAGTATTTTGTGAGTGTGAGTTTGTTTGTGTTTTTGTTTGGATTACTGGGTTAGTAATGGGGGTGTCTATATGGTGAACATGGAGGGCACACGGAGAGAACCAGTATGGTTTTTTCCAGCAGGAAGCGGGGGCTGGTGAAATTCTAAAGAAAGGAAGTAGAGACAACCCCCTCCTATCAGAATCGTTTCAGGCAGGCCTTGAAATGAAAGGTAGCAATTTGTAGGTCAGTATTCAATAATTATCATGATACCTCTTCTGCCCCGATCAAAGGGGTGCCTGAAGAATGATCTGCAGACAATCATATACAGCAAGAGGAGCAGAGCAGACTGATATATACAGCAGGTATACAAGTAAAACAAAGTATATGGTTACCTTGACATAGCCAAGAGGAGCCAAAACATCCATAAGAAACACACTCCAGGGATCATCGAAAGCCAAGTCTGATAGAAAGTTTACTATTCTAGAGTTTACTTCCTGCAACCTAAAACATACACATCTTATCAGCGTTGTGTAATCATCCTATAAACATATGTATAGATATATGTCTTTTAAGGGTTCTCCAGAAAAAAAAAAAAAAGAAAATATGGTTTCCCTGTCTTCCCCACTGCATTTGGGAATGACGTGGCAATCATATGCAATGCTGCTCATTTTATTTTAAATAGGGCTGACTGGAAAACTCACACACTGTTCTCATTTTTTTATGCAATTAACTTCTTAAAATGGTTTATTCCATTAATTATGGTCATGCCAAAAGTCTTAAAGGGAATCTGTCAGCAGGTTTTTGCTATGTAATCTGAAGACAGCATACTGTAGGGGTTAAAACACAGATTTCAGGGATGCCTCTCTTATCAAGCCATGTGGTTTTGTTTGCTTACAATGATAGTTTTAGCACCAGGGGCTCATCATTACTGGACACAGCAGCACACGTATGCTTGTCTGACACGCCCCCTCCTGTGATTGGCAGCTCACTGTCTATGACCATATTTACATGCAGAGCCTGGTGAGGGCGGGGTTAGCTTCCTCAGCTCTGCTGCATTGCTAAATCTAAAAGCCATGATTGTGTCAGATCGGCTGCACCCAGTAAATTAAGTGATACCTCGTTGGATTCAGCTTCTCTTTGCATACATTATGCTTCTCTCAGATGAGCTAACAAAAACCTGCCGACTAGAGAATGGCGAACCCAAACTTAAGTGTTCATCGTTCGTACTGGACATGCATGTGAAAAGAGAAGGGGAGAGGAATACGCAGTACAAAAAAAATCTTAATTTTCATTACATAGTTTATTTCAAAAGACTGTGCACCTAAAGTATGAGGAATTAGAGAGGCAATCCAGCTAAAGAAATAAAGCGTCAGGTACCCCAAGCGTTGGGTCGTTGTGCGCTAATTACCAGTGCTCATTTCAATTCTTAAGCCAGAAAGGACCAGTCAGCCTTAACAGAGAGTTGCTCCCTTAATAGAGAGCTTGGGTCATGTGCAGACACAGAAAGCGCTGTCATTTGTCAAGAACAAGACAGGAAATTAAGTCTCTGTGACCTAAGTGGCTAGGTGACAATCAGGGGACCTGGAGGTTGATTATTTGTTATATAAATTACTAATTTGGCTGGACAACACCTTTATTTATAACGAATTATAGTTATATTTAAATGACTTTCATTATAATTATTAATATTCACTTTCAGTCAATATATGATGTTCTAGGCAGACTTTTTTTTTCATTATCTTATTAAATAAATGCAGAAAGTAAAAACGCTATAAAGCCAATATAGAGTAATACAAAACAACACAACCTTCCAACTTATCGAAGCATTAAGTATATTCCATATATGATAATCTAATACAAATACTTACCCAATAACATACAGATCAATATTTGAACCTGAAGAGTCAAGCAGCAATAAAGAGCTAAGGTCTCTAGGGGGCGCTGCTGTTCCCACATTCCAAGTAATAATTTGCAATCTTCAAGAAAAAGAAAATGATTAGTTGAAATATTCATTAAATATTACTCGTGTATCAAGGCAAAACAAAATCTACCAAAAACATACAAAAAAAGAGGAGGGGAAAATATACAGCACATATGATACAACAAGAAAAAAGTCTCAGTTTGGATCACGTTTGAAAGAGAATGAGAAACAAAGTATCCTAAGTGAACCTGAAATCCAGCATTTTCGGGGGAAGCATTTTGCCACAGATTAGAAATGCTTGATCAATTGAGCGAGACAGCTCCTCTTGCAGGTCATCATCGGAGCTGACGTCTTCCACGCAGGTCATCAGCTGAGCCACTCTTTGACGCAGTACTACCTTGCCGCATGAACCGCTGCTGCCCAGGCTATCCGAGCGCACACGGACCTCAACATTGGGCACAGAGAAGAAATCCATAACGGAACGTTCGTCGCCGTGTCTCTCCATCCTGTTACAGTCAAACTAATTGAGAAGGGGAAAGATCTAAGAGTTGGCTAATCTGACATTCCCAAAGAAATGCTGTACCGGAAACCTGGTTAATCCCCGCACAATATCAGCCTTTGTGTGCAACATTACCAAACAAAAATCTTATGCTTATGGTGACGGAGGTTACAACATCATTCTTTTATTGGAGTGGATAGTATCCACACACTGGATTATGGTAAAGGTAGTGGACAACCCCTTTAATAAGCAGAGGGGGGAAACTTACTGACAAATTCCACTGTGAATGAAAGAATCAGGAACCGAAATTCAAGATGTTCCATCCTTCCATTCAATATTGAATGGTTGGCAGGACGCCGTGAAATTGATGGATTGGACAACATTAATCTAAAAGGGTATGGCCATGTTAAATCATGTAAGGCTATAAAGTGTGTGCTTTTACTAATAAAACATGATATTAAAGTGTTGTTTTCACATTATGCCCCCTCTGCACCCATTTCCCTGTCTCTCTCTCTGGGTGTCCAGTCCACGACACAGAACTGTGAGGGCCTAAATAACAAAGCTGAACAAAAGTTACATATGAATATACTATGGTCAGTGCAGTCATGTTTACACTACGTGGACAACTACTTGTGACAGGGTCCAGGAAGCTAATTGTCATTTGTCCCCATCTAGTCTGCTGGGATCACCATCTAGTAGGGGTTTCACATTAGCGCTGCAGAGATGGACAAAAATGAAAATACTGCATCAGAGCAGAGGAAACATTGTTGTTCTGCAAAGGGGAATGCTGAGCAGATTAGTGGCTGCTGACTGACCATTGTTCTCATGTTACACCCCGGTCAGATGTTAGTGGCTGCTGACTGACCATTGTGCTCATGTTACACCCCGGTCAGATGTTAGTGGCTGCTGACTGACCATTGTGCTCATGTTACACCCCGGTCAGATGTTAGTGGCTGCTGACTGACCATTGTGCTCATGTTACACCCCGGTCAGATGTTAGTGGCTGCTGACTGACCATTGTGCTCATGTTACACCCCGGTCAGATGTTAGTGGCTGCTGACTGACCATTGTGCTCATGTTACACCCCGGTCAGATGTTAGTGGCTGCTGACTGACCATTGTGCTCATGTTACACCCCGGTCAGATGTTAGTGGCTGCTGACTGACCATTGTGCTCATGTTACACCCCGGTCAGATGTTAGTGGCTGCTGACTGACCATTGTGCTCATGTTACACCCCGGTCAGATGTTAGTGGCTGCTGACTGACCATTGTGCTCATGTTACACCCCGGTCAGATGTTAGTGGCTGCTGACTGACCATTGTGCTCATGTTACACCACAGTCAGATGTTAGTGGCTGCTGACTGACCATTGTGCTCATGTTACACCACAGTCAGATGTTAGTGGCTGCTGACTGACCATTGTGCTCATGTTACACCACAGTCAGATGTTAGTGGCTGCTGACTGACCATTGTTCTCATGTTACACCCCGGTCAGATGTTGATCCCAGCAGATCAGCAGGAAAAGCAGTGCCAAATATGGAGTGGAGGGGTCAGTTCAGGGGCGGAGGTGAAAGGTGGTGAGTTTTGTTTTTTACCTTCCTGGGCCCATTAATAAGAGGTTGCCCAGTAGTAGTAGGCATTTTAACCCCTTCCCGACCCATGACGCCACGTAGGCGTCATGAAAGTCGGTGCCAATCCGACCCATGACGCCTATGCGGCGTCATGGAAAGATCGCGTCCCTGCAGATCGGGTGAAAGGGTTAACTCCCATTTCACCCGATCTGCAGGGACAGGGGGAGTGGTAGTTTAGCCCAGGGGGGGTGGCTTCACCCCCTCGTGGCTACGATCGCTCTGATTGGCTGTTGAAAGTGAAACTGCCAATCAGAGCGATTTGTAATATTTCACCTATTATAACGGGTGAAATATTACAATCCAGCCATGGCCGATGCTGAAATATCATCGGCCATGGCTGGAAATACTAATGTGCCCCCACCCCACCGATCGCCCCCCCCAGCCCCCCGATCTGGCCGGTACACTGCTCCGGCTCCCCTCCGTCCTGTGCTCCGCTCCCCCCCGTGCTCTTGTCCGCTCCCCCCGTGCTCCAATCACTCCCCCGTGCTCCAATCACCCCCCCTGCACTCCGATCCACCCCCCCGGTGCTCCGTTCCAGCCCCCGTGCTCCGTTCCACGCCCCCGTTTCCCCCCCCGTGCTCCGATCCCCCCCCCGTGGTCCCCCCCAACCCCATCATACTTACCGATCCAGCCGGGGTCCCGTCCGTCTTCTCCCTGGGCGCCGCCATCTTCCAAAATGGCGGGCGCATGCGCAGTGCGCCCGCCGAATCTGCCGGCCGGCAGATTCGTTCCAAAGTGCATTTTGATCACTGAGATAGATTATATCTCAGTGATCAAAATAAAAAAAATAATAAATGACACCCCCCCCCCCCTTTGTCACCCCCATAGGTAGGGACAATAAAAAAATAAAGAAATTTTTTTTTCCCACTAATGTTAGAATAGGGTTAGGGGTAGGGGTAGGGTTAGGGTTAGGGGTAGGGTTAGGGGTAGGGTTAGGGGTAGGGTTAGGGGTAGGGCTAGGGGTAGGGTTAGGGGTAGGGTTAGGGTAGGGTTAGGGGTAGGGTTAGGGGTAGGGTTAGGGCTAGGGTTAGGGGTAGGGTTAGGGTTTCGGTATGTGCACACGTATTCTGGTCCTCTGCGGATTTTTCCGCTGCGGATTTGATAAATCCGCAGTGCTAAACCGCTGCGGATTTATGGTGGATTTACCGCGTTTTTTTATGCGCATTTCAATGCGGTTTTACAACTGCGATTTTCTATTGGAGCAGTTGTAAAACCGCTGCGGAATCCGCACAAAGAAGTGACATGCTGCGGAATGTAAACCGCTGCGTTTCCGTGCAGTTTTTCCGCAGCATAGCGATTTTTGTTTCCCGTAGGTTTACATTGAACTATAAACTCATGGGAAACTGCTGCGGATCCGCAGCGTTTTCCGCAGCGTGTGCACATACCTTTAGAATTAGGCTATGTGCACACGGTGCGGATTTGGCTGCGGATTGTTCCATCAGGTTTACAGTACCATGTAAACATATGAAAAACCAAATCCGCTGTGCCCATGGTGCGGAAAATACCGCGCGGAAACGCTGCGTTGTATTTTCCGCAGCATGTCAATTCTTTGTGCGGATTCCGCAGCGTTTTACACCTGTTCCTCAATAGGAATCCGCAGGTGAAATCCGCACAAAAAACACTGGAAATCCGCGGAAAATCCACAGGTAAAACGCAGTGCCTTTTACCCGTGGATTTTTCAAAAATGGTGCGGAAATATCTCACACGAATCCGCAACGTGGGCACATAGCCTTAGGGTTGGAATTAGGGTTGTGGTTAGGGTTGTGATTAGGGTTATGGCTACAGTTGGGATTAGGGTTAGGGGTGTGTTGGGGTTAGTGTTGGAGTTAGAATTGAGGGGTTACCACTGTTTAGGCACATCAGGGGTCTCCAAACGCAACATGGCGCCACCATTGATTCCAGCCAATCTCGTATTCAAAAAGTCAAATGGTGCTCCCTCACTTCCGAGCCCTGACGTGTGCCCAAACAGTGGTTTACCCCCACATATGGGGTACCAGCATACTCAGGACAAACTGCGCAACAATTACTGGGGTCCAATTTCTCCTGTTACCCTTGTGAATGTAAAAAAATGCTTGCTAAAACATAATTTTTGAGGAAAGAAAAATGATTTTTTATTTTCACGGCTCTGCGTTGTAAACGTCTGTGAAGCACTTGGGGGTTCAAAGTGCTCACCACATATCTAGATAAGTTCCTTGGGGGGTCTAATTTCTAAAATGGGGTCACTTGTGGGGGTTTCTACTGTTTAGGCACACCAGGGGCTCTGCAAACGCAACGTGACACCCGCAGACCATTCCATCAAAGTCTGCATTTCAAAAGTCACTACTTCCCTTCTGAGCCCCGACGTGTGCCCAAACAGTGGTTTACCCCCACTCATGGGGTATCAGCGTACTCAGGAGAAACTGGACAACAACTTTTGGGGTCCAATTTCTCCTGTAACCCTTGGGAAAATAAAAAATTCTGGGCTAAATAATTATTTTTGAGGAAAGAAAACGTATTTATTATTTTCACGGCTCTGCATTATAAACTTCTATGAAGCACTTGGGGGTTCAAAGTGCTCACCACACATCTAGATAAGTTCCTTTGGGGGTCTAGTTTCCAAAATGGGGTCACTTGTGGGGGGTTTCTACTGTTAAGCCACATCAGGGGCTCTGCAAACGCAACGTGACGCCCACAGAGCATTCCATCAAAGTCTGCATTTCAAAACGTCACTACTTCACTTCCGAGCCCCGGCATGTGCCCAAACAGTGATTTACCCCCACATATGGGGTATCAGCGTACTCAGGAGAAACTGGACAACAACTTTTGGGGTCAAATTTCTCCTGTTACCCTTGGGAAAATAAAAAATTGCAGGCTAAAAGATCATTTTTGAGAAAATATTTTTTTTTTTTTATTTTCATGGCTCTGCGTTATAAACTTCTGTGAAGCACTTGGGGGTTCAAAGTCCTCACCACACATCTAGATTAGTTCCTTTGGGGGTCTAGTTTCCAAAATGGTGTCATTTCTGGGGGATCTCCAATGTTTAGCCACACAGGGGCTTTCCAAACGTGACATGGTGTCCGCTAATGATTGGAGCTAATTTTCCATTTAAAAAGCCAAATGGCGTGCCATCCCTTCCGAGCCCTGCCGTGCGCCCAAACAGTGGTTTACCCCCACATATGGGGTATCAGCGTACTCAGGACAAACTGGACAACAATATTTGGGGTCCAATTTCTCCTATTATCTTTGGCAAAATAGGAAATTCCAGGCTAAAAAATCATTTTTGAGGAAAGAAAAATTATTTTTTATTTTCATGGCTCTGCGTTATAAACTTCTGTGAAGCACCTGGGGGTTTAAAGTGATCAATATGCATCTAGATAAGTTCCTTGGGGGGTCTAGTTTCCAAAATGGGGTCACTTGTGGGGGAGCTCCAATGTTTAGGCACACAGGGGCTCTCCAAACGCGACATGGTGTCCGCTAACAACTGGAGCTAATTTTCCATTCAAAAAGTCAAATGGCGCGCCTTCCCTTCCGAGCCCTGCCGAGTGCCCAAACAGTGGTTTACCCCCACATATGAGGTATCGACGTACTCGGGAGAAATTGCCCAACAAATTTTATGATCCATTTTATCCTACTGCCCATGTGAAAATGAAAAAATTGAGGCGAAAAGAATTTTTTTGTGAAAAAAAAGTACCTTTTCATTTTTACAGATCAATTTGTGAAGCACCTGAGGGTTTAAAGTGCTCACTAGGCATCTAAATAAGTTCCTTGGGGGGTCTAGTTTCCAAAATGGGGTCACTTGTGGGGGAGCTCCAATGTTTAGGCACACAGGGTCTCTCCAAACGCGACATGGTGTCTGCTAACGATGGAAATAATTTTTCATTCAAAAAGTCAAATGGCGCTCCTTCCCTTCCGAGCCTTACCATGTGCCCAAACAGTGGTTTACCCCCACATGTGAGGTATTGGTGTACTCAGGAGAAATTGCCCAACACATTTTAGGATCCATTTTATCCTGTTGCCCATGTGAAAATGAAAAAATTGAGGCTAAAAGAATTTTTTTGTGAAAAAAAAGTACTTTTTCATTTTTACGGATCAATTTGTGAAGCACCTGGGGGTTCAAAGTGCTCACTATGCATCTAGATAAGTTCCTTGGGGCGTCTAGTTTCCAAAATGGGGTCACTTGTGGGGGAGCTCCAATTTTTAGGCACACGGGGGCTCTCCAAACGTGACATGGTGTCCGCTAAGAGTGGAGCCAATTTTTGATTCAAAAAGTCAAATGGTGCTCCTTCCCTTCCAAGCCCTGCCGTGCGCCCAAACAGTGGTTTACCCCCACATATGAGGTATCAGCGTACTCAGGACAAATTGGACAACAACTTTCTTGGTTCAGTTTCTCCTTTTACCATTGGGAAAATAAAAAAATTGTTGCTAAAAGATAATTTTTGTGACTAAAAAGTTAAATGTTCATTTTTTCCTTCCATGTTGCTTCTGCTGCTGTGAAGCACCTGAAGGGTTAATAAACTTCTTGAATGTGGTTTTGAGTACCTTGAGGGGTGCAGTTTTTAGAATGGTGTCACTTTTGGGTATTTTCAGCCATATAGACCCCTCAAACTGACTTCAAATGTGAGGTGGTCCCTAAAAAAAATGGTTTTGTAAATTTCGTTGTAAAAATGACAAATCGCTGGTCAAATTTGAACCCTTATAACTTCCTAACAAAAAAAATTTTTGTTTCCAAAATTGTGCTGATGTAAAGTAAACATGTGGGAAATGTTATTTATTAACTATTTTGTGTCAGATATCTCTCTGGTTTAACAGAATAAAAATTCAAAAATGTGAAAATTGCGAAATTTTCAAAATTTTCGCCAAATTTCCGTTTTTATCACAAATAAACGCAGAATTTATTGACCTAAATTTACCACTAACATGAAGCCCAATATGTCACGAAAAAACAATCTCAGAACCGCTAGGATCCGTTGAAGCGTTCCTGAGTTATTACCTCATAAAGGGACACTGGTCAGAATTGCAAAAAACGGCAAGGTCTTTAAGGTCAAAATAGGCTGGGTCATGAAGGGGTTAAAGACTTAGAAGAAAAAAAAGTAGGCAATTTACCCTATGACAATATAAAGGAACACGACCAGTATAAATGAGTGTCCAGAAGCAGATTTTCTGACCAAAGTAAGGTCCAAATCTCCCCCCCCCCAAAAAAAACAACAACTATATAGAAAGACAATTAGTGATCCCACACCTCGCAACAAATTATTAGGTTTTTAAGTCACTGCATAAATATTGGTGCAACTGCTTGTTCACGTTTATCAGCAGCACATCCCTGTTTACATGCGGTGATGATTGTTGATATACACAAATTAGATGGGAGCACATGCCATAGATATTTATCCTTTAGTAACACTCGAGTAATGATGAGATGACTGGACTGAAGGGCAGCAACAGCAGTATGCCAGACACGATTGGCACAAGCAGTCACGCTAATTGCACACCCTTGACGGCCGGGGTACTCTTCACCCGCTCCCAGAGAGGGGGACTTTTGCAGAGCCAATCTCAGATGCCAATAGCAGGGTGGCTGGGCACACTGGCCACGGTTGGGTAAAACACACCTGGGAAGGAAGGAACTTAAACTTGTATGGTCAGGGAGCATAAACAGCGGCGCAGGAACCAGAGGGCGACAAACACCAGAGCCAAACCAAAAACACCCACCAAAGAGCTACCAACCGCACCACTGAAGTAGAGGATAAGGCAGACTTAAAATCCCTCTCATCGATCACCTCACACCGCTGAGATAACGCCAAATCTCCACACTCTGTCCAGGGAGATAGAGAAAGGGGCGAGGAGGGAGGAGAGAATGGAGCCTCCCACCACATACCTGAAGAAGGAGACATAGGGTCCCATGTCTCCAGGCAACAGCTGACTCTGGGGAAGCTAGCATCCCTGAATTGCGTCAGTACTGGGAACGATTAGTTAAGTAAATAAGGCAGCACACTGCAGCGCGCTGCAGTGTGCTGCCTTATTTACTTAACTATATACGAGTTGGCGACTCTAGGTTCAGCACCTGTTCACACTGAGTCTATGTTTGGATGTGCAGGTCAGGTTTTTGAAAAGTACTGGGAACGATGGCATCCTGCCTCCCAAGCACACCACGCCCTGAGGCAGGTGCCCTGGAACAGAGTACAATGATACGGCAGGGCCCCCGCACAGGACCCGCATCCCAAAGGCATCACACCACCCTCACAACCACAGAGCCAAACCACCGGGGAGCTGGAGCATGCCCGGAAGCACGAGGGGAATGCTTGCGCTGCCTGACAACTTTATTATGAGATTGATAAAAGCCAGATTAATTAAAAAAGCGGAAAGGAATCAAAGACATAACGGACAGGGAAAAATACATGAATACACAGACATTGAGAAAGGCTATAACAGTGTATGAATGTTATATAGACTGTGTACTCAGAATTAGGTCTTAAATAGAAGAAGTACTGGTATGTCGACAGCTGCAACACATGCAGGGATTGCCTAGCAATCTGTTAATCTGGCAATCCCTGCATGTGCCGTGGTTGTCGAACAGCAGCGAGACATATAGCCATGGGGACCAGAACATATTACTAGATATTAGAGCACGCCGAAGATGCTCTATTAGCACTTAAGCATGCTCGAATAACATCTAATCCGAACATGATCGCTCATCACTAATCATCATCTTTTCCTAAGAAACTACTTTCTCACAAGCAAAAGTACCGTACTCACTGCAGAATTACCCAGGACAGTGTACATGAAAAGCCAATAAAACCATCGAGCCATCTTCATGTGTCCGGTGCATGAATACAACACATCATTTACACAAGGTAGGGCATGTTAGATTAGGCTATGGGTTGAACTAGATGGACTTAAAGTCTTCCTTCAACCTTAATAACTATGTTACTATGTTACTTCCCAAGAGTCTGATCTACACACAATTACGGTTATGTCAAAGCGCGGTGATTTTTATGTGATATGATTTTAAAAAAATCATTAAGAATGGTCATTGTTCCTGGCACACAATATGTAAAATGGAACAGGGACATAAGCGCCTGGCATTGCAGAATCCACTGTAAAATGCAGCACAATTTAGCACGGCATTAACCATTGCTAAGCATCTGTGCGGCTTTAATCTGTGGTTTAATAATGTAAAATGTACCGGCCTCTCTGTGCTAAGCTTTGAAGCTGCCCTCTAGAAAAACCATCCCGGCAATGCTGGAGGAAACTACAGCAGCAATTATTTCGCTTATTTACCCTGCAGATGTCTCCTTAAACTCACCTCCTAGAAAACAGGACGCAACATTAGAAGATTTTGAAAAGTGAAATGTTTATCTCCTATGCTGAATGCAAAAGCCTGACGCAGCTGGGAGGCCGAATGATTGCTAAATACATGGCTGCTGGTAAGAAAGTCAGGACTTAAAAAGGAAGGAAAATATGTGGTTTCTAAATTATTTTTTCCTACCACCAGAATTGAAGTATTGGAGATGGAAAATGTCAATTATATAGTTTTTACTGCTGGCATTTCACCAGGGCCAATCTTATTTGGAAGCGGATTAAGCTAAGTAGCGTAATTGCGAGAGATAAAAAGGAAGGCATTTCTTAGGAAGTCTTAAAGAAAAGTCCGCTGGAGTAAAATGTGCCAATTAAAAGGTGCACACCACTAAGGGTATGTGCACACGATCAGTGATCGCTGCAGGTTTGAAGCTGCGTACTTACACAGAGTCAAATCCTCAGGAGCCAGATGTTACAGCATAGTGGATGGGATTTCAAGAAATCCCATGCCCAAGACGCCCGCGGCTCACCGGTGGAGACGGACATGCGGCGAGTCTCTCTCCAGACCTCAGCATGTCAATTTCGATTTTAGAGACGTGAGTCTCTGCAAGATAAGTTTCACCCATACAATGTATTGAACGTGGTGACTCCGTGCGGCTCAGTGATCACATGCAGATTCAACTACGTTCAATAGACGGCAGCGCTTGGACACAGCGAACATACACTGCGTCCAAAGCGCTGACACTTCTGGATCATGTGGCCTTAATGAATTTGGCGCATCTCCTCGCCTCCCATATGCCAAAATCTGAATTCTATGGCCGCAATGAGTTACACTGTATTTCTTGTTATAGTCAATAAAGTCCCACCTACTTTGCTGCATTTTTGCAAATTTTGGCCCCGATTTATGAAAACTAGCATTTTGCACACTAGTGTTGCTGAACAGTGTGCTGAATTAATTCCATGCGTTTTACAGTACCATGTAAACCTATGGAAAATAAAATCCGCAGTGCACATACTGCGGAAAAAAATGCACGGAAACGCAGCGGTTTATATTCCTCAGCATGTCAATTCTTTGTGCGGATTACGCAGCAGTTTACACCTGCTCCTCAATAGGAATCTGCAGGTGTAAAACCACAGGTGGAATCTGCACCAAAAAAAAAAAATGCGGAAAAATCAGCAGTGCAGTTTTCCTGCGGATTTACAAAAATCAGTGCGGAAAAATCTGCGCAGCGTGTGCACATACCCTTCATATTCCCTAGCCACACCGAGGCCTGATTACTGCCACACCTGTTCTCAATCAAGAAATAGGGCCTGCCTGACAAAGTGAAGCAGACCAAAAGATTCTCAAAAGCCTCGATCTAAAGAAATTCTGGAACAAATGAGAAACAAACTAATTGAGATCTATCAGTCTGGAAAAGATTATAAAGCCATTTCTAAAGCATTGGGACTCCAGCGAACCACAGTGAGAGCCATTATTCACAAATTTTGAAAACATGGAACAGTGGTGAACCTTCCCAGGAGCAGCTGGCCAAACAAAATTACCCTAAGAGAGCAGCGCAGACCCATCCAAGAGGTCACAAAAGACCCCACAACAACTGCCAAAGAACTGCAGGCTACACTTGCCTAAGTTAAGGACAGTGTTCATGACTCCACCATAAGAAAAAGACTGGGCAAAAATGACCTGTATGGCAGAGTTCCAAGACGGAAACCACTGCTGAGTAATAAGAACATAAAGGCACCTCTCCGTTTTGCCAGAAAATATTGATGATCTCCAAGACTTGAGAGAATACTCTGTGGACTGACGAGACAAAAGTTGAACTTTTTGAAAGGTGTATGTCCCATTACATATGGAGTAGAAATAACAGAGCATTTCATAAAAGGAACATCATACCAGCAGTAAAATATGGTGGTGGTAGTGTGGTGGTCTGGGGGAGTTTTGCTGCTTTAGGACCTGGAAGACTTGCTGTGGTAAATAGAACCATGAATTTTGCTGTCTACCAAAAAATCGTGAAGGAGAATGTCCGGCCATCTGTTTGAGACCTCAAGCTGAAGCACACTTGGGTTATGTAGCAGGACAATGATCCAAACACACCAGCAAGTCCACCTCTGAATTGCTTAAGAAAAACAAAATTAAGACTTTGGAGTGGCCTAGTCAAAGCTCTGACCTTAATCCGATTGAGATGCAGTGGCATGACCTTTAGAAGGAGGTTCTTGTCCGGAAACTCTTAAATGTGGCTTAATTACAACAATTCTACAAAGATGAGCGAGTCAAAATTCCTGAAGAGCATTGTATAAGACACATTGCCAGTTGTTGCAAATGCTTAATTACAGTTGTTGCTGCGAAGGGTGGCCCAACCAGTTATTAGGTTTAGGAGGCAATCACTTTTTCACACAGGACCCTGTAGGTTTGGATTTCTTTCTCCCCTAATAATAAAGACCTTAATTTATAAACTACATTTTGTGATTACTTGTGTTATCTTTGTAATATAAGACTATCAACCACAGTCGGATCCTTCAGACGGAACCTGAAAACTCATCTCTTCAGGAAAGCCTACAGCCTGCACTGACACCGCTGCCGCCTCACCAACACCGGAGCTACCGCCTCACCAACACCGGAGCTACCGCCTCACCAACACCGGAGCTACCGCCTCACCAACACCGGAGCTACCGCCTCACCAACACCGGAGCTCCTGCAACCCTCAACCTACTGTCTCCTTCCCCATAATCCTGTAGAATGTAAGCCCGCAAGGGCAGGGTCCTCGCCCCTCTGTATCAGTCCGTCACTGTTAGTTTGTTTACTGTATGTGATATTTGTAACTTGTATGTAACCCCTTCTCATGTACAGCACCATGGAATCAATGGTGCTATATAAATAAATAATAATAATAATATTTAAACTTGTTTGGAGATCTGAAACATTTCAGTGTGACAAACATGCAAAAGAAAAGGAAATCAGAAAGGGGGATATACTTTTTCACTCAACTGTATCTTGCAAGAGCCGGAGGAATACAAAGACCATATTCATCAGCAGCAGGTTACTGTGTATGGCAAATTGTCCCAGATTCCCCGCTAAATGCCAGCTAAACTCCGCCACTTGTAAGCCTCTCCTTGTGATCTCCCATCCTTTGTTCCCTACATGAACTCACTAATAGGGAACTGAATAGGAATAGCACAAAGGCTGAGCCACTAATCATACGCCTCAGTTATTACGCTTCTTACACAATTCATCAATACATTCCACAGCGTTGTGCAGGTCATGCATGAGATCTATCATGTCCGGGTTATATCCACAGTGCTGGGAACGCACAAAACAACCAGCACTGTATCTATAAATTTGTCTGGCTAATTATAAATCTCAATGGAAACTATAACTGAAGATCAATGATCTAATCAGGTTTTCCAGGGGACAATAGAGGTTACAAAGTATGAAGCATATCCATCGCATTTTATATAGGTTTGTCCTTTCAGAATTCTCCTACTGCCCATGGAAACACATCAGTAACTGTCCATATTACCGTCAGACCTGTGATCTCACAGCCGAGCTTTAACCCTCAATAACCAGACCTAGAATTGGCAAAAATTGCCATCGACACTAAAGAATATTGCAGAAAGCATTCCCCAGAAGAGAGTAGAGAGTAAGCGGATATAACAAGAAAGGGAAGACCAACTCCATATTAAACGACTTGAGAAAGGGGCGCCATAAAAACTCCTGAAGGTGTAATGAAGGGGACACAATACTTTCGTCCATATAAGTGCACTTGTGACCCAGTTGTCTCACTATTCAGTCCATTACCATCTCTGTTTCATGTGACCCTCGTGCCGTCAAACGGCGTCTTTAAGTGTGGACCGACAGAAGTCACTTTTACTAGGAAACTCACTTTGTAGCCATCATAGGTTTGTAAAGAAAAAAAGAACTTCCCGTTCATAGCAAAAGATGATATCTGCTGTTACACCATTATTTATTTACACCGATAGCGTAAAAGGACATACTGCCGGTTTCAAAATCCACAGTGACAGTCAATTTACGCAGCTTAGATTTTATATAGAATGTGCAAAAAATGTCATTAAATTTCATTCATAATGCAGCAGCTACTGGGTTTTACATATGCAAAACCCGACACTGAAAATTCAGTATTTGACTTATGGGACAGAACCCTAAAGGGTTCACACATCACTTTTTTTTTGCTACCAAAAACACAACATTTTACTGTCCAGGCAAAGTGAATACGTTTTCTGAAATCTCATGCACATGTTACTTTTTTTCCCCTTTGCAGATTTGAAGCAGTTTTGACTCTGCAGCATGTCAATTCTTTTAGCACTTTTACACACTTTCTAATGAAAGAGGAAAAAAAAATATTAAAAAAGGCAACTAAAACGCATGCAGCGTTGTTACTGTCGAGAAATGTTTTTGATTCAAAAATGTCTGCAGCAAGTACTTAATGTGTGCACATACCCCAACGTTGTATATTTGTGCTGCTAAATCTGTTACAGAAAGTTCTGCAACTGCCCCATTCATCTGAAACAACTCACTCAGATAAAACACCTGCAGTTTGTGAATATATACCCAAATGCCTAGGTCAATGTACATACAGGGGGGAAATAAGTATTTGATACACTGCCGATATAGCAAGTTTTCCAACCTACAAAGAATGGAGAGGTCTGTCATTTTTATAGTAGGTACACTTCAACTGTGAGAGACAGAATCTAAAAACAAAAGCAGAAAATCACATTGTATGACTTTTACATAATTGATTGACAGTCATCTTGTGTTTCTTACACTTTCTAATAATTGTGCCAACAGTTGTTGCCTTCTCACCAAGCTGCTTGTCTATTGTCCCGTAACCCATCCCAGCCTTGTGCAGGTCTACAATTTTGTCCCTGATGTCCTTAGACCGCTCTTTGGTCTTGGCCATGGTGGAAAGGTTGGAGAGTGACTGAGTATGTGGACAAGTGTCTGTTATACAGGTAACGAGTTCAAACTGATGCAATTAATACAGGTAATGAGTGCTGAGTAGGAGGCTTCTTAAAGAAAAATGAATAGGTCTGTGAGCTGGACTTCTTGCTGGTTGGTAAGTGATTAAATACCGTATTTTTCAGATTATAAGACACTTTTTTCCCCTCAAATTTGGGGGGAAAATGGGGGTGCATCTTATAATGCAGATATACCTTACCGGCCGCAGTGTAGCAAGGTTCCCAGGGTCGCTGCTGGTAGAAGCTAGGGTGGATCGTTGCTGCAGGCCGGGATGAGGGGGTGTTCGGATGTGTGGCGCGCCACTGTGGATGTTCAGTGCTGTTGGGGCTCTGCCGACATTTTGTGAAAGCCCAGAGCCCCCGAACTTACATAGTTTACTATGTGGTGGACTCCGGAAAACTGGCTGCCAGGGGCGGCGCATATGCAGATGGAGATCTCGGCACCAACACAAGGTATTAGTGTTCTCTTTAGTGCATTTTTATCTTACAAGCTCCTTTAGTAGTTCAATTAAAAGTTATATTTTAAGTCTTTAGTTAGGGATTAGCTGCCTTTTGGCAAATTGTTGATTTGAGGTCTCCATCTGCGCATGCGCCTCCCCTGGCAGCCATTTTCCAGAGTCCACAGCATAATAAACCATGTAAGTGCGGGGCTCTGGGCTTTCAAAAAATGTCGGCAGAGCCTCCGCTTGTGTCACCATCATCAGAGACCCATAACAGTTTAATTTTTTGGTTGATAGAGCTGTGTTAGGGGAATATTTTTTGCACCCTGAGCTGATGTCTTCATTGATATAATTTTTGGGTAGATACATCGCCTTGCTTGCTTCCCATTGCATTTTTTCAGCTGTTGGGGTGGCTGAAAAACAGCAATTCTGGCATTTTTTTTCTTCATTAGGTTATTTACTGATTGGGTTATCTAATTTTATATTTTCATAGATCAGACATCTACGTACATAGTGATCCCATGTGTCTTTTTTTAAAACGTCATCATTTTTAATATGGAAAAAGAAAAAGGGAGGAGGGGTTCATATTTATTTTTACTGTATTTTGTAGTCTGCTTAGGGGACTTCCAGTCACAGCATGTCATATGTCGGTAAGGAGTGACAAATTGGAGACGGTGTTCTACACCTATGATGTACATTCTCGTTATGACTTTCAGATTATGCAATGCACCAACTGTGTTCCTGCTTTTCGATAATAAAATCATTTGTGATGACCTGTATCAGTATGTCTTTGTCCGGATAACATCCTAATCTTTTTAGAAACCAATACTCACACCACACTGATGTTAATAAGCCGTTCTTCCTAGAAGTGGATGCCTCATTTCACAAAATTCTTCACAGTCTAAAAATTCTCCCTGCGGTTTCTTCTCCAAAATATTCTTTACACCAGGTCTGTGGATCCAGGCAGATGTCCATGCAGGCCATATGTCCTGAACACACTAGCGGTGAGCTGAGTTTTGGTGCACGTTCTGACATAGAGTACGATGTCAAACAAATTCTGAACTTTAAGAAGGTTCATGGGAATCTCTTCTACTTGATCGACGGAAACAGTACATCCCGAAGACAGACAAGAGAAATGCGGAGTCTCTTAAAAAGTATATTAATGTTCCAATTTTGCTCAGGATAGTTCATGCCTAGAAGGGAAAGGCGTACTATTACCCGCCTGCTGTTCTGACACAAGTACCAGGCTTGGTTCCTTTCCAGATGTCCATGCCGGATTTCTATGATAACCCAAATTGTCTCTTCAGAGAGGAAGAGGACTAGAACTCTAGTGCCACCTATGATATGATAACCCAATAAATAGACTGCGGTACTGGCTTGAGCAAGCTTCCGACTTGCAGACAGATCCTGGGTGTGGGTGATCCTTGTGCAGACATGCACTTCCATAGATTGAGCAGGAGAGCAGAGACATCCACCGACGATGAGGGAAACAAACCACCGGCAATGTTTTGGGGGAAAACATCTGGGGACCTCCCCTATCTCTGTGCTACCTGCCCTGGCCTCTTGGTTTGAGCTGATACAAGTGTGACCATTAAGACCAGCTCCACTGCAATGTTGCCTCCGGTCCGTGCTGCTCGCTCAGCCCTAGCTTAGAGAACCCACCTCTCCAGGTGAGATCATAACATGTATACAGTATGGTGAGGGAGTAATAATTGGAATATATTAATTTTGATCAAATAATTTGTTATGCTAAACGTACAACCATTTAGAACAGAGGAGGATATTTGGAGTTTTAGAATGCTTCAAAATCTAACAATTTTTAATGAATACAAATGATAAAAAACAATGTATAACATACAATAGACATTAAAGAACATAAACAGCAAATTGGCTGATGACTACATCAGGTGCCAAAGGTCGACAGAGCTAAATTGAAATATCAGAAACTGGGAACAATCACAATAAGGTGCCTGCTGCATATATATATAAAAAAAATAAGCATGAATTTCACACTAAGGCCGGGGTCACACTTGGGAAGAAACTTGCACGAGCCTCTTGACTCAATACCCGGCACTGGATCGGAGCGCTCAGCTGCATGGAAATACAAGAGGCCGAACACTTTGGTCCAGAGTGCCGGCGGCAGTGCCGGGTACTGATGAGAGACTCGTGCGAGTGTGACCCCGGACTAATGGTAACACCGAGACACACTGCATCACAAAAAGCACAAAAAGGTATCTATGTATAAAGCACAGACATAATAATGATCCCACAAGGAGCAATGCTGAGTAGATACCAATACATTACTTACAAAGTGCTACTTAGGCTGGGCTCCCATTAGCGCATGGCATCTGATGATTCTCTCATGCGAGTGCATCAGATGTCATAGACTAAGGACCCTCGGCTCCATCTCTGCTGTGACCGTGAACCAATTGTCAGTGCTCCGATCCTCTCGCATGAGAGAATCGCAGGACTGTTATGGAGGAGACGGAGAAAGTAATTTCTCCATCTCCTCTGCTGCCGGCGGGATTCGCACTGCACTCGGGTGATATCCGAGTGCAGTGCGATGTTTCACACGCACCCATACTGTAGAATTATAAGGGGACGCGCGATCCGATTCTCGGGTGCTATTGCAGCATGCTGTGATAGTTTTCGCATGCCGAATCGGTAGATGTGAGCTGCAGCATACAGAAACGTTGGGGCAAGTGCAATCCGATTTTTTATAGGATTGCACTCGACTAAATGGATCTCAAGTGGGAATGAGCCCTTATAGTATAAGTCAAAGTCCCAGAACATACCAATGACAAAAGCAGGCACTGGAGAGAGTCAGAGAAGACCCCCTTTAAAAGGAACTTTCCCACGTTATGTCCAAGATTTTTTTTGTGTGTAAAAATCAGTTCTTTATTACAGCAAGTCCGTTTTAAAAAAAAATCAAATAAAAGCCATACTCACTTTAAATGCAGCTTATTAGGATCTATCGTTAGTGATTCAAGGCACAGACTGTCAGGATCCATTTCTGATCCTAAAAGATAGCAGAAAAACAAATATAATTCTAGTCCCATTTTACGGTGTTTATATTTAGGCCCAGAACATTAAGGGGGTTATTCTGAGATTATAAATTAAAGATGGCTGTCCGAAAACAAACTGAATACAGATTAAAATGGAGACTCCACAATACTTCCCATGGGAGTGTCAGAATAAGTATGCTAAAAATCCAGTTCATATGACTGGGGCCGTTTCTGCATCATGGACATGAGAAATGACTGCAAGAAATCTGCCGCATGTGAATAACCCGTAACCACCCTTCACCAGCCTGCACTTAATGCATCACATTATTTAAGGTTCACATACAAGAGATTTGTTACGCAGATTTCCTTGGTTAGAGGATTAGACGGATTAAAGTTGTATGTAAAGATTTCTTTCTTGATGAACAGTTCAATTCTCCTGGCATAAACCATGCGGGATCAGGAGTAAGTGGCTTACAGTGTAGCATGCTCCGGGCAAGCTGTCACACACGGGCATAAGGAAAACACAACAAGACCAGTGAATCTGCCGTCACGTGATTCCGGGGTAATGCCGACAATCACAATATCAAGGCTTATATATCCCAATATTTAACATACATGTTCTTACATCAGCAAGCAAGATGTAAATACCAAGGTACAAGCACATGAGTTGTCCTGGAACCTCGGCAGAACCAAGGCCTCATGCACAAGATCGACCAAGCTTTAATCCAGCACCCCCACAGAAGGAGACTTAAAAAAATAAAAACGTTTTGATGCAACTCTACCCCGTACCCTCTGCAGTGATTTTATGGAAGTCAATTATTTTGTAAAATGTGTGACTTTGATGTGGGCTCCGGCGTGTGCCCGCAATAGGCACGGGCGGAATTGCCATCACGTAAACAGCTGACATGTGCCCGCAAAAGGCGCGGGCGGAATCGCGATCCGCCCGTGCGTATTAACTAGTTACATGCCGCTGTCAAACTCTGGCATTTAACAAGCGCTTCTGACCATCATTCTGGAAATGCGCGCAACGCTGACCCCCATCACATGATCGGGGTCAGAGGTGCGTCGGCATGACAACTAGAGGTCTCCTGGAGACCTCTATGGTTGTTGATGCCAGATTGCTGTGAGCGCCACCCTGTGGTCGGCACTCGTAGCAATGCTGTAATTCAGCTACATAGCAGCGATCTGATGATCACTCCTATGTAGCAGAGCCGAACAGGCTATGCCAGCTTCTACACTCCCATGGAGGCTATTGAATCATAGAAAAAGTAAAAAAAAAAAATGTTTTTTAAAATATGAAAAAAATAAAAAATATATAAAATTCACATCACCCCCTTTTGCCCCATTCACAAAAAATAATAAAAAAAAATATCAAAACATATTTGGTATCGCCACGTTCAGAATCACCCGATTAATAAAAAAAGGGATTGACCTGATCACTAAACACGGTAGCGAGAAAAAAATTCAAACTGCCAGAATTATGTTTTTTTTGGTCGTGGAGACATTGCATTAAAATGGACGATCAACAGAATGAATCTGCACAAAACTGGTATCATTAAAAACGTCAGCTCGGCACACAAAAAATAAGCTCTTACCCGACCCGAAATCATGGAGACACTACGGGTCTTAAAAAATCGCGCATTTTTTTTTTTTAAGCTAACTTTGGAATTTTTTTTATCATTTAGATAAAAAGAACCTAGACATGTTTGGTATCTATGAACTCGAAATGACCTGGAGAATCATAATGGCAGGTCAGTTTTAGCGTTTAGTGAACCTAGAAAAAAATCCAAACAAAAAAACTAGTGTGATATTGCACTTTTTTTGCAATTTCACCGCACTTGGAATGTTCTACCCGTTTCCTAGTACACGCCATCATAAAACCAATGGTGTCGTTCAAAAGTACAGCTCGTCCCACAAAAAAATAAGCCCTCACATGGCCATATTGTCGGAAAAATAAAAAAGTTATGGTTCTGGGAAGGAGGGGAGCAAAAAACGCAAAATCGAAAAAAAGCATTGGTGGTTAAGGGGTTAAAACAGGGATTTTTGTGTTACTTACCGTAAAATCCTTTTCTCCGAGTCGTTCATTGGGGGACACAGGACTGTGGGTGTATGCTACTGCCGCCAGGAGGCTGACACTAAGTAGGTATAAAAAAAAAAAAAAAGTTAGCTCCTCCTCCATAGTATACACCTTGCCACTGGCCCTGACAGCTCCAGTTTGGTGCACAAGCAGTAGGAGATAGAGAAAACAAAACAGCATTAGAGCAAAGACAACATGTCTAGAATAATACTAAAGTCTGAACAACTCCATAGACAAATAAAATGAATAGGGAGGGAGCTGTGTCCCCCAATGAACGACTCGGAGAAAAGGATTTTACGGTGAGTAACACAAAAATCCCTGTTTCTCCATCGTCTCATTGGGGGACACAGGACTGTGGGACGTCCCAAAGCAGTCCCAGGGTGGGAAGAAGACTCACTGGAAGAAAACCCCTAGGCACTTACCGCCTATAGGTGTGATACCGCAGCCTGAAGAATTTTCCTTCCCAAACTTGCATCAGCAGAGGCCTGAGTGTGGATATTATAATGTTTAGAGAAAGTGTGCAGGCTGGACCAAGTGGCCGCTTTGCAAACCTGCTCTGCTGAAGCTTGGTGCCGAAGCGCCCAGGAAGCCCCTACCGCCCGAGTAGAGTGTGCCCTGATCCCAGCCGGGATGGCTGCACCCTTGATACGGTAGGCCTCCTGAATAGTGGTTCTTATCCATCTGGCTAAGGTCGATCTAGAGGCTGCGAGTCCCTTTTTATGACCCGCAGGAAGAACGAACAGAACATCCGTCTTTTGAAAAGAAGCGGTCCGAGAAACGTATCTTCTCAGAGCTCTCACCAAATCTAGAGTATGGAGAGCTTTTTCCACCCGGTGTGTAGGCGCAGGACAAAAAGAAGGCAAGACAATGTCCTCATTAATGTGGAATGAGGAGACTACTTTTGGCAAAAAGGAAGGTGCTGGTCTCAGCACCACCTTATCCTGATGAAATTGTAGAAACGGTGCCTGACAGGACAAGGCCGCTAACTCCGATACCCGCCTAATGGATGTTATAGCTACCAGAAACAAAACCTTCCAAGAAAGGTACCTTAAAGGAATATCTTGGAGGGGCTCAAATGGAGGTTCCTGAAGAACACTCAAGACCAAATTAAGGTCCCAAGCTTCTATCGGAGCTTTGTAAGGAGGGACTATATGAGAGACTCCCTGCAAAAAAGTTTTTACTTGCAGATTGGTAGCGATCCTGCGCTGGAAAAGAACTGATAAGGCAGATATTTGCCTCCTAAGGGTACTTGGAGCGAGACCTGAGTCTAGACCAGATTGGAGAAAAGCTAGGACATTAGGAATGGAAAACCGAAGAGGAGGAAGACCCTTCTTCCTGCACCATGAGAGAAAGACTTTCCAGGTGTGGTGGTAAATGCGTGCTGAAGCTGTCTTTCGAGCATTAACCATAGTTGAGGCTACTTTCTGAGAAAAACCGGCCTGGGTCAGAATCCAAGATTCAACGGCTAAGCCGTCAAACGCAGGGCCTCTAAGTTCTGGTGGAATATCGGCCCCTGCGACAGAAGATCTGGCTGCATTGGTAGCTGCCAAGGAACCCCGACGATCAGCTGAACTAGGTCTGCGTACCATGACCTCCGAGGCCAATCTGGGGCGACTAGAATTGTCGGAACTCCCTCTAACTTGATCTTCCTGACGACCTTTGGAAGCAGCGCCAGAGGGGGAAACAGATATGGAAGACGAAATTGGTTCCAAGATAGGACTAGTGCGTCTACGGCAATTGCTCCTGGATCTCGAAACCGTGCAACGAACCTGGGTACTTTGGTATTCGACCCGGTGGCCATTAGATCCACGTCCGGGATTCCCCAGCGTAGACATATCTGCCGAAAAACATCGGGGTGAAGAGATCATTCCCCGGGCGCAAGCCCCTGTCGGCTCAGAAAGTCCGCTGCCCAGTTCTCCTTGCCCGGGATGTAAACTGCCGAGATCACAGAGTGATTGTTCTCAGCCCAGCGGAGGACTTGTCCTACCTCGCGCATGGCTGATCTGCTGCGAGTGCCCCCCTGATGATTTACGTAGGCCACGGCCGTGGCATTGTCCGATTGGATCCGCACCGGGCGACCCGCCAGAAGATGGTGAAAGTGCTGCAAAGCCAGCCAAATTGCCCTTATTTCCAACAGATTGATTGGAAGGGTTGATTCCCTTGGGGACCAACGACCCCGAGCCGTGTGCTGGAGAAACACTGCTCCCCAACCGAGAAGGCTAGCGTCTGTAGTGACTACCAGCCAATGAACTGGAGGAAAGGCTTTCCCCTGAAGTAGGGAGGAACTCCTCATCCACCATATCAGGGATTGCCTGACCCCAGGAGCCAGACGACACCTGAGGTTGAGAGACAAAGGACTCCTGTCCCAGGCTGACAGAAGTGCCTGTTGGAGTGGACGAAGATGGAATTGGGCGAATGGAACCACTTCTATAGCTGCTACCATCCTGCCCAAGACCTTCATGCAGAACCGGATTGAATGGAAACTTGGCTGCCGAAGAATTTTTACCTCCTGCCGGAGACAAAGCACCTTGTCCTGGGGTAAAATAGTTAGCCCCCGAGAGGTGTCGAAGATCATCCCTAAAAAAGAGATCTTCCGAGATGGTACTAGAGATGACTTCTTTAAATTGACCAGCCACCCTAGACGAGCTGGGGTGTCCAAAGAGATGTTGACGTTGTCCCTGCATGCCTGAAAAGTTGGTCCTTTGACTAAGAGATCGTCTAAGTAAGGCAGAATGACTATGCCTCGAGAGTGCAGGATTGACATCACTGTTGCCATCACCTTCGTGAACACCCTGGGAGCAGTGGCGAGCCCGAAAGGTAATGCAGTGAATTGGAAGTGTCGCTCGCCTATGGAAAACCGTAGAAATTTTTGATGAGGAGGAAATATAGGAACGTGCAGATAGGCGTCTTGAATATCTATGGAAGCCAGGAATTCTCCCCTTTCCATAGCCGCAATGACCGAGCGGAGAGATTCCATACGGAAGCGACGAGTGCTGATGAATTTGTTTAGACACTTTAGGTCCAGAATGGGTCTCACGATCCCATTCTTTTTGGGAACCGTAAACAGATTTGAATAAAACCCCTTGAACCTTTCTTCCTTTGGAACAGGGACAATGACCCCGTTGGACTGAAGAGACTCGACTGCTCTGAATAAAGCTCTTAGACGAGTTTTTGAACAGGGAAGACTGGACGGAAAAAACCGGCCTGGAGGGAGACAGGAAAACTCTATTTTGTACCCTGAAACCACCAGGTCTCTTACCCATCTGTTGTGAACAACTGACAGCCAGGACTGATGGAACAGTAGTAGGCGACCGCCTACTCTGTTGGAAGCGACGAGAGGCTGCCTCCAGTCATTTAGCCGAAGATCGAGGATATCTAGATCTTGACGGTTGATACCGCATTCTTGCCAATGGATTGGCCCTATATGAGACCTGGTGCTCCCGGTCTTGGATAGGCCGACTTGGGGGACCTGCGCTTTGTGCCGCAGACCACCGGGAGTTACGAAAGGATTTAAATCTTGCTTGAAATTGGCGACGAAAAGGTTGCTTAACCTTTTGTTGAGGAAGGAAATTACTTTTACCTCCCGTGGTATCAGATATAAGCTGATCCAATTTTTCGCCAAAAAGACGGACACCTTGATAAGGAAGGGATGTAAGGGACTTCTTTGAAGTAGAGTCCGCCCGCCAATTTCTTAGCCATAGGGCCCTTCTGATAGCAATAGCATTTGCCGCAGCCAATGCTGAACAATTTGCCGCATCCAAGGATGCATTAATCAGATAATTTCCTGCTAAAGATATCTGATTTGACATCTCTATCACCTCTACAGGAAACCCCTTATCCTGAAGAGCCTTAGTTATAGACTCTGACCAAGCTATCATAGCTTTGGCAACCCATGTGGCCGCAAAAGACGGTGCGAGGGCTGACCCTGAAGCCTCAAACAGAGACCGAGCTAGACTCTCTAGGAGCCGATCAGTCGGATCCTTAATAGACGACCCATTAGGAAGAGACAGCAACGTACTAGAGGCCAAACGGGATACGGGAGGATCCACTGAAGGGGATTCTGCCCACTTTTTACAAAGCTCTGGAGCGAATGGATACCTTGCACCTAGGGCCTTCTGGCCTAAGAAACGTTTATCCGGTCGCTCCATGTGACGTTGGACTAAATCCTCAAACTCAGGATGAGTAGAAAACACCTTATGAGGTTGCTTGAATTTCTTAAAGGACACCTTATGACCAGAAGGTAAGGTGGCCACATCCTCTACTCCCAAGGTCTGGTTAACGGCCTCAATGAGACTGTCAACAGATTCCTGATAACCAGGAGCTTCTAAATCAAAAGACCCCTCTGAGTCATAGTCCGAACCGTGCTCACTCAATTCCGCAGGAGAGGGAGATCGAGAGACAGGATTCAAAGATGCTGATGCACCTGACGGACCGGGAGACGCTGTGTGGGATCGTTTCCCCTGTGTCTGCCTAGAGGGAGTACGGCCCCTGCAGGCCTGAGGATCCTGAAAATCGGAGGATCTTTCCAAAACAGGCGGATGAATTTCCCTGACAGGGGTTTGAAGGGACCCAACCGCCTTTGTTAGAGACGCCATAGACTGCGTTAATGATATGACCCACTCAGGGGGAGACACTGCCGACCCAGGTACAGGCACACCCGGCAGGATAGCCGGCGGGGAAGCAGACAGGGTAGCAGACGGGGGCTCCTGCACGCGCTCGGAATCACAAGCCTCACAGAAATGGTTACTTTGCGCATGCGGAAAAGTAGACTGACAGGTAATGCATGAGGTATACAGAACTGAGTGAGTCTTAGTTTTTCTAGACATGACTCTATTGCTGCTGCTGCTGCTATGCTCCGTATCTCTTTATGAGCTACTAGGTCTAGAACAAATACTGTTGTCAGGCTGAGGGAAGTAGTACTTACCCCAGTCCTGTGTCCCCATATGCTCTCAAACACTGAACCATGTCTCCTGTGCAAACCACACATATAAACTAATTCACAGGTCGGATGCCTGAAAAAAGTGGGAGGAGTTACCGCACATGGACCCGGTTTAGGCCGAAGCAGGGATCTAGATTTTACTCTTTCCCCTGCTCTCCCGGGAAAGCTGGGTGCTCGAAACCGGAAGTAAACCGTCGCCATGGAGGCGGGACTTCCCCCAGACTACAAGACCCATAATGCCACAGGCTGTACAGAGAAAACAGGAAGCCGCCGAAAAAGGGGCGGGACTTCCGCCCATGCTCAGACTACAAGATCCATAATGCTCAGCGAACAGGAAACCGCCTAAAAAAGGGGCGGGACTTCCGCCCATGCCTCTGCTGAAGTTTGCTTGTGGTGAAAAAAAAGCTGGAAACCAGCACAGCGCTGGATATAGTCGCCAGCAGAACGCGCGATGAAGCAGGAGCCCCCCCCGTGCAGCCCTCTGACAGCGCATAAGGTTAGACATAAAAAATCCACATATAAATATATATATACATATATAAATATTAAAAGACGGTGCAGGCACCCTAACTCCTTACACCCTTCAGAAGGCGAGGAGAGGGACCGTCTGCCTCCTTTAAACACCGTAGTCGTGCATTGGTGATGAAGTGGAGGCTGCACGGACAAGGAATGAATGCCTGTACAACCTAGGGTTCCGTTACCTCAGGGTGGTCAGGTTCTTAGTCCGGCAAAAAAATCCCACGTCGCGGGAGAGGATACGTGGAGGCGACACTCCACGTGCTCGCCCGTTGTTGGTTTGGGGAGATCGGACCCCTTCAAAAGGGTCCGTCGCCCCTGTCTTATCTTCAGAGAAAAAAGCATCTGGGAAAACCCAGAGATGTGCCTCCTACGGACACTAAGCATAAACTGGAGCTGTCAGGGCCAGTGGCAAGGTGTATACTATGGAGGAGGAGCTAACTTTTTTTTTTTTATACCTGTCTTTCACTAGGGGGACTTGTCAGGGAGTCACAAAAACATTGAACTTTAGGAAGGCAAAGTTTGAACAGCTTAGAGATGCCCTTAATCTGGTAGACTGGGACAATATCCTCAGAAATGAGAATACAGATAATAAATGGGAAATGTTTAAGAACATCCTAAATAGGCAATGTAAGCGGTTTATACCTTGTGGGAATAAAAGGACTAGAAATAGGAAAAACCCAATGTGGCTAAACAAAGAAGTAAGACAGGCAATTAACAGTAAAAAGAAAGCATTTGCACTACTAAAGCAGGATGGCACCATTGAAGCTCTAAAAAACTATAGGGAGAAAAATACTTTATCTAAAAAACTAATTAAAGCTGCCAAAAAGGAAACAGAGAAGCACATTGCTAAGGAGAGTAAAACTAATCCCAAACTGTTCTTCAACTATATCAATAGTAAAAGAATAAAAACTGAAAATGTAGGCCCCTTAAAAAATAGTGAGGAAAGAATGGTTGTAGATGACGAGGAAAAAGCTAACATATTAAACACCTTCTTCTCCACGGTATTCACGGTGGAAAATGAAATGCTAGGTGAAATCCCAAGAAACAATGAAAACCCTATATTAAGGGTCACCAATCTAACCCAAGAAGAGGTGCGAAACCGGCTAAATAAGATTAAAATAGATAAATCTCCGGGTCCGGATGGCATACACCCACGAGTACTAAGAGAACTAAGTAATGTAATAGATAAACCATTATTTCTTATTTTTAGTGACTCTATAGCGACAGGGTCTGTTCCGCAGGACTGGCGCATAGCAAATGTGGTGCCAATATTCAAAAAGGGCTCTAAAAGTGAACCTGGAAATTATAGGCCAGTAAGTCTAACCTCTATTGTTGGTAAAATATTTGAAGGGTTTCTGAGGGATGTTATTCTGGATTATCTCAATGAGAATAACTGTTTAACTCCATATCAGCATGGGTTTATGAGAAATCGCTCCTGTCAAACCAATCTAATCAGTTTTTATGAAGAGGTAAGCTATAGACTGGACCACGGTGAGTCATTGGACGTGGTATATCTCGATTTTTCCAAAGCGTTTGATACCGTGCCGCACAAGAGGTTGGTACACAAAATGAGAATGCTTGGTCTGGGGGAAAATGTGTGTAAATGGGTTAGTAACTGGCTTAGTGATAGAAAGCAGAGGGTGGTTATAAATGGTATAGTCTCTAACTGGGTCGCTGTGACCAGTGGGGTACCGCAGGGGTCAGTATTGGGACCTGTTCTCTTCAACATATTCATTAATGATCTGGTAGAAGGTTTACACAGTAAAATATCGATATTTGCAGATGATACAAAACTATGTAAAGCAGTTAATACAAGAGAAGATAGTATTCTGCTACAGATGGATCTGGATAAGTTGGAAACTTGGGCTGAAAGGTGGCAGATGAGGTTTAACAATGATAAATGTAAGGTTATACACATGGGAAGAGGGAATCAATATCACCATTACACACTGAACGGGAAACCACTGGGTAAATCTGACAGGGAGAAGGACTTGGGGATCCTAGTTAATGATAAACTTACCTGGAGCAGCCAGTGCCAGGCAGCAGCTGCCAAGGCAAACAGGATCATGGGGTGCATTAAAAGAGGTCTGGATACACATGATGAGAGCATTATACTGCCTCTGTACAAATCCCTAGTTAGACCGCACATGGAGTACTGTGTCCAGTTTTGGGCACCGGTGCTCAGGAAGGATATAATGGAACTAGAGAGAGTACAAAGGAGGGCAACAAAATTAATAAAGGGGATGGGAGAACTACAATACCCAGATAGATTAGCGAAATTAGGATTATTTAGTCTAGAAAAAAGACGACTGAGGGGCGATCTAATAACCATGTATAAGTATATAAGGGGACAATACAAATATCTCGCTGAGGATCTGTTTATACCAAGGAAGGTGACGGGCACAAGGGGGCATTCTTTGCGTCTGGAGGAGAGAAGGTTTTTCCACCAACATAGAAGAGGATTCTTTACTGTTAGGGCAGTGAGAATCTGGAATTGCTTGCCTGAGGAGGTGGTGATGGCGAACTCAGTCGAGGGGTTCAAGAGAGGCCTGGATGTCTTCCTGGAGCAGAACAATATTGTATCATACAATTATTAGGTTCTGTAGAAGGACGTAGATCTGGGTATTTATTATAATGGAATATAGGCTGAACTGGATGGACAAATGTCTTTTTTCGGCCTTACTAACTATGTTACTATGTTACTATGTTACTTAGTGTCAGCCTCCTGGCGGCAGTAGCATACACCCACAGTCCTGTGTCCCCCAATGAGACGATGGAGAAAATAGTAAAGAACATTTTGGGATTCGCGCAAAATTCATAAATTGTATGCACAGTTTTGATTAAAATGTCACCAAAAAACGCAAAGAAAAAAAAAGAAAAAAACAGCAGAACTGTGCAAATGATGAATACTGCAACTCTCCACTAATCGGTCTGCCTAATACTAAACTCTCTCCTCTCCAATCCATCCTGAATACAGCAGCCAAGCTGATATTTCTGTCCAGCCACTACACCGTTGCCTCCAGCCTGTCCCAGTCATTGCACTTGTTTCCCTTTCGTAATAGAATACAACATAAATTTATCATACTTGCATACAAAGCTTTCCACAGTGTTGTATCATCCCACATCTCACCCCTCATCTATCAACATACTCATACTCTTCATTCAGTTATGGATTGAATATTAAAGGGGTTGTCTGGTCCTAACAGATTAGTGCAGTCACTCTGTGTGACTGCAGACTTATGAATCCCCCAGAACACGCACTATGTACTGTGGGGATTCGCGGGTTTCAGACATGGGACAGGAGGGTATGTATACATTACACATATTCCCAGACGGGGACGTGGCCTCCCTCTCTAGTCCGCCATGACCACTGGCCGTCCACATCACTAGACGGGGTGCAGCCTCGCTCAGTGAAAGTATATGGATCAAGGCCACATCCACCCACCGGGGGGTATGTATAACACATACATACCCTCTGGTCACTGGTCTGAAATCGGCGAATCCTTGCAGCGCACAGTGTGTGTGCTAGGGGGATTCATAAGTGTGCAATCACACAGAGTGAATACAGACTTATCAATTTGGACCGGACAACCCCTTTAACATCCTTTATAATCTGAACCTCCGACTCCCAAGGCTTTTCTCAAGCTGCACCACATTATTTCCATTCCTTTACATATACGGTAATCATATTACAAACACTATTACTTATACAATAACCAAGAGCTGTTATTGTATGCGCTACAGTCATAAAACTAATCACTAGATCCTTGTAGTAAATGCTAAATATTTCACATGATTCACACAACACAAATACAGATTATATAACATTGATTTTGCCATATGTGCATTCGTGACAGAAGTTTAACGTGTTGGGACAACTGTTCACCTTTAGCATAAAAATGCTTTCACATTACATTTTCTGACCAATTCCACATTATAGACTAATAAGCACAACATTAAGTGGCAGCCTTATGCAATCGTGAGATTTTTAACTGATTGAATATCAGGCCCTCCTGTTTGTTCTGGGGTGCTTTAACATAACATGTTGTCCCTAAGGCAATCAGAATGTGTTATCCACAAATACTGGAAGAGATATCGGCGTGTAATCATGGCTGTGGAGTCGATATAAATTTGACTGACTCCTAAAACACATAATTTGGGTACAGTCGTACAATGCAGGATGTGCTGTACATTTTTTCATAATAATTTGGGAAAGTTCTGAAACGTCCTATAAATGTCTGTTCTGTTCCTGATCTCAGGATCTCGGCTTTTAGTTGAGATGAATCTGCACTGCACTTTATGTACATGCTCAGTAGTGATCAGTGCTGTGGGGTCATAGATGAGATGAATCTGTGCTGCACTTTATGTACATGCTCAGTAGTGATCAGTGCTGTGGGGTCATAGATGAGATGAATCTGTGCTGGACTTTATGTACATGCTCAGTAGTGATCAGTGCTGTGGGGTCATAGATGAGATGAATCTGTGCTGCACTTTATGTACATGCTCAGTAGTGATCAGTGCTGTGGGGTCGTAGATGAGATGGATCTGTGCTGCACTTTATGTACATGCTCAGTAGTGACCACTGCTGTGGGGTCGTAGATGAGATGAATCTGTGCTGCACTTTATGTACATGCTCAGTAGTGATCAGTGCTGTGGGGTCATAGATGAGATGAATCTGTGCTGCACTTTATGTACATGCTCAGTAGTGATCAGGGCTGTGGGGTCGTAGATGAGATGGATCTGTGCTGCACTTTATGTACATGCTCAAAACAAACACCAAGAAAAAGATGTCATGCTATATATAAAGGGGAACCACCAAACAATACTAGAGATATACAAAAATCAAATAGAAATTTTATTGTATCGACCAACACACAAAACAAACCACTAGAATTAAAAACATTTAAAACAAAGAATAGGTCAACAGGGGTTCCTATATGGAACCCCCCCCTGGACATGTATTTGTATAACAATATAACCTTAGATGGTAAGATCAATGGCAGACACAGCTGCTCTGCATGCACATATACATAGATGGTAGAGTATGATAAAACACGAAAAAAATACTCACAAGGATTATAACAAATACATATAAATACTACTGGTCCAGCTCGCAGCACACAAAGGTAAGTATAGATCAAAACAGTGTCCGATATTATTATATATAGAGGTATATTCAGTATAGCAATAAATATTACCCAAATGTTCTCTTTCAAACAAATATATATACGAGTACCAACACGAGACTGGCTGGTATAAAATAATCTAGCAGTCAGTTATCAACATATATATATGGGAATGTATCAATAATAGTGATAGCAACCTAAGTAACCTTTACAAGCTAACATGAGCAAGTAGGTGACAAAATAAGATATATATACGGGTGCCGACGCGAGACTGGCTAGTATAAGACAATGCGAGACTGGCTGGTATAAAATGATCTAACAATCAGTTATCAACATATATATATGAGCATATACCCATAGTAGTGGTGACAACCTTATATAATCTTTGCAAGCTGATATGAACAGATAGGCAACAATGAAGAGCACATATACAGTGTCTATATTAGGGGAAACACCATAAATATGGATCTCCCCCACACACAGAAACGTCTGGAGGTCAGAAGTATACTGAATCCCTTAAGGTATGCATAGCCCCCATCAAGCACAGACGCATGCTGTCAACAATGGTCCCAATGCCTACCAAAACCGGAGTAAAATAGATAGAGCCCCCAAGTGGTGAGGCACTGTACTACCATAGATGTGCAGGGAACACCAGTAGAACATAACCAAATGTCAAATAAGCACAGAGGTCCAGGGGGCCTCTGTGCTTATTTGACATTTGGTTATGTTCTACTGGTGTTCCCTGCACATCTATGGTAGTACAGTGCCTCACCACTTGGGGGCTCTATCTATTTTACTCCGGTTTTGGTAGGCATTGGGACCATTGTTGACAGCATGCGTCTGTGCTTGATGGGGGCTATGCATACCTTAAGGGATTCAGTATACTTCTGACCTCCAGACGTTTCTGTGTGTGGGGGAGATCCATATTTATGGTGTTTCCCCTAATATAGACACTGTATATGTGCTCTTCATTGTTGCCTATCTGTTCATATCAGCTTGCAAAGATTATATAAGGTTGTCACCACTACTATGGGTACATGCTCATATATATATGTTGATAACTCATTGTTAGATCATTTTATACCAGCCAGTCTCGCATTGTCTTATACTAGCCAGTCTCGCGTCGGCACCCGTATATATATATCTTATTTTGTTACCTACTTGCTCATGTTAGCTTGTAAAGGTTACTTAGGTTGCTATCACTATTATTGATACATTCCCATATATATATGTTGATAACTGACTGCTAGATTATTTTATACCAGCCAGTCTCGTGTTGGTACTCGTATATATATTTGTTTGAAAGAGAACATTTGGGTAATATTTATTGCTATACTGAATATACCTCTATATATAATAATATCGGACACTGTTTTGATCTATACTTACCTTTGTGTGCTGCGAGCTGGACCAGTAGTATTTATATGTATTTGTTATAATCCTTGTGAGTATTTTTTTCGTGTTTTATCATACTCTACCATCTATGTATATGTGCATGCAGAGCAGCTGTGTCTGCCATTGATCTTACCATCTAAGGTTATATTGTTATACAAATACATGTCCAGGGGGGGGTTCCATATAGGAACCCCTGTTGACCTATTCTTTGTTTTAAATGTTTTTAATTCTAGTGGTTTGTTTTGTGTGTTGGTCGATACAATAAAATTTCTATTTGATTTTTGTATATCTCTAGTATTGTTTGGTGGTTCCCCTTTATATATAGCATGACATCTTTTTCTTGGTGTTTGTTATGTGTACTATAGGTCATGCTTTGGGTTGAACCTCCGCCCTTTTGATATTTGGTTGGATTGTGCCCTCCATTCTCTTGTCTATACTTATGTACATGCTCAGTAGTGACCAGTGCTGTGGGGTCGTAGATGAGATGAATCTGTGCTGCACTTTATGTACATGCTCAGTAGTGACCAGTGCTGTGGGGTCGTAGATTAGATGAATCTGTGCTGCACTTTATGTACATGCTCAGTAGTGACCAGCGCTGTGGGGTCGTAGATGAGATGGATCTGTGCTGCACTTTATGTACATGCTCAGTAGAGATCAGGGCTGTGGGGTCGTAGAGGAGATGAATCTGTGCTGCACTTTATGTACATGATCAGTAGTGATCAATGCTGGGGAGTCGGGAGTCAGAGAAATTGAGATGCTGGAGGTTTAGCTTACAGACTCCACAGCCCAGCGTGTAATGACACATGCTATGAATAGTCCAAATCCAGGAGTACAGCGTGGGCATCATGTCCCTATTCTTGAGCAATGAATGGAGGAGATCTCAGAGTATATCTGTATTTATTGTTTTATTAATGTGATTGTGGCATGGGCCAATGCACCTAAAGAGGTTAACTAGGGGAAACACGTTTATCACCTATCCACAGACTAGGCGATAATGTATTGATCAGTTAGGGCCTGACTGCTGGGACACACATAATGGGGCACTTTTCTCCTCCTTGGAATAGAGCGACAGTGCACATGTGTGACCGCTGCTCCATTCATTCCCTATGGGGATAGCTGTCAGCCATCACTCCTAACTCCCCAATTCTTGTGTTCTCTAAAAAACAGCCACAGAGTTCTCTTCCAAGGAGAACCTAAGGACAGACCGCTCATACTCAGCAGGCCAGATCCTTCTCTTCCCAGACATGATCTTTTGAGGGGGAGTTGGGAGGCCCTCATACACATTAAACTGTTGCTAGATGCTGCGGATATCGGTGTGTTCAGACGACTTTAGTTTAAGGGTAGGTGCACATGATCAGTAAACATTGCGGGTTGGAAGCTGCATACCCATGTAGCGTCCAACCCGCAGCGGACAGATGTTATAGCCAAGTGGATGAGATTTCAAGAAATCCCACGTCACAGAGACAGACATGTGGCGCGTCTTTCCAGACGGCAGCATGTCTATTTCTCTTGTGGAGACGCTCAGTCTCCGCAAGATAAATTTCATCCGTACAATGTATTGAACGTGGTGAATACTCGTGGTTCAATGAACACATGCGGATTCACCTGTGTTCAACAGATGGCAGTGCTTTGGACGGAGCGGACATGCACTGTGTCCAAAGTGCTGCCAATTCCTGATCGGGTGCACATACCCGCTATGTGCACACGATCAGGATTTCTTGCAGAAATTTCCTGAGCAAAACAGGACATTTTCTACAAGAAATCCGCATGCGTTTTTACCGCGTTTTTGGTGCATTTTTTTGCGGATTTTTCCGGAGGTTCCCAATGCAATAATAATCCACAAAAAAATCCACAAAATTAATGAACATGCTGCGTTTTTTACCGCGATGCGGTTTTTTTTTTTCGTGAAAAAAAAATGCATCATGTGCACAAAAATTGCGGAAAGCATTCTAAATGATGGGATGCATATTATGTATGCGTTTTTATAGCACACAAATGTATGCGTTTTTATAGCGTTTTACAGCCTAAGGGTATGTTTCCACATTCAGGAAACGCTGCGTGTTTGACGCTGCGTTGAGCCGCAGTGTCAAAAACGCAGCGTCCAGATGTTACAGCATAGTGGAGGGGATTTCATGAAATCCCATCTCCACTATGCATTAAAAGATGCATGCGGCAGACCCGCGAAAACGCACATGCGGTGCGTCTTTTAAGAATGCAGCATGTCCTTACATTGCAGAAACAATGAAAGGACAGCGCAGGTGACCTACCAGTGACCTCTGGTGCAGATTTGGTCAGGATTTTACCTGCATAAAATCCTGACCAAATCCTGATGCGATCCTGAACGTGGACACATACCCTTAGGGGTTTTACCAGAGTAGTCCAACAATGCTATAAATAAGGCACTTCATAAGTCGTAATTTAAACACATTTCGATCCAATAAGGGTCGAACACAGAAGAGATCCTTTAAAATATATATTTTTATTCAGATAAAAAAATTAAAATCATATCAAAAAAGCAACAGAAGTGTCACAGTAAAGAATATCGCCAAAAAAACGGACTTTTTTACAAAAAACAGTTAATACACAAAAAATATATGTAATTTAACACCAAAAGCAATACTAGTACCACCAATTTAAGGAACCAAAACAATATCACCATTTCCAGAACATATCAATAAGTCATTAATTTCTTACCAAAAAAGGTGTTATCTAATCATGCTTAGTATTGTAATTGGTGGTACATCCAATAGGTGCTAAGAATGTGTGTCACAACATAGGTAAGTATGTAACACATTGTTTAGAATATACGCTCATAAATAACTTTTTAAACAAAAATATATAAGTGTATCAACGGTTATAATTTATAACAGGGCACATTTGTTAGTTAGTATGGACTCCAAATAACAGATACTGCAGCTATACAACACCTCTGCACAAATGATTCAAGCACAAGGGGGCTGCAGAAACAGTTTTGGAAAGCGATGGCTATATCTGCATATGCTAAGTGCCAATATGCTTTAATCGAATGCCTCCTGATATAACTGAACTACGTTAAGTCCTAACCTTGATCAAGGTGCCATCTAAACAAGGTGCCATGCATAAATAAATACCTATGAGTACGGTGTAGCTCTATAGTCTGATATAACTAGACTGCGGTGAGTCCTAACCTACATTAAGGTGCCATCTAAACAAGGTGCCGTGCATAAATGAATACCTGTAAGTACGATGTAGCTCTATTATTCCGGGTCCATGTGGCGATACCCTTTCACCCCGACGCGCGTTTCGCCGCCAGCTTCTTCCAGGGGCGTGTCGGGGTGAGGGACAGCTGACTTTTTATACATAGCCCCAACCAATTGGCAACCTGTTCGGCCTAGTGACGTGTGCGGCGCATGTCGGCATCGCCTCCCTCGTTCATCTGATCTTCCAGCCTCCGCTCCTGACACGCAGGCGCAAGCCGCCAGCCTGTCAGTGTGAGCGTCATAGGAAGATCCCGAGTGGAGGAAGATTGCGCATGCGCTCAGTCAATAAGGTACGAATCATAACAGGCTGTTATTGATGGCGTGGGGAAGAAAAAACGCCCTCAATAATAGTAATTATATTGGACAAATCCTAATCCATGGTTTGCCAGAGACCCAGCATCAACATATAATCATACACATATATTCCAAGCTGCTGTATATATAATAACAACAAGCATAGTGACACTAGTAGAACGACAAGAGGGAGGATATATATAGATAGATAGATAGATAGATAGATAGATAGATAGATAGATAGATAGATAGATAGATAGATACGGTATATACAAAAATAAAAAAATAAATAAATAAATTTGGGGAAAAAACACTGTGAAGCTATACAAAAAAACATATATAAACATGAATGAATACAGTGATAATTATCATATACCCTCAGTTATACCTATATTAAAATGTATGGGATAAATATACTAAAAACCATACTATGTATAAAAAGCTAGAAAACCAGATATACATTTGAATGGAGTGCATATACAGAAATACCAATAAAAGTACTAAAATGTATGTGAATGGTGACTTAATCAATTTGACCTCTAAAAATTGATAAAAATTGGATAAATACATGTGTATGAAAAATATACTCACTCCCCGTAACAACCTATATTCAATATTTCCCGTTATACATACTGTCACCAGCTTATAACATACAAATATAAAAATACAAAAATGTAATTTCATGGCAGAAGTCCCTTTATATTATGAGAATGTTCTTTTTAGAAACTCCATGATGTTCTTATTGGAGAAAAAAAGGGGAATGTCCTTCATCGTTGGAATGTGGTCATATCTTCACCCGTCATCAAAATAAGTATTGATGGCCGTCAATTATGGTTAGAGCTAGAAAAAAATAAAGAAGTTAAAATCTAATAACAAAAGTTAAAAACCATAGTATCTAGTAACTTGTGTTATTAGATTTTAACTTCTTTATTTTTTATTAACTGTTTTTTGTAAAAATCCGTTTTTTTGGCGATATTCTTTACTGTGACACTTCTGTTGCTTTTTTTATATGATTCTAATTTTTTTGTCTGAATAAAAATATATATTTTAAAGGATCTCTTCTGTGTTCGACCCTTATTGGATCGAAATGTGTTTAAATTAACATACCCTTAGGGGTATGAGTTCAATCCTGGAAAAACACGGATAGAAGAGATGAAAATCTGATGTCCATATGATGCCTAATCTTAAAAACATATATAACATGCCTTACGATAGTAAGAATAGTGGATGCAGAAATTTGAGGTGCTAAAATAAAATATATCTATTCTCTAAAAGGAATGCGTGGGTCAGAAAGTAAAAATCTGTGGTTTTAGCATATATAGAGGACTTTATGAGAGTCCTCCAGTCCTGGGTGCTGTATGGCATGTGATCTGCCCCGACTACTGCATCTACTTTTAGGGCGTAGTCAGACGGCCGGCGACTCTCCTGACCGAGGCCAGTCCGAGCATTGCAGCTCGATATCAGTCCGATTCATATGGATGTCCGACTGCGCACAAAGGCCTAGTTCAGACTACAGTATTTTCCATTCATGTGCTGCCTGTGTGCCAGTGCAGATGAGCAGTTTTCCCCATGGATGTGTTATAGATGAGCGGAGCTACTGTATGTAACACCAGGCAGCTCCTATGCCGGTCCGGGGTGTGGATGAGTGCACAGAGCTGCATACAGGCCCCGTCTATTCCACTAATTGTGGACCAAGCTGGACGCTTATACGATACTGCTACATTAAAGAAGCCCTATACCCACAGATCAGATCTTCCCCGGTCTCCAGCGACGCTCTGATCATCTCACGCGACTGAAATTCCAATTTGTCGGGTAACACTGCGCGCTGTGCGAGCCTGAAGTTGCTTTTACAATGCAATTCTAAGGAGCATCAATGTGAGCCGGAATTGTAGTCATCTAATATATAAAGGTGTGTGTGTGTGTGTGTACTGTATGTCCGGGATTGGCATCTGCACCGTCGCAGCTACAGCCACAAAATGTTGCACAGTCACACGTCTGGACCCTGAGAGCGTCATAGGCTATGTTGAGGTGAAATTTTAACCCCACGCTTTCCAATTCACCAAACAATTTTGCCCCTATCTACATAATGGGGAAAAATGAAAGGAAAAGTGTTGGAGGCAAATTGACAGCTGCCAGATGTGAACAAGGGGGACTTAAAGAATGAGAGCGATGGCGCCAAAGAGTAAATACCGTACACTTGCTAAGGTGGGGCCCCGACATGGGATACTCACCACACACGGGGATATGAACACACACACAAAATGCGCCACACACTACCATGTGCTTGAACACATATACCACCCTCAGCACACATTTCACCACACATACACCAACCTCGCCACATAAAAGTCGAAACACAAAAGTCACCGCTCAAAACTCGCCACGCGCAAAACTCGCCACATGCAAAACTAGGCTCACGCAAAACTCGCCACACGTGCAAAACTCACCTCATGGAAAACTCGCCACGCGCAAAACTTGCACACGCGGAAAAATTGCCACATGCACAAAAGTTGCAACACATGCAAAAGTTGCCTCACACAAAACTTGCACATACTCAAAACGCACCACACAAAACTCGCCACACGCAAAACTCGCCATGCACAAAACTTGCTGCACAAAACTTGCTACACTAACCTGTCACATGCAACTCGACACACAAAAAGTTGCTACACGCATGTCGCCACACAAAACTCATCTCACAAAAGTCAATACATGCATGTCGCCACACGCAACTCAACACACACAACTTGACAAACGAAACTTGCCCTAAAACACACACAAGTCTGGTATTATCCTTCAAAAATAAAAATCTGATTAATAAGCAGACAAACTACAAGAGCAACAAATGTACCATATAGGAAATACGGCAGCTGTCAGTCACATGACCTGTCTATTATGTGTATGTGTGAGCTAATATATACTGCCAGGGGGGAGGGCTTGCTGTTGCTTATCAGGCTGCCAATTTAGCTTACAAATACTGAGGTAAAAATACTGACCAAATAACGTGTGAACGCGATCTAATACAGGAGGAGATGACATACAGATATATACTATATACAGGGCAGGGGAGATGACACACAGGTATATACTATATACAGGGGAGATGACACACAGGTATATACTATATACAGGGGAGATGACACACACATATATACTATATACAGGGAAGATGACACATATATACTATATACAGGGGAGATGACACACAGATATATACTATATACAGGAGGAGATGACACAGGTATATACTATATACAGGAGCAGATGACACACAGGTATATACTATATACAGGAGCAGATGACACACAGGTATATACTATATACAGGAGCAGATGACACACAGGTATATACTATATACAGGAGGAGATGACATACAGGTATATACTATATACAGGAGGACATGACACCGGTATATACTATATACAGGAGGAGATGACAACCTGGTATATACTATATACAGGGGAGATGACATACAGGTACATACTATTTACAGGGGCGATGACACAGGTATATAATATATACAGTGGAGATGACACACAGGTATATACTATATACAGGAGGAGATGACATACAGGTATATACTATATACTGGAGGAGATGACACACAGGTATATACTATATACAGGAGCAGATGACACAGGTATATACTATATACAGGAGGAGATGACTTACAGGTACATACTATATACAGGAGGAGATGACACACGTATATACTATATACAGGAAGAGATGACATACAGGTATATACTATATAAAAGAGATGACACATAGGTATATAGAGGAGGAGATGACATACAGCAGGTATATACTATATACAGGGGAGAAGACATACAGGTATATACTATATACAGGAGATGATATACAGGTATATACTATATATAGGAGGAGATGACAGACAGGTATATCGTATATACAGAAGAGAGGACATACAGGTATATAATATACAGGAGGAGATGACACATGGGTATATACAATATACAGGAGGAGATGACATACAGCAGGTATATACTATTTACAGGGGAGATGACATACAGGTATATACTATACACAGGGGAGATGACATACAGGTATATACTATACACAGGGGAGATGACATACAGGTATATACTATATACAGGAGATGACAGGTGTATACTATACAGTGGGGCAAAAAAGTATTTAGTCAGTCAGCAATAGTGCAAGTTCCACCACTTAAAAAGATGAGAGGCGTCTGTAATTTACATCATAGGTAGACCTCAACTATGGGAGACAAACTGAGAAAAAAAAATCCAGAAAATCACATTGTCTGTTTTTTTATCATTTTATTTGCATATTATGGTGGAAAATAAGTATTTGGTCAGAAACAAACAATCAAGATTTCTGTCTCTCACAGACCTGTAACTTCTTCTTTAAGAGTCTCCTCTTTCCTCCACTCATTACCTGTAGTAATGGCACCTGTTTAAACTTGTTATTAGTATGAAAAGACACCTGTGCACACCCTCAAACAGACTGACTCCAAACTCCACTATGGTGAAGACCAAAGAGCTGTCAAAGGACACCAGAAACAAAATTGTAGCCCTGCACCAGGCTAGGAAGACTGAATCTGCAATAGCCAACCAGCTTGGAGTGAAGAAATCAACAGTGGGAGCAATAATTAGAAAATGGAAGACATACAAGACCACTGATAATCTCCCTCGATCTGGGGCTCCACGCAAAATCCCACCCCGTGGGGTCAGAATGATCACAAGAACGGTGAGCAAAAATCCCAGAACCACGCGGGGGGACCTAGTGAATGAACTGCAGAGAGCTGCGACCAATGTAACAAGGCCTACCATAAGTAACACACTACGCCACCATGGACTAAGATCCTGCAGTGCCAGACGTGTCCCACTGCTTAAGCCAGTACATGTCCGGGCCCATCTGAAGTTTGCTAGAGAGCATTTGGATGATCCAGAGGAGTTTTGGGAGAATGTCCTATGGTCTGATGAAACCAAACTGGAACTGTTTGGTAGAAACACAACTTGCCGTGTTTGGAGGAAAAAGAATACTGAGTTGCATCCATCAAACACCATACCTACTGTAAAGCATGGTGGTGGAAACATCATGCTTTGGGGCTGTTTCTCTGCAAAGGGGCCAGGACAACTGATCCGGGTACATGAAAGAATGAATGGGGCCATGTATCGTGAGATTTTGAGTGCAAACCTCCTTCCATCAGCAAGGGCATTGAAGATGAAACGTGGCTGGGTCTTTCAACATGACAATGATCCAAAGCACACCGCCAGGGCAACGAAGGAGTGGCTTCGTAAGAAGCATTTCAAGGTCCTGGAGTGGCCTAGCCAGTCTCCAGATCTCAACCCTATAGAAAACCTTTGGAGGGAGTTGAAAGTCCGTGTTGCCAAGCGAAAAGCCAAAAACATCACTGCTCTAGAGGAGATCTGCATGGAGGAATGGGCCAACATACCAACAACAGTGTGTGGCAACCTTGTGAAGACTTACAGAAAACGTTTGACCTCTGTCATTGTCAACAAAGGATATATTACAAAGTATTGAGATGAAATTTTGTTTCTGACCAAATACTTATTTTCCACCATAATATGCAAATAAATTGTTAAAAAAACAGACAATGTGATTTTCTGGATTTTTTTTTCTCAGTTTGTCTCCCATAGTTGAGGTCTACCTATGATGTAAATTACAGACGCCTCTCATCTTTTTAAGTGGTGGAACTTGCACTATTGCTGACTGACTAAATACTTTTTTTCCCCACTGTATATAAGGGAGATGACAAACATGTATATACTGAGGGGAAAATGAGGGGTGTGAGGTGAAAATGAAAAGGTGTGAGTGCAAAATGAGAGGAGTGAGGGAAAATAGTGGAGTGATCGGAAAATGACAGATGTGAGGTCGAAATGACAAGTGTTAGGGGGGAATGAGAGGAGTGAGGGGGAAAATAAAAGGAGTGAGGGGGAAAATGAGAGGAGTGAGGGGGAAAATGAGAGGTGTAAGGGAGAAAATGAGAGGTGTAAGGGAGAAAATGAGAGGGATGATGGGAAAATAAGAGACGTGAGGTGCTATAACTAACCACAGATATTTACTATGCCCAGGCAACGCCGGGCTCTTCAGTTAGTGTGACTATAAAAAAGGACCAGAGTGGCGCTAGAAAAGGGAAGATGGCGATGAGTGAATGTATTACTGCACTTACACTACATTACATGGACACAGGTTTAACCCCTTCATGACCCAGCCTATTTTGACCTTAAAGACCTTGCCGTTTTTTGCAATTCTGACCAGTGTCCCTTTATGAGGTAATAACTCAGGAACGCTTCAACGGATCCTAGCGGTTCCGAGATTGTTTTTTCGTGACATATTGGGCTTCATGTTAGTGGTAAATTTAGGTCAATAAATTATGCGTTTATTTGTGATAAAAACGGAAATTTGGCGAAAATTTTGAAAATTTCGCAATTTTCACATTTTGAATTTTTATTCTGTTAAACCAGAGAGATATGTGACACAAAATAGTTAATAAATAACATTTCCCACATGTTTGCTTTACATCAGCACAATTTTGGAAACAAAATTTTTTTTTGTTAGGAAGTTATAAGGGTTAAAATTTGACCAGCGATTTCTCATTTTTACAACGAAATTTACAAAACCATTTTTTTTAGGGACCACCTCACATTTGAAGTCAGTTTGAGGGGTCTATATGGCTGAAAATACCCAAAAGTGACACCATTCTAAAAACTGCACCCCTCAAGGTACTCAAAACCACATTCAAGAAGTTTATTAACCCTTCAGGTGCTTCACAGCAGCAGAAGCAACATGGAAGGAAAAAATGAACATTTAACTTTTTAGTCACAAAAATTATCTTTTAGCAACAATTTTTTTATTTTCCCAATGGTAAAAGGAGAAACTGAACCACGAAAGTTGTTGTCCAATTTGTCCTGAGTACGCCGATACCCCATATGTTGGGGTAAACCACTGTTTGGGCACACGGCAGGGCTTGGAAGGGAAGGAGCGCCATTTGACTTTTTGAATCAAAAATTGGCTCCACTCTTTAGCGGACACCATGTCACGTTTGGAGAGCCCCCGTGTGCCTAAAAATTGGAGCTCCCCCACAAGTGACCCCATTTTGGAAACAAGACGCCCCAAGGAACTTATCTAGATGAATAGTGAGCACTTTGAACCCCCAGGTGCTTCACAAATTGATCCGTAAAAATGAAAAAGTACTTTTTTTTCACAAAAAAATTCTTTTAGCCTCAATTTTTTCATTTTCACATGGGCAACAGGATAAAATGGATCCTAAAATGTGTTGGGCAATTTCTCCTGAGTACACCAATACCTCACATGTGGGGGTAAACCACTGTTTGGGCACATGGTAAGGCTCGGAAGGGAAGGAGCGCCATTTGACTTTTTGAATGAAAAATTATTTCCATCGTTAGCGGACACCATGTCGCGTTTGGATAGCTCCTGTGTGCCTAACCATTGGCGCTCCCCCACAAGTGACCCCATTTTGGAAACTAGACCCCCCAAGGAACTTATTTAGATGCCTAGTGAGCACTTTAAACCCCCAGGTGCTTCACAGAAGTTTATAACGCAGAGCCATGAAAATAAAAAATAATTTTTCTTTCCTCAAAAATGATTTTTTAGCCTGGAATTTCCTATTTTGCCAAGGATAATAGGAGAAATTGGACCCCAAATATTGTTGTCCAGTTTGTCCTGAGTAGGCCGATACCCCATATGTGGGGGTAAACCACTGTTTGGGCGCACGGCAGGGCTCGGAAGGGATGGCACGCCATTTGGCTTTTTAAATGGAAAATTAGCTCCAATCATTAGCGGACACCATGTCACGTTTGGAGAGCCCCTGTGTGCCTAAATATTGGAGATCCCCCAGAAATGACCCCATTTTGGAAACTAGACCCCCAAAGGAACTAATCTAGATGTGTGGTGAGGACTTTGAACCCCCAAGTGCTTCACAGAAGTTTATAACGCAGAGCCATGAAAATAAAAAAAAACAATTATTTTCTCAAAAATGATCTTTTAGCCTGCAATTTTTTATTTTCCCAAGGGTAACAGGAGAAATTTGACCCCAAAAGTTGTTGTCCAGTTTCTCCTGAGTACGTTGATACCCCATATGTGGGGGTAAATCAGTGTTTGGGCACATGCCGGGGCTCGGAAGTGAAGTAGTGACGTTTTGAAATGCAGACTTTGATGGAATGCTCTGTGGGCGTCACGTTGCGTTTGCAGAGCCCCTGATGTGGCTTAACAGTAGAAACCCCCCACAAGTGACCCCATTTTGGAAACTAGACCCCCAAAGGAACTTATCTAGATGTGTGGTGAGCACTTTGAACCCCCAAGTGCTTCATAGAAGTTTATAATGCAGAGCCGTGAAAATAATAAATACGTTTCCTTTCCTCAAAAATAATTATTTAGCCCAGAATGTTTTATTTTCCCAAGGGTTACAGGAGAAATTGGACCCCAAAAGTTGTTGTCCAGTTTCTCCTGAGTACGCTGATACCCCATGTGTGGGGGTAAACCACTGTTTGGGCACACGTCGGGGCTCAGAAGGGAAGTAGTGACTTTTGAAATGCAGACTTTGATGGAATGGTCTGCGGGCGTCACATTGCGTTTGCAGAGCCCCTGGTGTGCCTAAACAGTAGAAACCCCCCACAAGTGACCCCATTTTAGAAACTAGACCCCCCAAGGAACTTATCTAGATATGTGGTGAGCACTTTGAACCCCCAAGTGCTTCACAGACGTTTACAACGCAGAGCCGTGAAAATAAAAAATCATTTTTCTTTCCTCAAAAATTTTGTTTTAGCAAGCATTTTTTTAGATTCACAAGGGTAACAGGAGAAATTGGACCCCAGTAATTGTTGCGCAGTTTATCCTGAGTATGCTGGTACCCCATATGTGGGGGTAAACCACTGTTTGGGCACACGTCAGGGCTCGGAAGTGAGGGAGCACCATTTGACTTTTTGAATACGAGATTGGCTGGAATCAATGGTGGAGCCATGTTGCGTTTGGAGACCCCTGATGTGCCTAAACAGTGGTAACCCCTCAATTCTACCTCCAACACTAACCCCCCCACACCCCTAACCCTAATCCCAACTGTAGCCATAACCCTAATCACAACCCTAATTCCAACCCTAACCCTAAGGCTATGTGCCCACGTTGCGGATTCGTGTGAGATATTTCCGCACCATTTTTGAAAAATCCGCGGGTAAAAGGCACTGCGTTTTACCTGCGGATTTTCCGCGGATTTCCAGTGTTTTTTGTGCGGATTTCACCTGCGGATTCCTATTGAGGAACAGGTGTAAAACGCTGCGGAATCTGCACAAAGAATTGACATGCTGCGGAAAATACAACGCAGCGTTTCCGCGCGGTATTTTCCGCACCATGGGCACAGCGGATTTGGTTTTTCATATGTTTACATGGTACTGTACACCTGATGGAACACTGCTGCAAATCCGCAGTGGCCAATCCGCAGCCAAATCCGTACCGTGTGCACATGGCCTAATTCTAAAGGTATGTGCACATGCTGCGGAAAAGCAGCAGTTTCCCATGAGCTTACAGTTCAATGTAAACCTACGGGAAACAAAAATCGCTGTACACATGCTGCGAAAAAACTGCACGGAAACGCAGCGGTTTACATTCCGCAGCATGTCACTTCTTTGTGCGGATTCCGCAGCGGTTTTACAACTGCTCTAATAGAAAATCGCAATTGTAAAACCGCAGTGAAATGTGCAGAAAAAACGCGGTAAATCCGCCATAAATCCGCAGCGGTTTAGCACTGCGGATTTATCAAATCCGCAGCGGAAAAATCCGCAGAGGACCAGAATACGTGTGCACATACCGAAACCCTAACCCTAGCCCTAACCCTAACCCTACCCCTAACCCTAGCCCTAACCCTACCCCTACCCCTATTCTAACATTAGTGGAAAAAAAAAATTTCTTTATTTTTTTATTGTCCCTACCTATGAGGGTGACAAAGGGGGGGGGGGGGGGGTCATTTATTATTTTTTTTATTTTGATCACTGAGATATAATCTATCTCAGTGATCAAAATGCACTTTGGAACGAATCTGCCGGCCGGCAGATTCGGCGGGCGTACTGCGCATGCGCCCGCCATTTTGGAAGATGGCGGCGCCCAGGGAGAAGACGGACGGGACCCCGGCAGGATCGGTAAGTATGATGGGGTGGGGGGGACCACGGGGGGGATCGGAGCACAGGGGGGGGAATCGGAGCGCGGCAGGCGTGGAACGGAGCACGGGGGGCTGGAACGGAGCACGGGGGGGTGGAACGGAGCACGGAGGGGGGTGGATCGGAGTGCAGGGGGGGTGATTGGAGCACGGGGGGAGCGGACAAGAGCACGGGGGGGAGCGGAGCACTGGACGGAGGGGAGCGGGAGCAGTGTACCGGCCAGATCGGGGGGCTGGGGGGGCGATCGGTGGGGTGGGGTGGGGGCACACTAGTACTTCCAGCCATGGCCGATGATATTGCAGCATCGGCCATGGCTGGATTGTAATATTTCACCCGTTATAATGGGTGAAATATTACAAATCGCTCTGATTGGCAGTTTCACTTTCAACAGCCAATCAGAGCGATCGTAGCCACGAGGGGGTGAAGCCACCCCCCCTGGGCTAAACTACCACTCCCCCTGTCCCTGCAGATCGGGTGAAATGGGAGTTAACCCTTTCACCGGATCTGCAGGGACGCGATCTTTCCATGACGCCACATAGGCGTCATGGGTCGGATTGGCACCGACTTTCATGACGCCTACGTGGCGTCATGGGTCGGGAAGGGGTTAAGGAATAACAAAAATGTCTTCGGAGCCTGACAAGAGCTGCGGCTGCTTTATAGCAGAGGGGAGAATGTTCTCAGCTCGTTGCTACAACAATTCTGTTTCCGCATCATTTGAAAAACAGATTTAAACAAGTCACACATGATCGTCCTGGAGGCTTTGCTCCCCCCCCCCTCTGGGCAAACTACGCTACAACCAGCCAGATTCAGCGGCATCTACACTAAGGCAGGTGGGCGGTCCTCTGGTGTGAGCTGGGGGTCTCCAGATGTGACTGGTGAGGTGTATGAATATACCACATAGGGGGTTGTAGCAGAAGTATAAGGCTGGGTTCACACTGCGTTGTGTGAACCCGTTTAACGGACTACGTTACACCGCGGCATAACGCGGTGTAACGTAGTCCGTTAACGCCGCCATTACAAGCAATGGCGAGCGCATCGCTAGCGCACGCCCACAATGGGCGTGCGCTAGCGATGTGCCGTCATTGAGTGCCGGACCCGAGACGCCGACTGCAGCGTTTCCGGGTCCGTCACTGCTAGCTCGCCGCTAGCGCAGATGGAGCTAGCAGAAGCTCCATCTGCGCTAGCGCTGTGCAAGTGCCGGCACTTGCGTTAGTGCAGTCCGTTTAACGGATATGTTGAACGGACTGCACTAACGTAGTGTGAACCTAGCCTAACAGGAAGAAAACTTTTTTTTACTCAAAAACAGCACCATGTTTATTATTATTTATTATAGAAACCTTCAAAAAGAACCTGAAGACTCATCTCTTCCGACAAGCCTACAGCCTGCAGTGATCCTCAACCTACTGAACAGCCGCACAGCCAGCTCTTCCCTCTCCTAGTGTATCCTCACCCACCCCCTGCAGACTGTGAGCCCTCGCGGGCAGGGTCCTCCCTCCTTATGTACCCGTGTGCCTTGTTATCTGCTTATGTTTAATGTATTTGTCTATATTTGCCCCGTATTCACATGTAAAGCGCCATGGAATAAATGGCGCTATAAAAATGTATAATAATAATAAAATAATAATAATAATAATTATGCTTTGCTTATATAACGGTATCATATTCTGGAGCGCTTTACAGACATTAAGGACGCTGCCCCCATTGGGGCTCACAATCTAGATTCCCTATCAGTCTTTGGAATGTGGGAGGAAACCGGAGGACCCGGAGGAAACCCACATAAACACAGGGAGAACACACACACTCCACAGGCCATCTTTGATATTGCAGCCAAGGTTAATTTACATAAGGACATTTAAATATCATCTATAATATAACGCTGGGAGCGTCACTCTGTCCGAAGCCTTTATAGACTGCGCAGGCGCAAGCGCCGGCGCAGTCTGGCCCCCACAGAGTGACGCTCCCAAAAGATCGCGGTATGCGTAAACACTGAACGCATACCGCGATCTCCACTGGAGAGTCAGGGACCGTGGACGCGCCAGGAGGGAGGGTAAGTATATTCACCTGTCCTCCGTTCCAGCGCTGCGTGCGGCTCTGTTTCCCGGCTCCTCTGCTGTGACAGAGTCCAGTCACAGGCAGAGGAGCCAGAGTGTGTGTTCAAGAAAATGGCGCCGGAAAGCGCGGACTGCGCAGGCGCCGATTCCTGCTGCCGGAATCGGCGCCTGCGCAGTCCGCGCTTTCCGGCGCCATTTTCTTGAAGACACACTCCGGCTCCACTGCAGGTGTGTCTTCAAGAAAATGGCGCCGGAGAGCGCGGACTGCGCAGGCGCCGATTCCTGCTGCCGGAATCGGCGCCTGCGCAGTCCGCGCTTTCCGGCGCCATTTTCTTGAAGACACACCTGCAGTGGAGCCGGACGATAGGGGAGTATGGTATTTTTTTTTTTATATGGCAGCAGCATACGGGGGCATACACACTGGAGCGTCTTATGGGGGGCATATAATACAATAGTGGCGCAGGATGGCAGCAGCGCATGACAGAACGGGCGCAGGATGGCAGCAGCGCATGACAGAACGGGCGCAGGATGGCAGCAGCACATGACAGAACGGGCGCAGGATGGCAGCAGCACATGACAGAACGGGCACAGGATGGCAGCAGCGCATGACAGAACGGGCGCAGGATGGCAGCAGGATGGGAGCAGCACATGACAGAACGGGCGCAGGATGGCAGCAGGGCATGACAGAACGGGTGCAGGATGGCAGCAGCACATGACAGAACGGGCGCAGGATGGCAGCAGCACATGACAGAACGGGCGCAGGATAGCAGCAGCACATGACAGAACGGGCGCAGGATGGCAGCAGCACATGACAGAACGGGCGCAGGATGGCAGCAGCGCATGACATAACGGGCGCAGGATGGCAGCAGGATGGGAGCAGCACATGACAGAACGGGCGCAGGATGGCAGCAGCACATGACAGAACGGGCACAGGATGGCAGCAGCGCATGACATAACGGGCGCAGGATGGCAGCAGGATGGGAGCAGCACATGACAGAACGGGTGCAGGATGGCAGCAGCACATGACAGAACGGGCGCAGGATGGCAGCAGCACATGACAGAACGGGCGCAGGATAGCAGCAGCACATGACAGAACGGGCGCAGGATAGCAGCAGCACATGACAGAACGGGCGCAGGATGGCAGCAGCGCATGACAGAACGGGCGCAGGATGGCAGCAGCGCATGACAGAACGGGCGCAGGATGGCAGCAGCGCATGACAGAACGGGCGCAGGATGGCAGCAGCGCATGACAGAACGGGCGCAGGATGGCAGCAGCGCATGACAGAACGGGCGCAGGATGGCAGCAGCGCATGACAGAACGGGCGCAGGATAGCAGCAGCGCATGACAGAACGGGCGCAGGATGGCAGCAGCGCATGACAGAACGGGCGCAGGATGGCAGCAGCGCATGACAGAACGGGCGCAGGATGGCAGCAGCGCATGACAGAACGGGCGCAGGATGGGAGCAGCGCATGACAGAACGGGCGCAGGATGGGAGCAGCGCATGACAGAACGGGCGCAGGATGGCAGCAGCGCATGACAGAACGGGCGCAGGATGGCAGCAGCGCATGACAGAACGGGCGCAGGATGGCAGCAGCGCATGACAGAACGGGCGCAGGATGGCAGCAGCGCATGACAGAACGGGCGCAGGATGGCAGCAGCGCATGACAGAACGGGCGCAGGATGGCAGCAGCGCATGACAGAACGGGCGCAGGATGGCAGCAGCGCATGACAGAACGGGCGCAGGATGGCAGCAGCGCATGACAGAACGGGCGCAGGATGGCAGCAGCGCATGACAGAACGGGCGCAGGATGGCAGCAGCGCATGACAGAACGGGCGCAGGATGGCAGCAGCGCATGACAGAACGGGCGCAGGATGGCAGCAGCGCATGACAGAACGGGCGCAGGATGGCAGCAGCGCATGACAGAACGGGCGCAGGATGGCAGCAGCGCATGACAGAACGGGCGCAGGATGGCAGCAGCGCATGACAGAACGGGCGCAGGATGGCAGCAGCGCATGACAGAACGGGCGCAGGATGGCAGCAGCGCATGACAGAACGGGCGCAGGATGGCAGCAGCGCATGACAGAACGGGCGCAGGATGGCAGCAGCGCATGACAGAACGGGCGCAGGATGGCAGCAGCGCATGACAGAACGGGCGCAGGATGGCAGCAGCGCATGACAGAACGGGCGCAGGATGGCAGCAGCGCATGACAGAACGGGCGCAGGATGGCAGCAGCGCATGACAGAACGGGCGCAGGATGGCAGCAGCGCATGACAGAACGGGCGCAGGATGGCAGCAGCGCATGACAGAACGGGCGCAGGATGGCAGCAGCGCATGACAGAACGGGCGCAGGATGGCAGCAGCGCATGACAGAACGGGCGCAGGATGGCAGCAGCGCATGACAGAACGGGCGCAGGATGGCAGCAGCGCATGACAGAACGGGCGCAGGATGGCAGCAGCGCATGACAGAACGGGCGCAGGATGGCAGCAGCGCATGACAGAACGGGCGCAGGATGGCAGCAGCGCATGACAGAACGGGCGCAGGATGGCAGCAGCGCATGACAGAACGGGCGCAGGATGGCAGCAGCGCATGACAGAACGGGCGCAGGATGGCAGCAGCGCATGACAGAACGGGCGCAGGATGGCAGCAGCGCATGACAGAACGGGCGCAGGATGGCAGCAGCGCATGACAGAACGGGCACAGGATGGCAGCAGCGCATGACAGAACGGGCGCAGGATAGCAGCAGCGCATGACAGAACGGGCGCAGGATGGCAGCAGCGCATGACAGAACGGGCGCAGGATGGCAGCAGCGCATGACAGAACGGGCGCAGGATGGCAGCAGCGCATGACAGAACGGGCGCAGGATGGCAGCAGCGCATGACAGAACGGGCGCAGGATGGCAGCAGCGCATGACAGAACGGGCGCAGGATGGCAGCAGCGCATGACAGAACGGGCGCAGGATGGCAGCAGCGCATGACAGAACGGGCGCAGGATGGCAGCAGCGCATGACAGAACGGGCGCAGGATGGCAGCAGCGCATGACAGAACGGGCGCAGGATGGCAGCAGCGCATGACAGAACGGGCGCAGGATGGCAGCAGCGCATGACAGAACGGGCGCAGGATGGCAGCAGCGCATGACAGAACGGGCGCAGGATGGCAGCAGCGCATGACAGAACGGGCGCAGGATGGCAGCAGCGCATGACAGAACGGGCGCAGGATGGCAGCAGCGCATGACAGAACGGGCGCAGGATGGCAGCAGCGCATGACAGAACGGGCGCAGGATGGCAGCAGCGCATGACAGAACGGGCGCAGGATGGCAGCAGCGCATGACAGAACGGGCACAGGATGGCAGCAGCCCATGACAGAACGGGCGCAGGATGGCAGCAGCACATGACAGAACGGGCGCAGGATGGCAGCAGCACATGATGGAGACCATATACCAATATAAATGCTCGCCACCCGGGCGTAGAACGGGTTCAATAGCTAGTTACTAATAATGACAGGTGAAATACCAAAACTGCATTCCCCTACACGTGACCTGTACATTGTCCTCACTGTGCAGAGAATGTGCAGTCACAGGTATGACATGTGGGAGCCAGCGGACATTCCCTGGTCATGACAGCACGAGAACATACCAGAGGTGGCCGGACATGTCACCTGTGTGGGGTCAGGAGCTCGGGGGGGTTAGGGTTGTGTCAGGAGTTCAGGGGGGGGGATGTCAGGAGTTCGGGGGGGGGGGATGTCAGGAGTTCATGGGGGGATGTCAGGAGTTCAGGGGGGATGTCAGGAGTTCAGGGGGGGATGTCAGGAGTTCAGGGGGGGATGTCAGGAGTTCAGGGGGGGATGTCAGGAGTTCAAGGGGGGATGTCAGGAGTTCAAGGGGGGATGTCAGGAGTTCAGGAGGGATGTCAGGAGCTCGGGGGTGTGGTGGTGGGGGGTCAGGAGATCAGGGAGAGGGGTCAGGAGCTCGGGGGTGTGGTGGTGGGGGGTTAGGAGCTCGGGGTGCAGGGAAGGAAGTGACTCCCCGTTATGTTCTTATACATATTATCCAGGGGTGGGTGAGCTGCTGTCCCAGTAGTGGCGCCCCCTAATGTACATATCCGCATGAAGCGCACACACGCAGTTTACACCGCCATACCTCATCTTTCATCACATCACAAGAGAATATGACACCAGCAATCATAACACCCGCCCGTCCGCAGGCCTGTACAGCCCCGTTACCTGTCCCCGCTTTTCCCGGTCCGTCCTCCCGTCTCACTGACAACTTTACTGCGGTTTGTTTTGGTTCTATTTTCTTTACCTCCTCACTCCCTTCCGTGGGCGGAGCTTCCCCCGTGATGTTTAACACGTGACCGACATCGCCGGGTGGTAGTCTTCACTTCTGTGTTGTGATTGGCTGAGGGCGGAAACATTACCTGGATACTGATGAGGACGCGGTCGCCATCTTTGTTAGTGGCAGTGTTTTCCTAGTGCTGGACTTTACCGTTTCTATGGCGACATTGAGTCATTCCTCTATTAGGCTAGGTTCACATTGCGTCAAGTACATGGCGTCAAACGGATGCGTTAAACGCATGTACAGAAACGGAGCAAAAATATGTGAAATTCGTCGTCACGGTAACGCTAGCGTTAACGCATGTGATCGCGTTTTTTCATTTTGATGTCCGTTTACGAAGTATCCGTTTGTCTGCGTTTGTCACTGTCAATAAAGTTGTTCTTTTTTTTTTGTTGGTAAATATTGGATAGAATATTTCTATTTTATATTTACCACTGGCAGTTGTGGCGACGACAGACGGCTAGGGACCTTTTTTCTTTTTTTGTCCTCCTTGTGCCACAACCTATTGTGTATGTAAAATGTAAAAAAAAATATTTTAACATTAAATAATGTTAACATTCATTCTACGGCAAAACACTCTGTCACGTGCAGGAGACTTTGTGTGAGTGGGATATTTTAATGGCCGAAGTCACATTTCCTGTCACATGACCACATGTGACCACCTTCAAAAGCTATTAAAACGTGTGGTTCTATTTGGAAATTTTTCATGATTTGCGTCTGACTGCGTTTGCCATAGCCTTCTATGGCAGAATGAACGCTTCCGTTAGTAGTGCGTTAGCTTGGCCGGACCCGAAAACGCTGCAAGCCGCGTTGAAGGTCCGTCAGAAAAAAAACGTTATGTGACAAACGCATACCAATTTAGGGATGCGTCACGATGCGTCAGACAATGCAAGTCTATGGGCGCGTTAGTATGTGCGTTACATTGCGTTTTTACTACTTAAAAACGAGTCCGTTAGACGGACACACCTAGCGCAATGTGAACCCAGCCTTACAGAGAGCCTGGGGTGATGTAGTCTGCTTGTAAGATGGCTGACAGGGCTCCACTCTGATAGAGCTGCTGCTGTCATATTTAAAATGGGTCTTTACCCATTAAGAAATGCCAGCAGTGGCACTACAACCTTTCCATTTTAGCCTCTATATCTTTCTATCCCTTGTTCCAGGATCCATAATTTTCCATTCTTCAGTGAGGCTATGTGCACACGCTGCGGATCTGCAGCAGTTTTCCATGCATTGTAATTTACCATGTATGGAAAACAAAATCCGCAGTGCACATGCTGCAGGAAAAACCGTGCAGAAACGCAGCGGATTTACACCATTGTGCGGATTCCGCAGCGGTTTACACCTGCTCATCAATAGGAATCCGCAGGTGCAAGGCTATGTGCACACATTCAGGAAAGTGTGCAGAATTTTCCTGAGAAAATCCTGACTACTTTCACAGGAAATCCGCATGCGTATTTTTCGTGCGGATTTTTCACGTTTTTTTCTAAGCCTCCCAATGCAATAAATAGTGGGAAGTCCGCAAAATTAACCCCTTAACCCCATATGACGTACTATTCCATCGAGGTGACCTGGGACTTAATTCCCAGTGATGGGATAGTACGTCATATGCGATCGGCCACGCTCACGGGGGGAGCGCAGCCAATCGAGGCCGGGTGTCAGTGTGACTATCGCAGCTGACATCCGGCACTATGTGCAAGGAGCGGTCACGGACCGCCCCTGGCACATTAACCTCCGACACACTGCGATAAAACATGATCGCAGTGTTCCAGCAGCATAGGGAAGCATCGCGCAGGGAGGGGGCTCCCTGCGTGCTTCCCTGAGACCCTCAGAGCAACGCGATGTGATCGCGTTGCTCCGAGGGTCTCCTACCTTCTTCTCCCTGCAGGTCCCGGTTCCAAAATGGCCGCGGGGCTGCATCCAGGTCCAGCAGGGAGGTGGTTTACCAGCGCCTGCTAAGTGCAAGCGCTGGTAAGCCTGCAGCCCTGCATGTCAGATCGCTGATCTGACACAGTGCTGTGCAAAGTGTCAGATCAGTGATCTGACCCTATAACATGATGCCCCCGCCCCTGAGGCAATGTTGTAAAGTATAAAAAAAAATATTCACATGTGTAAAAAAAAAAAAATTCCTAAATAAAGAAAAAAAAAATTGTTCCCATAAATACATTTCTTTATCTAAATAATAAACAATAAAAGTACACATATTTAGCATCGCCGCGTCCGTAACGACCCGACCTATAAAACTGTCCTGCTAGTTAATCCCTTCAGTGAACGCGGTAAAAAAACGAGGCAAGAAACAACGCTTTATTATCATACCGCTGAACAAAAAGTGGAATAACGCGCAATCAAAAAGACGGATATAAATAACCATGGTACCGCTGAAAACATCATCTTGTCCCGCAAAAAAATGAGCCGCCATACAGCATCATCAGTGAAAAAATAAAAAAGTTAAAGTCCTCAGAATAAAGCGATGCAAAAATAATTATTTTTTCTGTAAAATGGTTTTTATCGTATAAAAGCGCCAAAACATAAACAAATATAAATGAGGTATCGCTGTAATCGTACTGACCCGAACAATAAAACTGCTTTATCAATTTTACCAAATGTGGAATGGTATAAACGCCCCCCCCCCCCCCAAAAAAAAAAAAAGAAATTCATGAATAGCTGGTTTTTGGTCACTCTGCTTCACAAAAATCGAAATAAAAAGCGATCAAAAAATGTCATGTGCCCGAAAATGTTACCAATAAAAATGTCAACTCGTCCCGCAAAAAACAAGACCTCACATGACTCTGTGGACCAAAATCTGGAAAAATTATAGCTCTCAAAATGTGGGGACACAAAGCGTCTTTTAGTCTGTGACGGCTGCCAATCATAAAAATCCGCTAAAAAACCTGCTATAAAAGTAAATCAAACCCCCCTTCATCACCCCTTTAGTTAGGGAAAAATAATAAAATTAAAAAAAAGGATTTATTTCCATTTTCCCGCTAGGGTTAGGGCTAGGGTTAGGGCTAGGGTTAGGATTAGGGTTAGGGTTAGGGCTAGGGTTTCAGTTAGAATTGGGGGTTTCCACTGTTTAGGCACATCAGGGGCTCTCCAAACGCAACATGTCCGATCTAAATTCCAGCCAATTCTGCGTTGAAAAAGTAAAACAGTGCTCCTTCCCTTCCGAGCTCTCCTGTGCGCCCAAATAGGGGTTTACCCCAACATATGGGGTGTCAGCGTTCTCAGGACAAATTGGACAACAACTTTTGGGGTCCAATTTCTCTTGTTACCCTTGGGAAAATAAAAATTTGGGCTAAAAAAAAACATTTTTGTGGGAAAAAAATGATTTTTTATTTTCACGGCTCTGCGTTATAAACTATAGTGAAAAACTTGGGGTTCAAAGTTCTCACAACACATCTAGATAAGTTCCTTGGGGGGGTCTAGTTTCTAATATGGGGTCACTTGTGGGGGGTTTCTACTGTTTAGGTACATTAGGGGCTCTGCAAACGCAATGTGATGCCTGCAGACAATTCCATCTAAGTCTGCATTCCAAATTGCGCTCCTTCCCTTCCGAGCTCTGCCATGCGCCCAAATGGTGGCTCCCCCCAACACATATGGGGTATCAGCGTACTCAGGACAAATTGGACAACAACGCTTGGGGTCCAATTTCTCCTGTTACCCTTGGGAAAATACAAAACTGGGCGCTAAAAAATAATTTTTGTGGGAAAAACAATAATTTTTATTTTCATGGCTCTGCGTTATAAACTGTAGTGAAACACTTGGGGGTTCAAAGCTCTCACAACACAGCTAGATAAGTTCCTTAGGGGGTCTACTTTCCAAAATGGTGTCACTTTTGGGGGGTTTCAATGTGTAGGCACATCAGTGGCTCTCCAAACGCAACATGGCGTCCCATCTCAATTCCAGTCAATTTTGCATTGAAAAGTTAAACGGCGCTCCTTCCTTTCCGAGCTCTGCCATGCGCCCAAACAGTGGTTTACCCCCACATATGGGGTATCAGCGTACTCAGGACAAATTACACAACAACTTTTGGGGTCCAATTTCTTCTTACCCTTGGGAAAATAAAAAATTGGGGGCGAAAAGATCATTTTTGTGAAAAAATATTTTTTATTTTTACGGCTCTGCATTATAAACTTCTGTGAAGCACTTGGTGAGTCAAAGTGCTCACCATACATCTAGATAAGTTCCTTAGGGGCTCTACTTTCCAAAACGGTGTCACTTGTGGGGGGTTTCAATGTTTAGGCACATCAGGGGCTCTCCAAACGCAACATGGCGTCCCATCTCAATTCCAGTCAATTTTGCATTGAAAAGTCAAATAGCGCTCCTTCCCTTCCGAGCTTTGCCATGCGCCCAAACAGTGGTTTACCCCACATATGGGGTATCAGCGTACTCAGGACAAATTGTACAACAACTTTTGGGGTCCATTTTCTCCTGTTACCCTTGGTAAAGTAAATCAAATTGGAGCTGAAGTAAATTTTGTGTGAAAAAAAGTTAATGGTTAATTTTTATTTAAACATTCCAAAAATTCCTGTGAAACACCTGAAGGGTTAATAAACTTCTTGAATGTGGTTTTGAGCACCTTGAGGGGTGCAGTTTTTAGAACAGTGTCACACTTGGTTATTTTCTATCATATAGACCCCTCAAAACGACTTCAAATGAGATGTGGTCCCTGAAAAAAAATGGTGTTGTAAAAATGAGAAATTGCTGGTCAACTTTTAACCCTTATAACTCCCTAACAATTGGTTCCAAAATTGTGCTGATGTAAAGTAGACATGTGGGAAATGTTACTTATTAAGTATTTTGTGTGACATATCTCTGTGATTTAAGGGCATAAACATTCAAAGTTGGAAAATTGCGAAATTTTCAACATTTTCGCCAAATTTCTGTTTTTTTCACAAATAAACACAGGTTATATCAAATAAAGTTTACCACAATCATGAAGTACAATATGTCACGAGAAATACAATATGTCAGAATCATCAGGATCCATTGAAGCGTTCCAGAGTTATAACCTCATAAAGGGACAGTGGTCAGAATTGTAAAAATTGGCCTGGTCATTAACGTGCAAACCACCCTTGGGGCTTAAGGGGTTAATGAACATGCTGCGTTTTTTCCGAGATGCATTTTTATCGCGGAAAAAAATGCAACATGTACACAAAAATTGTGGAATGCATTAAAAATGATGGGATGCTTAATGTATGCGGTTTTTAAGCGTTTTTGCAGCAGAAAACCGCTGAAAAAAACGTGCGAAAAATCCGGAACGTGTGCACATAGCCTAAAAGGCAGGTGATTTCAACTTTTAAATTTGTTTTTCTTTTATGTATTTTTCCATCCCTGTAGGGGGACTTGAACCTGCGATCACCTGTACTCTATACTGCAATTACTGATCTCCTATGAAGCCTAATCACAGACTGGGGTGCATGGTTGTATCAAGCTGCTGGCACTAGGCCCCAGGAGGACATGACAACCCATCAGCTCCTGTGCGGCATGGGAGCCTAAATGATTGTGCCAGTCTGCTGCAGCATTTAAGTGGTTAAACAGCATCGATCGGTGCTACCTCTGGCCACTGCTGTCAACAGCACATGCTAGATGTGGGACGCAGCAAGGGGTGCCGCTACCATGTGGCAAGTTGAAAACTTTGCCTCAGGCGGCACTGCCTTCAATGAAGAGAGGGGGCAGAAGATTCTGCCATGTAGTAACTGAATATGCGTAGTAGACGCAGGTTCAGTTACTACTGTATTCAAGGCTCCCAACCATTCCGAATGGCCGAATTCCCTCATCCAGCCTTCCCCAGCTCATGTGACCGGTCTCGTGATCGTGACATCATCACAGGTCCTCAACCTGAAGTCACTCCTCTCCTGCATCTGCTGGGGCTGCTCATAGAAGACTGTTCTGTGTGCACAGGACCTGTGATGATGTCACCAGATGGGAGGAGTCAGTGGTCACATGATCAGTGGCCTCAGTATATGCTGTGCTGTGTTATGATCAGGTGGCCTTGGAGCAGCATTAAATGACCTTCGCTGGAGCAGTGGTAACTTTACAAACCCTGATCCTATCATCGCAACTAGAAGTAGCCGTGGGGTGTGCCTAACCAGACCTAGACACCTCGACACAGCCTAAGGACTAAATATCCCTAAAGATGGAAATAGGAAAAACGCTCTTGCCTCAGAGTAGATCCCCAAAGGATAGATAGCCCCCCACAAATAATGACTGTGAGTATGAGAGGAAAAGACACACGCAGACAGAAAACAGGGATAAGCAAAGGAGGCCACTTCTACCTAGATAGGAAAGGATAGTACAGGATACTATGCGGTCAGCATAAAACACTACAAAATATCCACAGCAGAAAAATACAAAAACTCCACCACCTAACTAAAGATGTGGAGAGTATATCTGCGACTCCAGCGAGTCCAACTAGACTGAGAAAAACATCAGGCACAGTCTAGCAGGAACAAACTAGAAACAAGATAAGCACAGAAAATAATCACACAGCAGTGTGTCTAAAAAAAATGAAGCAAACACTTATCTTAGCTGAATTGGCAGCAAGCAGGAGAGGCCAGGCAGAGGACCAACACTTCCAAAGGAACATTGACTACTGGCAAGGACTAATGAGTCCTGCACAGCTAAATACCCCAGTCCGAATTGCAATTAGCAGAAACACCTGTCCAAGACTGCTGCTCAGGAATAACTGCATTACCATCAACAACCACCGGAGGGAGCCCAAGAGCAGAATTCACAACAGTGCTGGTTGTCATGGTGTTGGAAGAGGGTAAGGTTATGTGTGGGGTCAGGAGGGGTTTACAGTGTGGATGTAGCGGAGCTGTGTGTGTACGAGGTGTGTGGAGCTGAGCCGTGTGTGTATGAGGTGTATGGAGTGGAGTCGCATGTGTACGAGGTTTATGGAGCAGAGCCGTGTGTGTACGAGGTGTGCGGAGCTGAGCCGCGTGTGTATGAGGTGTATGGAGTGGAGCTGCATGTGTATGAAGTGTACGGAGCCGTGTGTTTATAAGGTGTACGGAGCGGAGCCGCGTGTGTATGAGGTGTATGGGGCGGAGCTGCGCATGTATGAGGTGTGCGGAGCCGTGTGTGTATGAGGTGTACGGAGCGGAGCCGTGTGTACAAGATGTGCGGAGCTGAGCCGTGTGTGTGTATGAGGTGTATGGAGCGGAGCCATGCGTGTATGAGATGTATGGAGCGGAGCCGTGTGTGTGTACAAGATGTGCGGAGCTGAGCTGTGTGTGTGTATGAGGTGTATGGAGCTGAGCCGCGTGTGTACAAGGTGTGTGGAGCTGAGCCGCGTGTGTACAAGGTGTGCGGAGCTGAGCCGCGTGTGTACGAGGTGTGCAGAGCTGAGCCGCGTGTGTGCGAAGTGAGCGGAGCTGAGCCGCATGTGTACGAGGTGTGCGGAGCTGAGCCGCATGTGTACGGGGTGTGCGGCGCTGAGCCGCATGTGTACGAGGTGTGCGGAGCTGAGCCGCGTGTGTACGGGGTGTACGGAGCTGAGCCCTGTGTGTACAAAATGGAGCACTGTGTGTACAAAGTGTATGAAGCTGACCCGTGTATGTGTACGGAGTGGAGCAGAGCCGTGTGTTTACGGGGTGTACCGGGGGGCGTCATTTTGCAGTTCGCCTCAGGCAGCAGAGAGGCTAGGTTCACCCCTGGACACAGCTGGCACCTAGTATGGAGCAGGCTCAGCTCTCAAGGTACATTTTCACAGTAAATTAGAAGAAACCAATGTGCTAATTTGCACTACAAATTTGCATCTAATCAGCTGGATTTTCCTGCATTTTTTGGGTATATAATGTCAGAATCATGAAGCACTGAAGTGAGTGAAAATGAGGAGCAAGTAACACTTGCTCTTCCTACACGCCCAACAGGCGCTAGCAAAACAGGATTGCTCCAAACAAAGTATGATGCACAAAAACGGAGCAGAAACATCCATAATACCATATTCATTAAAAAGGTATATTTTTTATTTAATAATTCTATTAACATTACATCAAAGTAGTACCAACAATATCATTGGAAGATGCCAACAAATGCTGGCCGTGCAATGAATGCTATAAGCACTCCGCACACACAGAAAAGGGACTAGAGAGGAAACATGATGATAGCCGAAACATGAGGAGGAATAAACAGTAAATCATACATCATATAAATCTTCATACCAACCCTAACGCCAGCAATGAGCGCCGCTAATCGGTAGATACAGTGTCCCACCAATCTCTACTTAATGCGAGTAGCACCACAGCGTGGTGCCTATAGTATCTCAGATAATATATCCGGCTTACCCATAGTAGTTTCTGGCAAAGGTATCTCCTCCAAGTGTGGCTCCCCTGGACGCGCGTTTCGCGTATATCGCTTTCTCAACAGGGTTTTCTCAACCCTGGGGAGCCACACTTGGAGGAGATACCTTTGCCAGAAACTACTATGGGTAAGCCGGATATATTATCTGAGATACTATAGGCACCACGCTGTGGTGCTACTCGCATTAAGTAGAGATTGGTGGGACACTGTATCTACCGATTAGCGGCGCTCATTGCTGGCGTTAGGGTTGGTATGAAGATTTATATGATGTATGATTTACTGTTTATTCCTCCTCATGTTTCGGCTATCATCATGTTTCCTCTCTAGTCCCTTTTCTGTGTGTGCGGAGTGCTTATAGCATTCATTGCACGGCCAGCATTTGTTGGCATCTTCCAATGATATTGTTGGTACTACTTTGATGTAATGTTAACCCTGCTGTTCTGTTGGTCAAAAATGACCGACTTTGAACTTCAATATTCTTTAAAATATTCAAGATGCGGCTCTGAAACCCGTGGCCGACCGACCCATCCTCATTTAAGTCAATCAACCACAAGTTTCAGAACCGCATCTTGAACACCCCAAAAAATACCAAAGTTCAAAATAGGTCTCCCCAGACCGAACAGAACAGCAGGGTTAATAGAATTATTAAATAAAAAATATACCTTTTTAATGAATATGGTATTATGGATGTTTCTGCTCCGTTTTTGTGCATCATTTTTTGGGTATAGCATACCGCCCAACTTTTGAGGAAGGGAAAGAGGGATAAGCGTGCTGTGGCAAATTTTAGGCCACACCCCTGACCACATGCATTTCCCAACTAGCCACACCCATATCCACGCCCCAACCACACCAATTTAGCACTGCTGATCACACTGTTTCATAAACAATAATTATAAACAGAAAAAAAAATGCAACACAGTGCTCCATACTGTATAATGGCCACATATGATGCTGAATACTGTATAATGGCCCCACATGATGCCCAATACTGTATAATGGCCACACATGATGCTCAATACTGTATAATGGCCACACAGTGCTCCATACTGTATAATGGCCATACAGTGCTCAATACTGTATAATGGCCTTACATGATGCTCCATACTGTATAATGGCCACACATGATGCTCAATACTGTATAATGGCCACACAGTGCTCAATACTGTATAATGGCCCACATGATGCTCAATACTGTATAATGGCCACACATGATGCTCAATACTGTATAATGGCCACACAGTGCTCCATACTGTATAATGGCCACACAGTGCTCCATACTTTATAATGGCCACACAGTGCTCAATACTGTATAATGGCCTCACATGATGCTCCACACTGTATAATGGCCACACATGAGGCTCAATACTGTATAATGGCCACACAGTGCTCAATACTGTATAATGGCCCAACATGATGCTCAATACTGTATAATGGCCATGCCGGGGTCGTCACGACAATATCCTTCCTTCACCAGTCATTCCAAATTAGATTATGTGAGCATTGGTACCGGATAAGAATGAGTCAGACAAAGGCTGGTTCAAACTCAGTGCATGCTCGTGTGTCTACAAGGTGTAGCAACGTCACAGCAACTGAACTCTTTATTTCCTATACACAACATTATATGGTCTATTGGGGGAAGGTGTGCAGAGGGCGGGGTTAGGCGGGGTTTAAGCAATATGTCTAGTATTCAGTCTTTCTGGTTGGTCCTGACGTCATCTGATGGATCCTCCTTTCTCCACGTCACTTTAAGTTTCGACTTCAACAGAAATGATACTTAGCTTCTGGAATGTTAAACTTGCTTCTTTAGCAGAAGCAGAACTAGGGCAAAGGTGAATACTGGCAGCCATATTAAATACAGTTACATTTGTATTAGCAAGCAAAGGGAAAAAAATTATTGTTTCACAGCATAAGAAAATATAAAAGTACAAAAGTGTATAAAGACATATATTTTCACCTTGACAGCCACACATGATGCTCAATACTGTATAATGGCCACACAGTGCTCCATACTGTATAATGGCCACACAGTGCTCAATACTCTTTAATGGCCCCACATGATGCTCCAAACTTTATAATGGCCACACAGTGCTCCATACCATATTATGGCCACACATGATGCTCAATACTGCATAATGGCCACACACGATGCTCCATATTGTATAACGGCCACACAGTACTCCATACTGTATAATGGCCACACATGATGATGCCAGTGTACAGTCAGGGCTGTAGATGTGTGCCAGCAGCTCTGCTTACAATGCAGGCAAAGATTTAACCAGCGACGGGCACAGTCCTGCCAAGAATTAGTCCCTCCCTACTCCCGTCCAGTCAGTGCCCGGCGCCCGCTCCATACCCCCATCCAGTCAGCGCTCACACAGGGTTAATGACAGCTTTAACGGACCGCGTTGTGCCGTGGGTAACACACTCCGTTAACGCCGCTATTAACCGTGTGACCAACTTTTTACTATTGATGCTGCCTATGCAGCATCAATAGTAAAAGGATCTAATGTTAAAATAATTAAAAAAAACAAAAAACCTGCTATTCTCATCTTCCGTCATCCGCCGAGGCGTGTGCGGCTGCCGCCAGCTTCCGTTCCCAGAGATGCATTGCAAAATTACCCAGAAGACTTAGCGGTCTCGCGAGACCGCTACGTCATTTGGGTAATTTCGCAATGCATCCTGGGAACAGAAGCTGGCGGCAGCCGCGCGCGCATGGACATAGCTTCGCTGGACGCCGGAGGGTGAGTATATAACTATTTTTTATTTTAATTATTTTTGTTAACAGGGATATGGTGCCCACACTGCTGTATACTACGTGGGCTGTGTTATATACTGCGTGGGCTGCGTTATATACTACATGGCTGCTATATACTACGTGGGCAGTGTTATATACTATGTGGGCAATGTTATATACTGTGTGGGCTGCGTTATATACTGCATGGCTGCTATATACTACGTGGGTAGTGTTATATACTATGTGGGCAATGTTATATACTGTGTGGGCAGTGTTATATACTGTTTGGGCTGTGTTATATACTACGTGGGCTATGTTATACCGTATACTGCATGGGCTGTGTTACATACTGTTTGGGCTGTGTTATATACTGCGTGGCCACTGTTATATACTGCGTGGCCACTGTTATATACTGCGTGGCCTGTATTAGCGCATCGGGTATTCAAGAATATGTCGTGGCCTGTGCTATATACTATCTGGCTGCTATATACATACTGTGCATACATATTCTAGAATACCCGATGCGTTAGAATGGGGCCACCATCTAGTTCATATATATGGAGCGCCCCCAAGGGCTAGGGGGTACTTGGTACCGGGTCCTTCGGTTCTCAAGGGGGATGTCACGGTGGCTGACCCGGTCCGTGACCCTCGGGAGGTCCATTGAAAAAGGGGGAAAGGTCTTTAACCCCTTTCTGACATCAGACGTACTATCCCGTCGAGGTGGGGTGGGCCCCCATGACCAGCGACGGGATAGTACGTCATGCCCTTTAATGCGACACTGCGACTTAAGTCGCGGTGATCGCATTAAAATTCCGACGCCATCTTACCTCAGGGAAGATGGCCTCGGCATCCTGGGGTATGGCGTCCCCTCCCCCGCCTCCCGATCTCTGTGATTGGCTGTTCAATTCTGAACAGCCAATCACAGCCTTTCTCATTGTTTCAGCCAATCAGCTTGGCTGAAACAGTGAGGTTCCAGGCTAGGATCGATGTTGTGGATTCTGTTTTTGGGCTCCCTCTGGTGGTTACAGATGGTACTGGGTGACTTGTGTTTTCTGCGGTCTCTGGTGTCCACCTGTTCTATCAGGATATGGGAGTTTCCTATTTAACCTGGCTTTCTTGTCATTTCCTTGTCATTACATGTGGGGGGCTGCTATTTCTGTGGGGCGTTTCTCTGGAGGCAAGAGAGGTCTGTGTTTCTTCTAATAGGGGAAGTTAGTCCTTCGGCTGGCGCGAGACGTCTAGGAATCATCGTAGGCACGTTCCCCGGCTACAGCTAGTTGTGTGTTAGGTTCAGGATCGCGGTCAGCTCAGTTTCCATCACCCTAGAGCTTGTTTTGTTTTTTGTGCTTGTCCTTTTGTGATCCCCTGCCATTGGGATCATGACAGTATAGCCGGCCCAAAAGTGGTAATCGTATTGGCTGAAGTAGGAGGAAAAGTAGTCTGAGGAAGTTTTTTTTTTTTTTTTCCCCTCAGAGTTTGCTGCCTAGCCTTAATTGCAGCCTGGCTGCGTCTTACCTCCTCTTAATCCCTGAATGGCTCTGACCTCAGCTGTTTATCATGGACATCCAGAGTTTGGCTTCCAGCCTGAATAATCTTGCTGCTAAGGTTCAAAATATACAAGATTTTGTTGTACATGCTCCTATGTCTGAACCTAGAATTCCTATCCCAGAGTTTTTTTCTGGAGATAGATCTAGTTTTCTGAATTTTAGGAACAATTGCAAGTTGTTTCTTTCTTTAAAATCTCACTCCTCTGGAGACCCTGCTCAGCAAGTCAAAATTGTTATATCTTTCCTGCGGGGTGACCCTCAGAATTGGGCATTTGCATTGGCACCAGGGGATCCTGCGTTGCTCAATGTGGATGCGTTTTTTCTGGCATTGGGTTTGCTCTATGAGGAACCTAACCTAGAGATTCAGGCTGAAAAAGCTTTATTGGCTCTCTCTCAGGGGCAAGATGAAGCAGAAATATATTGTCAGAAATTTCGGAAATGGTCGGTGCTTACTCAGTGGAATGAGTGCGCCCTGGCTGCAAGATTCAGAGATGGCCTTTCTGAAGCCATTAAAGATGTTATGGTGGGGTTCCCTGCGCCTACAGGTCTGAATGAGTCTATGACTATTGCTATTCAGATTGATCGGCGTTTACGGGAGCGCAAACCTGTGCACCATTTGGCGGTGTCTTCTGAACAGGCACCTGAGACAATGCAATGTGATAGAATTCAGTCCAGAAGTGAACGGCAAAACTATAGGCGGAAAAATGGGTTGTGTTTTTATTGTGGTGATTCAGCTCATGTTATATCAGCATGCTCTAAACGCACAAAAAAGGTTGATAAGTCTGTTGCCATTAGTACTTTACAGTCTAAGTTCATTCTGTCTGTGACTCTGATTTGTTCATTATCAGCCATTTCCGTCGATGCCTATGTGGATTCAGGCGCTGCCCTGAGTCTTATGGATTGGTCATTTGCCAACCGCTGTGGGTTTAGTCTGGAGCCTCTGGAAGTCCCTATTCCTTTGAAAGGAATTGACTCTACACCTTTGGCTATGAACAAACCTCAGTACTGGACACAAGTGACCATGCGTATGACTCCCGTTCATCAGGAGGTGATTCGCTTCCTGGTACTGTATAATTTACATGATGTCTTAGTGCTTGGTCTGCCATGGTTACAAACTCATAACCCAGTCTTGGACTGGAAAACGATGTCTGTGTTAAGCTGGGGATGTCAGGGGGTTCATGATGATGCACCTCCGATTTCTATAGCTTCATCTACTCCTTCTGAGGTTCCTGTATTTTTGTCTGATTATCGGGATGTTTTTGAGGAGCCTAAGCTCAATTCGCTTCCTCCTCACAGGGATTGCGATTGTGCTATAGATTTGATTCCTGGCAGTAAATTTCCTAAAGGACGTATGTTCAATCTGTCAGTGCCAGAGCATACTGCTATGCGGGATTATGTTAAGGAGTCCTTGGAAAAGGGACATATCCGTCCATCTTCGTCCCCTTTGGGAGCAGGTTTTTTTTCGTGGCCAAAAAAGATGGTTCCTTGAGGCCTTGTATAGATTACCGTCTTTTGAATAAGATTACAGTCAAATATCAGTATCCTTTGCCATTGTTGACTGATTTGTTCGCTCGCATTAACCCCTTCCCGACCTTTGACGCATACGCTGCGTCATGAAAGTCGGTGCCATTCCGACCCATGACGCAGCATATGCGTCATGGAATGATCGCGTCCCTGCAGATCGGGTGAAAGGGTTAACTCCCATTTCACCCGATCTGCAGGGACAGGGGGAGTGGTAGTTTAGCCCAGGGGGGGTGGCTTCACCCCCTCGTGGCTACGATCGCTCTGATTGGCTGTTGAAAGTGAAACTGCCAATCAGAGCGATTTGTAATATTTCACCTAAAAAAATGGTGAAATATTACAATCCAGCCATGGCCGATGCTGCAATATCATCGGCCATGGCTGGACACACTAATGTGCACCCACCCCACTCCTCCGATCGCCCCCCCAGCCCCCCGATCTGTGGTCCGCTCTCCTCGGTCCTGTGCTCCGCTCCCCCGTCCTCCTGCCCGCTCCCCCCGTGCTCCAATCACACCCCCCGTGCTCTAATCAAACCCCCCCGCACTCCGATCACCCCCCCCGCACAGCGATCCCCCCCCGTGCTCCGATCCGCCTGCCCGCACAGCGTTCCCCCAGTCCGTGCTCCAATCCACCCCCCCCCGTGTTCCGATCCACCCCCCCCGTGCTCCGACGCCCCCCCCCGTGCTCCGACGCCCCCCCGTGGTCCCCCCCCACCCCATCATACTTACCGATCCAGCCGGGGTCCCGTCCGTCTTCTGCCTGGGCGCCGTCATCTTCCAAAATGGCGGGCGCATGTGCAGTGCGCCCGCCGAATCTGCCGGCCGGCAGATTCGTTCCAGAGTGAATTTTGATCACTGAGATATAATCTATCTCAGTGATCAAAATAAAAAAAAAAGTAAATGACACCCCCCCCTTTGTCACCCCCATAGGTAGGGACAATACATTTTTTTTTTTTTTTTTTTTCCACTAAGGTTGGGGTAAGAACTAGGGTTAGGGTTAGGGGTAGGGTTAGGGGTAGGGTTAGGGGTAGGGTTAGGGTTAGGGTTAGGGGTAGGGTTAGGGTTAGGGGTAGGGTTAGGGGTAGGGTTAGGGGTAGGGTTAGGGTTAGGGGTAGGGGTAGGGTTAGGGGTAGGGTTAGGGTTTCGGTATGTGCACACGTATTCTGGTCCTCTGCGGATTTTTCCGCTGCGGATTAGATAAATCCGCAGTGCTAAACCGCTGCGGATTTATGGCGGATTTACCGCGTTTTTTCTGCGCATTTCAATGCGGTTTTACAACTGCGATTTTCTATTTGAGCAGTTGTAAAACCGCTGCGGAATCCGCAGAAAGAAGCGACATGCTGCGGAATGTAAACCGCTGCATTTCCGTGCAGTTTTTCTGCAGCATGTGTACAGCGATTTTTGTTTCCCGTAGGTTTGCATTGAACTGTAAACTCATGGGAAAATGCTGTGGATCCGCAACGTTTTCCGCAGCGTGTGCACATACCTTTAGAATTAGGCTATGTGCACACGGTGCGGATTTGGCTGCGGATTGGCCGCTGCGGATTCGCCACTGCGGATTCGCAGCAGTGTTCCATCAGGTTTACAGTACCATGTAAACATATGGAAAACCAAATCCGCTGTGCCCATGTTGCGGAAAATACCGCGCGGAAACGCTGCGTTGTATTTCCCGCAGCATGTCAATTCTTTGTGCGGATTCCGCAGCGTTTTACACCTGTTCCTCAATAGGAATCCGCAGGTGAAATCCGCACAAAAAACACTGGAAATCCGCGGAAAATCCGCAGGTAAAACGCAGTGCCTTTTACCCGCGGATTTTTCAAAAATGGTGCGGAAATATCTCACACGAATCCACAACGGGGGCACATAGCCTTAGGGCTAGGGTTGGGTTGGAATTAGGGTTGTGGTTAGGGGTGTGTTGGGGTTACGGGTGTGTTGGGGTTAGGGTTGTGATTAGGGTTATGGCTACAGTTGGGATAAGGGTTAGGGGTGTGTTGGAGTTAGAATTGAGGGGTTTCCACTGTTTAGGCACATCAGGGGTCTCCAAACGCAACATGGCGCCACCATTGATTCCAGCCAATCTTGTATTCAAAAAGTCAAATGGTGCTCCCTCACTTCCGAGCCCCGACGTGTGCCCAAACAGTGGTTCACCCCCACATATGGGGTACCAGCATACTCAGGACAAACTGCGCAACAATTACTGGGGTCCAATTTCTACTGTTACCCTTGAGAAAATAAAAAATTGCTTGCTAAAACATCATTTTTGAGGAAAGAAAAATGATTTTTTATTTTCACGGCTCTGCGTTGTAAACGTCTGTGAAGCACTTGGGGGTTCAAAGTGCTCACCACATATCTAGATAAGTTCCTTGGGGGGTCTAGTTTCCAAAATGCGGTCACTTGTGTGGGGTTTCTACTGTTTAGGCACACCAGGGGCTCTGCAAACGCAACGTGACGCCCGCAGACCATTCCATCAAAGTCTGCATTTCAAAAGTCACTACTTCCCTTCTGAGCCCCGACGTGTGCCCAAACAGTGGTTTACCCTCACACATGGGGTATCAGCTTACTCAGGAGAAACTGGACAACAACTTTTGGGGTCCAATTTCTCCTGTAACCCTTGGGAAAATAAAAAATTCTGGGCTAAAAAATTATTTTTGAGGAAAGAAAACGTATTTATTATTTTCACGGCTCTGTGTTATAAACTTCTGTAAAGCACTTGGGGGTTGAAAGTGCTCACCACATATCTAGATAAGTTCCTTTCGGGGTCTAGTTTCCAAAATGGGGTCACTTGTGGGGGGTTTCTACTGTTTAGCAACATCAGGGGCTCTGCAAACGCAACGTGACGCCCGAAGAGCATTCCATCAAAGTCTGCATTTCATAACGTCACTTCTTCACTTCCGAGCCCCAACATGTGCCTAAACAGTGGTTTACCCCCACATTTTGGGTATCAGCGTACTCAGGAGAAACTGGACAACAACTTTTGGGGTCAAATTTCTCCTGTTACCCTTGGGAAAATAAAAAATTGCGGGCTAAAAAATCATTTTTGAGAAAAGATTTTTTTTTTTTTTCATGGCTCTGCGTTATAAACTTCTGTGAAGCACTTGAGGGTTAAAAGTGCTCACCACACATCTAGATTAGTTCCTTTGGGGGTCTAGTTTCCAAAATGGGGTCATTTGTGGGGGATCTCTAATGTTTAGGCACACAGGGGCTCTCCAAACGCGACATGGTGTCCGCTAATGATTGGAGCTAATTTTCCATTTAAAAAGCCAAATGGCGTGCCTTCCCTTCTGAGCCCTCCCGTGCGCCCAAACAGTGGTTTACCCCCACATATGGGGTATCAGCATACTCAGGACAAACTGGACAACAACATTTGTGGTCCAATTTCTCCTATTACCATTGGCAAAATAGGAAATTCCAGGCTAAAAAATCATTTTTGAGAAAAGAAAAATTATTTTTTATTTTCATGGCCCTGCATTATAAACTTCTGTGAAGCACTTGGGGGTTTAAAGTGCTCAGTATGCATCTAGATAAGTTCCTTGGGGGGTCTAGTTTCCAAAATGGGGTCACTTGTGGGGGAGCTCCATTGCATAGGCACACAGGGGCTCTCCAAATGCGACATGGTGTCCGCTAACAAATGGAGCTAATTCTCCATTCAAAAAGTCAAAAGGCGCGCCTTCCCTTCCGAGCCCTGCCGTGTGCCCAAACAGTGGTTTACCCCCACATATGAGGTATCGGCGTACTCGGGAGAAATTGCTCAACAAATTTTAGGATCCATTTTATCCTATTGCCCATGTGAAAATGAAAAAATTGAGGCGAAAAGAAATTTTTTGTGAAAAAAAAAAGCACTTTTTCATTTTTACGGAACAATTTGTGAAGCACCTGAGGGTTTAAAGTGCTCACTAGGCATCTAGATAAGTTCCTTGGGGGGTCCAGTTTCCAAAATGGGGTCACTTGTGGGGGAGCTCCAATGTTTAAGCACACAGGGTCTCTCCAAACGCGACATGGTGTCCGCTAACGATGGAGATAATTTTTCATTCAAAAAGTCAAATGGCGCTCCTTCCCTTCCGAGCCTTACCATGTGCCCAAACAGTGGTTTACCCCCACATGTGAGGTATCGGTGTGCTCAGGAGAAATTGCCAAACAAATTTTAGGATCCATTTTATCCTGTTGTCCATGTGAAAATGAAAAAATTGAGGCTAAAAGAATTTTTTTTGTGAAAAAATAGTACTTTTTCATTTTTACGGATCAATTTGTGAAGCAGCTGGGGGTTTAAAGCGCTCACTATGCATCTAGATAAGTTCCTTGGGGCGTCTAGTTTCCAAAATGGGGTCACTTGTGGGGGAGCTCCAATTTTTAGGCACACGGGGGCTCTCCAAACTTGACATGGTGTCCGCTAAAGAGTGCAGCCAATTTTTCATTCAAAAAGTCAAATGGCGCTCCTTCCCTTCCAAGCCCTGCCGTGTGCCCAAACAGTGGTTTACCCCCACATATGAGGTATCAGCGTACTCAGGACAAATTGGACAACAACTTTCGTGGTTCAGTTTCTCCTTTTACCATTGGGAAAATACAAAAATTGTTGCTGAAAAATCATTTTTGTGACTAAAAAGTTAAATGTTCATTTTTTCCTTCCATGTTGCTTCTGCTGCTGTGAAGCACCTGAAGGGTTAATAAACTTCTTGAATGTGGTTTTGAGCACCTTGAGGGGTGCATTTTTTAGAATGGTGTCACTTTTGGGTATTTTCAGCCATATAGACCTCTCAAACTGACTTCAAATGTGAGGTGGTCCCTAAAAAAAATGGTTTTGTAAATTTCGTTGTAAAAATGAGAAATCGCTGGTCAAATTTTAACCCTTATAACTTCCTAGCAAAAAAAAATTTTGTTTCCAAAATTGTGCTGATGTAAAGTAAACATGTGGGAAATGTTATTTATTAACTATTTTGTGTCACATACCTCTCTGGTTTAACAGAATAAAAATTCAAAATGTGAAAATTGCGAAATTTTCAAAATTTTCGCCAAATTTCCGTTTTTATCACAAATAAACACAGAATTTATTGACCTAAATTTACCACTAACATGAAGCCCAATATGTCACGAAAAAACAATCTGAGAACCGCTAGGATCCATTGAAGCGTTCCTGAGTTATTACCTCATAAAGGGACACTGGTCAGAATTGCAAAAAACGGCAAGGTCTTTAAGGTCAAAATAGGCTGGGTCATGAAGGGGTTAAGGGGGCTAAATGGTTCACTAAGATTGATCTTCGGGGTGCGTATAATCTTGTGCGGATAAAGCAGGGTGATGAGTGGAAAACCGCATTTAATACGCCTGAGGGCCATTTTGAGTATTTGGTGATGCCTTTTGGACTTTCTAATGCTCCTTCTGTCTTCCAGTCCTTTATGCACGATATTTTCCGTGAATATCTGGATAAATTTATGATTGTGTATTTGGATGAGGTTTTGTTTTTTTCTGATGACTGGGAGTCCCATGTTCAGCAGGTCAGGAAGGTGTTTCAGGTCCTGCGGGCCAATTCTTTGTTTGTAAAAGGTTCTAAGTGTCTCTTTGGAGTCCAGAAGATTTCTTTTTTGGGGTATATTTTTTCCCCTTCTACTATTGAGATGGATCCCGTCAAGGTTCAGGCTATTTGTGACTGGACGCAGCCTACATCTCTTAAGAGTCTACAGAAGTTCTTGGGCTTTGCTAATTTTTATCGTCGTTTCATAACTAATTTTTCTAGTGTTGTTAAGCCTTTGACGGATTTGACTAAGAAGGGTGTTGATGTTGCTGATTGGTCTCCTGCGGCTGTGGAGGCCTTTCAGGAACTTAAGCGCCGTTTTTCTTCTGCTCCTGTGTTGCGTCAGCCAGATGTTTCGCTTCCTTTTCAGGTTGAGGTTGATGCTTCCGAGATTGGAGCGGGGGCGGTTTTGTCGCAGAGAAGCTCCGATTGCTCAGTGATGAAGCCATGTGCGTTCTTTTCTAGAAAGTTTTCGCCCACTGAGCGGAATTATGATGTTGGTAATCGGGAGCTTTTGGCCATGAAGTGGGCATTTGAGGAGTGGCGTCATTGGCTTGAGGGTGCTAGACATCGTGTGGTGGTCTTGACTGATCACAAAAATCTGATTTACCTTGAGTCTGCCAAGCGTCTGAATCCTAGACAGGCTCGTTGGTCACTGTTTTTCTCCCGTTTCGATTTTGTGGTTTCATACCTGCCAGGTTCAAAGAATGTGAAGGTGGATGCTCTTTCTAGGAGTTTTGTGCCTGACTCCCCTGGAAATTCTGAGCCCACTGGTATTCTTAGGGATGGGGTGATTTTGTCGGCTGTCTCCCCAGACTTGCGACGTGCTTTGCAGGAGTTTCAGGCGGATAAACCTGATCGTTGTCCGCCTGAAAGACTGTTTGTTCCGGATAATTGGACCAGTAGCGTCATCTCCGAGGTCCATTCTTCTGTGTTGGCAGGTCATCCTGGAATATTTGGTACTAGAGACTTGGTGGCCAGGTCTTTTTGGTGGCCTTCCTTGTCGAGGGATGTGCGTTCTTTTGTGCAGTCTTGTCAAGTTTGCGCTCGGGCTAAGCCTTGCTGTTCTCGGGCCAGTGGATTGTTGTCACCTTTGCCAATCCCGAAGAGGCCTTGGACGCACATTTCCATGGACTTTATTTCGGATCTCCCTGTCTCTCAAAAAATGTCCGTCATCTGGGTTGTGTGTGACCGCTTTTCTAAGATGGTTCATCTGGTACCCTTGCCTAAGTTACCTTCCTCCTCTGAGTTGGTCCCTCTGTTTTTTCAGAACGTGGTTCGTTTGCATGGGATTCCGGAGAACATCGTTTCTGACAGGGGATCCCAGTTTGTGTCTAGATTTTGGCGGACGTTCTGTGCTAAGATGGGCATTGATTTGTCCTTTTCGTCTGCATTCCATCCTCAGACGAATGGCCAGACGGAACGAACTAATCAGACCTTGGAAACTTATTTAAGGTGTTTTGTTTCTGCTGATCAAGATGACTGGGTTACCTTTTTGCCGCTTGCCGAATTTGCCCTTAATAATCAGGCTAGTTCTGCTACCTTGGTTTCTCCTTTCTTTTGTAATTCGGGGTTTCATCCTCGTTTTTCCTCTGGTCAGGTGGAGCCTTCTGATTGTCCTGGAGTGGACATGGTGGTGGATAGGTTGCATCAGATTTGGAGTCATGTGGTGGACAATTTGAAGTTGTCCCAGGAGAGGGCTCAGCAGTTTGCTAATCGCCGTCGCCGTGTGGGTCCTCGACTTCATGTTGGGGACTTGGTGTGGTTGTCTTCTCGTTTTGTTCCTATGAAGGTCTCTTCTCCTAAATTCAAGCCTCGGTTCATCGGTCCCTATAGGATCTTGGAAATTCTTAACCCTGTGTCGTTTCGTTTGGATCTCCCGGCATCGTTTGCTATTCATAATGTGTTCCATCGGTCGTTGTTGCGGAGGTATGAGGTACCTGTTGTTCCTTCGCTTGAACCTCCTGCTCCGGTGCTGGTGGAAGGAGAATTGGAGTATGTTGTGGAGAAGATCTTGGATTCTCGTGTTTCCAGACGGAAACTCCAATATTTGGTCAAGTGGAAGGGTTATGGTCAGGAGGATAATTCTTGGGTGGTTGCCTCTGATGTTCATGCTGCTGATTTGGTCCGTGCATTTCATAGGGCTCATCCTGGTCGCCCTGGTGGTTCTCGTGAGGGTTCGGTGACCCCTCCTCAAGGGGGGGGTACTGTTGTGGATTCTGTTTTTGGGCTCCCTCTGGTGGTTACAGATGGTACTGGGTGACTTGTGTTTTCTGCGGTCTCTGGTGTCCACCTGTTCTATCAGGATATGGGAGTTTCCTATTTAACCTGGCTTTCTTGTCATTTCCTCGCCGGCTATCAATGTAATCAGTGTGTCTTGTTACCTCTGCTTCCCGCTTCTGTAATCTTCAGGACAAGCTAAGTTTTTGATTTTCCTGTTCCACGTTTTGCTTAATTTTTGTCTTAGTCCAGCTTGCAGATATGTGATTCCTTTTTGCTGGTTGCTCTAGTGGGCTGATATTACTCCTCATGTTCCATGAGTTGGAACATGAGTTCAAGTAATTTCAGGATGGTTTTTTGTAGGGTTTTTCGCTGACCGCGCAGTTCACTTTTGTATCCTCTGCTATCTAGTTTTAGTGGGCCTCATTTTGCTGAATCTGTTTTCATAACTACGTATGTGCTTTCCTCTCATTTCACCGTCATTACATGTGGGGGGCTGCTATTTCTGTGGGGCGTTTCTCTGGAGGCAAGAGAGGTCTGTGTTTCTTCTAATAGGGGAAGTTAGTCCTTCGGCTGGCGCGAGACGTCTAGGAATCATCGTAGGCACGTTCCCCGGCTACAGCTAGTTGTGTGTTAGGTTCAGGATTGCGGTCAGCTCAGTTTCCATCACCCTAGAGCTTGTTTTGTTTTTTGTGCTTGTCCTTTTGTGATCCCCTGCCATTGGGATCATGACAGATCGAGTACCGATGTACTCGATCCCGGGGCCGGTGCCTGGCAACCCAGGCACCGGCCAAAACCCCCCGGATTGGCGCGATCGACGATCACATCGATCGCGCCAATCGCAGGGCATAGCGGCGGTGTTACCGCGCTGTGCCCTGCCTGAAAGTACCTGATCCGGAGCCTTCCTCAGCTACCCTGCGGCTCCGGATCCTGCAGCTGTGATTGGCGCGATCGATGTGATCGTCGATCGCGCCAATCAGGAACAGACCCGCCGGATCGGCGCGATCGACGATCACATCGATCGCGCCGATCGCAGGGCACAGCGGCGGTGTTACCGCGCTGTGCCCTGCTTGGAAATCCATGTGCCGGGCCCTGCCTCATCTTCCTGCCACCTCCCCCACCACCTCCTGCAGCTCTGCCAATCACCAGCTCTTGCTGGTGACCTGCCGGTGACCTGCCTATGATCGGAGCTGTAAGCTCCGATCATAGGCTGGTGCCTAGCGACACCGGCATCACCAGGGCCACCTCTGATTGGTGGGATCGATGTGATCATTCGATCCCACCAATGACAGGTCACAGCAGCGGTGTGACCGCTCTGTGACCTGTCTCACCTGTCCCTGACCTGTCTGACTGCTCTCCAGGAATCCTCACACTTGGTGAGGATTCCTGAAGAGTGGTCACGCTGACAGATCCCCTCCTGTGCTGAGACTTGTGGTGCCACAGTAGCCTGTGACACCACAATTCTTGCTAAAGAAAGAAGACAGAAGAAAGAAGACAGAAGAAAGAAGAGAGACTACAACCGTAAGTGTTCTTCCCCGATCCCGGCCCGATGTTACTTCACCTCCCCCTTACCCCCCCCTTCCCCTTCCCCCTCCACCCCCACTTTGCGCCGCGTCCGTCCGTGCCCAAATTCAGCAGCCGCCGAGCGTTGATTGGTGACGCAGTTCACCGATCAACACTCATGCTCGCTTTTCTTTTTCACTCCCCTTAGCGCCGCCGAGCGTTGATTGGTGACGCAGTTCACCGATCAACACTCGTGCTCGCTTTTCTTTCCCACATCCCCGTCCACGCACCCCGCCGCTGCGTCTGAACCCGTGCCCTTCATTTCTTTTTTTTTTTCCCACATCCCCGTCCACGCACCCCGCCGCTGCGTCTGAACCCGTGCCTTTCATTTCTTTTTTTTTTCCCCTCTTCCCCGTCCACGCACCCCGCCGCTGCGTCTGAACCCGTGCCTTTCATTTCTTTTTCTTTTTTTTCCCACATCCCCGTCCACGCACCCCGCCGCTGCGTCTGAACCCGTGCCTTTCATTTCTTTTTTTTTTTCCCACATCCCCGTCCACGCACCCCGCCGCTGCGTCTGAACCCGTGCCTTTCATTTCTTTTTCTTTTTTTTCCCACATCCCCGTCCACGCACCCCGCCGCTGCATCTGAACCCGTGCCTTTCATTTCTTTTTTTTTTCCCACATCCCCGTCCACGCACCCCGCCGCTGCGTCTGAACCCGTGCCTTTCATTTCTTTTTCTTTTTTTTCCCACATCCCCGTCCACGCACCCCGCCGCTGCGTCTGAACCCGTGCCTTTCATTTCTTTTTTTTTTTCCCACATCCCCGTCCACGCACCCCGCCGCTGCGTCTGAACCCGTGCCTTTCATTTCTTTTTTTTTTTTCCACATCCCCGTCCACGCACCCCGCCGCTGCGTCTGAACCTGTGCCTTTCATTTCTTTTTTTTTTCCCACATCCCCGTCCACGCACCCCGCCGCTGCGTCTGAACCCGTGCCTTTCATTTCTTTTTTTTTTTTTTTACACATCCCCGTTCACACACCCAGCAGCTGCCGAACTTTGTTAAGTGACGCAGTTCACTTATCAGAGCTAGGGCCTGCTGTTTTAGACTTTTCCTTTTACAGGTATTTTTTTTCCCTTTAGCTTTTTCCTTTCAGAATAGTTTGCACCAAACACTATCCCCCCCCCACACGTACACAGTTACCAATAAATATTACACCCAAGCACCATAATCACACAAAAAATGTCCCGTTCGTCCCAGCAGCGCTATTCATTGGAGGAGGCATATGCTTTCCTTGCCTCCGACACTAATAGCGAGGGAGAGGATCCCACATTCCTTTACTCTTCAGATTCTTCATCCTCTTCCTCCTCATCTTCCTCCTCGGGTCCTGCGGAACCGCCACGCAGACGCCCCAGGAGAGAAGATCAGGCAGCGCCCACTCCTGAAAATGAACCAGCGCGACCCTCTTCGGACCCCATATGGACCTCGCCACCCGAAAATTACGAGCCACTGATTCCTGATTTTGTGGCAGAATCAGGAATCAAGTTTGACACCACCGGCCTCACAGAAATAGACTTTTTCAAAGTCTTTTTCTCTGAGGCTTTCGTTAACCTCATGGTGGAGCAAACTAATTTGTATGCTCGGCAATTTTTGGAGCAAAACCCCCGTTCATCATTTTCTAACTGGTCTCCTGTGGACGCAGTTGAAATGATGCAGTTTTGAGGCCTGGTCCTCCATATGGGGATCATGAAGAAGCCAGAAATTCGGCAATATTGGAGTGTAGATATTTTATATAACACTCCAGTGTTCCGAATGGTCATGGTTCGGACGCGTTTTGAGGCCATCCATAAGTTTTTGCATTACAACGATAATGCACGGTGTCCCGCACGAGATGACCCCAATTTTGACTGTCTGTTCAAAGTTCGGCCGGTCATCGAACACTTCAGCAAAAAGTTTGCTGAAGTGTACGTGCCCAAAAGGGACATCTGTGTGGATGAGTCCTTGGTTCATTTTAAGGGGCGGCTCAGATTCTGTCAATACCTGCCCAGCAAAAGGGCCAGGTACGGTATCAAACTCTACAAGCTGTGTGAGAGTACCTCAGGGTACACCTACAGCTTTAGAGTGTACGAAGGGAAGGACAGCAGGATTGAACCGCCTGAGTGTCCTTCCATCCTGGGAGTGAGTGGGAAAATTGTGTGGGATTTGGTGCACCCACGGCTTATTTTTCTATCTTCAGGACTAGCTAGTTTCTCAGGCTGTGCCGAGTTGCATAGGGAGCGTTAGGCGCAATCCACGGCTACCTCTAGTGTGGTTTGATAGGTTTAGGGATTGCGGTCAGCAGAGTTTCCACGTCTCAGAGCTCGTCCTATGTTTTGTGGTTTTTCTCAGGTCACTTGTGTGCTCTGAACTTCAAGGTCCATTGTGGTTCTGAATTACCTATTCATAACAGTACTGGAGGCCCAAAGTACTATGCTTCTCAATAGAGGGAAAAAAGAAGTTCTGAGACCATTTTTTTTTCTTTGCACTGTGTTTTGCCTTTTTTTTCCCCTAGACATTTGGGTGGTTCAGGACACAGGTGTGGTGATGGACATTAAAGGTCTGTCTTCATGTGTGGATCTTCTCACTGCAAGAGTACAAAATATTCAAGACTTTGTGGCTCAGAATTCTATGTTAGAACCAAGAATTCCTATTCCTGATTTGTTTTCTGGAGATAGAGCTAAATTTCTCAGTTTCAAAAATAATTGCAAACTGTTTCTGCCGTTGAAACCTCGCTCCTCTGGTGACCCAGTTCAACAAGTTAAGATTATTATTTCTTTATTACGTGGCGACCCTCAAGACTGGGCATTTTCCCTTGCGCCAGGAGATCCTGCATTATGTAATACTGATGCGTTTTTTCTGGCGCTCGGATTACTGTACGATGAACCTAATTCAGTGGATCAGGCAGAGAAAAATTTGCTGGCTCTGTGTCAGGGTCAGGATGAGATAGAGATTTATTGTCAGAAGTTTAGAAAGTGGTCTGTGCTCACTCAATGGAATGAATGTGCTTTGGCAGCAATCTTCAGAAAGGGTCTCTCTGAAGCCCTTAAGGATGTCATGGTGGGATTTCCTATGCCTGCTGGTCTGAATGAGTCTATGTCTTTGGCCATTCAGATCGGTCGACGTTTGCGTGAGCGTAAATCTGTGCACCATTTGGCGGTATTATCTGAGCATAAACCTGAGCCTATGCAGTGCGATAGGACTTTGACCAGAGCTGAAAGGCAAGAACACAGACGTCAGAATGGGCTGTGTTTCTACTGTGGTGATTCCACTCATGCTATCTCCGATTGTCCTAAGCGCACTAAGCGGTTCGCTAAGTCTGCCACCATTGGTACGGTACAGTCGAAATTTCTTTTGTCCGTTACTTTGATCTGCTCTTTGTCTTCCTATTCTGTCATGGCATTTGTGGATTCAGGCGCTGCCCTGAATTTGATGGACCTGGAGTTTGCTAGGCGCTGTGGGTTTGTCTTGGAGCCCTTGCAGTGTCTTATTCCATTGAGAGGAATTGATGCTACGCCTTTGGCCAAGAATAAGCCTCAGTATTGGACCCAGCTGACCATGTGCATGGCTCCTGCGCACCAGGAGGATATTCGCTTTCTGGTGTTGCAAAATCTGCATGATGTGGTCGTGTTAGGGTTGCCATGGCTACAAGTCCATAACCCAGTATTAGATTGGAAATCAATGTCTGTGTCCAGCTGGGGTTGTCAGGGGGTACATGGTGATGTTCCATTTCCGTCTATCTCATCATCCACCCCTTCTGAGGTCCCAGAGTTCTTGTCTGATTACCGGGATGTATTCGATGAGCCCAAGTCCAATGCCCTACCTCCGCATAGGGATTGTGATTGTGCTATCGAGTTGATTCCTGGTAGTAAGTTTCCTAAGGGTCGACTGTTTAATTTATCTGTACCTGAGCACGCCGCTATGCGGAGTTACGTAAAAGAATCCTTGGAGAAGGGTCATATTCGGCCGTCGTCATCGCCATTGGGAGCAGGATTCTTTTTTGTGGCCAAGAAGGATGGTTCGCTGAGACCTTGTATTGATTACCGCCTTCTAAATAAAATCACGGTCAAATTTCAGTACCCCTTGCCGCTGCTATCTGATTTGTTTGCTCGGATTAAGGGGGCTAGTTGGTTCACCAAGATAGATCTTCGTGGTGCATATAATCTTGTGCGTATTAAACGGGGCGATGAATGGAAAACTGCATTTAATACGCCCGAGGGCCATTTTGAGTACCTAGTTATGCCACTCGGACTTGCCAATGCTCCATCAGTATTTCAGTCCTTTATGCATGACATCTTCCGAGAGTACCTGGATAAATTCCTGATTGTATACTTGGATGATATTTTGGTCTTCTCGGATGATTGGGAGTCTCATGTGAAGCAGGTCAGAATGGTGTTCCAGGTCCTGCGTGCTAATTCTTTGTTTGTGAAGGGATCAAAGTGTCTCTTTGGTGTTCAGAAGGTTTCATTTTTGGGGTTCATTTTTTCCCCTTCTACCATCGAGATGGACCCTGTTAAGTTACAGGCCATTTATGATTGGACTCAGCCGTCATCTCTGAAGAGTCTGCAAAAGTTCCTTAGCTTTGCTAATTTTTATCGTCGCTTCATCTGTAATTTTTCTAGTATTGCTAAACCATTGACCGATTTGACCAAGAAGGGTGCTGATGTGGTCAATTGGTCTTCTGCTGCTGTGGAAGCTTTTCAAGAGTTAAAGCGTCGTTTTTCTTCTGCCCCTGTGTTGTGTCAACCAGATGTTTCGCTTCCGTTCCAGGTTGAGGTTGATGCTTCTGAAATTGGAGCGGGGGCTGTTTTGTCGCAAAGAGGTGCTGATTGCTCGGTGATGAAGCCATGCGCCTTCTTTTCCAGGAAGTTTTCGCCTGCTGAGCGAAATTATGATGTTGGCAATCGAGAGTGGCTGGCCATGAAGTGGGCATTCGAGGAGTGGCGTCATTGGCTTGAAGAAGCTAAGCATCGCGTGGTGGTCTTGACTGATCACAAGAACTTGACTTATCTCGAGTCTGCCAAACGGTTGAATCCTAGACAGGCTCGTTGGTCGCTGTTTTTCTCCCGTTTTGACTTTGTGGTTTCGTACCTTCCGGGCTCTAAAAATGTGAAGGCGGATGCCCTGTCTAGTAGTTTTGTGCCCGACTCTCCGGGTTTGCCTGAGCCGGCGGGTATTCTCAAAGAGGGAGTAATTGTGTCTGCCATCTCCCCTGATTTGCGGCGGGTGCTGCAAAAATTTCAGGCTAATAAACCTGATCGTTGCCCAGCAGAGAAACTGTTTGTCCCTGATAGGTGGACGAAAAAAGTTATCTCTGAGGTTCATTGTTCGGTGTTGGCTGGTCATCCTGGAATCTTTGGTACCAGAGATTTGGTGGCTAGATCCTTTTGGTGGCAGTCTCTGTCGCGGGATGTGCGTTATTTTGTGCAGTCCTGATTTGTGCTCGGGCTAAGCCCTGCTGTTCTCGTGCCAGTGGGTTGCTTTTGCCCTTGCCGATCCGGAAGAGGCCTTGGACACATATCTCTATGGATTTTATTTCGGATCTCCCCGTCTCTCAAAAAATGTCGGTCATTTGGGTAGTTTGTGATCGCTTCTCTAAGATGATCCATTTGGTACCCTTGTCTAAATTACCTTCCTCCTCTGATTTGGTGCCATTGTTCTTCCAGCATGTGGTTCGTTTACATGGCATTCCAGAGAACATCGTTTCTGACAGAGGTTCCCAGTTTGTTTTGAGGTTTTGGCGAGCCTTTTGTGCTAGGATGGGCATTGATTTGTCTTTTTCCTCGGCTTTCCATCCTCAGACAAATGGCCAGACTGAACGAACCAATCAGACCTTGGAAACATATCTGAGATGTTTTGTTTCTGCTGATCAGGATGATTGGGTGTCCTTTTTGCCGTTGGCTGAGTTCGCTCTTAATAATTGGGCCAGCTCGGCTACCTTGGTTTCACCGTTTTTCTGCAATTCTGGGTTCCATCCTCGTTTCTCTTCAGGGCAGGTTGAGTCTTCGGACTGTCCTGGTGTGGATACTGTGGTGGACAGGTTGCAGCGGATTTGGACTCATGTAGTGGACAATTTGACCTTGTCCCAGGAGAAGGCTCAACGTTTCGCTAATCGCAGACGCTGTGTGGGTCCCCGACTTCGTGTTGGGGATTTGGTTTGGTTGTCATCTCGTTATATTCCTATGAAGGTTTCCTCTCCTAAGTTTAAGCCTTGTTTCATTGGCCCGTATAGGATTTCTGAGGTTCTTAATCCTGTGTCTTTTCGTTTGACCCTTCCAGATTCTTTTTCCATCCATAACGTATTCCATAGGTCATTGTTGCGGAGATACGTGGCGCCTGTGGTTCCATCTGTTGATCCTCCTGCCCCGGTTTTGGTGGAGGGGGAGTTGGAGTATATAGTGGAGAAGATTTTGGATTCTCGTGTTTCGAGACGGAAACTCCAGTATCTGGTTAAGTGGAAGGGTTATGGTCAGGAAGATAATTCCTGGGTCTTTGCCTCTGATGTCCATGCTGCCGATCTTGTTCGTGCCTTTCATATGGCTCATCCTGGTCGGCCTGGGGGCTCTGGTGAGGGTTCGGTGACCCCTCCTCAAGGGGGGGGTACTGTTGTGAATTCTGTGATCAAGCTCCCTCTTGTGGTCACGAGTGGTACTGTGGCTTCTGAGTTTCCTTCCTCAGGTGATGAGGTTAAGTCGTTAGGTGCTGCTCTATTTAACTCCAGCTAGTGCTTTGATCCTGGCCTCCAGTCAATGTTCTAGTATTGGTCTTGCTTCCTCCTGGATCGTTCCTGTGGCCTGTCTGCTCAGCATAAGCTAAGTTCTGCTTGTGTTACTTTTGTTGCTATATTTTCTGTCCAGCTTGCTTTTTTGGTTTTGCTTGCTTGCTGGAAGCTCTGAGACGCAGAGGGAGCACCTCCGCACCGTTAGTCGGTGCGGAGGGTCTTTTTGCCCCTCTGCGTGGTTGTTTGTAGGTTTTTGTGTTGACCGCAAAGCTATCTTTCCTATCCTCGGTCTATTCAGTAAGTCGGGCCTCACTTTGCTAAATCTATTTCATCTCTGTGTTTGTATTTTCATCTTAACTCACAGTCATTATATGTGGGGGGCTGCCTTTTCCTTTGGGGAATTTCTCTGAGGCAAGGTAGGCTTATTTTTCTATCTTCAGGACTAGCTAGTTTCTCAGGCTGTGCCGAGTTGCATAGGGAGCGTTAGGCGCAATCCACGGCTACCTCTAGTGTGGTTTGATAGGTTTAGGGATTGCGGTCAGCAGAGTTTCCACGTCTCAGAGCTCGTCCTATGTTTTGTGGTTTTTGTCAGGTCACTTGTGTGCTCTGAACTTCAAGGTCCATTGTGGTTCTGAATTACCGATTCATAACAGGTATCTTTGTACAAAGAGTCCTGCTTTGACCGCATATCTCCCCCCCCCCCCCCCGGTACCTCCCACACACCCCCTCCCCTCCCTATTTTCTATTTTTCTCTGTTTGTTTTATTGTGATTGTTGGTCTCATTTTCTGAACGATATTCTCTTGAGATTCGGGTTGCGGATTGTGTAGCCTACTATGTGGATCGCATACTAGTTATGCTAAAATCAGAACCGTGTACACTTCAGGTTATCGATCCGTAAGGAGGGTTCGGCCGAAATGCTATAGTACACTCCATTATTATTATGTATCCATTCTCATCTGATTCATGTAACCTTCATGATTGTTTACTTGTTTACATGTATTGAAAAGTTTGAAAATAAAAAATTAAAAAAAAAAAAAAAAGGTCATCACCTCTACACCGATAACTTTTATTCCAGCATCCCACTCTACAAATCCCTCTCTGCGCGAGGTACCGCTGCCTGCGGTACTGTCCGCAAAAATCAGAGAGGCCTCCCGAAGACGCTACTTGGGCAGATGCTCAGAAAAGGTGAGAGCAAAGCCCAATGTAGCGACCACCTGCTGGTGGTCAAGTACAAGGACAAGAGGGATGTCCTTCTCTTGACCACCATACACAGTGATGGCAGTGCCCTCAGCAGTGTACGGGGTACCTCAACACAGGTCTGCAAACCGGACTGTGTACTGGGGTACCACAAAAACATGGGGGGCGTTGATCTCTCCGATCAACTCCTCCAACCGTACAGTGCTTTGAGGAAGGCCAAGGTGTGGTACAAAAAGCTGTCCGTGTACATCGTACAAATGGCAATGCTCAATGCTTTCCTGCTGTCACGATGTGCACGACACACTGATACGTCGTACCTTCAGTTCCAGGAGGTAGTGGTTAAGGCGCTGATATTTGGCACGAGGGAAGGAGCGGGCCCCAGTACTTCCGGAACTGAGGGTGCTCGTATCATACCAGGTCAGCATTTTCCGGGGGTGGTCCCGCCAACTGATAGAAAAAGTAAGCCGCAAAAAAGGTGCCGAGTGTGCTACAAAAGAGGAGTACGCAAGGACACTATCTATCAATGCGACACCTGCCCCGACAAACCTGGCCTGTGTATGAAGGACTGCTTCAAATTGTACCACACCTCCATGCACTACTAATTTACTTAACAGGAACCAGTAGATTAGTTCCAAAGAGGGGGCACATCTAAGTAAGTTCCTTGGGGGTCTAGGTTCCAAAATGATGTCACTTGTGTTTTTTTTTTTTTTACTGTTTAGGCACATCAGGGGCTCTGCAAATGGAACATGACGCCCTCAGAACTAGTCCATCAAAGTCTGCATTCCAAATCGTCACTGCTTCCCTTCTGAGTCCCGAAGTGCCCAAACAGTTTTTTCCCACATATGGGGTACCAGCGTACTCAGAACAAATTGGACAACAACTTTTGGGGTCCAATTTCTCCTGTTACCCTTGGGAAAATAAAAAATTGGGGGCTGAAAGATCAATTTTGTGGGGGAAAAAATAGAATTTTTTATTTTCACGCCGGGCATCATAGACTTTAGTGAAGCACTTGGAGGGTCAAAATTCTCACGACACACCTAGATAAGTTCCTTAGGGGGTCAAGTTTCCAAAATGGGGTCACTTGTGGGGAGTTTCTACTGTTTAGCCACATCAGGGGCTCACCAAATGGCACATGATGCCTGCAGACAATTCCATCAAAGTCTGCATTCCAAAAGTCACTACTTCCCTTCTGAGCCCCGAAGTGTGCCCAAACAGTAGTTTTCTCCCACATATGGGGTATCAGCGTACTCAGGACAAATTGGACAACAACTTTTGGGGTCCAATTTCTCCTTTTACCTTTGAGAAAATAAAAAATTGGGGACTAAACCATCATGTTTGTGGAAAAAATAGGATTTTTTATTTTCACGCCCGGGCGTTATAAACATTTGTGAAGCACTTGGGGGATAAAAGTGCTCACGACACAACTAGATAAGTTCCTTAGGGGGTCTAGTTTCCAAAATGGTGTCACTTGTGGGGGGTTTCCACTGTTTAGGCACATCAGGGGCTGTCCAAACGCGACATGGCGTCCGATCTCAATTCCAGCCAATTTTAGCTTGAAAATGTCAAACGGCGCTCCTTTCCTTCTGAGCCCTGCCATGCGCCCAAACAGTGGTTCCCCCCCACATATGGGGTATCAGCGTACTCAGGACAAATTGGACAACAACTTTTGGGGTCCAATTTCTCCTTTTACCTTTGAGAAAATAAAAAATTGGGGACTACACCATCATGTTTGTGGAAAAAATAGGATTTTTTATTTTCACGCCCGGGCGTTATAAACATTCGTGAAGCACTTGGGGGATAAAAGTGCTCACGACACAACTAGATAAGTTCCTTAGGGGGTCTAGTTTCCAAAATGGGGTCACTTGTGGGGGGTTTCCACTGTTTAGGTACATCAGGGGCTGTCCAAACGCGACATGGCGTCCGATCTCAATTCCAGCCAATTTTAGCTTGAAAATGTCAAACGGCGCTCCTTTCCTTCTAAGCCCTGCCATGCGCCCAAAAAGTGGTTCCCCCTCACATGTGGGGTATCAGCGTATTTAGGACAAATATGACAACAACTCTTGAGGTCCATTTTTTCTTTTTACCCTTGGGAAATTAAAAAAATTATTGCTGAAAGAACATTTTTGTGACTAAAAAGTAAAATGTTAATTTTTTCCTTCCATGTTGCTTCTGCTGCTGTGAAACACCTGAAGGGTTAATAAACTTCTTGAATGTGGTTTTGAGCAGCTTGAGGGGTGCAGTTTTTAGAATAGTGTCACTTTTGGGTATTTTCTGCCATATAGACCCCTCAAAATGACTTCAAATGTGAGGTGGTCCCTAAAAAAAATGGTTTTGTAAATTTTGTTGTAAAAATGAGAAATTGCTGGTCAAATTTTAACCCTTGTAACTTCCTAGAAAAAAAAATTTTGTTTCCAAAATTGTGCTGATGTAAAGTAGACATGTGGGTAATGTTATTTATTAACTATATTGTGTCACTTAACTCTCTGGTTTAACAGAATAAAAATTCAAAGTTGGAAAATTGCAAAATTTTCTAAATTTTCGCCAAATTTCCGTTTTTTTCACAAATAAACGCAAGTTATATCGAAGAAATTTTACCACTATCATGAAGTACAATATGTTACAAGAAAACAGTCTCAGAATCGCCAAGATCCGTTGAAGCGTTCCAGAGTTATAACCTCATAAAGGGACAGTGGTCAGAATTGTAAAAATTGGCCCGCTCATTAACGTGCAAACCACCCTTGGGGGTAAAGGGGTTCAAGGGGAAATGTTTGTGACGCCACCTGTGGTATTCGGTCAGGGTGACAGACGCTGCTTAGGGGTCCGCTGGGGTGGTGTTATGGCAGCTAGATGGTATACCTTCCCACAGGTGAAGTGTGTCCCCAGGGCTTCCCAGAGTGTGGATGGTGGGTGGTGGATGGTGTGAGGCGCAGTGAAGAATGAGGACACAAGGTGGCAGTCTCTTTACCTTTACTGAAGGCTTCAGCATCCACAGTCCAGAGCACCAGATCACAGGGCAGGCAGAGTCCAGCCGGTCTGAAGGCAAATTCAGAGTCCCCTTATTCAGGTGGAAATCAGTAGCCTTCCTCTAGCGCCTGGGTGTTGAAGTACCTTCCTGCTGAGCTTCTCGGTATGGTCCTCACAACTGATATAGATGTTCATAGATGTTATGTCTTTCTCTCCGTCCCCAGATGGATAGGAACAAATCCGTATGACTGATGGCCTGAGGCTTTTTACAGAAACTCTAGCACGCCCCAGCCCCCACATGTTGCCACCGTGCCTCCTGGGTATAGGTCGGGCAGGTAACATGGAATTAGCTGTCCTGCCGGTCTCTGGAGCAAGGCATGGAGTCGGTTGCTCCCTCGGTGTTCCGGCTACCGGATCCTGCGCCTCAGAAGGAGGTAGCCTGTGTAGGGCAGAACTCCTTCTGGTTTCCTTTCCTTTTGCTATGACTTCATTTCTCACCCTCTACAATACAATTCGCTATTCGTGTCCTTTCTTAGGATGCTGCCGCATCGGTAGGCAGGCGCAGCTCCGTGTCCTTCTGTCTAGGCCTCTGACAGGATCCCACCCCTGTCAGAGACCACCCTGTCAGCAAGTGCTAGATGTTTCTCCTTTCCCTCTGTCTGCCTGACAGGGACTGCCTGGGTGAAGCCCAGCCAGCTTCTAACTTCCTATCCAGACCACCAGTTTTAGGCTAGGGTCACATTGCGTTAGTGCAATCCGTTTAGCGCTAGCGGATTGCGCTAACGCAATGTTTTTAACGGGGCCGCGTCCCGGGGTCGCGGTAACGTCCCCACTCGCGCAGATCCCCGATCTGCGAGAGCGGGGAACGGACAGCGGGCGCGCCTCGGACGCTGCAAGCAGCGTCCTCGGCGCGCCAGGAAACACCGGCGCGTCGCTAGCGCGTGCCGAACATGGCACGTGCTAGTGCTGCGCGTTCCCATTGCCGTGAATGGGCACGCTAACGGACGCGTTGCACAGCGTTAATTTCGACGTGCAACGCTGTCCGTTAGCGCGTTCCCATTAACGCAATGGGAACCTAGCCTTACCTAATTGTGAAGAGTGCCCTGATAAATAGGAGCTTAGCTCCCCCTGGTGGACTGGAGTGTGAAGTGTGTTGCATGGTTTGTGATACCTGATAAAGTGATCTCCTTTATTGCCTTCAGACGTAACATCACTCCCCCCTAGAGGAGAATATTACTGCAACGACCAGGACCCTGGGGCACTGCATATACTGCAAGGGGAAAAAAAATAGTCATAGGAGTGCCTGCGAGTTGGTGAGTTGATATAAAATCTTCATTTATTAGTTTTCACAACGTGTTTCAATGGAATATTATTATTATTATTTATTTATTTATATAGCACCATTGATTCCATGGTGCTGTACATGAGAAGGGGTTACATACAAGTTACAAATATCACATACAGTAAACAAACTAACAATGACGGACTGATACAGAGGGGCGAGGACCCTGCCCTTGCAGGCTTACATTCTACAGGATTATGGGGAAGGAGACAGTAGGTTGAGGGTTGCAGGAGCTCCGGTGTTGGTGAGGCGGTAGCTCCGGTGTTGGTGAGGCGGTAGCTTCGATAGTGATGAGGCAGCAGCGGTGTCAGTGCAGGCTGTAGGCTTTCCTGAAGAGATGAGTTTTCAGGTTCCGTCTGAAGGATCCGACTGTGGTTGATAGTCGGACGTGTTGGGGCAGAGAGTTCCAGAGGATGGGGGATATTCGGGAGAAGTCTTGGAGGCGATTGGATGAGGAGCGAATAAGTGTGGAGGAGAGAAGGAGGTCTTGGGAGGACCGGAGATCACGTGAGGGAAGATATCGAGAGATTAGTTCAGAGATATATGGAGGAGACAGGTTGTGGATGGCTTTGTAGGTCAGTATTAGCAATTTGAACTGGATACGCTGAGGGAATGGGAGCCAGTGAAGAGATTTGCAGAGGGGGGAAGCGGAGGAGTAGCGAGGAGAGAGATGGATTAGTCGGGCAGCAGAGTTAAGGATGGACTGGAGAGGTGCAAGGGTGTTAGCAGGGAGGCCACAGAAAAGGATGTTGCAGTAGTCAAGGCGGGAAATGATGAGGGCGTGCACAAGCATTTTAGTAGATTGTGGGTTGAGGAAAGGACGGATCCTGGAGATATTTTTGAGCTGGAGGCGACAGGAGGTGGAAAGAGCTTGGATGTGTGGTTTGAAGGACAGGGCAGAGTCGAAGGTTACTCCGAGGCAGCGGACTTCGGGTACAGGGGAAAGCATGATGTCATTGACTGTGATAGATAGGTCAGATAAGGAAGATTTGTGGGATGGAGGAAAGATGATGAGTTCAGATTTGTCCACATTGAGTTTGAGGAAGCGAGAGGAGAAGAAGGAGGATATGGCTGATAGGCACTCTGGGATTCTGGACAGCAGAGCGGTGACGTCTGGGCCAGAGAGGTAGATCTGAGTGTCGTCAGCATAGAGGTGGTACTGGAATCCATGGGACTTTATGAGTTGTCCCAAGCCAAGTGTATAGATTGAGAAGAGTAGGGGTCCTAGAACAGAGCCTTGGGGGACTCCAACAGAGAGAGGGTGGGATGAGGAGGTAGTATGGGAGTGGGAGACGCTGAATGTGCGGTTGGAAAGGTACGAGGCGATCCAGGATAGGGCAAGGTCTTTGATGCCAAAGGAGGAGAGCATCTGCAGTAGGAGGCAGTGGTCAACTGTGTCGAAAGCAGAGGATAGGTCTAGAAGGAGGAGTACAGAGTATTGTCCAGTAGCTTTGGCGGTAAGTAGGTCGTTAGTGATTTTGGTCAGGGCAGTCTCAGTTGAGTGATGGGGGCAGAAACCAGATTGTAGATTGTCGTACAACAAGTTAGATGAGAGGTGGGAGGAGAGTTCAGCATGGACGTGCTGCTCCAGGAGTTTGGAAGCAAATGGGAGCAGCGATATTGGGCGATAGCTGGACATAGCAGTTGGATCGAGGGTTGGCTTTTTAAGGATAGGCGTGATTGTGGCATGTTTGAACGCAGAGGGGAAGGTGCCAGAAGTTAGTGATAGGTTGAAGAGGTGGGTTAGGGATGGGATAAGTGTGGTGGTGAGGTTGGGGAGGAGGTGGGATGGGATGGGGTCGAGCGCACAGGTGGTGAGGTGGGATTTGGAGAGGAGACAATTAAGTCCCCCTTCAGTGATGTTGGATAGGGAGGTTATGGGGTTTGGGCATTGGTCTGGTATACAAAGGGGTTGTGGTGGTTGAGCAATAAAGTCTTGCCTTGTCTGGTCGATCTTATTTTTAAAGTGTGTGGCAAAGTCCTCAGCAGAGATGAGGGAGGTTGGAGGGGGCAGTGGGGGGCGGAGGAGGGAGTTAAATGTTTTGAATAACTGTTTGGGGTTGTGGGATAGGGAAGATACGAGGGTTGTGAAGTAGGCCTGTTTAGCAGAGGTGAGTGCAGATTTAAAAGCGAGTGTTGCTTGTTTGAATACAGTGAAGTCGTCTTGCGAGTGTGTTCTCTTCCAACGCCGCTCCGCAACCCTGGACACTTGCCTTAGCTTTTTGGTGGTGTTATTATGCCAAGGTTGTCTATTGATACGTCGCGCTCTGCCATGGACGAGAGGGGCAACCGTGTCAATAGCTGATGCGAGAGTGGCATTGTAGAAAGTAGCGGCACTGTCTGTGTCGTGGAGTGAGGATATGGATGCCAGTGGTAGGATGGAGTCAGAGAGTGTGTGGGTGTCTAGGTGTGCAAGGTTTCTGCGTGGGTGCGCATGTGCTGGATATGGATGATTGGTGAGGAGGACAGGGATGAGAAGGTGAGCAGATGGTGGTCGGATAGAGGGAGAGGGGAGGTGGTGAAGTTAGATAGAGAGCAGAGACGGGTGAATACCAGGTCTAGTGTATGTCCATCCGTGTGGGTGGCTGCGGAGGACCACTGAGTAAGTCCAAAGGATGAGGTAAGGGACAGAAGTTTGGAGGCTGTTGACTGAAGGGTATCAATGGGGATGTTGAAGTCACCCATGATGATGGTGGGAGTGTCAGCAGAGAGAAAGTGAAGAAGCCAGGTGGAGAATTGGTCAATAAAGGCAGTGGCCGGGCCCGGAGGTCGGTATATGACGGCCACTTGGAGGTTGGAGGGAGAGTAGATGCGGACAGAATGGACTTCAAAAGAGGGGAGGATAAGGGAGGGAAGAGGTGGGATTGGGTTAAAGGTGCAGTTTGAAGAAAGGAGATGACCCACTCCTCCACCATGTTTGTTGCCGGGTCGAGGGGTGTGGGTGAAGTGGAGGCCTCCGTAACACAGTGCAGCAGGGGAGGCGGTGTCAGAGGGTGTTAGCCATGTTTCTGTGAGGCCAAGGAAGGCAAGATTGCGGGAGAGAAAAAGGTCGTCTTCCTCAGGTGGCAGTAAGGGGTTTTCCAGACTGGGAAGAGTTAGAGATGGGTGTAGCGCAGAGCACTTGGATATAGTGATGACACTTCCTGTTTAGTGAGGATTAGTGATGTAGCAGTGAGAGAAGACAGTCAGATAGCCGTGGGGGTGAAGTTGCTGAGGCAAAAAGGGATCCCAGGCTGAGCAGCGTGCAAGTGGTCACTATCTTATACGGTATACAAAGACTGACAAGCACCTCCTAAGGCTACTTTCACACATCAGCCATCAGTCATGCTGATTCCGGCATCGCGCCGGTTCCGGCGTAAATTGTGAAAAACTGATGAAAGATGAAACGGATCTGTTTTTTCGCCAGATCCAACTAGCGGAACTGGCCAAAAACCAGATCCGTTTCATCAGTTTGTCATCCGTTTCATCCGTTTTTTGACGGATCCGGTTTTTAAAACTGCCCATGGGAGGCTCAAAAACGTGATTGGCTACTGAAAACCTATATATATATATATATATATACTGTGTTCCTACAGCCCATCTGTGACAGTTTGTAGAGGAGCAAGTGGCGAAGATGGAAGGCGTGATGGCAAACATTCTGCAGATTAATGTGGATTTCTCTGTAGAGGCGAATCGTTTGAAAGCAATTGTTCTGGAGAAGGAGCGAGAGAGACAGCGCATCATGCGTCTGCGCCGACGACGTTTGTGGATCCACTCCATCACTGCACAGAGAATGACTGTGGGGTGCATTCTACACTGTACATGGAGCTACGTTGGAACCCTGAGAAATTTTTCTCATATGTGCGAATGAAGCAATTTTTACTGTATCTCCTCCTGTTAAAGCACACTTATAACTGTAATGTTGATTGCTGGTAGTTTTTAATAATATTTTTTATTGTATCTCCTACTAAAGCTGACTTATAATTGTAATGTTATTGCTGGTATTTTGCACTCATCCCTTTTTTTTTTTCCACAGATTCCTTGCAACTGGAGAATCCCTTTCGTCTCTCCACTTCCAGTTCAGACTTGGGATTTCCACCATCTCCGGAATTGTGAAGCATACATGCCGTGTATTGTGGGACTCTTTACATGGCGAGTTTATACCACATCCCACAACGGAGAGTTGACCTGAAATAGCGGAAAAGTTTCAACAAATCTGTCAGTTTCCCAATTGCTTGGGTGCAGTGGACGGGAAACATATCCGCATCGTGAAACCTGCTGGATCTGAATATTTTAACTATAAAAATATTTCTCCATTGTGCTCATGGCCATTGCTGAATACAAATTTATAACGGTGGATATAGGGGAGTATGGCCAGTCCAATGATTCACAAGTTTTAAAATTGTCTGCAATGGGGCGTCATCTCTATGGAAACACCTTCCAATTTCCACCCCCAAGACCACTGCCTGAAACCTCTGGGCCACCAATACCATTTGTTTGTGTTGGGGATGAAGCCTTCCAAATATCGGAACACCTGCTAAAACCATACTCCAGTAGTGGATTGACGCCAAAAGAATTTTTAATTACCGCCTCACACGAGCACGGAGAAAGGTTGAGTGCACTTTTGGGATTCTGACAGCCAAATGGCGATTTCTGTTGACCACTATCAACCTGAAGACTGACACTGTTGACAAGGTCGTGAAAGCTTGCGTGGTCCTGCACAATTTTGTGATATGCAATGAACATATTTCCATTGATGACCACTCTGAAGAAACCACCTTGCGTGATTATCAGAACATTACGTATAGAAGTTCTGTGTCAGTTTCCAGGCGCTTTGAGCACCTCTGGATCGAGCACCAGAATCAGAAGACTATAAAAAATTAAAAAAATAAAAATTATGTGCTTGGATGCAGGGTTATGTGTTGTGTGCAGTATGAGGTCTGTAATGATCAGTTTCTATGTGTTGTGTGCAATGTGACGTATGTAATGATCAGTTTCTATGTGTTGTCTGATGTCTGTAATGATGACCAGAAAAATGCCCACAGGAAAATTGCTCACACGGAAAATTGCCCATTGCAGCATCACAAAGTTTCAGATCCATGATATTTGAGGTGCAAGGTGAAGAATGCCCACAGAAAATTGCCAACAGGCTGAATTATAGGTTAAATGCTCTGCAGGACAGGGGGATAGTATGCAGGTATGCGTGAGATGCTCTGCAGGGCAGAAGAATAATATAGAATTATAGGTGAGATGCTCTGAAGGACAGAGAATAGCAAAGACCTATAGGTTAAATGCTCTGCAGGACGGGGATAGTGTGCAGGTATACGTGAGATGCTATGCAGGGCAGAATAATAATATAGAATTATAGGTGAGATGCTCTGCAGCACAGAAGAATGTCGGCGAAAATTGCCCACACAGAAAACTACCCACAAGTTTATTAAGAACAGTTTATTAAGGATTTCTAATAACAACAATAACTTAAGTTCATTAAACAATCATTGCACACCTGCAAATAATTAGCTGCCGGGTGATTGTCCTTGACTTCCATGGGCTCCATTGAAATACAATGCAGCACAACACAGGCAGCAAAGAAAATGCAAAACGGATTTCAACAAAGGTCTGGGCCCAGTTTACTTCTACAGGTTCGGTTCACTCATCCCTAGTCCCAGATTACGGATTCTGTTCTTAGGAGTTGTCATTCCACTGTGCTAACAATAATTCCACTCTCATTGTGGTGTGTCTGGGCCTAGAGACCCTTATTCAAATCCACTCTGCATTTCCTTCCATCCTATGCCTGCCTGCACCATGTGTATGATACATAACTAGGTATGATCTGTTCACTTTTACTCTTGGCAGCCATAAGTGGAGAGGGAAGGAAGTGCAGGTGCCAGATTCACTGCCACTGAAGTCAATGGGAGTGCGGAGCTGCTATGGCACTTCCGCTCCTCTGACAGAATCTCACCTTTCTGCGGTGCCTTCTGGGCTTCCAGGATCATCTATCTCAGCCAGCAGCACCCTGCTTTTGGTGGGCACGGCCCCCACTGAGATGTTATTGTATTAGATCTGACCTGCAGTCTCATGTAACTCCACAGATAATAAAAAGTGATTCTTTTGTGGGTACTGATAGCAGTGATGGCTCCTCTGGATCATACTACTGCTGGCTCTGCATGGGCTGCTGTTCCGCGCTGGTGGGGGGAGTAAGGCAGAATCAGTGAGAGATGAGAGCAGACTAGATCTATCTGTTGCTGAGAATGACAGACTGCTATAAACCACAGATCTTCAGCATGTTTGCAGTTTTGCACTAGGTCAGCTGTAAATCACAAGTTGATCACACATCATGTGAACATCCTCATCTTGTACCTCAAATATCATAGATCTGAAACTTTGTGATTCTGCAATTGGCAATTTTCCATGTGGGCAATTTTCCTGTGGGCATTTTTCAGGGAACTGTCTGTAATGATCAGTTTCTGTGTGTTGTGTGCAGTGTGATGTCTGTAATGATCAGTTTCTATGTGTTGTGTGCAGTGTGATATCTGTAATTCTGGTCAATCCTCCAGGGCCTGGACTGTTCCAGGTAGTGAAGGACCACCCTGCGGACATCCAGGGTGTGGAATTTTCCTCCTTCGTGTTGGAAGGATTTGGGCAAAATGAGGGCAATACCACATCCTGACCCCTATGAAAATCCAAAACGACTTTGGGCATAAAGGCGGGATCTAGGCGCAAGACATACTATCCAAGTGCAGAGATAGGAAGGGCTCTTGAACAGACAGGGCCTGCAATTCTCCTATGCGTCTCGCCGAGGTAATTGCCACCAGGAACACAGTCTTAAGCGTCAGGATTTTAAGGGATAATGAAGACAAGGGCTCAAAGGGTGGCTAAGTTAGACTATTGAGCACTGAATTTAGATCCCAGGGGGGAACACGACTAGGGAGTCTAGGGCGTAATCTGCTTTCAGAAGTCATGAACCTTCTGATCCAGCGATGACCGGCCAGGTCCCGGTCAAAAAATGAACTAAGGGCCGAAACTTTTAGTGTACTTGGGGTGAGCCCTAGATCTAAACCCTTCTGGAGGAAGTCTAGGATTTTAGCAATGTTGGGGTGGAAGGGATCAGGTACACTGGGAAGACACCAGGAAGAGAACTTCTTCCCACTTTGCCATAGATGGCATTGGTCATGGGTTTCCTACTCTTTTGGAGAGTTTGGATTACCCTGTCCGAGAGGTCCCTGGCTCTCAGGATGTCGGTCTAAGTAGCCGCAATGTTCAACTTTCTGAGCCCTGGCTAAAAGTAGGGGACCTTGATAAAGGAGGTCAGTTCTTTGAGGAAGGAGTAGGGGCCTTCCTCGGCCATATCCTTCAAGGCGCTGTACCAGCTAAGTCCCGACCACATTGGGGCAATTAGATGGCCATCAATTGTCTTGACTTGGTCTGACCGGATCTTCTGCAGGGTCTTTGCCAGCATCGGGATTGGTGGAAAGGTGTAAGCCAGGTTGAAGATCCATGGATGGGCGAAGGCATCTATCCCGAGGCCCATATACGGTACCGAGGGAGAAATGTTTTTGATTTTGTATTTTGGGCATTTGAAAATAAGTCGACCTCCGAGTTCCCCCATCTCATGGTTAGGGATAGGAAGACTTCTTGGTTCAGGCACCATTCCCCGGGATGGACGTCCTTCCTGCTGAGGAAGTCTGCCTGGGTGTTGTCCGAGCACTTCAGATGTACTGCTGAGATTGAAAGCAGGTGTTTCTCTGCCCAGAGAAATATCCGTGCTGCAACTAGCTTCAGGCTGGCGTATTTCATGCTCCCTTGAGGTCGGAGATAGGCCACCACCATTACGTTGTCGGAGTAGACACGGACATGATGGCCCTGGACAAGAGATGAAGCGGCTATCAGCGCTTCCTCCACTGCATTTAATTCTCTCAGGTTGTAAGATCTGGAACTTATGTCCGGGTACCATAGTCCCTGAAAATAAGTTTCTTCCACCACGGCGCCCCAACCTCTTCAGCTGGCATCTGTATGAAGTACTTTCAGAGGAAGCTGGTCCCAGCATACCCCCTGCTGAAGGTTTCACATGTTCGGGAAGTGGAATTTTCCTGGATAGAGCCTTCCGATACCTCAGTGAGTATTGGAGGACGTGAGTTTGGATAGTTCGTGTATGTGCCTGAGCCCAGAATACTGCCAGAATACACAAAGTTAGGGACCCCAGAATGGACATGGACTCTTAAGGTTGGTGAGCTTTGTTGTCTGAATCTGGTGATTCTCTGACAAAGGTTGCACGGATGATCTTCGGAAAGGAAGGACGCCTTTTTCTCCGAGTCTAAGAATCCCCAGGAATTTTTTCCTTGTGGAAGGGTGCAGGTCCGACTTCTGGAGATTCGGGATCCAGCCCAGGTACTCGAGTTTATCTAGTGTCTTTGACACATCCCGGTCCGATAAGTGGGATTGCCATTCTGATCGACTCCATCTTGAACCTCCGGTATCTGATGAACTGATTTAGAGGTTTTAGATTTATGATCACTCTGCATTTTCCGGAGGGCTTCCTTATGAGGAATAGGCGAGAGTAATGGCATCCGCCTAAATCCTCAAATCCTCCTGAGGTACTTGAGAAATCACCTTTTCTCGCAAGAGATCCTGAATTTGTAGAAGGGAGTCCTGGAGGTCTGGAGACTGTTTCGGGGTAATTCTCAGGCATTGGGGGGGGGGGGGGGGGAGAAACTCTCGAATTCCAACTTTAGTCCGAATTGTATGGTGTGGAAGATCCCCTGGTTCGTGGATATAGATTGCCATTGGGCGAGAAATTGCGAGAGTCAGCCCCCCACCGAAGAGTCACTGTTTATCAGGGGTCTGTTGCTGTTGATGGATGAGGATATTCCTGCCTCTACCTCCCTTCGGGTAGCTCCATCGACCCAGATACGGTGACCGGATCCATCTTTTTCCGGATCCGGCACATTCCAGCGTCCATAGACTTCCATTGATTGTAGCAAAACACCGGATTACGTACCGGTAATGCTCTTTTATAGAGCCACGACAGCACCCACTTGAGAGAGGGGATCCGCCCCTAGGAACAGGAAACCCTATGGAGAGAATAAAAGGGGCGGTCCCCCTCGCTCCCACAGTTGGGTTTACAGAGATTGCGAGGAACCGCCCACCAGACTTTAGTAGGTCATTCAATATCATCATTTATAATTAGTTAACTTAAGCATGGCTAACTATAAGAACCAAACACCCTTAACCGTGCTTATAAATAAAAACCTATAAGGGTGGGAAGTGAAGGGGTGCTGTCGTGGCTCTATAAAAGAGCATTACCGGTACGTAATCCGGTGTTTTCTCTTCGCCACGACAGCACCCACTTGAGAGACTTTCAGAGATAGTCATTTGGGAGGGATCACCGTGTTAAGGACTGATCTACCGAAGGACAAGTCAGATGAAGCAGATAGATCTAATCTATAGTGATTATAGAAGGTAGTAGGTGAAGACCAGGTTGCGGCCTTACATATCAGTTCTATCGGAACCTCCGCTCGTTCAGCCCAGGATGATGCAATCGCCCGGGTGGAATGTGCTCTTACGGTCTCAGGCGGATTCTCCCCTTTGGATGAATAGGCCAGACATATTGCATCTCGAATCCACCGAGATAAAGTATCCTTCGTAATTCCAGCTCCTTTTCTATGACCCTGGAACGAAACAAAGAGAGCCCTGCTCTTCCTCCAGGCGCTAGTCCTATCCAAATAGGCTAATATGGCTCTCCTCACATCTAATGTGTGGTATCTTTGTTCTTCCTGACTTGTAGGGTTATCATAGAAGGAGGGAAGGTAAATTTCTTGTGTTCTATGAAATTTAGTGCATACTTTGGGTAAGTATGAAGGGTCTGTTTTAAGGACAACTCTGTCTGGGAAGACTGACATAAAGGGAGGATCTATCGATAGTGCCTGTATGTCACTTACTCTTCTTGCTGACACTAAGGCGACGAGAAGAGCTGTCTTGAGGGAGACATGTTTTATGTGAGCTGAATGTAGAGGCTCAAAAGGGTGATCTGTAAGAGCTTCGAGAACTAAATTAACATCCCAAGGTGGTACATGGGGAGTTCGAACGGTTTCTGACCTCTGGCATGCTGCAACAAATCTGGCTACCCACTTATTACCTGCGATATCAAGACCATATAAAGCCCCCAGCGCAGAGATGTGTACTTTTAAGGTACTGACTGCCAGACCTAGATCGCGCCCTTTTTGAAGAAATTCTAGAATCATGTGAATGTGAATTTCGTTTGACAGGGCCGTTGGGTAGAGGTTTAGAAATTTTTTCCACACTCTTGCATAGATGGAGGTAGTGGACTTTTTCCTACTTAGTAGTAGAGTGTCAATCACTTTGTTTGAGAACCCCCTCATCTTTAGCAGCTGCCTCTCAAGTTCCAGGCTGTTAACCGTAGACCCTTCACCTGAGGGTGGTTGAAGGGGCCCTGGAAGAGAAGATCCTGATCCTCCGGGAGGATCCAAGGGTCTGAGATTGACATGGCTCTCAGCCAGGAAAACCATGGCCTCTTGGGCCAGAATGGAGCAATTAGGATCACGTTTGCTCTGTCTTCCCTTATCTTCCTGATCACTGTCGGAAGTAGTATCAGCAGGGGAAAGGCATATGCCTTCTTGAATACCCATGGTACTTGTAGGGCGTCGAAGATATCTGGATTGTCAGATCGGAACAATGATGCGAATTTTTTGACTTGCCTGTTTCGTCTTGTCGCAAAGAGATCTATTTCGGGAGTGCCCCACTTTTTTATTATCATACAAAAGATACGACGATTTAGAATCCACTCTCCTTGATGGAGAGTGTGGCGACTGAGGAAATCTGCTCTCGAATTGTCGATTCCTCTTACATGTAGCGCTGATATGGACAGGAGGTGTTCCTCTGCCATGGCTAGAATATCGTTGGCTATAGACATGAGTCCTTCCGATCTTGTTCCTCCTTGGTGGTTTATATAGGCTACTGCTGTCATGTTGTCTGAGAAGACTCTTGTATGTGTTCCGTGTAGCTGCGGAAGAAATTCAGATAAGGCATGATAAACAGCCTTCAGCTCTTTTTTATTAGAAGAATCATCTGATTCTGTAGGAGACCACAGACCTTGCACTATTTGATCTTCTAAATATGCTCCCCACCCACTAGGACTGGCGTCAGTGAAAACAGTTTTCGATGGTTTTACCACCCAGGGGACCCCACTGGAAAGATGGTTCGGATTTAACCACCAAGTGAGAGATTGTATCACGTCTGTCGTTAAGGAAATACGAGAATCTAATCGGCCAAGTAACCTTTCTTCCTCACGAAGTATTGTATACTGCAATTTCCTACTATGGAATTGGGCCCATGGAACAGCTGGAATACAAGAGGTGAAGGAACCAAGAAGGGACATACCTTCTCTTAGGGAAATTAGAGGGTGGTTAATCACTGATTGTACTTTGTTTATGATTGCTATTTGTTTTGACTCGGGAAGAAAGCACATTTGATTTGTAGAGTCTAGAATAATTCCTAAAAATTTTTGATCAGTTGTGGGGGACAATCTAGATTTTTCCCAATTCACTAACCACCCTAACCCCTGTAAGGATGAAATTGAATCAGACACGCGTTGATGACATTGAGAAAGAGAGTTCCCGACTATCAATAGGTCATCCAAATAAGGTATTATAAGTGTATCTTTTAACCTCAAATATGACATTACTTCTGACATCAGTTTTGTGAAAACTCTAGGGGCTATTGATAGTCCAAAGGGCATTGATGTGTATTGATAATGCCGTATCTGACCTTTGACCATAACTGCCACCCGTAGATATTGTTGATGCTCTCTGAAGATTGGCAGATGATAGTATGCATCTTTAAGGTCAAGAACTGCCATGAAGCAATGGGGAAACAGAAGCTTGACAGCTGACCGAATGGATTCCATTTTAAACGTTTGGTTCTCTAAGAAGACGTTTAGTCTTTTGAGGTTAATTATTGTTCTATATGATCCGTCAGGTTTTGAAATAAAAAATAAAGGGGAATAAAATCCCCTTCCTTTTTGATGAAAAGGGACTTCCACTAATACTCCTTTGGACAGGAGAGTTATTATTTCCTGTTCCAAGGCCTCTTGTTGTGAAGGTGAACCTAAGGAAGTCAAACAAAACGAGTCTGGCGGAACTTGAGAAAATCTTAGTTTTAGGCCTGTAGTTATAAGGCTAGTTGCCCATGAATTAGAGGTTATTGCCAGCCATTGTGTGGAGAAGAAGGACAACCTACCACCAACAGGTAGATCTGTCCTAGCGGGGTTTATCCTCAGGTTTGAAGGGGCGTTTTCCGAAGAAGGCTCCCTTCTGCTTAAAGTCCTTATTAGCCCAACGGTCCTGGTTTTTATAGTCCTGTCTTCTGTTGAACATGGGCTTTCGGAATGCTCTCCTATAAGATGGAAGATAAGAGTTATTGGGGAACCCTTTCTTCCTCTCACCCGCTTTGGTAAGAATGTCATCCAACTGAGCACCAAATAGGTACTCACCTTGGCAGGCCAGACCACATAACTTGGATTTTGTTTGTGGATCGCCTTTCCACCCCTTTAGCCACAAGGCGCGGCGAGCCGCATTGGTTAGGCCTGCTGATTTGGCTGCTAGTCGGATGGAATCAGCCGAAGAATCTGCCAAAAAGGCAGTAGCTCCTCTAATTAACGGAATGGATGACACGAGTTTATTGTGGGAAAGGCCACCTTTTAAGCCTTCTTCCAGATCATTCAACCAAACCATCAGGGACCTAGCAGTACATGTGGCCGAGATAGCTGGTCTAAAGGCTCCTGTACAGGAGTCCCAAGCTCTTTTTAAAAGGGAATCTGCTTTCCGATCGAGCGGGTCTTGCAGGGATCCAGAATCTTCAACAGGCAATAAAGATTTCTTAGAAGTGGATGCCACTGCCGCATCTACTTTTGGGGCTTTTACCCATTTGGAGAAATCCTCGTCATTAAAGGGATAGCGACGTTTTGAGGAAGACGGCAACCCTCTTTGCCCCTGGCTTTCCCACTCTTTTTTAACTAACTCCTTTATTGCTGGAATAATAGGAAAGGAAGGTCTCTTTTTCTCGGACAGGCCAGCAAACATCACGTCCTGTGGTGTTTTAAGGGTCTTCGTATCTTCCATACCCATGGTGTTACGTACTGATCTGACTAAATTGTCAATGCTTTCTGTAGGGAAACATGTATCCTGTTCACCCTCCGAGGATATAACCTCTTGGGAACTGTCCGACTCCTTATCCTCAACCTCAGATGACTGTTCAGATATAGGAGAGCTGTATTTCTTCCTACTTCCAGGAATTTTATCCGAGTTTCGAAAGGCTCGCAACTCCTCTCTTATCATACTACGTATATCATCCGACCTTACTGAAGACTCCTCTCGTAAGGTGGATTCGATGCAAGACTGGCATAACTTTTTTAAGTAGGTATCCGGGAGCGGCTGAGAGCATAAGGCACATTGCTTATGTTTTCATTTCCCTGTTCTTTTAACCTAGGGAATTAGACGAAAGAGGGAGTATAATCAGCTTAGAATAGGGTAGACATACACTCACCCCTGAAGCTGTCATAATACCGGCTGGAGAGGAGGAGACGGAGGCACAGATGGAGGAACCGACCGGTCCGATCTCTTTTCCCTGGCGCTCTTGGAGGATGATCTGCGGCTGCTAGTCCGGCTTCCTGGTGTGACAGCGTTAACCTCAGAAGAAGGCAACGTTGTCTCTTGAGGAGATGCCATGATGGACGCCGGGAATCAGCGCCGGCGTCCTTTTGTTATGGGGGCCGCCATCTTCTTCCTGCCGCACCCGGAAGTGACCACTACATCCGGGTTGCGGATCTGCTGTGCGCGCCTGCACTCCCACCCAGCGATCGCGCAGGCGCCGTCCTCCTCCTCTATCACCCCGGAAGTTGTAGTAATACTTCCGGGGGAGAATTACTGGGCCCCATGCTGCCTGTGCGCCACCCGAGGCTGGCGTCACAGGATCTTACCCCAGCGGTCCGGCCCGCAGGTCTGCTGGATGCCTCTCCGTGAGCCAGGCGACTCCCCGATCCTGGCCTCACGGTACCTGCCAGCAGAGGGGGGAAGCTGAGACAGGACCCCCGACGCTGCTTCCAGCTCTGGAGCCCTTGCCGTCCCTATTCAGGTAAACCGCGCAAGCGGCGTCCAGGCTGGGAATCCTCTTCTCTCCAGGTCTCCCGTAGGAACAGGAAACCAACTGTGGGAGCGAGGGGGACCGCCCCCTTTTATTCTCTCCATAGGGTTTCCTGTTCCTAGGGGCGGATCCCCTCTCTCAAGTGGGTGCTGTCGTGGCGAAGAGAAAAAGCCGGAAGTGCTGCATCCGGCTTTTTCGCCGCAGACACAAAACATTACTGTAGACGTTTTTTTCAGATGCCGGAAACAAAACCAGAAGAAATGCGTGGCCATGCGACGCTATCCGGTGCTAATACAAGTTAATGAGAAAAAAAAACTGTTCCGGCGGGAGATTTCGACGGTCCCAGTTTTCTTCCAAATAGCGGGATCCAGCCTGTCTGAAAAAAGCTGATGTGTGAAAGTAGCCTTAGTGTTAACATGTGCAAGCTGCCAGTCTGCACACTTAGGAGGTGCTGGTCAGTCTTTTTGTATATTTAACTATTGGATGTTGGCTGCATCCAGCTTGATTTTGCACTCCTCCCATTGACCTGCAGGTGGCCGTAATGAGCTGTACTTGCCCATATATTTTAGGCTAAACCCAGGAGTAGACGAGTGTCCAAAATTGTAGGTTGATACTCCAAGAGAAGGCATGTGCAGTAGAGCAGGGACACATCAGAGGGAGGTCACCTTGCAGTGGCCATTTTATGCACTAAGAACCTTCATTTTCATTCATTTCCGTAAGTTAAAAAAAAAAAATTTTAATTTTTTTTTTAGAAGTAAAATCTAGATGTTTTTAATGTTTTCTGTGTTTTCACATGACCTAAACTTATACATAGTGCTGCTGTGCTTTCATTTTTCTATCTTATACGGTAACCATTCCAAGGAAGATCCGAGGCCTACGGCCAGGACTAGGCAGAGCTGAACATGCCTTTTACCTTTTCCTATTGAAACTGGCAAGGGGAATGGGAGGAAGTTGGTGGACCTAAGGGCATGGACACCACAGAGGAGAAAGAGGTATCTGCGGGACAGAGATTGTCGGGAGAGACAGAGATGGTCAGAAGAGGCAGAGACTGTCGGACGAGACCGGGTTATGTGTCTTCTGGAAGGAAGTGGTCAGAGAAGTCTAGGAAAGCTCTAAGAATGCCATTGTGTGTAACTGTGCTGCAACTGTAACAAGTACCCTGCTGTCAAGTAAAGTTGAACTGTTGAGCATGGACATGGAGTCTGGAGTTGTTTATGCAAGCTCGGAATTGGAAGACAGGACTATAGAGCCAGAGGGGACTCTGGTAATTAATGTAAACATTCCACCGCACTGCTCACATTGCATATACAGCAGAAGGGACATTGTTTCCTTTGTGGGATGCCAGGGTGCGGGGCCACAACAGCCCCTAGCTACCATCCGGGCCAATTGGAGTAGTCGGCAGGATTGCGATTCCTTGTGTGCAGAAAGCGGAGGAGCCCCCAGAACGGCAAAGATGGCTGTCGTTAGAAACTTTGTAATGGCGCATGATGACACGAAAGATGGAAGCAGTGCCGCCCATCGTGGGCATCCTAAGTCGAAAAGGGCACGAAAACCTACTTGGCAGAAGCGATGGCCTGAGCCTCGGCCATGTCCCCTGGTGACTGGTGCCTGCCTGAGATGGGCGTGGCGAAGGAAGAATCCCCATCCACTGCAGCAAATTCCTTAGGAACGGGAAGAGTCTGAAGCCGAACGGGTGGAGCAGCCGAAAGTGGCTCCACCTACGAACGGGCGGGGTCCGAAAGGGAAGGACGGCGTGTCTGGAAGAGAGATGCCATTGCAGTGCAAGTTACCCTCCCCCATGCAGCAGCGGACATGTCGTTCCAAGGAGGTATCGGACAACAGGACTGGGAGCGGTCCGTGGCCCAGTTAAAGTCGGACTCTCGCCGCAAAGACTGGTGGATGGCGGGAATGGAAGATCGGTTCCAGTTTAAACGGCCGGTGAGGAAGATTATCAAGAGCAGGTGCACCATGGAGGTAGAGTCCTGAGAGGCAGCAACAAGAAGAAGCGGTTGGGAAAGCTGAGGTAGCAGAAAGGGGAACTGCTGCGGCTGTGATTCCGAGCTCACGCGACCAAATTGGAGGATCGTCGCAGCCACCGCAGTGAGTGACAACTACCCTCACCCCAGCGCCTACACCTACTCCTGTTCTGGCACCTTCGTCGGTCTCCGCATCGCCTTATGGTGGCTACCCAGACGAACCCCGGACCCTCACAGCGAAAGAAGCTCGGAGGATGAAGGGGGGGTAATAGAGGAGAAAAAATGGCCGGATATGTGAAGAGCTGCGTGGCTCTGGTGGGAGAACCATATCTGGCCGGATGACACAGCCTGCTGTTGTATTTTAACCATGCAAGAGGATATGGGTTCATCCAGGAGGTCAAGACTGGTGACAAGATTTACGTAAAGGCCGAGTCCATTGCACACGGGGGTCCCTTGCAAGAGTGGGACCAGGTAACTTTTATAAGAGAGGAAGGATCCCGGGTACCATATGCTGTGGTGGTCAAAGTGGTCGCCAGCAATTAGGTGAGACGGGGGTCACAGCGCAATATTTGACATCTTTTCCAATCCTTTGGACGCACACAGTGCACCCCATCAACTTCAGATGGAATCAGTAGATATTCAAAGTGATAGTGGCCTGAGAACAAAGTACAAGGATCCTAAAATTGAGCAGTTTTACAGTCTACTGACCCCTGCTTTGATGCCACAGCTCTGACTTCATACTGCCCTTATTCTGTCCATGTTTGGGAGCACCTATCTGTGCGGACAGATGTTTTCAATAATGAATCTAAACAAGAGTAAGTCCAGATCATACATCACCAATGGTGCTATAGCAGACACACTGAGCATGGGAAACTGATGTCAGTCATTTGGCCAGATATCAATAGGTATGCATTTAAAAAAACGAAAAAAAAAAAAAAAATTTCAAACAAGAAATCTAGTGGAATTACATTTTAACCCCTTCCCGACCCATGACGCCACGTAGGCGTCATGAAAGTCGGTGCCAATCCGACCCATGACGCCTATGTGGCGTCATGGAAAGATCGCGTCCCTGCAGATCGGGTGAAAGGGTTAACTCCCATTTCCCCCGATCTGCAGGGACAGGGGGAGTGGTAGTTTAGCCCAGGGGGGGTGGCTTCACCCCCCCCCCCCCCCGTGGCTACGATCGGTCTGATTGGCTGTTGAAAGTGAAACTGCCAATCAGAGCGATTTGTAATATTTCACCTATTATAACTGGTGAAATATTACAATCCAGCCATGGCCGATGCTGCAATATCATCGGCCATGGCTGGAAACACTGATGTGCCCCCACCCCACCGATCGCCCCCCTTGCCCCCCAATCTGTCCGGTACACTGCTCCGGCTCCCCTCCGTCCTGTGCTCCGCTCCCCCCGTGCTCTTGTCCGCTCCCCCCGTGCTCCAATCACCCTCCCCGTGCTCCAATCACCCCCCCTGCACTCCGATCCACCCCCCCGTGCTCCGTTCCACCCCCCCGTGCTCCGTTCCACCCCTCCCGCGCTCCGATCCACCCCCCCATGCTCCGATCCCCCCCGTGCTCCCCTCCACCCCATCATACTTACCGATCCTGCCGGGGTCCGTCCGTCTTCTCCCTGGGCGCCGCCATCTTCCAAAATGGCGGGTGCATGCGCAGTGCGCCCGCCGAATCTGCCGGCCGGCAGATTCGTTCCAAAGTGCATTTTGATCACTGAGATATAATCTATCTCAGTGATCAAAATAAAAAAAAATAATAAATGACCCCCCCTTGTCACCCCCATAGGTAGGGACAATAAAAAAATAAAGATTTTTTTTTTCCACTAATGTTAGAATAGGGTTAGGGGTAGGGTTAGGGCTAGGGTTTCGGTATGTGCACACGTATTCTGGTCCTCTGCGGATTTACCGCGTTTTTTCTGCGCATTTCACTGCGGTTTTACAACTGCGATTTTCAATTTGAGCAGTTGTAAAACCGCTGCGGAATCCGCACAAAGAAGTGACATGCTGCGGAATGTAAACCGCTGCGTTTCCGTGCAGTTTTTCCGCAGCATGTGTACAGCGATTTTTGTTTCCCATAAGTTTACATTGAACTGTAAACTCATGGGAAACTGCTGCGGATCTGCAGCGTTTTCCGCAGCGTGTGCACATACCTTTAGAATTAGGCTATGTGCACACGGTGCGGATTTGGCTGCGGATCCGCAGCGGATTGGCCGCTGCGGATTCGCAGCAGTGTTCCATCAGGTTTACAGTACCATGTAAACCTATGGAAAACCAAATCTGCTGTGCCCATGGTGCGGAAAATACCGTGCGGAAACGCTGCGTTGTATTTTCCGCAGCATGTCAATTCTTTGTGCGGATTCCACAGCGTTTTACACCTGTTCCTCAATAGGAATTCACAGGTGAAATCCGCTCAAAAAACACTGGAAATCCACGGTAAATCCGCAGGTAAAACGCAGCGCCTTTTACCTGCGGATTTTTCAAAAATGATGCTGAAAAATCTGCAATGTGGACACATAGCCTTAGGGTTAGGGTTGGAATTAGGGTTGTGGTTAGAGTTGTGATTAGGGTTATGGCTACAGTTGGGATTAGGGTTAGGGGTGTGTTGGGGTTAGGGTTGTGGTTAGGGGTGTGTTGTGGTTAGGGTTGTGATTAGGGTTATGGCTACAGTTGGGATTAGGGTTAGGGGTGTGTTGGGGTTAGTGTTGGAGGTAGAATTGAGGGGTTTACACTGTTTAGGCACATCAGGGGTCTCCAAACGCAACATGGCGCCACCATTGATTCCAGCCAATCTTGTATTCAAAAAGTCAAATGGTGCTCCCTCACTTCCGAGCCCCGACATGTGCCCAAACAGTGGTTTACCCCCACATACAGTGGGGCAAAAAAGTATTTAGTCAGTCAGCAATAGTGCAAGTTCCACCACTTAAAAAGATGAGAGGCGTCTGTAATTTACATCATAGGTAGACCTCAACTATGGGAGACAAACTGAGAAAAAAAAATCCAGAAAATCACATTGTCTGTTTTTTTAACATTTTATTTGCATATTATGGTGGAAAATAAGTATTTGGTCAGAAACAAACAATCAAGATTTCTGGCTCTCACAGACCTGTAACTTCTTCTTTAAGAGTCTCCTCTTTCCTCCACTCATTACCTGTAGTAATGGCACCTGTTTAAACTTGTTATCAGTATAAAAAGACACCTGTGCACACCCTCAAACAGTCTGACTCCAAACTCCACTATGGTGAAGACCAAAGAGCTGTCAAAGGACACCAGAAACAAAATTGTAGCCCTGCACCAGGCTGGGAAGACTGAATCTGCAATAGCCAACCAGCTTGGAGTGAAGAAATCAACAGTGGGAGCAATAATTAGAAAATGGAAGACATACAAGACCACTGATAATCTCCCTCGATCTGGGGCTCCACGCAAAATCCCACCCCGTGGGGTCAGAATGATCACAAGAACGGTGAGCAAAAATCCCAGAAACAAGCGGGAGGACCTAGTGAATGAACTGCAGAGAGCTGGGACCAATGTAACAAGGCCTACCATAAGTAACACACTACGCCACCATGGACTCAGATCCTGCAGTTCCAGACGTGTCCCACTGCTTAAGCCAGTACATGTCCGGGCCCGTCTGAAGTTTGCTAGAGAGCATTTGGATGATCCAGATGAGTTTTGGGAGAATGTCCTATGGTCTGATGAAACCAAACTGGAACTGTTTGGTAGAAACACAACTTGTCGTGTTTGGAGGAAAAAGAATACTGAGTTGCATCCATCAAACACCATACCTACTGTAAAGCATGGTGGTGGAAACATCATGCTTTGGGGCTGTTTCTCTGCAAAGGGGCCAGGACGACTGATCCGGGTACATGAAAGAATGAATGGGGCCATGTATCGTGAGATTTTGAGTGCAAACCTCCTTCCATCAGCAAGGGCATTGAAGATGAAACGTGGCTGGGTCTTTCAACATGACAATGATCCAAAGCACACCGCCAGGGCAACGAAGGAGTGGCTTCGTAAGAAGCATTTCAAGGTCCTGGAGTGGCCTAGCCAGTCTCCAGATCTCAACCCTATAGAAAACTTTTGGAGGGAGTTGAAAGTCCGTGTTGCCAAGCGAAAAGCCAAAAACATCACTGCTCTAGAGGAGATCTGCATGGAGGAATGGGCCAACATACCAACAACAGTGTGTGGCAACCTTGTGAAGACTTACAGAAAACGTTTGACCTCTGTCATTGCCAACAAAGGATATATTACAAAGTATTGAGATGAAATTTTGTTTCTGACCAAATACTTATTTTCCACCATAATATGCACATAAAATGTTAAAAAAACAGACAATGTGATTTTCTGGATTTTTTTTTCTCAGTTTATCTCCCATAGTTGAGGTCTACCTATGATGTAAATTACAGACGCCTCTCATCTTTTTAAGTGTTGGAACTTGCACTATTGCTGACTGACTAAATACTTTTTTGCCCCACTGTATGAGGTACCAGCATACTCAGGATAAACTGCGCAACAATTACTGGGGTCCAATTTCTCCTGTTACCCTTGTGAAAATAAAAAAATGCTTGCTAAAACATCATTTTTGAGGAAAGAAAAATGATTTTTTATTTTCACGGCTCTGCGTTGTAAACGTCTGTGAAGCACTTGGGGGATCAAAGTGCTCACCACATATCTAGATAAGTTCCTTGGGGGGTCTAGTTTCTAAAATGGGGTCACTTGTGGGGGGTTTCGACTGTTTAGGCACACCAGGGGCTCTGCAAACGCAACGTAACGCCCGTAACGTAACCATTCCATCAAAGTCTGCATTTCAAAAGTCACTACTTCCCTTCTGAGCCCCGACGTGCGCCCAAACAGTGGTTTACCTCCACACTTGGGGTATCAGCGTACTCAGGAGAAACTGGACAACAACTTTTGGGGTCCAATTTCTCCTGTAACCCTTGGGAAAATAAAAAATTCTGGGCTAAATAATTATTTTTGAGGAAAGAAAACGTATTTATTATTTTCACGGCTCTGCATTATAAACTTCTATGAAGCACTTGGGGGTTCAAAGTGCTCACCACACATCTAGATAAGTTCCTTTCGGGGTCTAGTTTCCAAAATGGGGTCACTTGTGGGGAGTTTCTACTGTTTAGCCACATCAGGGGCTCTGCAAACGCAACGTGACGCCCGCAGAGCATTCCATCAAAGTCTGCATTTCAAAACGTCACTACTTCAATTCCGAGCCCCGGCATGTGCCCAAACAGTAGTTTACCCCCACATATGGGGTATCACCGTACTCAGGAGAAACTGGACAACAAATATTGGGGTCAAATTTCTCCTGTTACCCTTGGGAAAATAAAAAATTCTGGGCTAAATAATTATTTTTGAGGAAAGAAAACGTATTTATTATTTTCACGGCTCTGCATTATAAACTTCTGTGAAGCACTTGGGGGTTCAAAGTGCTCACCACACATCTAGATAAGTTCCTTTCGGGTCTAGTTTCCAAAATGGGGTCACTTGTGGGGGGTTTCTACTGTTTAGCCACATCAGGGGCTCTGCAAACGCAACGTGACGCCCGCAGAGCATTCTATCAAAGTCTGCATTTCAAAACGTCACTACTTCACTTCCGAGCCCTGGTATGTGCCCAAACAGTGGTTTACCCCCACATATGGGGTATCACCGTACTCAGGAGAAACTGGACAACAACTTTTGGGGTCAAATTTCTCCTGTTACCCTTGGGAAAATAAAAAATTGCAGGCTAAAAGATCATTTTTGAGAAAATATTTTTTTTTTTTTATTTTCATGGCTCTGCGTTATAAACTTCTGTGAAGCACTTGGGGGTTCAAAGTCCTCACCACACATCTAGATTAGTTCCTTTGGGGGTCCAGTTTCCAAAATGGGGTCATTTCTGGGGGATCTCCAATGTTTAGGCACACAGGGGCTCTCCATACGTGACATGATGTCCGCTAATGATTGGAGCTAATTTTCCATTTAAAAGCCAAATGGCGTGCCTTCCCTTCCGAGCCCTGCCGTGCGCCCAAACAGTGGTTTACCCCCACATATGGGGTATCAGCGTACTCAGGACAAACTGGACAACAACATTTGGGGTCTAATTTCTCCTATTACCCTTGGAAAAATAGGAATTTCCAGGCTAAAAAATAATTTTTGAGGAAAGGAAAATTATTTTTTATTTTCATGGCTCTGCGTTATAAACTTCTGTGAAGCACCTGGGGGTTTAAAGTGCTCAATATGCATCTAGATAAGTTCCTTGGGGGGTCTAGTTTCCAAAATGGGGTCACTTGTGGGGGAGCTCCAATGTTTAGGCACACAGGGGCTCTCCAAACGCGACATGGTGTCCGCTAATGATGGAGATAATTTTTCATTCAAAAAGTCAAATGGCGCTCCTTCCCTTCCGAGCCTTACCATGTGCCCAAACAGTGGTTTACCCCCACATGTGAGGTATTGGTGTACTCAGGAGAAATTGCCCAACAAATTTTAGGATCCATTTTATCCTGTTGCCCGTGTGAAAATGAAAAAATTGAGGCTAAAAGAATTTTTTTGTGAAAAAAAAAAGTACTTTTTCATTTTTACGGATCAATTTGTGAAGCACCTGGGGTTTCAAAGTGGTCACTATGCATCTAGATAAGTTCCTTGGGGCGTCTAGTTTCCAAAATTGGGTCACTTATGGGGGAGTTCCAATTTTTAGGCACACGGGGGCTCTCCAAACGTGACATGGTGTCCGCTAAAGAGTGGAGCCAATTTTTCATTCAAAAAGTCAAATGGCGCTCCTTCCCTTCCAAGCCCTGCCTTGCGCCCAAACAGTGGTTTACCCCCACATATGAGGTATCAGCGTACTCAGGACAAATTGGACAACAACTTTCATGGTTCAGTTTCTCCTTTTACCATTGGGAAAATAAAAAAATTGTTGCTAAAAGATAATTTTTGTGACTAAAAAGTTAAATGTTCATTTTTTCCTTCCATGTTGCTTCTGCTGCTGTGAAGCACCTGAAGGGTTAATAAACTTCTTGAATGTGGTTTTGAGTACCTTGAGGGGTGCATTTTTTAGAATGGTGTCACTTTTGGGTATTTTCAGCCATATAGACCCCTCAAACTGACTTCAAATGTGAGGTGGTCCCTAAAAAAAATGGTTTTGTAAATTTCGTTGTAAAAATGAGAAATCGCTGGTCAAATTTTAACCCTTATAACTTCCTAGCAAAAAAAAATGTTGTTTCCAAAATTGTGCTGATGTACAGTATACATGTGGGAAATGTTATTTATTAACTATTTTGTGTCACATAACTCTCTGGTTTAACAGAATAAAAATTCAAAATGTGAAAATTGCGAAATTTTCTAAATTTTCGCCAAATTTCCATTTTTATCACAAATAAACGCAGAATTTATTGACCTAAATTTACCACTAACATGAAGCCCAATATGTCACGAAAAAACAATCTCAGAACCGCTAGGATCCGTTGAAGCGTTCCTGAGTTATTACCTCATAAAGGGACACTGGTCAGAATTGCAAAAAACGGCAAGGTCTTTAAGGTCAAAATAGGCTGGGTCATGAAGGGGTTAACCAACCATTTGAATGGTTTTGCTTATATTTTGCTTTGTTTTTATTTTTAGAACTTGATCAATAGACGTGTAATAGTGTCTCAGGTTATTTAACAGGATGGTAAGTAGTAGTTGCATTTGCACAGTTTTACAGTTACAAATAGCCCTTTGAATGCAACCATAAAGGTACCGTCACACTAGACGATATCGCTAGCGATCCGTGACGTTGCAGCGTCCTCGCTAGCGATATCGTCCAGTGTGACAGGCAGCAACGATCAGGCCCCTGCTGTGCTGTCGCTGGTCGTGGAAGAAAGTCCAGAACTTTATTTCGTCGCTGGACTCCCCGCAGACATCGCTGAATCGGCGTGTGTGACACCGATTCAGCGATGTCTTCTTTGGTAACCAGGGTAAACATCGGGTAACTAAGCGCAGGGCCGCGCTTAGTAACCCGATGTTTACCCTGGTTACCAGCGTAAAAAAACAAACAGTACATACTTACATTCAGCTGTCTGTCCCTTGCCGTCTGGTTCCTGCACTGACTGCTGGCCATAAAGTGAAAGCAGAGCACAGCCACAGCGGTGAGTCACCGCTGTGTGACTCACTGCTGTGCTGTGCTTTCACTTTCACTTTACGGCCAGCAGTCAGTGCAGGAACCAGACGGCAAGGGACAGACAGCTGAATGTAAGTATGTACTGTTTGTTTTTTTACGCTGGTAACCAGGGTAAACATCGGGTTACTAAGCGCGGCCCTGCGCTTAGTTACCCGATGTTTACCCTGGTTACCGGGGACCTCGGGATCGTTGGTCGCTGGAAAGCTTTCTGTGTGACAGCTCTCCAGCGACCAAACAGCGACGCTGCAGCGATCCGGATCGTTGTCGGTATCGCTGCAGCGTCGCCAAGTGTGACGGTACCTTAAGGGTAAGTTCACACAGGGTGTTTTTGCTGCTTTTTTTATGCTAATTTTCAGCTGCTTTTTTACAATACCAGCAAAGCCTATGAGATTTCAGAAATCTCATGCACACACATTGGTTTTTTGTTTGGTCAGTATTTTGTGCTTTGCTGCGTTTTTTGGACAGAGCATCTCACTTCTTTCAGCGTTTTCGCTGTTTTTTCACCCATTGACTTGAATGGGTGTTGAAAAAAACGCTGCAGAAAATCCAAAGACATTAGCATGGACAAAGAAAAAGACGCATAAAAAAAAACCTCAGATAGCATGCCGATGGAATCCTAGTGCTGTCTGATTTTCACCGATTGATAGGAATGGCCAGAGCTGCATCAGTTTTATTTTTTATGCTTACTAAAACTGATGAAACACCGATGATAAAAATTCACACTTATGAAACAATGAAAATCTGATTAAAACACCGTTGAAACTGTTTTTCACGTACGCAGAAGAACCCCAAACTGATGAGTGAAAGTGGGCTTAGTTTTTTTTTTTTTTAATTAAATGACAGCTGTAATTTGAAAACACGCTTACATTGCACTAGTTTTACAACTATATATTCCTATGTATTGCATGTATTTGAAAGGAATCAATTACAAAACAGACGTGTTCTAGAATATTTATTTCCAATATACCTGCATTGGAATATTAGACAAAAAAGGCACAAACTCACATAAAAGAAACAACAATAATAGTCTAGGCAAATCTACAAATAGTACTTATTTCAAAAGGAAGAATGTTATCAAACAATCAGTATCTGCCTGAAGATTGACAGAGGTTCGACTCAAAGTATAACAGGACAAGAAAGCAGCAGTTTCAATTGAGAACATTAAGGTTGAGGTTTTCATCCACTCCAATTGCCAGGAAAGGTAGGACCAATTCTCAGAAAACAAAAGCAGCAGTGAGTGATGCCAAGTCCAAGGTCAGACTAGTAAAATAGAGTCTCTTCCCTTAGATGGTAAAAGCAGCTGATCAGTGGGCTGAATCAACAGCCATTTTATGTGCCTATAAGCAAAAGAAATACAGTAATATGCTGCAGGATCTTGAGCTGTATATTCCTGCTACCATATATACAGCATTTACACCATTAAAACTCAATAACCAGAAGAGAATGGTAGGAAAAATGATGAACCATTTCCTGATTGATGACATGTAGCCAGTCACTACTATTGTACTTTCCTGCCCAAAAGCACCAGGACTCACCATTGTGCATATAAGACATCTAAGCAAGGTTGAATTTTGTGGGATGGTCATATAGGTGTATACTTGTAAAGATATGAATTTGGAAACCATTCACAAAATATAGATACTCATAATTCCTACTAGGTCCAAGGACAATATAGCAAGTTGATCGACACTTGTTTGCTTCCATTTACACGCAGCTGCTATATATCGTCCATCTGCATACAATTTCCTTGTTGGCAACAATGAAGGGAATTGATGCCTACAATGATATTAATGTCCACATAAAATATGCTAATCACACAACAAAGGAGCATTTGATCGGTGGAGATGTGGATTAATGAACAGGAACAAATGTTTGTAATCATTGACCATGTAAATTGGTCTTTACTCGATTTTCATCGTGATACTCTGTCACAAAAGATGGGTAGTCAGACACCACTGGTGCTGTTACTACGATACAGTATGGTTCCAGAACAAAAATGACTAGGTCAAAATTAAGCTTTTTGGATAGGATTATTGTGGCTGCAGTACAATAATATTAAGGGTGAACCCTGTACATGCAGGTAAATTGAAGGTAGATGGTCAGTGCAAAGTTACTGTTCAAAATAAGCACAGGTGCACATGAAGTTTCAGAGCACATCTCCACCTACTTGCCTTTCATCTATCTTCACCCTCCTCTAGCACATGCAAATCTTAAGCGATCATTAAAGAAAGAGAGGGTGGAGAAAAATACAAAATATGTAGTTGAAAAGGTGCACTGAACTACTTGGCCATGCCAAGAGTACGCTGAACTACTTGGCCATGCCAAGAGTGCACTGAACTACTTGGCCATGCCAAGAGTGCACTGAACTACTTGGCCATGCCAAGAGTGCACTGAACTACTTGGCCATGCCAAGAGTGCACTGAACTACTTGGCCATGCCAAGAGTGCACTGAACTACTTGGCCATGCCAAGAGTGCGCTGAACAACTTGGCCATGCCAAGAGTGCGCTGAACAACTTGGCCATGCCAAGAGTACGCTGAACTACTTGGCCATGCCAAGAGTACGCTGAACTACTTGGCCATGCCAAGAGTGCGCTGAACTACTTGGCCATGCCAAGAGTGCGCTGAACTACTTGGCCATGCCAAGAGTACGCTGAACTACTTGGCCATGCCAAGAGTGCACTGAAGGCTTGTGCTTGTTTAGAACAGTTAATTTTTCCGGCCAGACTCCTTTAAAAGAAGTATTCACACAAAACTTTTTATTGCCTAAACTTGTCAAAATTTATTTGTAGTGTAGTTTAAGTGTAGAAATATACTTTCTAGCGTCATTCTGGTCTTCTGAGTCACATGACTTCTATTGTGACTTTCTGGATAACATTATGGTCTGTGTGAGAGACGAAAGTAGCTATTACAATGTACATGTTTGTAGCCTCATTCTAGGCTCCATAGACTTACATTGGAAACGCGACTTCCAGCTCACACACAGACCCCGATGTTATCCGGCAAGTCAGAATAGGAGTCATGCAAATGGCAAGAGGACCTAATCGGCACTGGAAACTGGCAAAGACTGCAAATTGGCTAGTATATTACTGCACTTACACTACATATAGATTTTGATGGATTTGGGCAATATAAAAAGGTTTTGTCGGAGTGCTTCTTTAACATGAAATGTGTAATTGTATGACTGTTCAAACATAGTTTGGACAATAAAACCACTCATTAACATGCATGCCTGGCTTAAACAAATGCATATATAAATCGTTATAAAAGGAAGCAGCAGTAGTAGTAGCTGCTGGACACCACTGGAAGTGCAATTATATCTCAAGTGGGAAGACCAGAAATGGTTGGCGAAACAATACATGGCTTATCCAATTGCACCAATCTCCAAACCTTAGCCAGCAGTGGATGTTCACAGATGACTGGTAGCCTGTTGTGCAAGATCATTTAAAGATTATTAAAATTACCGCTATATCCTATAGGACAAGGGAAGCGGACATACACGGTTGTGCGGAGGTCGGGTTCACTGACTAATTTCTGCAACTGTGAGTTAACAGGGGAAATAATTGAGAATTGCAATGATGCCCTCAAAATGAGATTCTACCATTATATTTTTCTTTCTATATTTTTGTACAAGTTACCCAATAAAAAAGCTGCTTTTCTGTCAACCAAAAAAAAATAAATTGCAAAACAATGTTATGACTTCCGGGCAATGAGAAATTATGTCTGAGGTAAATGTTGAATTTATTTAAAATTGCTAATGGAATATAGAAGTTTATAAATTATAACATTTCACAAAAATATATCTTTATATTTGGTCAGGAGTGATATATCTGACAAAACACATGTGCTGGCTGGTCAATAAAATGTTCCTTCCTATCTCCATGAGTACCTTATGATGTCCACACATATTCCATACCTAATTTCACTATTTACAATTATTAAAACCCACATTATTATTATTAAAGATACATTTACCGCAAGCCATACAGTTTGGATCGCCATCTTGTCTTCTATGTGCTGACAAAGAAGGTAGTAAGAAGTGGATGTTTGCAAACTGACTACCCAGCCATTTACTTTTGCCAACAATTGCTTTCTAAGACCTTAAAATGCAAATCTAACATTTTTCCATACACTTGAAAAGGGCCTGCCTGGCGTCATGCACCTCCTAAAAGGGAGTTTTTGAAGCTATCACAAGAAGGGTAGCAACTGACCTCCATATTCGTGTCATATTGTCTACACGGACACCACGCACCAAGTGTTAGACGCTATGCTGCAGTCACAGAACATTGCTAGTGATGAGTGCAAGCGCTCGTTACTACAGTTTGTGCGTACCTGAGCACCCTAGGCAGAGTTTTGCGGTTGCTTGAGTGACATGGTTGAGTACCTGAGCACCCTAGGAAGAGTTTTGCGGCTGCTCGAGTGACATGGTTGAGTACCTGAGCACCCTAGGCTGGATATTGCGACTGCTCGAGTGACATGTTTGAGTATCCCGTTACACTCGGTGCGTACCAGAGCACTCTAGGCAAACCCGAGTAACGAGCACTTGCGCTCATCACTAAACAGTACGTATTCATGGAGTCTGACAACTGAGTCAAGTATACTGAAAAATCATACATTTCTTAAATATGGGGCCACTGAAAGCAATTGTGACAACAAGGAATACCCCAACCCATTCCAAGGCACACGAGAGCCATAGTAGTTTGTCAGCTTTTGTCCTGCAGATCTGACACATATGGGTGGTCAATGGGGCTCGCATATAGTTCTCAACATAAAAACGGTACATCAATAGAGGTGCCATATTCCAATCGCCCCAATTCCCTATGCATTAGCGTTATCCTGCATGTAACAAAAAAAAAATACTAGGCCTCTGTATTAAACTTGCCTTGTTGCCTATAGCAACCAGTCACAGTTCACTTATTTTTCCACAGCAGTTTAAAAAAAAAAAAAAAAACACATGATGAGTTCTTCGTTGCTATTGATATTAAGGGCAAGTTTTTGAATAATAGTGGCCTTAAGTCTTATTAATGACAGAATTGACACACAACCCAATGAGACAACATACTGGGCTTCACTTTTTCAAAACTGCAAAATAAATACAGGCTACGTTGCCCACTGCAACCGGTGTTCAGCTTTAATTTCTTAAACTGCTCAGGTAAAATGAAAGCAGCGCTGTGATTGGCTGGCCTGGGTCACAAGGACAGACGGTTTAGATATACAAAGTCCACATTTCTGAGTTCTCAAATTTTACATATTAAAAGTAATGGTGAGAAGAACAGGAGGGGTCTCATAGAAGCAGCCTTTGTTCACCACCTAGAAACATCAGCTGTACACCAGAAAATGGGCATGACTTGTTGTCTGGTCTGGATTACCATTTTTAAACAGTTCTGCTTTTTACTCTTCAGCCGGACACCTAATCTAGCAGTTACCTCATGAAGAAACTTGGAGCATAACCATCAATTAATTTTTTCCCCATAAATTAAAAGTGCACATGAAGATAAGAAAGGTAATACATCTAATCAGTGAAATCTGTTTCCCCCTCTCCTGCTGGACTAATCTTTCATTGTCAAAACTCTCAATTCATAAAATCTGTCTTCAGTGTATACAGATTTTACAAATAAAAGGTGCTTTTACCATGATTTTAATTAATATATCTTGGAACATTAAAGGCCCCTTCACATTAAGCGACGCTGCAGCGATACCGACAACGATCCGGATCGCTGCAGCGTCGCTGTTTGGTCGCTGGAGAGCTGTCACACAGACCGCTCTCCAGCGACCAACTATGCCGGTAACCAGGGTAAACATCGGGTAACTAAGCGCAGGGCCGCGCTTAGTAACCCGATGTTTACCCTGGTTACCATGCTAAAAGTAAAAAAAACAAACACTACATATTTACCTACCGCCGTCTGTCCTCCAGCGCTGCGCTCTGCTTCTCTGCTCTCCTCCTGTACTGTCTGTGAGCCGGAAAGCAGAGCGGTGACGTCACCGCTCTGCTTTCCGGCTCACAGCCAGTACAGGAGGAGTGCAGAGCACAGCGCCGGGGACAGACAGCGTTAGGTAAGTATCTAGTGTTTGTTTTTTTTAACTTTTGACATGGTAACCAGGGTAAACATCGGGTTACTAAGCGCGGCCCTGCGCTTAGTTACCCGATGTTTACCCTGGTTACCAGTGAAGACATCGCTGGATCGGTGTCACACACGCCGATCCAGCGATGTCTCCAGGGAGTCCAGCGACGAAATAAAGTTCTGGACTTTATTCAGCGACCAACGATCTCCCAGCAGGGGCCTGATCGTTGGTCGCTGTCACACATAACGATTTCATTAACGATATCGTTGCTACGTCACAAGTAGCAACGATATCGTTAACAATATCGTTATGTGTGAAGGTACCTTAAGTTCTACAAATGAATGTGAAAAAAAAAAAAAATGTTCCTGTGCCAAGACAATCTTATAAATGTGCCCCTGCTGTGTGCTGTGTAAAGGTCGTGTCTGACCGTACAGGAAGATGATCTGATCTCATCACAGCTCCTGGGAGGAAACAAAAAAGAGTATACAGACATTACAGCACGGGATCACAGTTGCTGTTTTCTGTGAGATAAAACATGTTTAAAAACAAGCATCCAAACCTTTACCTCACAGAAAGAATCAGCTGCGATCCCGTTCTATAATGTCTGTATACTCTTTTTTGGCTTCCTTCCCTGGCCGGAGCTGTGATATACTCAGAATCACACAGTACTTAGCAGAAAAGAAAGGAAAGGGGCTACTGCATAGGCAAGAGAGGAGGCAGCTGGAGAGTAACGCTCATCTGGGTAGGTTGTGTCCCGGCACAACTCTCTTGAACATGATGATAGAACGATGGGAGGCTGCTGTTCTGGCCAAAGACCCACACCATGATGGTGAGGAAAACTGGAAAAAGCAGCGGTGTGTTCCAGGCGCTGTCAAAAATGGATCAGAGAATGGACATGCGTCAGGATAAGAGATTTATCGATACAATGCGTTTCAGAGTTGGATCAACTCCTTCCTCAGAGGAAGGAGTTGAACCAACTCCAAAACGTGTTGTATGAATAAATATCTTATCGTGTCCATTCTCCAATCCCTTTTTGGCAGCGCTTGGAACACACCGCTTCTTTTCCCAGTTTTACAGTACACAGAAGGAGCACATTTATAAAATTATCTCAGCATAAAAACATTTTTGTGGAACTTATTTTCATTCCAAGATCTATTGATGAAAATATATTCTGTTCATGGAAAAACCCCTTTATAAAGATGGGAGATGACAGCTGGTTCTCAAAGTTCTATGGAGAACTGAAACGATCATTTCAGGAGAACTTGCAGCTGAATATCTGTGCCTGCCTCTGGTTCCTCCTCATTCCACTCTTCATAGAATTCTATAAGCACCAACTGTCCTCTCCTATCATAGTAATGAGGAAAGCCATCTTCACAGAATACAGATTTTACCTGTAAATTGACAGTAAAAAAATCAATCCAGAAGGAAAAAGCAGCAGACTTTTCTGATGAAAATATGAAACTTTTTACTGTATTTTATGTGTACTGTTGATGTATGGAATAAAAATTATAACGACAATTACTCTTTAAACAGTTAAAGGGAACCTGTCACCCCGAAATTCTCGGGTGAGGTAAGCCCACCGGCATCAGGGGCTTATCTACAGCATTGTGTAATGCTGTAGATAAGCCCCCGATGTTACCTGAAAGAGGAGAAAAAGACGTTAGATTATACTCACCCAGGGGCGGTCCCGCTGCTGGTCAGGTCGGATGGGCGTCTCTGGTCCGCTGCGGCACCTCCCATCTTCATTACAAGACGTCCTCTTCTGATCTTCAGCCACGGCTCCGGCGTACTTTGCTCTGCCCTGTTGAGGGCAGAGGATAGTACTGCAGTGCGCAGGCGCCGGAAAGGTCAGAGGCCCGGTGCCAGCGCACTGCAGTACTTTGTCTTCCCTCAACAGGGCAGAGCAAAGTACGCCTGCGCCGGAGCCTTGGCTGAAGATCAGAAGAGGACGTCTTGTAATGAAGATGGGAGGCGCCGGAGCGGACCGGAGACGCCCATCCGACCTGACCAGCAGCGGGACCGCCCCTGGGTGAGTATAATCTAACGTCTTTTTCTCCTCTTTCAGGTAACATCGGGGGCTTATCTACAGCATTACAGAATGCTGTAGATAAGCCCCTGATGCCGGTGGGCTTACCTCACCCGAGAATTTCGGGGTGACAGGTTCCCTTTAAAGGAGTTGCCCATTTTTACATTTTATTTTTCCGTAGAATTGCAGACCTGTAAATTAGCAAGCTGAACATTTTCTCACCGTCCTGGGTTCAGTGCGTCCCCTTTGTGGTTGAAATAGTGACCGCAGCACAAGTGACCGCTGCAGCCAATCACATACCTTGGCATTGAGATGTCACCACCACAGGTTAACATATCAACAATGATCGAAGCAGTGGCAATGAGGAAGCAATAGATCTAGGGAAGGTGAGCTACTTCATAGCTCTGCAATCCTATGGAAATATTTTAAAGGGACAGCACCGCTAAGCTTTGAAAAATTCAACACTAATCTGGATTATTGCACGGCTGTCTGTTGCTTAAAAAAAATTATTTAATTCTGTAGCTGAATATGTTTTGCCCAAGTACAAATCCCAGCATAATCTCCTATATTATGTTGCACTAGATATTGGTATGTAGACTGATAACAGAATTGTATATACATTATTTAGGACAATATGTTGAGATCTTATATCTTAATTACACAGGATCCACAATGATTTCAGGGGGCATATTGGAAGATGCTGTTAGTTGGGCAGCGCCCTGATAACACAGGAACACTTGGAATGTCAAGACCAAAATGAAATTGGATTGTCTTACCATAACATAAACCGAAAGATTTGCAATTATTTACATCATTGTGACATAAACCAACAGAACCTAAGATTATAAAACATAAGAATACTTCTGCTATAGAGGTCCTCAGTTCATACAGAGCTTTAGATATCTTGCAGGTATAATGGGATTTGTGGTACTAATGATACTAGTACCTTCCCCCAAAAAACGAGATCACTGTTTTAAATAGCAATTCATGTTTCAAATAAGTAAAACAGTATTTGCAATTCACAATTATCACAAGACATTTTTTTTCTTCCTAAAAGAGACATTTAAATTAAAGAGGAACTCCGTAGATTCTCTGGGGACAATGAAAATATAAGAGCAGAGGGCTTTGTTAATACAGTATATACACAATGCACCTGAGGAGTGAGCTCCTTCATCGCACGGGTATGAGAATCAGCGTTTGCTTGTTATAGGACTACAAGCTCACAATATTACAGAGTGCCTAGAGTAAACTACAAGGGAGGGTCAAATCTTTTGCAAAAACAGGTAGTGGACTTGATCTAGAAGTGAGCCATCCATCAGGACCAGAATACAGGATGTTCCTGTCCATCACTTCAGTTCAAAACTGAAAGGGAAAAAAAATAAAAAAATCACTTATTAGTCAACAATGGAAACCGCTAATATTTGGTATATGGCATACAATCATTTAATGTGGACTTTACACAAGTTTGGGCGTGTTAACCTGGCCACATTATGGTATATTGGCTGCAGAGCTGATTAAAAGATAATGAAAGTGAGAAATTAAAAAAAAAAAAAAGGATTTTTGTGTACTCACCGTAAAATCCTTTTCTCCGAGCCATTCATTGGGGGACACAGACTGTGGGTGTATGCTGCTGCCAATAGGAGGCTGACACTAAGTGATACAAAAAAAGTTAGCTCCTCCCCTGCAGTATATACCCTCCTGCTGGCTCTCAGCTAACCAGTTCGGTGCAAAAGCAGTAGGAGATCAATAACAATATATGAGCGTATAGCATGTCATATTCTAAAAAACAAGCATAAGCTAATAACAGAGTGGGAGCTGTGTCCCCCAATGAATGGCTCGGAGAAAAGGATTTTACGGTGAGTACACAAAAATCCCTATTTCTCCTTCGCCTCATTGGGGGACACAGACCGTGGGACGTCCCAAAGCAGTCCCTGGGTGGGGACAACAATAGATCAGGCCCTGTGTAACCGCTACTTACAAGTGCGCCACCGTGGCCTGCAGAGTCCGCCTGCCCAGACTCACATCTGTGGAAGTGTGGGAATTATAGTGCTTCAAGAATGCATGCGGACTGGACGAATCCGCAAGCTTGCAGGCGTGCCTTGCTGACGCCTGGTGCCTAGAACCCTTGATAGACAGGGAGATAGGCTGACATCTAGCACGGAAGGACTCCTGGATGGTGAAAAGAATTCACCATGTTATCATGGTCGATGAAACGGCTAAACCCTTCCTGAAAATGTTAGGAAGCCTTCCTCTACCGTCAGGAAGCCCAAATAAAATGTCCAACCTTCAGAAGGACGCTGTCCTCAAGACGTACCTACTCAGAGCACTCACTTCGTCCAGAATATGGGGGATCTTATTCCATTTTGTGGACTGGAGCCAAAAGAGATGAGGGAAGAACTATGCCCTCATAACAGTGGTAATACAGTACCACCTTGGTAACAAGGGATGGAGATGGCCTGAGGATAACATTGCCTCGAAGGTAATAAGGGAAAAAAGTCTGAAAGAGCAGAGAAGCTAGCTCCGAAGACTCGTCAGAGTGAGAATATCGCAGAGGAGAACGGGACGACTTTCCCTGATAGTAAAGTCTGCCCGGATGAAAAAGGAGCCTACTGTAAGGCTCCTAGGAATAATAAGGTCCAAATGATGTAACGGTATGCGATAGGGAAGAACTACGTGTGAAAACTCCCTGTGAGAAAGTCCCTACTTGCAGTTGTGCTGCGATACGGCGAGAAGATACTAGCTCCGCAAACAAAAAATGGACGTGGTCAGTGCGGATCTCTGAGGATCACTGGGGCCCCTTTCTGCTTCCGAAAGGCTTTCGGAAGCAGTGGAAGGGGAGTTATGGAAACTGGTACCACGGCAGAACCAGAGAATGGAGAGCGATGGCTCTTGGATCTCGAGGCCGAACCACGAACTCGAGTACATTGGCCTTCAGTCTGGATGTCATCCCACCTACAACTGGAGAGCTCCAGTAAAGACAGATCTGATGGAAGACTTCGGGGTGAAGTTCCCACCGACTTGAGGCGGAACCCTGACGGCTGAATTTGTTTGCCGTTCAGAGTTCTACTTCTGGGATATATACTGCCGAGATCACCGAATAATAGACTTCGGCTCATCAGAGAAAGGGAGGTACCTCGGTCATGGCGCCTGATCGTGGGTACCTGCTAGATGACTGACGTAAGGCACCGCCGTAGCATTATCCAATTGAATTCGGATAGGGTGACCCGCCAGAAGGCAGTGGACCTGATGTAAGTACTGTTCGGATCTCCAGAACAATGATGGGGAGAAGAAGACTGGCATTGGTAGTTACTAATAACCATTGAACCGGGAGAAAGGCCCTGGATAAAGAAGGAGCTCAGAGACTATTGTCTGAAAGTCTATTTGACTTGCTGAAAACGAGCGGAGCGAAGGAAACCGCTTCCATTGTCGTCACCATTTTTCCTCAGAACTCTCTTAGCAAATCGAATGAAATGAGGGGGTGAGTAATCAAGTCCTCAGAACTCTCCTTGCGCGAGCTCGCTGTTGAAGGGCCATGACCTTGTCTCGAGGAAGAATTACCATCCTTCTAGAAGTGTGCAGGATCATCCTCAAAAAGGATATCTGCTGGGCTGGAAATGAGGAGAACTTGTCTAAGTGTAGCTGCCAGCCCAGGAGATAAGGTATGGCAAGAGATATAGACGACTCAGCGTAGTCCTGGAAGGGCAGCTAGACAGACCAAACAGGGCAGGACGAGCACGCCTCTAGAGTGCAAGAGAAACATGACATCCGCCATGACCCGAGCGAACACTCTGGGTGCGGAAGCAAGGCCAAAGGACAAGGTTGTGACTTAAAAATGCTGTTGACGAATGGAAAGGCGAAGGAATTTTTGCAGAGGGCAAGCAACCCGAATGTCGATGGATGCCGGAAACTGCACCTTTTTCTGTTGAAGTAATGGCTGAGCGGAGGAACTCCATCCAAGAAGGAGGACCATGTCAAAGGTTGTTAGAAGTTTGAGGTCCAGGGTCGATCTTACTTTTCGTTCCCCTGTTTGGAACCAAGATCCCTTAGATCTAGACTGTGCTGGACAATCCTTATACAATCCTTTGTCAGTCTCCCGCTCAAAGGATTTGATTGGCCAGCTGTTGCTGGTGTGAATCAAGGTAGTTAAGGTCTCCAGCCAGGAGACCATTGCTCTAGCAATCCATGCGGCCGCTAGGGAGGATAGAGCGCTGGACTCGAAGCCGCAAGACGGAACGAACCAGATTTGCTATCTGACAGTCCGTGGTATTTTTAATTGATGACCCATCAGGTAGGGATACTGGTAGGAATACCACAGGAGATTCTACCCGGTTAATCTGCCCCATGGCAGAATATGCGGCTGCATCCAGCAGGTCATAGTCTCTTGCCATCTCCTCTTTTCACGGTGCAGAGATAAAAATTAGGAACCCTCGATCCATCAACCTCTTAACAGGGAAGTGGAGAGGAATTGTCCGCCATCTTGCATCATCCACTAAATAGTGGTGATGCAGAGGGGGGAGCTCGTACGCCAAAAAGGGTGCCTCTATATGTCCACAGAGTACAGGTCTCCAGGTGGACAGGACAGGTTGTCTGGCGTTAGACCTGGATGCAGAAGAGGAAACATGGAGACGACACTCCGTGTACTCGTCTGTTGATGGTGTGGGGAGATCGGTGCCCTTTAAAGGACCCGTCGCCCTTAAAAAACAGGCCAGGCATGGCATCCCACGTAGAGGCTTCTGTCCAGTGAATCGCTTATCCGAATTGAATGGCAAATGCTCTCGAGGGAGTTTAGTCTCTGAAGCTCTGGCAAGCTCAGGCAACATCCAATCCATATTCAGAGCCTTGTTGTCATCAAATCATTGGTGAGGGAGCAGGAAACTTCCGTTTTCTAGATGCCTGTATGTTTCTAGACGCCTGCACGTTTCTAGAATACTTGCGGCCCCTGCTAGCCGACGGCTCCCATGTAGGATAGGGACCATGTATATTGGTCCTGCGAGCACTCCAAACACAGAGGGTACACAGAGGGATTCAATCTCTTGGTCAGAGAACCATGGATTGGTCAGTGAAGAAGTCCACTAAGGGAAATAGAGGATAAAGCTGGGTCGGCGGCGGAGGGCTCCTCGGACTGATCAAGCGCCTTTAAGACCAGGAAATACTGGTCATGCGCCTTTAAGACCAGAGAATACTGGTCATGCGCCTTTAAGACCAGGGAATACTGGTCATGCGCCTTTAAGACCAGAGAATACTGGTCATGCACCTTTAAGACCAGGGAATACTGGTCATGCACCTTTAAGACCAGAGAATACTGGTCATGCACCTTTAAGACCAGGGAATACTGGTCATGCTGCTTTAAGACCAGGGAATACTGGCCATATGCCTTTAAGACCAGGGAATACTGGTCATGCGCCTTTAAGACTGGGAATACTGGCCATATGCCTTTAAGACCAGAGAATACTGGTCATGCACCTTTAAGACCAGAGAATACTGGTCATGCGCCTTTAAGACCAGGGAATACTGGTCATGTGCTTTTAAGACCAGGAAATACTGGTCATGTGCCTTTAAGACCAGGTACTTCCTTACCCGGGTACTGATGTAGAGTCGATGTGCCCCTTTAATGCAAAAATACTGTCACCCCAGTGTGAGCTGGCCGGGTGGACCAAGATGGCCACCGGGAGCTGCAGAGTTGATAAAATCTCGCAGAGAGCGAGAAGCGCCAATTTGGGGGGCGGAGCCACAGACACGATGTTGAATAGGCCCAAGCCGGGGCCTAAATTTCTGTAGCCGGCGGGCGACACCAGCGGGGCGTTCCAGGCAAGACTTCCAGGATGCGGCCTACAAATCGGCCGAAGCCGGGGACTAAATTTTTGCAGCCATCCAGAGCGTTACCTCAGAGAGGTGGGCCACAGGGAAGTGGCTGAGGCTGCCTGTCAGCATGTGAATATCCCACTGAAGATGGATCCACTCACCATTGGTGTGCGTCCCGGCATGGAGCCGCCGCGGATGTGGGTTTCAGCGCTGTTCTGTGCAGCGTGGACGGTGCAGGGATAAGCCTCAATCCATCATCCCTTTGTTAGGGAGGTGGAGAGGACCCGTCCGCCTCCTTGTGCCATCCGCTTTCACAGTGGTGGGACAGTGGGGGCTGCTCGGACGCCATAGAGAGGGGCCTCTGTACAGCCACGGAGTTCAGTCCGGGTGGACAGGGCCAGTTGTCCGGCATTAGGCCTGGCTCCAGGAGAGGAAACATGGAGGCGACACTCCATGTGGTCGCCTGCTGCTGGTGTGGGGAGATCAGGACCATGAAAGGAACCGTCGCCCCTGAAGAGAGCTCAGGCATGGCTTCCCACGTCGCAGGAAAGGGTACGGGGAGGTATACTCGCCTGTTGATGGTTCGGGGGAGATCGGAACCTTGAAAGGAACCGTCGCCCCCTTCACTCCGTTAATTAAAAAATAAAAATTTACAGAAAAGTAAACAATAAAATAAAAACGTTGGGGTCTGAAACAGACCCATGTGCCTCCTACAGACACTAAGCAAGAACTGGTTAGCTGAGAGCCAGCAGGAGGGTATATACTGCAGGGGAGGAGCTAACTTTTTTTGTATCACTTAGTGTCAGCCTCCTATTGGCAGCAGCATACACCCACGGTCTGTGTCCCCCAATGAGGCGAAGGAGAAAAATAAAAACCAAGACTAGATTCACCTCTGGGAGTGGTTTACTTTTTACCCTGGATGACACTGCCCAATCATAAGCAGAAATGATTTCCTCGCAGATCTCACTGCTTGTCATTTACTTGAATTGCAAGTGTGGGAGGGGAGTAAACAGAGGTGTGCGCCATTACAAACGCCTCTGTATCTGGAGCGCTCATCCCACGGCACTGTCAGTGCCGGAGAAGGGAAAGTGGGGCAGTGCAGTGCTGAGATATGAGAGCTGTAGATACTGAAATACATTGTAATGACGCACAGATCTGCTCTATTCCCCTGCCCCACTGTAATCACCGTAGGTTCCAGAGGACAGATCAGTGAGGAGTTTGACTATCTCAGACATCATGCATGGGTTCCTTTTTTGACCCATGGATGATGCCTCCTGCTTATGACTGGTCAACAATATGCAGTCAAGGAAAAAAAATAAATAAATGTCCATTCACGTTGAATTCATGCGACCGTATTGGCATCTCTTAGATTTAAAAAGTCACGTAGTTTATTTACTGCTCCACTTTTTTCGCTCTGCTGTTCTGTTAGGTCAAAAATGACCGTTTTTGAAATTCTATAATGTTATAAAAATTCAGCGTGTGATTCTGAGACTTGAGGCTCCCTGACTTTTCGTCATTAGGGGGGTACTCTCTGTGGGAAATTTTTTTTTTTTTTAATTTTTGTTTATTTGGTACAATTTTTTTTACACTTGTACTGTTCGGTCAAAAATGACCGATAGGCCTTTATTCAGCTCTCCAGACAATTTTTGACAAAAATAAAGGTGCTATCACCTCATTTTGAACTATATATTGCATCTACTACTATTTATCAATGTATCTGACTACTTTTGGTCAGAAAAGATTTACACATACCAACATTTTCAAGTTGCGATACAGCCGACGGATTCGCTTCCAGTATAGCTATGCGCAATTTATTTCACTGGTTTTTATTTACCCTGCTGTTCATATAGATCTAGTTCCATTCAGTTGTCAACATTTCATATTGTAAATCATGATTTTCTGATTTTCCATGTGTTTGCTGGTTGTACAGTATTACACTGTGCAATGCTGTCCTAAGCAGAATTCACATAAAGTGTTGTACTGTGAGCTTTTTCCTGCTGCAGGGTGGTGTCTGCTCTGATCTTATCTGTAGACAGATAACATAGCAGTGTAGAGTTTCAGTTCAGCTGGAGACAACACAGAGTGAGCAGAGGTTCAGACGTCAGAGCTCTGAAGTCCCATTTTTACAGGTATGTTACAGATAAATTATTCTTTTATTCTAAAATTATTCAATATTCTCACTGCTGTGATAAAATGGATGATAGGGGGTTAGCATTAGGGTTGTGTAGACTCAATGTCTGCTTATGAGTACATATTCTCACTGCTGTGATAGAATGAGTGCATGCCTCATTTTTGTTTGCGACGCTCCAGCACCATAATCACAGGGCATATCTCAATGTGTGACGGGACGTTATTGTGTGTATTGTTGCGAAATTGTTTTGATTTTTTTTTTGTCATTCATTGTTTATGGATATATTTTATTTTTTCATTCAACAGTGATGCCTTACAGCATGAGAAGAAGACACTTCACCCAAGCTGAATTGGAGGAGTTTATAAATGACTCCGATACAGACGAGGATGTTAGGTCCGGTCAAAAATGACTGGGAACAGTATAAGTGTATAAAAAACAACGTTTTTTGCCATTTTATAGAGAAAAAAGCTTTTTTTTTTTTTTTTTGCCTTTGAAAAAAGTATATCTACATAATGTTTGATATTATTACTTATAGTTAACATTTAGATCAAGATTTTTTTTTTATCTGCAAAAATAATCAATTTTTACAAAAATCGAAAAAATACCATGTTCCCTTTTGGATATAAAAAAAAATATAAAACAAGCTTTCTATTTATTTTTTTTTCTGGTATTTGAACAACCATCTTCACAAGCAATATAATAGTGCAAAAACTGTTTTAAAAAAACCACTTAGATTAGCTAAAAATGATTATTTTATAAGGACGGTCAAAAATGACCGGGAACAGTACAAGTGTATGTGAAATCTAAACAGAACAGCAGGGTTATGGGATGTCCACTTTACAGATATTTTTTTTATAATTATTTTTACTTTATAAACATTAGTGAATACAAAAACAGGGTGACTAATAAGTGGAATACAATAAATGTTAATATATTGTCATGAATAATTAACACAATACCAGAACAAATTTGTACTTAGAGGAAGAAAAAGAATCAAAGGTTAAAATTTCAACAGGCTGGATTGTCTTATATGTGTAGTGTTGTGATGCAGGATTTAAATAGTGATCAACATAATAAAGGTTATTTGGAGTCAAAAACTGTGGGCTAGGCGTTGGGAGGTCTTGCTTTGCTACTAGTGATGAGCGAGTATACTCGTTGCTCGGGTTTTCCCGAGCACGCTTGGGTGGTCTCAGAGTATTTGTGACAGCTCGCAGATTTAGCTTTTGTTGATGCAGCTGCATGATTTACGGCTGCTAGCCAGCCTGAGTACATGTGGGGGTTGCCTGGTTGCTAGGCAATCCTCACATGTAATCAAGCTGTCTAGTAGCCGCAAATCATGCAGCTGTGGCAAGGAAAACAATCTCCGAGCAGTCACAAATACTTGGAGGCCACCCGAGCAATGAGTATACTCGCTCATCACTAGTTGGTTTATTTAGGTTGGGGACATGGTGGTCCAGTGATTCCATATTTTGAGGAATTGTGGGAGTATGATTCTCCAAGTTGGGAGTTACTCAAAGAAAAAAAATCAGGATGATTTTTAGTGTCCATCCTAAATGAATGGGTTTCCTCCGGGTTCTCCGGTTTCCTCCCACATTCCAAAGACATACTGATAAGGAATTTAAATTGTGAGCCCCATCGGGGACAGCGATGATAATGTGTGCGAACTGTAAAGCGCTGCGGAATATGTTGGAGTCATTTAAAAATAATGATTATTATTATTAGTGGAGGTGTTTCTTGCTTTCAGTGAAGTGAGATCAGGCGTTTAGCGGCTCCTAGTAGGAGTGCTACCACGTTGTGTTTTTTGATGGACAGGATAGCAAAACTTCTGACAGGGTTAGAGTATGAGTAATTAAGCCTAACTTTTGTAAGGTCAATATAATCTCCTCCCAAAATTTTATTATTTTAGGGCAAACCCAAAGATATGGGAAAGGGTGTGTTCTACATCTCCAACATAAGTTAGTTTCTGACAAACCAAAGTGGTGTAAAAGTTCTGGGGTTCTAGAACGAGACAAGATTTTATACAAGTTTTATTGTCCAAAAAGTGCATCTGGAGAAACTATGGGAATTAGATAGTAGAAAAAAGGAGGAGAGACAGTCCACTACTAAAAGGTACAACTTTATTATAATATAAACAAGACACATATGAGATCAGAACCCGTTAGGAGTAATTACATAATAGATGTTGAATGATGAGGAGAAAAAATAACCATCACCCAGATGTGATAGAGACCAGTGCAGACCCAAATGTAAAGAGACAGGGTAAACAAGCCACATAAAGGTACCTTCACACATAACGATATCGTTGCAACGTCACGCTTTTTGTGACATAGCAACGATCCCGCTAACGATCTCGTTACGTGTGACAGCGACCAACGATCAGGCCCCTGCTGGGAGATCGTTGGTCGTGGGGAATGATCAGGACCTTTTTTTGGTCGCTGATCACCCACTGTCATCGCTGGATCGGCGTGTGTGACGCCGATCCAGCGATGTGTTCACTTGTAACCAGGGTAAATATCGGGTTACTAAGCGCAGGGCCACGCTTAGTAACCAGATATTTACCCTGGTTGCCATTGTAAAAGTAAAAAAAAAAAAAAAAAAAAAAAACAGTACATACTCACATTCTGATGTCTGTCACGTCCCCCACAGCGGTGCTCTGCTTTGCGGCCGGAGCTGACACAGTCAGTGCGGGAAGCTGACGGCGGGGTGCGTGACAGACATCGGAATGTGAGTATGTACTGTTTTTTTTTTTTACTTTTACAATGGTAACCAGGGTAAATATTGGGTTACTAAGCGCGGCCCTGCACTTAGTAACCCGATGTTTACCCTGGTTACCCGGGTGCTGCAGGGGGACTTCGGCATCGTTGAACACAGTTTCAACGATGCCGAAGTCGTTCCCCTGATCGTTGGTCGCTGTAGAGAGCTGTCTGTGTGACAGCTCCCCAGCGACCACACAACGACTTACCAATGATCACGGCCAGGTCGTATCACTGGTGGTGATCGTTGGTAAGTCGTTTAGTGTAACGGTACCTTAAAGAGTCGCTGACTGCTTTATCATTAATCCACTATGGGACTCAGAGGGCTGCAATCCCCCACTGAGAAGCAGCAGAGAGCGGTTCGGTGGTAAGTTGCTAATAAGGTATAACCTGCATGTGTTTGCACAATGCACCCTCTGCAGACAATAACGTCTGGGTGATGGTAATTTTTCCTTCTCATCAGTCAACATCTATTATGTAATTACTCCTATCAGGTTCTGATCTCATATGTGTCTTGTTTATATTATAATAAAAGTTGTACCTTTTAGCAGTGGACTGTCTCTCCCCCTTTTTTCTGATATCTATTTTAAGTCTATACTACACCTAAAATTCATGGGGATATTTAGCACACTGTAGCTTTACGTCTAAAATGCATTATTGGAGATTCTTTGCGGGAATTAGATAGTATAGAGCCCACTTCTGTGTCAGATAGGGATATATTTACGATAGTTCTTTTTCCCAAGAGAGCAAATAAGTTGGTTTGGGGGAAGACAGCGTTGCCATCAGATGGTTGTATAGTTTTGAGATAATGGTTAAAAGGTGAAGAGACCGAGTAATTGGGTAAACCAGACCATAGGTTGAAAGGGTCTGAGTATTTAGAGTTTAGAAAATACAGTATAGTAGATATAGGAACATGTGCTGAAGGGGCTGAAGTGGGGGAAAAGGCTTTTTCTTTCAACCTCTTAATGGATAGAGTTGTGGAAGTGATGCCATCACAATGTGCTTCAGAGGGGGGCATTGCCTCCATCCAGATATACCTGTGAGCGTTCCTTCCTAGAAGAAGGTATTCTATCTTTGTTTTATCGTCCTTCTTTGAGTTAGTGAGTTTCAACCACCGGCACAGGCGAACTGCTTTATAGTAGATTTGGATATCTGGGGGCCCGATGCCACATCGCCGAGAGAGAAGATTATATGGAAGTCTTGATTTTTTTAAAATTTCCAAATAAAATTGAGAGATGGTCTATTTAACTGAGGAAAAGAAGGACGATGGGGGAGGAGGAAGGTTTGTGTCTTATGGGATGCATATTTAAAATGCATAAAATGTTGGAACGTATATAAAGTTTTAACTATATGTTTCCTACTCATCCAGGACAGGAGGGGCAAGTTGTAAAATCTTAGAAGAGATTTGATATTTTCTAGTAGGGGTAGAAAGTTGTTTTGGTACAAAGGGTTATTGGTGATCGTAATCCTGAAAAGGGCCATTTAAAAGGGGTTGATTTTTGTAAGTAATGTATGTCTGCCGAGGGTGTAGTGATGTTAAGGGCTTCCAAATTTTCAAGGTTAATCTTGAAGTTGGACAGCTCACCTAACGTTTTAAGGGTTTTCAATAATTTGGGAAAGACTACTTTGGGATTCAACAGCATTAGGAGTAATTCATCAGTGAAGGCTGCAGGTATATGTTAATTTTATAATTGTAATACCTTGAATGTCAGGGTCTTGTCTGATTTGTTGTATTAAGGCTTCCATGACCAGGGTAAAGAGGGAGGGAGAGGGCACCCCTGACATGTTCCATTTTGATTGGTAAAGCTTTGCGATAGGATGCCATTTACTCTTATCTTTGCTCAGGGGAACGAGTAAAGTGAGATGATGGCGTCTATAAGTTTAGAAGGGAATGCAAACCTTTCCAAAGTATATGCCATGAAGCACCAGTTTATTCTGTCAAACGCTTTTTCTGCATCAGTTGCACTTTACCTCTATTTAAACAGATGCGTTGGGGATATGATTTTGTTGCACTTAATAAAATATACAGTGCCCTGAAAAATTATTCACACTCCATGAACTTTTTCACATCCAGAAACTTAATTGCATTTTATGAGATATAACAACACAAAGTAGCAAGTTGACAGTGAAGTGTAAAAGAAATGATGCATGGTTTTCGAATTTTAAAAATATAAATCTGAAAATTGTGCCGTGCATTTGTATTCAGCCCCCTGTAGTCCTATACCCATAAATAAAATCTTGAGTGACCAATTGCCTCCAGAAGTCACGTAATTAGTAAACCGAGTCCACCTGTGTGTAATTTATTCTCAGTATTTGGCTACCGTCACACTAGCAGTATTTGGTCAGTATTGTACATCAGTATTTGAAAGCCAAAACCAGGAGTGGGTGATAAATACAGAAGTGGTGCATATGTTTCTATTATACTTTTCCTTTATTTGTTCCACTCCTGGTTTTGGCTTACAAATACTGATGTAAAATACTGGCCAAATACTACTAGTGTGACGGCAGCCTAACTAAAGCTGCTCTGTGAAGGCTTGTTAGAGAAAATTAGGGATCAAACAGCATCATGAAAGCCAAGGAACACAACAGACAGGACAGGGATAAAGTTGTGAAGAGTAAAGCAGGGTTAGGTTATAAAAAAAAAAATAGCCCAAGCTCTGAACATGTCATGGAGCACTGTTTAATCCATCTTCCAAATTTGAAAGGAGTATGGCACAACTGCAAACCTACCAGGACGTGGTTGACCATCTAAATGGACATCCCAAGCAAGGAGAGCACGGATTAGACAAGCAGAAAAGAGGCCCATGGTTACTCTGGAGGAACTGCAGAGATCCAGAGCTCAGGTGGGAGAATCTGTCCATTTGTCTTCTTTCCACTCTGCTATAAAGGCCAGATTTGTGGAGTATACGACTGACATTTTTGAAAGCAAGCCATGAGAAGTACAGTTTGAAAAAAACCCATGTAGGGGGCACAGCTAGCACGTGGAAGAATGTGCTCTGGTCAGATGAGATCAAAGTAGAACTTTTTGGGCTAAACGCAAAACACTAAGTGTAGCAGAAAACTAATTCTGCACTGAATACCATTCTCCACTGTCAAACAAGGTCAGAGTTGATGGGAAGATGGATGGAGCTAAATACAGTGCAATCCTGGAGTAAAACCTATTAGAGGCCGCAATAGACTTGAAATTGGGGCGTAGGTTCACCTACCTGCAGGACAATGACCCTTAATATACTGCCACAGCTACAATCGAATGGTTTAGATGAAAGGATATTCATGTGTGTGAAGGGCCCAGTCAAAGTCTAGACTTAAATCCCATTGGGAACCTGTGACAAGACTTGAAAATTGCAGCTTACAGATTCTCTCAACCCAATCTCACTGAGCTAGTTTTCAGAATGGGCAAAAATTTCTAGATTTACAAAGCTGGTAGAGACAAACCATCACCACTCTAGACTTGAAGCAGTAATTGTAGCAAAATATGGTCCTGCAAAGTATTGATTCAACAAGGGCAGAATACAAATGCACATCACAATGTATAGACATAGATTTTTTTTTTTTAAATATTTTGAAAATCATGTTTCATTTTCTTTACATTTCACAAATACTTGCTACTTTGTTTTGTTATATCATATAAGATGCCAATAAACTACATTTAAGCTTGTGGATGTAACGTAAAAAAAAATGTGGAAACAGCCATGGGGTATGAATACTTTCTCAAGGCATTTTAAGTATTACAAGTTCTCCTCCTTTACACGTCAGTACAGCCTTCCTCAATGATGTAGGTGAATGTGCCCAGACGTGTCGATCAGTCTTCTCCAAATGAAAAACACTGCTCATGGGAGAGTCGTTTTTAACTGGAGGTTGATGGACAGGTCTGGTAACGTGCTCCGGCATCAGAGAACAATTTTAGGCAGGAGTGCGGTGAAGTTTGTAAGGCCGGCCAAAAAAAATCATGTTCTCAACACACTTCGTAACACAAAGAAAAAACAAGTCTTTTAAAGTGAAACTGTGTGGATTTTAAAGACAATCTGTCAATAGGTTTTTGCTACCCCATCTCTGAGCAGCATGATGTAGGGGCAGACACCCTGATTCCAGCGATGTGTTACTTGCTGGGCAGTTTGCAACAGTTTTGATAAAATCGCAGCTTTGTTTTCTGCAGGTCTACCAGTTCCCTGTGCATATTGTGCAGAGGCAGAAGGCTGCCAATCAGTGATGGGGCAGAGTAAGAGAGAGCTTATGAATATGGAGGACTACCTGGCAGCAGGTTTACTAGTCCTCTATTAATAATTTCTTGTTCATAAGACAGCGATTTTATATAAACTTCCACAAGCAGTATAATCCCACCCCACCACTGATTGTACAGGCAGAGAGCTGTAAATCCATGGAGTGAGCAGAATTTTCCAGTATCAGTACTCCGAGAACTTGTAGCTCTACAGCAGATAGTGATTTTAATTCAAAACAAGAGCATGCAACCCAGTAAGACTAAGCGTCTCCGCAAGGTAAATAGACGTGCTGCGGTCTATAAAGACGAGCCGCATGTGCGTATACGCAGGTCTGCCACCTGCGTTTTTGTACGCATAGTGGATATGGGATTTCATAAAATCCCCTCCACTATGCTGTAACATCTGGATGCTGCAGATTGGACGCTGCGGCTGTAGACAGCATCCAATCCGCAGCAAATACGCCACATTGAAACATACCCTGACAGGGTCCCTTAACCCCCTTACCAACATAGGACATCATATGCCAGTTCCTTGAAGTTGATGTGCAATCATTCTTAGATTTTTTTTTTTTTAATTTAAGTGAAAAAAAAAAAAAAAACGAAAAAAACCCCCATAAAAGTATGGTACTACCCATACGGTCCTGGAGAATCATATTGGCAGGTCAGTTTTACCATACAGTGAACATATTAAAAAAAAAAAAAAAAAAAACAATTGCGAAATTGCACTTTTTTGTAATTCCACGCAGTAGGATTTTTTCCCCCTGTTTTCTAGTACACTATGTGGTAGAATTAATAGTGTCATTCAAAAGTACAACACTCGTCCTACAAAAAAAAAAAAAAATCAAACCATCAAACAGCTATACGGACGGGGAAAAAAAACAAAAACCTTATGGCTCTCAAAAGAAGGGGAGGAGAAAAGAGAAAAAAAATGGCCAAGTTGTAAAGAGGTAATTGTAATTCAAATAACTTTTCAGGTTAAGATGACCTTTTTTTCAGGTGTACATTATTTCTGGTTATCATACGACTAATTTACACCAGTTTTTCCAGCTGTTGGCTCTCTCAAATTTGCAAGAGACTCTGAGCTGGTGGGAGGAGATGAACTGAATGACGATTTCTACCTTACACTGCTCAGCACAGAGAGATGGATTCCTGCTCTACTTTCCATTTTAGCACACAGAAAAACAGCCAGCATAAAGGACATTATACAGCAGCTCTGAGCGGTCTAGATGCTCATGTGAGTTAAAAGACTTGTTGGGAAGCTCAGTAAGATCTTTGTGTTCTGTGTCCGTTTTCTTTCTATGCTCCACAGCCCCCTATCCATAGAGTCTGTGTAAATGACACTGCTGTGAGCAGGCCATCTGTCTGTAAAGGTACCGTCACACTAGACGATATCGCTAGCGATCCGTGACGTTGCAGCGTCCTCGCTAGCGATATCGTCCAGTGTGACAGGCAGCAGCGATCAGGCCCCTGCTGTGCTGTCGCTGGTCGGGGAAGAAAGTCCAGAACTTTATTTGGTCGCTGGACTCCCCGCAGACATCGCTGAATCGGCGTGTGTGACACCGATTCAGCGATGTCTTCACTGGTAACCAGGGTAAACATCGGGTAACTAAGCGCAGGGCCGCGCTTAGTAACCCGATGTTTACCCTGGTTACCATCCTAAAAGTAAAAAAAAACACACTACATACTTACCTACCGCTGTCTGTCCTCCAGCGCTGTGCTCTGCTCTCCTCCTGTACTGTCTGTGTGAGCGTCGGTCAGCCGGAAAGCAGAGCGGTGACGTCACCGCTCTGCTTTCCGGCCGCTGTGCTCACAGCCAGAGCAGGAGGAGTGCAGAGCACAGCGCTGGAGGACAGACAGCGGTAGGTAAGTATGTAGTGTTTGTTTTTTTTTACTTTTAGGATGGTAACCAGGGTAAACATCGGGTTACTAAGCGCGGCCCTGCGCTTAGTTACCCGATGTTTACCCTTGTTACCGGCATCGTTGGTCGCTGGAGAGCGGTCTGTGTGACAGCTCTCCAGCGACCAAACAGCGACGCTGCAGCGATCCGGATCGTTGTCGGTATCGCTGCAGCGTCGCTTAGTGTGACGGTACCTTAAGAGTAAGAGCGAGTTGAGCTGTTTTTTTGTTTGTTTTTCTTGTTGATTGGACGACAAGTTCAGAACGCGGCTTGGTGAGGATGAGAAGAAGTGTCTTATAAGTCAAGAAGGAAGCCGATTTCTCTGATAAGCTATTTTACAAAGTTTCATATATTAGCCTGTACTATTGATTTATCAAAACTTTGGCAAATGTACAGTTCAAGGATTTACCAAGTTTTGTTTTTTTCCCCCCTCTTCCTAGCGGACAACTAAATTAGAGCATAGGAGGTAAGTAGACCTTTTATTTCAGGTGATGTTGAACAGGAAAAGTTTTTTAGGCTGTGTGCACACGTTGCAGATTTCCAGCGGATCCGCAGCGTTTCTTCCGCGCAGAAACGCAAGTGATTTACAGTACAATATAAATCAATGGAAAAAAAAATGCTGTGCTAATGGTGCGGAAAATTCCGCATGGAAAAAGCAGCGGATTAAAAGAAGGAGCATGTCAATTCATTCATTCTTGTAGATTGTGAGCCCTCGCGGGCAGGGTCCTCTCTCCTCCTGTACCAGTTGTGACTTGTATTTTTCAAGATTATTGTACTTGTTTTATTATGTATACCCCTCCTCACATGTAAAGCGCCATGGAATAAATGGCGCTATAATAATAAATAATAATAATAATAATAATAATAATAATAATAATAATTCATTGTGCGGATCTGCAGCATTTTTGCACCAACTCCATAATAGAAATCCGCAGGGGTAAAAACGCATGAAATCCGCACAGAATCCGCAACAAAAACGCGCAGATTTTGACCTGCGTTTTCTGCCACAGAAAATTCCACAGGCAAATCCGCAATGTGTGCACATACCCTTACATTTGATCTTTTCACACCTGGTAGCTGTACTCAACCCAAAACCAGGATGGAAGCGATACACCTAATATACTTACTGAACTCAGTACTTTAATGCTAGTCATCTGCTGCCACCATGCCTTTCACTGGATCTTTCTCCCGCATCTAAAATTGAAACATCAGAATATTTATGGATTTAGTTAATACAAGAATAAACAATCTAAAAACATTGTGTTTAATCTAGTCAGTGAATACATTCGGAAGCAAAGATAATTATTATAATTTCTCACATTTAACAGTAAGTTGTACTATTGCATTGATCTTGCTTTATAGTATTCATCAATAACCACCACACAAAAAAATGAAATGAAAAAGTATTCTGATCACCTTTTTAGTCATCAGTCAGGGTTCTGGCGTTTCTACTCTTAGGGACCATTTCAACACACTGGTCTAAATTTCTAAGCCTGGCATATCAAATGCTGGTCTATGTTGTAGTGATTCATGGAAAATTTATTAAAAGGAACTCATCATTAGGCGCATTTGGAACTAACTGTCAAGAAATTAAATTTACCCAGTCTTGTAATAGCAATCATTAATAGGACACTCAGTCAATACAGATCCCTCACCATTAGTATGTATACTGGGATATAAAGAAGATCTGAGCATTATTATTATTATTATTATTATTATTATTATTTATTGTTATAGCGCCATTTATTCCATGGCGCTTTACATGTGAGGAGGGGTATACATAATAAAAACAAGTACAATAATCTTAAACAATACAAGTCATAACTGGTACAGGAGGAATGAGGACCCTGCCCGCGAAGGCTCACAATCTACAGGGCATTGATGAACATGGCAAAAAAGCGGTAGCACGCATGTTATACATGGCCAGGAAATTGATAGCCCAACATTGGTTATCAGAGCAGGCGCCCACAGTAACAGAATTTATAAATAAAATTAAATTGGCTATTAAATCTGGAACAAAGTATAAACGGTATTTGAAAAGGCAGGCCATCTCCAAATCCGAAAAATATGGTCTCCATGGATTAATGGCTCTGGCCTTGCATCTAGAGAACTGCAATGATTTGGACTAGGTCTGTTTTGATTTATGTATAGATTTCATTTCATTTAAATACAATATATCTCACAATGGGCATCTTTACTCATGTATATAACTGTACCAAACCAAGATCTGGATTCCCCATTAATATTGTTAGGATAGTGGTTATTCATATTGCAAGACTTCTAATCTGCTGTGGACAGAACTGTGAAATATTTATCTTTAGATGTTATGTTTAAAAGGGTGACATATTGTGGGGGGCTAGAAGAGGGACTGGGTCCGTTTTATGGTTGTGCCAGAAAAATTATTTTAATAATAGAAAAAATTGATTTAACCCCTTCATAACCACTGTTGGAGAGATTGGCACCAGAATTTAATTGGGAGTTAACTTCAACTTCTGTTAGAGGCAGGTTCCGGCTGTATAACACAGGAGGTACACCTACAATAATATGTCCTGGGGCAGAAGGGGTTACTAGAGATGGGAATACGGAAATATGATTCTGGATAAGATGAAAAGGGTAGCATCAGGCAGAAGAAATCCAAGGGTCATTCTCTAGAAAAGTAGAAACACCAACCTCATCCAGCTCTTTCTTGGTTTCATCCTCCATCCTGCGAATGTCCTCCATTGTTAACTCCACCCACCTGTCCAGCCAGCAGAAAAGCTGCCGATGAAAATTCGTAAACAATCGCCTCTCTTGCTGAAAAAAAGAAAAGAAAAAAAAAAGAAAAAACAAAGCAAAGATAAAAAATATTGCACTCAATGGGAAGGAAATCCATTGTTAACAATGTGCAATATGATTTGGGCTGCCCTGGTCAGACATCCAGTATGGTCCGCAGTGGGAGTCCGTCTTCACTTCTGCACCCGACATCATCACTGCATCTGGTGCTTACTAGGTCACGCAACGTAAATTTAAAAAAAAAAAAAAAAACACTGTGTAAAGAACATCAAGAGGTCCAAAAAGAAAAAGGAACATCCTAAAATAGGATTTCACCATGCATAAACCTGTATTATCAGGGCAGATAAACAGATGCCAGAAGGTTTCTGGCAGCGGCTTATCCTCCTCTCCCTATTGAGCATACACGGAAGCTTAGCCAGGTGCAGTGTCCACGTGTATAGGTGGGTAGGAAGAATAGGGATTTTTGTGTACTCACCGTAAAATCCTTTTCTCCGAGCCATTCATTGGGGGACACAGACCGTGGGTGTATGCTGCTGCCAATAGGAGGCTGACACGAAGTGATACAAAGAAATTTAGCTCCTCCCCTGCAGTATACACCCTCCTGCTGGCTCTCAGCTAACCAGTTCGGTGCAAAGCAGTAGGAGATCAATAACAACATATGAGCCTTCCTTTTACCGTCAGGAAGCCCAAATAAAGCGTCCAACCTTCGGCTGGACGCTGTCCTCGAGACGTACCTACTCAGAGCACTCACTTCGTCCAGAATATGGGGAGCTCATTCCATTTTGTGGACTAGTGCCGAAAGAGATGAGTTAAGTACTATGCCTTCATAACAGTGGTAATACAATACCACCTTGGTAACAAGGGATGGGGATGGCCTGAGGACAACATTGCCTTGAAGGTAATAAGGGAAAAAAGGTCTGAAAGAGCAGAGCAGCTAGATCCGAAGACTCGTCAGGGTGAGGATATCGCAGAGAAAAAAGGGCGACCTTCCCTGATAGTTAAGTCTGCCCAGATGAAAAGGAGTCTACTGTAAGACTCCTATACCATTAAGGTCCCAATGATTTAACGGTATGCGATAGGGAAGAACTACGTGTGAAAACTCCCTGTGAGAAAGTCCCTACGTGCAGTTTTGCTGCAATAAGGCAGGAAGATACTAGCTCCGCAAACAAAAATTGACGTGGTCAGTGCGGATCTCTGAGGATCACTGGGGCCCTTTCTGCTTCCGAAAGGCTTTCGGAAGTAGTGGAAGCGGAGTTATGGAAACTGGTACCACGGAAGAACCAGAGCATGCAGTGCGATGGCTCTTGGGTCTTGAGGCCGAACCACGAACTCGAGTACATTGGCATTCAGTCTGGACACCATCCGATCTACAACTGGAGAGCTTCAGTGAAGGCAGATCTGATGGAAGACTTCGGGGTGAAGTTCCCACTGACTTGAGGCGGAACCCTGACGGCTGAATTTGTTTGCCGTCCTGAGTTCTACTCGTGGGATATATACTGCCGAGATCACCGAATGATAGATCTCGGCCCATCAGAGAACGTGAGGTACCTTGGTCATGGCGCCTGACCGCAGGTACCTGCTAGATGATTGACGTATGGCACCGCCGTGTCATTACCCAATTGAATTCGGACAGGGTGACCCGCCAGAAGGCAGTGGACCTGCTGTAGGACTACCGTTCGGATCTCCAGAGCAATGATAGGGAGAAGAAGACTGGCATTGGTAGTTACTAATAACCATTGAACCGGGAGAAAGTCCCTGGATGAAGAAGGAGCTCAGAGACCATCGTCTGTTTGACTTGCTGAAAACGAGCGGAGTGAAGGAAACCGCTTCCATTGTCGTCACCATTTTTCCTCAGAACCCTCCTTGCGCGAGCTGCCTGTTGAAGGGCCATGATCTTGTCTCGAGGGAGAATTACCATCCTTCTGGAAGTGTGCAGGAACATCTTCAAAAAGGATATCTGCTGGGCTGGAAATGAGGAGAAATTGTCTAAGTTTAGCTGCCAGCCCAGGTGAGAGGGTAAGCATAGTCCTGTTAGGGCAGCTAGACAGTCGACCAAACAGGGCAGGACGAGCACGCCTCTAGGGTGTAAGAGAAACATGACATCCGCCATGACCCTTGCGAACACTCTAGGTGCGGTAGCAAGGCCGAAGGACAAGGTCGAGACTTGAAAATGCTGTTCACGAATGGAAAAGCGAAGGAATTTTTGAAGAGGGTAAGCATCCCGAATGTCGATGGATGCCAGAAACTGCACTTTTTTCTGTTGAAGTAATGGCTGAGCGGAAAAACTCCATCCGAAGAAGGAGGACCTTGTCAAAGGTTGTTAGAAGTTTGAGGTCCAGGATCGGTCTTACTTTTCGTTCCCCTTTTTGGAACCAAGATTCCTTAGATCTTGTCTTGTTGTCCTGGACAACCCTTTTACAATCCTTTGTCAGTCTCCCGCTCAAAAGATTTGACTGGCCAGTTGTACTGTCTTCGGGAAAAGGTTACTGGTGTGAATCAAGGCAGTTAAGGTCTCCAGCCAGGAGACCATTGCTCTAGCAATCCAAGCGGCGGCTACGGAGGATAGAGCACTGAACCCGAAGCCGCAAAACGGAACGAACCAGATTTTCTATCTGACAGTCCGTGGTATTTTTAACTGATGATAACATCAGGCAGGGATACTGGTAGGTATACGACAAGAGATTCTACCCAGTTAGTCTGCCAAGTGGCAGAATGCGCGGCAGCATCCAGCAGGTCATAGTCTCTTGCCATCGCCGCTCTCTTTTGATGGTGCAGAGATAAAAATTAGGAACCCTCGATCCATCAACCTCTTAACAGGGAAGTGGAGAGGAATTGTCTGCTTTCTTTCATCATCCGCTAAATAGTGGTGATGCAGAGGGGGGTGCTCGTACGCCAAAAAGGGTGCCTCTGTACATCCACAGAGTTCAGGTCTCCGGGTGGACAGGACAGGTTGTCTGGCGTTAGGCCTGGATGCAGAAGAGGAAACATGGAGACGACACTCCGTGTGCTCGTCTGTTGATGGTGTGGGGAGATCGGTGCCCTTTAAAGGACCAGTCGCCCTTAAAAATCAGACCAGGCATGGCATCCCAAGTAGAGGCTTCTGTCCAGTGAATCGCCTATCCGGACTGAATGGCAAATGCTCTACGAGGGAGTTTAGTCTCCTTATGAGGGACACTGTGTAGTCTAGAGCAGAACCAGAGTCCTCGTCAATGTACCGAGATTGGCTGGTATAAATAGGCGAGTCATCCTTCTCTGAAGCTCTGTTAACCTAGGTAATATCCGATCCATATTCAGAGCCTTGTTGTCATCAAATCATTGGTGAGGGAGCAGGAAACGAAAACTTCCGTTTTCTAGATGCCTGTATGTTTCTGGATGCCTGTACGTTTCTAGAATACTTGCAGCCCCTGCTACCTTCTAGCCGACAGCTCCCATGTAGGATAGGGACCATGTATATCGGTCCTGCGAGCACTCAGCCACAGAGGGTACACGGAGGGATTCAATCTCTTGGCCAGAGAACAATGGATTGCGGTCAGTGACGAAGTCCACTGAGGGGAACTAGGTACTTTGGGATAAGTGGGGTCGGTGGCGGAGGGCTCCTCGGATTGATCATGCGCCCTTAAGACCAGGGAATACTGGTCAGGCGCCTTTAAGACCAGGGAATATTTGTCATACGCCTTTAAGACCAGGGAATACTGGTCATGTGCCTTTAAGACCAGTGTGACTTTCGGTCAGGTACTTCCTTACACGGGTACTGATGTAGAGTCGATGTGCCCCATTAATGAAAAAACCGTCGCCCCTGTGTGAGCCGGCCGGGTGGACCAAGATGGCCACTGGGAGTTGCAGAGTTGATAAAATCTCGCAGAGAGCGAGAAGCGCCAATTCGGGGGGCGGAGCCACGGACACGACGCTGAATGGGCCCAGGCCTGGGCCTAAATTTCTGCAGCCGGTGGGCAACACCAGCGGTAGAAGTGAGGGGCGTTGTTGCCAGGCGAGTAGCCTCAGAAAAGCGGGCGGAGCCGCCTTAGGGCGCCATAGTGCGGGCACGGCTTCTGGCATGCGGCCTAAACATCGGCCGAAGCCGGGGGCTAAATTTTTGCAGCCGGCCGGAGCGTTACCTCAGGGAGGTGGGCCACAGGGAAGTGGCTGAGGCTGCCTGTCAGCATGTGAATATCCCACTGAAAATGGATCTACTCATCATCGATGCGTGTCCCGGCATGGAGCCGCCACGGATGTGGGTTTCAGCGCTGTTTTGTGCAGCGTAGACGGTGCAGGGATAAACCTCAATCCATCATCCCTTTGTTAGGGAGGTGGAGAGGAACCGTCCGCCTCCTTGTGCCATCCGCTTTCACAGTGGTGGGACAGTGGGGGCTGCTCGGACGCCGTAGAGAGGGGGCTCTGTACATCCATGGAGTTCAGTCCCCGGGTGGACAGGGCCAGTTGTCCGGCATTAGGCCTGGCTCCAGGAGAGGATACATGGAGGCGACACTCCATGTGGTCGCCTGCTGCTGGTGTGAGGAGATCGGGACCGTGAAGGAACGGTCGCCCCTGAAGTGAGCTCAGGCATGGCTTCCCACGTTGCAGGAAAGGGTACGGGGAAGTACACTCCGCGTGCTCGCCTGTTAATGATTCGGGGGAGATCGGAACCTTGAAATGATCCGTCGCCCCCTTCACTCCTTTAATTAAAAAATAAAAATTAACAGAAAACTAAGAAATAAAATAAAAACGTTGGGGTCTGAACCAGACCCAAGTGCCTCCTACAGACACTAACCAAAACTGGTCAGCTGAGAGCCAGCAGGAGGGTGTATACTGCAGGGGAGGAGCAAACTTTTTTTTGTATCACTTAGTGTCAGCCTCCTAGTGGCAGCAGCTACACCCACGGTCTGTGTCCCCCAATGAGGCGAAGGAGAAAGAACTGTTCGGTAGAGGAAAGTGTGACCACCATAAGGGATTTACGGATTAATGAGTCGCTCTATAGGGTGAAGCTTGTACCGATATCACATTAATAGTTGCTCCACAGTAATTGCAAGTTTAATAGGACTTGGCCAATCAGCTGTCAGCACGAAATCTGGCCATCCAAATCAGCACAGAGTGGCCCAACATTGCTGTCGGCCTTATAATCCGATCTCTTTCCCACAATTTTATATGGATGGCCTCCACCAGGTTTGGTGCTATTGTTGTTTGAGCTGAAAGCCCAGCATGTACACATCAATAAAGGGGTGAAAGGGACGGATTTTGAGGCTGAAAGCAGGTGCCATTAATGATCTGAGCGTGCTCTTTGGACCATTCAGCAGCTTTTTTTTTTTTTTTTTTACACACACACACACACACACACACACACACTGGTTTAGAAACCGATATATAACAAAAAACCAGACCGAACCCATCATATAGTCAAAGTGGCCCTCATGCTTTAGTTTGCATTAGTTATGCAACAGATCCATATTAAAGAAACATTCCCATGAGCATTATTCTCATTTAATAAAAATATAGGTGTATGGTGTGTTGTGCGAGTGTGTTAAATATACTCCCCTACCACCGCTCTCTGGGATCCAGCGCAGTTCTGCTCCTCTTCTCAGTGTCGTCACCGCTCTGCAGGACTCAGAAGTGGAGTTTACAATGTAAGCATCAGAGGGTGGCTTCATAGGTCTACACTATAGAAGAGACTTCTGGCTCACAAAGAGAGTGAGGCCGATAATCTGAATCACTGTGGTGTCACTGAGAAGAGGAGCGGGATGGTGCAGAAACGCAGAGAAAGCAGCGGTAGGGGAGTATGTTAAATACATTCACACTACACACACACAGTATAATAAAAAAAAAAAATCTTCCTCGGAGTGATTCTTTAAGCATGAAATCGGTGTCTCTCCGTAGAATGGAACAGAGAAACGAAACTCTAAAATGTGAAAAACGAGCCTTAATGATTGTACATCACCACCATGAAGATAATCCATGTAGTGAGTTAGTAGGAGGTGGTAAAGGAGTCAGAATTATGTAATAAATGAGAACCCTAATGCTGTAGTATGAAAAACAAAACCTGGATTAGATTTCCTTATCTCCAAGTTAATGAAGATTGGAAATTTGATTTACATGTTTACAGGGGTTGTCCAGTCTAAAACTACAAGTCTGCAGTCACATATAGTCACTATTACGCTTTCAGGCATGCCACAAATAATACACCTGCTGAATTCAGACTTTATTATACTGAATGCACCAAAATCCTGCCATAAAGGCCTCAACCACGGGGCTAAACATTGTTATAAATGACCTATATGATGAGTGATCACGTGAACATATATGCAGACCCTAAGCATCTGCATGTTGGCCAGATTCTGCTTTTATATTCTTCTGCTTTATGTTTGACCCCTTAGTGACCGAGCCAAAACATTCAAAGTTGCCATGTGTCCCTTTATGGGGAGATAACTCTGGAAGATTTCAACACAGCCCAGTGATTTTGAGACTCTTTTCATGACACATTGTACTTTAGGTTAGTGGTAAATTCAGGTTGATACGTTTTCCATTTATTCATAAAAAATATCAGACTTTTGACAAAATAGCAGCAATTTTCTAACTGAATGTTTCTACGTTTAATGCAGGTAGTCATACCACATAAAAAGTTCTTAAGCAACATTTACTTTATCTCTACCTTACATCAGCAAACTATGACAAATTGAGCATTCCCCCCCCCCTCAAGGAAATTTACAAAACCTATTTAGGGATTTATTGTTTTGACGTGACTTTGGGGAACCTAAAAACTCCCCAAAAGTGACACCATTTTCAAAACAGCTCCTCTCAATGTCTTTAATACTGTTGACAGGTAGTTTGTTAACCCTTTAGATGCTTTTCAGTAAAGAATGCAAAGTGGCATGCCCAGGAAGGATGACATTTTTTTTTACCATGAAACTTCTGAACAGGCTGCTATAGCAGACACACTAAGGCCATTACTTGGCTGGGGATTGTCGTGGCAATGTTCAGGATCACACAATCATGATCTAAGGGTGCTCATGGGGTAAAAGAGGGAGCCCGTCGGGATGCTGTTATCACTATTGACAGCAGCATCTATTGGGTCAACCGGCCATGGTTGGTGCCAAAACTACTTGTGGTTGATGCAGAAGTGTGTCAGAACATGCCTTTTAGAATGGTGGGGGTCCGACTGCCGCCGCCTACAATGCACCTGAAATTAAAGAGACCACAAAACTGCTGCAACGCTGGGTTCCGTGTGCAGCGGCGCTCCAAGTCAGAGTCTGTGCAGGGAGCTGCGGCACAGATCCCTTTCAGGGTGGTCAGGCTGTGGCCCCCTGTACAAGCAGGATCCCCACCGCTCAGGGAAATAATCTACGAGGGAGACGCAGTGCTACATAAACACATAAGAAGCTCACCAGCAAGTCCGCGGATGGAATGCTAATTTTTAGATACAGAAAGGATAGAATAATTATAATCTGTCAAGTAACCGCTCCACATTCATTCTAGCGCTACGAGTAGTGATAAGGGAGGGCCAGTAATGAGATGGCAGCAATCCACAAAACGGCAGCTTTAGACTTTGCGTGACTCCACGGCTTTTACTCACCTTTTGGATGAAGCCTTCTACTTTGTTTTGTAAGCCCCACCATTTGAACTTGACAGTCACTAGCTTGTATGCACACATATGGGGCACGTCATTCCGTTGTGCCAGTGTCTTCTACAAGAAGTAATGCACATCACACATAAGGCTTAGAAATGTACAAAGAGCGGTGTAGAGTACAAGCGCTATAACTCATGAGCCATTACATAGAATAAAATACATGCTATGATTACACCAAGCTTAAAAAAAAGATCTTGGATGATAGCAAAACTTTGGATGTTACCCCATAATGGTACCAATAAAATCTACAGCTTGCCGTGCAGTAACACAAGCCCACAAACAGCTCCACCAACAAAAAAAATAAAGATAAGAGTTTCAGAAACTGGCGACCCAATGGCTCTGGAACGACCTGTTGGAATGAAGCAGTGGCCACCCATCCCAGGTGGGCTGCCGAAAAAAGTGCTGTACTCTGTTATTTCCATCAGACATGCAGACACTGAATAGAGCCTCATTCAGATCCCGTTCTAGGGATCGTGGGGGGTCCCAGTGGTCAGACACTCAACGATGAGCACGTTATTACATATCCTATGGATAGCCGATAATCTCTAGTGTTTGGAATAATCCTTTATAAGTGGACATATCTATAGCAGGTGATGCCCCTAATGTTTTTTTCTCTCTCAAGCAGACCAGTGCACATTGTGATGTCGCCTATAATTATGACAATTTGGCATGCAATTAACCATTATAAGTTCTGAAAAAAAGCAGACAAAGAATTACCTTCCAATCAGGAGTTAGGGGTCCACGTCCAGTCTTACAAGACTTATATTTTGCTGGGTCTTCATCTGGTTTATAATCCTAGAATTCAAAGAAAGTTTTATATAAAAAATATGCTAAAAATATCTCTAAATAAAAGTATTCTGCTGCTCAAACTATTACACTAATTGAGACTTTATATGTGCAGGAATAAGATGACCTGGAGTCATGAAGAGGCACATGACACTTAATAAGGTCAGCACATCTCATCAGTGGTCCGCACCTAGCCAGAAATGTTACTCCAGTCAAAGACTGAACTAACAGTTCTGGAATAAGAAACGCTGCCACTTTTGATTAATTTGACGTGAGTAGGCAAGCCCCATACAGCCCTCTCCTAAGCACTGCCCATTTTGATGAAGCAGCCAAAACTGGAGAAGACGCCAAAAGTTGCTATATGTTTGCACAGCTCCATGTTGTGGAAAAATTGGAGACTTTGATGGATCAAAGCAGAGAAGGGCAACAATGTTTTTGCAGCAAATAAAGTGAATACACAACATAATACATATTATATTTAAAGATATAACTGAAAACTCTTTTCTGCAACCTTTAATAGGAACTGATAATAAAAAATATGTAAAGAGATCAAATATAGGCGGCATGGTCATCCCTAGACAGAGGAGTTTTAGGACCAACCTTAGAGAGGACCTGATTCCTATCTGCAATATCAATTTGCACAACTTCCACATTCTTCCAGACATCCGGCTCTAATTTATGTACCTGAAAAAGAAAAAGTCACAGAGTAGGTACAAAATATTTTGATTGTTTAACCCAATAGTAGTCCTTATACAACATGATGAACACAATCTACAAACATATGATTTATCGTTAAAGGTGAATTCTATCCACAGGAAATTATGGGATATCCCTTAGAAGAACATGAAAATCTGGCTTATATTCTTTGGAACTGTAGTGTGGTCACCATTTAATGTCTCTTAACTAGGGATATATACAACTGACAATGGTGAAGCTTCCTTAAAGATCAGAAAAAATGCTTAACAAAAGCTATTATAGATGGTCTAACTCCGAGGTCCTCAACGTTTCTGACCTTGAGAGCCACATTCAGCTCAGAGAGGGTCGCAAGCCACATCCAGCCTTGAGAGAGGGTCGCGAGCCACATTCAGCTCCTGCCCCCCCACAATAGTGGCAACCAAAGGCCGATAACAGGAATAATGGTAACCAAAGCTTTTGTACAAAAATCAATCACCCCAAAGCAGTATACAAAGATCCAGGGTTTGCCACAATATCCCCCATTCAGTATTCTCCTATAAAGCACTCCCAAGACACTGTCACATCCAGCTTCAAACACCTCCTCTGACTGTGGTGTCTCCAGCATACCATACTTACTGTAAATTATCTCAAACTCCCTAAGGGTACCTTCACACTCAGCAACTTTACAACGAGAACGACAACGACAATGATCTGTGACATTGCAGCTTCCTGGATAGCGATCTCGTTGTGTTTGACACGCAGCAGCGATCTGGATCCCGCTGTGCCATCGCTGGTCAGAGCTAGAAGTCCAGAACTTTATTTTGTCGTCCGGTCGGCGTGTATCGTCATGTTTGACATCAAAAGCAACGATGCCAGCAACGTTTTACATGGAGCTAACGACCAGCGAGAACGATAAGTGAGTCGCCGTTATGTCACTGGATCGCTCCTGCATCATTCTGGAGTTGCTGTGTTTGACGTCTCTACAGCGACCTAAACAGCGACGCTCCAGCGATCGGCTCGTTGTCTATATCGCTGCAGCGTCGCTGAGTGTGACGGTACCTTAAGACCAGTAAAGTGTGTACCCAGATCTGCTCTTCTGTGCAGGGCTGCTCACAAAATTCACCATTTTCAGATGTGCTCTTCATACCTGTTTTGCTAGAACTGGAGCTAATGCACCAAGCTGACAGCTGCTAGCCACAATTCATGGAACCACGAGACACATGTGGCCCCAGAGCTACAGGTTGGGGACCCCTGCTCTAACTGAACGTAGATAAAAAGTCACTGAAAGGTTAATGTCACGTGTCCTCTTTAGGGGCTCACCACCCCCAGTGTTCCAGCTTCCTGTATGCTGGGGAACAGGGTTGTCCTGAAGGGTAGAGTTGAGCGAATATGTTCAGATTTGGTCGCCGAATTGAATTTGCATATTCGTCCCATATTGGTACCCTATTTGTGCCAAAAGTATTTTTGATAATCGGTTCCAAACATTCGGAAATTTCTACTCCCATTGGCTAATGACGTTCGACTGTGTTTGACGAATATTGCAAAAGCAATATTCAATGCCGATCATATTCGGAACCAAATCCGAACAAATTCGCTCAACTCTACTGAAAAGTGACACTCCGAAACAGTGGCATCATTGCGCTGCTATACAACTGTAACCATTATTAATGTTGAGACAACCCCTTCAATTTCTATAGTATATGCATATTACAGGATACATGCTTCATAGGATTTCACCCATCTCTCATAAAGATATAAGGTCTTTGACTACCTATGTGAACATTGCAATCAATTACTGGCATCAGCCGGCTTTCACTGGCCAGGTCTTTGATGCAGTGCTTTGATGGAGTGGCCTTGTCTTTGATGCAGTGCACAGTGCTGCATATAGATATATGATGCGTCCGCTCACTGTGAATAAAGAATACATGAAGTCTAATATTGCTGCAAACATTAAAAATGTAAGGTACTTTGTTATCGATTTTTGATCATAGAGTGCACAAGCCATCCAACCACCACAAGGTATACTTACATATGGATGGTTCGCATCACTAATGTCCTACCTCTCCATGTGCCAAACCTCATCTGAATGGGGAGGGATAAGGAGACCAGGCATAGTTCGCGATTAAAACCTTGTGTAGGAACGATGGGTGGATAAGGGTCTAAGCCTTGCAGAGCTAATGTTAAAGGCGTGCGGGCCCTATTTTTCTTTTCTGTAGTACATAGGGTGTGTGTGACCCCCTTGAGATCTCAGCCCCCTTACCCAGCCATGTCCCCACACAAGGGAACTGTGCCTGGTATCCTTTTCCCCATGCAGATGAGGCTGGTTTGACATAGAGGTAGGATTAGTGATAGGGACCATCCATATTAAAGGTACACCATGACGTGGTTGGATGGCTTTTGCGCTCTTCGATAAAAAAAAATTGCTAAGTACCTTATATTTTTAACATTTGCAGCAACATTGGAGTTCATGTGTTCATTAATCGCATTATACTTAAAGGTGTGCAGGGCTTATTTTTATTTTTTATTGTGCCAGGAAGACTTTCCCAATTAACCACACGTAAACTACTGGCCTACACTGTGGAGGTTAGTGATTGGCTGCAGTGGTCACAAGTTAGTCATGGATGTCATTGTTGCAGGACAGACAGACAGGGAGCAATGAAGCAGCAGATTTAAGAACTATGCATTTTTATTCCAACTTTCCATCCTTGGCCCACTTTTTGAAGAATACTTTAAGAAACACAATTGATAATTTTTTTCAGGGGTTTGACAAGTGCTTGACCATATGAAACCACAATCTGTCTTGCTTCTATATCCCTAAAAATGTCATTATATGTAACGGATAGAAGTATAAACATGGAATCAGGATTAACGCCTGAAAAATATGTTAAAAATACAGAACTCCGATTGTGCCTCCAATGTTCTCCGAGGCCGATCGGAATGATTCCCATGGTACTAGAGACAGTCATGAAAAGCCTCGGTGTTCGCCACTTACATTGTCTTGTGTACCCAGATCTGGTTTGTGCCACGTCTCAATCTTAATCAAAAAGTCATCCTTCATGTATTCATTCTGGAAAGGAAGGACAAGTCCTGAGTGTTCATCATCTCTAAAAAACAGCATCATTCTCCAAAATAAGATTATTAAGATTTACTAGTAAAATATTAAATGCTGCCTGGGAGCGTGGAATGAATTAATTCTGACTAGGAGAACAATCAGCGGGACAAAATGGTTATTAAAAACATTCGTAGGCAAGAGTAATGTATATTTAATGCCCCTCATTTCAGAGAATTTATAACATTATAATCTCTGGTATGGTTTACAGACCTGGAGTTAAGTAGCGGGCCCCGAGTAAATGATTGTTAATATTGCAGACGGCAATTCATGGGGATAATTACAGAGCTGTAAAAGCCATTAATACAAACACATTCCCCAATGAGCCACTAGCAGAACGGCCCCTGGAGAAAACTGCGCTTTCAAAAAAAAAAAAAAAAAATAAGCACGAAAAGTGTGTTTGGACCCACTGCATAAACAGCTGCTGGCATTGTGTATTAGAGCAGGCAGTGAAAGGTCACGGTGCTGGCACGGGCGCCATGGGATCTGCGAAACGTCACATACCAGCTACATAATGTCTCCCTGATGAAGTAGATAAGGATCCGACAGGCAGGATAGAAGATGCCCAATCCTTCAATTCAGTGGGAGAGGAGTTGTAGCAAGAGGGTTCTAGCCGCTGACTCCAGAGGTGGGCAACCTGTGCAGGGGCGGATGGGGGCAGCAGCACAGGAGCCCTTTCCTGTCTGTGCCCACCCCTGTGTATGGCAGTGGAGGGGTGCCAGGAGAGACAGACAGCTATGTGATCACTATGGTAAATTTTGGGCAACTTATGGCTTTGACATTCCTATATGACAGAATAAAATTGGTTGCATTTCTCTGTATCGCAGATGACAACGAGACAATAAGTGACCGGTGGGTATTTTTGCACCTAAGGCTACTTTCACACTAGCGTCGGAATCTCCCCGTCGCAATGCGTCGGGCAGAGATTCCGACGCTAGCGTTTAACGCACTGCACAACGGAGGCAGCGGATGCATTTCTCCGGCGCATCCGCTGCCCCATTGTGAGGTGCGGGGAGGTGGGGGCGGAGTTCCGGCCGCGCATACGCGGTCGGAAAAAGCGGTCCGTCAGGAGCAAAAAAGTTACATGTAGCGTTTTTTGCTCCCGACGGTCCGCCGAAGCACGACGCATCCGTCGCACGACGGATGCGACGTGTGGCAATCCGTCGCAAATGCGTCGTCAATGCAAGTCTATGGGGAAAAAACGCATCCTGCAAGCACTTTTGCAGGATGCGTTTTTCCTGCAAAACGACGCATTGTGACGGATTGCAGTTAACGCTAGTGTGAAAGTAGCCTTAACAGTTAAACACATTGGCGTTTTGTGACTAAATGAGACATCACCGGTATCACAAAACTAGGAAAGTTTCAGCAGAATAGAATCGTATTCTAGGAAAATAATGTACTTACTGTAATTACTGCTCGATAAGGCATGGAAAAAAAAAGGAGGGGGAAAAAAGGTTAGTATATGACTCTTAAAAGTCTAATATAGAGGTTTCCTATACATTTATTACGAATAAAGTCACCAAATATTTAAAGCGTCATTCCAGTGTGGCGCATGATATTACAGCTCCTTACAACCTTAGGTAGCATGGAGCCAAACACGGCACATATAGAACTCTATGGGCCAGCGGACGTCCCCAACTGTGGCACGCTCCATCATTCTCTAGAAGCATGGCTGCAGGGAACCAGGTTTTTGTAACCTCATCTGAAAGCAGCATAATGCAGGAGCCGAGACCCTGATTCCAGAGATGTGTCACTTACTCGTCTGCATGCAGTTATTTTTTTAAGATGTAGATATCTTTTTTAATAAGGATGCCAGGTTTAGCCTGGAATAATCTACTGATTTCATTTTGCAGTGAGCGGGGCGTGTTGGAGCAAATGGACAGCAATAACTTTCCGAGTTCAGTAGAGCAAGCGTTCAATTCCAACTGAAGTGTATGGATCAATATCTGGATTATGTAGTAAACCTAAAATACAGGTCTTTGGTTCCTGTGACATCACAATGGTAGAAACTCTGCTTATTCTGTTCAGGACCCCACCTGACACCATGCACCCTACCCTCCCACATGATATGGAGTAGATTGGCGTCTTCTATTCCACACCTAGGACAATGGCAATCTGTTCTTGCCCCTATTTTGAGAAGAATGGAGGGGGATTGATACGTTCCATGTATCCAATATAGCAGAGCCATACATTAGGCCTCACACAGAGACACTACAGGTGTCTGCCCGCTCCACATTTCCCTCCAACTTGGTTTTAATCTTAAAGGGAAGTAACCCAAGTTTATGGCTAATAATCTATCAATGTAGGAAATAACACCTCGTATGTCACAACGAGCAGCAATAAATTCAAGAAGAGGGTGCGTACTGATAAGAGTAGGTGCTGCTTTAGCTTGGGTCTCTACTGCGTGTCTCAATTGTTAAACTTGGAAGAAATTATTTTGGGGAATATCAAAGTCTGATTAAAGCTGGTCAAAGACTTTAAAAGGTTCCCTAATTACATAAATGTGAAAGCTGCAAAATCCCCCTCTCTCCCAAGTCTGAAGAGTTCTGGAACACCAGGGTTACACACAGAGTAGTGCATGCTGTCATTTTGATACAAGCATTGCTTTCTCTGCTGCAGATCTAGCAGTTCTCTGATTACTGAGCCCCGTATAACACCGCCCACACCACTGATTGGCTGCTTTCTGTGCACACTGAAAACTATAGAAAGCTGTAGTGGATGCTTTCCTGAAACGGAAAGTACTTGCAAGCAGCATAATACAAAGAATAGCAGGTTTACCCAGAATCCTTTGCAGTAGGCGGAGCTATGCAAATCATCTCTTTCCACCCCTGTCTAATCCACAGCGCTTGGAATCGCCAAGCGTGCAATGCTGCGGATTAGTTTCTAAATTTACACAGCCAACCAATTCCTACCTGTGGACACGTGTTTCGGGCTTTAGGCCCTCATCAGCACAGGGCTGGAATTGGTTGGCTGTATGGAGTGGGGCTCGGTGAGCAAGCGATACATACATGCTAGCCACCTTAGGGAGAGACCCAAGTTGGGCTAAATGTAGCGGGACGAAAAAGCTGCTAATCAATGGTGGTGGACTACATGGCACGGGACAACTAGTCCTGCAGTGATAATCTCCTGCTGATAAAGCACTTATTTTAATGGAACAACAACACAGCCCGATAAGTGACACATCGCTAGAATCAGGATCTCAGCCTCTACATCATGCTGCTGTCAGATTACATAGCAGATTCCCCTTAATACGTTACCGTACAGTAACACACAGAATGCCTATAGTTCTGCAGTACAGATCAGAAAGGTGCTCTGGGCAACCAATGGAGCTGTGCAGAACTTGCAAAGGGTTTGAACACAAGACAACTGATTTTTTACATTGTTTCATTAACTTCCCCCTTTTCTTTTTTTTATTCTACAAAAGAACGTTAATATATCTGTTACTGGAATCACTCCCAGCATTGTCACCTGGTAATAGAATTGGCAGAGAATCAAATTCTTGGCTACCCCCGGGCATCATCACCATGATGTTGGATGGAGCAGACCGGTATTTACTATGTGCTCATGGGTATACAGGCAAGCACAGTAACAGGATTGCCCTCAGCTCAAAACTCCAAGAAAAGTTGCACGTCAAACTGTTCCCTGTTAATGTGAATAGGTCAGGGGATACCAATATGCAAGGAGATATCCACAGGAACACAAACACCAAAAACTGATGCCACCCTAGCATCTCTCCAGCCCTCATGCCTTCCCCCACCAAGGTAACAAGATGCTTGTCAGAATGGCCTGCATTATTCATGCTGAAGACCAGTGCAAGTGAGAAGCACATGCAGATAATGTAACCAGGAGCTGCGCAGGGAAGGCCGCTCTGCAGACTGGTAACAAACAGCCCGACTATACCGTACAGACCCGAGGGCTGCTCGTCAGCCGGAGGTCTCAATACTCACTGGTCCTGCAGTAGGGGTAAGCGTTCCAGGCCTTCTCGTGCATATTTAGTGCTCCTTCAGGCGCCAGCATCCTTACAAATGTAGGTACTTTGCTGCAGACAAGGACACAGTTTAGTTCTGTAGACACCGACTACAAGAAAGACTCAATTCATAAAACATGGAATCCAACAAGAACTCCCAAAGTTTGTCAGTGAGCAGGATACTTCACATGCCACAAAATATTGGATAAGATAAAACTTAAAATAAGACAATAAAATGGTGAAAAAAATCTCAGAGAATCTCATTTTGTTTCTACAAGTTTTTTTTTTTTATTGAGATTTCCCAAGAGAGTTTATAAAACATACATAATGCATTATATGCATTATCAAAACCGAATAAGAAAAAACTATATAGGAAGACTAGAGATGAAAAGGAGGAGATGGGCAAAGGGAAAGATGAAAGGGAAAGAACAATAAAGAACAACAAACAATCGTACACGTACAGCTTTTTTCGCGCTAAAAACGCTATAAAAACTCATTAAAAATGCATACATTATGCATTCTATCATTTAGAATGCATTCTGCATGTTTTGTGCACATGGATGCATTTTTTTCCGCAATTCTATGCATTTGGGGAAAAACGCACAAAAAACGCACCAAAAACGCGTCAAAACTGCGGTAAACGCATGCGGATTTCTCGCAGCAATCTCCGGTTTTTGTCAGGAGAATTTCTGCAAGAAATCCTGACGTGTGCACATACCCTAAAGGTACCTTCACACATAACGATTTTGTGACGTAGCAACGATCCCGCTAACGATCTCGTTATGTGTGACAGCGACCAACAATCAGGCCCCTGCTGGGAGATCGTTGGTCATTGGGGAATGATCAGGACCTTTTTTTGGTCGCTGATCACCCGCTGTCATAGCTGGATCGGCGTGTATGACGCCGATCCAGCGATGTGTTCACTTGTAACCAGGGTAAACATTGGGTTACTAAGCGCAGGGCCGCGCTTAGTAACCCGATATTTACCCTGGTTGCAAGTAAAAGTTAAAAAAAAAAAAAAAAAAACACAGTGCATACTCACATTCTGATGTCTGTCACGTCCCCCGCCGTCAGCTTCCCTGCACTGACTGTCAGCGCCAGCTCTGCTTTACGGCCGGCGCTGACACAGTCAGTGCGGGAAGCTGACGGCGGGGGACGTGACAGACATCAGAATGTGAGTATGTACTGTGGTTTTTTTTTACTTTTACAATGGTAACCGGGGTAAATATCGGGTTACTAAGTGCGGCCCTGTGCTTAGTAAACCGATGTTTACCCTGGTTACTCGGGGACTTCGGCATAGTTGAAGACAGTTTCAACGATGCCGAAGTCTTTCCCCTGATCGTTGGTCGCTGGAGAGAGCTATCTGTGTGACAGCTCCCCAGCGACCACACAACGACTTACCAATGATCACGGCCAGGTCGTATCGCTGGTCGTGATCGTTGGTAAGTCGTTTAGTGTAACGGTACCTTAAGAAAGGAACATTTCTCTTTGGGTGTCATTGCAAGATAAACAATTTTATTAGACCTGAACTATGCATAGAACCAATGACTAACAATCTTATTAGATGAAGCCCGATCCGTATCTCACCAGTTCCCTAGACGCCAGCTATGACATCAATCCATGGAGCCCAAATTTATTGATAGTCCCTCTTTTCTTGTGAACTCTGTATTCCACATTTAAAAAAAAACCAGTTTATTTTGTTGATATATTCCTTTCTTTGTTGGGCTCTTAGTATCCAACCAATGTTGTGGTATTCTCGCCAAGTGCAGCATATGTGCTATAGCTACTTTACCAGATTCAGTTATCTGAATGCCTTCCACATATCCCAGTCCACATACTAGAGGCGAAATAGCTCCATTTTCCATCTATATGCTACCATGGTTCGTCTCTGTCAGTGATGAGTGAACTGCTTGGATAAGGTGCTAAGGTGACTTTGGGGTGCTTGAAAAATATGTTTGAGTTCCCGCGGCTGCATGTCTCACGGCAGCAATACATGCAGGGATTGCCTAACAGCCGTGAGACATGCGGGCGCGGAGAATCAAACATTTGTTTCGAGCACGCCGAAGACACTCGGTTACCGCCAGAGCATGTTCGCTCATAACTACTTTCTATGTGTCCTACTAAAAATGTATAAATATATAGGTGGCTCCCACTCTGGTGGACCATGTGGTACCATTCAATTCACTAGATTTTAGTACATTAAAACTAGGCTATGTCGGTCTCTGGACTTTATATAAAAAGTAGGTATAGCGCAAACACTACATGTAAATTGCTCACCAAAAGTCATCTGGGCGATGCAATTGTGGTAAAGGGTCTTGAATTTAATCACACCCGGGCTGCCTTAAATTGGCGCACGGATTGTGATGATGTCACTCACTGCCCAAAAGACTCTTGACGAGCAATGTACTTGTAGCCTTTGCCGTGTTAGGACTTGTTTTTACATGTAATGAAATAGAGGACTTTGGCAAGGGCATGTTTCGAGAATTATTTCCCAGCAGTGTACCACCATGGTGGAGGCATCTAGTCACACGTTCCCTTTTAGGCAGGATTCCTATCACATATAAAAAGTTAAATATACAATTTCTAGGATAACATATACAGCTCCTACACCACTGACAAACCATTACACAGGAGAATATATCTCTGTATATGACACTCTCTGAATGCTCATTGCCGAATAAAAGAAAAAATAAAGTGATCTAGTAGTGCACATTACCTGTTAGGGGTCATGTGGATGGCCCTGACCTTGCAAGGAGTCATGAGGTTCTCCCAAATGCCTCCAGGCATTACGGTCGGCCCACAAACCAGGATATAGGAATACAGATTTGGTACTGTGTCGGGACTAACAATTAATTGGGATAAGACGGTTCTTTTTAGAGTGGATGACGTAGGAGAGAATGTGAGTGAGGATGTTGGGGATGAGAGGCTGAAGGTGGTTTCCCAATTTAAATATCTTGGAATATGGATTTCGGTGCCGGTGGCGGAGTTTCTGCAAAGAAATTTGACTCCTGTTATGGGGGTACTCAAGGCAAAGGTAGACACCTGGAATAAGCTACATCTAGCGGTCGTCGGTAGGGTAAACCTTATTAAAATGGTCCTTATGCCCAAAATTCTTTATGTTCTGCATAACGCACCAATTTGGATCCCTCGGGGGAAGTTCAGGCAGATTAATGCCCTCTTTAGAAGTTTGATATGGGGTAGACAATATCCACGTATTAGCTTGGAGACGCTTCAACGACCCAAGGAAGATGGTGGTTTGGCTTTGCCCAACCCGGAAATATACTTCCTTGCGGCCCAGAGCCAGCATTTGAAGGGCTGGGCGCGAGGGGCGTCATCCAGTGCAGTACAACAGCTATTGGAAGAGGTGACGGACCGACGACCGATGGCCAGGTGTTTGGAGGATGGCTCATTGGGCGCGCTGGGGAAAATATACCCAACCCTGTTCCTGATTCGTAAATTATGGAATAGATTAAGGCAGATTCGTGGGGTTACAGGGTTGACTAAATTCACACCGATATGGTCTAACCACAACTTAAAGGATTTTGAGGCCCTGGGAGGATTGATGGAATGGCAGAATAAGGGAATTTGCTTTGTTCACCAGATAATCCAGCAGCAGGAGCTGAAGTCCTTTTCCCAATTGCAGGAAGAATTTGGTTTGCGATCCACAGGGGAATATCAGTATGCGCAGATGAGACATGCCTTTAGAGCTCAGAATAAGAAGGCTGATATCAGGGTTCAAGATGATATAGTGTTGGAGTATGTGTGTGGTGAGGGTACTACAAGGGGAGTTATTTCCACTCTGTATAAGGACCTTATGCACACATTTCTGCTAGATTTCCCTATAAAGGCGAGAGCCAAGTGGGAGAGAGAAGTGGGGCCGATGGAAAATGAAACCTGGGAATCGGTGATGGAGTGGGTTCCGCGACTATCCTTGAGTGAACCATATAGGCTCTCGCAGCTATACATTTTGCATAGGGTATATAAATCTCCGGAAGTGTTATACAAAGCGGGATTGCGTGCCAATTCTGGGTGTCCGAGGTGTGCGAGTGAGAAGGCAGGAATATATCACATGATGTGGACGTGTCCGAGACTGGCTGCCTTTTGGGTGGTGGTTTTGAGCCGAGTTGAAGCAGCGTATAAGTGCAGAGTTGTTAGAGACCCGATAGTATGTGTGCTGGGATATGTGGAAGAAATTGGAGTTGACAATACTTGGAAGATTGCAATTGCTAGGCTACTCTACATGGCCAGGAAAGTAATAGCACGAAACTGGATAAACGCGGAACCACCTGTGAGAAGGGAATTTCTCCAATATGTTCAACATGGTCTAAAATTGGAAAAGGGGGTGTACAGTAAAAGGGGGAAAATAGAACTCTTTAATAAAATATGGTCTCCTTGGCTTGATTTGGATTGAGGAGTATAGGCGTCGTGTTTCCTAAGACCTGGAAGAGGATAAATTACAAGAGGCAGATAATGCCTCGGTGGGGTGGAGATTGAGACTGAGCTGTCTTATGGGGGAGGGGGGTAGTTGGGGTAATGTTGGGGTTTATTAAAGTAAGAAAATGTGTATCTGATATAATGCAATGTAAATGGCATTCTGTTGTTCTTTTTTTTTTTATATTGTTAATAAAAATCTATTTAAATCAGGATATAGGAATACAATCTAGATTTATTGGCATCTAGCACGTGAGCAGTGAAGTGAACCGTACCGGCCCGCAGCGTCCTCTGTGCATGCACATAATGCTGCTGGAGCTGGCTACTAATGTCATATCTCAGCGTGTGACAGGTCAATCATACCAGGGCTACATGGCTGCGGAGGAGACTAGGAACACCCAACAAACTTTTTCCAGGTGGTGTAACACTTTATAACCTTATGTTACAAGGGACATAACAGACAGTGACATACATAGAAACCTATTACCACCCTATGTAACACTATGACAGAGGTCATGGGCTACATAGATGATAAGTGCCCTTTAAAAGGTTGCCCAGGATAAGAGCCCACATACACAGGAGAGCCATCTACCAACTGTTGGCTTGGCTGACAGCTATTTACCCCATCTCCCCATACACAAAAATACTCTGGTATGAGACAGCCGCCATCAGTCTCCTCTAGCAGTGGTTTATCTCACCGAGAACAAAAGGATCCGTCATTGAAAAATTGAGCAGGCCGGATCCTTCTCTCCCCCAACATTATCTGTGAGGGAAGAGTAGGGAGACCCCTACACACATCATAGTGTAAGCCGATCCTGCCAATATTGGCGTGTTCGGACAACTTTAGACCAAAGTGTTTTGCTGCATTAGCACAACAGCCATGTCTCGTGTAACAGACCACCCATATTGGAGTGAAGGGGGATGATCTGCAATACGATGCAAAGGAATTATGCCCATTTGTCTAATCCTGATTAATCCCTTTTACTTTACCTAGCAAATAAAATATATATATATAAAATTACCTTTGTAAATGATAGATCTTGTGCGTATATTGTCCTTTTTCCCCATCCTTCTCGTAAGGCTCGTTTACAAGAACTTCCACACCTTCACCTCCTCCGGTTTCATTCTTACTGGCTTCTGCTACGGAGTAGAGCTGGCCCACTTGGTACTAAAACAGAACATACAAATCGTTAATTTGACATACAAAGGGTCACTCTGAATCCCAAAAGAGCAGAGGTGGATAAAAGACGCACGATTCTAATCTGACCCTCCAGAAGCCAACACGGCAGTGGTCCGACCATAAAAGTCTTCTTAGAAAAAAGGAGGAAGTCACACAAAAAAGGTAGAGAATTCAGAGAAGCCGGGCACCAAAACCGCAGGCAACGTTTCAGCCATAATTGACCTCTCAAGCCAAAAAATAAATAAATAATACAGCTGCACTTTTTTTTTTTTAAATAAAGGTCAATTATAGCCAAAATGTTGCCAGTTTTGTCTTCCTGTTTTAACTACCGTAATATGTAAAACATTTTTACATCTTTTATCATCAAGAATCTGTGTTTTTTGGCTTCTCTATGTTTGACATTATTTTGGACATGGTGGAAGGCGCTGCCGAGCTAAGCAACCGTTTGGTCAATAGTGCATAAGAGTCCAATATCGGACAGAAACAAGGTAGTGAGAAATAAATATGTAAATGCTTTTGCTTATTGTTCTCAGGTCAGCGCTGTCAGGAGGTTTATTGTCAAAACAGTCATATAAAGTGGCAGAAAGAATTAGAAAAAAAACAGTTCTGGTAGGATACATTAGCACTTAGTAATTGTAGCTCGCTACGGTTGCAAAACTACTGTTTTTGTGTGGTTTTAGTCATATTTTTTAAGGGCACACCAGACCCATGCACAATCTGAGATCTAGTAACCACAAATAGCAAAAAACATTTTTCAATCAAAAACTCATTTTATTAGATACTGTACAACACTCAGAAACACTCAATATACACATAAGAACAATTGGACGAGTATACCAATAGGAAAGAACAAAAAAGACCGGATCCACGGTGACATAAGGCGAATCATCCCTTGAAAAACAGGTCTGAGAAAGTACCTAGCTACTGAAATGCATAGGCTCAGAAAACCTGTCACATTAAACCAAAAAGGCAGGGGTCACACTAGTATAACAGGCCGAAGAGAAACACTCCGGATACCTGCTGACCACAAACCAAAGCTGCATATTGCATACCATCTATTGACTATAGACAACAGTGCCGATGCAAAAAGTGCAGGAAGTGCAAAAAAAATAGCAGCAATCGGTTCTAATTAAAGCTTACCCATGTGGGGGGATGATACCGCTATCAGCCGTGGATCCGGAGCTCAGCGATTGTATTTGCAATGTCACAGCTGCAGCCAGTACACCCAGACCACTACAGTGATTGATATTCAGCAATGCACCCCGAGAGCATAAGTACTAGCTGACTATTATATGAAAAATATCACTGGCCAATAGTGGCCAAACAAACCACAATTGGAAAACTCCTTTAAGGAGGACCTGACACCAGATCTAAAGTGGCAAGTTTTTGCGCTTTATCCTGGCTGCTCCTGAGTATGTATATATTATATATATTTACAGTGCTTGAGACCTTGTTAACTAGTTCTCATTTTTATGTTATTTATAGTGATGAGCGAGTATACTGGTTGCTCGGATGATCTCCGAGTATTTGTGACTGCTCGGAGATTTAGTTTTTGTGGACGCAGCTGCATGATTTACAGCCGCTAGCTAGCCCGAGTACATGTGGGGGTTGCCTGGTTGCTAGGGAATCCCCACATGTACTCAGGCTGGCTAACAGCTCCGTCACAAAGGGCTACCGAACAGAAATTGTTCTAACCTTGCAGTGTCCATACGGTGTCTGGAAAAGTGACGGACTCCAGGCAGGGCCAATCGGCATGGAGCCCCCTATGCTCAATGACGAGGCCTCGTGTACATCCATGCTGCATTTGCAGTCTGTTTGCAGATATAGAATGTGAAATATACTCTTGCTATATACTTGTTTCCAAAAATTCCTATTCACTTGACAGGTGACAAACAAGTTTTTTTTCCCTCCAGCAATAACTAATAGCATTATTCCATACAAAAGCATCTAACAAGAAGACATACTGTGTAGTAAGCTGTTTGGCACCATATGCACGACATATACCGCCTATATATACACTGCACACATGAGTACACAGATCGCAGATACAGGCAGATGATAGAGGAGAGAACCACTTTTACCATCTAATCGAGCTGTTCTCCTCTTCCCACAGGTATGCACTGACTTTACCCAGCTCTCCCTGGCTCCAGAATATCTCTGTATACTGCATTGATTTTCCATGGTATGCACTGACTTTACCCAGCTCTCCCTGGCTCCAGAATATCTCTGTATACTGCATTGATTTTCCATGGTATGCACTGACTTTACCCAGCTCTCCCTGGCTCCAGAATATCTCTGTATACTGCATTGATTTTCCATGGTATGCACTGACTTTACCCAGCTCTCCCTGGCTCCAGAATATCTCTGTATACTGCATTGATTTTCCATGGTATGCACTGACTTTACCCAGCTCTCCCTGGCTTCTGAATGTCTCTGTATATTGCACTGGCTTTTCTATGCTTCCCCTGGATCTGAGTGTCTTGGTGCAGCACATACAATCCTTTTAGTATGCTTTCTCACCTATGAGCTTGTTTCCACGACCTGTTTTCATGTCTCTCATTGTGTGATCCTGGCATCTCTTTGAGTGGTCAGTCTTACCCCTCCCTCACTTTATGACCTTTGCTTAACTCTCTACATCTGGTCTCCCATACCCAGCCACCCCCTCATTCACACCTGATTGCCCTTAACTGGGGATATATTCACATGCAGGAGTCTGCTATAGACTCAGTCTGCTGAAAATCATCTTTTAACTTCCATCTTTTAAATTACATCTTTTTAATTATGATACTGAATTGGACTGGAATTGACTGGAAGGTAACAGAACACCAACCACTATAATGTTTTGGTTTCTATTCTCTTTCACCCCCATACTACTTTCCTTCTTACAATCTCCTGCAATCCCTCCTCCTAGTAAGGAACTAGTCATTTCTTCCTCCATCCTCCCCAGCCATCTCACCTTCCCCTCAGAACTGTTCCTCCACATACAATCCTTTTTCTCCAGACACACACGGCCACATCATGTCCTATCCTGCTCCCACCTTCTAATGATCTGTCTGTTACTCCTCATTGCTGGTGACATATCCCCAAATCCCGGCCCTCCCCAATTCATCCCCACACTCGTTTCTAACCCCCTGCCACGATCCTCCGCACGTTTTCCCAACCACGACAACCTCATACCCATTCATCCAGCCCCCACTCCCCCGCTCCCCCTACTTGGAGCACTATGGAACGCACGCTCCATCTGCAACAAACTGCCATTTATCCATGACCTCTTCATCACCAACAAACTCTCCTTCCTCGGCCTCACTGAAACCTGGCTCACCCCCTCTGACTCGGCCTCTCCAGCTGCGCTCTCCTATGGCGGATTCCACCTCTCTCACACCCCTCGCCCCAGCAACAAACGCGGTGGAGGAGTTGGCTTGCTCCTGTCCGACACCTGCTCCTTTACTCCAATCCCGCTACCACCCTCCGCTACTCTTCCCTCGTTTGAGGTGCACTCTGTCCGCATCTATACCCCCTCCAACCTCCAGCTGGCTGTCATCTACCGCCCCCCAGAACTAGCCATCTCCACCTTTCTCGACCACTTCACCACCTGGCTACTTCATTTCCTCTCTGTTGACATCCCCACTATCATCATGGGTGATTTCAATGTCCCCATTGACACTTTCACCTCAGCTACCTCTAAACTTTTATCATTGACTGCCTCCTTTGGCCTCACTCAATGGTCCTCTGAGGCCACTCACAAAGATGGCCACACGCTGGACCTCATCTTCACCCGCCTCTGCTCCCTTACTAACCTCACTAACACACCCCTCCCCCTGTCTGACCACAACCTACTGACATTCTCGTCCCTCTCCTCTCCTAGTGTGCAACCCCCACTCCACAAACTCACTCACCCTCGCCGAAATCTCAAACATCTCAACTTACAATCACTCTCTGAGTCCCTTCTCCCTCTCACAGACATAGCTTCCCTTCATGACACAGATGCTGCTGCCACTTTTTATAACACCACAATAACAACAACACTCGATTCGGCCGCCCCACTCATGCATAGTAAAACTCGTACAATTAACAGGCAGCCCTGGCTGACCAGCCTGACCAAAGAATTGAGACGGGCTTCCAGGATTGCTGAGCGGAGATGGAAGCGATCCCACTCTGCCGACCACTTCACTGCATACAAGCAGTCCCTCGCCAGCTTCAAGTCTGCGCTCACTGCCGCAAAACAAACTTACTTCTCATCCCTCATATCCTCCCTGTCCCACAACCCTAAACAGCTTTTCAACACTTTCAATTCTCTACTCCGTCCCCCCGCACCTCCTCCTTCCCCCCTCATTTCTGCTGATGACTTCGCCTCTTTCTTTAAACAGAAGATCGATACGATCAGAGAAAGCTTTGGCCCACAGCGCCCACTGCCCCTCTTAGCTGCTCAACCCTGCTCCTCCAAAACCAGCTTCTCCACCATGACAGAAGATCAGCTCTCCACCCTCCTGTCAAGATCACACCTCACCACCTGCACGCTTGACCCGCTCCCATCCCACCTCATCCCTAACCTTTCCACGGTCTTCATCCCAACCCTAACGCACCTCTTCAACCTCTCACTCACAACAGGTGTCTTTCCCTCATCCTTCAAGCATGCCAAGATCACACCCATCCTCAAAAAGCCCTCCCTCGACCCATCCTCTGTGTCTAGCTATCGCCCGATATCTCTTCTCCCTTATGCCTCCAAATTGCTGGAGCAACACGTCCATCTTGAACTGTCCTCCCACTTCTCCTCCTGCTCCCTCTTTGATCGGTTACAATCAGGCTTCCGTTCCCATCACTCAACTGAAACTGCCCTAACTAAAGTCACCAATGACCTACTAACTGCCAGGAGCAAGCGACACTACTCTGTCCTCCTTCTCCTGGACTTGTCTTCTGCCTTTGACACTGCAGACCACTCCCTTTTGCTACAAATCCTCTCATCCCTTGGCATCACAGACTTGGCCCTTTCCTGGATCTCGTCATATCTGACAGACCGAACATTCAGTGTCTCCCTCCCCCACACCACCTCCTCACTTCGCCCCTTGTCAGTCGGTGTTCCTCAAGGCTCTGTTCTAGGACCCCTACTCTTCTCCATCTACACTTTCGGCCTGGGACAGCTCATAGAATCCCACGGTATGCAGTACCATCTCTACGCTGACGACACGCAGATCTACCTCTCCGGACCTGACCTCTCCTCCTTGCTTACCAAAATCCCGCACTGTCTGTCTGCCATTTCAGCCTTCTTTTCTGCTCGCTTTCTACAACTGAACATGGACAAAACAGAATTCATCATCTTTCCCCCATCTCACTCTACCCCTCCACCAGACCTATCCATCAATGTCAATGGCTGCTCACTATCCCCAGTCCCACACGCCCGGTGCCTCGGGGTGATCCTCGACTCTGCCCTCTCTTTCAAGCCACATATCCAAGCCCTTGCCTCCTCCTGTCGTCTCAAACTCAAAAATATTTCCCGGATCCGTGCTTTCCTTGACCGCAACACTGCAAAAACGCTAGTGCATGCCCTTATCATCTCCCGCCTCGACTACTGCAACCTCCTACTCTCTGGACTCCCCTCTAGCACTCTGGCACCACTCCAATCCATCCTACACTCTGCTGCCCGACTAATCCACCTGTCCCCCCGCTATTCCCCAGCCTCTCCCCTGTGTCAAGCCCTTCACTGGCTTCCTATCGCCCAGAGACTCCAGTTCAAAACCCTCACACTGACATACAAAGCCATCCACAACCTGTCTCCTCCATACATCTGTGACATGGTCTCCCGGTACCTACCTACACGCGACCTCCGATCCTCCCAAGACCTCCTTCTCTACTCCCCTCTCATCTCTTCTTCCCATAACCGCATCCAAGACTTCTCCCGTGCTTCCCCCATACTCTGGAACTCTCTACCCCAACACATCAGACTTGCGCCTACCATAGAAACCTTCAAAAAGAACCTGAAGACTCATCTCTTCCGACAAGCCTACAGCCTGCAGTGATCCTCAACCTACTGAACAGCCGCACAGCCAGCTCTTCCCTCTCCTAGTGTATCCTCACCCACCCCCTGCAGACTGTGAGCCCTCGCGGGCAGGGTCCTCCCTCCTTATGTACTCGTGTGCCTTGTTATCTGCTCATGTTTAATGTATTTGTCTATATTTGCCCCGTATTCACATGTAAAGCGCCATGGAATAAATGGCGCTATAAAAATGTATAATAAAAAAAATGTATAATAATAATAATATCACAGATGGATTATAAAGCATTGTGGAGTAATGAAAAGGAATGGGTTATCTGTTCTGCCGCAATTCCAGGTTATACTCTGGACACAATGAACGCACAGCCTCTCGTCCTCCGATGGGCATTGCCCCACGGCTCCCATATAGGTGCCACTCTCTGCTCTACAGGTCACAACACATTTTAAGAGGATCAGCTAGTCCCAGAAGCATTTGCATGGTCCATTTAATCCTTCCTGTTATTTCTGATCTTTTAATCTCATTTAAGAAAAAAAAAAAAGATAAAATAGATGAGAAATAACAGGATCTCCCAGGATTCATTGTAAAAAAGAAGCCTAGACAAAGATGTATTCACTTCTTCCTCACGAACTCTGCCTTCTGAATTCTCTCAGTAATTGCATACTAATTAATAATTCAACACTCATGTAATGGTAATTTGGGGTAGTCAGATTTGGTCAATGTGTCCAAGTGTTTCCCTATTATACATGTGTCTTTATTCCATAGTAATACATACAGTGCCTAAAGATCGTTTTCGGTAAATCAAGGTAGCGATGAAGATAAAGACCAACAGTCCATCTCACACATCACAAGCTGTGAAAGCACCCCTCCAGGGTTTGGATTTTTCTTTCAGCGCTGGGAGTGGCGCTTTAAATGTAAGCCCCCTGTCCCCATTCTCACCTTCATCTGAGGCCGCTCTGGCCACGTGGCGCTATATTGTTCCCGTAACTTCTGACTGGCCGAAAGTCAGAAGTTACATCACAAGAGCTCAATGCAAGTCTATGAGAGCCAGAACGAGGGTCTATAGACTTCTATTGAAAAACGGCCTCCGCAGCGCTCCATGAAACACTGGAGCTGCCGGCGGGTCATTCTTCGCCAGAGACCAAGGGGAGCAACGCTGGAGAAGGATGAAGGTGGTGGCAGGCGAGTATGAGACCACTCCAGAGGTGCAATAAATAAAAGAAAAAAGCTGGAGTGGTGCTTTAAATGGTCACTGTTAGATGTTATTTAAAGAACCCCATCAGATATATTTTTCCCCCCACAATATGTGTGTCCATGTATTAATATACTCACCTACTGCTGCTTTCTCCGGTGTCCAGCACTGTTCTGCTCCTTTTCTCAGTGATGTCACTGCTCTGCAGACTCTCCGGGTCACGTTGCGCTCGGCATGACCCAGACTTACAATCTAAACCTATGGGCAATCAGACCGAGGTTCCATAGGCTTACATAGTAGAAAAAAAAAAAGATTTCTGGTTCATGGATAGAGCATAAAAGGACACGGAATCTAGGGAGTGGTGACGACACACACAAGAAGAGCAGACCGATGCTGGGTCCCATAGAGAGTGGTGGTAGGTGAGTATATTAACACATACACACTACACTACATACATATATACGCAGACTTAGTTTTGTTCAAATTAAAATCATGGTAGTAGTCAAATCTCCCAAAAAAGTATTTCAAAGTACGGGCCACTAGGTGTGTCCCTTCTGTCTACACTTGACCACAAGCAATGAACAGGAAGGCAATCTGTCTCCAGCAGTAGAGGCTCTGAAGATGGGACGGGTCTCTGACTACTTATCCAGACTGTCAGCCCCAATAGGAACGTGGGATATAATGGCGCTATACAAGGGAGTAATATCAAACAAATACTTCTGTTCTCCTATCCATCACACTGTATACATACATAACAGAGGTGTCCAGTACTGGACGCTGGCAGAGGCCATACATGATGGGAATAGCCTGGCAGAATAATTAATCCTATAAAAAACAAAGCCAGCAATACACCCCAATAATATGATTTTCTGATTAATAAAGTTGTTCCTTTTTATATACGCATTTTTTTTTTTAATTGGATTAAAGGTTATATAATCCTTGGAGAATCCTGGTGATACAAAACATGATGATCTGGTCATACCAGACTGGTATGGGCGCCAAAAGAAGTTTTAACTTGTCATCGGAGCGGAGGGCGCCAGGACAATGCTTTTCATTAAGGTGGACAGGTAAATGTTGCGATATCGGAGACTTAAAAAACCTCCACAAATATGGTGAAACAGGACGCTCCTTTGCATCGCGGTTTGCAGCACTGCCTGTATCCTGTAAGTAGGAACACAATCTGTTGCAGTGTGCCAGTTACCACCACAGCACCCCTCTGTTCTTTTTGGGTACAGATTGTGCTGGTGGCCGAGGTGGGCACAACAAAAACGTGGAATTTCCCTCATGTGGCTCTTCCAGTGATAAATGTGAGTTCTTGAAAATACTGGCGTTTTTAACCCATTACATGGCAAATTAAAATTTTTACAAGTACGGATTTTTCAGAAAAGGGCGTCCCAATATTCAATTAAAAATGACAATGACATGATTTCCTATTTTGAAAACATTCATTTTACAAACACAACACAAAAAATTGGACCGAATTATAAAAATTATAAAATCTTAGTTGCTAGAAGCTTAAGATTAGGCGTCCCAAAAAAACGACATTGGTAGATAATGGGTTAACCAGCAAAGGGGATTATCCCAGGAATCTGAAATCCAGGAACTATAGGGTTGATTGTTGAGCACAATGTATAGTCACACTGACAACAAGACAGATCAGTTATGTTCACAAGAACGTGTTCTGTTCTTGGAGACGCTGAATGTTTTACTTAACACTAAGCAAATATCCGCCAGGTTGGCTCTGCTCATAAGATCTCAACCAGATCCTCCCAGATCCAGAGCCACACGAGAAAACAATAAAGGTGAGGTGGCTGGGTACTGAATCATGCAGGGGTATTAGGCTTTCTATACACATGAACATAAAATATGAAGAGTGATAAACGCCTTATCAAATGAAAGATTACAGTATCTGTAAGTTGCCCTTTGTATCCATTTATTGCCCCCTCCCTCAAAAGCACCAGTGTTCAGAGTTGAGGAGGTTCTGGTTCTCGTCTTTATAGTAGCAGTCTACAAGTTTACCCCTGGAACCCATTTTTTAATAATATGCTCAAAATTACAAAATTATTTTCTCATTATTGATCAGTTTCGCAAAGCAGATTTTTTGCACCAACCGTAGACCTGTATGATGGTCTCCTGTATCAATGGAGGTTGTCTGGCCGGCGGCCGCATCAAAATGGAGTAAGATAATAAAAGTAGTAATTCTCCGCTTACAGTGCCGACACTTCTCTGATCGCCTGCAGATCTATGTACTCCTGCTCCATCTGGATAGATATGTGAGCGCTGCAGACAGTCATCGTCCCCGTTTGTCACTTTTGCAACCAGCGATTTGCTGCAGTGGTGATAGGTCCATCCAGATGGAGCAGGAAGTAGAGAGAGAGGCTGGGATGCCAAGTGCAGGACCTGTGACGTGGGTATCACTTATTATTTTTACTCTATCAAGAGCATTTTTCTAAATTATCTTATTTCGGTGACCAGGCATCCAAATGATAGGAAAATTATTATAGCTGCCACTAGGAGTTTATTGCATACTCTATTGGTTCCTCATTATGATCAATGGATAAGCAGCATGTTCTGCCTGGTGGCAACCAGCATTTTATAATGCAACTGATTTTCAGAATTCCCATCATTAAAAAGAAATGTTATAAAATTAAAAGGATCATGCTCCCCAAACCAGCGGCAATATGAATAAGAGCCGGCCTGCAATCGCAAATGGAAGCGAATATTGAGGTGTGAGAGTACACATCCAGGAGAAGTAAATTGTAAGATATGAATAGAGGAAACCCCAAAGTCACCGATCCATGAAAGGAAGAATGAAGCTTCAGTGAGGAGAGCAACAGCTCTGAAAGTCCTGGACCCTGCAGAGTATGTCCTGAGGGTGCGCTCCTCCCTAGTTAATGTACCTCTCCTAGGCTACAATTCTTCTTCACCTCTTTACAGATGCAAACTTGGTGGGGTATGTTTCAGTCTGCTCCTCAATCTTGCTGTAGACCAGGGGTTGGGAACCTCAGGACCCAGGGCAATTTACGGCCTCGATTCTCATGGTCCGCATTCTTGGGCAGGGAGCTGTATTTTGATTGCCACCAGCTCATTAATTTCTTCTTGCCCTGTTAACACACACATGCAGTGTTCACTACCGAACCCTGAAGGGCATGCAATGAAAGATTTCTTCCTGACACCAGTGCCAGAGTCAGGATGCACTTTGTGGGCAGAGTTTGTAAGGCCCCCGAAGGATGGTATAAATATCCAAATGGCCCTTGGCAGAAAGAAAAAAAAAAAAAAAAAGATTACCTACCCCTACTGTAGACCAAGTCAGTGTTGTTGTTGTTTGATTCTGATGTATTATGTGCTAAGAGTAAAGATAATAGCTCCGATTCATCAAAAGAGTCATTTTTCAGGCTAGTCTTGACAAGATGATGGGCTGAAGTAGCAAGGCTCCTACCTCTCAATGAGTAAGAAAGCAGAAAGTGGTGTACACCTCGCTACAATCTTACTCGGAGACTGTAATAAGATTTGTGATGTAAGAAACGCCACCGCTCGTCATGAATTTCACAAGCAGGTAATTTCTCCATAGTTTCCTTTTCAACACAGCAACGCTAAGCCGCATGTTGTTCTTGCTACCGTGAGCGGCCTGTGTGGCTTTAACGTCTCATTATGGCCAGCAGCGTCTGTGGACGTGTCTCGAAATTGAAAACATCGTGAAAGTGATTGGTTGACAAACAGCTGCCACCAGCGGGTCTTCACAATTTGCCCAAATCATTCAGTGTGGCAAAACATATCTGAGACCAGGGCTGTGGAGTCGGAGCCCATTTTGGTGGAGTCGGAGTCATGGAAATCGAGGAGTCAGATGTTTGGCTTATCGACTCCACAGCCCTGCCTGAGACGGCCATTAATAACCTCATTGATAGAAATACATACACACGGCTTGGCTGCTATGTGTGGCGCTCATGCCCAATACCGGATTTTGATCTTTTTGTTTCCATTGATTTTTCATTGGCATATCAGTAACATGTCCATCCATCCTGCGAATTACATAATTCCACCACTTTTCCTTCTTGGTGTTGACATTTTAGGATATGTGCACACGTTCAGGATTCTTTGCAGAAATTTCCTGAACAAAACCGGACTTTTTTTGCAAGAAATCCGCTCGCGTGTTTTATGCGGATTTTTCCAGAGCGTTCCATTACTATATTATATAGTGGCAAACACGGAGATTTTCCGCAAAATTAATGAACATGCTGCGTTGTTTTCCGCGATGCATTTATTGCTAAAAACAAACCGCAACATGTGCACAAAAATTGCGGATTGTATTCTAATAATAGGTTGCTTAATGTAAGCTTTTTTTTTTTTTGCGGAAAACCGCCAAAAAAAGCACACAAAAAAAACACGAAAAATCCTGAACGTGTGCACATAGCCTTCATGTTGAGGGGTTGTATATAAAAGACACTTATTTTACAGTATACACAATTGTTCTACTCATCACAAAAAGGAGAAAAGATTGGCCTCTTATGTCACCTGTACACCCCCAGAATGTGCGTAATCCCATCTACACAATACAAAGGTTTTACGCAGTCGATTTGTGTGTGACCTCGCAGAGTGACTGTATTTCAGCTTCTCATGGAATTACTGCCCTGGTGAATCGGTCGGTATTGTTTTGATGTTACTATGTGCTGATCTTGCTTGAAAACAAGTAAGCCGAGACAAGGAGGCGATGGAATTACCGCAACGTTCGTCTCCAGGCCCAGAGCAGAGCCGGCATTACTGGAGGACGAGAACTCCTTATCCCGCTGCTGCACGACATCTGTGCACCCGTCAGTTTCACCAGTAGCGTGACTCATGTTTTTCCTTCTGAGAACTTAAGACAGTCACAGTATTCAACTCCCAAAAATACAAATACAGGACTCCCTCCGGGATATTGGCGACATGTTGTAGTTTTAAGGTAGAGAGTTTGATAGGAAAATACACTATAAAGGAATGATCTGTGAATCAAGCTACTGCTTAGGGCAGGATCATTACTGTATTGTCAGCCCAGGTAGTGTAACATTTGTCGTTCAGTTGCTATGGAAGAGACAATAGTATAAAACACGGACGCTATAAATGAGAGACGCTTAAAGCTCCTGTTCTGGTAGAAGACAGCCCAGTTCACAAACCCTGCGCAATGTCAGCAGCCGGCAATCATCGGGGCTGGACAGCAGTCACTGGAGAAGAGTAGTGATGAGCAAGCATGCTCACTGCTTGAGCGTGCGTCGGGGTGCTTGGGTATGCACTGAGTATCGCAGGTGCTCGAGCGCCATGCTCAAGTCCCCGCCCTCATGGCTGTTAGACAGCCAATAAACATGCAAGGATTGCCTGCTGCACGATTGAGTGCCAAAATCTGGCTACTTATGACCTGATGACAGGAGCACTTCAACAAGGGACTGCTTTTTTTTCTCTTTCTAGAAAAAGCATTGCTCTTCTCTAGTTATCAGCACGCTCGCTCATCACTAGAGAAGAGCAAAGCTTTTTCTAGAAAGAAGAAAAAAAAACTACCTCATCAGGTCAAAAGCAGCCAGATTTTGCTCTTATTTTATTTCCACTACAATTGAGTTTTCCTAATTTTGTTTTCTTTAAATCCTCCACCCGGTTCCAGAGATGTGGGCCTTTTTATTTTGTGCTAATTCTTATGGTCCTTATAAAGTGGCCTGGATCACAGGGTAATAATGCAGATATTGATAGATATATATATATATATATATATATATATATATATATATATATATATAGATATACAGTTAGGGCCAGAAATATTTGGACAGTGACACAAGTTTTGTTATTTTAGCTGTTTACAAAAACATGTTCAGAAATACATATTATATATATAATATGGGCTGAAAGTGCACACTCCCAGCTGCAATATGATAGTTTCCACATCCAAATCGGAGAAAGGGTTTAGGAATCATAGCTCTGTAATGCATAGCGTCCTCTTTTTCAAGGGACCAAAAGTAATTGGACAATGGACTCTAAGGGCTGCAATTAACTCTGAAGGCGTCTCCCTCGTTAACCTGTAATCAATGAAGTAGTTAAAAGGTCAGGGGTGGATTCCAGGTGTGTGGTTTTGCATTTGGAAGCTGTTGCTGTGAGCAGACAACATGCGGTCAAAGGAACTCTCAATTGAGGTGAAGCAGAACATCCTGAGGCTGAAAAAAAGAAAAAATCCATCAGAGAGATAGCAGACATGCTTGGAGTAGCAAAATCAACAGTTGGGTACATTCTGAGAAAAAAGGAATTGACTGGTGAGCTTGGGAACTCAAAAAGGCCTGGGCGTCCACGGATGACAACAGTGGTGGATGATCGCCGCATACTTAATTTGGTGAAGAAGAACCCGTTCACAACATCAACTGAAGTCCAGAACACTCTCAGTGAAGTAGGTGTATCTGTCTCTAAGTCAACAGTAAAGAGAAGACTCCATGACAGTAAATACAAAGGGTTCACATCTAGATGCAAACCATTCATCAATACCAAAAATAGACAGGCCAGAGTTAAATTTGCAGAAAAACACCTCAAGAAGCCAGCTCAGTTCTGGAAAAGTATTCTATGGACAGATGAGACAAAGATCAACCTGTACCAGAATGATGGGAAGAAAAAAGTTTGGAGAAGAAAGGGAACGGCACATGATCCAAGGCACACCACATCCTCTGTAAAACATGGTGGAGGCAACGTGATGGCATGGGCATGCATGGCTTTCAATGGCACTGGGTCACTTGTGTTTATTGATTACATAAGAGCAGACAAGAGTAACCGGATGAATTCTGAAGTGTACCGGGATATACTTTCAGCCCAGATTCAGCCAAATGCTGCAAAGTTGATTGGACGGCGCTTCATAGTACAGATGGACAATGACCCCAAGCATACAGCCAAAGCTACCCAGGAGTTCATGAGTGCCAAAAAGTGGCACATTCTGCAATGGCCAAGTCAATCTCCAGATCTAAACCCAATTGAGCATGCATTTCACTTGCTCAAATCCAGACTTAAGACGGAAAGACCCACAAACAAGCAAGACCTGAAGGCTGCGGCTGTAAAGGCCTGGCAAAGCATTAAGAAGGAGGAAACCCAGCGTTTGGTGATGTCCATGGGTTCCAGACTTAAGGCAGTGATTGCCTCCAAAGGATTTGCAACAAAATATTGAAAATAAAAATATTTTGTTTGGGTTATGTTTATTTGTCCAATTACTTTTGACCTCCTAAAATGTGGAGTGTTTGTAAAGAAATGTGTACAATTCCTACATTTTCTATCAGATATTTTTGTTCAACCCTTCAAATTAAACGTTACAATCTGCACTTGAATTTTGTTGTAGAGGTTTCATTTCAAATCCAATGTGGTGGCATGCAGAGCCCAACTCGCGAAAATTGTGTCACTGTCCAAATATTTCTGGCCCTAACTGTATATCGATAGAGATATATAATATATATATATATATATATATATATATATATATATATATATATATATATATATATATATATATATATATATATATATATATACACATATATATATATACACATATATATATACACATATATACACACATATACATATGCATATATATATATATATATATATATATATATATATATATATATATATATATATATATATATATATATATATATATATATATATATATATATATATATATATATATATATATATATATATATATATATATATATATATATATATTAGCTGAAGAGCCCGGCGTTGCCTGGGCATAGTAAATATCTGTGGTTAGTTATAGCACGTCACTTCTCTTATTTTCCCATCACTCCTCTCATTTTCCCAATCACATCTTTAATTTTCCCCCTCACATCTCTCATTTTCTCCCTCACACCTCTCATTTTCTCCCTCACTCCTCATTCCCGCCTAACACTTGTCATTTCGACCTCACATCTGTCATTTTCCGATCACTACACTATTTTCCCTCACTCCTCTCATTTTGCACTCACACCTTTTCATTTTCACCTCACACCTCTCATTTTCACCTCAGTATATACATGTTTGTCATCTCCCTTATATATAGTATACACCTGTATGTCATCTCCTGTATATAGTATATACCTGTATGTCATCTCCCCTGTATATAGTATATACCTGCTGTTTGTTATCTCCCCTGTATATAGTATATACCTGTATGTCATCTCCTCCTATATATAGTAAATACCTGTATGTCATCTCCTTCTATATATAGTATATACCTGTATGTCATCTCCTCCTGTATATAGTATATACCTGTGTGTCATCTCCCCTGTATATAGTATATATCTGTGTGTCATCTGCTCCTGTATATAGTATATACCTGTATGTCATCTTCTATATATAGCATATACCTGTATGTCATCTCCTCCTGTATATAGTATATACCTGTAGGTAATCTGCTCCCGTATATAGTATATACCTGTGTGTCATCTCCTCCTGTATATAGTATATACCTGTATGTCATCTCCTCCTGTATATAGTATGTACCTGTATGTCATCTCCTCCTCTATATAATATATACCGGTGTGTCATCTCTCCTGTATATAGTATATATCTGTGTGATCTCCTGTATTAGACCTCGTTAACACGTTATTTGCTCAGTATTTTTACCTCAGTATTTGTAAGATAAATTGGCAGCCTGATAAATCCCCAGCCAACAGGAAGCCCTCCCCCTGGCAGTATATATTAGCTCACACATACACATAATAGACAGGTCATGTGACTGACAGCTGCTGTATTTCCTATATGGTACATTTGTTGCTCTTGTAGTTTGTCTGCTTATTAATCAGATTTTTATTTTTGAAGGCTAATACCAGACTTGTGTGTGTTTTAGGGCGAGTTTCGTCTGTCAAGTTGTGTGTGTTGAGTTGTGTGTGGCGACATGCATGTAGCGACTTTTGTGAGATGAGTTTTGTGTGGCAACATGCGTGTAGCAACTTTTTGTGTGTCGAGTTGCATGTGACAGGTTAGTGTAGCAAGTTGTGTGCAGCAAGTTTTGCACATGGTGAGTTTTATGTCTGGTGCCTTTTGAGTATGTGCAAGTTTTGTGTGAGGCAACTTTTGCATGTGTTGCAAATTTTGTGCATGTGGCAATTTTTCCGCGTGTGCAAGTTTTTCGTGTGGCGAGTTTTCCATGAGGTGAGTTTTGCACTTGTGGCGAGTTTTGCGTGAGCCTAGTTTTTGCATGTGGCGAGTTTTGCGCGTGGTGAGTTTTGAGCGGCGACTTTTGTGTTTCGACTTTTATGTGGCGAGGTTGGTGTATGTGTGGTGAAATGTGTGCTGAGGGTGGTATATGTGTTCAAGCACGTGGTAGTGTGAGGCGCATTTTGTGTGTGTGTTCATATCCCCATGTGTGGTGAGTATCTCATGTCGGGGCCCCACCTTAGCAACTGATCGGTATATACTCTTTGGCGCCATCGCTCTCATTCTTTAAGTCCCCCTTGTTCACATCTGGCAGCTGTCAATTTGCCTCCAACACTTTTCCTTTCACCTTTTTCCCCATTATGTAGATAGGGGCAAAATTGTTTGGTGAATTGGAAAGCGCGGGGTTAAAATTTCACCTCACAACGTAGCCTATGACGCTCTCAGGGTCCAGACGTGTGACTGTGCAAAATTTTGTTTCTGTAGCTGCGACGCCTCCAACACTTTTCCTTTCACCTTTTTCCCCATTATGTACATAGGGGCAAAATTGTTTGGTGAATTGGAAAGCGCGGGGTTAAGATTTCACCTCACAACGTAGCCTATGACGCTCTCAGGGTCCAGACGTGTGACTGTGCAAAATTTTGTTTCTGTAGCTGCGACGCCTCCAACACTTTTCCTTTCACCTTTTTCCCCATTATGTACATAGGGGCAAAATTGTTTGGTGAATTGGAAAGCGCGGGGTTAAAATTTCACCTCACAACGTAGCCTATGACGCTCTCAGGGTCCAGATGTGTGACTGTGCAAAATTTTGTTTCTGTAGCTGCGACACTGCAGATGCCAATCCCGGACATACACACACACACACACACACATTCAGCTTTATATAGTAGATATATAGATAGAGATAGATATATATATATATCTACTATATAAAGCTGAATGTGTGTATGTGTGTGTGTGTGTGTGTGTGTGTGTGTGTGTGTGTGTGTATGTGTGTGTATGTCTGGGATTGGCATCTGCACCGTCGCAGCTACAGCCACAAAATTTTGCACAGTCACACGTCTGGACCCCGAGAGCGTCATAGGCTACGTTGTGAGGCGAAATTTTAACCCTGCGCGTTCCAATTCACCAAAAAATTTTGCCCCTATCTACATAATGGGGAAAAAAGTGAAAGGAAAAGTGTTGGAAGCGTCGCAGCTACAGCCACAAAATTTTGCAGTCACACGTTTGGACCCCGAGAGCGTCATAGGCTACGTTGTGAGGTGAAATTTTAACCCCGCGCGTTCCAATTCACCAAACAATTTTGCCCCTATCTACATAATGGGGAAAAAAGTGAAAGGAAAAGTGTTGGAAGCGTCGCAGCTACAGCAACAAAATTTTGCACAGTCACACGTCTGGACCCTGAGAGCGTCATAGGCTACGTTGTGAGGTGAAATTTTAACCCCGTGCTTTCCAATTCACCAAACAATTTTGCCCCTATCTACATAATGGGGAAAAAAGTGAAATGAAAAAAGTGTTGGAGGCGTCGCAGCTACAGCCACAAAATTTTGCAGTCACACGTTTGGACCCTGAGAGCGTCATAGGCTACGTTGTGAGGTGAAATTTTAACCCCGCGCTTTCCAATTCACCAAACTATTTTTCCCCTATCTACATAATGGGGAAAAGTGAAAGGAAAAGTGTTGGAGGCAAATTGACAGCTGCCAGATGTGAACAAGGGGGACTTAAAGAATGAGAGCGATGGCGCCAAAGAGTATATACCGATCAGTTGCTAAGGTGGGGCCCCGACATGAGATACTCACCACACATGGGGATATGAACACACACACAAAATGCGCCTCACACTACCACGTGCTTGAACACATATACCACCCTCAGCACACATTTCACCACACATACACCAACCTCGCCACATAAAAGTCGAAACACAAAAGTCGCCGCTCAAAACTCACCATGCGCAAAACTCGCCACATGCAAAAATTAGGCTCACGCAAAACTCGCCACAAGTGCAAAACTCACCTCATGGAAAACTCGCCACACGAAAAACTTGCACACGCGGAAAAATTGCCACATACACAAAATTTGCAAAAGTTGCCTCACACAAAACTTGCACATACTCAAAAGGCACCAGACATAAAACTCACCATGTGCAAAACTCGCCATGCGCAAAACTTGCTGCACACAACTTGCTACACTAACCTGTCACATGCAACTCGACACACAAAAAGTTGCTACACGCATGTTGCCACACAAAACTCATCTCATAAAAGTCGCTACATGCATGTCGCCACACACAACTCAACACACACAACTTGACAGACGAAACTCGCCCTAAAACACACACAAGTCTGGTATTAGCCTTCAAAAATAAAAATCTGATTAATAAGCAGACAAACTACAAGAGCAACAAATGTACCATATAGGAAATACAGCAGCTGTCAGTCACATGACCTGTCTATTATGTGTATGTGTGAGCTAATATATACTGCCAGGGGGAGGGCTTCCTGTTGGCTGGGGATTTATCAGGCTGCCAATTTATCTTACAAATACTGAGGTAAAAATACTGAGCAAATAACGTGTTAACGAGGTCTAATACAGGAGATCACACAGATATATACTATATACAGGAGAGATGACACACAGGTATATACTATATAGAGGAGGAGATGACATACAGGTACATACTATATACAGGAGGAGATGACATACAGGTATATACTATATACAGGAGGAGATGACACAGGTATATACTATATACAGGAGCAGATTACCTACAGGTATATACTATATACAGGAGGAGATGACACAGATATATACTATATACAGGGGAGATGACACACAGGTATATACTATATACAGGAGATGACATACAGGTATATACTATATACAGGGGAGATGACACAGCAGGTATATACTATATACAGGGGAGATGACATACAGGTATATACTATATACAGGAGATGACATACAGGTGTATACTATATATAAGGGAGATGACAAACATGTATATACTGAGGTGAAAATGAGAGGTGTGAGGTGAAAATGAAAAGGTGTGAGTGCAAAATGAGAGGAGTGAGGGAAAATAGCGTAGTGATCGGAAAATGACAGATGTGAGGTCGAAATGACAAGTGTTAGGCGGGAATGAGGAGTGAGGGAGAAAATGAGAGGTGTGAGGGAGAAAATGAGAGATGTGAGGGGGAAAATTAAAGATGTGATTGGGAAAATGAGAGGAGTGATGGGAAAATAAGAGAAGTGACGTGCTATAACTAACCACAGATATTTACTATGCCCAGGCAACGCCGGGCTCTTCAGCTAGTATATATATATATATATATATATATATATATTATATATATATATATATATATATATATATATATATATATATATATATATATATATATATATATATATATATATATATATATATATAACCAGCAATAGCCTGCAGCAGAAATAAAATTAGTGCAAGAACTGTCCGCTTTTGATCCAGTGATAAATACTGATCGAACATGCTCGGATAATGTGTGTTATCCGACCATGCTCAGGTGCTAACCATGTGTCTTTGGTGTGCTTGAATAATATGTTCGAGTCTCCGCGCCTGCATGTCACGCGGCTATTCGACAGCCACAACACATGCATGGATTGCTAACAAACAGGCAATTTATCTGAGCATGTTTGCTAATCACTGGCGACAAGTCCTGTTTAATCCCTTACTGACATATGATGTACAGTTACGTCATATACCGACTCTCTGCCTATAATGCAGGCTCAGAAACTGAGCCTGCATCTTTCCTGGCAGATGATGGCTGTGATCTCACTTAGTGCCTCAGTCTGTACTCTAGAGCTGCCCTTATCAAAAGTCACAGCCTCAGTTGGACATATTGGAGAACACTTCCGATCACCCCTTCACATGACAGTCGTGCCTATTAGCACCAGAGTCACACTTGTGCTTTCATGGTCTGCTTGAACTAAGCTGGAAAGAAATCTGACTGTTGTTGGTGCTGTAGGAAACCAGAGTTGCAAAATCCTGCCCTTGTGAAGTCCTGTTCCTCATTAGCCACTGGAAAGGAGTGAAGAAAAATATCAGACAAGGTACAGATGAAATCCTGCAGACTAGAAGTGTCTGCAGACTGCCGACTTATTGATTTCTATGCTTCGTGAACATGTGATAAATTGTGAATGTATAGAGTCTACTCAGCCGGGAACTCTGTAATTGGACAGTCAAGTTAAGAGTAGAGGTGGCTATATACATCAGATGATCACTGGCTATATACTGTTGATTTCAGAGGGACCAGTTGATTATCTAACCTGTATAGTGGGGTCCCAACTTTTCAACGCACATTTTGGGGAAAGAAGGGTGGGGCATGCTGGATTTTGACGTGACTGATCCTCTATGCCCCAGGATGGATAAATCCCAGCTTCCTATCAAGAACACATGCTTGGCTAAACTGATTGTATAAGTCTATGTGGCGGTTTGAAGAAATAGCGGTCTACCAAAACGAATGTACAGCCAACTTCTATATAAGGTTTATGGCCACCTTAAAGTGAATGTCCACTACCCTAACTCAGCTACTGGTTTTGCCATTAAGTGCTTAGAAATAGTTCCCCTGATGAACCCCAAATGCCCCATAACCCTCACACTATTCCGCCAGCATCACACAAAGGCCCAACAGGATCTACTGGGCAGGGAACTGCAGCAGGCAAAACAATGATATAGTGAATAGAAGTAACACAAAGTACCAAAACACTAGCACTGGAAATAAAGATTACACCCTACTCCCCCCTCACTGACTAATCATGTTCTACTGTAGTAGAATGGATGAGAAGAGTGATATGTTTGAATGCATATAATAGAGCAGTGTTCCCCAAGTCCGATCCTCAAGAGCCACCAACAGGTCATGTTATCAGGATTTCCTTAGTATTTCACAGTTGATAATTCCATCACCTGTGCAATACTAAGGAAATCCTGAAAACGTGACCTGTTGGTGGCTCTTGAGGACCGGAGTTGGGGACCACTGTAATAGAGGATGTACAGATATATTCACAGCTAAAAAAAATATAAAGGGAACACTAAAATGCAGCATCCTAGATATCACTGAATGAAATATTCCAGTTGCAAATCTTTATTCATTACATAGTGGAATGTGTTGAGAACAATAAAACAAAAAATGATCAATGTAAATCAAAATTAATATTCCATGGAGGTATGGATTTGGAATAATACTCCAAATCAATGTGAAAAATAAAGTTACAGGCTTATCCAACTTCAGTGGAAATGCCTCAAGACAAGGAAATGATGCTCAGTAATGTGAGTGGCCTCCATGTGCCTGTATGACCTCCCTAGAACGCCTGGGAATGCTCCTGATGAGGCATTGGATGTTGTTCTGAGAGATCTCCTCCCAGACCTGGACTAAAGCATCAGTCAACTCCTGGACAGTCTGTGGTGCAACGAGACATGATGTCACAGACATGCTCGATTGGATTCAGATCTAGGGAACAGGCGGGCCAGTCCACAGAATCAAACCCTTCATCATGCAGGAACTGCTGACCCTTCAGCCACATGAGGCCTAGCATTGTCGTGCATCAGAAGTAACCCCAGGGCAACCGCACCAGCATATGGTCTCACAATGGCTCTGATGATCTCATCCTGGTACATAATGGCAGTCAGGCTACCTCTGACGAGCACATGGAGGGCTGTGTGGCCCCACACCATCACTGACCCACTGCCAAACCGGTCATGCTGGAGGAGGTTGCTGGCAGCAGAACGTTCTCCATGGCGTCTCCAGACTCTGTTACATGTGCTCAGTGTGAACCTGCTTATCCGTGAAGAGCAGCAGGCGCCAGTGTCAAATCTGCCAATCTTGGCATTCTCTGGCAAGGTCAATCGCCCTGCATGATATTGGGCTGTAAGCTCAACACCCACTTGTACACGTCGGGCCCTCATATCACACTCATGGAGTCTATTTCTGACAGTTTGAGCAGACATATGGATGATAGTGGCCTGTTGGAGGTCATTCTGCAGGGCTCTGGCACTGTTCCTCCTTGCACAAAGGAGAAGAAGGTAGCGGTACTGCTGCTGGGTTGTTGTCCTCGAATGGCACCTGGTGTACTGGACTACGCCTCGCTCTGGAACATTTCATTCAGTGATATCTAGGATGCGGTATTCTAGTGGTCCCTATCATTTTTGAGATGTGCGTATGTGTGTATAATATATATATATATATATATATATATATATATATATATATATATATATATATATATATATATATATATATATATATATATATATTTATACACATACATACATAGTTAAAAAGATTTTTTTTTTTTTAAAAAAAGGGGGTTTGGTACAGTTTTAGCCAGTTGAAAAAATAATGTATGAAAAACAAGATGATCTTGCAGTTATGATACCTTTTAATGGCTAACAATAATAAAATAAATGATGTTACACAGCAAGCTTTCGGGACCTCTTAGGTGCCTTCCTCAGGCATGGTATAACAAAGTTTCTGAAGAAACACAAATATATGCACAAACAGCCAGCAAAAAAAAGGGGCATGGTATGATAAATGAACCTTTGACTAAACAAAGCTCACGGTTTATTCCACCCGCACAGTATGAAAGTCACATGAGTGTGATGTCACATCAGATTCCAGAGGGAGGAACTCAGGGAGAAATTGATGTGACATGACGGAAGTCAGAGGCTTCTCAGCCAGAGATCATATGAGCGGGGGAGGGAGCATCTCAGATTACAGGAGGATTTGAGAAAGCATGGCAGTTACTTCACATAAAAGGAACTTATATAGTGGCTGACCCAGTTAAAGCAAATTTCAGCATAAAATGTATTGACTTGTCCTAACTGCCTTTCTCATTTTTCACTCAGTCCAATGAACCTCATATTAGACTGACACCTCTACAGAGAACAGGAAACCTTTTTTTTTTTAGTAGTTATCTCATTGTCACCACAGGCAGGATTACACAGGACAGTAGCAACTATGCACAGATTACACAGGATCACTTCATACTCAGATGACGGACCCAGCTCACTTCCTCCCTGCACAATCACAAAGCATACCTAGAAAACTATACTATAGAAGTCAATGAAGAGCTCCAGATCATTGTTTCCCCATGGTACATGTAGTTATCGTAACTCATATAGAATAAACAAAAAAAGTTTCACTATCTAATTGGAATTAAAATAATACAGATGGTACAGTCTCCTTGATTGCTGTATTGTCAGTGTATCTAAAGAGCTAGCTTGTAATCAAATCGTGGACTTAAAAAATAAATCAGGGGAGCAGCGAGAATAAAATTAGAGCACAAAAGGGTCACTTCAGATCTGGCGACGGGTCCCCTTTCATGGATAGTGAGTAAGTACAGTGGTTAATTAGGTGATCAGTGGACGGAGCACGGTGAACCTATAAATCATAGAACTGGTTAGTCTGACACAATGGCGAGGTCCCAAACGGAGTGATCTGTGGAGCGGGCGATTACGTGAGCTCATAAAGTAATGACAGTAAATCTATGCAGTTTATGTACCAGGTTAGTATGTAATCACAATAAAAGTTGGTGACAGAGCAGAAAACGCTATAAAGAACTGTACAGAGTTATACAACTTGGTTACTAGATATTAGGTTACGTCTTCTTACTTATTATATGAGCGGAGATATTCTGGCAGATTAGTCATACATTATGCAGGCTTCCTCGTATGAATGGATGACAAAAGCACTAAAAAAAAGGACAATATTTAAGCAGCTCAAAGTGTGACTGAAAGATCAAGATGCAGAGCGACCAGCCCCCAGCCACAGAGCGACCAGCCGCCAGCCACAGAGCGACCAGCCGCCAGCCACAGAGCGACCAGCCGCCAGCCACAGAGCGACCAGCCCCCAGCCACAGAGAGACCAGCCCCCAGCCCAGAGCGGCCCCAGCCCCCAGCCGCAGAGCGGCCCCAGCCCCCAGCCACAGAGCGGCCCCAGCCCCCAGCCACAGAGCGGCCCCAGCCCCCAGCCACAGAGCGGCCCCAGCCCCCAGCCACAGAGCGGCCCCAGCCACAGAGCGACCCCAGCCCCCAGCCACAGAGCGACCCCAGCCACAGAGCGACCCCAGCCCCCAGCCACAGAGCGACCCCAGCCACAGAGCGACCCCAGCCCCCAGCCACAGAGCGACCCCAGCCCCCAGCCACAGAGAGACCCCAGCCCCCAGCCACAGAGCGACCAGCCCCCAGCCACAGAGCGACCAGCCCCGAGCTAGAGTGACTACTTTCAGACTTTTAAACCAACAAGTTGGTGATGTTACAACTGTGGTGCATGAGGTTAGATGGCGATTTTACAGCTCATAGTTAGGCCACGTTCACACATTCAGTATTTGGTCAGTAGTTTACGTCAGTATTTGTAATTGTAAGCCAAAATAAAGAATGGAACAATAAAAGAAAAAGTATAATAGAAGCACGTCACCACTTCAGTATCTGCAAGCCAAAACCAGGAGTGGGTGATAAATACAGATGTACAGACTACTGAAAGTGTGAACGTGGCCTTATGCAGTGATTGAGAAACTTGTATAAAAAGCTGAGATGGCACACAGAGTCTTAAAAAAAAATATTTCCATATGCCATCTTCATTAAAATCAGAATGAACAATTACATTTGCAGAAGGAGCTGGAGGCCAGAGGCGGCGGCCGGATCGCATTACACATGCTTCAACTTGCCATCTTTTGCTTCTTACATGGATTTCTCCATATACATTGTTGTCTGGAGAGAATTGTTAAAGGCTATGGGCACACGTCAGGATTCTTTGCAGAAAACCGGACTTTTTCTGCAGGAAATCCGCATGCGTTTTTTTCACCGTTTTGAGGATTTTTCGCATTTTTTTCCGGAGCTTCCGAATGCATCAAACAGAGGGAAATCCACAAATAATCCGCAAAATTAATGAACATGCTGCGTTTTTTACGTGGAAAAAAACGCAACATGTGCCCAAAAATTGTAGACTGCATTCTATTAATAGGGTGCTTAATGGATGCGGATTTTTTTGCGTTTTTATAGCAAAAAAAACACGAAAAATCCGGAACGTGTGCACACAGCCAAAGACTCATCTGAAAAGACAAACCCCTGGAGATGGGAATGATCACTTTAATAGTTGAATTCCTGGGACACAGCCGTGCACACGGATCTTTTGTTTTGAAGTGGCCAGTGATCGGATGGAGATGTCAGATAAGGAGTCACGTGATACTCCGACTCTTCCAAAAAAGTGGTGGCGTTCAGTGACGAGTTGCCTCCTGCAGCAAGGCAGTCATACCCATAGTTTTCTGACTCCCTGTATGAGGCACCTTTCAGATGGGCACCACCTGTGACATCATTAGGACGGTTGCTTACTTAGGGCAGTGCCAGGGTTAATGGGTGAATGGGAGATGTGGCACCAGAAGAATACTTTTCAGAGTGACATATGCGGATTGGGGTGCTGAGCCCAGTATAAAACCAGACATGCATAACATATGGGACATACGTGCCATCACTCCCTTAGGAAATGTGCATGCAAGACCTAAGTTAGGATATAGGTCTCTCTCTAATACTCAAATACTTTAACTTACAAGACAAGATACTCCGATCTACAGCTCTGGTCAAAATTAAGAGACCACTGCAAAATGTTCATATTTTTGAGTAAAATGTAAATTGTTCTTTTATTCTATAAACTACTGACATGTCTCCGAAGTTCCAAGCAATACATTTTGTATTTGTTTTCTGAAAACGAGAAATGGTCAAAATAACAAAAAAAAAAATGCATTGTCTGCAGACCTCAAATAATATAATGCAAAAAAAAAAAAGTTCATAATCATTTAGAAACAACAATACTAATGTTTTAACTCAGGAAGAGTTCAGAGATCAATATTTTATGGAATAACCATGATTTTTAATCACAGCGTTCATGCGTCTTGGCATGCTTTCCACCAGTCTTTCACACTGCCTCTGGGTGACCTTATGCCACTCCTGGTACAAAAATGTAATAAGTTCTTCTTTGTTTGATAGCTTGTGAATATCCATCTGCCTCTTGATTACATTCCAGAGGTTTTCAATGGGGTTCAGGTCTGGAGATTGGGCTGGGCATGACAAGAATTTGATGTGGTGATCCTTCATCCACACCTTGATTGACCTAGCTGTGTGGCATGGTGCATTGTCCTGCTGGAAAAACCAGTCCTCAGAGTTGGGGAACATTGCCTGAGCAGTAGGAATCAACTGTTTTTCCAGGATAACCTTATATGCGGCTTGATTCATACGTCTTTCGCAAAGATTAACGTGCCCAATTCCATCCTTGCTGAAGCATCCCCAGATCATCACCGATCCTCCACCAAATTTCACAGTGGGTGCAAGACACTGTGGCTTGTACTCCTCTCCAGGTTTCCATCTTACCATTAGACGACAAGATGTTGTCAGAAGTTTATAAAATAAAAATTTACATTTTACTAACTATAACTATAGAACTATACTGCATTTGTAATTGGAGGGATTTGCAAATATAATTATTACACCTACTACACATTGGGATAGGATCTTGGAGATGGGAATACCCCTTTATACTTCTCAGGAGGATCTAGACCAGTGCTTATCGGCAGATTACCATAACTGCTGTCTTCCTGAGGACCCCCTTTGTGTATATTCATTGCTCAAGCACAGCGGCCCCCATACTTTACAATGGACTAATCATCAACACTCCTCTCTAACAAGGTTCACCCAAAATTGGCATTTTTTACCTTTAGAAATGCAACCAAACTTTGGGGGATGGCAGAGATGGATGAAATACAGAACTCTGCTATCCCTGGCAGTGCCATGGAATGTGGACATGTTCGACTCTCGCTCCACTAAAATGTAGGACTCAGGAGGACCCCCAGCCGTTCTTGTGACAGTCGGGGGTCAGATACTTCTCAACTAACCACATTTTTAGGCCAATTACACACACACATTTTGATGTTTTTCAGTGATTGTTTTTCACAGCGTTTTCTTAAAATGCAGCAAAAAAATTGTAATACAAATAGGGTATTAATTATTCATTAATAGGAATACTTATTTCCTTTGTTTAATAAGGACTATCGATTCTCAATGAATAAGTCTATTCTGAACACTGAACAGAAGTTTCTGGCTCTCTGTGGTGATTCATCATTCCAGAAGCCTTAGTCATTAGGGGCTGGTTAATGTATAAACTGGGCTGTCTTCTCTATTAGCTCAGCGACTCTTTCTTCATATTTAGACTCTTATTTTGTGGTATATTCATAACAAATGGTGACTATGGGAACTCAACTCTTAGTACATGTACTATATCTACAGACGTATTGGGACACATCTCAAGATGATCGATTTCAGCTTTTTCCATTCAGTCTCCTTGCCATGTGCGCATAAAATCCAGCCCCTTGCCATGTGCGCATAAAATCCAGCCCCTTGCCATGTGCGCATAAAATCCAGCCCCTTGCCATGTGCGCATAAAATCCAACCCCTTGCCATGTAGTCTGCCTTTACTAGCATTTGTGAAAGAATGGGTCATTTTCTCACTGAATTTGACTTTGGTACTATAATAGGATGTCACCACTGTAACAAGTAATTCCTGAAGTTCCTGCCCTTCTAAATATTACACAATCAACTTTGAGGAGTACTATTATAAAGTGGAAGTGTTTAGGAACCACAGCAACTCAGGCTACGAAGTGGAGACCACCTAAAGTTACAGAGCGGGGTCACTGAGTGCTGAGGCACACAGTACATAAAAGTCACTAACTCCCTGCTGACCCCATAACTGCAGAGCCCCAAACCTCAGGAATTAACATTAGCACAAAGACTGTGCACCAGGAGATTGCTGTACAGGTCTAACAATCATCATAAAGGGAGCCCGATAATTCGAGCAGACCCCTCTTCATGAATTGGGAGTGCCGGGCGAGCTATGCACACCTCACCACAAATCATACTCTAGAATTGTGGCATAGCGAATTTCGCCACTCGTCTTGAATTTGATGAGTATCGTTTTCAATGTCCCAACTATCTCCACTTTGTCGTAGCTGGGCAAAAATGGCGTGAACTCCAAAAATTGAGTAATTTTCTAAAATTTACACTTTTCAAAGCTTTTTTTAAGAAGAAAAAAAAAACAAAAACAGAATACTAGTTTAAAATCTTTGATGAATCAGCCCATAAATGTACATCTATTAAGTGACTTACTTTGTGCCACAAATTTGCACCAAAATTTTGGTACACATTAGGGAACACCACTTTCTACAAACTCATGCTGGTTCCAACAAAGTCTCAGCTTCTACTCAAAGACGACGCACAAAGCAGCTAAAACACACAAATATGGAGCAAGTACAGTTTGATGCAAACTGCATCATTTAGTTTGATAAATCGCTCCCAATGTATCAATTTTGTCTGAAGCCCCAGTTCACACATGTTGGATTTCAAAAGTATTTGAGCACAAATTCTGCCCCCAAATCCAAGGGAAATTTGCACAATAATCAGCATCTCATGAATTTGAATGGGCCCTGTTCCCCTGCAACTGTGAATTTTAATATAGATTTCCAGCTGGACGTTGGGGGGGGGAAAATGGATTAGTAGCGTAGCATGTCACCTATTTAGGTCAGAAATCATGAGGCTAGCGCCAGTGACTGACAATTATACTAATTAACAGACATGTAGCTCATCCGCCATACAAGTCCCAAAGTACAGCCTCAGATATGTTGTGGAAACACACAATTGAAGGGGTGGATGTCTTGATGGGCTGTGAATCTGGCTGTGCATTATTAGGGAAGGGAGCAGACACATTCTGTAGATGCCAGGAGACCAAGGACTACTTGTTTCCCCCAGTTTAGCTCACCAAACATGTCTCCGTTCCCAATGACAGGCAATCGAGAGACACAATACACCTTTGCTATTCTAATACCAAGTGCAGAATCAGCAGGTAGCACTTTCGATCACAGCTCTATGGCCATACATATATAAAGTCACACTACCAAATATCGTAGTTACTTACCGATAACGGTATTTCTCTGATCCCATGACGGCACCACGGAGAGAGGGATCCGCCCTCAGGGACAGGAAACCTACAGATCCAAAAGGGCGGTACCTCTCTCCCACATCACTTGGTTTACAGAGCCTTAACAGAACTTCAGCTGTAACTTTAAATGGTTATTCCAACAAAAAGATTTAAATTTCAGGCTTATCAGAGGCACCGCGTGACTAAATATTAATGACTAAACTTAGTGTGCACACCCACACGTGAAGGGAGGGAATATACGGGTGCAGTCATGGGATCAGAGAAATACCGTTATCGGTAAGTAACTACGATATTCTCTTACCTCCATGACGGCACCACGGAGAGAATTTCATAGAATGTATATTAGGGGGGGGGGGGAAAGGGGGACCACTGCTTCCAGGACCTTTCTGCCAAAAGTCAGGTCTGAAGAAGAAGTCAGGTCTAGTTGGTAGTGTTTAAAAAATGAAGAGGGAGAAGACCTAGTGGCTGCTCTACATATCTGCTCAATTGATGCTCCCGCTCGCTCTGCCCAGGAGGTTGCCACCGATCTGGTCGAATGAGCTCTGACTCACTCTGGAATGGCTTCACTACACAAAGAATATGACAGGATGATGGCATCCCTTACCCATCTCGCCAACATGGCCTTCGAGGCTTCATGCCCTTTGTTTGGACCCTGAAAGCACACAAACAGAGACCTATCCCTCCTACACTCCCTCGTGGCTGCTAGATATTGGGTTAAGCATCTTTTAACATCTAGTGTGTGTAGGAGTTCTTCCTTTCTATTTCTGGGTTTTGGACAGAAAGAGGGTAAAGAGATCTCCTGAGATCTATGAAACCGTGACGCTACTTTAGGAAGGTAGGATGGATCGGTCCTAAGGACTACTCTATCATCTAATATCTGAGTCAGAGGCGGGTATGCTGATAGAGCCTGCATATCACTACTTCTGCGGGCCGACGTTAGCGATACAAGAAGAGAGGTTTTGAGGGATATTATTTTTAAAGAAGCTTGTGACAAAGGTTCAAAAGGTGCTTTAGTCAGTGTGCAGAAAGTACTAGGTTTAGATCCCAGGGAGGTGTAGTGTGGTGGACAAGCGGTCTAGATCTATTAGAGGCCTTAAGTCTTTTTATCCAGCGATTCCCCGCTAAATCGCAGTTGTAAAGGGCCCCTAGCACTGCCACGTGACCTTTAAGAGTGCTTGTTGCTAAGCCTTTTTCCAACCCCTTTTGAAGGAACTCTTAACACTTTCTGAATTGGGATTTCCCCCCGATACGCTGGCACCCGAAACTGACAAAAATCTCCTCCAGACCTTCCCATATGCTCTAGTAGTTACTGGTTTTCTACTTAACAAGAGAGTTGAAACTAAATTTGAAGAGAATCCTCTCTTGGTTAAAAAGTTCCCTCTCAAATTCCAGGCCGTCATATGTAAGCTTTTCACTTGTGGATGGTTTACCGGCTCCTGACACAGAAGGTTCGGGATATCTGGGAGAACTCAAAGGTCTGTTATAGACATCATCCGCAGCCACGGAAACCATGCTCTTTTTGGCGAAAAGGGAGCTATCATGATTACCCTTGCTCTGTCCTCCCGAATCTTCCTCAGTACCAAGGGAATTAGATCTATTGGGGGAAAGGCATATGCTAGCTGAAAGTCCCAGGGAATTAAAAAGGCGTCTAGGGTTACTGGACCCCCCGTGGGTCGATCGAACAGAAGGCATGTGTCTTCCGGTTTAGACTGATTGCGAACAAGTCTATCTCCGGGAGACCCCAAACCTCTACTATGTGGTTGAATACCGCCTGGTTTAACTCCCACTCCACCTGTTTCAGCTGTGTTCAGCTTAGAAAATCTGCGGCCTGATTTTCTGTCCCTTTGATATGAAGGGCTGACAGCGAGGACAGATTGGCCTCTGCCAACAACAGGATAGATTTTTCTACCTCCATCAGTGCTCGAGATCTCGTTCCCCCCTGGTGATTCAAGTATGCTACCACCACCCTGTTGTCCGAGAGCACCCTCACGTGGTGGGAACGGAGGAAGACTAGGAAGTGGTTGAGCGCACGTTTTACTGCCAGGAGTTCTTTCATGTTTGAGGAAGCTGGTTTTTCCTCCTCCGACCAGGGCCCTTGGGCAATTTGGTCATGTAAGTGTGCCCCCCATCCCCAAGGACTCACATTGGTAGTCAGTGTTACAGATATCGGCCATACCCACAGAACACCCCTGGTTAGGTTGTCTGGATCCACCCACCAAGCTAGGGAACGTATTGTTGGGGAGGAGATTTTTAAGCACTTTTCTAAATCTCCCTTTAAGAGAGATTCTGCTTCTAGTATCTCCCACTGGAGATTTCTGGTGTGACTCTGGGCCCATTGGACCGCTGGGATACAGGCTGTCATCGACCCAAGTATGGACATTGCCTTGCGCAAAGTGAGGATCGGGGATTGCATTGTGTTACCAGTAGAATCATGTTTGAAACTTTTCCCCCCGGAAGACGGCATTCTTGCTTTATTGAGTCTACCATTATCCCTAGGTACTGTTGTACTTGGGTTGGGATAATCCTGGACTTAACTAGGTTCAGCATCCAACCTAGATTTGTCAGGGATGTCATTACTTTGTCCGACTCTTGGCTGCAATGGAGGGATGACTCTCCAACTACCAAGAGGTCGTCCAGATATGGGACTATAAGTATGTTTTGCTCTCTAATGTGAGCCATGACCACTGCCATCAGTTTCGTAAACACCCACGGGGGTATGGCTAGGGCGAAGGGAAGGGCCCTGAATTGGTAATGCTTTAGTTCCCCTTGCATTAATACCGCCACTCTGAGGAATTTTTGGTGATCTGAGTGGATGGACACATGGTAGTATGCGTCTTAAATCGATGACTGTCATAAAACAAGACGGATAATGTGTTCTGACACAGGTTTTTATTTTGAATCTCTGAGTCACTAAGTACTTGTTTAGTTTTTTCAGATTTATGATCGTTCTGTAAGTTCCATCCGGCTTCGTTCGAAGAAACAGAGGGGAGTAGAATCCTGTGCCCTTCTCCTGTTCTGGAACTTCCTGCAGGACGTATTGTCAGAAGACTCTGTACCTCCTTTTGAAGGCCCAGTTGTTCGGCCTCTACCTTCCTTTGTGGTGTTATGACAAAATGATGATATGGCATTGTATGGAACTTCAGTTTCAGTCCTGTCTTTATTATATTTAGTATCCACGCACTCCCAGATATTTTTTCCCAGGCTGGAAGAAAGTATGTCAACCTCCCTCCCACCTGGGGCACACCTTCATTGGGACTGTTTTTTGTTATCAGGTTTGTTGAACATGAAGCCTCTTCCTTTAAATTTTTTATCCTCCCATCCTTCTTTTTGATTTTTAGGGGGTCTTCTACGCATAAATTTTCTGCTCCGAAAGGGCCGTCTATAGGATTGGTTGGGAAACCCTGGAAAAGCTTTTTTCTCGTTCCCTGCCTTCTGAAGAATGTCATCTAGGGTAGGACCAAATAAAAATTCTCCTTCGCAGGGAATGGAGCATAGCTTGGCTTTCGTCTGTAAGTCTCCTTGCCAACACTTGAGCCACAAAGCCCTTCTAGCTGCGTTTGAAAACGAGGCAGACCTTGCTACTAGTCTCACTGAGTCTATAGAGGTGTCTGCTAGATACGCAGCGGCACTCTTCATTACTGAGACAGAGTCCAATATTGACTCTCTTGGGGATCTATCCGTTAGCCGTCGTGATCTAACCACACCATTAATGCTCTGGCGGTACATGTGGCGGCTATTGCTGGTTTTAACCCAGCACTGGCAGCCTCCCAAGAGCCCTTTAAGGATACTTCTGCCCTCTTGTCCATTGGGTCCTTAAGGGTCCCCATATCTTCAAAAGGCAAGGCAAATTTTTTAGAAGCTTTTGCAATGGCTACGTCTAGTTTTGGCGCTTTTCCCCAGAAAGAGCAAGCTGGGTCATCAAATGGGTATTTCCTCTTTGGGGTTAGGAGGACTTTTTGTCTGGTCTCTTCCATTCCTTTTTTATTAAAGCTTGAATTTTTTCATTAAATGGGAACGCTCATTGTTTCCGTTGTTCTAGGCCGCTAAACATAAGTTCTTGTGCCGTTTTCTTGGACCGAGTCTCCACTAGCCCCATGGTTGTCCTAACCACTTTACTAGATAAAGCATTGCGGCCGCTCACGCGCGTGCATGCGCAACACCTTCCAGAGGAAGCGCCGGAGCAGCCGCTGCTGCCTGCAAAGTTACCGTGCTTCCTATAGGTGACAGCCGCCACCACCTCCTGGGCCACAGACCGGCGGGCATGTCGCCAGGCGGCTGCCGCCACCTATTACCGGCCATATACGGGTTATTGAGGGAGAGGCAGACTGGATCCTGCTTCACTGCCTCTCCCCCGCACACGCACAGGGCCCCCCGACCCCGGATCGTGGCCTTCGGGGGAGGAAGAATGAAGCACGTCCGAGGCAGGGCCCCCCGCAGCCTGAATCCAGTTAGATGGACCCCCGGCATCCCACGACGTCAGGTATGCTGCAAGTTCCCCGTCAGGGACAGGAAACCGAACTGATGTGGGAGAGAGGTACCGCCTTTTTTCACCTGTAGGTTTCCTGTCCCTGAGGGTAGATCCCTCTCTTTTCTCCATGGTGCAGTCATGGGGGTAAGAGAAAGAGGTTGTTACACAATGTAATTATGGAGAACACTGGCATTAAATAAGAACACAAACTTTATCCTGGAAAAAGAACAAAAAAAAAAACATTTATACACTTTCAACAGGCTATTTCCTTTATTTCTGTAGAGATTTCAATGGGGGGAAAAAAATCCACAGAAGAAAAGAATCTTTTAAAAGAGGTAATTTGGCAGCTTAGGACAATATTAATCAGCTTCAGCAGCATGGCGGAGGGAAGGACTTACAGTGTTAAATAACACTCACGGTGAATAACCATTTTGTACTTTTGGACTTTGCAGCTTTGTGTTAGTCACCGGGTATGTGCAGATACTGCGAGGGCTAATTATGGAGGATTCAGAAGCATTTCGTTACAAGGCTGGCCCGAGGAACAATCAGGGAGCCAGGAACAAAAAAAGTACTAAACAAACAGGAATGCTCTTTAGAGAACAGAAACTAAAAATACCTGGGTGTCGAAGATAGTGGTAAGGGGAACTGTTGTGGGGCTGACGACCGGAAATTCAACTTACCCTCGGGATCAAATAAATAAAGCTAAAACTCTGGAAAAAGGTTTATATTAGCTACACTAATGATTAACCAGCAGCGCGACCATTAGAGAACAGAGGGGATAATCGGAGTTACAAATCCTTTACTTTAAGCCAATCAGAAACATTTAAAAACATTGGCTGGTACCTCTGCCTTCTCCAAAAAAAAGAACCTCAAAGTCATCCCCATCCCTTAAAACAAAGCATTTTTTATAAATTACGGTTATCTAAAATTCCTCGGATATCCACCAATTCAAGTTTTATTCATTCTTTTTTAGATTTCGATGAGAAAATTTGAAACTTTCCAGCACGCAATGCGGAATGTGATCAACAATGTCCGCTCCTCCTAATATCCATAGCTTCACACCAGTGTGCGCTCATAGAAAGCTTTACAGAACCTGCCCAAATAACATTTGTCTTGTCAAAGGGGGCGTGTTCATGTAAGACTCCTCCCCCAAATGGTAACACCCAGTTGTCAATTTCTAGGACAAATTACCAAGAACAGAATGGTGCAAAAAAAAAAAAAAAGTGTAACTTCCTTAAAGGGAATATACACGTGGATCCGCAGTGAAATATAGCAAGACCTACAGCGCACAAATGCATGTTTTACTTGTAAACGTGAAGAAAAAAAAACAAAACTTCAACATGGCGGCTGAGGATGATGCAACTAGGAAGAGGAGTTTTTTGGGTTTTTTTTTTTTTTTTTTTTAACATCTTCTACCCCCTTCCCTAGACTGACAGGTCTATTCCCATACACGTATGAAATGCATAGTCATCCTAGTCACAAGTGCGTTTTCTCTGAAAGACCGCACAGTGAAACATTCAGCAATAATGGAGCTGGTGGCATCTGATTCACGCTGCCTGTAGTTCGGTCATATTGCACAGCTAGTAACATTATCAAGATTTGTGGTTACCCATATAAAAAAAATAAAAGCTCAAAATCACAGTAAAAATGACCCATAGCACAGCGGACTGGTTCAGTTTGCCCTACGTGTGGCCACCACTGAGGGTGCGCATTACTGCTCATGCCTCTCTGAATGCTGTTAGTGGTCTGTGACTATTTATGCGGCTTCAACAGTCACCTATGACGCATTAACGGTGTGAATGACGATCAACCCCTGAAAAGAGGCGAATAAATCACCAAGACACTGTACTAGTATAAGAAAAAGAAGAAAGCACGCTATATCAGGTTATGTAAAGATAAATACCATGCCACCCAACTCCTATATAATTGAAGAGGTCCGGTCACCAGGTCACTTTTTTGTTCTTATTTTACTTCCGCTGCCCCAATGAATACAATTCCAGAGATACAGGCCTTTATATTTAGTGCTAACTATTACAGTCTTTACAAGGGAGCATGGCTCAGAGTAATTCTACAAAGCAGCCAAAGACACGCCCCAGAGGATCCTCTATAGCCACGCCTCCTTAATAAAGACCACAACATTTTTTGCACTAAATAAAAACTCCATTATCTCTGGAACCGTACGGCGGATTTTCAAAAACAAAGAAGTGGAGTATTCAGGGGAGCAGTGTAAATAAAATAGAAGCAAAACACGGACAGTTTGGACCTGGTGACACATCTAGTTTAAGCAAGTTTGCAATGATGACCTTCTGCACAGCGATGTTCAATTTGCCGTGGCCGCTGCCAGTTATTGCACATCAGCTCCTATTCAAGAGGATTTTTTTAACCCCTATAAATTGATAATCCATGGGTGATGGGAGTGAAAAGCTGAGTAGGAAGACTAGTCACATCTGCATTAAATAGGGATTTTTGTGTACTCACCATAAAATCGTTTTCTCCGAGCCATTCATTGGGGGACACAGACCGTGGGAGCTGATTTCCCCAATGAGGCGTAGGAGAAATTAAATTTATGATAACACCTCTGCAGCTGATGTGATTGGGGTCTTGTAAAGTCCTCTCAGGACAGTGGCATAGTAATCTTTGTTATGGATGATCAGTAGATTACAGGTATCAGGGCGTTCTTCACTGTCTGCAACTGACATATATGATGCTTTTGACAAACAGCATCCATGGCAATCCGCAGCTAATCAATGATTTACAATTACACTGTACACTTCATGCTTCGCTTCACCGGACTTTTGTTATGGAGTCTACTGTCCTAAAGAAAGACTACAGTGACAAATACCCGCTCCCTCCAGGGAGGCACCCTTCGTTTTAGGAAACATCAGAGCAATAAATGTAAGTGCTGGGTGTGATTGCTGCCAGACAGGTACGGGCTTAGTCACAAAGGGTAGACTCCAGAAAATCTACATTCAGCAGATAGTTACTTGTACAGTTTCTATTTACAGCAGAATAAGGACTTTAAAGTCGCAGACATATTTTTGTTGGATGACTGCAGAGAATTGCTGTCTTGCGACACACGTCACTTTGTGACCCAAGCCTTAATGGGATGTCTTTGATGACTATGTCAGTGACTGCAGACTTGTACCCCAAGGCCGGACAACCCCTTTAAATAGTTAACTTAAAAATAACATTTATCACTGTAAATACATGATCATGGGGGTCTGACTGCTAGGACCTCAACCAATCCAGAGTACGGGAAGTGAGAATGCAGTGGTTGAGCGCATGTGTGACCTCTGCACCATTCACTATTTTTAATAGCGGTGGTCCCACATGTGCACTACTGCTCCATTCACAGGAGGAACATAGGTCCCCCCTTTATCCAGATGAGTGCGGGGTCTGTCATCAGATCACTCACTAATTACCTATCCTGTAAACAGGTGATACACGTTATTTGCAGGAGAAACCCTGGCGATCACCCGAGGGCAGAGCAGGTTTCAGACAAGGTCAGCTGGTGGAGCCATCCTATGTCACCAAGCTTTCTGGTCATGTGTCAACCATGGAACATCACGGAAAAGGGAATTTTAGTGTAATGAATAGTAGGAGACGTTCTTCTTACCTCCTCCACAGACACGGGCAACACAACTCGGCTGCAAAAGAAAGAAAACAAAAGTGAGACAAACAGAAAAATGTGCACAGGCAGCAAAAGTTTATTTCCACTGACTAGCATCCAATGAAATCATGTCAAAATCTATTTTCAGAAAACGGTAAATTTACAGAATGTTTTGTTCCAAGCCTTTTCCTTTAGAAGTTGCGACTAACAGGAAAGATGATGATAACTAACGTTAGTGGAATATTTCAGAAACTATTTCCAGAGGACCTGCTCACCCTGCTGACATCTTGGGTATTCTTACGCTCCCCATAAAATGAGAAGGCGGAGGCAACTATGCCATTCCTCTTGTAAGGCCACGTTCACACTAGCAGTGTTTGGTCAGTATTTTACATCAGTATTTGTAAGCCAAAACCAGGAGTGGAACAATCAGAGGAAAAGTATAATAGAAACATATGCACCACTTCTGCATTTATCACCCACTCCTGATAGTGGCTTACAAATACTGATGTCAAATACTGAACGTGTCCTTAATGTACAAATGAACTGACCTTCGTGGCTATGCAATAGGCCGATTTATCACGGACAATGACTGTCTGGGCACAGACTGTGATATATGGACCAATCGTGGGTCAAAGAATTTCAGGGGGAAGGCAAATAAACATTTCTGTCTTATTTGATAGGTCGATGCCTCTTTAAAAGCTTTGTGCATCAGTGGGGGTCTGGGTCTTGAGACCCCCACCAGTTGCTCAGAGCGCTCTCCTTCTGCATAAGGGCACACAATCACATAAGAGTATGGACTAATGGACATTCTCTCCAGCCCATACTCTGCCATGTCCATCCATGCCACAGCTGAGAGCTTCTGCCCTGTGGTTTCAGTGATAACCAGGCAGAAAAGTAATTTAAGGTCACAAACGGATGGAAGATAACAACGGTAAAAAAAAAAAAAAAACAACGGAACAAATAACTACAAAATGGAAAGTTAAAGTTTTTTTCAACTTTTATAATCAATGTTAATCTGCAAATAATGAGAAAAAGAACGCTGTATATTGTATACCATTGGATTGGTAACTGACTATTGAAGTATTTCTGTACGCGGCATGATCGTACGACAATGTGTAACTCACAGAAGAGTGTGAACTGCGCCATGATATGTAATACTTTCTTCTAATCAATAAAGAATTCACAGGAAATTCAAGGTAACCTTCATCTCTCCAGCGCTTCTTACAAGGCTCTGGACTGACCACCTGACATTGTGCAATGATTCCATGTGTAATTGGATATGTGCACACACTGAGGATTTGCTACCCCCCAAAAAAAAAATGTGCACAGAAATGAAGACTATTGGACATTACAGTCCATTAAGCTGGGGCTGAAAGGCAATACTGACCACAACACAGGTCAAAGGTTGCTACATACCGCCGCTGCATCTCAGAATTGTGCAAGTAAGGGAGGTGGCTCTGCTACATGCAAGGTACCGCGACATTGTAGTGGCAAAAATTGGCTTTTATTTGTAAATCTGCTTGTCACAGTACCTTTGCAGGACGCAGCGAGACCTCATTCACTTGCACTATGTTTTGATGTAGCAGTGATCTACACAACCCATGTAGTGGTCCTAGTCACCATGCAGACTCCTACCTAATAGCAAGGGCTATGGAGTTGGTGTCCAGTTTGGTGGAGTTAGAGTTTGTATAAAATGAACCAACCCTGACAATCTAATATTTTGCACAGTCACACGTCTGGACCCTGAGAGCGTCATAGACTATGTTGTGAGGCGTAATTTTAACCCCGCGCTTTCCAATTCACCAAACAATTTTGCCCCTATCTACATAATGGGGAAAAAGTGAAAGGAAAAGTGTTGGAGGCAAATTGACAGCTGCCAGATGTGAACAAGGGGGACTTAAAGAGTGAGAGCGATGGCGCCAAAGAGTATATACCGTACAGTTGCTAAGGTGGGGCCCCGACATGGGATACTCACCACACACGGGGATATGAACACACACACAAAAAGTGCCATACACTACCACATGCTTGAACACATATACCACCCTCAGCACACATTTCACCACATATACACCAACCTCGCCACATAAAAGTCGAAATAAAAGTCACCGCTCAAAACTCGCCACATGCAAAACTAGGCTCACGCAAAACAAGCCACACGTGCAAAACTCACCTCATGGAAAACTCGCCACACGCAAAACTTGCACACGCGCAAAAGTTGCAACACATGCAAAAGTTGCCTCACACAAAACTTGCACATACTCAAAACGCACCACACATAAAACTCGTCACGCACACAACTTGCTACACTAACCTGTCACATGCAACTTGACACACAAAAAGTTACTACACGCATGTTGCCACTCAAAACTTATCTCACAAAAGTCGCTACATGCATGTCGCCACACGCAACTCAACTTGACACAGAAACTCGCCCTAAAACACACACAAGTCTGGTGGTATCCTTCAAAAATAAAAATCTGATTAATAAGCAGACAAACTACAAGAGCAACAAATGTACCATATTGGAAATAAGGCAGCTGTCAGTCACATGACCTGTCTATTATGTGTATGTGTGAGCTAATATATACTGCCAGGGGGAGGGCTTCCTGTTGGCTGGGGATTTATCAGGCTGCCAATTTAGCTTACAAATACTGAGGTAAAAATACTGAGCAAATAACGTGTGAACGAGGTCTAATACAGGAGGAGATGACACAGGTATATACTATATATAGGAGGAGATGACATACAGATACATACTATATACAGGAGGAGATGACATACAGGTACATACTATATACAGGGGAGATGACACGTATATACAGGAGCAGATGACACACGTATATACTATATACAGGAGCAGACGACACAGGTATATACTATATACAGGAGGAAATGACTTGCAGGTATATACTATATACTAGATGGTGGCCCGATTCTAACGCATCGGGTATTCTAGAACAGGGGTCCCCAACTCCAGTCCTCAAGGACCACCAACAGGTCTTGTTTTCAGGATTTCCTTTGCATTGCACAGGTGATGCAATTATTACCTGGGCAAGACTAAGGAAATCCTGAAAACATGACATGTTGGTGGGCCTTAAGGACTGGAGTTGGGGACCCCTGTTCTAGAATATGCATGTCCACGTAGTATATTGCCCAGCCACGTAGTATATTGCCCAGCCACGTAGTATATTGCCCAGCCACGTAGTACATTGCCCAGCCACGTAGTACATTGCCCAGCCACGTAGTACATTGCCCAGCCACGTAGTACATTGCCCAGCCACGTAGTACATTGCCCAGCCACGTAGTACATTGCCCAGCCACGTAGTACATTGCCCAGCCACGTAGTACATTGCCCAGCCACGTAGTACATTGCCCAGCCACGTAGTACATTGCCCAGCCACGTAGTACATTGCCCAGCCACGTAGTACATTGCCCAGCCACATAGTATATTGCCCAGCCACATAGTATATAGCAGAGCCACGTGGTACAGTATATTGCCCAGCCACGTAGTATATTGCCCAGCCACGTAGTATATTGCCCAGCCACGTAGTATATTGCCCAGCCACGTAGTATATTGCCCAGCCACGTAGTATATTGCCCAGCCACGTAGTATATTGCCCAGCCACGTAGTATATTGCCCAGCCACGTAGTATATTGCCCAGCCACGTAGTATATTGCCCAGCCACGTAGTATATTGCCCAGCCACGTAGTATATTGCCCAGCCACGTAGTATATTGCCCAGCCACGTAGTATATTGCCCAGCCACGTAGTATATTGCCCAGCCACGTAGTATATTGCTCAGCCACGTAGTATATTGCCCAGCCACGTAGTACATTGCCCAGCCACGTAGTACATTGCCCAGCCACGTAGAACATTGCCCAGCCACGTAGTACATTGCCCAGTCACGTAGTACATTGCCCAGTCACGTAGTACATTGCCCAGCGACGGAGTATATTGCCCAGCGACGTAGTATATTGCCCAGCGACGTAGTATATTGCCCAGCCACATAGTATATAGCAGAGCCACGTAGTACAGTATATTGCCCAGTCACGTAGTATATTGCCCAGCCACATAGTATATAGCAGAGCCACGTAGTATATTGCCCAGTCACGTAGTATATTGCCCAGCACAGAGCCACGTAGTATAGAGACTTAAAAAAAAATAAAAATAAACATATACTCACCTTCCGAAGGCCCGTTGGAAGTCCAGCTATACTCACCATCCGCCGCCTTTGCCACTCCTCGCCACGCTCCCGGGACCGCTCCATTGCAAGCGGCAGCTTCCGGTCCCAGGGCTGGTATGAGCAGGACCTATGATGACGTCGCGGTCACATGACCGTGACGTAACGGCACGTCCTTGTCGCACACCAGCCCTGGGACCGGAAGCTCCCGCTTGCAATGGAGCGGTCCCGGGAGCGTGGCGAGGAGCGGGAAAGGCGGCGGAGGGTGAGTATAGCAGGAGTTTTTATTATTATTATTATTATTTTTAACATGACATTTTTACTATTGATGCTGCATAGGCAGCATCAATAGTAAATAGTTGGGGACACACAGGGTTAATAGCAGCGGTAACGGAGTGCGTTACACCGCGGGCCATTACCGCTGCCATTAACCCTGTGTGAGCGGTGAGTGGAGGGGATTACGGAGCGGGCGCCGGGCAGTGAGTGCAGGGGAGTAGGGGAGGGACTAATCGGACTGTGCCCGTCGCTGATTGGTCGCGGCAGCCATGACAGGCAGCTGCCAAGACCAATCAGCGAATGAATAACCGTGACAGAAGGACAGACAGAGACGGAAGTGACCCTTAGACAATGATAGATAGATAGATAGATAGATAGATAGATAGATAGATAGATAGATAGATAGATAGATAGATAGATAGATAGATAGATAGATAGATAGACTAGAAAAAAATGGAACAGCACAGATCCTATACCTATCTTCGGGTGCAAAGCCCAAAACAACCCGTCCAATTGTCGTTGTAAATCCAGACAGATCACAAAAGCAGGCAGCACTCCATATTCTTAAAGACAATATGCAGGTGTTTATTGAGCCCACATCTCCATGCAACGTTTCGGCTACAACTGAGCCTTTCTCAAGCCTTGAGAAAGGCTCAGTTGTAGCCGAAACGTTGCATGGAGATGTGGGCTCAATAAACACCTGCATATTGTCTTTAAGAATATGGAGTGCTGCCTGCATTTGTGATCTGGATAGATAAGATAGATAGATAGGAGATGACATACAGGTATATACTATATACAGGAGGAGATATCACACGTATGTACTATATACACAGGAGGAAATGACATACAGCAGGTATATACTATATACAGGGGAGATGACATACAGGTATATATAATATATGCAGAAGAGATGACATACAGGTATATACAATATATACAGAAGAGATGACATACAGGTATATACAATATACAGGAGGAGATGACATACAGCAGGTATATACTATACACAGGGGAGATGACATACAGGTATATACTATATACAGGAGATGACAGGTGTATACTATATATAAGGGAGATGACAAACATGTCATCTGGTAGTGGAGTGATCGGAAAATGACATATGAAGTCGAAATGACAACTGTTAGGGGGGAATGAGAGGAGTGAGGGGGAAAATGAGAGGTGTGAGGGAGAAAATGAGAGATGTGAGGGGGAAAATGAAAGATGTGAGGGGGAAAATGAAAGATGTGAGGGGGAAAATGAAAGATGTGAGGGGGAAAATGAAAGATGTGAGGGGGAAAATGAAAGATGTGAGGGGGAAAATGAAAGATGTGAGGGGGAAAATGAAAGATGTGAGGGGGGAAATGAAAGATGTGAGGGGGCAAAATGAAAGATGTGAGGGGGCAAAATGAAAGATGTGAGGGGGCAAAATGAAAGATGTGAGGGGGCAAAATGAAAGATGTGAGGGGGCAAAATGAAAGATGTGAGGGGGAAAATGAGAGGCGTGATGGGAAAATAAGAGAAGTGAGGTGCTATAACTAACCACAGATATTTACTATGCCCAGGCAACGCCGGGCTCTTCAGCTAGTATATAATAAATTGGGTACAGTAGTAAAATGCAGGATGTGATGTAAATGTTTTCACAAGAATTTGGGAAAGTTCTGAAATGTCCTTTACGTCTGTTCTGTTCCAGATCTTAGGACCTCAGCTTTTAGTTGAGATGAATCTGTGCTGCACTTTATGTACATGCTCAGTAGTGATCAGGGCTGTGGGGTCGTAGATGAGATGAATCTGTGCTACACTTTATGTACATGCTCAGCAGTGATCAGGGCTGTAGGGTCGTGAGTCTGGGAAATTGAGGAGTCAGAGTCAGTGATTTGGCTTACTGACTTCACAGCCCTGCTTATAGTGCTAGAACGTGACCTACGAAGAAATGCAGAAGTCTTCAGTTTTAATCCTAGAGGCCTAGTTAGGAGACGCTGATAGCAAATGGCAGATTTATATTATAATCTGCCTGATATCCAATGTAAATTATATTTATGATCTTAAGAGTTGCGTTAGGACAAGTCATTTTTGGGTATCCTCCAAGAGCTCAATGGGGTGTGCCCAATATCAAGGTCAAAGCCAAATTATGCCTGTGTTAATCAAACAATGGCAGTGATGCCACATGATGAATGGGCTACATTGTACAGTAGATGATTTCATGCTATCATCTGTCACAAGCAGGCTCACTCCAAGGCTGGGAGAAGACAGGGCCTTGCCAAGATCTGTAATCTACGTAGCCTACGCAGCACCCACAGTGTTATATACATGCCATTCTCCAGGGAAAACCAACAACAATTATTCTCCACTATGTATAGAAAAGCCACATCTAACATTTCATTTGGCAGACTAACACTATTCCACCACGCAACTCACATCACATACGGTAGATCTGGAACCCAGGAGTGCGAGAAAGCTGGGTGACACAATGGAACCCATGAGTGGACTTCTCCTTGGATAATTCAAGGAAAAAATAAATAAAATGTATAGATCACTGAATAGGATTTCTTAAACACCTTTAAAAATTAGGACAACGCAAGGAATTGAAGCCAAGCCACGGCGCTCTACCGGATCAGTCATATGATGCATGAAAACTGTACCGAACTGACTCCCACTGACTCACTGGGCCTCTATAATATTACAGAATATGTGGCGAAGGCTCCAAACAAAACCTTCAGGGTATGTGCACACGTCCGGATTTTTCGCGTTTTTTTTGCGGATTTTCCCGATAAAAACGCTATAAATCCGCATAAAAAACGCTCAAATTATGCATCCTATCATTTAGAATGCATTCCGCATTTTTTGTGCAGATGTATGCGTTTTTTTCCGCAAAAAAAACGCAATCCGCAAAAAGAATGGCCATGCTCATTCTTTTTGCGGATTTTCTGCGGATTTCATGCATTCAGGAAAAAAAAAAAACGCAAAAAAACCGCAAAAAATCCGCGCAAAAAACGCGAGAAAAACGCGCGGAAAAAAACGCGATTTTCTGGCAGATATCTCCGGATTTTGTCAGGAAAAAAACCTGACGTGTGCACATAGCCTCAAAGCAAATATGACCAAGAGACAACCCTCCTGACGTCAGTTTTAAGAAATTCTTGATTAAACAGTTATGGAGAATCTTTTCTTAGGCCTCCAAATGTCGGGGTCGCTCTGTTTGGAATACGCCTGGGGCTACATTGCAAATTTGAACGTGAAAAAGTAAATGGGGCACATTGTCACTAGACAAAAACCGCCATCTTTACAAGCAAATCTCAAAAAAAGAAAAAACAAACAACTGGTGCTGATGTTTTGCGACTGGATGGTCTTGGCACCTTGCAGGTTGCAGTGTGACCCTGTTTGATTGCATTACGCTTGGACATTGCAGCTGCACATAGCCATCACAGGCCGCAAGATCTGAGCTGTGGCCAAACTTGCTGTGTAGCCCCAACCATGTTCACGTGGAAGTTTTTTTTAAAGATTTTTAGAGTGGATCCTTTCCAAAATCCTACTCAAAATCTGCTTGAAAATCACTTCCTTTTCATTTCTACGGGGATTCAGTTTTGCTGCTCAGTTGAGGGGTTTTAGAGGTTTTCTTTAATTTCCTAGAGAGGACAAGAAAGTTCAGATCATTTATTTGAAGTGGACCCTGAAGAAAGTACTCCAGAGTAGGCACTGTCTAATTAAAAGGCTAGAAAAAAGGGTTAAGGAAAAAAACTTTTCTCCAAAGAACAAGTTTGGGGCATGACCCTCTTCTCAGAAAAGATGTTCTGGAATTATTACATGGCACTGAAAGTACTTACTAAACCAGGCACGTCCCGAGCCTCTTAAAGGGAACCTGTCAGCAGAAAAAACTCAACCTGCATATATGGGGTTAATCTGCAGTTTAATAGTGTTAATAGCCTGTCCGGTCTCTCGTACTTATCTGAATGCTGCGGGGAGAAAATTAACTTTATTCTCCCCAGCAACGACTGTTCAGTCTCCGCTCTGAGAATATAGAGAGGCAGCTGTAACTGCTCCCCCGGCCCAGACTGACAGTCACTCTGCATTGGGGCCGGCTGTCAGTCAGGGCCAGGGGTGCTTGGAGGTTAGTAAACCCATATCTGCAGTTTTTTTTCTGCTGGCAGGTTCCTTTTAAGGGTTCATGTAGTTTTTATTTTCTCATGAATTTCTGCTTGTACTTTGTAATTTTCAACTGAAAATTCACATGACTATTTGTTTGCTGAGAATTAAAAAAAATAAATAAATAAATAAGAAAAATTAAAAAGACCCAATAGGTGAAATGTCACGTATTTGTGACTATGTAACTGCAGACTTTTAGCAAACGACCGGATAACCCCTTTTCTTCCCAGAATTCTCTTGGCAACAACAGCAGATGCCACACACGGATTAGTCCCATCATACTGGGCGAATACATGTAAGGACCCACAGACCTCAGGAGAAGGAGCCCAATCACAAACATTCTTGCCTTACACACAGGGACCAGTTCTACATAACTGCAGCGCTGTGCAGGAAGTGTCTCGGTGCACAGCGCAATCCACCAGGAAACGGATCGCGATAATGTGACAAATGGCTCAGGACAGAGCTCCCGAGTATCAAGTGTCAGCGATCCCCGTCCGTCACCCAGCAGGTGTCACAGCCACTACAGGCGGACAGACAGGTACAGCAGGTACTAAATAAAACCCGGCAGTCCAGAGCGGATGCCACGCCAGCCCAGAACGGACGCCACGCCAGCCCAGAACGGACGCCACGCCAGCCCGGCAGCCCAGAGCGGATGCCACGCCAGCCCAGAACGGATGCCACGGCAGCCCAGAACGGACGCCACGCCAGCCCGGCAGCCCAGAGCGGATGCCACGCCAGCCCAGAACGGATGCCAAGGCAGCCCGGCAGCCCAGCACGGACGCCACGCCAGCCCGGACGCCACACCCGCCCGGCAGCCCAGAATGGACGCCACGCCAGCCCAGCATGGACACCACGCCAGCCCGGCAGCCCAGAACGGACGCCACGCCAGCCCAGAACGGACGCCACACCAGCCCGGCAGCCCAGAACGGACGCCACGCCAGCCCAGAACGGACGCCACACCAGCCCAGAACGGACGCCACACCAGCCTAGAACGGACGCCACACCAGCCCAGAACGGACGCCAGCCCAGCACGGATGCCACACCAGCCCGGCAGCCCAGAACGGACGCCACGCCAGCCCAGAACGGACGCCACGCCAGTCCGGCAGCCCAGAACGGACGCCACGCCAGCCCGGCAGCCCAGAACGGACGCCACGCCAGCCTAGAACGGACGCCACGCCAGCCCGGCAGCCCAGAACGGACGCCATGCCAGCCCGGCAGCCCAGAACGGACGCCACGCCAGCCTAGAACGGACGCCACACCAGCCCAGAACGGACGCCAGCCCAGCACGGATGCCACACCAGCCCGGCAGCCCAGAACGGACGCCACGCCAGCCCAGAACGGACGCCACGCCAGTCCGGCAGCCCAGAACGGACGCCACGCCAGCCCGGCAGCCCAGAACGGACGCCACGCCAGACCAGAACGGATGCCACACCAGCCCGGCAGCCCAGAACGGACGCCACGCCAGCCCAGAACGGACGCCACGCCAGTCCGGCAGCCCAGAACGGACGCCACGCCAGCCCGGCAGCCCAGAACGGACGCCACGCCACCCCGGCAGCCCAGAACGGACGCCACGCCAGCCTAGAACGGACGCCACGCCAGCCCAGCACGGATGCCACGCCAGCCCGGCAGCCCAGAACGGACGCCATGCCAGCCCGGCAGCCCAGAACGGACGCCAGACCAGCACGGATGCCATGCCAGCCTGACAGCCCAGAACGGACGGCCATATAGACCAACTGTTGGTACAGGTGTGATCTTCCTATAGATGTCCTCCATCCTAAAAATACAGCTTTGTCCCGGCAGCACACATCCCGGTAACGTTCCTCATCCACACGTCCCAGTTACGGTCCTCGTCCAGGTACAGATCCATTCCTCACAAGTCCCGTCATTGCTCCTAGTCCTTCCACGTCCCGGCATCGCCTCCTCCTGGAGCCGCTCTCCTCTCATTCATGCCCCGCTCTCCCTCCCGCAGCACACCGCATCCCCTCCACCTGCCGCCCACACAGCCCCATCCCGCTCCTTACAACTCTTTTATCAGCACCATGGCCGCTCCCTGCGCCTCCCGATCTTCTCCTCCGCTGATCCCGGCCCCGAGTGAAGGTTACCGGCCACTTCCTACTCCGCACCGCGCTGGGGGCGGAGCGTTGCTGCAGCAACTACTACGTCACGGGATCGTCAAAAATGGTGCGCGATGAGATGAGGGCGCGTACCTGCAGGCCCCGCCCCCTGCCAAGAACATCTGGATGGTGGGTGGAGTCCTCGTAGCGTTTGGTGACGGCTACAGGAAGCCGCAAGGGTCATTGTGAGAACGCGCTCCCGTACGCGCGGCCTGGCCTGCTGGTGTCCGGGCTTGCACTGTAGAGCGCGAGTGCCGCATCTCTGGGCCTTGTAGTGCCACCAGTCTCCTGTACAGTCAGCATTTTAACCCTCTCAGGACCGGGCGATTTTTCATTTTTGCGCCTTTTTTTCCCCAAGAACCGTACCTTTATGAGGGCTTGTTTTATGTGAGGCCATTCTCCTCACCATACGTTATACTGAACTATGGGGTTAAAACCCCAAGTGAGGTAAAATGGGGAAAAAACTCAGCTATGCTTTTTTGTGTTTTGTTTTTAAGGTGTTATTTGTGAGGTAAAGTAACGACGGTCTGGTGACGTGATTCTCCCTGTCCACGTGATCACAGCGATACCAAACGTGGAGAATTTTACATTATTTAAAGGGACACTGTCACCTGAATTTGGAGGGAACAATCTTCAGCCATGGAGGCGGGGTTTTCGGGTGTTTGATTCACCCTTTCCTTACCCGCTGGCTGCAATATTGGATTGAAGTTCATTCTCTGTCCTCAGTAGTACATGCCTGCACAAGGAAATCTTGCCTTGCGCAGGCGTGTACTATGAAGGACAGAGAAAGAACTTCAATCCAATATTGCAGCCAGCGGGTAAGGAAAGGGTGAATCAAACACCCGAAAACCCCGCCTCCATGGCTGAAGATTGTTCCCTCCAAATTCAGGTGACAGTGTCAGATGAAAAGGATGACAGATTTGTAAAAAAAAAAAGTGGTTTCTGCCGCCATTTTCTGAGACCCGTAACTGTTCTGTGAGAGATTGCTATTCTCCTATTGTTATTTTATATTTTAATGGTTACAGTTTATAAAAACACATTTTACTTCATGTCCCTATTTTCTGTCACCCGTAACCTTTTTTTTCTACTTTTCCCTAGATGCAGCAGGGTTAAGGCTCGTTGTTTTTTTTTTTTCATTGCTTTTATTGATATCATTTTGGAGAACTTAAAGGGAATCTGTCAGTAGTATCAACCCTCCTAAGCCATCAGTATGGGCATGTAAAGGGGTTTAATGGTTGCAGAGATGGGATCGGGCCCCTGCTGTGAGGGGCCCTCTGACGCCATTGTCAACTTCATCTGGATGTGCTCAGGACTCAGGAGTCCGTACGCTGCAATACAAGGTGCCTGCCAAGCAGAGGACAGCAGCTGAAGGCATGCATGTGACTAGGGGAGCATGGCAGTGAGGTCATGCGCTCACTTGCACTCTGATTTCAGCTGCCGGGTTCAGAAAAGGACACTGTGCAGCAGGGGAGCAGAGGGAAGGCGATTAAAATAATTTATTTTCTCCAATAACCCCCAACAGTACCTCAGGAGGAGGACGTCATCTCACCCTAATAGAGACGGGAAACGCAAAAGAGGTTACATAGCCCCTCCCACTTCCTCCAGTGTTTTTTTCCGGTCCCTATTGGGATGAAGAGGTCATCCTATATCGCTCTGTGCCGGCGGCAGACACTATTGGAAGATTACTAGCTGGGCAGCAGGAGATCGATTGGTGTTTCTGGATCGCCCCCGTAGGGCTGTGGGGTACTCGGTGCCAGGTAATTTGGTTCTCAAGGGGGATGTCACGGTGGCTAACCCCGTCCGTGGCCCCCGGGAGGTCCGTTAATAAAATGGGGGTGAAGGTCTTTAAAGGGATAATGTTCGTGACGCCACCTGTGGTATTCGGTCAGGGTGACCGACGCTGCTTAGGGGTCCGCTTGGGTGATGTTATGGCAGCTATATGGTATACCTTCCCACAGGTGAAGTGTGTCCCCAGGGCTTTCCAGAGTGTGGATGGTGGATGGCGTGAGGCGCAGTGAAGAATGAAGACACAAGGTTGCAGTCTCTTTACCTTTACTGAAGGCTTCAGCATCCACAGTCCAGAGCACAGATCACAGGGCAGGCAGAGTCCGGCCAGTCTGAAGGCAAATCCAGAGTCCCCTTATCCAGGTGGAAATCTTTAGCCTTCCTCTAGCGCCTGGATGTTGTAGTACCTTACTGCTGAGCCTCTCGTAAGGTCCTCACAACTGTTGTTGGTGTTCTAGATGTTATGTCTCTGTCCCCCAGATGGATAGGAACAACCCGTATGACTGATGGCCTGAGGCTTTTTACAGGGACTCTAGCACGCCCCAGCCCCCACAGGTTGCCACCGTGCCTCCTGGGTATAGGTCGGACAGGTAACGTGGAATTAGCTGACCTGCCGGTCTCTGGGGCAAGGCATGGAGACGATTGCTCCATCGGTGTTCTGGAACCTGCGCCTCAGAAGGAGGCAGCCTGTATAGGGCAGAACTCCTTCTGGTTTTCCTCTCCTTTTGCTATGACTTCGTTTCTCACCCTCTACAATACAATTCTTTTTCGTGTCCTTTCTTAGGATGCTGCCGCATCGGTAGGCAGTCGCAGCTCCGTGGCCTTCTGTCTAGGCCTCTGATAGGATCCCACCACTGTCAGGGACCCTCTGTCAGCAACTGCTAGATGTTCCTCCTTTCTTCTGTCTGCCTGACAGGTTAGTACTTCTGACTAACTTTCCATCCAGACCACCAGTTTTACCTAATTGTGAAGAGTACCCTAATAAATAGGAGCATAGCTCCCCCTGGTGGACTGGAGTGTGAAGTGTGTTGCATGGTTTGTGATACCTGGTAAAGTGATCTCCTTTATTGCTTTCAGAACTAACATGACTCCCCCTGGTGGAAGAATGACATTACTGAAATGACCAGGACCCTTGGGCGCTGCATTTCCTCTCCAAATGTTGCTGCTGTCTCCTATATGGACTTCCCCCTCCCATAGGAAACCCCTATGCCAAGACTGCACTGAAAAAATCGTCAAAGATGAGCAACCTTCTTTAATGGAGGAGATTGAAGGGATAGTCTGCCAGGAAATCCAAACTTCCCTGGCCTCTTTCTCCTAATCTACACCTGCTCCCAGTATGCCTCCAGCAGCTATGAAGAGGAAGATTAGCCAGAAAAAGGAAGGAGATTCAGACTCTTAAGAGGAAATGTCCATACAGGAGGAACTTCTGGAGGAAGGCAAGCAACTGTAAGCCCAGGCCCAGAAGCTTTGCAAGATAGAAAATACTGTTTCTTTTGTGAAAACGTGGAAGAGATCCTTATGGCAGTAAGGAGAACCAAGGAGGTAGAAGTGGAGAAGGCTTCCTGTACGGTACAATAAGAAATGTTCGGCAGTCTCCGGTTAAGGCAGAAACTGTTGTTTCCCATACATAAGAATATCAGGGACCTAGTCCTGGAAGAATGGGATTCTCTGGAGAAAAAGTTAAGCACTCCCACTGAACTGAGAGGTTTCCAGTGGACTAGGAAACTGCGGAATGCTGGTCCGAGGTGCCAAAAATAGATATTCTGGTTGCACGCATGGCCAAGAAGACAACCTTGCCATTTGATGATTCCTCACAGCTGAAGGATCCCCCTAGAGCACAGAATAGAAGGCCTTTTAAGGAAATCTTGAGAGACTTCAGCAGCTCTGCTGAACACTAATGCCATCTCCATGTGCGTTGCACAATTAATGTCTCGCTTATTCAGCTAGAAGAACATCTTTCTATGGGTACTCCTAGAGAGGACATTCTAGCATCATTACCTCTCCTCCAAAAAGTCACGGATTTCTGGCAGATGCATCGATGGAAACAGTAAGAGTGGCGGCAAGATCATCAATCTCATCAAATTCACTGAGACGAGAGCTTTGGCTAAAGTTATGGGGTGGTCACATGACTTCAAAAATGAAGTTGAGAGCTATTCCCTTTAAGGGGAAGTATACAGTGGGGCAAAAAAGTATTTAGTCAGTCAGCAATAGTGCAAGTTCCACCACTTGAAAAGATGAGAGGCGTCTGTAATTTACATCATAGGTAGACCTCAACTATGGGAGGCAAACTGAGAAAAAAAAATCCAGAAAAACACATTGTCTGTTTTTTTAACATTTTATTTGCATATTATGGTGGAAAATAAGTATTTGGTCAGAAACAAACAAGATTTCTGGCTCTCACAGACCTGTAACTTCTTCTTTAAGAGTCTCCTCTTTCCTCCACTCATTACCTGTAGTAATGGCACCTGTTTAAACTTGTTATCAGTATAAAAAGACACCTGTGCACACCCTCAAACAGTCTGACTCCAAACTCCACTATGGTGAAGACCAAAGAGCTGTCAAAGGACACCAGAAACAAAATTGTAGCCCTGCACCAGGCTGGGAAGACTGAATCTGCAATAGCCAACCAGCTTGGAGTGAAGAAATCAACAGTGGGAGCAATAATTAGAAAATGGAAGACATACAAGACCACTGATAATCTCCCTCGATCTGGGGCTCCACGCAAAATCCCACCCCGTGGGGTCAGAATGATCACAAGAACGGTGAGCAAAAATCCCAGAACCACGCGGGGGGACCTAGTGAATGAACTGCAGAGAGCTGGGACCAATGTAACAAGGCCTACCATAAGTAACACACTACGCCACCATGGACTCAGATCCTGCAGTGCCAGACGTGTCCCACTGCTTAAGCCAGTACATGTCCGGGCCCGTCTGAAGTTTGCTAGAGAGCATTTAGATGATCCAGAGGAGTTTTGGGAGAATGTCCTATGGTCTGATGAAACCAAACTGGAACTGTTTGGTAGAAACACAACTTGTCGTGTTTGGAGGAAAAAGAATACTGAGTTGCATCCATCAAACACCATACCTACTGTAAAGCATGGTGGTGGAAACATCATGCTTTGGGGCTGTTTCTCTGCAAAGTGGCCAGGACGACTGATCCGGGTACATGAAAGAATGAATGGGGCCATGTATCGTGAGATTTTGAGTGCAAACCTCCTTCCATCAGCAAAGGCATTGAAGATGAAACGTGGCTGGGTCTTTCAACATGACAATGATCCAAAGCACACCGCCAGGGCAACGAAGGAGTGGCTTCGTAAGAAGCATTTCAAGGTCCTGGAGTGGCCTAGCCAGTCTCCAGATCTCAACCCTATAGAAAACCTTTGGAGGGAGTTGAAAGTCCGTGTTGCCAAGCGAAAAGCCAAAAACATCACTGCTCTAGAGGAGATCTGCATGGAGGAATGGGCCAACATACCAACAACAGTGTGTGGCAACCTTGTGAAGACTTACAGAAAACGTTTGACCTCTGTCATTGCCAACAAAGGATATATTACAAAGTATTGAGATGAAATTTTGTTTCTGACCAAATATTTATTTTCCACCATAATATGCAAATAAAATGTTAAAAAAACAGACAATGTGATTTTCTAGATTTTTTTTTCTGTTTGTCTCCCATAGTTGAGGTCTACCTATGATGTAAATTACAGACGCCTCTCATCTTTTTAAGTGGTGGAACTTGCACTATTGCTGACTGACTAAATACTTGTTTGCCCCACTGTATGTTTGGACCAACTTTCAACTATTTACCAGAGAAGGCTTCAGACAAGAAGAAATCCCTGCCTGAGCCGAGAAGCTCTAAGGAAAATGCAAGTAAGGAAGATGGAGCTTACCAAAAGGTAGGCGGAGAAGAAATTTATTTCTCTCCCAAGGCCAAGGTCAAAGCATTACACCAAGACAAAGGTAGGGGGTCGCATCTCAGGATTCCTTCCCCAATGGCGCTTGGTGTGTACAAACCCATGGATCCTAATAAACTTAAAACTCCTGAACCATGACAGTGTATACAGGAGGTTCAAGATGGAATTCATCAGATCGACAGTTCCCCATATAGGGCAAAACTTCGAAAGAGCTACAATCGATCTTCAAGACGAGTATTTCACGTCACTATTCACTCAACCTATCAGAAGTTTCTGAGGTTCGTGATTGTCCAGGGAAGACCGATAGTGCACTATCAATTCAATGTTCTCCTGTTTGGGATAACATCAGCGCCACAAATCTTCCTGAAGAAGTCATGGCTTAGATTAGAGGTCAGAATATTTGCATAATACCATACCTCAATGACTTCCTGCTGGTGGCCCCTTCAATAAAGTTAGTCAAGGAACATCTACAGACAACAACCCAGACTGTAACATCTCTGGGATGGCTAGTGAACCACCAAAACTCAGATATGGATCCATCCACGACAAAAATGTTTCTTGGGGTTCTACTAAATTCTCACAGACAGACATCCCTTTTACCTAAGCAAAAACAGATTCAGTTAAGATCAAGGATAAATGTCCTATGAAGTAAAATATCGACATCGGTGAGGTTTGCTATGTCTGTCCTTGGCTCCATACTGTAGCGCTAGAACATACAAACTTGAAAAACGAAATTTGAACTGCATTACTGCACTAGAAATATGAAAAATGAGAGCTTTTAGCGCATAAAAATGGCCAATTTTATGTGTACCTGGTAGCCCCGTTACGGCATCTCTCTTATACCAGGTCCTAAACTTGCCTTACCTCGCTGAGAATAAACGTCTCCATCTGAATGGGTACATGTGAAAACCTCTTACTAGACTAAAATTCTCTCTCTCTGTGGAGGGGTATTGGACCTGCTGTAATTAAAGAGAGAATTTTAGTCCAGTAAGAGGTTTTCACATGTACCCATTCAGATGGAGACGTTTATTCTCAGCGAGGTAAGGCAAGTTTAGGACCTGGTATAAGAGAGATGCCGTAACGGGGCTACAAGGTACACATAAAATTGGCCATTTTTATGCGCTAAAAGCTCTCATTTTTCATATTTCTAGTGCAGTAATGCAGTTCAAATTTCGTTTTTCAAGTTTGTATGTTCTAGCGCTGCAGTGTGCTGCCTTATTTACTTAACTATATACGAGTTGGCGACTCTAGGTTCAGCACCTGTTCACACTGAGTCTATGTTTGGATGTGCCGGTCAGGTTTTTGAAATGTATTCTTTAGCCTTCTGATCGTGCACTCCGCCTCCTATCTTCAGGTGTTTTAATTACAGCAGGTCCAATACCCCTCCACAGAGAGAGAGAATTTTAGTCTAGTAAGAGGTTTTCACATGTACCCATTCCGATGGAGACGTTTATTCTCAGCGAGGTAAGGCAAGTTTAGGACCTGGTATAAGAGAGATGCCGTAACGGGGCTACCAGGTACACATAAAATTGGCCATTTTTATGCGCTAAAAGCTCTCATTTTTCATATTTCTAGTGCAGTAATGCAGTTCAAATTTCGTTTTTCATGTTTGTATGTTCTAGCGCTGCAGTGTGCTGCCTTATTTACTTAACTATATACGAGTTGGCGACTCTAGGTTCAGCACCTGTTCACACTGAGTCTATGTTTGGATGTGCCGGTCAGGTTTTTGAAATGTCCTTGGCTCCATGACATCTTGTATCCAGACGGTAGCTTGGGCCCAAGCGCACGCCAGTACCCTCCAGATCCATATTCTTGCAAATTGGGATGGATTCCCAGAATCCCTGGACAAGAGAATCCCAATATCTGCCTGGGTGAAAGCCTCTATGCTGGTGGCTCAGTCCAAAGAACCTAAACAGAAAAGTCCCCTGGATCCAGGACCCTCTGGTGACCATAAAGGTGGGCGCCAGCAAAAGAGGATGGGGAACCATCATCTCTCACACCTCTTTCCAAGGACTCTGGTCAAGGAACATCAGCCGTCAATCATCCAATATCAGGGAACTGAAGGAGGTGGAGGAAGTACTCAGATGAGCAACATCTCTGATTCAGAACGCCCACGTAAAAGACTACTCAGACAATGTAACTATGGTTGTGCTCCTCTGTCATCAATGAAGCATGAGACATGACGATCTGAAGACAATCTAGGCAAGAATATTTTCTTGGACCAAAGAACACTTTCTCTCCCTATCAGCCCTCCATATAAAAGGTTTGGTCAACGTGCAGGCTGATTTCCTGAGCAGGAGAGATATTCACCCAGGAGACTAAATCCAGACGTCTTCCAGATATTGACCAGAAAGTGGGGTTGCCCAGAAGTAGATCTTTTCACAGGACACTAGAACACAAAGATAGCTCAGTGCTTTTCCATGAACCAAAACAATGCCTGTCTAGGCGTGGATGCATTTTCCCACCAGTGGAAATTCAAACTGGTGTATCTCTTCTCTTCGGTTCCTATCCTACCAAGAACACTGCAGAAAATAAGAACCGAAAGGGTCAAAGTAATCCTGATAGCACCGTTCTCGCCAAAAATAAGCTGGTTTGGCACCTAAAACAACCTGAGTATAGATGGTTCCCTGATCCTTCCACCAGAGACCTCCTTCACCAGTGGCCAGTTTACCATCCAGACCTCGAGAGTCTACGCTTGGCTTCTGAATTCTCAATTTTAAAAAACAGTGGCTTCTCAGAGTCATTAAGTCCCTTCAAAAAAGTAGAAAGTCGGTAACAAACGCCATATATCACAAAATTTTGAAGACTTTCTTATCATAGTGTGCACCCGAACATCCAGATCCTCGGCAACCAAACATCGTCCAAATCCTTGATTTTCTGCAAGAAGGCTTGGAAAAAGGGCTCAAACACAGTAACCTCAAGGTTCAGATGGCAGGATTAAGTGCCTATTTTGACCAGAGCCCGACAGAGCATCATTGGGTGAAGAGATTCATAACAGCAACCGCTCGCCTTTGTCCTAGAATGGTCAAATTAATCCCCTCCTGGGACCTTAATATCGTCCTTAAAGGGCTGACACTTCCACCATTTGAGCCCTCATCATCAATAAAATTGGACAGATTGTCCTGGAAAACTGCCTTCCTTGTAGCGATTACTACAGCCAGAAGAATGGATGAACTGCAGGTTTTCTCAATAAACGAACCATACTTGAGAATCCTAGAAGACTGACTTGTTTTTCGTCTCGACCCATCGTTTCTAGCCAAGTTAGTCTCAGAGTTTCATAGATCTCAAGAGATTTTTTCTTCCCTCCTTCTGCCATAATCCGGCAAACAAGAGGGAGGAAAAATTCCATACTCTGGATGTAAGAAGTGTGGTCCTTAATTTTCTCCAAGAAGCACAGGTGTGGAGGAAAGACCAAAATCTGTTTATCCAGCTTTGTGTCCGGAATAAAGGGAAGAAGACTTCAAAAGCCACGATTGCCAACTGGATTATCAGCCTGATTACCGAAGTATACCAGAACCTCTCTCCTGCAGAGAAAATCATGGCTTACTCCACTACAGTGTTCTCATCTCCTGGGCTGAGAAAGCCAGCGCTTCCATCGAGCAGAGCTGCTACATGGTCATCAGTCTATACCGTCTCCTAACATTACAGACTTGACTTGGCATCCGTTAGAGATTTGTCCTTTGGGAGAAAAGTTCTCCAAGCTATTGTCCCTCCCTAGATATTAGTCATTGTTTTTTCTGCTGTGGTGCTGTCATGGGTGGTTGATGGAGAAAATAGAATAAAGGTACCGTCGCACTCAGCAACTTTGCAACGAGAACGACAACGATCCGTGACGTTGTGGTCCTTTGAAATAACACTAGAGAGAGGATGTGAGAGGGGCTATTTTACCTCTATTGTGTTTCTTGTCCCTATTAGAATGAGGTGACATCCTCCTGTGGTGCTGTCTTGGTGGGTTATTAGAAACAGAATTAGCGGTAAGTCTAATTCTATTTTTTTTCTATGCATTTAAGAACATCAGCAGAACAGGGGACATATAACAGAATGGAGCCCAGTATAAGAATTATATACCGGGATATGCCCAGGATAAGGGACATATATACCAGGATGGGGAACATATCAGCTATCGACAAGTTGACTTTCTTTGCTGGGAACCTAACCTAATATGGTTATTTTCCCAGCAAAGAAAGTTTCCTTGTCGATCGCTGTTCGGCATATATGAATTGGCCAGTTTATGCACTAAATATTTTACCTTTTTTTCTAGAGCAGCAATTCCAATTTCTTATGTTCCATGTTAGCATACCATACCATTACAGCGTAGCTTTAACTTATTATAAAGTATTCTAATTTACTGAGATAATGAATTTTGGGTTTTCATTGGCTGTAAGCCATAATCATCAACATTAACAAATAAACACTTGAAATAGATAATTCTGCTTGTGATAACTCTATATAATATATGAGCTTCATCATTTTCTGTACCTCAGTCTCAATTCATCATTTGCTGTACCCCATCCCCCAGTCTCAATTCATCATCATTTGCTGTACCCCATCCCCCAGTCTCAATTCATCATCATTTCCTGTACCCCATCCCCCAGTCTCAATTCATTATTTGCTCTACCCCATCCCCCAGTCTCAATTCATAATTTCCTGTACCCCATCTCCCAGTCTCAATTCATCATTATTTTCTGTTCCCACGCCCTAGTCTCAATTCATAATCATTTGCTGCACCCCATCCACCAGTCTCAATTCAAAACCATTTGTTGTACCCCATTCCCCAGTCTCAATTCATCATTATTTGCTGTTCTCAACCCCAGTCTCAATTCATAATCATTTGCTGTTCCCCACCCCAGTCTCAATTCATAATCATTCGCTGTACCCCATCCACCAGTCTCAATCATCATTTGCTGTTCCCCATCCCCCAGTCTCAGTTCATCATTTGCTGTACCCCATCCCCCAGTCTCAATTCATTATTTGCTCTAGCCCATCCCCAGTCCCCCAGTCTCAATTCATAATTTCCTGTACCCCATCCCCCAGTCTCAATTCATCATTATTTGCTGTTCTTCACCCCAGTCTCAATTCATCATTATTTTCTGTTCCCCACCCTTGTCTCAATTCATAATCATTTGCTGTACCCCATCCACTAGTCTCAATTCATCATTATTTGCTGTTCCCAACCCCAGTCTCAATTCAAAACCATTAGTTGTACCCCATCCCCCAGTCTCAATTCATCATTATTTGCTGTTCCCAACCCCAGTCTCAATTCATAATCATTCGCTGTACCCCATCCCCCAGTCTCAATTCATCATCATTTGCTGTTCCCCATCCCCAAGTCTCAATTCATCATTTGCTGTACCTCATCCCCTAGTCCAATTCATCATTATTTGCTCTTCCCCATCCCCCAGTCTCAATTCATCATTTGCTGTACCTCATCCCCTAGTCTCAATTCATCATTATTTGCTGGGCCGCATCCCCCAGTCTCAGTTTGCTATAATTTGCTGTTCCCCATCCCCCAGTTTCAATTCATCATCATTTCCTGTACCCCATCCCCCAGTCTCACTTCATCATTTTTTGCTCTTCCCCATCCCCACTTTTAATTCATAATCATTTGCTGTACCCCATTGATCAGTCTCAATTCATCATAATTTGCTGTTCTCCATCCCCCAGTCTCAATTCATCATTCGCTGTACCTCATCCCCCAGTCTCAATTCATCATTATTTGCTGTAACCCATCCCCCAGTCTCAATTCATTATTATTTGCTATACCACATCCCCCAGTCTCTATATTTCATTATTTGCTGTTCCCCATCCCCCAGTCTCAATCATCATTTGCTGTTCCCCACATCCCCCAGTCTCAATTTATCATCATTTGGTATATCCCATCTCCAGTCTCATTTCATCCTCATTTCCTGTACCCCATCCCCAGTCTCCATTCATCCTCCCCCTTCCCCACACTCATTTAATTAATTAATTTTTTTTTTTTTTTTAAAGTTGTTCATTCTTACCTCTCAGATGGTCCCCTGCAGGCGCAGCTCCACTTCTGCTATCCTGGTGAGTACATGCCACGTCACCAGTGTGGCACAGAAGAGGTGGAGGGAGTCCTGGAGTTGCACGGCCACTCTGTTTTGACGGCTGTGCTGCACCAAGAAAGCTCCCTGTGCTGACATACGCACCACCGAAGGCGCACAGTACATTGTTATACTCTTGTTCCCAGAGAGCAGAAGCAAGACAAGGGAGAGGGGACCTCTTTGCTTCTCACTGGGCCCCATACAGAAGTAAGGGCGGTCATGCCCTGATGGTGCCCTTGGGGAGAGATATTGGCCATGTCTGATTTTGAATTGCCAATCACATTGTTCTCCCTGAGATATAACACCAGTCGACTTGTCAATCAGTGTCTTTCTCATAGGGAAAAATATTTAGAATTGAGAGTCCCCAGTGGTTGATACCTTTTAATGGCTAACTGAAAAGATGGTAACAAATTGCAAGCTTTCGAGACTACACAGGTCTCTTCATCAGGCAAAGACTAAAAGAAATTCTGAAGAATCACATATTTATGCACAACATAGCACAGGAAAAAAACAAAAAAACAAACCATGGATAAGACAGGTGACATGAAGCAGAATTACCATGAGTGATAAACAGTTATGTCCATAAATATTGGACCAGTTCTTAGATAAGGAATGTTTTATTGTCCTCTGATTGGGGTCTGGTTCTGTTGTGATGACCCCTCATAGTCTGAGGGGCAAGTTCCTTAGTTTATGTAAAAAGACATAAATCCATGTGACACATTCATTCAGTAAGACTGTCAAAGGTCGTCATCAGTTTATATTCCCAGACTGTTCTGTCTCTCTTAGATTTGAAGCTACCTTTTAACACAAGTAATTTCATGTCCATAATGTTATGATTTGGGAGACAAAAATGTATTGCCAAAGGTAGATCCATTCTTTTTTCTCTTATTGTGTGGCGGTAGGAATTCATTCTTGTTCTAAGCTTTTGCCCTGTCTCCCCCACATCATACAGACCCCCAGTTGGACATTTAGTACAAATAATTAGGTACACCACATTAGAAGTGTCACAGCTGAAAGCAGGGCCGGACTGGCCATCGGGCACTGGAAAATGCCAGAAGGGCTGGTGGCAGTAGTGGGCCACTTGCCAGCGCCGACTCCCCATCCCCCCGCCAGCGCCGACTTACCCCTCGCCAGCACTGCCGCATTCAACTAAATCGGCGTCTATGACGCCGGTACAGTTGAATGCAATGATGGAGGAGAGAGTGTCTGCTGTCGCTCCCTCTCCCGTCATTCCCCGCTCTGCCTCTGACACTGCGGGTGCGCAATGACGTCATATCATCGTGTACCTGCTGTGTGCCAGGCAGAGTACAGCCGCTGAGACTGGAGCCAGGAGCAGCGCAGGGCACAAGGAGAGGTGTGGACAGTGTTTTTTTTTTTTTTTTTAAATATATCAGTGAGTGATAACTGGATTGTGGGGCTATTGGGGGGGCTGTATTGCATTCTATATGGGCTGGCTGCATTACATTCTATGAGGGCTGGTTGCATTACATTCTATGGGGGCTGGCTGCATTACATTTTATGGGGGCTGACTGCATTACATTCTGTGGGGGTCTGTATTACATTCTATGGGAGCTGTACTACATTCTCTGGGGGCTACATTATATTCTACTGGGGGCTGTATCATATTCTATGGGGAGCTGCATTATACTATATGAGGAGGGCTGCATTGTATTTTATGGAGGGGCTACATTATATTGTATGGGGGGCTGCATTATGCTCTATGAGGGGGCTACCATATATTATATATGCAGGGGCTGCATTATACTATATGAGGGGGCTGCATTATATTCTCTGGGGGGTTACATTATACTTAGGGGACTACAATATATTCTGTGGGGTGGCTGCATTATACTCTGGGGTGGCATCATTATACTATATGTGGGCTGCATAATACTGTATCGAGGACTATGGGGAATACATTATACTATATGAAGAACTATGAGGTGCATTATACTATGGGAAGTGAATTGTACTACATGGATGACAATGGCCGGGCATTTTACTATATGGAGCACTATGAGGAATGTATTATACTATTTGGAGGACTGAGGAGTGTATTATACTATATGGAGGACTGTGGCAGTACATTATACTATATGGAGGACTGTGGAGTGTATTATACTATATGAGGAATTGCAGTCTATTTTAATATATGGAGGACTATGAGGAGTGTATTATACTATATGGAGGACTGAGGAGTGTATTATACTTTATGGAGGACTGAGGAGTATATTATAGTACATGAAGGACTATGATGAGTATATTATACTATATGGAGGAGTGTATTATACTATATGGAGGACTGTGGCAGTACATTATACTATATGGAGGACTGAGGAGTGTATTATACTATATGGAGGAATTGCAGTGTATTATACTATATGGAGGACTGAGGAGAGTATTATACTATATGGAGGACTGAGGAGTGTATTATACTATATAGAGGACTGAGGTGCACATTATAATATATGGAGGACTATGGAGTGTATTATACTAAACAAGCAAAATGCTGCTTATTCATCGAGTGATTGGATTGTTTATGTGGGAACAGAAATCCTTGTTCTCAGCAGCACATCACCGGTGTAAACTGTAGTTGTGCTGCTGATAACATGATACTGTATGGGGACAGATTGATCTAATTGTGATTGTTTTGCTCTCTTCATTCTTTCTCAGTTGGTGTAAAGAGGCTGGGAAACAAGCGAACGACTTCAGTATTGTCGATCACACTTGTTTAGTGGCCTGAGATCAGCGCATGTAAATACAACAGAAATGCTTCGTATGGAGATGAGGCAAGGATGATGACAGTTGTAGTTAGCACCCGGCGCCTGGGAATAGCGCTAACGCTACGCTTTTCCCAGCCACCAGAGCATTTCATTCTGGTATGTGTAATGATTTTTAGGGTTGATGTCAGCTGCGTAATGTCAGCTGCTATCAATCCCTGGTGTAAGTAATGGAGAGGTGTCTATAAGACACCCCCACTACTAGCACAGACCTGGTGAGATCCAGCGACTCTGAAGAGCGGTGACGGTAGTAACAATACAATCCCCTCACTTCTTGTAACCTACAAGTGTACAAAGATATTATACAGTCACCATGTGACAAGTGGGCCTGTGTAACTTCAAATGCCAGGGCTGAATTTTAGTCCCAGTCCGGCCCTGGCTGAAAGTACCTGGTATCTTGTTGTCCTGATGTGAATTGGGGATCTTTATCTTGTCCGTGGTCATTATAAATGTGTAATTTTTGCTCTGTGTCTTCTGTAAGTGTCTTTCTCATAGGGAACACTAGAGTGCTCAGCTGAGCAAGCGCTCCTGTTATGAGAAAGTTGGCTGATATGGCTGTTGGCCAAATGTTGCTTCTTGCTGCCGCCTGAACGATCAGCGGACAGACATCTAATGTGTATGACCAAGTCCACTCTGCTGAGGATCAGTGGGATTTCTTGCGGCAGTCTAAACCTTCATGCAGGTCAGGGTCGTGCCATCAGTGAAAGATCATGCGCTCCATGAACCGGATGAATGTTCAAACTTCTGCGGTCGTAAATTACACTATGCCCCAAATAGAGTCACTGAAGACCTGACTATATAGACTGCACAGAACTGACCCTGCACCTGGCCACAGGACACCACAGATTATACAGGGTGATTCGCTCCCTACTTTTACTCTGAAAAATTGCTGTAACTTCTAAAAGAGACAATCTATCATACTGAAATTTGGACTGTACATACTTTGGTTCATGAGGAGTGAGAGTGCAATGAACTTCTGTGACAGCGACGATAAACATCCTCGCACGAAGTGGTCTCGCCCGAACAGTCGCCTCACTGGTCGACTCCACTACGAGATAAACTTTCTGCATGCCTTTCCATGTGTTGGTAGTTTATGTGTCGTGCTTGCATTTCACTCCTGCCAAATTCCTTCTTCATTTGTTAACAATGTACAGATACAGTTTGGAGGAGCATGTTTTCATTGTGAAAACTTATTGGAAAACTGAATTCTTAAAGAGGTGTCAAAGTGAGTTTCTAAAGAAGTTTGGAAGTTGACATACACAGTACAGCACATCCAGTACTTGTATATGATATACTGTGATACAGACATCAGTTCTAATAATAATTTTTATTATATAATACCAACACATTTGCAGCATGTTTACAATTAAGTGCGGACATGTACAGACAATAAAAACATAACAAAGCAACACATAGTTCACAAGTTACAGGAGTGAGGGCCTGCTCACAAGCTTATAGTCTATAATATTCCAGTACACCTATTATCCTGTACACTGTATATGGTGTATTGAGTGCACATACTGTGACGATAGTCACTTCCCACGGCCAAGCTGTAAGTCAGAATGGTCAAGGAGTCCAAGGTCAGAAGTCATGATGGTACAAAATTGGGGACAAAATTGTAGACCTGCACAAGGCTGGGATGGGCTACAGGACAATAGATGATCAGCTTGGCAAGAAGGCAACAACTGTTGACACTATTATTAGAAAATGGAGGAAACACAAGATGACTGTCAATGTTCCTTAGTCTGGGGCTCCATGCAAGATCTTGCCTTGTGGGGTAAGGATGATTCTGAGAACGACAGTGCCTTGCGAAATTATTTGGCCCCCTGGAACTTTTCAACCTTTTCCCACATATCATGCTTCAAACATAAAGATACTAAATTTAAATTTTTGGTGAAGAATTAACAACAGGTGGAACACAATTGTGAAGTTGAACGAAATTTATTGGTTATTTTTAAATTTTTGTGGAAATTCAAAAACTGAAAAGTGGGGCGTGCAATATTATTCGGCCCATTTAACTTAATACTTTGTTGCGCCACCTTTTGCTGCAATTACAGCTGTAAGTAGCTTGGGATATGTCCGGGGCCGTATTTAGAGTTTCTGCTGCCCTAGGCACTTTTAGTGCTGCCTCTCCCTTTTGTGAGTATGACACTATCGGCAGTAACTTTGCCATAAATCGCTGATGTGAAAGTAGCCTTTTGCAGCAGATCCGGCAGTTTTTCCGCATCTCCCGTGTAACGGATCACTTACGGCAGCACTGCGTTCAGCCTCATTTATTCCCTATGGGACTTGCGGACATGTGCGGCACTTGCGGTTTTGCCGCGATCCGGCAAATGCGGTACTCGCAGCAATGGAAAAAACACTGCTAGCAGTGTATTTTGTATCACCGCAAGTGCAAAACCGCAAGTGCCGCACATGTCCGCAAATAGACATCACTACCTGTCCCTGCACCTTGCTAGCTCATCCCTAACCATGCCTCTCTGACCTAAAACTACACTATAAAGCTTTAGGAAAACAATTTATTAACTGACATATTCCTATGATAATGAGGCTCCAGGCTACAGCGTAGACTGGGACGGGCAGTCTCCGGGTCTCCATTCTCTCTGTGCACACCCTCAGTCCCTGCCTCACTGCCTGTGCACATACATCCCTCCACTGGACCCGGCAATCACCGCGCGCAGTAGCATACCGGCAGAGGCGTATCTAGGGTTTCTGGCACCAGGGGCAAGAATTCATTTTGGTGTCCTCCCCCCCACAGGACATATGCGATTTGCACACTTAGTCATGTACCGACGAGCCGCTCTCCCTAATGCTCTCAATGTTCAGTGAAAAACAGAGAGGCAAAAGAGAAGCTCGTTGTCACAGGACCACAAGTATGAAAGTCGCATATGAGTGAAGTGTCCATGTGACGACTACTGGAACCTGCAGAGCTGAATCCTGACATCGCAGCTTCTGAATTCTCACAACGCATGCACTGCACACTTTTAGGATTCTCCCTTGCCGGTGGACAGTCATGTCAGCACAAGCATGTGATTTGTATACTTCTGACCACATTCTGACTAGACGTGCCTGGCCTCGCTCAGTTCATTTTCATTGAGTGAGGCCAGCATGTCTAGTCAGCATGTGACCGCATTAATGTAAATCCCCAGCACGAGAGAATCCTGACAGCTTGCAGTGCGCACTGTGAGAATTCAGAAGTCTGCAGTCACAAAGAATAACAGACTTCACAAACCTTGACATCCCATTGAATGCTCCTAACAAATAAAAGCATGAGAGTTAGTTAGTATCACAAACAACATTTACATCCAGGTACCTGATAGATGACGTTGGTTCTGGAGCCGTTATTCTTTTCTTCATCTTGTCCAGATCCCATAATGAGTTTTCTCATCCAAAGCCGTCTCTGCAGACTTACATCTTCTCCGCTCTTTTGCAGAAAATCTCCACATGATGCCCTTAAAGATATAAGTGTCATTATAATGCTCCTGAATAAAAAATTGCCCCTCACTATATTGTCTGCACAAAATATGACCCCCCACACTGTCCCTCTTATGGTACATGCTCTTCACACTGACCTCTACTTTCCATACCGGTCCCCTATTCACATTGTCCTCTCACACTGTGTCCCCCTATAGGGCTCAGTATTTATACTGTACTCTCTCATCACACTCCCCCTCCTTGGTATAGTGTCCCCTCCTGGCTGTGCCCTTACACTGTCCCATGCTACACCCCCACTACTCAGTTTCTATTCTGTGCCCACTCACTTTTCTGCCCCATACTGTCTCCTCACACTATTCCCCTCCCTCCTCTTACTGTCTCCTCTCACATCCCCCCTGTTCACCATCCTGTCTCCTCATATATTTACTCCTTCACTTTCTATACTGCCTGCTCACCTGACTCCCCATACTTTGTCTGCACACATCCCATCACCCTCACTCCCCGTACTCTGTCCACATCCATTTTTCACATCGCTACTCATACTGTGCCCACGCACATTCCCTCGTTCACTCCCCATACTGTCTGCACCCATCCCCCCATATTGTTTCCTCATATATGCCCCCATATTGTTTCCTCATACATGCCCCCCATTCCCCAGTACTGTTTCCTCATACATATTCCCCATCCTCCCATCCTGTATGCATGGCTCAGCTCCACCATCTTGTATGCATGGCTAGGCTCCCCCATCCTCCCACCCCGTGTGCATGGCTCCCCCATCCTCCCACCCTGTGTGCATGGCTCCCCCACCCTGTATGCATGGCTCGGCTCCCCCATCCTCCCACCCTGTGTGCGCGGCTCCCCCATCCTCCCACCCTGTGTCCACGGCTCCCCCATCCTCCCACCCTGTGTGCACGGCTTCTCCATCCTCCCACCCTGTGTGCACGACTCCCCCATCCTCCCACCCTGTGTGCACGGCTCCCCCATCCTCCCACCCTGTGTGCACAGCTCCCCCATCCTCCCACCCTGTGTGCACAGCTCCCCCATCCAGTCCCACCCTGTGTGCACGGCTCCCCCATCCTCCCACCCTGTGTGCATGGCTCCCCCATCCTCCCACCCTGTGTGCACGGCTCCCCTATCCAGTCCCACCCTGTGTGCACGGCTCCTGTTATGATCTGGTGGCCTAGGAGCAGCATGTGATGTAATCTGGAGAAGGTGGTACCTGTACTGACCGCAGACCCTGAACTTAGCACCGCAACTAGAAGTAGCCGTGGGATACCTAACACTCCCTAGACACCTCGACACAGCCTAAGGACTAACTTCCCCTAAAGATAGAAACGGGAAAACTATCTTGCCTCAGAGAAAATCCCCAAAGGATAGACAGCCCCCCACAAATATTGACTGTGAGAGGAGAGGGAAATGACATACGCAGACTGAAATCAGGATTTAGCAAAGGAGGCCTTTCTAGCTAAAAAGAAAGAATAGGACAGAGTACTATGCGGTCAGTATTAAAACACTAGAAAATATCCACCACGGAAAATACAAATCTCCACATCTGACTAAAGACATGGAGGGTATATCTGCATCTCCAGAGATACAGCTTGGCTGCAAAAATCCTTACACAGACAAAGCTGGACAAGACAAAACATGAAAATGCACAGAACTATAAGGGCCACAACATGTGGACAGCAAAAACAAAGCAAGAACTTATCTTTGTTGAAAAGAACAGCAAACAGGAGAGACCAGTCAGGGATGTGAATCCTCCAAAAACAATGGACAACTGGCACTGACTAAAGGATCAAGCAAGGCTAAATAGCTCAGTCCAAATTGCAATAAGTGAACACACCTGATAAATGCTGCGATCCAAAGACAGCAGCACTACCACTCATAACCACCGGAGGGAGCCCAAGAGCAGAATTCACAACAGTACCCCCCCTTGAGGAGGGGTCACCGAACCCTCACCAGAGCCCCCAGGCCGATCAGGACGAGCCAAATGAAAGGCACGAACCACATCGTCAGCATGAACATCGGAGGCAACAACCCAAGAATTATCCTCCTGGCCATAACCCTTCCATTTGACAAGATACTGAAGCTTCCGCCTCGAAAAACGAGAATCCAAAATCTTCTCAACCACATACTCCAACTCCCCATCAATAAACACCGGGGCCGGAGGATCAACAGAGGGAACAACGGGCACCACATACTTCCACAACAAAGATCTATGGAAAACATTATGGATGGAAAAAGAGGCTGGAAGGGCCAAACGAAAAGACACTGGATTGATAATCTCAGAAATCCTATAAGGACCAATAAACCGAGGCTTGAACTTTGGGGAAGAAACCTTCATAGGAACATGACGGGAAGACAACCAGACCAAATCCCCAACCCGAAGCCGGGAACCAACACACCGACGACGGTTAGCAAAACGCTGAGCCTCCTCCTGACACAACACCAAATTGTCCACCACATGAGCCCAAATTTGCTGCAGCCTGTCAACCACAGAATCCACGCCAGGACAATCAGAAGGCACAATCTGCCCTGATGAAAAACGAGAATGAAAACCAAAATTACAAAAAAAGGCGAAACCAAGGTAGCAGAACTAGCCCGATTATTAAGGGCAAACTCGGCCAATGGCAAGAAAGCCACCCAATCATCCTGATCAGCAGACACAAAGCATCTCAAATAAGTTTCCAAAGTCTGATTAGTTCGCTCGGTTTGGCCATTTGTCTGAGGATGAAATGCGGAAGAAAAAGACAAATCAATGCCCAGCCTAGCACAAAAGGCCCGCCAAAACCTAGAAACAAACTGGGAACCTCTAACGGACACAATATTCTCCGGAATGCCATGCAAACGAACCACATGCTGAAAAAACAACGGAACCAAATCAGAAGAGGAAGGCAATTTAGGCAAAGGTACCAAATTAACCATCTTAGAAAACCGATCACAAACCACCCAGATAACCGACATCCTCTGGGAAACCGGAAGATCTGAAATAAAATCCATAGAAATATGCGTCCAAAGCCTCTCAGGGACCGGCAAAGGCAGAAGCAACCCACTAGCACGGAAACAACAAGGCTTGGCCCGCGCACAAGTCCCACAGGACTGCACAAAAGAACGCACATCCCGCGACAAAGAAGGCCACCAAAAGGACCTACCAACCAAATCTCTGGTACCAAAAATCCCAGGATGGCCAGCCAACACAGAACAATGAACCTCAGAAATCACTATACTAGTCCATCTATCAGGAACAAACAGTTTCCCCACTGGACAGCGGTCAGGTTTATCAGCCTGAAATTCTTGAAGAACCCGTCATAAATCAGGGGAGATGGCAGAAAGAATCACCCCTTCCTTCAGAATGCCGACCGGCTCAAGGACCCCAGGAGAATCAGGTAAAAAACTCCTAGAGAGGGCATTAGCCTTAACATTCTTAGAACCCGGAAGATACGAGACCACAAAATCAAAACGGGAGAAAAACAGGGACCATCGAGCCTGTCTAGGGTTCAGTCGTTTGGCAGACTCAAGATAAATCAGATTTTTATGATCGGTCAGGACCACAATACGGTGCTTGGCCCCCTCAAGCCAATGTCGCCACTCCTCAAATGCCCACTTCATAGCCAACAACTCCCGATTGCCGACATCATAATTGCGTTCCGCAGGCGAAAACTTCCGAGAAAAGAAGGCACACGGTTTCATCAAGGAACCATCAGAATTCCTCTGAGACAAAACGGCCCCTGCCCCAATCTCAGACGCGTCAACCTCAACCTGAAATGGAAGAGAAACATCCGGCTGACGCAACACAGGGACAGAAGTAAATCAGCATTTAAGCTCCTGAAAGGCAGAAACAGCCGCGGAGGACCAATTAGTCACATCAGCGCCTTTCTTTGTCAAATCGGTCAGGGGTTTAACCACACTGGAGAAGTTGACAATGAAACGACGATAAAAATTACCAATGCCCAAGAATTTCTGAAGGCTCTTCACAGATGTGGGCTGAATCCAATCATGAATGGCCTGAACCTTAACCGGATCCATTTCTATAGATGAGGGAGAAAAAATGAAGCCCAAAAAAGAAACCTTCTGCACCCCAAAGAGACACTTAGACCCTTTCACAAACAAGGCATTGTCACGGAGGATCTGAAATGCCATCCTGACCTGTTCCACATGGGATTCCCAATCATCGGAAAAAATAAAAATATCGTCCAAATATACAATCAAGAATTTATCAAGATAACTCCGAAAGATATCATGCATGAAGGACTGGAACACAGATGGGGCATTAGAGAGTCTGAATGGCATCACAAGGTATTCAAAATGGCCTTCGGGCGTATTAAATGCAGTTTTCCATTCTTCTGAGATGCGTTTAACTCATTGTTGGCCAGTTGTACTGTTATCTGGTGGCCTAGGAGCAGCATGTGACGTACTCTGGAGAAGTTGGTACCTGTACTGACCGCAGACCCTGAACTTAGCACCGCAACTAGAAGTAGCCGTGGGATGTACCTAACACTCCCTAGACACCTCGACACAGCCTAAGGACTAACTTCCCCTAAAGATAGAAACGGGAAAACTATCTTGCCTCAGAGAAAATCCCCAAAGGATAGACAGCTCCCCACAAATATTAACTGTGAGAGGAGAGGGAAATGACATACGCAGACTGAAATCAGGATTTAGCAAAGGAGGCCTTTCTAGCTAAAAAGAAAGAATAGGACAGAGTACTATGCGGTCAGTATTAAAACACTAGAAAATATCCACCACGGAAAATACAAATCTCCACATCTGACTAAAGACATGGAGGGTATATCTGCATCTCCAGAGATACAGCTTGGCTGCAAAAATCCTTACACAGACAAAGCTGGACAAGACAAAACATGAAAATGCACAGAACTATAAGGGCCACAGCATGTGGACAGCAAAAACAAAGCAAGAACTTATCTTTGTTGAAAAGAACAGCAAACAGGAGAGACCAGTCAGGGATGTGAATCCTCCAAAAACAATGGTGAATCCTCCAAAAACAATGGACAACTGGCACTGACTAAAGGATCAAGCAAGGCTAAATAGCCCAGTCCAAATTGCAATAAGTGAACACACCTGATAAATGCTGCGATCCAAAGACAGCAGCACTACCATTCATAACCACCGGAGGGAGCCCAAGAGCAGAATTCACAACAGGCTCCCCCATCCTTCCACCCTGTGTGCACGGCTCCCCCATCCTCCCACCCTGTGTGCACCGCTCCCCCATCCAGTCCCACTCTGTGTGCATGGCTCCCCCATCCTCCCACCCTGTGTGCACGGCTCCCCCATCCTCCCACCCTGTGTGCACGGCTCCCCCATCCTCCCAGCCTGTGTGCACAGCTCCCCCATCCAGTCCCACCCTGTGTGTACGGCTCCCCCATCTTCCCACCCTGTGTGCATGGCTCCCCCATCCTCCCACTCTGTGTGCACGGCTCCTCCATCCTCCCACCCTGTGTGCAAGGCTCCCCATCCTCCTCCCCTGTCATATCTTTCTCTCACCGCGCGGCGCAGAACTTCCCGGCATTGATGCAGCGTCTTCCTTCCTGTATGAGCGGTCACGTGGTACTGCTCATTAAGGCGATGAATATGCGTCCATATTCATCACCTTAATGAGTGGTACCACGTGACCGCTGAGGAGAGGACTAGCTGCCGGCGCTGAGATGGAGTTGCAGCAGGCACCGCTGGAGGAGGGTGAGTATGAAATCTTCAGGGAGGGGGCGGGAGGAAGGGGCGGACGCTTGACCCCGGACTTTAGAAAAAAAAGCGAAAAAAAAACCTTGCTCAAGTGTGCCCCCCTCATCCTGCCGCCCTAGGCACATGCCCTCAAGTGCCTAGTGGCAAATACGGCCCTGGGTATGTCTCTATGAGTTTTGTACATCGAGAGACTTAAATTCTTGCCCATTTTTCCTTGGCAAACAGCTCGAGCTCAGTGAGGTTTGATGGAGATCGTTTGTGAACAGTAGCGTTCAGCTCTTTCCACAGATTTCCAATTGGATTGAGGTCTGGACTTTGACTTGGCCATTCTAACACCTGGATACATTTATTTGTGAACCATTCCATTGTAGATTTTGCTTTATGTTTGGGATCATTGTTTTGTTGGAAGACAAATCTCTGTCCCAGTCTTCGGTCTTTTGCAGACTCCAACAGGTATTCTTCAAGAATGGACCTGTATTTGGCTCCATCCATCTTCCCATTAATTTTAACCATCTTCCCTACCCCTGCTGAAGAAAAGCAGGCCCAAACCATGATGCTGCCACCACCATGTTTGACAGTGGGGATGGTGTGTTCAGGGTGATGAGCTGTGTTGTCTTTACGCCAAACATATAGTTTGGCATTGTTGCCAAAAGTTTGATTTTGGTTTAATCTGACCAGAGCACCTTCTTCCACATGTTTGGTGTGTCTCCCAGGTGGCTTGTTGCAACCTTTAAACTACACTTTTTATGGATATCTTTGAGAAATGGCTTTCCTCTTGCCACTCTTCCATAAAGGCCAGATTTGTGCAGTGTACGACTGGTTGTTGTCCTATGGACAGACAGTCCCACCTCAGCTGTAGATCTCTGCAGTTTATCCAGAGTGATCATTTGCCTCTTGGCTAAATCTCTGATCAGTCTTCTCCTTGTTTGAGATTAAAGTTTAGAAGGACGGCCGGGTCTTGGTAGATTTGCAGTGGTATGATACTCCTTCCATTTCAATATGATCGCTTGCACAGTGCTCCTTGGGATGTTTAAAGTTTTGGAAATCATTTTGTATTCAAATCCAGCTTTAAACTTCTCCACAACAGTATCACTGACCTCCCTGTTGCGTTCCTTGGTCTTCATGATGCTCTCTGTGCTTCAAACGGAACCCTGAGACTATCACAGAGCAGGTGCATTTATACAGAGACTTGATTACACACAGGTGGATTATATTTATCATCATTAGGAATTTAGGACAACATTGGATCATTCAGAGATCCACAATGAACTTCTGTAGTGAGTTTGCTGCACTGAAAGTAAAGGGGCCGAATAATATTGCACACCCCACTTTTCAGTTTTTGAATTTCCACAAAAAATTAAAATAACCAATAAATTTAGTTCAACTTGACAATAGTGTTCCACTTGTTGATTCTTCACCAAAAATTTACATTTGGTATCTTTATGTTTGAAGCATGATATGTGGGAAAAGGTTGAAAAGTTCCAGGGGGCTGAATACTTTCGCAAGGCACTGTACATGGGAGGACTTGGTCAACAACCTGAACAGAGCTGGAAGCATTACAATTAGCAACACACTACTCCGTTATGGATTAAAATCCTGCAGGGCACGCAACGGCCCCCAGCTCACGCCAGCGCATGTCCAGGCCCGTTTGAAGTTCACCAATGACCATTTGGATGACCAGAGGAGGCATGAGGAAGTTCATGTGGTCAGATGAGACCAAAATAGAACGTTTTGGTATCAACTCCACTCGCCATGTTTGGAGGAAGAAGAAGGATGTGTAGAACCCCAAGAACACCATCCCAACTGTGAAGTATGGTGGCGGAAACATCATACTTTGTGGGTGCTTTTCTGCCAAGGGGACAGGACGACTGCACCGTATTGAAGGAAGGATGGATGGGGTCATGTATTGTGAGATTTTGGACAACAACCTTCTTCCCTCAGTAAGAGCATTCAAGATGGGTCGTGGCTGGGTCTTCCAGCATGACAATGGCTCGAAACACACAGCAACTAATGAGTGGCTCCATAAGAAGCATTTCAAGATCTTGGAGTGGCCTAGCCAATAGAAAATCTTTGGATGGAGCTGAAACTCAATGTTGCTTAGTGACAGCCCCGAAACCTGAAAGATCTGGAGAAGATCTGTATGGATGAATGGTCCAAAATCCCTGCTGCAGTGTGTGCAAACTTGATCAAGAACTACAGGAAAAGTCTGACATTTGTAATTGCAAACAAAGGTTTCTGTACCAAATTTAAGTTTTGTTTTTCTATTGTATCAAATACTTATCTCATGCAATAAATGGAAATTAATTATGTAAAACGCATACAATGTAATTTTCTGGATTTTTTTAAGATTCTGTCTCTCATAGTTGAAATGTACCTACGATAAATGTTACAGACCTCTCCATTCTTTCTAGGTGGGAAAACTTGAAAAATCGGTAGTGTATAAAGCAGAGTATCAAATACTTTTTTCCGCACTGTACATATATACAGACACATGCATACACATAAATACAGAGAAATGGATGCACATACATACATATGCATATAGTCATACAGAGACATGCATGTGTGCAATATACTGTATATACAGTATATACAGTGTGGGCCATGTATATGGATACACCTAAATATAATGGGAATGGTTGGTGATATCAACTTCCTGTTTGTGGCACATTAGTATATGGGAGGGGGAAAACTTTTCAAGATGGGTGGTTACCATGGCGGCCATTTTGAATTCGGCCATTTTGGATCCAAGTTTACTTTTTCCAATGGGAAGAGGGTCATGTGAAACATCAAAATTTTTGAGAATTTCACAAGAAAAAGCTTTGCAAAAAGAAAAAAAAGAGAGCATGAACCGCACATCCCAAAATCATATGTTGATCTAAAGCCGCTAGGCAAAAATTTATATACTGAACATGAGGTTTTCAGTTTAACATTCTGATCAGACTGTATGAAGCCCACTGCCACTTCACGGCAAACCTCGTAGTGGGTCCTATCGCCCTAACGGAGCGGAGCCATGCGGCGACCACCGCCACAGCGGCCACGCACCAGCAGGGCGGACGGCCTGTTGCCCCACAGCACCCATGCTGCGAGACTGAGCCCCCATGACTCCAGAACACGCCGCCCCACCAGCACAAAGCCACAGCAACAATGGCCGCCACACAGCACCAGCACCAAAATGAAAGGAGCATTGAAACTCACCTTCCTCCAGTTCTTCAGTGAGAGCCAAAATGGGCTAGACCCCTTAATTTGCAGTCTCCTGCTAATTAAAATCACCTGTGCCAAATGGGAGGAGTGCTGGTCCAAGAAGAAGACTAGAACATGCTTTGCAAAAAGAAAAAAAAAAGAGCATGAACCGCACATCCCAAAATCATATGCTGATCTAAAGCCGCTACTATGGGATACTACATGGGAAAATGGGCAGTAACATTGATATGGTTAAATATGTGCTAATTTATGCATGGTGTCGGTATTTTGTATTTTTCTATATTATAATGTTTGCTGTCCTCTCTTTTGGATTCTCATATTAATATATTAAGCTGGAGTCACACATAACGATATCGTTAACGATATTGTTGCAACGTCACGCTTTTGGTGACGTAGCAACGATCCCGCTAACGATCTCGTTATGTGTGACAGCGACCAACGATCAGGCCCCTGATGGGAGATCGTTGGTCGTTGGGGAATGATCAGGACCATTTTTTGGTCGCTGATCACCCGCTGTCATCGCTGGATCGGCGTGTGTGACGCCGATCCAGCGATGTGTTCACTTGTAAATAAATATTGGGTTACTAAGTGCAGGGTCGTGCTTAGTAACCCGATATTTACCCTGGTTACCATTGTAAAAGTAAAAAAAAAAAAACAGTACATACTCACATTCTGATGTCTGTCACGTCCCCCGGCATCCACAGGGTTAAAACTGCTTTTGGCAGGAGCGCTGCTATTGCACGCGCTGCTGCCGAGAGCTTCCCTGCACAGACTGTGTCAGCGCCGGCCCTAAAGCAAAGCACAGCGGTGACGTCACCGCTGTTACTGCCGGCGCTGACACAGTTTTAACCCTGTGGACGCCGGCGGGGGACGTGACAGACATCAGAATGTGAGTATGTAGTGTTCTTTTTTTACTTTTACAATGGTAACTAGGGTAAATATCGGGTTACTAAGCGCGCCCCTGCACTTAGTAACCCGATGTTTACCCTTGTTACCCGGGTGCTGCAGGGGGACTTCGGCATTGTTGAAGACAATTTCAACGATGCCGAAGTCGTTCCCCTGATCGTTGGTCGCTGGAGAGAGCTGTCTGTGTGACAGCTCCCCAGCGACCACACAACGACTTAGGCTACTTTCACACTGGCGTTTTTTTTAATACGTCGCAATGCGTCGTTTAGGGGAAAAAACGCATCCTGCAAAGTTGTTTGCAGGATGCGTTTTTGCCCCATAGAGTTACATTACCGACGCATTGCGACGTATTGACACACGTCGCAACCGTCTTGCGACGGTTGCGCCGTGTTGTGGCGGACCGCCGGGAGCAAAAAACGTTAAATGTAACGTTTTTTGCAGCCGACGGACCGCTTTTTCCGACCGGGCATGCGCGGCCGGAACTCCGCCCCCACCTCCCCGCACCTCACAATGGGGCAGCGGATGCGCTGGAGAAATGCATCCGCTGCACCCGTTGTGCGGCACAACAAACACTAGCGTCGGAATCTCGGCCCGACGCAATGCGACGGGCCGAATCCGACGCTAGTGTGAAAGTAGCCTTACCAACGATCACGGCCAGGTCGTATCGCTGGTCGTGATCGTTGGTAAGTCGTTTAGTGTGACTAAAGCTTTAGTCATAAAAGTTTCTATCACTACATTATTTACTCAATTACGCTATTATATCAATTACGTACATTAAGGACCAGTTTTACCAAAGGACCATCAGCAACACTGTAGGTTTTTTACCACTGCCTTTACTGGGAATTTTCTTTTTTTCCTTAGTTTTTGTCTGGGCATTCCACAGGTTATTCATATTTGTAATAAAAGTTATTTTTTAACCTTTTATGTGGACTTTTTTTTGTACTTCAATTCTGGCAAGTGCCAGATGGATCAGCATCCTCTAGAGCAGATATTGTTATCAATGGTGGCAGTGGTGTTGACAGAAGAGAAAGCCATCAACTGCTCTCTTGCTCCACCACTTATTTCGGCAGTCATTCATAAACTGCCTGCGGCCTGCTGGTGCCCGTCACAATGTAATGGACATCAGGTGGCTCAATGACATCACTTCATTGTGCCACCATTGCTGGGCAGAAGTCTCCCTAATTTCAATGTGGAGCTCATACTAAGAAATCGTAGTATGCATGCTCGTTAGAGAAGTGTTGTACTGTTACAGGATGCGGCTGATGGGAGATATATACGGGGCTGAAATAAGCAATGTACTTGAGGATGGGATGAAAGGAGTGATATGTTGCATGATGTGGCGGTGTATACATCAGATGAAAGGAGTGCTATACCACAGAATGGGCTCTATATAGAGGGCAGAGGGGAGTGATATACTGCAGTATAGGGTTGTAGTAAAGGGCTGAAAAGAGTGATATGCTACAGAATGGGGCTGTGTATAAAGGGGCAGTGGGGTGTGATATACATCATGATAGGACTGTATTAGAAAGAGTGAAAGGAAAGATATACTGCAGGAGAGGGCTGTGTATAGAGGCGCTGAATGGAGTGACATACTGCAGGAGGGGACTGTGCATAAAGGGGATGAAATGAGTGATATACTGCAAGATGGGGCTGTGTATAGAGGGCTCAGAAAAGTGATGTACTGCAAGATGGGGCTGTATGCAGAGGGTTGCCTGCTGCTTCCATCCCCGATTCCTCTTTTGATTTCTATTTCTCGTGAAATTTCATAGCTGTTAAAGGGGGTTGAAGAGAAGGTAGTGATTTTATGTAGTAGGGATAGTGTGTTGGAGCATCAAAAATGAGGAATTGATATCATTTTATATGATACTGTATGCTAAAGGTGTCTGAAGGAAGAGGAGTCATATTATTAACATGGAACTATGTTTGAGGGGACCTAAAGAAAGAAAGTGATGTTATTTACATAGGGATGTATGCTGTAGGATGTTGAAAGGTGAAGAGTGATGTCCCATCGAAACGACTATGTTGGAGGAAGCTGAGGGAAGGGAGTGATATTTTGCAAATGCAATTGTTTGTTGGAAGGGACTGAAGAAAGAGAGGAGAAATATTCTGCAGAATGAGGCAGAATACATAGTAACATAGTAACATAGTTAGTAAGGCCGAAAAAAGACATTTGTCCATCCAGTTCAGCCTATATTCCATCATAATAAATCCCCAGATCTACGTCCTTCTACAGAACCTAATAATTGTATGATACAATATTGTTCTGTTCCAGGAAGACATCCAGGCCTCTCTTGAACCCCTCGACTGAGTTCGCCATCACCACCTCCTCAGGCAAGCAATTCCAGATTCTCACTGCCCTAACAGTAAAGAATCCTCTTCTATGTTGGTGGAAAAACCTTCTCTCCTCCAGACGCAAAGAATGCCCCCTTGTGCCCGTCACGTTCCTTGGTATAAACAGATCCTCAGCGAGATATTTGTATTGTCCCCTTATATACTTATACATGGTTATTAGATCGCCCCTCAGTCGTCTTTTTTCTAGACTAAATAATCCTAATTTCGCTAATCCATCTGGGTATTGTAGATCTCCCATCCCTTTATTAATTTTGTTACCCTCCTTTGTACTCTCTCTAGTTCCATTATATCCTTCCTGAGCACCGGTGCCCAAAACTGGACACAGTACTCCATGTGCGGTCTAACTAGGGATTTGTACAGAGACAGTATTATGCTCTCATCATGTGTATCCAGACCTATTTTAATGTACCCCATGATCCTGTTTGCCTTGGCAGCTGCTGCCTGGCACTGGCTGCTCCAGGTAAGTTTATCATTAACTAGGATCCCCAAGTCCTTCTCCCTGTCAGATTTACCCAGTGGTTTCCCGTTCAGTGTGTAATGGTGATATTGATTCCTTCTTCCCATGTGTATAACCTTACATTTATCATTGTTAAACCTCATCTGCCACCTTTCAGCCCAAGTTTCCAACTTATCCAGATCCACCTGTAGCAGAATACTATCTTCTCTTATATTAACTGCTTTACATAGTTTTGTATCATCTGCAAATATCGATATTTTACTGTTTAAACCTTCTACCAGATCATTAATGAATATGTTGAAGAGAACAGGTCCCAATACCGATCCCTGCGGTACCCCACTGGTCACAGCGACCCAGTTAGCGACTATACCATTTATAACCACCCTCTGCTTTCTATCACTAAGCCAGTTACTAACCCATTTACACACATTTTCCCCCAGACCAAGCATTCTCATTTTGTGTACCAACCTCTTGTGCGGTACGGTATCAAACGCTTTGGAAAAATCGAGATATACCACGTCCAATGACTCACCATGGTCCAGCCTATAGCTTACCTCTTCATAAAAACTGATTAGATTGGTTTGACAGGAGCGATTTCTCATAAACCCATGCTGATATGGAGTTAAACAGTTATTCTTATTGAGATAATCCAGAATAACATCCCTCAGAAACCCTTCAAATATTTTACCAACAATAGAGGTTAGACTTACTGGCCTATGATTCCCAGGTTCACTTTTAGAGCCCTTTTTGAATATTGGCACCACATTTGCTATGCGCCAGTCCTGCGGAACAGACCCCGTCACTATAGAGTCCCTAAAAATAAGAAATAATGGTTTATCTATTACATTACTTAGTTCTCTTAGTACTCGTGGGTGTATGCCATCCGGACCCGGAGATTTATCTATTTTAATCTTATTTAGCCGGTTTCGCACCTCTTCTTGGGTTAGATTGGTGACCCTTAATATAGGGTTTTCATTGTTTCTTGGGATTTCACCTAGCATTTCATTTTCCACCGTGAATACCGTGGAGAAGAAGGTGTTTAATATGTTAGCTTTTTCCTCGTCATCTACAACCATTCTTTCCTCACTATTTTTTAAGGGGCCTACATTTTCAGTTTTTATTCTTTTACTATTGATATAGTTGAAGAACAGTTTGGGATTAGTTTTACTCTCCTTAGCAATGTGCTTCTCTGTTTCCTTGATTTCCTTGTTTCCATGATAGATCTGACGATGTGGCCATAGGGCTATTAGCGATGAAGTGATTTTTTTTTCAAAGTTTTCCTTCTCGTGGTATCGGCTATGTTAGGAACCACGTGATGACTATTCAGACTAGTCGTCTCACATAGCGTCTTTTAAGAGGAACAGAAGTCATTTTCTCAGCATAATCCTATTAAATTATTATTATTATTTATTATTATAGTGCCATTTATTCCATGGCGCTTTACATGTAACATAGTTAGTAAGGCCGAAAAAAGACATTTGTCCATCCAGTTCAGCCTATATTCCATCATAATAAATCCCCAGATCTACGTCCTTATACAGAACCTTATAATTGTATGATACAATATTGTTCTGCTCCAGGAAGACATCCAGGCCTCTCTTGAACCCCTCGACTGAGTTCGCCATCACCACCTCCTCAGGCAAGCAATTCCAGATTCTCACTGCCCTAACAGTAAAGAATCCTCTTCTATGTTGGTGGAAAAACCTTCTCTCCTCCAGACGCAAAGAATGCCCCCTTGTGCCCGTCACCATCCTTGGTATAAACAGATCCTCAGCGAGATATTTGTATTGTCCCCTTATATACTTATACATGGTTATTAGATCGCCCCTCAGTCGTCTTTTTTCTAGACTAAATAATCCTAATTTCGCTAATCTATCTGGGTATTGTAGATCTCCCATCCCCTTTATTAATTTTGTTGCCCTCCTTTGTACTTTCTCTAGTTCCATTATATCCTTCCTGAGCACCGGTGCCCAAAACTGGACACAGTACTCCATGTGCGGTCTAACTAAGGATTTGTACAGAGGCAGTATAATGCTCTCATCATGTGTATCCAGAGGAGGAGGGGTATACAGGGCCGGACTGGCCATTTGGCAATTCTGGCAAATGCCAGAAGGGCCTGTCTGGTCATGGGCTGCTTTGTCTGCTACGTTATTACCAGAATTGGTGTTCTCAAGACACCCATCCTGTTAAGAGTTGTGACGGAGCGCAAAGTCGCTGACTCCGTCACTTACCCCAGCAGGCCACGGGTATCATTAGAAATATTGGTCTTGTAGTAAATCTTCCTTTCCTCCATCCAGGGTAACATTTGTAAAATATCCCATCTAGTTCGTGAGGACAGGGACTAGATGTTGGGCCTGTGTGATTTCAAATGCCAGGGCTGAATTTCATCCCCAGTCCGTACCTGGGGGTATACATAATAAAACAAGTACAATAATCTATATATATGTTGTGGTAGAGAGTTCCAGAGTAGTGGTGAGGCGCGAGAGAAATCTTGTATGTGATTGTGGGAAGAGGAGATAAGGGGGGAGTAGAGAAGGAGATTTTGTGAGGATCGGAGGTTGCGTGTAGGGAAGTACTGGGAGACGAGGTCACAGAAGTATGGAGGAGACAGGTTGTGGATGGCTTTGTATGCCATGATTAGGGTTTTGTACTGTAGTCTCTAGGCAATGGGGAGCCAGTGAAGGGATTGACAAAGGGGAGAGGCCGAGGAATAGCGGGGGGACAGGTGGATTAGTCGGGCAGCAGAGTTTAGAATAGATTGGAGGGGTGCGAGAGTGTTCGAGGAGAGGCCACAGAGCAGTAGGTTGCAGTAGTTAAGGCGGGAGATGATGAGGGCATGGACTAAGGTTTTTGCAGATTCTTCGATAAGGAATGTACGGATCTGTGAAATATTTTTGAGTTGAAGTCGGCAGGAAGTGGAAAGGGCATAGATATGTGGTTTGAAGGAGAGATCAGTGTCAAGGATTACCCCGAGGCAGCTAGCATGTGGGACTGGGGAGAGTGGTCAGCCGTTTACTGTAATGGATAGGTCTGTTGGGGGGGTTGCGTGAGATGGGGAAAGATGATGAATTCTGTTTTGTCCATGTTAAGTTTTAGAAATCTAGCGGGGAAGAAGGATGAAATGGCGGATAGACATTGAGGGATTCTGGTTAGTAGGGTGGTGATATCTGGTCCAGAGATATAGATCTGTGTATCATCAGCATAGAGGTGATACTGAGAGCCGTGAGATTGTATGAGCTGTCCCAGGCCAAAGGTGTAAATGGAGAAGAGCAGGGGCCCTAGGACTGAACCTTGCGGGACTCTAACAGATAGGGGGCGATGTGAGGAGGTGGTGTGTGAGTGGGAGATGCTGAATGTCCGGTCTTTTAGGTATGATGCAATCCAGGATAGGGCCAAATCCAAGTCTGTGATGCCAAGAGATGAGAGGGTCTGTAGTAATAGGGAATGGTCCACTGTGTCAAAGGCAGAGGACAGGTCCAGGAGGAGGAGGATAGAGTAGTGTCGCTTGCTCTTGGCGGTTAATAGGTCATTGGTGACCTTAGTTAGGGCAGTTTCAGTGGAGTCGAGTGGTGTGACTGGAAGCCAGATTGTAAGTGGTCGAAGAGGGAGCAGGAAGAGAGGTGGGTGGACAATTCAAGATGGACATGTTGTTCCAGTAGTTTTAAGGCATATGGGAGAAGTGATATAGGGCGATAGCTAGATATAGAGGATGGGTCAAGAGAGGGCTTTTTGAGGAAATGTGGGTCTCATAGGATTGCATTGAGAAGATCAACTTATTTTTCTACAGAGAAAATATTGTATGATCAGGCTAATCTCGACTGTGGTCACAAGATACAAAAGAGGACCAAAATGGCACTTTCGCACCAGACTGTGGCTCGAAGCTTTATCTGCTGCCTGCAATGATACAGATTGTAGGTTCAATTCCCAGGGAGACCAGATCTCAAGAAAAGAACAAAAAGTTGCATTTTGTTATTGTTTTTCATTATTTTGTAATAATCTTAAAGGAAGAAAAAAATTGTACTCTTATTTTCCCTCTAGAATACAGGGACATAGAAATACTGGGTCCTGGTCATTGCAGTAATATCATTCTCCTACAGGGGGGAGTGATGTTACGTCTGAAGGCAATAAAGGAGATCTCTTTACCAGGTAAACACAATGCATGAAACATGTTCACACTCCAGACCAGAAGGGGGAGCTCTAAACCTGTTTTAGGTGAACTCCCCTATAAAACATCCTGATCTGGAAGGAAAAGGAGTTCAGAGTTCAGTTCCTGTCAGGAAGAAAGAGGGAGAGGAAGGAGTCCTGGAGCCTGAAGTGCTGCAGCTCCTGGAAGAAAACACTAAAGTGAACATATTGCAGAGAGTGTGCAGGAAAGCAGAGCGCAGGAGAGGAATATCAGAGGGAGACCAGCTAGGAGCAGACTGCTTCCTTCTGAGGCGCAGGAATCCGGTAGCCAGAATACTGACGGAGTAAGGATCTCTATGCTTTACTTCAGAGACTGGCAGGACAGATGATTCCACCTTACCTGCCCGACCTATACCCAGGAGGCACGGTGGCAACTTGTGAGGGCTGGGGCATGCTAGAGTCCCTGTAAAAAGCCTCAGGCCATCAGTCATACGGGTTTGTTCCTATCCATCTGGGGGACAGAGAGAAACATCTAGAACATCTACAATAGTTGTGAGGACCTTATGAGAGGCTCAGCAGTAAGGTACTTCAACATCCAGGCGCTAGAGGAAGGTTACTGATTTCCACCTGGATAAGAGGACTCTGGATTTGCCTTCAGACCGGCTGGACTCTGCCTGCCCTGTGATCCGGTGCTCTGGACTGTGGACGCTGAAGCCTTCAGTAAAGGTAAAGAGACTGCAACCTTGTGTCCTCGTTCTTCACTGCGCCTTTCACCATCCACCATCCACACACTGGGAAGCCCTGGGGACATACTTCACCTGTGGGAAGGTATACCATCTAGCTGCCATAACATCACCCCAGCGGACCCCTAAGCAGCGTCGGTCACCCTGACCGAATACCACAGGTGGCGTCACGAACATTATCCCTTTAAAGACCTTTCCCCTTTTATTAACGGACCTCCCGAGGGCCACGGACCGGGTCAGCCACCGTGACATCCCCCTTGAGAACCGAAGGGCCCGGTACCGAGTACCCCACTGCCCTACTGGGGGCGCTCCAATTCCACACAATAATATTTTATTAATAATTACATAATAAAACACTGAAAAAAAAATTTTAAAAAGAAAATTACCTCCAATGTGAGGAACACAAATACGACGGGCTATCAACAAGAACACTAGTTTTTAGTCATAAGCAATAAACACGCCAAAAATTAGGCTTTCAGCAAAAGGCAACGCACCAATTCATTGCCAGGAAATCCAAATAAAGTGCCATAGTGCTGGGTTGTTGTATTGTTTATTGCTTATGACTAAAAACTAGTGTTCTTGTTGATAGCCTGTAGTATTTGTGTTCCTCACATTGGAGGTAATTTTCTTTTCTTTTAAAAAAAAAAATGTCAGTGTTTTATTTTGTAATTATTAATAAAATATTATTGTGTGGAATAATTTTGAGCATTGTGTATTATGTCATTTTTTGCATTCTACTAGCGAATAGTGACTGATTTTTGATTAGTGGTAGTTTATTTTATAACACAATGAAAATTATAGGATCACAAAATTGGTTGATTTAATTGCAATAATACAGGTTGTGAATTTGATTCCCAGGGAGACCAGATCATAAAAGATGAGAATTGTTTATTAATTTAATTGAAAGTGTTTGCAAAGATATGCCGACACCACCAACTGACTAAAGGTACCGTCACATTAAGCGACGCTGCAGCGATACCGGCAACGATGTTGATCGCTGCAGCGTCGCTGTTTGGTCGCTGGAGAGCTGTCACACAGACAGCTCTCCAGCGACCAACGATCCCGAAGTCCCCGGGTAACCAGGGTAAATATCGGGTTACTAAGCGCAGGGCCGCGCTTAGTAACCCGAAGTTTACCCTGGTAACCGTTGTAAATGTAACAAAAAACCACTACATACTTACATTCCCGGTGTCTGGTCATGTCCCTCGCCGTCAGCTTCCCGCACTGACTGAGCGCTCACAGTCAGTGCGGGAAGCTGAAGGCGAGGGACATGACCAGACACCGGGAATGTAAGTATGTAGTGTTTTTTTTTTTTACATTTACAACGGTAACCAGGGTAAACATCGGGTTACTAAGCGCGGCCCTGCGCTTAGTAACCCGATATTTACCCTGGTTACCAGTGAAGACATCGCTGGATCGGCGTCACACACGCCGATTCAGCGATGTCAGCGGGAGATCCAGCGACAAAATAAAGTGCTGGACTTTCCCCAGCGACCAACGATCTCCCAGCAGGGGCCTGATCGTTGGTCGCTGTCACATACAACGATTTCGTTAACGATATCGTTGCTACGTCACAAAAAGCAACGATATCGTTAACGATATCGTTATGTGTGACAGTACCTTAAGGTGTGATGTGATGAAGACATTGCATAGAGAAAATAAGTGGAAGTTTTGACAAAGACCTGACCATCAAATTGGTATAGTCTCACTGAATCTGGGATGGTTGGGAGCTATGCCCTACTAGACATATGTTAATCCATTAACCACTCTCGTCCCTGCATTATGAAAAAGTATTCAGACTTGATACCTAGGGCTGCTCCAGATGTAAATACAGCTCTGGTCAGATGGTATTACATAGTGTCACTGTTCTTACATAATGTCAGGCCAGCCGCTGTGTAGGGAGCTACAACATAGCTCTATTCAAGTTCCCTGTATAACCAGTTGGCCATGAGTGCCAGTACTATATCCTCTCAATGGTATGCAGAAACAGGAATCCCATTACTCAAACATCTGCTGTTCATGTTCAAGTGATTACATGCAACTAATTTTTTAAAAAGATATATGAAATGATGTATATTGTTAAAGTGTAATTATTGTAGCTGAAGTATTTGCATCCCAATATTAAATATAGGTTGGCACAAATTTTTGACAACTTAGTTTTGTAAACCAACGTATACATCAGAAAATGGCAAAAAATGTAGTAATGAGTTCCTCTTTATATTTTTGTTACAATTACTTATGTAAATGAAAATGATAAATAGTTGATATTTTCACTTTTTGGTGACATCTAGTGGCCAAGAAAGTATACTGTATAATCAAGATGAGTAGCAATTGGGAGAGTGTAAACAACCGTCAGTGCCTAACTCCAGTTTTGTACTTTATTGATAAAACTGTAAAGTGCAGTCATGAGAAAAACTAAATTCACTTTTTGAATTTTATGGTTTTATATATCAGGACATAAAAGACATCTGATCATTAGAAGATCATAAAATTAAATACAACTTCAGATGAACAATACATGACAAATTACACTGTCATCATTAATTACTAGGTCAAAAGAAGCAGATTGTGAAAAGTTAAGTACACTGCTTTTATAGGATTTAAGAAAGTAAATAACAGACCTGATGCTAATAAATTACCCTTGATTAATTGTTCATCAGCAAATATGACCACCTCTATAGAAGCATACAGACGTGTGTTAACATAATGCCCAGGAGGAGAAACTTCAGCAATCTGCGAAGGGCTATAAGGTAATCTCCAAATAATTTAGAGTCCATCATTCTAGAGTGAGAAAGTTGATTTACAAGTGGAAAACATTGAAGATAGTTGACAGTCTTCCTAGGAGTGGACATTACAACAAATTCACCCCATGCAATGCTAAGAGAAATTTCAAAAACTCAAGAGCTACAGCTCAGACTTTAAAGGCCTCGTCACTAAATTTTGGTGGCTTTGCCAAATTTTCCCATAAAATTAGATTTGCTGCAAATAAATTTATACAAATCCAAAACTTATAATTGCTTAGAATATTCATGTGGAAGAAAAAGAACCCTTCTACTCTACAGGAGAGAGAGGACCCTGATGACCATGTGATCTTACACTCTACAGGAAAGAGAGGACTCCACTGACCATAAGAACTTGCACTCTATAGGAGAGAGAAAGAGGACCCTGTTGACCATTCGATCTTGCACTCTACAGGAGAGACACCAAGTGACTGCAGATGGAAAGGATTCTGCCGTACAATTACTGCTCTGCAAGGAACCGCTGCTCAGAGGTGGCCCAGGTACTGACTCCCACTGCACAAGGTATGATAATCCATAAGCTATCATACTGTACCTGCAAGGCATCATGGTGAAGCCTGCACCACATCGGAAAAAGTCATTACTCCACACTCTGATGCTTCAACAATATTTAAAATGATGCCGGGCAAGTTTTTTTTGCAATTCAAATATCAAAGTGTTGAAATTCACATGAAAATACAAATTTAGAGGAATACGCCCCAAACTTCCACAGATCGATCAGCTCATCTCTACTTAGCATGTTAAGTGTTCGGGTTTATGACAGAACAATTAGAAAAAGTCAAGTATTGCACTTTTGGAAGAGTTACCTTACTTTCTAAAACATGACAGCATGACTAAAGTTTGCATAATTGCATCTGAACAAACCACAAAACTTCTGGAAAAATGTCCTTTTGATAGATGAGACCAAGATAAAGATGTTTGGCCATAATGACCTGTGGCACGTTTGACAAAAATCAGAGACAGTATATCATCACAAAAACCTAATTCCAATTGTTTAGCACTGTTGTGGTGCGGTAAGGACTTAGGCTTATTTTGCATCCACAGGATCTGAGCATCTTACAGTTATTTAGTCAGCCATTAACTCCTTTATATGCTAAAATATTTTTGAGACAAACTTGAGGCCATGTACCCAAAAGCTAAAGCTTGTCCGAAACGGGCTTATGCCACAGAACAGTGATCCCAAGCACATCAGAAAATCTACATCAGAATGGCTGAACAAGAGAAGAATCAAGGTGTTAGAATGGTCTAGTAACAGTCCAGACCTCAACCCAAGTGAAATGTTGTGGCGAGACCTAAAGACAGATGTGGATATATGAATGTCCCAAACCTCAGCAATCTTAAAGCACATTGGTCAGCAGGCCTGGATTTAGGGGGGAAGCCCAAGGGGCCCGAGCCCTTGTGTCACCCACCAAGCGGGGGCCTCCCACCAATATAGGGATAAATATCTCAAAACATGTCAAATACACGTCTTTTTGCTGTGAACTGTTTCTAATGATAAGGAATATTTAACAAAAGAGAAACTATTGAAAGTGTAGGGACCTGGCTACTGTCCTACATCTCAGTGGCTGGCGCAGAGAGGCAGAGTCATGGCACCTGACCAGTCCTTAGTACAGTCCCTGTACCTAATGCTTAGCTTATAGCATGCGGCAGCCTTCTCTGATCCCAACAGAAGCTTCTAGGCGCTACCTATTCAGCTATAAGATCGCTCCCTCGGATTAGATCAGATGAGAGTTTGTTCAGCTACCTTCGAGGAAGGAGGCAGAGACACGATGTCGGCGCGAGAAAAGGATTCTCCACCACGGAGCACAGCAGGACTTCACTCTGGATCTTCAGTCACTGAAGATCCAGAGGTAAAGTGGTTCAGTCTTCACAGTGTCGCGATGGGTGAGTATGATCTCTGTCTGTCTCTGTGTGTGTGTTTGTGTGTCTGTGTGTGTCTGTGTATCTTTCTTGCAGCTCCTGTCCTACATAGTACCATACAGTATATACAGGTCCACACTATATTCAGCATTACAGTGTGTCTGTGTATACGGTATGTATATAGTGTGGACCTGTTTACAGTATAGTGCTGTGTATACACTTTATACAGCGACTCAGCCTCTATTTTATATACAGCCAGCACAGCAACAGCCTCTGATATAAACAGGTAAACAGCCTCTGATATATACAGGTAGACAGCCTATGATATAAACAGGTAAACAGCCTCTGATGTAAACAGGTAAACAGCTTCTGATATATACAGCCCGGCAGCAGCCCCTCATATATATACAGCCCAGTAGCAACCCCTCATATATATATATAGCCCAGCAGCAGCCCTCATATATATACAGCCCAGCAGAAGCCTCTCATACATATACAGCCCAGGAGCAGCCTCTGACATATAGAGCCCAGCAGCAGTCTTTGCTATAGACAGCCCAAATTTCTGCAGTATACATACATACATATGTACATATTTTAATCTTTAATTCCCTTTCAGGACTTCAAGGGTCGACAAGGTTATTTTGTTACTTTTAGATTACCATCATTGACAATCGTGAAGGAGATAGGCACAGGCATCACACAAGAATTTGGGAGTCTGGGGCTTCTAAAAGACATAAGGCAAAATAAGCAACAATGAAATCAACAGAAGAGATAGCAAAGACAAGACAATTGGACAAGTTCTTCACTGTTAATTCAAGGCAAGTGTCGGAAAGGAGTCATGACTTTGTTGATCAACCTGACAATGCTTCAGTGGAAATGGTTGTTGATCCTGGCAAAGAAAAGGCTGAAGTAGTAACATGTACAACTGAAGAACACAAAGAAAAGGAGACTGATAGTGGCACATCTTATGAAGAAGGTGAAGTTGAGGGCCCACTAGAGTGCGATGACATTGGACTTTGTCCATCCATTATTTCGGAACAGATGCGAGATTACTGGCTGGAAAGGGATGTAGCAACAATCCAGCACTGTGATGAAAGTTTGTTCATTGCACACTCGGTTTAGCAACCTAGAAAGCACCGTAATATTCCAAGAATGTGCACACTTGGGCTTTTTCGTCAAAATCATAATGGAGAAGTCATAACGAGGAATTGGTTATGCTTCTCTCTCTTTAAAGGACGCATTTACTGCTTCACGTGCAGATTGATGTGCTTTATTACAGCATCTGAGTCTTCTCAGCTTTCGTCTAATGGATTCTGTGATTGGAAACATTCACAAGAAAGTATAAAAAGTCATGAGCAGTCAGCAGAACATGTGAACTCTACAATTGCTATCAATACGAGGTTAAAAGCGACTGGGGAATTGATACGGAACTAACACAACAGGTCGAGGCTCAGGAGCATTATTGGAGGTCAGTATTGAAACAAGTACTAAATGTTATTCAGTTCATTGCCGAGCGTGGCTTAAGGTACCTTCACACTGAGCGACGCTGCAGCGATACCGACAACGATGTCGATCGCTGCAGCGTCGCTGTTTGGTCACTGGAGAGCTGTCACACAGACAGCTCTCCAGCGACCAACGATCCCGAGGTCCCCGGTAACCAGGGTAAACATCGGGTTACTAAGCGCAGGGCCGCGCTTAGTAACCCGATGTTTACCCTGGTTACCAGCGTAAACGTTAAAAAAACAAACACTACATACTTACCTTCAGCTGTCTGTTCTCCGGCGCTGTGCTTTCCTCTGCACTGTCAGCCGGAAAGCAGAGCGGTGACGTCACCGCTCTGCTTTCCGGCTGGCCGGCGCTGAAACAGGATGCAGGAGGAGTGCAGAAAAGCACAGCGCCGGGGACAGACAGCTGAAGGTAAGTATGTAGTGTTTGTTTTTTTAACGTTTACGCTGGTAACCAGGGAAACATCGGGTTACTAAGCGCGGCCCTGCGCTTAGTAACCCGATGTTTACTCTGGTTACCAGTGAAGACATCGCTGAATCGGCGTCACACACGCCGATCCAGCGATGTCAGCGGGAAGTCCAGCGACGAAATAAAGTTCTGGACTTTCCTCAGCGACCAACGATCTCCCAGCAGGGGCCTGATCGTTGGTCGCTGTCACACATAACGATTTAGTTAACGATATCGTTGCTACGTCACAAAAAGCAACAATATCGTTAACCTTTAGCATTTGGAGGAGATAACAAATTGGTTGGGTCACCTAGAAATGTAAACTTTCTGGGCATTCTTGAACTCAACGCACGGTACGACAACTTTCTTGCACAGCATATCAAAACTGAAGCCAATCGCAGAAAGGGTCATACAAACTGTTATGAACAGGTGATTCAGAACCACAATGGACCTAGTGGTTAAGAGCACACAAAGTGACCTGATAGTTACTAACATAGGACGAGCTCTGAGACGTGGGAACTCTGCTGACCGCAATCCCTAATCCTATCATACCACACTAGAGGTAGCCGTGGATTGCGCCTAACGCTCCCTATGCAACTCGGCACAGCCTGAGAAACTAGCTAGCCCTGAAGATAGAAAAATAAGCCTACCTTGCCTCAGAGAAATTCCCCAAAGGAAAAGGCAGCCCCCCACACATAATGACTGTGAGCAAAGATGAAAATACAAACACAGAGATGAAATAGATTTTAGCAAAGTGAGGCCCGACTTACTGAATAGACCGAGGACAGGAAAGATAGCTTTGCGGTCAGCACAAAAACCTACAAACAACCACGCAGAGGGGCAAAAAGACCCACCGCACCGACTAACAGTACGGAGGTGCTCCCTCTGCGTCTCAGAGCTTCCAGCAAGCAAGAAAAACCAATATAGCAAGCTGGACAGAAAATATAGCAAACAAAAGTAACACAAGCAAAACTTAGCTTATGCAGGGCAGACAGGCCACAAGAACGATCCAGGAGAAAGCAAGACCAATACTGGAACATTGACTGGAGGCCAGGAACAAAAAACTAGGTGGAGTTAAATAGAGCAGCACCTAACGACTTAACCTCGTCACCTGAGGAAAGTAACTCAGAAGCCGCAGCCCCACTCACATCCACCAGAGGAAGATCATAGACAGAACCAGCCGAAGTACCACTCATGACCACAGGAGGGAGCTTGACCACAGAATTCACAACAGTACCCCCCCCCTTGAGGAGGGGTCACCGAACCCTCACCAGAGCCCCCAGGCCGACCAGGATGAGCCAAATGAAAGGCACGAACCAGATCGGCAGCATGAACATCAGAGGCAAAGACCCAGGAATTATCTTCCTGACCATAACTCTTCCACTTAACCAGGTACTGGAGTTTCCGTCTCGAAATATGAGAATCCAAAATCTTCTCCACTATATACTCCAACTCCCCCTCAACCAAAACCGGGGCAGGAGGATCAACGGATGGAACCACAGGTGCCACGTATCTCCGCAACAATGACCTATGGAATACGTTATGGATGGAAAAAGATGCTGGAAGGGTCAAACGAAAAGACACAGGATTAAGAAACTCAGAAATGCTATACGGACCAATGAAACGAGGCTTAAACTTAGGAGAGGAAACTTTCATAGGAATATAACGAGATGACAACCAAACCAAATCCCCAACACGAAGTCGGGGACCCACACAGCGCCTGCGGTTAGCGAAACGTTGAGCCTTCTCCTGAGACAATGTCAAATTGTCCACCACATGAGTCCAAATCTGCTGCAACCTATCCACCACAGTATCCACACCAGGACAGTCAGAAGACTCAACCTGCCCTGAAGAGAAACGAGAATGGAAACCAGAATTGAAGAAAAACGGCGAAACCAAAGTAGCCGAGCTGGCCCGATTATTAAGGGCGAACTCAGCCAAAGGCAAAAAGGACACCCAATCATCCTGATCGGCAGAAACAAAACATCTCAGATATGTTTCCAAGGTTTGATTGGTTCGTTCAGTCTGGCCATTTGTCTGAGGATGGAAAGCCGAGGAAAAAGACAAATCAATGCCCATCCTAGCACAAAAGGCTCGCCAAAACCTCGAAACAAACTGGGAACCTCTGTCAGAAACGATGTTCTCCGGAATGCCATGTAAACGGACCACATGCTGGAAGAACAATGGCACCAAATCAGAGGAGGAAGGCAATTTAGACAAGGGTACCAAATGGACCATCTTAGAGAAGCGATCACAAACAACCCAAATGACCGACATTTTTTGAGAGACGGGGAGATCCGAAATAAAATCCATAGAGATATGTGTCCAGGGCCTCTTCGGGACTGGCAAGGGCAAAAGCAACCCACTGGCCTGAGAACAGCAGGGCTTAGCCCAAGCACAAATCCCACAGGACTGCACAAATGAACGCACATCCCGCGACAGAGACGGCCACCAAAAGGATCTAGCCACCAAATCTCTGGTACCAAAGATTCCAGGATGACCAGCCAACACCGAACAATGAACCTCAGAGATAACTCTACTCGTCCATTTATCAGGGACAAACAGTTTCTCCGCTGGGCAACGGTCAGATCTATTAGCCTGAAATTTTTGCAGCACCCGCCGCAAATCAGGGGAGATGGCAGACAAAATTACCCCCTCTTTGAGAATACCCGCCAGCTCAGACAAACCCGGAGTGTCGGGCACAAAACTCCTAGACAGGGCATCTGCCTTCACATTTTTAGAGCCCGGAAGGTACGAAACCACAAAGTCAAAACGGGAGAAAAACAGCGACCAACGAGCCTGTCTAGGATTCAACCGTTTGGCAGACTCGAGATAAGTCAAGTTCTTGTGATCAGTCAAGACCACCACGCGATGCTTAGCTCCTTCAAGCCAATGACGCCACTCCTCGAATGCCCACTTCATGGCCAGCAACTCTCGATTGCCAACATCATAATTACGCTCAGCAGGCGAAAACTTCCTGGAAAAGAAGGCGCATGGTTTCATCACCGAGCCATCAGAACTTCTTTGCGACAAAACAGCCCCTGCTCCAATCTCAGAAGCATCAACCTCGACCTGGAACGGGAGCGAAACATCTGGTTGGCACAACACAGGGGCAGAAGAAAAACGACGCTTCAACTCTTGAAAGGCTTCCACAGCAGCAGAAGACCAATTGACCACATTAGCACCCTTCTTGGTTAACTCAGTCAACGGTTTAGCAATACTAGAAAAATTATTGATGAAGCGACGATAAAAATTAGCAAAGCCCAGGAACTTTTGCAGACTCTTCAGAGATGTCGGCTGAGTCCAATCATAAATGGCCTGAACTTTAACAGGGTCCATCTCGATAGTAGAAGGGGAAAAAATGAACCCCAAAAATGAAACCTTCTGAACACCAAAGAGACACTTTGACCCCTTCACAAACAAAGAATTCGCACGCAGAACCTGGAACACCATTCTGACCTGCTTCACGTGAGACTCCCAATCATCCGAGAAGACCAAAATATCATCCAAGTATACAATCAGGAATTTATCCAGGTACTCTCGGAAGATGTCATGCATAAAGGACTGAAACACTGATGGAGCATTAGAAAGCCCGAATGGCATAACCAGGTACTCAAAATGGCCCTCGGGCGTATTAAATGCTGTTTTCCATTCATCGTCCTGTTTAATGCGCACAAGATTATACGCACCACGAAGATCTATCTTGGTAAACCAACTAGCCCCCTTAATCCGAGCAAACAAATCAGACAGCAGCGGCAAGGGGTACTGAAATTTGACCGTGATTTTATTTAGAAGGCGGTAATCAATACAAGGTCTCAGCGAACCATCCCTCTTGGCCACAAAAAAGAACCCTGCTCCCAATGGCGACGACGACGGGCGAATATGACCCTTCTCAAAGGATTCCTTTACGTAACTCCGCATAGCGGCATGTTCAGGCACAGACAAATTAAACAGTCGACCTTTAGGAAATTTACTACCAGGAATCAAATCGATAGCACAATCACAATCCCTATGCGGAGGTAGGGCATTGGACTTGGGCTCATCAAATACATGATCCGACAAGAACTCTGGGACCTCAGAAGGGGTGGATGATGAAAAAGACAGAAAAGGAACATCACCATGTACCCCCTGACAACCCCAGCTGGACACAGACATTGATTTCCAATCCAATACTGGGTTATGGACTTGTAGCCATGGCAACCCCAACACGACCACATCATGCAGATTATGCAACACCAAAAAGCGAATATCCTCCTGATGCACAGGAGCCATGCACATGGTCAGCTGGGTCCAGTACTGAGGCTTATTCTTGGCCAAAGGCGTAGCATCAATTCCTCTCAATGGAATAGGATACTGCAAGGGCTCCAAGAAAAACCCACAGTGCCTAGCATACTCCAAGTCCATCAAATTCAGGGCAGCGCCTGAATCCACAAATGCCATGACAGAATAGGATGACAAAGAGCAGATCAAAGTAACGGACAAAAGAAATTTCGACTGTACCGTACCAATGGTGGCAGACCTAGCGAACCGCTTAGTGCGCTTAGGACAATCGGAGATAGCATGAGTGGAATCACCACAGTAAAACACAGCCCATTCTGACGTCTGTGTTCTTGCCGTTCAGCTCTGGTCAAAGTCCTATCGCACTGCATAGGCTCAGGTCCATGCTCAGATAATACCGCCAAATGATGCACAGTTTTACGCTCATGCAAGCGTCGACCGATCTGAATGGCCAAAGACATAGACTCATTCAGACCAGCAGGCATAGGAAATCCCACCATGACATCCTTAAGGGCTTCAGAGAGACCTTTTCTGAAAATTGCTGCCAGCGCACATTCATTCCATTGAGTGAGCACAGACCACTTCCTAAACTTCTGACAATATACCTCTACCTCATCCTGACCCTGAGACAGAGCCAGCAAATTTTTCTCTGCCTGATCCACTGAATTAGGTTCATCATACAGCAATCCGAGCGCCAGAAAAAACGCATCAATATTACATAATGCAGGATCTCCTGGCGCAAGGGAAAATGCCCAGTCTTGAGGGTCGCCACGTAATAAAGAAATAATGATCTTAACTTGTTGAACTGGGTCACCAGAGGAGCGGGGTTTCAAAGCGAGAAACAGTTTACAATTATTCTTAAAACTCAGAAACTTAGCTCTATCTCCAGAAAACAAATCAGGAATAGGAATTCTTGGCTCTAACATAGAATTCTGAACCACAAAGTCTTAAATATTTTGTACTCTTGCAGTGAGATGATCCACACAAGAAGACAGATCTTTAATGTCCATCACTACACCTGTGTCCTGAACCACCCAAATGTCTAGGGGAAAAGAAAGACAAAACACAGTACAGAGAAAAAAAAATGGTCTCAGAACTTCTCTTTTCCCTCTATTGAGAAGCATTAGTACTTTGGGCCTCCAGTACTGTTATGAACAGGTGATTCAGAACCACAATGGACCTAGTGGTTAAGAGCACACAAAGTGACCTGATAGCTACTAACATAGGACGAGCTCTGAGACGTGGGAACTCTGCTGACCGCAATCCCTAATCCTATCATACCACACTAGAGGTAGCCGTGGATTGCGCCTAACGCTCCCTATGCAACTCGGCACAGCCTGAGAAACTAGCTAGCCCTGAAGATAGAAAAATAAGCCTACCTTGCCTCAGAGAAATTCCCCAAAGGAAAAGGCAGCCCCCCACACATAATGACTGTGAGCAAAGATGAAAATACAAACACAGAGATGAAATAGATTTTAGCAAAGTGAGGCCCGACTTACTGAATAGACCGAGGACAGGAAAGATAGCTTTGCAGTCAGCACAAAAACCTACAAACAACCACGCAGAGGGGCAAAAAGACCCTCCGCACCGACTAACAGTACGGAGGTGCTCCCTCTGCGTCTCAGAGCTTCCAGCAAGCAAGAAAAACCAATATAGCAAGCTGGACAGAAAATATAGCAAACAAAAGTAACACAAGCAAAACTTAGCTTATGCAGGGCAGACAGGACACAAGAACGATCCAGGAGAAAGCAAGACCAATACTGGAACATTGACTGGAGGCCAGGAACAAAAAACTAGGTGGAGTTAAATAGAGCAGCACCTAACGACTTAACCTCGTCACCTGAGGAAGAAAACTCAGAAGCCGCAGCCCCACTCACATCCACCAGAGGAAGATCATAGACAGAACCAGCCGAAGTACCACTCATGACCACAGGAGGGAGCTTGACCACAGAATTCACAACAACAAACTACCTGTCATCTACAATTATGGAAGAAATTATCCATGTAATGGGTCAACAAGTCCTCAGAGAAATTATTTCTCGAGTTAACAAATCAAAATGCTACTCCATCTCTTTGGAGACACAAAAACGCACAAAGGGGTCAAAAATACTCTGTTGTAAAAAAGTTTAACATACATTTTTTTGCAAAAAAACGTATTAACTAAATACCCTGTATTTTTTCATTTTTTGACTAGCACTTGCTTATTTACTGTGACTTTTTTACAACAGAGTATTTTTGACCTCTCTGTGCGTTTTTGTGTCTTCAAGTTCTTTGGTGGTGTGAACCGGTTTCTACAGACTTGTTCACTATGCAGGTAGCCCATGTGTTTTTGGTTCCATCTCTTTGGACTCCACACCTGATGCAGCTCAAAGTTGACCAAAGTTGACCAACTAACCCTTGTATTGAGGTATATGGAGAAAGATGGCCCAGTGGAACGCTTTGTAACATTCATGGCAAACAAGGGCCATGGCGCTCAAGACATGTGCAGCGCCCCAGGGTCCTGGTCATTGCAGTAATGTCATTCTTCCACCAGGGGGAGTGATGTTACATCTGAAGGCAATAAAGGAGAGCACCTTACCAGGTATCACAAACCACACAACACACTTCACACTCCAGTCCACCAGGGGGAGCTATGCTCCTATCTATTAGGGCACTCCTCACAGTTGGGTAAAACTGGTGGCTTGGATAGGAAGTTGGACAGAATCTGACTGGGCTTCACCCAGGCAGCACCTGTCAGGCAGACAGGGGAAAGGAGGAACATCAAACAGCTGCAGACAGAGAGGTCCCTGACAGGGGTGGGATCCTGTCAGAGGCCTAGATAGAGGGTTAGGGAGCTGCGCCTGCCCCGAAGCATCCTAAGAATGGACACGAAGAGAATTGCGTTGCTGAGAGTGAGAAACGAAGTGATAGCACAAGGAGAGGAATCCAGAGGGAGTTCTGCCCTGCAATAGGCTGCCTCCCTCTGAGGCGCAGAAGCCGGTGGCCGGAACACTGAGGAAGCAATTGTCTCCAAGCCTTGCTTCAGAGACCGGCAAGACAGTTAATTCCACGTTAGCTGCCCGACCTTACACCCAGGCGGCATGGTGGCAACTTGTGAGGGCTGGGGCGTCGTAGGGTCCCTGTAAAAAGCCTCAGGCCATCAGTCATATGGGTTTGTCCTATCCATACTATCTGGGGGACAGAGAGAGAGAAAGAGACATAACATCAAGAACACCAACATCAGTTGTGAGGACCTCACCGAGAAGCTCAGCAGGGAGGTACTACAACACTCAGGCGCTAGAGGAAGGCTACTGATTTCCACCTGGATAAGGGGACTCTGGAATTGCCTTCAGACCGTCCGGACTCTGCCTGCCCTGTGATCTGGTGCTCTGGACTGTGGACGCTGAAGCCTTCAGTAAAGGTAAAGAGACTGCAACCTTGTGTCCTCGTTATTCACTGCACCTTACAACATACACCATTCACCATCTAGACTCTGGGAAGCCCTGGGGATACACTTCACCTGTGGGAAGGGATACCATCTAGCTGCCATCACATCACCTCAGCGGACCCCTAAGCAGCGTCGGTCACGGTCAGGTGACATCCTGACCGCTCATGTGACCGCGACGTCATCGAAGGTCCTTCACTCTCTGCATTCTCAGGAACGGAGGGAGGGAGACGTTAGCAGCGCTGTGAGCCAGGGGCCGTCCGAGGGTGAGTATATCCATGTTTTTTATTTTTATTCTTTATTTTTTTGCATGAATATGGATCCCAGGGCCTGAAGGAGAGTCTCCTCTCCTCCAGACCCTGGGAACAACACGCCGACATCCAGGATCGCTCCCTGCACACACCGTACTCGGCGTATAAGACGACCTCCGACTTTTGGGACAATTTTTAGGGGTCAAAAAGTCGTCTTATACGCCGGAAAATACGGTATGTTTCAATGTGCCGGATTACATCAGGATATGCTGCGGATTGGACGCTAGGTACAGCCGCTGCGTCCAATCCGCAGCGTCCAGATGTGAAAGCATAGTGGAGGGGATTTTCTGAAATCCCGTCTCGACTATGTGTGCACGGCCACATCCGGCAGCCCTGTGTATCCGTACCTGCGGCATGTCTTTATAGACTGCATCATGTCTATTTATCTTACGGAGACGCTCCATCTCCGCAAGATAAATTCCTCCGCAAGATAAATTCCACAGTCCTATGTAAAGGATGTGGTGATTTCGCCTGTGTTCAATCAACACAGGTGGAATCACTGCATGAACAAAAGGGGGCAGGGCTTTGGGCGGAGTGGGGTATCCGCTGCGTCCAAAGCGCAGCCATTCTGGCACGTGGAAACATACCCTTATTCAATTTTCTGGGGCTCCATTGCACCAAAATTAATTTTTAATCACATGCAAATTAGGCTTGTAAGTGCACTGGTGGGTGTATCAGTGACCTTATGGTCCTTCGCTGCTCTTTGCTTCTCCATTCCAGTGCACCAGCCACTTCTTGAATAGCAGTGGACAGAAGAGGTGACGTTCTGCCAAAGAGCTCTCCAGTGTCTCCACAGTGCCGTGCCACCCTTCACCTCCTCTCTCATCTCTGTCTACCAACCTGCTTATGTTCTCCATCTTGCTAATAATTGTACATTAACATCCTCTATAATCAGAACCTCACACATACGTTTTCAAGACTTTTCTCATGCTGCGCCAGTTCTTTGGAATGCACTAAAACACATCCCCCAAGCACACAGTAGCACTTTGCATCCTGTTATATGATGACTGGTTCATGCATATAATAATATGGTTATTTCATTGCCCATATTTATTATGTTGATGGCTAGACCGTACATAACAAGCAATTTTTTGCCTTTTTTGTTTCTCCTATTCCCTTATAGATTGTAAGCTCTTGATAGCAGAGCTCTCACTCCTCTTGTTTGAATTGGTGAATGTGTTAGGCCATGTTCACACACTCAGTATTTAGTCAGTATTTTATTTATCAATAGTTGTAAGCCAAAACCAGGAGTGGGTGAAAAATGAATAATGGTGCACATATTTCTATTATTTTCTCATTTCTTCTCTCCACAGACAAAAAAAGCATTCAAATTATTTGCCACTTAAACAGTTAATTATTTTAACATCATTACCAGAGAGATTTCCCTGGGAGTGCGTACTGATTCCCCCCTATATGATGCTAACCCATTATAAGCAGGCAGTGAAAACACTGGAGGAGGAAGAATGCCTCTCCACCTCCAGAAAGCAATGACAAGCAGTCTGCTCTCCTCACTGCATGACTTTTGCTGGAGCACAACAGAGCTGAGTGATTAACTGACAGCTTTCAGTTCTCATCTATGACAGTATCATTACAAACACTTCTACGGTAGTAGTTCTCCTCTCATAGTGCTGCCAGCACTGCTATTCATAAGCAGGCATCAACATGCAAGGGAAAGAAGAACATGCCGCCACTATAGCTAAGGCTTGGTTCACACTACGTTAGTGCAGTCCGTTCAACATATCCGTTAAACGGACTGCACTAACGCAAGTGCCGGCACTTGCACAGCGCTAGCGCAGATGGAGCTTCTGCTAGCTCCATCTGCGCTAGCGGCGAGCTAGCAGTGACGGACCTGGAAACGCTGCAGGCGGCGTCTCGGGTCCGTCACTCAATGACGGCACATCGCTAGCGCACGTCCATTGTGGGCGTGCGCTAGCGATGCGCTCGCCATTGCTTGTAATGGCGGCGTTAACGGACTACGTTACACCGCGTTATGCCGCGGTGTAACGTAGTCCGTTAAACGGGTTCACACAACGCAGTGTGAACCCAGCCTTAGAACAGGCTCTGTGTGAGACATGACACAGCCTGCTCTTCTCTCTGCAGAGTGATTACATGTGCCAGGGCACAGCAGACCTGATTGTGATTAAAAACAGCTATCATCTCCAGCAGTCAGTGGGGGGGGGGACAGTACAGAGAGTTGACAGCACTACCCTTGTTTTGGCAATGCTAATGTGTATTTGGCCTTGCCAATAAAACTCATTTGATAAAGAAAGCTACTAGAAGTAGAAGTGTTTGTACTGAGACTCAACTTTTGGAGTACTCCCCCCCCCCCCCTCCAGATTAAATGCCAGAGATGAGAGCTGAAACTGTCAGTTTATCACACTCAGGTCTGCTGTGCTCTAGCACATGTCATCATTCTGCAGTGAGTAGAGCAGGCTATTTGTCAATGTTATTATGGGGGATGAGCTTCTCTTTCCCCAGGGTGTTGCTGCCTGCTTATGACTGGTCAGCGACAGAAACAGGAAGTGAAATCTCTCTAGTAATGCCCACTTAGGGTGCAGTCAGATGGCCGTATATCACAGACAACGATCACATTGCGGACGGTGCACAGACTGGCCAGCGGCACTACTGACCCAAGTGTAACCGCTGCACAGAAATACAAGCACTGGCCAGTCCGAGCTTTGCGATGCGATTGTCGTCCATGTCATACAGCCATCTGACTATGCCCTTAGACTTACATTTTTTTAACTGTTTAGGTGCAAAATACTTTGATTGCTAATATTTCTGCAGTAGAGGCAGAATTAATAAACAAAAATGTTTTATTCTGCTCTGCATTGCCTATTACATCTAGTGTCCAGCTCTTCATGAAAAATGTCATGAAAGGTCCTCTTCAAGATCTTCTAAGTACCAGATGTTTTTCTTATTATGTTCTGATTCGTAAAACCATAGAATTTAAAGAGGCTGTACTGAGACTGTATATTCTTTCATGCAAAAACATAAGTGCCATATATTGTCGTACAAGGGAAAGTTACATGCCAGTTCCCAGGAAATTGTAGACTGACCGCGTAATTGGGTGTCAGTACTTTGGTGAAATCATCAAATAACAAAAATGGGTTGGAAGTGCTCTATACGTGTCTGTGTGCCTGGAACCTTATGGAGAGATAGCTTTTAAAGTCGGAAGTGGATTCAAACTGAATAAGAAATATGACTGAAGATTACTCATCATCATTTTGGATCCACTTTAGGTTTAGCTAAAAATATGCATAAAAAATTGCAGTGGTATTCAAAAAAGAAGAGGAAAAAAGTGCTGTATGAAAGTATGTTATAGAACCCTCTTAGGCTACGTTCAGACTAGCGTTGTGCGCCGCTGCGTCGGCGACGCAACGCACAATGCACGCAAAAACGCGGCAAAACGCACGCAAAAACGCTGCGTTTTGCGACGCGTGCGTCGTTTTTTGCCGAAAATCGGACGCAAGAAAAATGCAACTTGTTGCGTTTTCTTGGTCCGACGCTTGCGGCAAAAAAGACGCATGCGTCGCAAAACGCAACAAACAAAAACGCATGCGTCCCCCATGTTAAACATAGGGGCGCATGACGCGTGCGTCGCCGCTGCGTCGCCCGACGCACACTAGCACAACGCTAGTCTGAACGAAGCCTTATCTTTGTGTAAAAGTAATACTAAACAACCTGTCAGGATATTACTCCTGTGCAATCTCCTCAGATAGCATTGTGGCTTTTTTTGTATTCCACTGGAAATTAGTTTTTAACCTGCCTATATATCAGAATATCTGATCTTTTTGTGTGATTTTATTCACATCTGATCTCATTTTCTTTTATTTATACCATACAGTAAACACAACATGGCAAAAAGAACAAGCTGCCAGGAAGGAAATCCAGCATGATACCAAATAAATTAATTTAAAATGACTGCAGTAGATAAAAAAATCTATGAAATAAATGCAATAATAATAATGTCACTGCCTTCCATTGTGTGCCAAGTCTGCGTTATACAGAAGATCTAAACTATCACGCACAAACTGCTTGCTAAGAATATAGTACATGATGCAATATGTATGATTTTTATGCCAATTTTTTTGGGGGGGTTGCGTAATTTTCTGATTTTTTTCTGTCCTAAAATTCATCAAAATGACACACACGGTCATGAATTTTGCCCCGAATCAAGAAGTATCGTTTCTCCTTGCGGAGAGTGACATGATAAGCATGTCGAGGTGAGGAGACTTAAAGCCGCAATGCTCCTCTGGGAAATATGCAAATGTGTCTCTTCAGAGAGGAAGAGGACTAGAACTCTAGTGCCACCTATTGGAAGTAGCAATCCTAACAGTCAATGTTGACCCTTTAACGAGCCTTGTCACATGACTTAAGATAATAGCCAAACCAGAATCTCAATTTGCAGACACTGTGTTTCGGGGTACTGCCCCTCATCAGTGCAAAGTGGAGATCTGGTTTGGCTGATTGAGAGGCGTCTGACCGGGATCCAAGAAGTATCGTTTCTCCTTGCGGAGAGTGACATGATAAGCATGTCGAGGTGAGGAGACTTAAAGGTGCAATATTCCTCTGGGAAATATGCAAATTGTCTCTTCAGAGAGGAAGAGAACTAGAACTCTAGTGCCACCTATTGGAAGTAGCAATCCTAACAGTCAATGTCGACCCTTTAACGAGCCTTGTCATATGACTTAGGATAATAGCCAAAGAGATTCTGGAATTAGTAAGAGTGCGATTATACTGTGTGATGGGCCAACTGTTGACAGGCAACTTGCGGTTGTCTAATAGCCTGTGCACACAGGCAGACCACTCTTCAGATGCGCACTGAGGATCTTTATTAGAGCACATAGGTGTAAGAGGGTGGGGCTGTTATGGACAATAAGGAACATGTCACTTTAAGAGACTGCATCCCCTTGTCTGGCGTGATGGAATGTTCTGCTTCTCCCCTGCAATAGACTGTGAATGAGCTGAACTGTGCAGAGGGTGGGGGTGGAGCCTAAACAGCGAGTGTGAGCTGAAGCTTCTGCAGAGAGAACTTTGTGCTGTTTTCTGCAAGAGAGGACCCACAGCCTGTAACGGAGTGGACTTATGAAATTTGACAGACTTTTCCGGGTGCAGCGAGAGTGGCTGTCCTGTGTGAGTTTGAGAAGCCACGAAGATACCGAGAAAGGGATTTACAGTTTCCAGGAGCACCCCCAGGACCCAGAAGCAAGGAGAAGACTACCATTCACGGAGTTGGCAGAAAGCCTTGCGCACCACCGTATTAGACTTTTGGAGCCCCCCCCCTGGGACTGGATCTGAGTCCCCAACATCACCGTGAGTTTGATCCTGTTTTGTGCACATGTTAGGGCCTAGTGTAGGCTTCAATAGCCAGTACACGGGAGCCGTGTGGCCTGCTTAGTAAAGGCCAGGGAGGGTATACGTAGAGTAGCATCATTATTTGTTTATTGTTTGCATTTGCTTGTGTGATATATATTGAATCTGTAACAGTTGGAGCACCGTGCTATTTGACAGACAAGCTAAAGAATATAACTCTTGTAAATTATGTTTTGCCATTGCATACCCCTGTTTGCATCTTCCTCAACCACTTCATTCCTTGCCTTCCAATAAATCTACCCTTTGTCGTTTGCACCTCATCTTGTGTTACGGTAGTCTTACTGCACCGCGGTGGTCCCGCCGGCGATCGCTTCATAGGGTGCCACTGTTCTCGGCAGCGCAAGTCTTGTTTACACATTGTGATGGGCTGCTGAGAACAAATATTTTTTGTGCAGCACAAAAAATCATCTCACTCAATGAATGAGAATTTTATTTGTTTGTTGGGTGATTGGCATCCTGTTTAGAATGCACTATTATCGTTCATCATAATCGGGCAATGTAACTGGACCTTAAGCCAATGGTGAAAGACATAACTTGTGTCCTTAAATACATGTCTAAAAGTGTGTTGCTGACATTACTACATTACTATAGATATTAAATCTGTCAGCAGGATGTCATCCCTCAATCCCTCAATCCCCAAAAATAAATAAATTATATGTTCAGGTAGCACTTTAAAAAATAAGTCCAGAAATACCTTTACATGTCTAGTCTGTTTCTCCGTTACTTAGAAATCAGAGTTTAATTTTATATTTTAAATGAGTACAGAACTGAAGCCTCTGTCACTCCAGCTCTATTCTCCATCCAGTGCTGCTTTCCTCCTGCTTCACTGACAACCTCTATGCTGTGTGACTGTTACGGGTATGTCAGATGCAACAGACTGTCGCTCTGCATCTGGCTGCAGAAGGACTCTGCGTTTGGCATTACAGACACCTCCTTAATCCTTCAGACTCTTGGACCCAGTGGCAACCTCCCTCTAGCTGACACACCTGGACCTGTGGGTTTACAAATCCCCAGTCTGCTTTAGAGAGTCGCCGGTGATATTAACATTTATCCCTTGTGAAGGCTTTTGTCACGCTGCTGCAATGCAGGTAGGTGCAGGCTCCAATAAATGGAAGTAGAGTGGAAGCAGGACTGCACCTAAACAGAGCTGGCCTGCAGTGCAGCAGTGAGGCTACCACGAGAGGCAGCAGAATAGTCAAACAAGCCGAGTCAGACACTAGACTGTAGCGCAGTACCAAAAGAATAAGAAAACTCACGGTCAGAGACAAGCCAGGGGATCAGTAACTGTCAGGAGCGGATAAGCCATTGGCAAAAGGCAGAAGCAGGTCAGGATACAAGCCAAGTCACAAAGAGTCAGCATACTAAAGGGAAACATTGAGTCAAGACGGGAATAGGGGAAAACAGACACAGGTTCAGACAGAAAACGCAGCAGGGCAAATCAGAGCAATCGGAGTCAGCTACAGCAGCCCTAGACAAAAACTATAACTGACATCGCCTGCAGGAAGCAGCAGCGATAAATAGCCAACCTGAGCCCAGACTGAGGCTGGGAAAGGTTAATTCTTGACATGACCAGACCGGGAGAAAGGGAAAACAGGACTCAAAACCTGGTCTGGATCATGACAGCTTGGTGCTATAGCAGTTGGTTAACTTCCTCTCTTGAGCTGTTTGAGGACAGTTGGTGTTACCTCTCTGAGTCTGCTCAAGCTAAGTTCATTCCCCTTGTCTGTCTATCTTTTTGTCTTTAGTTTACAGTGGGGATTGACCAGTGCTCATCCTCTCCCCATCCCTATCCAGGGCCTTGTTCTAAAGAGATACAGGGCTTAGGTTCCTGCTTGGTGATTGGTGAAAAACCAATTTAGGGATGGTATGGCAAGTAGGATATTACCAGATCTTCCTAGGGGTCTCCACTCACCCTTTCACTAGTGTCTGGGCTTCCTTCCCCTCATCCCTTTATGTTGCACTTAGTCTTCCCACATGGTGCCTGACATTATCACTGCCCATGCATATTTAGGGAAAAAAACAGAAAAAAAACCTGACACCTGGTTTTATTTGTGTATGTTTTTTTCCCAGTGGCATGTTTTTTTTTCTCCCTTGGTTATGGATCCGGTTGCAGGGCTGGCAGAACAGCTACGCTGTCTGTCTTTGGAGGTGACTGGTTTTCAAGGAAGCTTGCAAAATGTATTTTAAACTTCATCCTCACTCCTCAAGAAATGAGGAGCAACGAGTTGGTATTGTGATCTCTCTGCTACAAGGAGATCCTCTATCCTGGGCTTTCTCTTTGCCGCAGGATTCAATTTGTCTCCAGTCTATGGAGGGATTTTTTGGACTCTAGCCCTTATCTATGATGACCCTGACCGAGTCACCTTGGCTGAGTCCAGGTTGCGTCACCTTCAGCAAGGGTATTGGTCAGTGGAGACATATTGCTTCAAATCCCTTAGATGGGCAACTTATACTAAATGGAATGACCAGACTTCAGGGTCTTACTGAAAGGTTGAAGAATGCTTTGGCAGTGTATGAAACCCCAGAGTCCTTGGAGGCTGCCTTGTTGTTGGCTATTCGCGTTGATAGACGCCTTCAGGATCAATGGGTAAGGCCACCCTCTCCGGAGCCTCCTTTTCAGGTTATTGCCTCTTTGCCAGGGGAGCACTCTAGTGGTGAACCAGTTCTGGGGGAGGTGAAGGAACCCATGCAGTTAGGGGGTGCCTCTGCATTGTACATGTCCTCGGAGATTTGTAACAAAATGTCTGTGGGGCACATGTGAAGTCAACATGATCACTCCATCCCTAGATGAATTCATTGAGTGGTGTAGCTTGCAAAGTGATGTGGCTTATGGAGGGTTTCTCCTGTTCTGGCACCCTAGGGGCTCTGTCAATGTGACATGGCACCCTCAAACAATTCCAGCAAAATGTGAACCAAAATATTTCTGAGGTTTGCACTGTGCCTCAGAAGTAGTTTTTGACCACATATTGGGTAACCGTTTACTCAGGAGAAATTGCACAACAAATTGTATGGTGCAATTTCTCCTGTTACCCTTGGGAGAATAAAAAATGGGGCTAAAACAACATTTTTGTGGGAACAATTTGAGTTTTTAGTTTCACAGCTAAACGTTATAAACTTCTGTGAAGCACCTGTGGGTTCAAGCTGCTCACCACACATTAGATACATTCCTTGAGGTGTCTAGTTTCCAAAATGGAGTAACTTGTGAGGGGTTTCCATTGTTTAGGCTAGGGGTGGGAACCTCAGGTCCCAGGTACATTTACGGCCCTCGATGACCTTTTATCAGGTCCCCGAGCAGATTCTCAGAGACCGCATTCTTGGGCAGGGAGGTGTATTTTAATTAAAACCAGCTTGTTAATCTCTTCTTGCTCTGTCAGCACACACACAGTGTTCACTACTGAACAATGAAGGGTATGCAATGAAAGATTACGTCCTGAAACCAGTTCCAGAATCAGGATGTACTTTGTGGGTGGAGTTTATACGACCCCCGAAGGATGGTATAAATATCCAAATGGCCCTTTGCAGAAAAAAGATTCACCAACCCTGGTTTAGGCACTTCAGGGGCTCTCCACACTAATGATTCCAGCAAATTTTGCTTTCAAAAAGTCAAATGGTGCTCCTTCCATTCCAATCCCTGCCGTATGACCAAACAGTATTGTAGTTTTCCTCTACATATTGGGTATCGGCGTACCTAGGAGAAATTGCACAATATGTTTTGAGATCTATTTTCTCCTGTTACCCTTGTGAAATGCAAAATGTGGAGCTAAAAGATAATTTTTATGGAAAAAATTATGATTTTTTTTTATTTTCACGGTTCAATGTTATAAATATCTGTGAAGCACCTGGGGGTTAAGGTGCTCACCACACATCTAGATAAGTTCCTACAGGGGTATTGTTTAAAAAATTTGGTCAGTTGTGTTAGGTTTCTACTGTTTAGGCACATCGGGATTCTCCATATGCAATATGGCATCCGCTCTTGATTCCAGACAATTTTGCGTTCAACAAGTCAATTGGTGCTCTTTCCCTTCCAAACTCTGCCGTTTGTCAAAGCAGTAGTTTCCCCCCACATATGGTGTATCATGGTGCTCAAATCTTGGAGTCCATTTTCTCTTGTTACTTCTGTGAAAATATAAAAATGGGTCTAAAGTAACATTTTTTGTGAAAAAAAGTTAAATGTTCATTTTTTTTCCTTCCACATTACTTCGATTCCTATGAAGCACTTGAAGGGTTAATAAACCTCTAGAAGGTGGTTTTGAGCACCTTGAGGGTTGCAGTTTTTAGAATGGTCTCAATTTGGGGTATTTTCTGTCATATAGTGTGAATATATCGTTGCACAGCTGAAAAGTGGTGGACAAGTGGGAGCCCAACCTGTGAATAATATTAATATATAATTTGGCACTCAACTTTTGTTTAATTTGAAGATTTTTAATGCAGTCCAGCAAACATAAACAACGTTTCGGTCCTCACCGGACCTTCATCAGGAACTGCGATACATGTTCAAAGGGTGCATAATTAAATGAGAATATACATACATGACAATGTTATTGGTACAAAATCATTCAAAGACACAAGTAACATAAATACAAAATCATAATAACAACAGCCAATCTGGTGTGATCTCCGTGCTCAGAAGCAAAGGAAGAATAAGGGTATGTTTCCACGTGCAGGAAACGCTGCGTGTTTGACGCTGCATACAGTCGCAGCGTCAAACACGCAGCGTCCAGATGTTACAGCATAGTGGAGGGGTTTAATGAAATCCCGTCTCCACTATGCGTGGTAACACGCACGCGGCGGCCCTGCGACAACGGACATGCGGCGCGTCTTTTAAGATCGCAGCATGTCCGTATACGTTGCGGCGACGCTGCGTCGCCGCAAGGTATAACACAGGGCCCTATGGTGGGGTGCGATGATCCCGGATGTGTGCTATGAACACATCCGGCATCATCGCGTCCCAGAAAGGGGGCGGAGCTTAGCGCAGAGCGGGTTTGCCGCACCGACGAAACCGCCGGCCATCCTGATCGTGGACACGTACCCAGGGCCGGCGTCAGCACCCGGCACAGCGGGCAAATGCCGGGGCCCTGGGGAGAGAGGGGGGCCCACTTAGCTGTCATAGATACAGCTGGGAGAGCAGAGAAGGAGATAACGTGCTCTCTCCGCCCACAAAGTCACTGCTGGCTGCGTTCTCTTAACCCCTATGTGCCAGCTCTGACACAAGCATCTTCTCACTCAGTCAGTGCAGCCAGGCAGGCACACATAGGGGTTAAGAGAAGGCAGCCAGTGTGACATTGTTTGTGGGCGGAGAGAGCACCTTCTCTGCTCTGATCTCCGCCCCTGGCTGGCTGCCGTGCTGCTGAAGTTATGAGGCAGATTCAGGAGGAGCTCCTAGTCCTTCCAGTGCCTGAGTGAGTGGCACTGCTATATACTACGTGGGCTGCGCTGCTATATACTACGTGGGCTGCGCTGCTATATACTACGTGGGCTGCACTGCTATATACTACGTGGGCTGCGCTGCTATATACTACGTGGGCTGTGCTATATACTCAGGGCCGCCATCAGGGCATGACAGCCATCACTACAGTATGGGGCCCGGTGGTCAGAGGCAAAAGGGGGGGCCCGAACACGCTGGCAGGTCAATCCGCTCGGGCTCGGGCCCCCTCCTCTTTGTTTCTGTTCATCGGGCCCCTGGGCATTTTAATCTGTGTTCTGCTTCTGCCGAACGCCCGATGCATAACAACACTGTGGCATTTAAAGATACACCTACAGTGTTGTTTAATGCATCGGGCGGACGAAAATGGGTGCTGTACCTTTAAGTTGAGACCGGCGGTGCATCATGGTCCTGAAGTCACGCTGCTCTGCTCGCATTTCCTCATTCATTCTGAGCACTGAGCAGAGCAGCGTGCGGTGTGCCAGATGTCGTCGGATAAAGTAGGAGGAGGAGGGGGAGGCAGCGGGCTGTCAGGCAGGCAGAGTGCACTGCGGCCAGTCTCTCTGAGTCTCATGAGCAGATGAGGCTTCAGGTGGCTGCGCCTGGCAGTGGGTGGCTGATGAGGGAAGGCGAGTGGGGGCTGCATCCTACAGGGTTCAGTGGGAGAATAGTGGGGAGTGGGACTGTCAGCCCCCACTAGCCTCCCCCCTGGGCCCTGCATCCCCCACTAGCCTCCCCCCTGGGCCCTGCATCCCCCACTAGCCTCCCCCCTGGGCCCTGCAGTCCCCAGTCCCCACCAGTCTCCCCTCAGGGCCCTGCAGCCCCCACTAGCCTCCCCCCTGGGCCCTGCAGCCCCCAGTCCCCACCAGTCTCCCCTCAGGGCCCTGCAGCCCCCACTAGCCTCCCCCCTGGGCCCTGCAGCCCCCAGTCCCCACCAGTCTCCTCTCGGGGCCCTGCAGCCCCCACTAGCCTCCCCCCTGGGCCCAGCAGCCCCCAGTCCCCACCAGTCTCCCCTCAGGGCCCTGCAGCCCCCACTAACCTCCCCCTGGGCCCTGCAGCCCCCAGTCCCCACCAGTCTCCCCTCAGGGCCCTGCAGCCCCCACTAGCCTCCCCCCTGGGCCCTGCAGCCCCCAGTCCCCACCAGTCTCCCCTCAGGGCCCTGCAGCCCCCACTAGCCTCCCCCCTGGGCCCTGCAGCCCCCAGTCCCCACCAGTCTCCCCTCAGGGCCCTGCAGCCCCCACTAGCCTCCCCCCTGGACCATGCAACCTCCAGTCCCCACCAGCCTCCCCTCTGGGCCCTGCAGCCCCCACTAGCCTCCCCCTGGACCATGCAACCTCCAGTCCCCACTAGCCTCCCCTCTGGGCCCTGCAGCCCCCACTAGCCTCCCCCCTGGGCCCAGCAGCCCCCAGTCCCCACCAGTCTCCCCTCAGGGCCCTGCAGCCCCCACTAGCCTCCCCCTGGGCCCTGCAGCCCCCAGTCCCCACCAGTCTCCTCTCAGGGCCCTGCAGCCCCCACTAGCCTCCCCCCTGGGCCCTGCAGCCCCCAGTCCCCACCAGTCTCCTCTCAGGGCCCTGCAGCCCCCACTAGCCTCCCCCCTGGGCCCTGCAGCCCCCAGTCCCCACCAGTCTCCCCTCAGAGCCCTGCAGCCCCCACTAGCCTCCCCCCTGGACCATGCAACCTCCAGTCCCCACCAGCCTCCCCTCTGGGCCCTGCAGCCCCCAGTCCCCACCAGTCTCCCCTCAGGGCCCTGCAGCCCCCACTAGCCTCCCCCCTGGGCCCTGCAGCCCCCACTAGCCGCTGCCTCCCCCTGGACCATGCAACCTCCAGTCCCCACCAGCCTCCCCTCTGGGCCCTGCAGCCCCCAGTCCCACTAGCCTCCCCCTGGACCATGCAGCCCCCTGCCCCCACCAGTCTCCCCTCGGGGTCCTGCAGCCCCCACTAGCCTCCCCACTGGGCCCTGCAGCCCCCACTAGCCGCTGCCTCCCCCTGGACCATGCAACCTCCAGTCCCCACCAGCCTCCCCTCTGGGCCCTGCAGCCCCCAGTCCCACTAGCCTCCCCCTGGACCATGCAGCCCCCTGCCCCCACCAGTCTCCCTCGGGGTCCTGCAGCCCCCACTAGCCTCCCCACTGGGCCCTGCAGCCCCCACTAGCCACTGCCTCCCCCTGGACCCTGCAGCCCCCACTAGCCGCTGCCTCCCCCTGGACCCTGCAGCCCGCCAGTTCCCACTAGCCTCCCCCTGGACCATGCAGTCCCACAGTCCCCACTATCCTCCCCCTTTGCCCTGCAGCCCTCTAGCCTTCCCTGGGCCCTGTTGGATGTGGCAGCCAGTCATGGACTGGAGCCACATCCAACAGGGGCCAGGGCGAGGCTAGTGGAAACTGGGGGCCACGTCCAACAGAGTGAGGGGAGGCTAGTAGGGTAAGGGTGCTAAGGGGAGTGTGCATCCAGCAGGTGGAGATTGCTAGGGGGAGTCTGCGTCCTGCAGGGGGAATCTGTTGCGGGGAGTCTGCGTCCCATTGGTGGAGGCTGCTAGGGTGAATCTGCATTCCGCAGGAGGAATCTGCTGTGGGGAGGCTGTGGAGATGGCGAGGACAGCCAGGGCTAGTCGACGATGCGTTTCAAGAGGGTGCCAACCTCTGCGAACAGGTAGCAAACAAGAATAGTTGACAATTGTAAAGAGTTGTGGAATTAATGGTGCTATAAAAGTAAGTAAAATAAATAATAATAATTTTATTTATATAGCACCAACGTATTCCGCAGCGCTTTACAAATTATAGAGGGGACTTGTACAGACAATAGACATAATACAGTTCAAAACAGATACCAGGAGGAATGAGGGCCCTGCTGCTCGCAAGCTTACAAACTATGGGGAAAAGGGGAGACACGAGAGGTGGATGGTAACAATTGCTTTAGTTATTCGGACCGGCCATAGTGTAAGGCTCGGGTGTTCATGTAAAGCTGCATGAACCAGTTACCTGCCTAAGTATGTAACAGTACAGACACAGAGGGCTATTAACTGCATAAAGTGAATGAGAACATGATGTGAGGAACCTGATTATGGTTTGTTTTTTGAATGGGCCACACAGGGATAGTTGGGTTAATGCGTTGAGGCGGTAGGCCAGTCTGAACAAATGTGTTTTTTAGGGCACACTTAAAACTGTGGGGATTGGGGATTAATCGTATTAACCTGGGTAGTAAATAAATGGGGTGATCTCCCCTTTACTGTTGACTACTTTTTATTTTTTATACGATCACTTTGAGTTAAGTTTTGAGGTGTATTTATGTTCTACGCTTTATAGATTTTTAATAAATACCAATAAAGATATTTTTTAGTTTTGCATAATAAGTGATTATATATGCAATAATATACACTGTTTCCATTTATTTGGTGGGCAGGCTGAGGCGGCAGCGGTGAGCAGGCTGAGGCGACCATTAGATTCTTCTTGACTGGGTGGTGCGCGCTGTGGCAACATCGGCTGTGTGAGTAAATAACAAGTCCATGTATTCGTTTGTCCACCATTTCAGTATGTGATTGTATGATACAATCATTCCTTCCCCCTTTCACTCCCCAACAGCAATGTATATTTGTTACTGGATGATCCTGACCTGCTGCAAAACCTAATGACCAATTACAATATCAGGCAGCAGCTCAGGATCATCCAGTAACTTATAACTTTTGGTTGGGAAGTGGGGTGGAGAATAATTCATGCAAGTGAGTATATATGATTGGGAAGCATCTTTATTATTATGGCAGCGTAATGTTCGAAAGGGGAAAATCGGTCTGCGCTCACACAGCAGTGCATGGATCGGGCGCCGATGTCCTGACCAGCATCCTCATACATGCTGTGAGGCTGCTGAGCTCAGGTCAGGAGACCCGCGGCCTGTCCCAAGTGCAGACCGATATTCACCAACGGTTCCACTAGTCAGATTCCTCTAGTTAGATCAAGAGTCTACCTTGTCGTGGTCGTGGCGGCTTAAAAACATCTTTTGGTCAAAACAAAAGCTGATGGCTATGTATATGATATGGTGTTAATGTGTGATTGGTGAGGACGTGGTGCAGAAGTGGAGTTTTCCCAAGAGTGGGCGGAGGGACTGTGGAAGGTTCGATGGGTGGAGGCGGAGCTAGGGTGGAGGTGGAACTGGGGGTGGAGCCTGGGCGGAGTTTGAGGGGGGGCCCCGAAATTTTGACAGTATGGGGCCCTGAAATCCCTAGTGGCAGCCCTGTATATACTACATGGGCTGCTATATGCTACGTGGGCTGCTATATGCTACGTGGGCTGTGTTATATACTACATGGCTGTGTTTATATGCGATCATGAATCGGGGTATGTGTTAAAGGGGGGGGCCCACTGAGACTCTTTCGCCCGGGGCCCTCAAAAACCTGGAGCCGGCCCTGCACGTACCCTTAATGGAGAAAAGAGAGACTGATCATTAAGAAGTACACCTGACTGCTAGGTGCTGTTTAAATCCCAATATGGTGGAATATAGGATAGGCTACAGGGCTAGGTAATGAGGCTATATGAAGAGTGCAGGGTATGGTGGCTCAGGTAAGTGGTAGGAGTGAGGAGACATACTGTTGCTATGGTGGGAATAACCACTATGTACTTGCGAGTACTACAGGGGGTCCGTGACCGTGTATAGAGCCTACCCAAACAAAAGTAAAAAATAATGCAAAGGATAAGTGTAAGAATAATTTTATGGAATGCATATATGATAATGTATTATATATATATCATATATGCATTCCATAAAATTATCTTTTCAGCAGGATTGTGCACAGTAACCAACAAGAAGTGTCAGGTCAGCACCCGTTACACTCATTAAAATTTTACCTGGGTGATGAAATCCGTCTTGTATTTGTTGTTTAATCTTTATTTGTAGTTATCAGTAAGATTTTTGTGTTCTGGGGCGACCTGTGTGCAGGGCTTTGTGGCGCTCTGCTTACATATTCATCTGTTTGGCTTCTGAGAGGTCACTGATCCCTCAGTAACCTGCCCCCTATTTTATATACTTAATATTATACAGTATGTATTGAAAAAAAAAATAATATTCAGCAGGTGCCTGAGTTGTAGCACGATTGCATGTATAATGTCCATGTCATTATTTTATTTGGTGATATACATGTATTTAGGAAAAAAAAAATCTCGGCATGCTATTCCATCCGGTATGCGTTTAGTTGGACCATCATTTATTTTTCAACAGGACAATGACCCCAAACACACCTCCAGGCTGTGTAAGGGCTATTTGATCAAGAAGGAGGGTGATGGGGTGCTACGCCAGATGACCTGGCCTCCACAGTCACCAGACCTGAACCCAATCGAGATGGTTTGGGGTGAGCTGGACCGCAGAGTGAAGGCAAAAGGGCCAACAAGTGCTAAGCATCTCTGGGAACTCCTTCAAGATTGTTGGAAGACCATTCCTGGTGACTACCTCTTGAAGCTCATCAAGAGAATGCCAAGAGTGTTGAAAGCAGTCATCAAAGCAAAAGGTAGCTACTTTGAAGAACCTAGATTATAAGACATAATTTCAGTTGTTTCACACTTTTTTTGTTAAGTATATAATTCCACATATGTTAATTCATAGTTTTGATGCCTTCAGTGTGAATGTACAATTTTCATAGTCATGAAAATACAGAAAAATCTTTAAATGAGATGGCGTGTCCACACTTTTGGTCTGTACTGTACATGATGTTTAATAATTTGTTCAAAGACCTTTCGTGGTATAGAAGTCAGACTCACAGGCCTATAATTCCCTGGGTCCACCTTCTTCCCGTTTTTTGAAGAGAGGAACAACATTTGCTCTTCTCCAGTCTTCTGAGACTTCTCCTGTTCTCCAAGAATTTTCAAAGTTTATGGAGAGGGGTTCAAAAATTTCTTCAGCTATCTCCTTCAGTACTCTGGGGTGTAATTCATCTTGACCTGGAGACTTGAATTCACACTTCCAGCTACATCCTGACTAGCCGTGCAATACAAATGAATTAAGCAAGGCTGCATATGTCAAGTCTGAATGTAGCTGGAAGTTTGCATATTGCACTTGACCGTCCACTCTCAGCGACAAAGAATGCCAAACCTGGACAACCTCTTTAAGCCAAATGTGTAAGGAGCTAGGCACAGACTAAAGACTATTGGCCAATGCCCATAGAGGGGAGTCCACTGCTCTACGGGATGTAGACTTTTCCAGCACGGACCACCGGTTGCATCGATATTGTTGTATTTTTATTAGATATTTGCTTGCTGTGTTTTATTAATGATTTGCTGGCTTGTCAGTTCATCCTCAGGAATCAAATTTATTTGCTTGTACCATTCCATCGGCCATGACAGTGAAAAGAAAGAGGGATTACTGCCTCTTACCTGCTGACATCCGTGGCTCATCTTTCATTTGCTGACCTGCGGTGTCAAATGTGTGTCATGCCACAACAATAACATTGCTCCAGGTTGGCTAAACAAATGAAGAATTGATTTAGAACCAACTCAAATATAAGCCATTTTTTTCTTTAAACTGTGCACTATCCTCTTTTCACAGAGCAGATTAGCAGAATAAGCCTTGCTACTGTTCCTCACAAATAACCTTGCTTCCCTATTTCAGTATTTCCGTAAATTTATCCGTTTAGGAAAAGAAAATTCTATGGCTGCTAAAGAGGATAAAGTCTAGTATAATCAATTTGACATTAAAGTGGGATGTGTTTTGAAACAAAGAAATAACTGTGATAATGGGAAAAACAACGTTGAAAACAGGGCATAATTGTTCTATAAGTAGATTACATGTTTCACCAAATAGCCCATTCACATTATTTAGGCAAGTAAGCAATCTAATAGGCTTCTCAGCTTCTGGTTTACAGGTCAATGCTACTTGTATACTTTTATGATGACCTTCTGCTATATGTTGCAGGTTTGCTATGTGCAGGGAAGATAAGATGGTGCTGGAAATATGAGAAAACTTGTGATCATCTCCATATCATCTATTGTCATGACTCAAGGATATCTTGGGGCTCTAAACTTGGGTTTGGACAGTATTGGGTTGCCTGCCTTTTATGAAGAATTATCAGATTTTCACTCTTAAAACCATTGCTGTTATTTCGCCAACTCCTTCTTGAATGTTGTAGTCCAATGTGTCAAATAAAAATTATAGTTATCTCTCGCACCTATGCCATTCCAGTCATGTTTGCGCCAGGTCTCCCGACAATTGCATGACATTGTTCTAACATGTGAGCGCTGCAGCCTATCAGTGACTGCTAGCTACCTGCAGTGGTCATGTTGCTTAACCTGGCACTCACATTGCTGGAATGATGCCTGTGCGGGAGATGAGTTAACATTTTTTTCCCATTTTACAATGGGGACTACAGCATTTAATAATGGATAACCTCTGTAAAGAGGCAAGTAACTTGGAGGAAGAAATCCCAGGTTCAATAATTACAGCTGAAAGTTCATACATGCACTATAGACTAACCAAGTATATGGAGCGCCACCAAGGGCTAGGGGTACTCAGTACAGGGTCCTTCGGTTCTCAAGGGGGATGTCACGGTGGCTGACCCGGTCCATGGCCCTCGGGAGGTCCGTTGTAAAAAGGGAAAGGTCTTTAAAGGGGAAATGTTCGTGACGCCACCTGTGGTATTCGGTCAGGGTGACCGACGCTGCTTTAAGGGGTCCGCTGGGGAGATGTTATGGCAGCTAGATGGTATACCTTCCCACAGGTGAAGTATGTCCCCAGGGCTTCCCAGTGTGTATATGGTGGATGGTGAGAGGCGCAGTGAATAACGAGGTACAAGGTTGCAGTCTCTTTACCTTTCTACTGAAGGCTACAGCATCCACAGTCCAGAGCACCAGATCACAGGGCAGGCAGAGTCCGGCCGGTTTGGAGGCAAATCCAGAGTCACCTTATCCAGGTGGAAATCAGTAGCCTTCCTCTAGCGCCTGGGTGTTGTTGTACCTTATTGCTGAGCCTCTCATAAGGTCCTCACAACTGTTGTAGATGTTCTAGATGTTATGTCTCTCTCTGGCCCCCAGATGGATAGGACAAACCCGTATGACTAGTGGCTCGAGGCTTTTTACAGGGACTCTATCATGCCCCGGCTTCTCGTGGGTGCCAACTTGCCTCCTGGGTATAGGCCGGATCAGTAACCTGCAATTAGCTGTCCTGCTGGTCTCTGGAGCAAGGCATAAAGGACTGTTGCTCCCTTGGTGTTCCGGCTACCAGGATCCTGCGCCTCAGAAGGAGACAGCCTGTGCAGGGCAGAACTCCTTCTGGTATCTTCTCCTTTGCTATGACTTCTTCTCACTCTCTACAATACAGTTCTCTGTTTATGTCCTTTCTTAGGAACTGCTGCACGTGGGGCAGACGCAGCTCCGTGACCTTCTGTCTGGGCCTCTGACAGGCTCCCACCCCTAACAATCCAAGTATCAAAAAGCAATAGTAAAGCACCCTATAGTTACACAGTCTCTATGGACACAAGGGCGCACGTCCTCACCAGGGGGTCCATCCCAGTACACGGATCCAGATTCAAATGAAGAGAAGGACAGCACCACAGCAAATGTGAAAAAAAGCTCACATGTTTATTCTGCCTCCTGCGGCTACCGTGGTGCTGTGGTGCTGTCCTCTTCATTTGAATCAGGCTCCCACCCCTGTCAGGGACAACTAACTGAGTAAAGCTCAGCCAGAAACTCACTAACTTCCTCTCCAGGCCACCAGTTTTGCCTAAGTGTTAAGAGTGCCCTAATAAATAGGAGCATAGCTCCCCCTGGTGGACTGGAGTATGAAATGTGTTGTATGTTTGTGGTACCTGGTAAAGAGATCTCCTTTATTGCCTCCAAACATAACATCACTCCCCCCTAGAGGAGAATGATATTACTGCAATGACCAGGACCCTGGGGCGCTGCATATACTCTAACAAAACATTCAGCCGCATCTTGAAGGCACAAGCATGATGTCCTAAACTACAATACATAGGGGAAGAGCCTTTAAAAGGATTTTCTCAATTTGTCTTGAGGAGCACAACACTCCCTTGCCTCCTGGCTTCCTGCTTGTTGGACAGTGGTATGGTCCTGATTGATTGATGGACAAGACCAGCACCATGGTCACTCTACTGCCCATAAGTGTGCGCTCTCTGATGATGCATCATATTAATAATCACCTCCATTCTTGAGATTATCGAATACTTTAAAAAATTAATGAATTGAAAAGTTGTCTGCTTTTACCATTTATTTGTTTAAATACTTTTCAATTTTTCCCATCATAGGTAAAAATTCATATAGGTCATAGAATACCTACAGTATGTACAACTAAATATATATATACTACAGAGAAGAGGCAGGTATCAAGAGAAAGACACAGATGGCCATTGTTTTGTGTCATAGTGGCAGTATTTATCTGCAATGCATATCAAGAGACAGGATATTGTTTTTTTCCATAGTTTTTTTAAGATCCTGTAGTGTTCTAACTACTTTATTGTAATATGTAGACGGAAAGCTTTTGGTAGTGATGATTGTCACAAAATGGAGTGGTGACTCTCAAAGCTAAATACACGGTTATAGCAATATCATGTAATGGTGTCCATTCACTGTGAAGCAAAGCAAATACCGTATATACTCGAGTATAAGCTGACCCGAGTATAAGCCGACCCCCCTAATTTTGCCACAAAAAACTGGGAAAACTTATTGACTCGAGTATAAGCCTAGGGTGGAAATGCAGCATTTACCGGTGAATTTCAAAAATAAAAATAGATCATTATTTCCCCATAGCTGTGCCATATAGTGCTCTGCACTGTTCATATTTCCCCATAGCTGTGCCCCATATAGTGCTCTGCACCGTTCATTTTGTCCCATAGCTGTGCCATATAGTGCTCTGCACCGTTCATTTTGTCCCATAGCTGTGCCCCATATAGTGCTCTGCACTGTTCATTTTGTCCCATAGCTGTGCCCCATACTGTGCTCGGCACCGTTCATACTGTACCATAGCTCTGCCCCATACTGTGCTCGGCACCGTTCAGTATTGCCCCATATCTGTGCCCCATATACAATGCTCGGCACCGTTCATTTTTGTCCCATAGCTGTGCCCCATATAGTGCTCTGCACCGTTCATTTTTGTTCCATAGCTCTGCCCCATATAGTGCTCTGCACCGTTCATTTTTGTTCCATAGCTCTGCCCCATATAGGGCTCTGCACCGTTCATTATTGTCCCATATCTGTGCCCCATATAGTGCTCTGCACCGTTCATTATTGTCCCATAGCTGTGCCCCATATATGCTCTGCACCGTTCATTTTGTCCCATAGATGCTCCACATAAATCTGTGCCGCCGCTGCTGCTGCAATGAAAAAAAAAAACACACATACTCACCTCTCTTGCTTGCAGCTCCCAGCGCCTCCATCTTCCCAGCGTCTCTGCACTGACTGATCAGGCAGAGGGCGCCGCGCACACTATATGCGTCATCGCGCCCTCTGACCTGAACAGTCAGAGCGCAGACGCCGGGAAGATGGAGGCGCCGGGAAGATGGAGCGGCGCCTGGCGGCTGGAACGCGGACAGGTGAATATTACATACTTACCTAGTCCAAGCGATCCTGACGCTCCCTCTGCCTGTCACAGCTGTCTTTGGTGCCGCAGCTGCTTTCTCTATCAGCGGTCAACGGCACCGCTGATTAGAGAAATTAATACGCGGCTCCACCCCTATGGGAGGTGGAGCTGCCTATTCATTTTTCTAATGAGCGGTCCCACGTGACCGCTGAAGAGGGGAAGAACTGCAGCACCGAAGACCGTGGGACGGCAGGGACAGCGCCAGGATCGCTGGGACTAGGTAAGTATGCCTCAGCGCCCTCACCCCCTCACCCGCCGACCCTGCCACCCACCTTGACTCGAGTATAAGCCGAGAGGGGCACTTTCAGCCCAAAAATTTGGGCTGAAAATCTCGGCTTATACTCGAGTATATACGGTAACTTCCTGTATTTTTAGATTAACTTCTATGAGATGCAAGACATCTGTGGGTAATCTCTATGTTTGAAAGTACTAGACTAAGATCTGTGCAGCTTTTTTTATCTGGGCATTCCTACATGCAAATTAAGTTTTTAATTGTTATAATTCTGCCATTTTGTAAAACAATCAATTTATTCCTATTTTTAGATTTATTTGAGTTAAAGGGATTGTCATGGACACCTCATATTGATGACCTATCAACAGGATAGATCATCAGTGTTAGATGCAGAGTTGATGTGATTTGATTTGCACATCCCATTCCATCGGCCATGAGGGTCTTCTATAGTTGTGGAATGAGAGAGTGAGTGCCACCTCTTCCTGCTGACATCCATGGCTCTTCTTTTGATTAACTGCCCTGGGCGACACCATTGTTGAGGCTTAAAATGCACTATTGGATACTTAAGTTGAGTGCTAGACTTTATTTTTGGTATACATTGTTGAGGCTTGACATACAGTTAGGTCCATATATATTTGGACATAGACGACATTTTTCTAATTTTGGATATAAACATTACCACAATGAATTTAAAAAAAAACAATTCAGATGCAGTTGAAGTTCAGACTTTCAGCTTTCATTTGAGGGTATCCACATTAAAACTGGATGAAGGATTTGGGAGTTTCAGCTCCTTAACATGTGCCACCTGTTTTTAAAGGGACCAAAAGTAATTGGACAATTGACTCCAAGGCTATTTCATGGACAGGTGTGGGCAATCCCTTCCTTATGTCATTCTCAATTAACCAGATAAAAGGCCTGGAGTTGATTTGAGGTGTGGTGCTTGCATTTGGAAGGTTTTGCTGTGAAGTAAACATGCGGTCAAAGGAGCTCTCCATGCAGGTGAATCAAGCCATCCTTAAGCTGCGAAAACAGAAAAAAAACCATCCAAGAAATTGCTACAATATTAGGTGTGGCAAAATCTACAGTTTGGTACATCCTGAGAAAGAAAGAAAGCACTGGTGAACTCATCAATGCAAAAAGACCTGAGCACCCACGGAAGACAACAGTGGTGGATGATCGCAGAATAATCTCCATGGTGAAGAGAAACCCCTTCACAACAGCCAACCAAGTGAACAACACTCTCCAGGAGGTAGGCGTATCAATATCCAAATCTACCATAAAGAGAAGACTGCATGAAAATAAATACAGAGGGTTCACTGCACGTGCAAACCACTCATAAGCATCAAGAATAAAAAGGCTAGATTGGACTTTGCTAAAAACATCTAAAAAAGCCAGCACAGTTCTGGAAGAACATTCCTTGGACAGATGAAACCAAGATCAACCTCTACCAGAATTATGGAAAGAGAAAAGTATGGAGAAGGCGTGGTACAGCTCATGATTCAAAGCATACCACATCATCTGTAAAACACGGCGGAGGCAGTGTGATGGCTTGGGCATGCATGGCTGCCAGTGGCACTGGGTCACTAGTGTTTATTGATGATGTGACACAGGACAGAAGCAGCTGAATGAATTCTGAGGTATTCAGAGCCATACTGTGTGCTCAGATCCAGCCAAATGCAGCAAAACTGATTGGTCGTCGTTTCATACTACAGATGGACAATGACCCAAATCATAAAGCCAAAGCAACCCAGGAGTTTATTAAAGCAAAGAAGTGGAATATTCTTGAATGGCCAAGTCAGTCACCTGATCTCAACCCAATTGAGCATGCATTTCACTTGTTAAAGACTAAACTTCAGACACTAAGACCCACAAACATACAGCAACTGAAAACCACGGCAGTGAAGGCCTGGCAGTGCATCAAAAAGGAGTAAACACAGCGTCTGGTGATGTCCATGAGTTCAAGACTTCAGGCAGTCATTGCCAACAAAGGGTTTTCAACCAAGTGCTAGAAATGAACATTTTTTAAAAAATTGTAGAATCTGTCCAATTACTTTTGGTCCCTTTAAAAACAGGGTGGCACATGTTAAGGAGCTGAAACTCCTAAACCCTTCATCCAATTTTAATGTGAATACCCTCAAATAAAAGCTGAAAGTCTGTACTTCAACTGCATCTGAAATGCTTTGTTTAAAATTTATTGTGGTAATGTCTATAACCAAAATTAGAAAAATGTTGTCGACCCCTCCCCCCTCTTTTTTGTTTTTCATTTTTTCTCTAGCTATAACTTCCCCTCTCTCATCATTTGGGGTTATCTAGTTACAGAGTGGTAGTCCACTCGTATTGTATTTCCATGTTGAATTCTATGTTTTTAGCCTTATGTTTATCTTGATTGAGAGGTACTTTGCCTTAACTTGCAAATTGGAACGCTAAAATAGTTACCGTCTTTAATAATGGGCTTCTGTAATACCGGAAAGAGGGAGGTAATTCCTTGTACCTATGTTTGCATGTTAATATACTAATGTTGAAAATGTTTAATTGAAAATGTTTAATAAAAACAGTTTGAAAAAAAAAAAAAAAAGAAAAATGTTGTCTCTGTCCAAATATATATGGACCTAACTGTATATGTGATCTCACACCAAATTGGATAATCAAAAGAGATCCACGGCTCTTCATCAGGTACTCCTCCCATGCAGAGACCACCGACAACTGATGTAATAGGGATATGCAAATAAATTTGCATCAATGATAGTGAGATGGGTGGGGTTATGACGCCTGGGATTCCAGCAAATCAGCTGTATAGTGGATGCTGCCAGTTAATGTACAACAGCTAATATTAAGAGCTATTCTGCAGCACCCAGCAGCAGCCACTAGGCATTACAGCAAATAACAGCTGATCTATGAGTATGTTCCCTCCACAGTGGCGCCACACAAACATTACACTTTCCTGTGTGTCCATTCACATCATTTCATGTCTACTACTGAGTTGGTTTTTGCTGCTGTGGGATGCTAGCAGGTGAGTAGGATGCAGTGACACACAGGAGGCAGAACAAGGGTTAACAGGTTCTTTCTGTATGAGAACAGTAATGGTACAAGCAGGGGGCAATGAGTGTGAATGGAGGATAGGGGGAAAGTCAAATGCAATAGAATGTAACAGGTTACCGTATATACTCGAGTATAAGCCGAGATTTTCAGCCCAAATTTTAGGGCTGAAAGTGCCCCCCTCGGCTTATACTCGAGTCACGGTAGCGGTGGGGTCGGCAGGTGAGGGGCTGAGGGCGCTGGGGTATACTTACCTAGTCCCAGCGATCCTCGCGCTGTCCCTGCCGTCCCACGGGCTTCGGCGCTGCAGCTTCTTCCTCTCTTCAGCGGTCACGTGGGACCGCTCATTACAGAAATGAATAAGCGGCTCCACCTCCCATAGGGGCGGAGCCGCTTATTCATTTCTCTAATCAGCGGTGCCGGTGACCGCTGATAGAGAAAGAAGCTGCAGCGCCGAAGACAGGAGGGGACAGCGCGAGGATCGCCAGGACTAGGTGAGTATGTTATATTCACCTGTCCTCGTTCCAGCCGCCGGGCGCCGATCCATCTTCCCGGCCGGCGCCTCCATCTTCCCGGCGTCTGCGCTCTCTGACTGATCAGGCAGAGGGCGCGATGACGCATACAGTGTGCGCGGCGCCCTCTGCCTGATCAGTCAGAGCAGAGACGCTGGGAAGATGGAGGCGCCGGAACGAGACGCTGGGAGCTGCAATCAAGGGAGGTGAGTATGTGTTTTTTTTTTTTTTATTGCAGCAGTAGCAGCGGCAGCACAGATTAATGTGGAGCATCTATGGGGCACAGTGAACGGTGCAGAGCACCGTATAAGGCACAGCTAGGGGGCACAATGAACGGTGCAGAGCACCGTATAAGGCACAGCTAGGGGGCACAATGAACAGTGCAGAGCACCGTATAAGGCACAGCTAGGGGGCACAATGAACGGTGCAGAGCACCGTATAAGGCACAGCTAGGGGGCACAATGAACGGTGCAGAGCACCGTATATGGCACAGCTATGGGGCACAGTGAACGGTGCAGAGCACTGTATATGGCACAGCTAGGGGGCACAGTGAACGGTGCAGAGCACCGTATATGGCACAGCTATGGGGCACAGTGAACGGTGCAGAGCACCGTATAAGGCACAGCTAGGGGGCACAATGAACGGTGCAGAGCACCGTATAAGGCACAGCTAGGGGGCACAATGAACGGTGCAGAGCACCGTATATGGCACAGCTAGGGGGCACAATGAACGGTGCAGAGCACCGTATATGGCACAGCTATGGGGCACAGTGAACGGTGCAGAGCACTGTATATGGCACAGCTAGGGGGCACAGTGAACGGTGCAGAGCACTATATGGGGCACAGCTATGGGGAAATATGAATGGTGTAGAGCACTATATGGCACAGCTATGGGGAAATAATGATCTATTTTTATTTTTGAAATTCACCGGTAAATGCTGCATTTCCACCCTAGGCTTATACTCGAGTCAATAAGTTTTCCCAGTTTTTTGTGGCAAAATTAGGGGGGTCGGCTTATACTCGGGTCGGCTTATACTCGAGTATATACGGTAACTTATCAGTCTCTGTGTGCTGGAGGAAGGTGGCTGGAAGATCCCACGGCGGCACCTCAGGCAGTGTGAGATCTCTCTGATCTGATCCCACAGATGAGCGATACACTTTCTCCTTGCGACGACGGATCCTCAGGGTTCTTCGGCACACGATCTCCTGATCCGTGTGCACGGTGAGGCAGAGGTGATGGTCGGCTGCACAGAAGAAGAAGCAGAGAGTTCAGTGAACAAGGCCGCAGTAGGAGCACACAGTCCAGCGGACACAGGCACGGGCCGATTCTCAGCAGGCACTGCAGGGATGGGACTAAGCGGTGCCTCCTTGGTGGTGAGAAGAGCAAAGATCTGCACTTTCTCCTGGTCACTACCCAGTGAGGAAGTCTCTCTGTACGGAGGGTAGGAAGCGTTGGCAGTCTGACTAGCTACGGGTATAGGCACAGCTAGCGGGCGTGGGTCCGTGAAAAGGGAGTTAACCATCCTACTACTCACACGCTTGGTCCCCACCGAGTGTCCCGTCTTCCCGCTCAAACTGCTATTTAAGTCCGACCTGCCCCCATCAATCAGGTGCCCTGTACTGCTTCGGTCAGTAATCTCTTCCCCCTGCAACATTGGTGACAGCCCAGATACGCAGGAGAGACCATCAACTAGGTTCTCCTCCCTACACTGCTCCATTGCATGACCTAGGAATATCAGATCTTGCTTCTTGATCTACCATTTATACTACTGTGGCTGAGTCCTGAGTACACAGACACAGTTGAAGTTGAGACATACCATCATAACCTTCCGGGATCATGACTTAGTTCCACAAGTTCAGGACTGGATCTAGGACATTTGGAAGGTAAAGGATAAATAATTTTAAATTTATCTGATGATATATTGTTTTAATCAGGGGTGGACATACCGCCGGTTCAACCGGTGCAACCGCACCGGGGCCCAGAGCGGGAGGGAGGCCCAGAGCGGGAGGGGGCCCCAGACGGCGACGGACATACACGGCATTGTTGTGATACACTGTGTGGATCCTGTAATGAGCGGTACCCAGTGACCGCTGGTGAAGAAGCTGTTATGCCCGGAGTCTGCGGAGACCATCTGTCCAGTCTGGGAGAAGGAGCCAGGTGAGTATCAGATTTACCTGTCCACGATCCACTCGCCGGGCGCCGCTCCATCTTCCGCGTCCTCTCTTGTGACTGTGCAGGTCAGAGGGCGCGATGACATATAGTGTGCGTGCCGCCCTCTGCCTGAACAGTCAGTGCGGAGAGACGGGACGGTGAGGACCAGCGGGCAGAGACGAGAGGTGAGTATGTCATTTTTTTTTTTTATTGTAGCAGCATTTATATGTGGCACAGCGTTATATGGAGTATCTATGGGGCCATAATGAATTGTTTGGAGCATTATATGTGGCGGCACAGCTTTATATGGAGCATCTATGGGGCAATATTCAATAATGAATTGTATGGAGCATTATATGTGGCGGCACAGCTTTATATGGAGCATCTATGGGGCAATATTCAATAATGAATTGTATGGAGCATTATGTGTGGTGGCACAGCCTTATATGGAGCATCTATGGGGCAATATTCAATAATGAATTGTATGGAGCATTATATGTGGCGGCACAGCTTTATATGGAGCATCTATGGGGCAATATTCAATAATGAATTGTATGGAGCATTATGTGTGGTGGCACAGCTTTATATGGAGCATCTATGGGGCAATATTCAATAATGAATTGTATGGAGCATTATATGTGGCGGCACAGCCTTATATGGAGCATCTATGGGGCAATATTCAATAATTAATTGTATGGAGCATTATATGTGGCAGCACAGCTTTATATGGAGCATCTATGGGGCAATATTCAATAATGAATTGTATGGAGCATTATATGTGGCGGCACAGCTTTATATGGAGCATCTATGGGGCAATATTCAATAATGAATGCTGATTGACAGCCATCTCCCCATTGCATAACTACAGGGAGCCGGCTATTGAACAGCATGAGGTCGACAGTCATGCCCCATAAACAGAGCAGCCCAGAACATGAAAAGCTGCTCTATTGACATGAAGCAGCAGGATCTGTGGCAGGAGCAGTCCTTGACCACTCTAGGCCAGCACATAACAGGTGGGTAGTTGACAACTACCTGCCTATCAGTTCATAGGTTCATAGGTAAATAATAAAACAGTCTTGGACAACCCATTTACGTTTTGAAAAAAATCAAATCCTCCTCACTACAGTATTATTTCCTCCAGTTTATAAAGAAATAACAGTCTATGCTGCTTGATAAGTCATAGGCCACAATAAGCACATCCAGATTTGCCAGATATGACATCAATTGCATGACTGCTTTGTGTTATATTCAGTTGTTAAATATTGAACTTAAATTTATTATTTAGAGTTGATAGTTGTGTTCTAAACAGATAATAAATGTTACAACCTATATGTTTACATAACTTTGTTGCGGTATGGGTGGGGGGGGGGGCAGGAAGATTTCTAGCACAGGGGCCCTCTGCAGTCTGTGTCCGCCCCTGGTTTTAATTTTTATGAATCAATGAATAGTATGTGAAAATATACAAGACTGTGTGGCCCTAGAAGAAGATGAAAACAGTAAAACCCTTGGTCAACCAATATTTAGTAGTGATGGGCAGGCGAGCATCGGGGTGCTTAGGTACGCATGTAACTCGATTGAGCAATGCAGGTGCTCGAGCGCCATGCTTGAGTCCCTGCCCCACATGTTTCCCGGCTGTTGGACAGCCAATAAACATGCAGGGATTGCTTGCCATACACGGTAATGCCATAGCTATGTTGGCTACTAGCATTACTGTGATTGGCCTGCTGCATTGTGTTATCTGGTCTTGTTTAAGTCATCAGAAAGTTTGCAGGCAAATATTATATACCTAATTTAAAAGGTGCAAGGTATGCGGCCCTCGTTCCAAATTTTTTAGAGGGCCATCATATGGCCCTCGCTCCAAATTTTTAGAGGGTTATCATGTGGCCCTCCCTTTTTTTCAGGGTATGTGTGATACCCTCCTTCATAATTTTTACAGTATGTGTATGAGACCTAGCTCTAAAATTCTCTGTGTTATGGACTGACCTGGGTTGGAGTAGAAGAATTGCAACTACTAGGGGCAGCATCGGCAAGTAGCTTAGTCAGAAATAGCCAGAGGTTGATATACAGGAGCAGCAGTATAGTTGAAGGATCAGCATGTTGCATAGTCAAGAATAGTCAAAGGTCAGTACACAGGGGAAGCAGCATACTTGAAGGATCAGCATGTTGCATTGTCAGGAAGAGCCAGAGGTGGATACACTGGAGCAGCAGTATAGTTGAAGGATCCGCAGGTTTCATAGTCAGGAATAGCCAGAGATTGGTACACACGAGCAGCAGTATAGTTGAATGATCAGCAGGTTGCGTAGTCAGGAGTAACCACAGGTCGGTACACAGGAACAGCAATATAATCTTGGATGAAGCAGCTGGTAAAAGGAGACCTTGACTAAAGACTGGGAGCTCAATAATCTGGCAATGGAGAAAGTGCTATGCCAGGTTTAAAAAGGTTAGCTCCACCCTGTAATCTCCTGATTAAACAATCAGGAAAAAACTCAGGGTGGAGCCAATCATAAACAACACAGGTACTAGTATCTGGGTTAGCAAGGAACTGTCCAGCAAAGTGAATAGCACCAAGGGAAGAGCTGTCGCCTGGTCCAGAAGGGCCGCTCAGTTCGAGCCCTGACACTTTTACACATATACAGTACAGACCAAAAGTTTGGACACACCTTCTCATTTAAAGATTTGTCTGTATTTTCATTACTATGAAAATTGTACATTCACCCTGAAGGCATCAAAACTATGAATTAACACATGTGGAATTATATACTTAACAAAAAAGTATGAAACAACTGAAATTATGTCTTATATTCTAGGTTCTTCAAAGTAGCCACCTTTTGCTTTGATGACTGCTTTGCACACTCTTGGCATTCTCTTGATGAGCTTCAAGAGGTAGTCACCGGGAATGGTTTTCACTTCACAGGTGTGCCCTCTCAGGTTTAATAAGTGGGATTTCTTGCCTTATAAATGGAGTTGGGACCATCAGTTGAGTTGTGCAGAAGTCTGGTGGATACACAGCTGATAGTCCTACTGAATAGACTGTTAGAATTTGTATTATGGCAAGAAAAAAGCAGCTAAGAAAAATGAGAGGCCAATGGCCATCATTACTTTAAGAAATGAAGGTCAGTCAGTCCGAAAAATTGGGAAAACTTTGAAAGTGTCCCCAAGTGTGGTGGCAAAAACCATCAAGCGCTACAAAGAAACTGGCTCACATGAGGACCCCCCAGAAAAGGAAGACCTCTGAAGTCACCTCTGCTTCTGAGGATAAGTTTATCCGAGTCACCAGCCTCAGAAATCACAGGTTAACAGCAGCTCAGATTAGAGACAGGGTCAATGCCACACAGAGTTCTAGCAGCAAACACGTCTCTACAACAAATGTTAAGAGGAGTCTTTGTGCAGCAGGCCTTCATGTTAAAATAGCTGCTAGGAAACCACTGCTAAGGACAGGCAACAAGCAGAAGAGACTTGTTTGGGCTAAAGAACACAAGGAATGTGGAGCACCCCCAGGCACAGGGCCACAAGTCACTCGGTACCGGTCCTTTCTGCTCGGTTCTGCGGTTGTCATGGTGGCTGGACCCGGTCGTGACCCTGCTAAGGGGCGTCCAATAAAGGAATTTGGTACAGTCTGTCAGGGGTTCGTGACGCCACCTGTGGTGTTCGGTCAGGGTGACCGACGCTGCCATGGAGTCCGCTGGGGTGATGGAATGGCAGCTGGATGGTATAACTTCCCACAGGTGAAGTGTGTCCCCAGGGCTTCCCAGTAAGGTAGATGGTGATGGTGTGAGGTGCAGGCAATAACGAGGTTGCAGTCTCTTTACCTCTTTACTGAAGGCTTCAATATCCTCAATCCAGAGCACGTTCAACCAGGCTATCAGAGACCGGCCGTTCCGATGGGCACATCCAGAGTTTCCTTCGCAGATGGAAATCGTTGCCTACCAATAGCGCCTGTGTGTTGTAGTCCTACCCTGCTGAGCATTCGGAATAGTCCTCACAACTGCTGCTCTCGTTCGTTCATTCTCCACAGCTTGCTCTCTCTCTCTCTCTTTGGTTCCAGATGTTACTAGTTTCTAACGTCCCCCAGATATGTTATGGCTAGGACGCCACCCGTTTGACGGGAAGGCTTGGAGGTCTTCCGGGACCCTAGAGACGCCCCTCTCCCAATGTTGCCCCCAATGTCTTCATAGGGGTAGAAGGTAGACAGCCAACCTGTGATTAACTGTCCAGCGGAATTTGAAGTAAGGCCTGAAGTCAGTTACTCCTACGGTGATCCGGCCACCGACTACGCGCCTCAGTAAGATGTTGCCTTCCTCTCTCGGCACGACTCTTACTGGCTCTCCTTTGTGCTGATCTCGTTTACACTGTTCCACAATATTCTTCCCCTCTTGTCTCTCTCTTAGGATACCGCCGCAAGGTGTGCAGGCGCGGTTCCGTTACGTTCTGTTCTGTCGCTAGGCACCTGCCAGGTTCCCACGCCTGACAGGGACCCCCTGTGCCTTCTCCCTGCAACACCCCCTGCCACGGGATGTTGCCTGAATCCAACCCAATCAGCTTCTGACTAACTTCCTCCCCAGCCCCTAGTTTTACCAGTGTGAGGAGTGGCCCAATAAATAAAGCCTTTGCTCCCCCGGGCCGGAGTGTGAAGTGTAATGTGTTCTGGTGATACCTGGTCAGGATAACTCTTTAGTGCCATCAGACATACCGCTGCTCCCCTTAGTGGCAGAGCGCTATACTGCAATGACCAGGTCTCTGGGGCGCTGCAAATCGACATTAGACAAGTGGAAATCTGTGCTTTGGTCTGATGAGTCCAAATTTGAGATCTTTGGTTCCAACCACTGGGTCTTTGTGCAATGGATGGACTCTACATGCCTGGTTCCCACCGTGAAGCATGGAGGAGGAGGTGTGATGGTGTGGGGGTGCTTTGCTGGTGACACTGTTGGGGATTTATTCGAAATTGAAGGCATACTGAACCAGCATGGCTACCCCAGCATCTTGCAGCGGCATGCTATTCCATCCGGTTTGCGTTTAGTTGGACCATCATTTATTTTTCAACAGGACAATGACACCAAGCACACCTCCAGGCTGTGTTAGGGCTATTTGACAAAGAAGGAGAGTGATGGGGTGCTACGCCATATGACCTGGCCTCCACAGTCACCAGACCTGAACCCAATCGAGATGGTTTGGGGTGAGCTGGATCGGAGAGTGAAGGCAAAAGGGCGAACAAGTGCTAAGCATCTCTGTGAACTCATTCAAGATTGTTGGAAGACCATTTCCAGTGACTACCTCTTGAAGCTCATCAGGAGAATGCCAAGAGTGTGCAAAGCAGTCATTAAAGCAAAAGGTGGCTACTTTGAAGAACCTAGAATATAAGACATAATTTCAGTTGTTTCACACTTTTTTGTTAAGTATATAATTCCACATGTGTTAATTCATAGTTTTGATGCCTTCAGTGTGAATTTTCAATTTTCATAGTGATGAAAATACAAAAAAATCTAAATGAGAAGGTGTGTCCAAACTTTTGGTCTGTACTGTACATGAGAAAATTTGGGTATTTTTAATCTTAGTGTATGTCTCTTTGTATTTATTTTATATTGGATGATTAAAAGATAAGTTTTATTATACTCACCATGCTACTAATATTTTGATTAAGTGAGGTATATAGGAGGTCCCATACACATTAGGGTCTTTGACCCATTTTTCAGTTGTTATTTTGCTGCACTTCAAGCTCTCACTACAGCAGAAAAATGCTGATGCAGCCTGGCAGACATAGAAACACAAATTAACACGATGTCAGATTGTCAGCAGCTTCAAGCACTAATAACATGAGGCTAAATTTAGCAGTAATATTTTGTATATATCCAGGGAGCCTGCAGGCACTGTGCAGCACATACAGTATACAGAGTGCATGTTTTTTGGATGGGGATTAGCACAGTCAGGAGTGAGACCAAGTTGGAGTTGCAGGAGTAAAAAGCAGCTTCATGGCAAGGAAGAAAAACCTTTCAGAACACTGTTATTAAATTGTCACTGGCTTTCCCGAGGTAATGTCCAAGGATTCCTCGATTTCTGACCCTGAACATCCACAAGAAGGAATGGACTTTACTCGTCAATATCCAGATCATGGAACCCCAAATAGTTTTCAATACATAGTCAAAAAGCTGACAGTGGGCTAGGCATGTTGCCAATAAGCCCGAGACTTATATCAAAAGACAGGGTGAGAAGGTCATGCCATGAATTGGTGTACAAGTAAAGCTAATTTAGACAATGTGAATGAAACAAGAATCACAGCCAATAGGAACAGGAAAATGACCAGGAAATTCTCACAAATGCTCTTAACTGGGCACTGGGATTGTCAAGACTCAAACCCAGCAGCTATTGTGCACCAGGCGGCCGCTCTTCCTTCTGAGCTATTCAGCTTGCTTGCTATTCAGCTTGCTAAACCAGATACTAGTACTCGTGTTGTTCTTGATGTCTCCAACCTGAGTGGCTCAACCCTGTGACCTCCTGATTGAACACCCTATTTAAATCTGGCACTGCACTTCCTTCCTTGTGAGATTATTGAGCTCCCAGCCTTTAGTCTAGCTTCTTTCCACCCTCAGGATACTACTGCTGCTACCGTGTTCCGACCTCTGGCTATTTCCTGACTACGCTATCTGCTGGTGCTGCTCCTAGTGGTTGCCATATCACTACTCCAACTCAGGTCAGTCCATAACAGAATAATCTCGCACACAAAATGAAGTCTGTTGCAGCCACCCTGAGGCAACAAGTTGCTGAACTTCAGAATTCTGGTGCCACATACCAAGAAAAATTTTATAAGTTGCAAACACAGGTGTTGGGTCAGCAAAAGGAAATTGCAGAGACAACTTCTGGATTTGCACAACTCAGGCCCAGAATCAAACACATGCATGCTACTACCCGCAAAGTTCAGTGGGGATCGTTATCATTAACATGGATTCCTTAATCAATGTCATATCTATTTCCAGATGCAACCTTCTCCGTTTACCAGTGACAGGAAAATGTTCTTGGGTGGCAGACACCACATGGAATTTAGCTGCCCAAAGGAGTCAGTTTCAAAGAGGATTATCAGAGCTAGCTTAGGATGAACTTGCAAGAGTCAAACATGTGTGGAAACTCCATGGCTGTGAGCGAGAATTTTTATTTAAATACTGCACGCTTTTGGAACAAGTCAAATCTTTCTCTCATATTTATAGGGGTCCCGTTTACATCTTTTATATCTTATCTTTATAAGTAGTGCTGGAATTAGAGCATGCATATCTCCACTTTATTCATTTGCAATGGGACTGATGGAGATAGCCGAGCACGGTGCTTGGCTGGACTTCAGCATAGAGTTCTTCAGAGGAACCACACACAGAGGGACCATGGAGCCTTTTCTAGTGAATAGCTCTGTGGAGACACAGCATTGTATCTCAAAGTGAACCTGTCAGCAGTTTTGGCCAGTATGAGTTACGGCCATCACCTTTCAGGGCTTGTACACAGCATTCTATAATGCTGTATATAACCCCCCAACCCAACCTGGAGGAAATTAAAAAAAATTTTTATTATACTTACCTGCGGGGCAGTCCGGTCCGATGGGTGTCGCTGGTCTTCGTCCGGTACCTCCCATCTTCTTATGATTGCCGCCCTCCTGCTTTCTTCTTGTGGATGACACGACCCTGCATCATCCACAGGCTCTCCGGCCGGGGCTCTTTGACCTTTTGTGGCACCTGCGCACTGCAGTACTTTGCTCTGCCCTCAATAGGGTAGACAAGTATGCCTGTACAGGAGCGTGATGCGAGGGAGCCTGTGTGGATGATACAGTTATATGAAAAAGTTTGGGCACCCCTATTAATCTTAAGCTTAATGTTTTATAAAAAAATGTTTTTTTTGCAACAGCTATTTCACTTTCATATATCTAATAACTGTTGGACACAGTAATGTTTCTGCCTTGAAATGAGGTTTATTGTATTAACAGAAAATGTGCAATCTGCATTCAAACAAAATTTGACAGGTGCATAAGTATGGGCACCCTTATCATTTTTTTGTTTTAAATACTCCTACCTACTTTTTACTGACTTACTAAAGCACTTTTTTTGGTTTTCTAACCTCATTGAGCTTTGAACTTCATAGCCAGGTGCATACAATCATGAGAAAAGCTACTTAAAGTGGCCACTTGCAAGTTGTTCTCCTGTTGGAATCTCCTCTGAAGAGTGGCATCATGGGCTCCTCAAAACAACTGTCTAATGATCTGAAAACAAAGATTATTCAACATAGTTGTTCAGGGGAAGGATACAAAAAGCTGTCTCAGAGATTTAACCTATCAATTTCCACTGTGAGGAACATAGTAAGGAACTGGAAGAACACAGGTACAGTTCTTGTTAAGGCCAGAAGTGGCAGGCCAAGAAAAACATCAGAAAGGCAGAGAAGAAGAATGGTGAGATCAGTCAAGGACAATCCTCAGACCACCTCCAGAGAGCTGCAGCATCAACTTGCTGCAGATGGTGTCACTGTGCATCGGTCAACTATACAACGCACTTTGCACAAGGAGAAGCTGTATGGGAGAGTGATGCGAAAGAAGCCGTTTCTGTAAGAGTAAGCACGCCACAAACAGAGTCAGCTGAGGTATGCAAAAGCACATTTGGAGAAGCCAATTTCTTTTTGGAAGAAGGTCCTGTGGACTGATGAAACCAAGATTGAGTTGTTTGGTCATACAAAAAGGCGTTATGCATGGCGGCCAAAAAACACAGCATTCCAAGCAAAACACTTGCTACCCACAGTAAAATTTGGTGGAGGTTCCATCATGCTTTGGGGCTGTGTGGCCAATGCCGGCACCGGGAACCTTGTTAAAGTTGAGGGACGCATGGATTCCTCTCAGTATCAGCAGATTCTTCACAATAATGTTCATGGATCAGTAACAAAGTTGAAGTTACGCAGAGCATGGATCTTTTCCTATCGCCACGACAGCACCCACAACGAGAGAGGGGATCCGCCCACCTTCCGGACAGGAACCTACAGGTTAAAAAGGGGCGGTCCCCCTCGCCCTCCAGTTTGGGTTCCTGTCCGGACAGCGGAAGCCTGCAGGTTTTCGTCTTACCCGGGTCTGCCAAGCCTCTGTGCGGTGTCCGGGGGGAACGGCAGAGTCGGGGGCACGGAAGCAGCGTCGGGGGAAGTCCTGTGTTCAGCTTCCCCCCTCGTCTGGCAAGGATCAGTGGCGTTCCTGGGGGAAGGCATGCCGCCCTGGGTCGTCCACGTGCACGCGATGCTGCTGGAGCAGGTCGGCGCCTATGACCCGGAAGTAAACTTTCGACTTCCGGAGGAGACCGGGAGGAGGAGCGCGGGACTTTTAAAAGAAAGGCAGCGCTTGGTGAGTGTGTGCGGCAGCATGTCTTCTACAGGAGACGCCGAACACCGACAGCTAGGAGAGCAGCAGAGGAGCAGCAGCAGATCTCGTAGTGGTGATGTGGTACGCGGGCAGCAGGACTCTGGCAACCCGACGTCACGTCGCATCTCGCCCCCTCAGAAACCGGTACTCTATATTTTTCAGCAGTGGTGAGTGTTATATCCGAGCCGGTGGCTGATACAATTGTTTTCTGTACTATGCTTTGTTATAGGGGAAGAAGGTCTCTAAATCTAAGCATAAACAGTGTGCTTTATGCACGGAGCCACTACCTGACAGCTATTTAAAGAAGTTGTGTCAGACGTGTATATGCCGTACGTTAGAAGAAGAGGCCCCTCTCCGGGTATCGGATTTGAGGGAAGTAATTAGGGAAGAAATAAAATCGTCCCTTAAATCTAGACGGCATGAGAAGATCAGTATGGAGATGGTGTCTGATTCTAGCCCTTCGTTACAAGAGGGCGAATGCTCGGAAAGTTCTTCACCATCCTCCTCGGATGAGGAGGGAAGGCCTTGCTTTTCCGTTGACAATATGGAAACTTTAATTAAGGCAGTCCGTGCGACTATGGGGGTTGCAGAAAGTAAAGAAGCGAAAACAACCCAGGAGATTATGTTCGCGGGCAGGGGCGGACTGGGCCGGGTGGCAGGAATGCATCTGCCCCCCGGGCCGGTGCCTGAGCAGGTACACAGGGCCGCTGGAGGAGCAGCAGCTATTTTAATACATAGCGCGCCGCATCCCTCCAGCCGGCCCTATGTGCGCGCGTTGCCTGCTCTGACAAGTGCCGCGGCGGCCCGCACTAGTGTGCGAGCACGGCCGCGGTCCTTGTTCCTGCGTGTGCTCGTCTGCCGGCTGCTGCGCTGCCCATGTCAGAGCGGGCAAGCAGGAGACCAGGCGCGCGCGCGGCCCGCACTAGTGTGCGAGCACGGCCGCGGTCCTCATTCCTGCGCGTGCTCGTCTGCTGCCCATCAGTCAGAGTGGGCAAGCAGGAGACCATGCGCGCGCGCGCGCGCGCACATGGTGATATTTCAAAAAGCCGCGCGCGCATAGACGGTGTCTGACGCTGGCCGGCCTGCACCAGCGTCAGAGAAGACTGCTCACCAATGCCTGGGCCCTGGGATGATCCTCTCCTCCTCTTCACTGCCAACGCTGGCCAGGACGCGACACCCGACCCACCTCAGCTCTTCATCCTCCCGACCTCCCCCCATCTCAGGGACCTGGGTGAGTCCCAAGATGATTTTTTTTAATGTATATACAGCAGTATTGCCTATATAATGTGTATAGACTGCTATATATACATTATATAGGTGGTACTGCTGTATATAATCACTATACCACTATAATGCATGTATAGCAGTCTATATCTTATATGGGTGACACTGCTACTTATGCGTATATACCTTATATAGGTGACACTGCAATGTGTGTGTATGTATATGTGTATGTGTATATATATATATATATATATATATATATATATACATATACACACACACACGTATACATACACACACACACACCGCAGTGTCACCTATATAAGGTATATACGCATAAGTAGCAGTGTCACCCATATAAGATATAGACTGCTATACATGCATTATAGTGGTATAGTGATTATATACAGCAGTATCACCTATATAATGCATATATAGCAGTCTATACACATTATATAGGCAATACTGCTACTGATGTGTATATAGGTGATACTTCTGTGTATATATGTCGTTATGTAGGTGATACTGGTGTGTGTGTGTGTGTATGTATACACACACACACACGTACATATATACACAGCAGTAACACCTATATATAACGTATATACACATCAGTAGCAGTATTGCCTATATAATGAATATAGACTGCTGTATATATGATATATAGGTGATACTATCATTATATACAGCAGTAGCAGTATCGCCTATATAACGTGTATGCAACATTTGCAGTATCACCTATATAATGTACAGACTAATGTATATACGTTATATAGGTGACACTGCTGTGTATAGTCGCACTATCTATTTGTATCTAATCTATATATATAATTGCCTACGGGTTACTTCCGTCTTTCTGTCCTCAACTTCCGTAACGGAAATCCAGCGTTGCTGATTGGTCTCGCCAGCTGCCTGTCATGGCTGCCGCGACCAATCAGCGACGGGCACAGTCCGATTAGTCCCTCCCCTACTCCCCTGCAGTCACAGTGCCCGCCGCCCACTCCATACTTCCCGCAGTCAGTGCCCAGCGCCCGCTCCATACTCCCCGCAGTCAGTGTGCCCGGCGCCCGCTCCATACTCCCCGCAGTCAGTGCCCAGCGCCCGCTCCATACTCCCCGCAGTCAGTGTGCCCGGCGCCCGCTCCATACTCCCCGCAGTCAGTGTGCCCGGCGCCCGCTCCATACTCCCCGCAGTCAGTGTGCCCGGCGCCCGCTCCATACTCTCCGCAGTCAGTGTGCCCGGCGCCCGCTCCATACTCTCCGCAGTCAGTGTGCCCGGCGCCCGCTCCATACTCCCCGCAGTCAGTGTGCCCGGCGCCCGCTCCATACTCCCCGCAGTCAGTGTGCCCGGCGCCCGCTCCATACTCTCCGCAGTCAGTGTGCCCGGCGCCCGCTCCATACTCTCCGCAGTCAGTGTGCCCGGCGCCCGCTCCATACTCTCCGCAGTCAGTGTGCCTGGCGCTCCGCTCCATACTCCCCGCAGTCAGTGTCCCCTGCGCCTGCTCCATACTCCCCGCTCCATACTCCCCGCAGTCAGTGTCCCCAGCGCCCGCTCCATACTCCCCGCTCCTTACTCCCCGCAGTCAGTGCCTGCTCCATAATCCCCTCCAGTCAGCGCTCACACAGGGTTAATGCCAGCGGTAACAGACCGCGTTATGGCACGGGTAACGCATTCCGTTACCGCTGCTATTAACCCTGTGTGACCAAGTTTTTACTATTGATTCTGCCTATGCAGCATCAATAGTAAAAAGATGTAATGTTAAAAATATTAATAAAAAAAACCAAAAACCTGCTATACTCACCTTCCGTCATTGGACGATGCGCTCCAGCCGGCCGCCATCTTCCGTTCCCAGAGATGCATTGCGAACTTACCCAGAAGACTTGGCGGTCTCACTGGCGGTTTCCTGGGAATGGAAGATGGCGGCCGCATCACACAGCTTCGCTGGATCCCAGGGGTGAGTATATAACTATTTTTAATTTTAATTTTTTTTTTTTAACAAGGATATGGTGCCCACACTGCTAAATACTGCGTGGGCAGTGTTACATACCTACGTGACTGGCCAATATACTACGTGGCTCTGTGCTGAATATTACGTGGCTGGGCAATATACTACGTGACTGGGCAATATACTACGTGACTGGGCAATATACTACGTGACTGGGCAATATACTACGTGACTGGGCAATATACTATGTGGCTGGGCAATATACTACGTGGTTGGGCAATATACTACGTGACTGGGCAATATACTACGTTGCTGGGCAATATACTACGTGGCTGGACAATATACTACGTGGCTCTGTGCTGAATACTACGTGGCTGGGCAATATACTACGTGGCTGGGCAATAAACTACGTGGCTGGGCAATAAACTAAGTGGCTGGGCAATATGCTACGTGGACATGCATATTCTAGAATACCCGATGCGTTTGAATCGGCCCACCATCTAGTGTATGTGTATGTATGTATGTATGTATGTATGTATGTATGTATGTATGTATGTATATATATATATATATATATATATATAATCAGTTTCATCTATACAATGTGTGTACAGCAGTCACAGTATCACATACAATATATAGGTGATACTACAACTACACACATCAGTCGCAGTATCGACTATTGTATATACAGTAGTTTCAATGTGATATATGTTCAGCAGTCGCAGTGTCTCCTATGTGATGTATGCATCATAATATAGTATAATGCTGTCTTAATTACCGAATATTGTAGAGAGGTTTATAGTGTAGAGATGTTTATATAGTATGGCGCTATGCATATAGTGTGGAATTCACACTATATACACTGCTGCCACATCTCTACACTATATAATATATGCACCGCTCTATATTCCTTAACACGGTATATAATATGCCGCTGTGTATATAATATATTGTAGTATACCATTTATACTTGTGTATAAGCCGAGTTTTTCAGCATATTTTTTTTTGTGCTGAAAACACCCCCCTCGACTTATACACAAATCATTGTCCCAGAAAGACGGAGAAGGAGCAGCAGGTGACAGAGGCAGGAGCCGGCGGCTGTGGCTAAAGCCTGTGCCGCTGCTAAAGAGAAATGAATATTCACTGCACTGGCAGTGAATATTCATTTCTCTTGTAGCATTGACAGCCACAGCCGCCGGCTTCCAGCACACATCCTACTTACCATCCCTGCGCACCCTCGCTGCATCTCGTTTCGGCGCTAGCAGCTCTTCAGGATGACCGATCACGAGTCTTCCGCTCATTAAGGTAATGAATATTCACCCCTCTCCACTCCCATAGGTGTGATAAATATTCATTACCTTAATGAGCGGGGGACATGTGATCGCCCGGCCGGAGCTGCTGGCACCGGAACGAGATGCTGCGAGGCCATGCAAAGAAGGTAAGTAGGATGTGGTTTTTTATTATTTTTTAGGAACCATGCATACATGAACAGGGATAAGGAGCCATGCATACAAGGATGGGGATAAGGATTCATGCAGACAAGGATGGGGATAAGGAGCCATGCACACACAGACGGGGATAAGGAGCCATGCATACAAGGATGGGGATAAGGAGTCATACAGACAAGGATGGGGATAAGGAGCCATACAGACAAGGATGGGGATAAGGAGCCATGCAGACAAGGATGGGGATAAGGAGCCATACAGACAAGGATGGGGATAAGGAGCCATGCAGACAAGGATGGGGATAAGGAGCCATACAGACAAGGATGGGGATAAGGAGCCATGCAGACAAGGATGGGGATAAGGAGCCATACAGACAAGGATGGGGATAAGGAGCCATACAGACAAGGATGGGGATAAGGAGCCATGCAGACAAGGATGGGGATAAGGAGCCATACAGACAAGGATGGGGATAAGGAGCCATACAGACAAGGATGGGGATAAGGAGCCATACATACAAGGATGGGGATGAGGAGCCATACAGACAAGGATGGGGATAAGGAGCCATGCAGACCAGGATGGGGATAAGGAGCCATGCAGACAAGGATGGGGATGAGGAGCCATACAGACAAGGATGGGGATAAGGAGCCATACAGACAAGGATGGGGATAAGGAGCCATGCAGACAAGGATGGGGATAAGGAGCCATACATACAAGGATGGGGATAAGGAGCCATGCAGACAAGGATGGGGATAAGGAGCCATGCAGACAAGGATGGGGATAAGGAGCCATGCAGACAAGGATGGGGATAAGGAGCCATACAGACAAGGATGGGGATAAGGAGCCATACAGACAAGGATGGTGATAAGGAGCCATGCAGACAAGGATGGGGATAAGGAGCCATGCAGACAAGGATGGGGATGAGGAGCCATGCAGACAAGGATGGGGATGAGGAGCCATGCAGACAAGGATGGGGATGAGGAGCCATGCAGACAAGAATGGGGATGAGGAGCCATGCAGACAAGGATGAGGAGCCATGCAGACAAGGATGGGGATGAGGAGCCAAGCAGACAAGGATGGGGATGAGGAGCCATGCAGACAAGGATGGGGATGAGGAGCCATTCATACAGGGACAGGGGAGCCATGCATACAAGGACGGGATGTGGGGACAATGCATACCCAGCTTATACTCGACTCAATACATTTTCACAGTTTTTTGTGGCAAAATTAGATGTCTCGGCATATACTTGGGTCGACTTATACTCAAGTATATACGGTATGTTGTGGAGCTGTGTATACTTCTAATGTCCTGCATAAATGGTGTAATTCTCAGTATCTATTCTGATGTATATGTGTATCTGTCTATCTACCACTCCGATTAATTGTTAGAAAACTAGTGGACTCTTTATTGGCCCATGTGGCAACGTTTCGGATCCATAACTGAACATTTCTCTGATATGGAAGTGAAATGTTGCCACATTGACTAATAAAGAGTATTAAAAAAAATCGGTTCCATTTTCTTCCACAAAAGTGGTACAATCATCTTCTCACTTGCTGTCCGTGTGCAGTTGTGGTTTTTTTTTTCTCAGCAGATGTTGCAGTCTGATACACGGTGAGTCAGACCATTGAGGAGATGGAGAAATTAATTTCTCCGTCTCCTCCACACCTGTGCTGCGAGAGCATTGGAGCACGGACACTCTGATCACGCTCACAGCAGAGCAAGAGCCGAGTATCATTGGCATATCACATCCGATGCCATATTCTAGTGTTATTCCACCCAAATGAGCACCTGTATTAAGCCCACGTTCACACGGTCAGTATTTGTTCAGTGTTTTCATCAGTATTTGTAAGCCAAAACCGGGAGTGGAACAATCCAGAGGAAAAGTATAATAGAGACATCTGCACCAATTCTGTATTTATCACCCACTCCTGGTTTTGGCTACAAATACTGAGGTCAAATACTGACCATATACTGACCGTATGAATGTGGCCTTATTCTGTATCTATACACTGCACAGTACCACTCCTCATTATACAGTGGGGCTGTGTGTGTGTCACTATACAGTGGGGCTGTGTGTGTCATGAATTATACAGTGGGTGTGTGTGTGTCATGATACAGTGGGACTGTGTGTGTCAATATATATATATAAATAATATCTCTATCTATCGCATTCTTGCAGTCACCAGACCACCTGTTGCCGGCACCAGAGAATCCTCATAGCGCACAGTGCGCACGATATGAGGATTCACACATAGTGACTGTAGACATGTAGCTTAAGATCTGACAACCCCTTTAAGGATGGGCCGCTACTCATGGGCCACTGCTTGTGCTTGCCCCCCAGGCTAAAATTTGCCAGCCAGCCCCTGTTCGCGGGGCTGAGCCAGAGAAGTCGTAGAGCTTTCCCAGTGGAAGATTCAATTAAAGATCTGGTCAAACGGGAATGGGACAAGCTGGATAAAGGGTTCTTACCTTCGGCCGCAAAAAGGAGGTACCCCTTTGAGGATGATGCCTTATCTCAGTGGATGAAGATTCCGAAAGTAGACGCAGCAGTGGCCTCTACTTAAAAAACAGCCTCGCTACCACTAGAGGATGTAGGACTCCTTAAGGATCCCTCAGATAGGAAGGCTGACATGCTCCTTAAGAAGCTGTGGGAGTCATCATCTGGAGCCTTTAAGCCCGCAATCGCAGGCACCTGTACTGCTAGATCAATTATAGTCTGGGTGACTCAGCTGGAGGAACAGCTTAAAGCAAAAGTACCCAGGGATAAATTATTGAATTCCCTGTCTCAAGTCAGAGAAGGAGCGGCTTATCTAGCTGATGCTTCAATTGATTCCCTAAATTTGGCCGCAAGGTCGGCGGGTCTTTCAAATGCAGCCCGACGGGCACTATGGCTAAAGACCTGGAAGGGGGATGCTCAGGCTAAAGCCAAGTTGTGCTCCATTCCGTGTAGGGGTGAGTACCTATTCGGCCTGGTGCTGGATGAGATCCTTGCAAAGGCAGAAGATAGAAAGAAGGGATTTCTTAAAACATTTAATCCCACTTTTAGGAACGCCTTCCGGAGACGCATGCCCTTCAGAAGATTCCAGTCAGACCAGCAGGGATATAATCGTGACTGGGAAACATCGGATCAAAAGAAGAAAGGTGGATACTATAAGAACCCTTCTTCTTTCTCAAGACGTAGACGTAACTACAGATAGAACAGATCTACCAGTAGGGGGAAGACTGAGGTTCTTTTCAGATGAATGGAAAAAAATAACTTCTAGTGCCTGGATAATGGGGGTAGTTGAGTCAGGGTTAAAATTAGAGAATCCCCCCAGATCACTTTATAACAACATCGCTGGACTCTCCGGCCCAACAACAGGCCTTAGAATTAGAGATTCAACAATTGCTTACAAAGCGAGTTATTGAAGAGGTTCCAAAACATCAGGAGAAGTCGGGTTTTTATTCTCCACTATTTTTGATTTCCAAACCTGATGGGTCCTTTAGGACTATTATAAATTTGCGTAAATTAAATAAATATCTTCAGTACCACGCTTTTAAGATCTCTCTTTAATAGATCTCTTTGCTATGAGGGAGAACAGGAAGATCAGGAAGTTTGCATCATTACACATAGCAGACCAACCGTTCTTAGTGGATTCCCTTCGTATCCGTTGGGACTTCCAGCTGGCATATGCCTTTCCCCCAATGTGTCTGATTCCGATAGTTCTCAGAAAGATCCGGGAGGAAAGAGCCAGAGTGATCTTAATTGCCCCCTTCTGGCCCAGGAGGCCTTGGTTCTCTCTCCTCAGGACAATGTCTGTGATCGATCCCTGGGTGTTGCCAGTGGTTCCGGAACTCCTTTCTCAAGGTCCATTTCATCATCCAAATTTGGAGACTCTTCACTTAACGGCTTGGAACTTGAGAGGGAGCTTCTGAAGGAGAGGGGGTTCTCCAATGCTTTAATAGCTACCTTATTGAAAAGCAGGAAGGAGGTCACTACAAAAATCTACACTAAAATTTGGAAAAAATTCCTTACATTTTATCAGCAACCATTAGGAAATAAAGCTCCGATTTCGGCTATTCTAGAATTCCTTCAGAAAGGCTGGGAATTGGGTTTAGCAGTCAACACTCTGAGAGTTCATGTTTCAGCCTTAGGGGCTCTGTATAACAGTGATATAGCTGGTAATAGATGGGTTGCTAGGTTTATTAAGGCATGTCAGCGTTCTAACCCAATCCATATTGTAAGGTTACCCCCGTGGGATCTAAACTTGGTGCTTGAGGCGTTGACTGAACCTCCTTTCGAGCCGTTGGATTCTATTTCGATAAAAAATTTAACCTTAAAAACAGCTCTACTTTTAGCGTTAACATCTGCCAGGAGGGTCAGTGATATACATGCGTTGTCAGTAGATCCTCCCTATCTAATAATTCTCCAGGATAAGATTGTCTTAAAACCTGATCCTGCATACTTGCCAAAAGTAGCAACTAAATTTCATAGAAGTCAGGAGATTTATTTACCATCTTTTTATGAAAATCCAGGTTCAGAAGAGGAGAAAAAATATCATACTCTAGATGTAAAGAGGGCGATATTAGAATACTTGAATAGGACACAAAGCTGGAGACAGAGTAGGGCTTTGTTTGTTTCTTTCCAGAATCGGAAAAAGGGTTCAAGTGTCACGAAGAATTCTATCGCTAGATGGATTAGAGAAGCGATATGTCTTGCTTACTCTGCCAAGGGAGTAACACCACCAGAAGGCATCAGGGCGCATTCCACTCGGGCTATGGCATCATCTTGGGCGGAGAAGGCAGATGTCCCCATTGAAATGATATGTAAGGCGGCAACTTGGTCATCACCTTCCACCTTTTATAAGCACTATCGACTTGATCTATCCGCCAATTCCAGCTTACAGTTTGGCCGTTCAGTACTTAGTGCTGTGGTCCCTCCCAAATAGATATTCTTTGAAAGTCTCTCGTTGTGGGTGCTGTCGTGGCGATAGGAAAACCAGTTTTTACGTACCGGTAATAGGATTTTACAGAGTCCATGACAGCACCCATACATTCCCCCCCGTATTTAGTTACTTATTCTTGCACTCTGTTGGAAGGTGTGCCTTTAGGGATCACTCTATAGAGGTGGTGGTATTTAGTAGTGTCTAAGATAATATTGTCATGTACTGATTCATTGGCGGTATCCCTTGTACTCTGGAACACAAACTGGAGGGCGAGGGGGACCGCCCCTTTTTAACCTGTAGGTTCCTGTCCGGAAGGTGGGCGGATCCCCTCTCTCGTTGTGGGTGCCGTCGTGGACTCTGTAAAATCCTATTACCGGTACGTAAAAACCGGTTTCAGCAAGACAATGATCCAAAACACCGCTCCAAATCTACTCAGGCATTCATGCAGAGGAACAATTACACTGTTCTGGAATGGCCATCCCAGTCCCCAGACCTGAATATCATTGAACATCTGTGGGATCATTTGAAGAGGGCTGTCCATGCTCGGCGACCATCAAACTTAACTGAACTGGAATTGTTTTGTAAAGAGGAATGGTCAAAAATACCTTCATCCAGGATCCAGGAACTCATTAAAAGCTACAGGAAGCGACTAGAGGCTGTTATTTTTGCAAAAGGAGGATCTACTAAATATTAATGTCACTTTTCTGGTGGGGTGCCCATACTTATGCGCCTGTCAAATTTTGTTTGAATGCAGATTGCTCATTTTCTGTTAGAACAATAAACCTCATTTCAAGGCAGAAACATTATTGTGTCCATCCAACAGTTATTAGATATATGAAACTGAAATAGCAATAAACAATTTTTATAAAACATTAAACTCAAGATTAATAGGGGTGCGCAATCTTTTTCATATAACTGTACAGGGTTGCGTCATCCACATGAAGTAAGCAAGAGGGCAGCTATAATAAGAAGATGGGAGGTACCAGACCAAGACCCGCCACACCCATTGGACCGGACCGCCCCACAGGTGAGAATAATAAAACGTATTTTTCAGTTCTTCAAAGTCAGGTTGGGGCTTATATACAGCATTATAGAATACTGCGTATAAGCCCTGAAAGGTGATGGCCGTATCTTATATCGGCCAAAACTGCTGACAGGTTCCCTTTAATTAATCAGACGTAAATTGTGTAGACCCAGAATCATAAACTGTTGTCTGAAGTATTGACTCTTCTTGTAGGATGAATAGTTACCTCTAATATTATCTCCTACAGTTTATTTTCTGCTGTCTTTGCAAAACAGTAATGCATGGCCACGGAACAATGATGTTTGCTGATATGTTGACTGCATGCATTGTCCATGCTAAACAGTTCACTGGCATACCCAAACAGAGGAGGAAAATCTATGCAAAGAGACTACATAATCAAAGAATGTGACCTATTCATCACCATTCTTCCCCTTATTACTTGTTAAACATAAAAAGAGGTGATATGCCTCTATGAGAGAGACTCAGAGAGAGAGAGACAGCCAGAGATCCTGCCAAGAAATTCAAACATCCAGGGGACCCTACAGGACTGTTGACAATAGGTCATGGCTCCATCACGAGGGACACAGATCTATCATTCTACAGGAAACAATCTAGGGGACCTTGGCCCCGGTTGGAAGAATACAGATCTGCTCCATTGACCATCGCTGAACCATGGATACATTTGGAGAAAGCAAGGATTGGGACCCATCAGTCGCCTCGCTCCATGGAGATGTTCAGAGAAGCCAGGTTGTGACTCTCAAGTCAACTGCCCTTGTACCTCAATGGACTGTTATCTTCCTTTGATTGTCGTTACCTTGCCTCTGTGTGTGTGCCACAGGTGGGGTAGTCGACGCTGGAAGATGAAGCCAGATAGTGGCCCTCCGGTCAACTGGCCTTTTACCTGAATGTACTGTCATCTTCCTACACTTGTCATTACCTCCTCTCTGTGTGCGTGCCACAGATTGGGTAGTTCATCCTGGAAGATTAAGCCAGGTTGTGACCCTCCGGTCAACTGGCCTTGTACCTGAATGGACTGTCATCTTCCTACGCTTGTCATTACTTCAATGATCCCCCTTGAAGAGCAAGTGTAGTGTGAATTTTGACTTTCATCAATGATGTTAATGTTGTGTGTTGCCTGACAGTAGGGAAAGTTAGAGTTAATGGCTGGGACCAGCCCAGATTGGGAGTGGCTAAGCTAAAGGGACTGAGACAATTTCCTGCTAGAATGAGAGACAAGTCCAAGTGTGTATAGAAAGCAGACCGAAGATCTAGTGTGAACAGTGCTGCGTGACGTGGATGTCCCAATATGACAGGTTACCAAGATAAAAGATAGTGAGATTCTAGCAGAAAGTAGAAGAGAAGTGACCGAAGGAACAGAATGATCAATAGGAGGTGTGCCCTGGGATAGGACACCTAGTGGTGCAGCTCAGAATTTATAACTCACAGAGGTAACAAGCTTAGACAGGACAAAGTACACAAGACGAATAGAGTGACCCGGCAGGAGTTCCAGAGTGTCATGGACAGAGAAGATAAGCATCGGCCATACTGGCAATGTACTTCCCTAGAGGAGAAAGAAATCGCGGAACTGCGGGTTGAGAATAGGGCTCTTGCTAACTGGATTGTAGCATTGGGTTGAGCTGTAGTGAAGTAGAAAGGAACGTTGAAGGTAGAGGACAAGCGAGTAAAGAGGAAGGATCTGGTCCTGGCCAACCAAAATAATTGGTTTCATGTGGCCTTGCACGGGCATTGCACCCCCACAGCACAAGTCCACACACCCACCTAGGACCCCCACCTTAATGTAATGTGCTGGTGTGTAAGAAACGAGTACCTCGCCCATGGCTGCCATCCCGCGTCATGTTCCATAACCATTGTATCAGCCCAAAAAGCAAACTTTAATTGCCTATAAGGTTCGAAATTAGGGACTGATACTGAGTGAATAAGTCATAGGAGTGCAAAAGATTGCCATACCAGCTATAGGAGTACATTGCTATGAAATAAAGTCACTGAGAGAAGGGCTGAAGCACGCATTGAGAGATTGTGCCATGACATGACAGTCACAAGAGATTGTGCCAAAGGCATCCCTTATATGCTTTTCACTCATGCTAGTTGAAACTGAGATAGGAATATATTACATCACTTTTTTTTTCATAGAAACGTGGAAGTATGATATCCTTGGAGCATACTCTCAATCTAATGTATGCAATATGGCATATGCTACACAGCAGATTCTTGATTGACAATGACATACTTTCGTGCGTTGCAAAAGTGTTGCTAAAAGTGACTCTTGTGGAGAAAAAAGAAAATCTAAATATAGTATTGCATACAATAGAATTCCTTAATCTTATCCAATCACAGTTTACTTTAATTAACCCCTTAACGATCAGAGGTATTTTCATTTTTGCATTTTCATTTTTTGCTCCCTTTCTTCCCAGAGCCATAACTTTTTTATTTTTTGGTCAATATGGCCATGTGAGGGCTTGTGTTTTGTGGGACAAGTTGTACTTTGAACGACACCATTGGTTCAACATATCGTGTATTGAAAAATGTGAAAAAGTTCCAAGTGCGGTGAAATTGCAAAAAAAGTGCAATTCCATTGTTTCTTGTGGTTTTTTTTTTTTAACATGTTCACTAAATGCTGAAACTCACCTGCCATTATGATTTTCCAGGTCATTGCGAGTTCATAGACACCAAACATGTCTAGGTTCTTTTTTATTTAAGTAGTGAAAAAACAAATTCAGAAATTTGGTTATAAAAAAAATGGCGCCATTTTCTGAGACCTGTAGCATCTCCATTTTTTGTGATCTGGGGCTGGGTGAGGGCTTATTTATTTATTTAATGGTTTTTATTGATACCATTTTGGCGTAGAGACAATCTTTTGATCGCCCGTTATTCCATTTTATTGCAATGTAGTGGCGACCAAAAAAAACAATTCTGACGTTTTGAATTTTTTTCTCCTTATGTCGTTTAGCGATCAGGTTAATTCTTTTTTTATATTGATAGATAGGGCGATTCTTAATGCGCCGATACCAAATATGTGTATATTTGATTTTTTTTTTTTTAATTGTTTAATTTTTTTAAAGATTTTTAAAAACCTTTTTTTTTTTTTTTAACCTTTTTGCATGCTTCAATAGTGTCTACGGGAGACTAGAAGCTGCAGTACTTCGATCGCCTCTGCTTCACAAAGGCGATGATCAGATCGAATGTGTGTTGCAGAAATGCTTACTTCCTATGAGAACTGACCCGGTGGTGGTGCTCATAGCAATCCGGCAATAACAACCATAGAGGTTGTCATAGGGCAGTACCCCGAAACACAGTGTCTGCAAATTGAGATTCTTGTTTGGCTATTATCCTAAGTCATGTGACAAGGCTCGTTAAAGGGTCAACATTGACTTGTAGGATTGCTACTTTCCAATAGGTGGCACTAGAGGTCTATCTCTCTTATTCTCTGAAGAGACAATTTGCATAATTAGCATATTACCCAGAGGAGCATTGCAGCTTTAAGGCTGTGTGCACACGTTGCGTTTTTTTCGCGGTTTTTCCCGATAAAAACGCTATAAAACCGCAAAAAAACCGCATACAATAAGCATTCCATCATTTAGAATGAATTCCGCATGTTTTATGCACATGATGCGTTTTTTTCCGCGAAAAAAACGCATCGTGGCAAAAAACGCAGCATGTTCATTAATTTTCCTTTTTTTTTTGCGGATTTCCCACTCCAAAATGCATTGGGAAGTGTCCGGAAAAAACCGCGGCAAAACCGCGGCAAAATCGCGGCAAAAACGCATGCGGTTTTCTTGCGAATTTCTTGCAGAAAATGTCTGGAATTCTCAGGAATTTTCTGCAAGAAATCCTGAACGTGTGCACATAGCCTAAGTCTCTTCATCTCGGCATGCTTAGCATACCGATCTCCGCAAGGAGAAATTATACTTCTTGGATAAAGGTCAATATATCATTGAGATTGTGTATTTTACCTGGGCTATATCTATTATATACCGAGATCTAACTCTTTATTCATTGCCTGACAGGGTTGGTCACCCTAATTTGGTTAATCATGGTTGGAGTCATGTTATTGACCTTTTAATTGTTTTTATTCATTCTTTCTGTGTACCTTTCATCAATAAAGGACTATTTTATCTTATTGTGTCTGGTGATCCCACTTTATATAGCTTGTCTTTGTCTTGATTTTTGTATACCTGTCCTCCAAAGATAGCAGACAACAGCCAGTAAGGGTACCGTCACACTATACGATTTACCTACGATCACGACCAGCGATACGACCTGGCCGTGATCGTAGGTAAATCGTAGTGTGGTCGCTGGGGAGCTGTCACACAGACAGCTCTCCAGCGACCAACGATGCCGAGGTCCCCGGGTAACCAGGGTAAACATCGGGTTACTAAGCGCAGGACCGCGCTTAGTAACCCGATGTTTACCCTGGTTACCAGCGTTAAAAAACAAACAAATAGCACATACTTACATTCCGGTGTCCGTCAGGTCCCTTGCCGTCTGCTTCCCGCACTGTGACTGCCGGCCGTAAAGTGAAAGCACAGCACAGCGGTGACGTCACCGCTCTGCTCTGCTTTCACTTTATGGCCGGCAGTCAGAGTGCGGGAAGCAGACGGCAAGGGACCTGACGGACACCGGAATGTAAGTATGTGCTGTTTGTTTTTTTTTACATTTACGCTGGTAACCAGGGTAAACATCGGGTTACTAAGCGCGGCCCTGCGCTTAGTTACCCGATGTTTACCCTGGTTACAAGCGAACGCATCACTGGATCGCATCGCTAGATCGGTGTCACACACACCGATCTAGCGATGACAGCGGGAGATCCAGCGACGAAACAAAGTTCCAAACGATCTGCTACGACGTACGATTCTCAGCAGGATCCCTGATCGCTGCTGCGTGTCAGACACAGCGATATCGTAACGATATCGCTGGAACGTCACGAATCGTACCGTCGTAGCGATCGAAATGGCAGTGTGTGACGGTACCCTAAGAGATGATATAAGAGATAAACAGAAGCCATTCAACAATTCCCAAGCATCAATTCAAGAGTCAATGTTCAGATTCATATGAACAATAGTCTATGTTTCTTGACCTACTGAAAATATATGTCTGGCATAATAAAGATTAAATGCTGTGTCGTCATATCTGGGCTTTGACTAGGCCACTCCAAAACATTTACATGTTTCCCCTTAAACCACCCTATGCTTAGGGTCATCGTCTTGTTGAAAGGTAAACTTCCATCCCAGCCTAAAATCAATGACAGACTGAAACAAGTTTTGCTCAATAATATCCCTGTATTTCACACCATCTACCCCTCAACTTGGTCCATTTTCCCTGTCTCTGCTGCTGAAAAACTTCCCCATTGTTGTTTTTGGGGCGACGAGTTGTGTTGGTTTGGCACCAAAAAGTTCAATTTTGGTCTCATCTGACCATAGCACCTTCCTCCATACATATGGGGAGTCTCCACACTTCTTTTGTCAAACTCAAAACGAGTCTTACAATTATTTTATGTTAGTATAGGTTTTTTTCTGCCCACTCTTTAATAAAGGCCGCCTCTATGAAGTGTACGGCTTATTGTGGTCGTATGGACAGATACTCCAGTCTCTGTTTGGGAACTCTGCAACTCCTTCAGGGTTACCTTTGGACTCTGTGCTGCCTCTCTGATTAACATCCTCCTTTGCCCGGGCTGAGAATTTTGGTGGGAGGCGGTCTCTTGGCAGGTTTATTATGGTACCATTTTCTTTACATTTGATGATAATAGATTTGGTGCTGCTCCAGTGGATCATCAGAGTTTGAGATATTTTTTTATATCTCAACCTTGACTTGTATGTCTCAACAACTTTGTCCCTGACTTGTTTTGAAATCTCCTTGGTGTTCATGGTGTTGTTGGTGCTTCTTGCTTAATGGTGTTGCAGCCTCTGTGGCCTTTCAGAAAAGGTAAAGTATATATACTGAGAGACCATGAGACACTTAAGTTGCATACAAGTGGACTTCCTTTCACTAAGCATGTGACTTATGAAGGTTAGGTAATTGTTTACCACTGAAATTTGTAGGGGCTTCACAGCAAAAGGGGTGAATACATATGCACATGTCAATTTTTAATTATTTGATCCCATAAATTTAATTTATAAAATATTTAAACATAGATTGTAATGTAACAAAATAGATAAAAAGCCAAGGGAGTGAATACTTTCGCAAACCACTGTAGATAAGAATAAGCAAAGGACAGAAAGGGTAAGCAGCAGTGGAGTATCCAAAGCAGAATCTGCTTTAAAAACCCAAGATCTACCCAAAAATAAAAGTAATTTGAAGGAAACTGCAAAGGCTGACTGCAGAGTCTGGAAAGCTAGAATGAATCACCTGAAAAGCAAAATAATCATTAAAGTGTTACAAGTGCCATTACTGAAGAATATGACACTTCAAGCACTGAAGCTGTGTTTGTTGTTAATGCAAGTATATCAAAGCATGTGTGGTAGACTCTAGGGCAACTAGTCATATGACTAATGACAGAAGCTTATTCCCTAACCTTGAACAAAGTAACTGAGAGAAAGTGATCTTGGCTAATGGTCAGTATATGAATTCAGAAGGAAAAATCAAAGATGAGTTGTACCAGCTAAAATGCAAGGAAAGTGTATGCACTGCTAAACATGAACAGTACAAGAATTACAAAAATAGGGAAAAAGGAAAAAATGGGAAGAAAATAAGTCAGCTCACCAATCCCTCAACAGTGCAATGATGTCCATGCACGGAGCCGCCTTGGTCAAGGGCGTAGTCCATGACTAAGACCTGATGGTCAAAACGCGTCGGCGTTGACCACCTGGGACCCCCATCTCTTTTTGCAAATGTTTGCATTTTAAAGCGTTTCCAATAAATTGACTTTTTAGAAGATCCATGCTGGAGATTATTTTTTATTTTTCAGTACAAGAATTGCATTAATGTATGGCACAGGCGTCTTGCACATAGAGACCCAAAAGCAATAATAAAGTTTGTTAAAAAACAACGTGGCGATGGTATTACAATCGATCTGTGTAATTAGACAATGGAATGTTCTAGCTGTCTTAAAGGGAAAATAGAACAAAAGAAAAAAAAATTATCCAGCTTCTGATCCATAGTTTATAGACATGAGGTTAAAATCATGAACTCTTTATTCCAGAAGAATTACAAACAAGTAGAAAATCGAAAAATATAAAATACAGGAAACAAACATCCTCTATGATGGAGGAGTAGCAGAGGGGACACAAATAATGAGGATACCATTAAAAAGTTTTTCTATTTCTTTCACGATATTCTGAGTGTCAGGAGGTATGTCAATGTCATGTTTACTACCACCGTGCAACCAAGTTTCATTTTCTTTTTTTAGTCCCTGTGCATAGTTCACAATTATAGACTGCTAAAAAATAAAGGGAACACTAAAACTCCACATCCTAGATATCACTGAATGAAATATTCCAGTTGTAAATCTTTATTCATTACATAGTGAAATGTGTTGAGAACAATAAAACCTAAAAATAATCAACGTAAATTAGAACTAATAACCCACAGAGGTCTGGAGTTGGAATGATGCTCAAAATCAAAGTGGAAAATGAAGTTACAGGCTGATCCAACTTCAGTGGAAATGCCTCAAGACAAGGAAATAATGCTCAGTAGTGTGTGGCCTCCACGTGCCTGTATGACTTCCCTAAAATGCCTGGGCATGCTCCTGATGAGACGGCAGATGGTCTCCTGAGGGATCTCCTCCCAGATCTGGACTAAAGCATCTGCCAACTCCTGGACAGTCTGTGGTGCAACGTGATGTTTGTAGATGGTGCGAGACATGATGTCCCACATGTGTTCAATCGGATTCAGGTCTGGGGAATGGGCGGGTCAGTCCATCGCTTCAATGCCTTCATCTTGCAGGAACTGCTGACACACTTCAGCCACATGAGATCTGGCATTGTCCATCATTAGGAGGAACCCAAGGACAACCGCACCAGCATATGGTCTCACAAGGGGTCTGTGGATCTCATCTTGGTACCTAATGGCAGTCAGGCTACCTCTGGCGAGCACAAGGAGGGCTGTGCCGCCCTCCAAAGAAATGCCACCCCACACCATTACTGACCTACTGCCAAACCGGTCATGCTGAAGGATTTTGCAGGCAGCAGATCGCTCTCCATGGCGTCTCCAGACTCTATCACGTCTGTCACATGTGCTCAGTGAGAACCTGCTTTCATCTGTGAAGAGAACAGGGCGTCAGTGGCGAATTTGCCAATCCTGGTGTTCTGTTGCAAATGCCAAGCACATCCTGCACGGTGTTGGGCTGTGAGCACAACCCCCATCTGTGGACGTCAGGCACTCGGACCATCCTCATGGAGTCGGTTTCTCACCGTTTGTGCAGACACATGCACATATGTGGCCTGCTGGAGCTCATTTTGCAGGGCTCTGGCATTGCTCCTCCTGTTTCTCCTTGCACAAAGGCTGAGGTAGCGGTCCTGCTGCTAGGTTGTTGCCCTCCTATGGCCCCTTCTACATCTCCTGGTGTACTGGCCTGTCTCCTGGTAGCGCCTCCAGCCTCTGGACACTACGCTGACAGACACAGCAAACCTTGCCACAGCTCACATTGATGTGCCATCCTGGATGAGCTGCACTACCTGAGCCACTTGTGTCAGTTGTAGAGTCCATCTAATCTACCACGAGTGTGAAAGCACAACCAACATTCAAAAGTGACCAAAACATCAGCCAGAAAGCATTGGTACTGAGATGTGGTCTGTGGTCCCCACCTGCAGAACCACTCCTTTATTGAGTGTGTCTTGATAATTGCCAATAATTTCCATCAGTTGTCTATTCCATTTGCACAACAGCATGTGAAATTGATTGTCAAACAGCGTTGCTTCCTAAGTGGACAGTTTGATTTCACAGAAGTTTGATTTACTTGGTGTTATATTCTGTTGTTTGTGATCCCTTTATTTTTTTGAGCAGTGTATATATATATAAAGATGAGTCGCCCCACGGGCTAGGCGTAACTCGGTTCTGGGTCCGGTGTTCACAGGGGGATGTCACGTTGGCTGCGACCCGGTCCGTGGCCCAGGGCACCCATGTAAAAGTGGAAGGTCTTTAAAGGGAATAAAGTTTATGCTCGTGACGCCACCTGTGGTATTCGGTCAGTGGGGACTGACGCTGCTTTAAGGGATCCGCTGGGGTGATGTTATGGCAGCAAGATGGTATAACTTCCCACAGGTGAAGTGTATTCCCAGGGCTCCCGGTGTGTAGAAGGTGGATGGTGAATGGTGCAGAGAAGAACGAGGGCACAAGGTTGCAATGTCTTTACCTTTACTGAAGACTTCAGCGTCCACAGTCCAGAGCACCAGATCACAGGGCAGTCAGAGAAGTCCGGGCAGTCCAGAGACAAGCAAGTTCCCCTGGGTAAGTCAGGTGGGAGCCTACCACTCTGTGCTTTCTGTCTCTAAGTCCCTGCTGCCACTAAGTGTCTCAACAAGGTCTTTATTCTTCTGCTGTCCTAGGACAGGTACCGGTATGGCAGGCAACTCGAGCCGTAGGTTCTGGGGTCCGTTCTTGGTGACTCCGGGCTCCTCAGTGCTGCTGTGCCACAGGTACTTGTGGGCAAAGCTTTGGTAATACAATGCCCTCCGGTTCTGCTCTGTGTTTTATAATCCACAAAAGCCTCGGGCTCCCGGTACCCGGATTCTTGCACTGTTGCTATTCAGAGGCCTGCTCGTGGCCTCCTGGAGCTCTCACTTTCCTCTGTGCTCCACTCCTGTCTGTACTCGCACACAGACGCCTACTGAGGGAAGCTGCCCTAAAACATGGTTTTGAGCTCCCTCTCCTGGCCTGGAATTGGAAGGTGTTATGTGCGTGTGTAAACCTACCAAAGGAAATCCCACTTGTCTCCGGACATAGAACTATCCCCCGCCCCCCCCCCCCCCCCCCCCGAGAGGAAGGCAGCGCTACTGTGGTATCCGAACTCCTGCGGTGCCGCAAATATATATATATATATATATACAGTGGGGCAAAAAAGTATTTAGTCAGTCAGCAATAGTGCAAGTTCCACCACTTAAAAAGATGAGAGGCGTCTGTAATTTACATCATAGGTAGACCTCAACTATGGGAGACAAACTGAGAAAAAAAAATCCAGAAAATCACATTGTCTGTTTTTTTATCATTTTTTTGCATATTATGGTGGAAAATAAGTATTTGGTCAGAAACAAACAATCAAGATTTCTGGCTCTCACAGACCTGTAACTTCTTCTTTAAGGGTCTCCTCTTTCCTCCACTCATTACCTGTAGTAATGGCACCTGTTTAAACTTGTTATCAGTATAAAAAGACACCTGTGCACACCCTCAAACAGTCTGACTCCAAAGTCCACTATGGTGAAGACCAAAGAGCTGTCAAAGGACACCAGAAACAAAATTGTAGCCCTGCACCAGGCTGGGAAGACTGAATCTGCAATAGCCAACCAGCTTGGAGTGAAGAAATCAACAGTGGGAGCAATAATTAGAAAATGGAAGACATACAAGACCACTGATAATCTCCCTCGATCTGGGGCTTCACGCAAAATCCCACCCCGTGGGGTCAGAATGATCACAAGAACGGTGAGCAAAAATTACAGAACCACGCGGGGGGACCTAGTGAATGAACTGCAGAGAGCTGGGACCAATGTAACAAGGCCTACCATAAGTAACACACTACGCCACCATGGACTCAGATCCTGCAGTGCCAGACGTGTCCCACTGCTTAAGCCAGTATATGTCCGGGCCCGTCTGAAGTTTGCTAGAGAGCATTTGGATGATCCAGAGGAGTTTTGGGAGAATGTCCTATGGTCTGATGAAACCAAACTGGAACTGTTTGGTAGAAACACAACTTGTCGTGTTTGGAGGAAAAAGAATACTGAGTTGCATCCATCAAACACCATACCTACTGTAAAGCATGGTGGTGGAAACATCATGCTTTGGGGCTGATTCTCTGCAAAGGGGCCAGGACGACTGATCCGGGTACATGAAAGAATGAATGGGGCCATGTATCGTGAGATTTTGAGTGCAAACCTCCTTCCATCAGCAAGGGCATTGAAGATGAAACGTGGCTGGGTCTTTCAACATGACAATGATCCAAAGCACACCGCCAGGGCAACGAAGGAGTGGCTTCGTAAGAAGCATTTCAAGGTCCTGGAGTGGCCTAGCCAGTCTCCAGATCTCAACCCTATAGAAAACCTTTGGAGGGAGTTGAAAGTCCGTGTTGCCAAGCGAAAAGCCAAAAACATCACTGCTCTAGAGGAGATCTGCATGGAGGAATGGGCCAACATACCAACAACAGTGTGTGGCAACCTTGTGAAGACTTACAGAAAACGTTTGACCTCTGTCATTGCCAACAAAGGATATATTACAAAGTATTGAGATGAAATTTTGTTTCTGACCAAATACTTATTTTCCACCATAATATGCAAATAAATTGTTAAAAAAACAGACAATGTGATTTTCTGGATTTTTTTTTCTCAGTTTGTCTCCCATAATTGAGGTCTACCTATGATGTAAATTACAGACGCCTCTCATCTTTTTAAGTGGTGGAACTTGCACTATTGCTGACTGACTAAATACTTTTTTGCCCCACTGTATATATATGTATATATATATAGGAATCGCCTAAAAAAATTAGTTTTCCAAAATGTACTCAAATTTTACAAACACTAAGAAGGAACTCGCTGCAAAGGTTTTTCGCTTAAGTAAATCTATTAACATGCCTGCTGACACTGCATATCTGCAGATTGATAGCGTTATTTCTGGTGACAGGTTTCCTTGAAAGCAAGATTAGGATATTCTCAGAAATATTGTGATGATTATAATCAGGTCTGCTTAGATCATAATCTAATGGCTATAGCTGTTGTACAAAAGATGTTTGTCAGACACTTGGACAACAAATCTGCCCTTTTAAATTGTGACATTGAAGAAGACTTGTACATGATGCAACCTGAGGGTTATATCAAAGAGGGTGAAGAGAATTTTGTTTGCAACCTACAAAAATCTCTCTATGGTCTTAAGCAATTAGCAAGACCATGGAACACCAAAATGAACAAAGTCTAAATGGAAGAAGGATTTACAAGAGGTAAAACAGATCCGTATTTATACTCAAAATGTACAGACAGAAAGTACATTCTCTTATATGTGGACAATGTGGTTATGATTCATCAAGAGGAAATAGAAATTGCAAAAATGACTACAATTCTGAATCAGCATTTTGAAATTAAAGACCTTGTAAATGTGACATATTATCTAGGAATCCAGGCCCAAAGAGAAGAAGATGGAAGCTTTCATTTAAACCAAAGTGCAAAAATCAACTCAATTCTGAATTAGTTTGGAATGTCAGAATGCAAAGGTATATCAACCCAAATGGATTAATTCTACTTAAACTTGGAAGGAGAAGGTGATCTGTTATCTAACAATGAGAAATACTACGAGGCAGTGGGGGCACTTCTATACATAGCAACTGTGACTCCAACGGATATTGCAGCAACAATTGGAATTCTCTGCAGATATGTGGAAAAACTGCCCCAAAAACACTGAAATGCCGTTAAGAGAGTTCTTTGATGTTTGAAAGAGGTTCAAGACATAAATTTAAGGATATCTGCCACAGGCTATGTGGATGCAGACTGGGCTGGTGACTTAAGTGATCGTAAATCAACAAGTGGCTATTTGTTCAAGTTTGGAGAGAGTTCAATTTCTTGTTCTAGCAGAAGACAGATGTCTGTAGCCTTGTCATATACATAAGCAGAGTATGTGTCTGCAGCCCACTCAAGTCAAGCGGTCATTTGGTTAAACCAATTGTTAGGCAAAGTCATCAACTCAATCTACGGTGATTTATGAAGACAAACTAGGATGCATTAAACTTGCATGCAGTGAGAATATCAATGCGAGAATCAAAAAGATTGGCGTTAAACATCATCACCTGCGTGATTTGACAATACGTGGCATAACTGAGTTTGTTTATCGCGAGAATGACCAAATGATAGCTGATGTTATGACAAAGCCACTTCCAAGAGTCAAGTTTGAAGAATTTATAAATACTATGATACTAACAGGATAACTAGTTGTTGAGTGGTGGTGTTGGAATAATGCTTATTATTGTATATATTTCATCAGCAACTACTTACTACTGTTTAATAATGCATGAGTTTCTGTCTTCAGCAATAGTGTTATACTTCCCATAACATATTGTTAAAAAAAAATTAAAATTAAAATCTAATGGAGCCGTCCAGGGGGCTGGAATCCTAGGAGTATTTGAGAATTGTAATTGTACCTATTTTTTCTACCAATTAATTTTTAGTGTATTATTGATTTTTATCATTGCTTTGTCTTATATAAATTGTAATAATGTAATTTTTATGTATAATCATGATTTTTAAACCCTGTATGCAATTAATTCTCATCCAGTCATGCAAGTGCCTGTTCATGTAAAACATTGAGCGTGGTATACATTTTGCAATTACCTGACGAAGCGGACGGATCGTCCCTGAAAAGCGTTGTGTGTTGAATAAATCGACTTCACTTATCTGACCTGAGTGGTTGTTGATTTAGAGTGTGGCGCCTTGTGGATTTCCGCTGCCCACCTTTCATCGTCTTTCACTGTATCACGGCTCCTGAACGGGGCGCCAAGAATAGGCGGAATGTGCTTCAGTGTTCCAGAACCGCCGTCATTCACTGCGTAGCATCAGCATTGTGCCTGGCATGCACAGCTATCAGAGGTGAGTTGAAGACCTCCTTCCCCTCCGCTTATGTGTGGTAACATTCTTCACAAGGAGCGCCCTCTCTTTTGCTTTATTTTCACAGGTTTGCAGAAAAAATGCTAACATTTATAATAAATAAATAAATAAATACACATATACTTCTCATGCTCTCATGTAGAAACCCAAGCACTTTGAAATGTTGCTAGAGTGTTTTAACTTGTTATAATTCTATTATAAAAAAACAAACAAATAATGAGTAAGGCCAAAAAAAGACTAGCGACAACATAGGACACAAAACATGTTAAGATACAAGGAAGCAGTTAGTGTTATAAGAAAAGAAAGTTGTTTTTCCATAGGATGGACTAAACAAGTTAAATGTTTATGATGACAGGAGTCCAATAAACATGTTTGTACACTCCTCAACATTGAAAATACAACACCAAGGAGGAAAAATCATTGTGTTATAGAAATCAAGGGATTGCTAGACATATTAATGATATGGAAAAAGGGTTAAACTTGTTTTTGTTAAGTTTATTGTGTTTGTACTATATTGTATAATGTATGTAATTGTTTATAAAATCAAATAATAAAAATGATCTGATTAAAAAAAAAAATGATATGGAAAAAGGAAACATTTTCAAAGCATCCTGATTCAAGAAGCAATTCCACTAACATTGTCATTGTTTAAATGTGGTGTGTATGTGAATGTAATGTAGTGTGTGTATATACTCACCTACTGCTGCTCTCTCTGGTGTCCAGCTCCGTTCTCCTGCTCTTCTGAATGACGTCACCACTCTGCAGACTCTCTGGGTCACACTGCACTCTGCGTGACCCAGAAGGGACTTTACAATGTAAAACTATGGAGTTTCAGAACTAGGATCTATAGGCTTTCATTATAACTGCTCAAGCATAGAGTACAGAGTGAGCGGTGATGTCACTGAGAAGAGCAGTGATGGACAGTGGTAGGTGAGTATATTTACACACTCACATTACATTACATGCATGTACACATGCATTTAAACAATAAAAATTTCAGTGGGAGTGCTTATTTTAGTATCGAGTATGAGCGCCACACGCAGAACTATACGCACTTACACACCTTGGCTGCTATGAGTGAATGGTTGTCTGAGGAATGTTCTGCCACACTGAATGCACTTAGATACACAAATCATCAAGATCCACTGCTGGCAGCTCCCTTTATAATTGCTGACCAAAGACGTCCAAGATGTGCTCTATGGGAGACAAGTCTGGAGACGCTGTAGGTCATGGTAGGATGTTTTGGCCATCTAGGCTGCTCGCAGTGGCACGAGCAACATGCTACTGCAGAGCTGCATTGTTGTGTTGAAAAGTGGCTTCTGGGACCCTTTGGAGAAAAAGAAGTGCCACTGGTTCCATGTAATGCCGAACTGTTATTGAATGTGGAATGAAGACTAGGGGTACTCGGCTACTGTACATTAGGTCAACCCACAACATAATCCCAGGAATAGGACTGATGAGACGTTCCCTTGTGAAGGCCTCTTGATGGCGTTGCTCATATGGTCACCAGACCAATTTTTGTCTATCATTGCGACCAACGCAAAATTAGGACTCATAGCCGAAGAGCATAGACATTCCAGATTCTACTTTCGTCATACCTTGCATCATGATAGCCTTTGAGAGTGGTGACGTGAAGTTAACAGAACACCTGTTGTGAATTCCGCTCTTGGGCTCCCTCCGGTGGTTGTAAGTGGCACTTTTGTGAGTTCTGCTCTTGGGCTCCCTCTTGTGGTTTCTAGTGGTATGGCTGCTCCTTGGAGTTAGCTGTCATCAGCTGCCTCCACTTATCTTCTCTTCTGCTCGGCTATTTAGGTCTGGCTCTGTCTTCAGCCAGTGCCACTTGTAAATGGTTCCTGGTTGGATTCACATCTCTTTGGAGTTCCCTGTTATCCTGACCAGTTCAGCTAAGCTAAGTTTTTGCTTGCTCTTTTCTGTCCATAGATTGTGGACTTATCCATTCTGTGCTTTCTATGCTTGTCCAGCTTATCAGTGTGTATTAATTCTGTCTTGCTGGAAGCTCTGGGAGGCAGATTTGCCCTCCACACCTTTAGTCAGGTGTGGAGTTTTTTTTTGTAAACTCTGCGTGGATTTTTGTAGTGTTTTATACTGACCGCACAGTATTCCATCCTGTCCTATCTATTTAGCTAGACTGGCCTCCTGTGCTCATCCTGGTTTCATTCTGTGTATGTCTTTTCCCTCTCCACTCACAGTCATTATTTGTGGGGGGGCTAATCTATCCTTTGGGGATTTTCTCTGAGGCAAGATAGTTTTCCTGCTTCTTTCTTTAGGCTGTGACGAGATGCCTAGGGAGAGTTAGGAGCATTCCACGGCTACTTCTAGTGTTGTGTTGAGCTTAGGGACTGCGGTCAGTACAGTTACCACGTCCTTCAGAGCTCGTTCCATGTTGCTCCTAGACCACCGTATCATAACAAACACCTGTGCCGGGTAGTCTGTCTTGTAGCCCAATGTCACATAAACACCTTCTGATGATTTTTTTTAGACAGTATTTGACTTGATATGTGACATCCAATTGCATTAGCAGTACACAATGGATCAATTGTGGAACCAGTTGTATGGTCATTCCTACAAAGTGTCCCTGCAGTAGTTTTTCAACACTACATGCCATGCTTCAAGTTGCTTGTGCTACTGTAAGCAGCCTGGTTGCCTATACCTGTTACCTGTTAAGGTCTTAGAAATATAAGTTCTTTTAATCCTCCGTGTACTTACCATGCTGCAGAGACCTACATAGCCCTCATGCATAGAGATATACAAAAAATGTTAAGCCTACAACAAAAAGGCCCCTTTCCAACAGCCAATAACCTCTCTCACTCTGACAAACTAGCTATTGATTCCCTAAAGAGTAATAGAAACATCATTATTAAACAAGCGGACAAAGGTGGGCCTATCGGGATACTAGATACACACTACCTGATGGAAATCGCCTGCTTACTTAGCAACACATCCACCTATAAAAAAATCAGTAGGAATCCCTTAATGGGTATTAAACTCAAGATTAACCAGACTCTTCAAAACACCTAGCACTTAATACCATTGATCATAAAACTGTCACCTTTCTTACCAATTTGCATCCGATTACACCCGTTTTCTACATTTTACTGAAAATCCACAAGTCACTCTCTAACCCCCCAGGTCACCCTATCGTGGCATCAACTTACTCTGTCCTATCACCCCTATCTATCTTTTAAGAGAAAATCCTGACACCCTTGATTAAGAAAACCCGCTCATTTGTCCTAGACACTGGACCCTTCCTCCAGATAATCCGTCAAAATTCAGAGATCTCTAGGGACAGTCTACTCGTTACCTTTGATGTCAACAGTCTCTATACGTCAATTCAACATAGTCTGTAGTATATGACCTTATGTCTACATCAGAACTCTCCCGTTATTCCATCGAATTCTGCATGGAACTGTTATCTATAGTACTCCATGATAACTACTTTCTGTTTGGGGACCAATTTTACTTGCAAATATGGGGGACAGCGATGGGGTCAAATATAGCCCCCCGCTTATGCGAACTGCTACATGGATTCCTTTGAGCACCAATTTATCTACACTAACAGTCTATTTCTGAAACACTGTAAATGTTGGATACGCTATATAGACGAGTGTTTTGTGTCTGGGATGGTTCAACTGAATCACTACTTCTTTACTATCAGTATCTGAACTCTACTCGCCCGGAATTACAATTCATGTTAAATTATGATCTCCCAAAAAATCCCTTTCCTAGACACATTGGTACAGAAGGATGACCTGGGTAGACTAAGTACAAACTTATATGTAAAACCTACAGATTGCAATCTTCTTTTGCACTACTCACGTTTTCATCCAACAACTGCGAAAAATAGCCTGCCCCGCTTGCAATTAGAAAGAATATCGAGGATTTTCTCTGACAAAAAGGAGAGAGAGGGGAAGGGAAAGAAATGGTGAGAATGCAGGAAAACAAGAAAAAAGGTAGGATGGAAGAAGGGAGTAACTGGTATGTAGTTGTCATAACAAAAACTTAAGAAGCTCTTGCTGAGGTCAGAGGCCAGGCACTCGTGAGGCCTCTGTATTCATCAGAGAAAGTGTATTTGTCCCAAAAAAATATATATTTTTTTCCTCATATGTGGGTTTTTTCTTATTAGCAGAAGTTAGCTGCTGCTGCTCCATATGATATTTGTAATTGTTACACGCAAATCAATTTGGGATAGAGGGAAGGGTAGTAGACTTCCTGCTCCTTGTTCCAGCCGCCGCTCCATCTTCTTCAGCGTCTTCTGCACTGACGTTCAGGCAGAGGGCGTGCACTAACCACGTCACCGCGCCCTCTGTCCTCAGCGTCACTGCAGAGGACGTGGAAGACGGAGTGGAGGCTGGAATGAGGAGCAGGTGAATATAACGCAGCACAGCGCTCCCCTCCCCATTATACTCACCTGCTCCTGGCGCTGTACAGTCCCTGGCTTCCCGGTGCCGGCAGCTTCTTCCTGTATTGAGCGGTCACCGTTACCGCTCATTACACTAATGAATATGCGGCTCCACCCTTATGGGAGGTGGAGCCGCATATTCATTACTGTAATGAGCTGTACCATGTGACCGCTCAGTACAGGAAGAAGCTGGGGAGCCGGGGACCTGCAGGGAGTAGGTGAGTATAATTAGACAGCCCCCAACCGCTCCCCCTCCCCTGCCGAGTCAGCTCCGTGATGTGCCGCTAGCTGAGGGGCCCTGGGAGAGCGGTGGTCCTAGGCACTGGCAGCTGCCTGCCCTTAACACCGGCCTTGAATGGGCCCCCTGTCTCGCCAGGGCCCCGGCACTTGCCCGGGTATGCTGGGTACTGACGCCGGCCCTGCCGGGGAGGAGAGGGCGGAGTTTTGGCCATGCATGCACGGTCAAAAATGGTGGACGCGTCGCACAAAAAAAGTTACATTGAACTATTTTTGTGACGACGGTCCGCCAATTACCGATGCATCCAGTGCACGATGTATGGAACATGTGTCCATACGTCGCGATGCGTCGGTAATACAAGTCTATGTGCAAAAAACGCATCCTGCGGGCAACTTTGCAGGATGGGTTTTTTGCACAGAATGACGCATTGCAACGTCTTTATAAAGACGGAAGTGTGAAAGTAGCCTAAGAGTTTAAAATTTGATTCTTGGTACTGTATATGGAGGAGATGGAGGTCTTATGGGCTAGTATAAGTATTTTGGTTTTCTCTTCAGGCAGCCACGACACCTGTAGGTCTCTATCCCATTTTTACAAGTCAGGCTACTTTCACACTAGCGTCGGTACGGGCTCGTTGCAGTGCGTCCGGCCGACGTACCGACGCATGCTGTGAAGTAAAAGCACAACGGGGGCAGCGGATGCAGTTTTTCAATGCATCCGCTGCCCCATTGTAAGGTCCGGGGAGGAGGGGGCGGAGTTCCGGCCGCGCATGCGCGGTCGGAAATGGTGGACATGACGCACAAAAAAACGTTACATTCAGCGTTTTTTGTGCCGACGGTCCACCAAAACACGACGCATCCGTCGCACGATGGATGCGACGTGTGGCAATCCGTCGCAATGCGTCGCTAATGAAAGTCTATGGAGAAAAAATGCATCCTGCGGGCAACTTTGCAGGATGCGTTTTTTCTCCAAAATGACGCATTGCGACGGAGGCCAAACGACGCTAGTGTGAAAGTAGCCTAATGATGAAGCCAACTATCAGGAGGATCTATAAGCCATTGCTTGAACTGTGAGGGTGAACATCAAACAACGCCCTGAGATGAGCGCAGAGATTCAAAATCAGTGAGAGGGTGTATGGCATTTGTTGAGGGGTAGAATAGATTGTACATAGTGGTTCATTTGTGAGGCTTATAGAGGATTTAGGCCGGTCCGGGCCCCCCTCTTTTTGCTTCTGCTCACTGGGTCCCAGGGGCAGGTTTCAGTTGATTCAATAACTGGGCATACTTCAGTGAAAATCTATTGCCATTCAGGAAGCCACCGACTTCCCGCATGGCAATACAGCCGCCAGCCAATCAGAGGCTGGCAGCTGACATCAACGCGCATGACATCACTACCATGTGCCTGCATGTCCACGCCTCAAATGCACGAGGAAGAAGATGCAGCTGGACCACGGAAATGGGGAAACTTTTTTTATATATAGGGTCAGGATGGGAGGACATATGGTGCCTGGGAGCAGGATGGAGGCACATGAGACCAGGAGGGAAGATGATATGGGACTTGGGGCAGGATGGAAACACATGGGGCCAGGATGGAAGAACATATAGGGCAGGATGGGCGAACATATAGGGCCAGGAATGAGACACATGGGTACCAGGAATGAAACACATGGGGTCTAGATGGGGGACATTATTACAGGAATGGACCAGAATGTTGGAAATTATTGCTCTAGGGACTAATTAAGGGATATCATTACTGCTGTGATGTATTTTTTTGGGATGATACTGTTTTCAGTGGTGGTGAGGGGTTTCCTATTACAGTGCAGTGCAGTGCACTTGCAATGCAGTGCAGTGCAGTGCTTTTTTTTCTTAATCTGGCATAGTGTAGAAGTTGGGGAAAAATTGGGGAATGTGCTCTGGAGGCAGGGCTCTAAATAACTGAGACGAGTCATGGCTGGAAGAATTGTTGGCAGTCTGTGCTGGATGAAGAATAAAAGCGAAGATTTTCAACCTTCAACCAGAGATGTCACTGGTGAGTTAGTGTGTACACTTACACTATATACTATATACTATTCACAAGTCTGTGGGTACATAGAGTGAATGGAGACTTGAACTTTAGGACCGGACAACCTTTTTAACATTCAAGCTTCTGAATTAGGTTTATCTTTAGCAAACTCACTCAAATCGAATCGTAAATGTCACCGAAAATTTAGTAATTTGTGAAATAGTATCAAATAGCATAAGAATTTTAAAAAGATTGCGTTTTAGGGTACTTTCATGCGAGGCCCACTAGGTGGCAATGAAGTGCTAAAGAAAACACCGCGCTGCTTCCTGTGTGTGAGATCATATCTGTCTGCACTGCAAGAAAATGTGCTATTCTTGACTTAATTTTTGCTACAATCAGCTCTTCTGTCTCTTTTTTTATTGTATAAATTGTTTTTCTCTAGTCATAAAGGGAAATGAGATTTTTGCCACAGTTCCCCAGTGATTTGATATGCACTTTCTTAGTGACTATGGATAGCATACTATAGTATATACTTACAGGTGGACACTTACTTTACACACTGAGCAGAAATGGCTATTCACATATTTTTTGCACTACACCAAACCAGCTCTCACTGATTAGGACCACTTAACTGTTAAACCCAGAATGAGAAACGATTTCAATGAATAATTAAACTTCCCGTGGGGATATGATGTTGAACCCCTTTTACCTGCCCAAAATCTAGTGGGTGTTTGCTGAATACCCGCTCATACTCATGGACCACCCGGTAAGCCCCTTGTTTTTGGTGTGATGGAGTAGAGTCAGTGCCCACGTGTAATTTCTGACCCCAATCCTCCATTTGTTCTGCAGAGCCATTGTCCTCCGCCTGGTTGGACGGGACCAAGGGTTCTGTTGCATGTATCACATTATTATCAACAGTAAACAGTTTGACAAGTGTGGCATATCTGGTTAAGTGAACCTCCTTCTCTCCACAGTTAAGAACACGAACTGGTACCCTCCCCTTGCGGACTTCAACCACCTTTCTGGCTGTCAGGATTGTGGACCTACTATCTGAATAAACAGGTTCTACCAGGGCCTGGTAGTCTTTACCTCTGAGGCCTATTGCTGCCCGACACCATATCAACATTTCACTCCTGGGGGGTATTGCAATGGGGATCGGATCACTTACTGTGACACATCCAATTTCTCCACCAGACAGTTCTACCTGTTGTCTCTGCACCAGGGCTCTGATTTCTTTTTGCAGGACTCTCTGCTTCCTGGAACCAGCAGTTTAGACCACCTGTTGTAACAAGACAATAACCTCCGCAAGACAATTTTCAATGACATTAGTACCAATGGTCATCAAGGGGTTACATTCACGTTGGTCAATATCAACAATCACCATTCCTTGGGCCTTCAATTCTACCTGCCCCACCTTAATGGTGACCTCCTTGAACCCCACCTGTGGCAAAGGCTGACAATTACTGGCTACTATTGTTAAATCACTATCTGGACCACGGGTAATGTCTGTGTCAGCCCAATAACGTTTATAGAGAATGCAAGGCATAGTTGTAACCTGAGAGCCGGTGTCCAACAAAGCATTCATTGGGATGCCGTCGATCACAATGGGGAGGACAGGTCATTATCCGACGTTCTTGGCTCACCAGTTTTGTGGGCCTGGTCGTCCTGCTCCTGGGGGTTGGCCCTCTGCCCCAAGGGTCGCTCGTTTAAATGACAGTACCTTGCAATATGTCCTGCGTGGTTGCAGCGGCGGCAGATGGGTTGTCCCTCCTGATGATAGTGGTCGTCGTCACTTCCTCTGGTCGGCGGGATCCTCTTCTGTCATCACCAGGGGACGTCCTCCAGTCTGGAAGCCAGCTTGATCTTCTCCTTTGGGGATTCCTGTAGGGACTGCACTGTCCGGGCTAGTGCAGCTACACTTTTAGTCAGTTCCTGGACCTGGAGGCATAGTCCTGTGGAGGGGTCATCATCCAGAATCTGTGCATCGGCCTCAACGGGGACCTGAGGATATGATGCCACCTCCTGGTGGTACATGAGGGCTGGACACGAAAGGGCATTGTGCGGCTGGGCTGAGGTTCATGCAGCACCCGGAAGGCCCTGTCTTTAAATTGTGCAAAGTCCAGGTCAGGGTTTTGCGAGGCCAGGATTCGCAGCTGTGTCCTGTGGATGTTGGACAAGAGTCCCTCAATGAACTGTTCCTTTAAGAGCTTATGGCCCGCAGTGCCTCTTGCAGATTAAGGGCATAGTCCCATATGCTATCCTGTGTTCCTTGCTTGCACCCAAAAAAATCATTTTGGTTTCTGCAGCGGTGCGGGTGTCAAAGATGATTTTAAGTTTGGTAACTATCTGCTGCACAGTTCCTTTTTCCACATCTGGCCAGGATTTTACCTCTCTTAGAGCCGCGCCACTCAGATGGACAGTTAAGATGCTGACCTTTTGATGCTCGGTCAGGAGATATACCTCAAATAGGCTGCAGAGCCTTTCCTTAAAGTCACTTAATGTATGGGACTCCCCAGAATACTGTGGAAGCCAGGCAGCTCCAGGAATATATGGCATGGACAGCGGCATTATGGGCGCTGTAGCTGCAGCAGGGTCCGGCTGGCTTGCAGGAGCTGCGGGCACTGCGGGGCCCGGTGGTAGTATAGGGCCTGCGGCTGTGTCCGCTGTGGGGCCTGGGGGTACCATGGGGCCTGCGGCTGCAACCGCCGCCAATTCTCCTCCCGGGTCGGACATAGCTTCTCCCCCGTGCTAACATGGTAGAGGTCGGAGTCTCTCCTCCGGAGTCTGTAGCGGTTCTTCCGGTGCGCAGTCTGAAGCGGTTCCTCTCGTGCGGTCGGGCACTTTTCCCGGTACTCCGTCCAAGGCCCCTGTACGGCGTCTCCACTTCCTGCTCTACTGCACAGCGTCTTCACTTGCGGCGTTCCTCTCCTTTTTGGCCGGCTCTGCCCATGAAGGTACACCTCCTCCCCCTCGCGCTCCACGCGACGCGGCAATGTCGGTTTTCAAACAAACTATCACAGTCTCAGGCACACAGTACCTGGCGATGCCAGAGCACGAAATCCTGTTTGTGACGCCAAAAGATGAGTCGCCCACCAGGACAGCGGGGTACTCGCTCTTAAAGGGGATGTCAAGGTGGCTGTGACCCGGTCTGTGGCCCTGGGACTCACTGTAAAAGGGGAACGGTCTTTAAGGGAATTGTGATAAAGTCTGTCGTGATGCTACCTGTGGGGTTCGGTCAATAGGGCGACCGATGCTGCTTTAAAGGGGTCCTCTGGGGAATGTTGTTGCAGCAATGATGGTGACGCTTCCCACAGGTGAAGCGGGGTCACCAGGGCTCCCAAGGTGTATGGCGATGATGGTGTATGCCGGTCAATGAGTAAAGGACACAGCATTGCAGTCTTTACCTGGTTTACTGAAGATGGCCTCAGTCCAGGTACATTAGGTGTCCAGGCAGCCCGGAAACAAGTGAAATCCCCTTGGCAAGTCAGGTTGGGAGCCTTCCACTTTGCGCTCGCTATAAGTCCCTTACTGCCTGAAGTGTCCTAACAAGGTCCTGGTTCTTTCCCCTGTCCTGGGACAGGTACCTTTATGGTAGGCAGCTTGAGCCGTTCCTTCTGGGGTCTCTGCATGGTGACTCCAGGCTCCAGAATACTGCTGTACCACAGGCTTAATTTGGGCAATATATGTGTACTTCTGTGTCCTCCGGTTCTGCTATGGGGCTTGCAGCTCCCCACAGCCTCGGGCTCCCGATACCCGGTCTCTGCGCTCTGGTCCTTGGAGGCCCACTCGCAGCCTCCTTGAGCCCTATTCTCTCCTCTGGGCTCCTTTCCCTTCACTGTCTGCTCCAGACTAAACTAATTCCTCCTCCAGACCAGGATGTTTATTAAGGGAAGCTGCCCTAAAACCGGGATTTGAGCTCCCCCTCCTGGCCTGGATTCAGAAGGTGTTGCGTGTGTTAGTTTACCTGCCAAAGAGATCCCTCTTGTTTCCAGGCATAGCACTACCCTCCCCGAGAGGAAGGCAGCACTACTGTGGTACCCAAACTCCTGGGGTGCCACATATATATTCCTACTATCGGTATATAGTACATATTTACTAATGACTCTACACATTGCTTGAGGAATCACTAGGGGAGAGGGAGTCTTTTATACAAGATAATTCCCAGCTATTGACTGGGAGCCATCTTTCAGGTGCACTATAATACAGTATACTAAAAGCCTCTGAGGTCATTTACTATATGCGTGTGCTGCCCCTTTAAGATTGCACTAGGTGCACCGCCTGAACTGGAAGCAGGAGCACGCCGGGGACTCTTCCGAGGGCTTGGGCAGTGAGATAGCCAATGTCCCTGCATGGAGGAAGAAGAGGACACCATGCCAGTGCACTGGCAATAGTGCTACATACATAATCATCCATACAGAATTATGGGCACCACATAGTCCTCCATACAGTATTATGGGCACCACACAGTCCTCAATACAGTATTATAGGTACCCCATAGTCCTCCATACAGTATTATAGGCACCACATAGTCTGAAATGCAGTATTATGGACCACATGATCCTCCATACATTATTATGTGCACCACATACAGTGTGATGGGTTGCTTATATTGCTCCATAGAGTATGAAGGGCCTCATCTAATGCTCCATACAGAAAAAATAAATAATCAAATACTTCTCCCAGATCCTCCGCTGCGTCTTCTGACCCTCTGTACTGCTCGGCACAGAGGGCATGCTGTAGTGACATCCGACGCAGTGAGAACGAAGGGAGATGGACGTATACCGAATTTAAGTACATGTGACCTACAAGAAGTTCGTAGCACATACAGGTCCTTCTCAAAAAATTAGCATATAGTGTTAAATTTCATTATTTACCATAATGTAATGATTACAATTAAACTTTCATATATTATAGATTCATTATCCACCAACTGAAATTTGTCAGGTCTTTTATTGTTTTAATACTGATGATTTTGGCATACAACTCCTGATAACCCAAAAAACCTGTCTCAATAAATTAGTATATCAAGAAAAGGTTCTCTAAACGACCTATTACCCTAATCTTCTGAATCAACTAATTAACTCTAAACACATGCAAAAGATACCTGAGGCTTTTATAAACTCCCTGCCTGGTTCATTACTCAAAACCCCCATCATGGGTAAGACTAGCGACCTGACAGATGTCAAGAAGGCCATCATTGACACCCTCAAGCAAGAGGGTAAGACCCAGAAAGAAATTTCTCAACAAATAGGCTGTTCCCAGAGTGCTGTATCAAGGCACCTCAATGGTAAGTCTGTTGGAAGGAAACAATGTGGCAGAAAACGCTGTACAACGAGAAGAGGAGACCGGACCCTGAGGAAGATTGTGGAGAAGGACCGATTCCAGACCTTGGGGAACCTGAGGAAGCAGTGGACTGAGTCTGGTGTGGAAACATCCAGAGCCACCGTGCACAGGCGTGTGCAGGAAATGGGCTACAGGTGCCGCATTCCCCAGGTAAAGCCACTTTTGAACCATAAACAGCGTCAGAGGCGCCTGACCTGGGCTACAGAGAAGCAGCACTGGACTGTTGCTAAGTGGTCCCAAGTACTTTTTTCTGATGAAAGCAAATTTTGCATGTCATTCGGAAATCAAGGTGCCAGAGTCTGGAGGAAGACTGGGGAGAAGGAAATGCCAAAATGCCTGAAGTCCAGTGTCAAGTACCCACAGTCAGTGATGGTGTGGGGTGCCATGTCAGCTGCTGGTGTTGGTCCACTGTGTTTCATCAAGGGCAGGGTCAATGCAGCTAGCTATCAGGAGATTTTGGAGCACTTCATGCTTCCATCGGCTGAAATGCTTTATGGAGATGAAGATTTAATTTTTCAGCACGACCTGGCACCTGCTCACAGTGCCAAAACCACTGGTAAATGGTTTACTGACCATGGTATTACTGTGCTCAATTGGCCTGCCAACTCTCCTGACCTGAACCCCATAGAGAATCTGTGGGATATTGTGAAGAGAAAGTTGAGAGACGCAAGACCCAACACTCTGGATGAGCTTAAGGCCGCTATTGAAGCATCCTGGGCCTCCATAACATCTCAGCAGTGTCACAGGCTGATTGCCTCCATGCCACGCCGCATTGAAGCAGTCATTTCTGCCAAAGGATTCCCGACCAAGTATTGAGTGCATAACTGAACATTATTATTTGTTGTTTTTTTTGTTTGTTATTAAAAAACACTTTTATTTGATTGGATGGGTGAAATATGCTAATTTATTGAGACAGGTTTTTTGGGTTATCAGGAGTTGTATGCCAAAATCATCAGTATTAAAACAATAAAAGACCTGACAAATTTCAGTTGGTGGATAATGAATCTATAATATATGAAAGTTTAATTGTAATCATTACATTATGGTAAATAATGAAATTTAACACTATATGCTAATTTTTTGAGAAGGACCTGTAGTGGTCATTGCAAAACACAATGTAAAAGTAGCTGTAGTGAATTTCTTCCTGTTTATACTAATCTTAAGAGAGATTTGTTGTAAGCACAGGGTGAAATGGAGAGGAAGCTTACATAGACTCTGTACATTGTATTATTGCGCATATTGTGTCTTGGAGAAGCTTTCTCTGCTTACACACCCTGCTCAGTGCAAAGTCCCATCCAACAGCAGCTCAGTTTGTGCACATTGATCTTTAGCCTCCTCCTTTATCAGTCAGTATAGTTCTAGATAATTCCCCTCCCCCAATATCTTACAGATATTAGTTGTTAATAGGGTAGGGTGATAGGGTTGCTTCACATCACTGGGTATAAATATATGTTTGTCCATGACAGTTTTTTTTCCCAGGATTAAAGCTACCATAGCTGCTGATGGCTTATGTCCCAAGAACATTTGTGAGTTAAACGCTGCAAGTCAGGTCCTATTTCCCCCCCCCCCCCAACATTTTGCGTCGTGGTTTTGGTGGGAAACCCCCATACACAACTGCGAGTCCGGACAACTATTCTTTAAAGTTGATGAAAAAGTCTATACAACGCTGTGGAGCTAATGGCGCTATATACTGTGTGGACAATTATTAGGCAATTTACATTCTAAATGATTAATTTTATTATTGAACAACTACAGTGCTGCCGTCAATCCAACAGGTTAATAAAAAGTGAGGTTTTGTCTATTTTACGAGAATATCTCTGTCCAGAATTATTTGGCAACTCAATGAAAACGTAAATTTACCAATCTCATTTGTACATTTCTGACATTTATAAAAAAGATCAGTGACCGATATAACCCCCTTCTTTTCAATAACAGCCATGAGCTGTGGACATATAGATACGTCCAAGGTCGTGTCCCAGCATTTGATGTGAGCTCCGGCACTGAGCCTGCATCTTTCCCTGCATATGACAGCTGATCAGATCAGATGTCTTGTACTTCTAACAGCTTCCAGTGGATACAGGATCCATCCACAGCTGTTAACAAGTTAAAAGCCACTGTCAATCTCTGATGTGCCAGATGGAAGCGCGTTGCGAGACCTGTCCATCGATGCCCACGTCACCTGATCGCGGTGCGCCGATGGGTGTCATGACAGCCGGGGGTCTGCAGAACACCCCCATGCCCCTCATTGTAAATCTCCCTTTGAGTGGGCCCCCCTTTTGCCCCATTCAAAATAAAGCCAAAAAAATAAAATAAAATAATATACTTTTGGTATCGCTGCTTTCAGAAATGTCCAATCTATCAAAATATAAATATTCAAATAAGTCCAACCATCTACCTCTAATGGTACTTCCTTGATACATGCAAACAACCACAAGGTGGCAGTCAAATTACTGTCACCTTAACCCCTTAGCGACCGCCGATACGCCTTTTAACGGCGGCCGCTAAGGGTACTTAAACCACAGCGCCGTTAATTAACGGCGCTGTGGAAAAAGTGTATAGCGCCCCCCACAGGCCGATTTTCTCCGGGGTCTCGGCTGCCGAGGGTAGCCGAGACCCCAGAGAACATGATTCGGGGGGTTTTTAACCCTCCCCGCATTTGCGATCGCCGGTAATTAACCGTTTACCGGCGATCGCAAAAAAAAAAAAAAGCGATCTCTTTTTAATTTCTCTGTCCTCCGATGTGATCGCACATCGGAGGACAGAGAAAAGGGGTCCCAGGTGGCCCCCCAATACTCACCTAGCTCCCCCGATGCTCCTCGTGTCTCCCGGTGGGCGCCGCCATCTTCAAAATGGCGGGCGCATGCGCAGTGCGCCCGCCGGCCGGCACCGGGAGAATCTTTGGGGTCTCGGCTGCCTGGGGTAGCCGAGACCCCAAAGAGCATGATCGGGGGTCGGTTTTAGCGACCCCTGTTTTGCGATCGCCGGTAATTAACTGTTTACCGGCGACCGCAAAAAAAAAAAAAAAAAAAAAAAAGTAAAGTGTAATTCTCTGTCCTCTGATGTGATCGCACATCAGAGGACAGAGAAATAGGGGGATTCGGGGACCCTAGCATACTCACCTAGGTCCCTGGATCCTCTTGCTGCTCCTCCTGGCCGCCGGCAGAAGAACATGGCGGACGCATGCCCAGTGCGCCCGCCATCTGTCTCCACCTGCCGGCCGGCAGGAGAACAGCAGTTAGGGCTAAAATTAGGGTTAGGGTTAGGGGTAGGGTTAGGGGTAGGGTTAGGGTTAGGGTTAGGTTAGGGGTAGGGTTAGGGGTAGGGTTAGGGGTAGGGTTAGGGGTAGGGTTAGGGTTAGGTTAGGGGTAGGGTTAGGGTTAGGTTAGGGGTAGGGTTAGGGGTAGGGTTAGGGGTAGGGTTAGGGTTAGGTTAGGGGTAGGGTTAGGGGTAGGGTTAGGGGTAGGGTTAGGGTAGGGGTAGGGTTAGGGCTAGGGTTAGGTTAGGGGTTAGGGTTACGGCTAGGGTTAGGTTAGGGGTAGGGTTAGGTTAGGGGTAGGGTTACGGCTAAGGTTAGGTTAGGGGTAGGGTTAGGTTAGGGGTAGGGTTACGGCTAGGGTTAGGTTAGGGGTAGGGTTAGGGGTAGGGTTGGGGCTAAATTTAGGGTTAGGGTTGGGGCTAAATTTAGGGTTAGGGTTGGGGCTAAATTTAGGGTTATGCTTCTTTCACACTTACGTCGGTACGGGGCCGTCGCAATGCGTCGGCCCGACATACCGACGCACGTTGTGAAAATTGTGCACAACGTGGGCAGCAGCTGTAGTTTTTCAACGCATCCGCTGCCCAATCTATGTCCTGGGGAGGAGGGGGCGGAGTTACGGCCACGCATGCGCGGTCAGAAATGGCGGATGCGACGTACAAAAAAACGTTTCATTGAACGTTTTTTTGTGCCGACGCTCCGCCAAAACACAACTGATCCAGTGCACGACGGACGCGACGTGTGGCCATCCGTCACGATCCGTCGGCAATACTATGGGCAAAAAACGCATCCTGCGGGCACATTTGCAGGATCCGTTTCTTGTCCAAAACGACGGATTGCGACGGAATGCCAAACAACGCAAGTGTGAAAGTAGCCTTAGGGCTAGGGTTAGGGTTGGGGCTAAAGTTAGGGCTAGGGTTGGGGCTAAAGTTAGGGTTAGAGCTGGGATTAGGTTTAGGGTTTGGATTAGGGTTGGTATTAGGGTTAGGGTTGGCATTAGGGTTACGCTTGGGATTAGGGTTAGGTTTGGGATTAGGGTTAAGGTTAGGGTTGTGATTAGGGGTGTATTGGGATTAGGGTTAGGGTTGAGATTAGGATTAGGGGTGTGTTGGATTTAGGGTTTTGATTAGGGTTATGGTTAGGGTTGACATTAGGGTTGTTTTGGGGTAAGGGTTGTGATTATGGTTAGGGTTAGTGATTAGGATTATGGATCAGGTTGGGATTAGGGTTAGGGGTTGGAGCTAGAATTGGGGGGTTTCCACTGTTTAGGTACATCAGGGGGTCTCCAAACACGACAGCCAATTTTGCGCTCAAAAAGTCAAATGGTGCTCCCTCCCTTCTGAGCTCTGCCGTGCGCCCAAACAGTGGGTTACCCCCACATATGGGGCATCAGCGTACTCGGGATAAATTGGACAACAACTTCTGGGGTCCAATTTCTCTTGTTACCCTTGTGAAAATAAAAACTTGGGGGCTACAAAATCTTTTTTGTGAAAAAAAAAAATATTTTTTATTTTCACGACTCTGCATTCTAAACTTCTGTGAAGCACTTGGGCATTCAAAGTTCTCACCACACATCTAGATAAGTTCCTTGGGGGGTCTAGTTTCCAAAATGGGGTCACTTGTGGGGGGTTACTACAGTTTAGGTATATCAGGGGCTCTGCAATCGCAACATAATGCCCACAGACCATTCTATCAAAGTCTGCATTCCAAAAAGGCGCTCCTTCCCTTCCGAGCTCTGCCGTGCGCCCAAACAGTGGTTTACCCCCACATATGGCACATCAGCGTACTCGGGATAAATTGGACAACAACTATTGCAGTCCAATTTCTCCTGTTACCCTTGTGAAAATAAAAACTTGGGGGCTACAAAATCTTTTTTGTGAAAAAAAAAATATTTTTTATTTTCACGACTCTGCATTCTAAACTTCTGTGAAGCACTTGGGTATTCAAAGTTCTCACCACACATCTAGATAAGTTCCTTGGGGGGTCTAGTTTCCAAAATGGGGTCACTTGTGGAGGGTTTCTACTGGTTAGGTACATCAGGGGCTCTGCAAATGCAACATAATACCCGCAGACCATTCTATCAAAGTCTGCATTCCAAAACGGCGCTCCTTCCTTCCGAGCTCTGCCGTGCGCCCAAACAGTGGTTTACCCCCACATATGGGGTACCAGCATACTCAAGACAAATTGGACAACAACTTTTGGGGTCCAATTTCTCTTGTTACCCTTGTAAAAATAAAAACTTGGGGGCTACAATATCTTTTTTGTGGAAAAAAAAAATATTTTTTATTTTCACGGCTCTGCATTATAAACTTCTGTGAAGCACTTGGGCATTCAAGGTTCTCATCACACATCTAGATAAGTTCCATGGGGGGTCTAGTTTCCAAAATGGGGTCACTTGTGGGGGATTTCTACTGTTTAGGCACATCAGGGGCTCTCCAAACGCGACATGGCGTCCGATCTCAATTCCAGCCAATTCTACATTGAAAAAGTAAAACGGCACTCCTTCTCTTCCAAGCTCTGCGGTGCGCCCTAGCAGTGGTTTACCCCCACATATTGGGTATCAGCGTACTCAGGAGAAATTGCACAACAACTTTTGTGGTCTAATTTCTCCTGTTACCCTTGTGAAAATAAAAATTTGTGGGCAAAAAGATCATTTTTGTAGAAAAAATGCGATTTTTTTTTTTTCACGGCTCTACGTTATAAACTTCTGTGAAGCACATGGGGGTTCAAAGTGCTCGCCACACATCTAGATAAGTTCCTTAAGGGGTCTAGTTTCCAAAATGGTGTCACTTGTGGGGGGTTTCCACTGTTTAGGCACATCAGGGGCTCTCCAAACGCGACATGGCGTCCAATCTCAATTCCAGCCAATTCTACATTGAAAAAGTAAAACGGCGCTCCTTCACTTCCAAGCTCTGCGGTGCGCCCAAACAGTGGTTTACCCCCACATATGGGGTATCGACGTATTCAGGAGAAATCGCACAACAACTTTTGTGGTCTAATTTCTCCTGTTACCCTTGTGAAAATAAGAATTTGTGGGCAAAAAGATCATTTTTGTGTAAACAAAAGCGATTTTTTTATTTTCACGGCTCTACGTTATAAACTTCTGTGAAGCACTTGGGGGTTCAAAGTGCTCGCCACACATCTAGATAAGTTCCTTAAGGGGTCTAGTTTCCAAAATGGTGTCACTTGTGGGGGGTTTCCACTGTTTAGGCACATCAGGGGCTCTCTAAACGTGACATGGCGTCCGATCTCAATTCCAGCCAATTCTGCATTGAAAAAGTCAAACGGCGCTCCTTCACTTCTAAGTTCTGCGGTGCGCCCTAACAGTGGTTTACCCCCACATATGGGGTATTGGCGTATTCAGGAGAAATTGCATAACAAAATTTATGGTTACATTTCTGTTTTTACACTTGTGAAAATAAAAAAAATGGTTCTGAATTAAGATGTTTGCAAAAAAAAGTTAAATGTTCATTTTTTCCTTCCACATTGTTTCAGTTCCTGTGAAGCACGTAAAGGGTTAATAAACTTCTTGAATGTGGTTTTGAGAACCTTGAGGGGTGTAGTTTTTAGAATGGTGTCACACTTCATTATTTTCTATCATATAGACCCCTCAAAATGACTTCAAATGTGATGTGGTCCCTAAAAAAAAATGGTGTTGTAAAAATGAGAAATTGCTGGTCAACTTTTAACCCTTATAACTCCCTAACAAAAAAAAATTTTGTTTCCAAAATTGTGCTGATGTAAAGTAGACATGTGGGAAATGTTATTTATTAACTATTTTTCGTGACATATCTCTCTGATTTAAGGGCATAAAAATACAAAGTTTGAAAATTGCAAAATTTTAAAAATTTTCGCCATATTTCCGTTTTTTTCATAAATAATCGCAAGTAATATCGAAGAAATGTTACCACTAACATGAAGTACAATATGTCATGAAAAAACAATCTCAGAATCAGCGGGATCCGTTGAAGCGTTCCAGAGTTATAACCTCATAAAGTGACAGTGGTCAGAATTGCAAAAATTGGCTCGGTCATTAAGTACCAAATTGGCTCTGTCACTAAGGGGTTAAAGAAGCCAACCATTAATAAAAACTTGAATAAATTTTATTTAAAGAAACAAAAAATGAAGACAATACATATACATTTTAAAAACTACTTCCATTTTTCCGGATCCTCCCCCTGGGGAAAGCCATGAGAAGTACACAATTATAAAACAACAATAAAGTGCATATATCAAAAACAAAGAGACTCAGCCTCTCAAACAACACATAGACTATATATAAGGTGCTATCAGCCTCCCCTTTCTAATGCTAGTGTCCTATGTTATTGAAGCAGCCCTTAGTACCATTATGTCATATATTGCCACCATTAACCGGTCATATTTCGGATCACAACATAAGGTGCATAAAGTTATACAAATGCCATTACCTAGGATAGGTCTTTCTATTGTGTGCCTCCTCTCCTGGCTTCTCCCAGCGCCCCGACGCGCGTTTCGCCCTTGCTTCTTCCGGGGGCGGCCTTTTTTTTCTTCTTTTTTTTTAACTAAGGGCTGCTTCAATAACATAGGACACTAGCATTAGAAAGGGGAGGCTGATAGCACCTTATATATAGTCTATGTGTTGTTTGAGAGGCTGAGTCTCTTTGTTTTTGATATATGCACTTTATTGTTGATTTATAATTGTGTGCTTCTCATGGCTTTCCCCAGGGGGAGGATCCGGAAAAATGGAAGTAGTTTTTAAAATGTATATGTATTGTCTTAATTTTTGTTTCTTTAAATAAAATTTATTCAAGTTTTTATTAATGGTTGGCTTCTTTAAGGTGACAGTAATTTGACTGCCACCTTGTGGTTGTTTATCAAAATATTAAGTAAATTAATCTGATCGGTAAACAAAATTCTCATATGTATTACTAAAGTCCCTGCCCAACCTTGCTTTTATACTCTTAGTCACTTAAATCTGTCATGCTCCACTAAGGAGCCAGATGGCACACTGCAAAACGGATGGGAAGGGAAGCATTGCAACTAGGTAAAGATTAAAGGGACACCACCAAATCTTGCCCTGCGCAAGACTGCGCTCCCTGATGTCATTAGATGAGTTCTTCTACCCTGTGCGGCGATTACGTTCCTAATCCCTGTCCTGCCCTGACTAGCGCATGAGGCAGCACAAACACAGACACAAGGGTAAAGAAATCAGCAATCAGTCTCAGCGCACCTAGAGTAAGGAATGGTATATAATGGTAGAGGAAGGGAGAGAAAAACCAAAAAGGGAGATAAGGAAATCACCAGACAAGGTTCTAAACAACAATCTCCAGAGACGACTCCTAAACTACTTCTCTTTCCAAGGCTCACAGCTCCCAAACCAACTCCAAGGTATAGCAAGCTATCACTGGCAACTACTCCAGCTAACAGGTGAGTGTTTCTACCTTTGCAACAACAGAGCAAAGGAAATTTGCACAGCTAACTGGAAGGCGAAGGAAATCCAATCAGTGCACATGTACGTGTAGCCAGACACTACAATCTTCTTACACGTCTCTGTTGCGGTATGCCCGTGACAAAATCCATGTTTCAAAAACGGATTTAAAAGCTCCATTATTCTTATATTAATTACGGCTTTGACTAGTCAGTGGGGCTAGTTTCCTCCTACTGGTTGGCCTTCTTGGCAAGCTATGACGCCTCTGTCATCACCAGCTCCCTGCACATCTCGTGTATGCGTGTGGCTCTATTCGGCAGCATCATTGCACATCTGAAGCTTGGGTGTATTTGTGGCGCAACAGGGTCCTGGTTGTCACAGTAGCATTACATTCCTCACGGGGACAGCGATGTTACGCTTGAAGGCAAGAAGGGATAACTGCAACCAGGTACCACAAACATGCAACACATTCACTCTCCAGGCCAACAGGGGGAGCATTTGATCCTACTTGCTAGGTGACTCCCCATTTATATGGAGCATCCCCAAGGGCAGTGGGGTACTCGGTACCGGGTCCTTCGGTTCACAGGGAGATGTCACGGTGGCTGACCTGGTCCGCGGCCCTGGGACATCTGTGTCGCCACCAGTGGTATTCGGTCAGGGTGACCGACGCTGCTTTAAGGGGTCCGCTGGGGTGATGTTATGGCAGCTAGATGGTATACCTTCCCACATGTGAAGTATGTCCCCAGGGCTACCCAGTGTGTAGATGGTGGATGGTGAGAGGCGCAGTGAAGAACGAGGACACAAGGTTGCAGTCTCTTTACCTTTTACTGAAGACTTTAGCATCCACAGTCCAGGGCACCAGATCACAGGGCAGGCAGAGTCCGGCCAGTTTGGAGGCAAATCCAGAGTCCCCTTGTCCGGGTAGAAATCAGTAGCCTTCCTCTAGCACTGTGGTGTTGTAGTACCTTACTGCTAAGCTTCCCATAAGGTCCTCACAGATGTTGTAGATGTTATGTTTCTCTCTCTGTCCCCCAGATGGATAGGACAAACCCTTATGACCGGTGGCTTGAGGCATTTTACAGGGACTCTATCATGCCCCTAAGGGGTGCCACCTTGCCTCCTGGGTGTAGGGGCAGACAGGTAACGTGAAATTAGCTGTCCTGCCAGTCTCTGGAGCAAGGCATAAAGGATCGTTGCTCCCTCAGTGTTCCGGCTACCGGGATCCTGCGCCTCAGAAGGAGGCAACCTTGTAGGACAGAACTCCTCCTGGTATCCACTCCTTTGCTATGACTTCTTCACCCTCTCTACAATACAGTTCTCTTTCAGTGTCTCTTTTTAGAAGCTGCCGCACTTAGGGCAGGCACAGCTCCGTGTCCTTCTGTCTCGATCTCTGACAGGATCCCACCCCTGTCAGGGACCAACTACCTGAGCAAAGCTCAGCCAGCAACTAACTTCCTCCCCAGGCAACCAGTTTTACCTAAGTGTGAAGAGTGCCCTAATAAATAGGAGCAGAGCTCCCCCGGGTGGCCTGGGAGTGCAAAATGTGTCGCATGTTTGTGATACCTGGATTCAGTTGTCCTTCTTTGCCTCCAAACGTAATATCACTCCCCCCTAGAGGAGAATGGTATTACTGCACCGACCAGGACCCTGGGGCGCTGCATATATAACTGGTAGTCTGTAGGGAAAAGTCAGTGAGTTCCAGGCAGGACCAGTCAGGAGATGGACTGGATCAGTCTGAGGTAGCAAAAGGTTTTACAGAGCTGTGTAGCCGCAGCGCAGCAGTTCCTGGAAAGAGACATTCAGAGAGCCGAATACATTGCAGAGAGCATGCAGGAAAGCAAAGCACAGGAGAGGACATTAGGGGGAGCAGGCTGCCTCCTTCTGAGGCACAGAAACCGGTAGCCGGAACACCGAGGATCGTAAGGCCCTCTACGACTTACATCAGAGACTGGCAGGACAGCTTAACTCTACGTTACCTGTCTGACCTAACACCCAGGAGGCACAGTGGCAGAGTTCCTATAAACAGCCTCAAGCCACCAGTCATACGGGTTATGTCCTATCCTACCCGGGGGGACAGAGAGAGAGATAGCATCTGTGAGGACCTTATGTGGAGCTTTAAGCCGTAAGAGACTACAGCACCATGGCGCTAAGGGAAGGCTTTTAATTTCCACCTGAGTAAGGGGACTCCTAACTTGCCTTCAAGCCGGCCGGACCCTGCCTGCCCTGTGATCTGGTGCTCTGGACTGTGGATGCTGAAGTCTTCAGTCAGTAAACCAAGGTAAAGAGTCTGCAACTTTGTGTCCTCGTTCTTTACTGCACTCCTCACCATCTTCCATCTACACTACAGGACCCCTGGGGATACACTTCACCTGTGGGAAGTTATATCATCTAGCTGCCATAACATCACCCCAGTGGACACCTCAAAGCAGCGTCGGCCCCCACTGACCGAATAGCACAGGTGGCGTCATGAACATAAACTTTATTTCCCTTTAAAGACCAAATCCCTTTTACATGGGCGCCCAGGGCCACGGACCGGGTCGCAGCCACCGTGACATCCCTCTGTGAACCGCAGGACCAGGCACCGAGTACACCACGGCCCTTCCCGGGGCACTCCATATTCTGCCCAGACTCAAAGGTGCACTGCACATGACCAAATGTGCAGAAGAAGGCCAGTGACCGTAAGAACACTCATTCCTGATTATCGGCTTGTCTAAGCAGGCTGGTAAACTACCAGTGAACAAGCTAAAATTCATCAACATTGGCAGCACATTTCCCTGAGCAAATAGGAAATTTGCTGCTCAGAAAATGATGTGTTATGCACAAAGAACGATCATATTGTGTGCACTTACTTGCCTAAACAGGCCTTTAAATTACCTCTGATCTCCTTGCATGTTGCTAATCGGCTGTTGATTAATGGCCAAAGTTTTTGAGTTTTTGCCACTTAAAACCTATTAACTTTAGTGTCAAAAGTTTTAAGCAGGTGTGAAGAAAATGCTGCAAAGTAAGAAAGGTTTTAAAAAATAGAAGCGTTAGGTTATTTTTCTCAATTAACATGATGCAAAGTGAATGAATAAAAGATAAATCTTAATCCTATCAATATTTGGGGTGACCATCATTTGCCTTCAAAACTACATCAATTCTTCTAGGTGTACTGGCACAAAGTCAGGGATTTGGTGGGATTATAGTCAGGTGTTTAGTAACAAATTATACCAAACATAATAATGACCATCATTTTCATATGTAGGTTGAAACACATACATTGACTGAAACACAAAAGAGGAAATATTTCCACCCTGCACTGACTGACAGCCATAATGATGCTATCAGTCAGTGCCGGTGGTGCAGTTACAGCCTCTATACACAGAGCCTACATCCACAAAAGATCTAATATCTGACAGAAAAAATGTACAATATGTACAATATGTACAATAATAGTAAAAAAGTACAAATTTTTAATAACAAGAAAAAATGACAGACAAGGTTAGAAAATAGTGGGAAACCACAGAGTGGCACCAAGCACCCACCATACATCAAATAGAGGCTGTACACATTAAATTATAGAATAGAAAAATATTTCCCAAGATAATGTATACAAAAAACATCATGAAGTCATGGTGTTCACAAAAGAAAGCACAGAAGGTCCAATAACAGGTATTCAGTATAGTACAAACATTGCCTCTTGTGGTTGATGGTACCGGCCCCAACGCACATTTCGGCTTCTGCCACAAAAGATCTGTGGTTAGTTCACCAAGGTGTTTGGAACAACCTCCCTGCAGAGTTCCTTCAAAAGCTGTATGCACATAGAAGAATTGATGCTGATTTGAAGGCAAAGTGTGGTTACACCAAATATTGATTTGATTTAGATTTTTATTTTCTTAATTTACTTTGCAATTTGTTAATTGGTAAAATTAATTATTACTACATTTAGTCATTTTTTCCACATCTGGGTCGTTAGGCCATATTGATTGCATGCATCCAGTATATATTATTACATTAGGCATCCATTTGATTGGAGAACAATCTGTATAAAAATAATTGGATTAGGGATTTGTCTTTACTTTTGTCATAAATTATGACGCTCACGATCAGCAAGCAATCTAAAAGTTATGATAAAAATATAATGAATTCATTTTGGTTGCATTAGAAAATGTAATCGTCCTACTTGTTGGCTGTTATGATTAATCTGATCAGACTTTGATCAGAATGCTGTCCAAAAGGTTTTATGTTTTTCCTGTACTAGGAGAAATAAAAAAAAATTCTCCACCTTCACCATTCTGACAGTCTGTGAAAATCGAACCGCACTCAGATGTCATCAGAGTACAGTCCCATTTTTTCACAGACCCATAGACTTGCATTGCTGATTTTGATCTTACATTCAGATTAAAATCTGACTTGTGATATTTTCCATGGACCGCCAGGGTCAAGGAAAATATTGGACATGTGCAGAGCCTTAAATAATATTAAAGGTGTGACCATGGATAGCACTCGTATGTGAAATTCAGACGTAATTGCAGCATTTTACTGATAATGCACCAGACTTCATGAACACTCCAAACCTCACAATGTCCATGCTATTGGATGAACTTCTCACGTATATGTGTGTGTGACTGTCAGGCACCTACTCTATTGCTGACTGTAGATAGAAATAAAAATCCTTGTGAATTAAAAATAATAATAATATTTTTTGCTAATTAATATGAATTTCTAAAACATACATTTTCCATAAATGTCAATGTTAGAAATACATCTATTTTACACTTTTTTTTAAGCCCATAGGTTAAAGTTAATGCTTGACAGGAGAGGTGGTCTACCTGGGATGACATGGACAGGCTTCTTAATAGATTTGACATTGGGTTGACCATGGAGCAGAATCTAGTCAATTTCTTGGTTTGACCCAGTAGTCTCCATTTGGAGATGTGGATTTCTCTGAAGGGAATCCCAGGTCTCTAACCCCAACGTAGCCACCATTATTAATGTCTCACGTGCAGAAGACTTAATTTCAAAACATCAAAGCAATAGGATAGCATAGTCATTCAAGCCGGTTTTCCGTCTTTGACAACAGTAGACGGACAGAACTTCAGGGTAGACAGCGGGCAGATAGATATGAATAGGCAACAAGTCATGTCAGTGCCAAGAGATAAAGAATAAAGACCAGGACCTTTGAAAAGACCAGGAAGGAAATTAACCTAATTGCTGTTGTGCGGGAAGGATCCTAAAGAAACCTAGATACTGGTGAGAAGGTACTTTGGCATTCACAGACCTTTTAAGAAGCTAAGAGTCAAACGCATGTAAGGGGGTGTATTATGTCCTTGCATTTTTCTTGCCCGTCCTGGTACCGTATGTTATAATGTATATTTATGTATAATGTTATGTTTTACCTTTGACTACTTACATTTGGTATGTTTCCTAATATACATATTTATTATTGCTGCTTTGTATAAGGAGATGTTCATTGTTTATCATAGGGAAAGCATAATACTCTGCCCACTAGATGGGGATATAGTGATGCTCAGAGTGTAAATAGTTAATGTAGGAGGAGCTAGCTGTAGTTAAGCCGAGGAGCAGTCCACCCCTTAACGTTTTTACGACAGGAGCCCAGCCGTTCAGGGCCTGAGGGCCACAGATGGCAGCACAGATTACCGCAGCCCAGATTATAACAGCGCAGGTGGTAGCAAGACAGCTAACAACAACTGTAGAATGGGGTCCCATTATATGGTGTCCTCTGTAATGTTCAGCACTGTCCCATTATTACTTACTATCATCTTTTTTTACATACAGTGCAGACCAAAAGTTTGGACACACGTTCTCATTTAAATATTTTTCTGTATTTTCATGACTATGAAAATTGTAAATTCACACTGAAGGCATCAAAACTATGAATTAACACATGTGGAATTATATACTTAACAAAAAAGTGTGAAACAACTGAAATTATGTCTTATATTCTAGGTTCTTCAAAGTAGCCACCTTTTGCTTTGATGACTGCTTTGCACACTCTTGGCATTCTCTTGATGAGCTTCAAGAGGTAGTCACCGGAAATGGTTTTCACTTCACAGGTGTGCCCTGTCAGGTTTAATAAGTGGGATTTCTTGCTTTATGAAAGGGGTTGGGACCATCAGTTGTGTTGTGTAAATAAAAAATTAGTGGCCATCATTATTTTAAGAAATTAAGGTAGGTCAGTCCGAAAAATTTGGGAAAACTTTGAAAGTGTCCCCAAGTGCAGTGTCAAAAACCATCAAGCGCAACAAAGAAACTGGCTCACATGAGGACCACCCCAGGAAAGGAAGACCAAGAGTCACCTCTGCTTCTGAGGATAAGTGTATCCGAGTCACCAGCCTCAGGAATCGCAGGTTATCAGCAGCTCAGATTAGAGACCAGGTCAATGCAGCAGACACATCTCTACAACAACTGTTAAGAGGAGACTTTGTGCAGCAGGCCTTCATGGTAAAGACATATTTTCAGTTGTTTCACACTTTTTTGTTAAGTATATAATTCCACATGTGTTAATTCATAGTTTTGATGCCTTCAGTGTGAATTTACAATTTTCATAGTCATGAAAATACAGAAAAATATTTAAATGAGAACGTGTGTCCAAACTTTTGGTCTGCACTGTATGTAAAAAAAGATGATAGTAAGTAATAATGGGACAGTGCTGAACACTACAGAGGACACCATATAATGGGACCCCATTCTACAGTAAAGTGGATCTTTGAGAAATGAAACCTTGCAATGTTCACATGGCATCGGATGTCGTGCAACATACAGCTTCTATGCCTGTTATCTTATTTCCTACTGGTTGTTCCTAGACATTTTGTCAGATGAAGGTCCGAGTGAGTGGACTGAAACGTCAGGTTAAATTTTATCTTGAATTGCACAAAAATAAAAAGCATCTACCATTTCTATGTCGGGGATTCGAGTTCTTCCTCAAGTGAATATTGTACAGAAGGATTGTCAGACTAATCTCTATTGGGAGAGATACTGCTCTGGATCAGGATGGATAGAAAACATAATACCCATTGCTTTACAGTCAATATTCTGTCAGGCTAATGTAAGAGGGTGGTGCTGTTATGGACAGTAACCCTAGAACGCATACCCATAGAAATCTACACATTCATGCACCTGGGGCCTTTTAGGCCTGTTTACAATTATCATGGAATAACTCAAATAAAAATACTTTTCAAAGTTTATTGCAAAGTAAGGATGCATTCCCACTAGCGCAGGGGTCTGCCAGGATGGGATTCCCTAATGGATCTGACCTCCTGGTGACCCCAGCTAAGGCTGGCGGACGCATACCTGGGGCCTCGCAGGCCTGCCAGGTTACTTGTTTTCTATTTTCTGTAAAATTACTTTAGTTAGAATGTTGAAACTCTAGGTATTCCTCAGGTATATAGTTGTTAGTAATTTCCAGTTGTTCATATATTTTTATGTTATAGGCATTTTGGTATAACAACCTTTTTTTGGGACTACCCCATATTCACGCACCTGAGGCCTTTTAGGCCTGTGTGCAAATAACACGGAATAACTCAAATAAAAATACTTTTCAAAATTTATTTTACAATTGCAAGATAAAGATGCATTCCAACTAGCGCTGGGGTCCGCCAGGAGGAGATCCGTAATGGATCTGACCTCCTGGTGACCCCAGCTAAGGCTGGCGGAATCCCGCCATTCCGGCAGCCTTAGCTGGAGTTACCAGGAGGTCAGATCCATTATGGATCCCCTTCTGGCGAACCCCAGCGCTACTGGGAACACAGCCTAAGATGTGTATATTTCAAAACATAATTATGTGCATAAAACAACAAAAAAGTAAGTAAACGGGCACGCCAAATATAGGCATTCTATATGCAATTTTGTTATGAAAACATTTTTTGGTTGTAGCAAACTTGGTGCAGGAATATTTATTTGTAACTTTACATATTCCCCCGACAATTCTCGCATATTATTTTTTCGGCTGAATGTTCCTTGCATACATTTTGTCCGCAAGTAGAACAGAAACGCTCCGATTTTCTTTCCTTCTTTGCTGGACAAATATAGCAGCGCTTTCTTTTTTTTTCTCTTTGCTCTGGATGTTCCAGAAAGCGTATTCCACATCGGATCATTGCCTCCGTAATTTGCCTTGATAAGCATATCATGCTGCTTCTCTCCATCATAGTATGCATCAAAAGTTCATAACAAAGTTCTGTCAAAAATAGACATCTCTTGTCTTTCCTGTTGGCATGGAATTCTGGATTAGTTTGACAATAAACAATGTAGCTATTGAGGGCTGACACATCAAGGATATTGGAAAAAAGGGCAACAGGCCAACGTTTAGTCTGCCTTTTGCACGAATACTCTCCAATCATTTTGTCTATCTTGTCGACACCTCCTTTTGTCTTATTATAATGCAGTATGATTTCAGGTTTTTTTTTCCTGTCATTGGTGTCAATACTTCCATTATGATGCATTGTACTCAGTAATATCACGGATTTTTCTTTCTTGGCTTTATAAGACACCATTGTTGCTTGATTGCAGAAACCGAATACACTCTCGTAGATTGTTCGCTGTGCATTGTGCTTCATGATTGGAGGAATTTTGCGGCGGTTTGGCCTCATAGTACCAACAAGTGTAAGTTGTTTTTGAAGCAAAAAGTTGGCCAGTTCAAAATTGGTAAAGTAATTATCCATTGTAATATTTTTTCCTGAATTGAAAATTGGTAGAGCAAGTGTTTTTACTATGTCGGAACATAGGTCTTTCTGGACTGGAGCATCAGCTTCTTTGCCACAGTAAATCACATGACCATGTTGTCATGCAGAATCCTCACTCTTCCCTGCAATAGCAGAGTCATAAAAGTTCTTCCCCAGCAACAATACAGACAAAAAGACTGAGTATCACATGTAAACCTAGTACAGGCCTAAAATGCCCCAGGTGCGTGAATATGGGGTAGTCCCAAAAAAAGGTTGTTATACCGAAATGCCTATAACATAAAAATATATGAACAACTGGAAATTACTAACAACTATATACCTGAGGATTACTTAGATTTTCAAAATTCTAACTAAAGTACTTTTACAGAAAATAGAAAACAAGTAACCTGGCAGGCCTGCGAGGCCCCAGGTATGCGTTCTAGGGGTAAGGAACACGCTGTCACTTTAAGAGACTGCACCCCCTTGTCTGGCGTGATGGAATGTTCTGCTTCTCCCCTGCAATAAACTGTGTGAATGAACAGGACTGTGCAGAGAGTGGGGGTGGAGCCTGAACAGTGTGTGAGAACTGAAGCTGCTGCAGAGAGAACTTTGTGCTGTTTGCTGCAAGAGAGGACCCACAACCTGTAACGGAGTGGACTTGTGAAATTTGACAGACTTTTCCGTGTGAAGCAAGAGTGGCTGTCCTGTGTGAGTTTGAGAAGCCACAAAGATACCGAGAAAGGGATTCACAGTTTCCAGGAGCACCTCCAGGACCCCAAAGCAAGGAGATGACATTTAACGGAGCTGGCAGAAAGCCGTGCCTACCACCGTACTAGACTGCTGCCCCCCCCCCCCCCTTCCCCGGGACTGGATCTGAGTCCCCAACATCACCGTGAGTTTGTTCCTGTTTTGAGCACATGTCAGGGCCTAGTGTAGGCTTCAATAGTCAAAACACGGCAGCCGTGAGGCCTGCTTAGTAAAGGCCAGTGAGGTTAAACGTAAAGTAGCATTATTCTTTGTTTATTGTTTGCATTTACTTGTGTGACATATATTGAGTCTGTAACAGATTGGAGCAACATGCTATTTTACGGACAAGCTAAAGAATATAACTTTTGTAAATTATCTTTTGCCATTACATACCCGTTTGCATCTTCCTCATCCACTTCATTCCTTGCTACCCTTTGTTGTTTGCACCTCATCTTGTGTACGGTAGTCTTCCTGTACCGTGGTGGTCCCCCAGCCATCACTTCACAGACAGTCAGTCTTCTTTGCCCATTTCTCCGCCATTTTTTCCCATCATCAATTTTACTAATACTTTTTTTTTCTCGTGTTTTCTCCTTGTCATGTCCAGCGTTGTCAATTATTTGCATGTAAACTAATGGTATGATTTCAATCGTTATCTAAAAATTAAAGACCCCCATATATTAAAGCTAAAATCATCCAAACCAGCTGATATCAGTGGATCAATCGACAGTCTAATATGGATAGGGGCCTTTCGACTGCATTGGCTGATGATGTTGGGGGAGATAAGGATTGGAAAGTTGAATAATGTCTGACAATTTTATTATTCAGGAGTTAAGCCTCTTCAAGGGCCGCTTGGCAGCAGATCTCCACTTTCCCCCTTGGAAACACATGAACTTCCAGAACCTTCTTTTCTATTGTGGAGTTGGGAAAGATAGATGTCGGCTAACTGCTATTTAATATGTTTGGGGTCTTTAGACTTGATGTAGACACTTTTTTTTGTGTACTGGTTCTCACTGATGTTGCATTTTCTAAAGATAGTGCATCGTGTTTCCTGGCCCGTGATTATAAGCTGCTGGGGCATTTGGGCAATAGTGAAGGATCCACAGGACAATGTGGTCCATGTAATTCTGCAATGGACACAATAACACTGAAGTGTAGTAAACACACAGAGCCAGGGATTGAAATGCAATAGACTAAATGCTTTTCGGCCACCAGCAGTGAATATATAATTGTTCATGACCCTCAAACACATTGCAATGAATTTCAAAGCAACACGTTATTTAGTCTCATAGTAACATTCTGATGAGTCTGGCAGACATCTGGTGAAAAATGAATAGGTTTGATTTGATCTGCTGACTTCAGCGGAGTTAAATGGCTGTTAGCAGTCGGCTTTATGCTAAGCTCTAATGTGTGTGGATATTTATAGCTCCAGAAATTATTTTCTGAGATGTCCCTGGTTTCATGATATGGTGGGTTGTCCTATATGGTGGCGCCAATATGACCTGGTGGGACGAATATGGTGCTTGCCGTCAGCATTGTTAAACACTGTGCCACAGTGGATAGGCGAGACAGAAAGCAGCCGATAAAAGGAATGGTTTGGCAGTAAGAGAGTCCAGATGGTCCACAGTGTGGTGACTACCTGACCAGTGATTGGACCAGTTATGCTCAGGCTATCCATCGGTGGTACATCAGTGAGTTGGAGGATGGGCCGGCTTTCTCATCAGGAAGCATGGCTGGGAAGCTTGTTTATAGAAAGAAGAGAGGCAGTGAGCTGGAGACTAATAAATGACAAGGATCCTTGGAAGATTCCAAATATTATTATACATTTTTATAGCGCCATTTATTTATTCCATGGCGCTTTACATGTGAACGGGGCAAATATAGACAAGTACAATAAACATGAGTAAAACAAGGCACACACAAGTACAGAAGGAGTGAGGACCCTGCCCGTGAGAGCTCATAGTGAGGATACACTAGGAGAGGGTAGAGCTGGTCATGCGGCGGTTCAGTAGACTGAGGATCACTGCAGGTTGTAGGCTTGTTGGAAGAGGTGGGTCTTCAGGTTCCTTTTGAAGGTTTCCGTGGTAGGCGAGAGCCTGATGTGTTGGGGTAGAGAGTTCCAGAGTATAGGGAGAAGTCTTGGATGCGGTTGTGGGAGGAAGAGATGAGAGAGGAGTAGAGAAGGAGATCATGAGACAATCGGAGGTTGCGTGTAGGTAGGTACCGGGGAGACCATGTCACAGATGTATGGAGGAGTCAGGTTGTGAGTGGCTTTGTATGTCATTGTTAGTGTTTTGAACTGTAGCCTCTTTGCAATAGGAAGCCAGTGAAGGGCCTGGCAGAGAGGAGAGGCTGGGGAATAATGGGGAGACAGGTGGATTAGTCGGGCAGCAGAGTGTAGGATAGATTGGAGGGGTGCCAGAGTGGTAGAGGGGAGGCCAGAGAGTAGGAGGTTGCAGTAGTCGAGGCAGGAGATAAGGGCATGTACTAGTGTTTTTGTGGTTTCATGGTCAAGGAATGCACGGATCTGGGAAATGTTTTTGAGTTGGAATCGGCAAGAGGAGGCAAGGGCTTGGATATGTGGCTTGAAAGAGAGGGTAGAGTATCACCCCGAGGCAGCGAGCGTGTGGGACTAGGGAAAGTGAGCAGCCATTGATGGATAGGTCGGGTGGAGGGGTAGAGTAAGGTGGGGGAAAGATGATGAATTCTGTTTTGTCCATGTTCAGTTTTTGAAAGCGAAAAGAAAAAAAAAGATGAAATAGCAGACAGACATTTTGGGATTTTGGTCAGTAAGGAAGTGAGGTCAGGTCCAGATAGGTAGATCTGCGTATCATCAGCGAAGAGATGATATTGTAAACCGAGAGATTCTATGAGCTGTCTCAGGCCGAAGGTGTACAGTGGGTATGGAAAGTATTCAGACCTTTAAATTTTTCACTCTTTGTTTCATTCAATTCTGAACCACAATGTCACGTACAGGTCATCACATGCTCCTTACCTAACACGCATATTTCATGCATAGAAAAAATAATGCAAGAGTCTTGAGAAGCAATTAGTTATAAAAAAGGGTTTATTTTTTTATTTTTATTATTTTTTATAGTAACAACAAGCACTGTATGTAGATAGTACAGGCACAATAAATACCCACTCATGGGAGCTTACAATCTTTTTTTGCACCTGAGGCACTGAGAGATACAGTGATTTGCTCAAGGTTGCACAGCATCGGCCTTACTGCTTCCATATAGAGATGGAATATCAAGGTGTCTTCACCTGAAGGCCAGCTCAGCACTAGACATTGGGAGAAAATGGTGTATTGCTTTTGTACTCTATATTCCCCGCCATTCTGATTGCAGTTTAGGAAAAATACTGGTGCTTCCCTGTGGTTCCACTCATCGAGTTTAACTAAAACTTTCTGTAGTTACTTGATTTGACAGCACTAGAAAAAAAAGGAACATGAGAAGATAATAAAATGCACCTGTTACCTACTGTCAGAGGTAAGTCCGGCCTCTACAATGCTGATTCCTTGCTTTATTTTTTTCATGATCTTATAGATAATTAGTGCATGTAGGTGATAGGTGCATGAAAATATACTAACTGGGTCTTCTCATTATAACCTGGAGTCTCAAAATACTGATTCTAAGGCAATCACCTTAGAATGATCTGATTTTCGCTGATTTTTAATCTTTACCTCTTGGGACTTTTAGGCTAGCCTCCATTACAAAACAGTGTTTGTAGAGGTGTTTTGTTTTGGAAACTTTATATTAATCTGGAAAAAAATGAACATATTGAATAAACGAAACACTAACATAATCGATATACTTTGAGTGCAACAAATCACTAGTAGACCTGACAGTAATCATGTCTTATACACCCTGTTCTGCACAACAACCGGTTTATTGGGGTGACCGGAGAGTTACATTGAAGTCTTACAGAAGGGTGCACTGGAGTGAGGTAACGGCAAATCTCCCAATATATTGGAGGGCACCTATGAAATTGTACACCCAGTATGTCAGTAGTACAATAGGAGATGATGTAACGAGCAACCAAGCAGATTTTATCACCTTCTAGTGGTTTGCAAAATAAAACGCCATATTTGTTTGCAGTTCTCATAAATGTCCTCCAAAATATCAGAATATATCTGAATATAATTATCACACAAATATAATCAGAAACTATCGAGAACGAGGAGACATAAAAATTTTGGAACTAAATGATAGCGGAATAATACAACTGAGGAGATAAAATAAAGAGAAGAAAATGTAGCACACATCAATGAGATTAGGTGGAGTGATTATAAGAACGAACAAAAAAAAAAATCAACGTAGGGAGGATAGACATCGGCTTTCTGCTTCACCTTACTTATTTGGTTGTCAAGGATAAAAGGTTTTGCGACAAGGAGTTTCTCCAGCTCCGTTCATCAGAAAGCACTTCACACAGACAATTCTATGTCTCAAATATAAAAAATACCTAATTATATCATGCAAGGAACATAAAACATCATATTAGTAATTTATATATAAAAAGAAATAAAAACAAAAATAAAAAAAGAAGAAATAGACATAGGTATTGCTTAGAACACAGACTAGAAATCAGCGACACAGCCCTGGATGCTGCACCCCAGCTTCATGGGAACAGGGGTGTAGTAACGACTAGGGGGGGGTCACAGATCATCAATTCCTGGCTTGTGAGCATTCGCCAGGTAGAAGGATATTATGGCACAACAATTATATATGCATCACATATATATCATCACCTATATGGACATAGAGGATGGATGCGTTATCCCTTTTAAAGTGATATGCCTGCCTTTGTCTACTATAACTATATGTGGAAAGCAGCGAGTTCCATTAGTGCAGAGAAAGAGAAAGTTCAAGGAACAGGTGCATATTCTCCATCGTAATGCACCAAAAATACCACAGGCATCATGCTGCAGGACAGAGACGAACTCCTCCGGGGGGCGGAAATTCTCGGCTGTGCTTCCTGCTGACAAGGTTTGGCTTTCACAATACCCATTGGAGAATGCCCTAAGAATGTAGTTTATCAGGTATTGCCAGTTACATAACAGGCATCATCAGAGCCAGAGATCATGCTAACTGGATCATCATAGAAGTAATCTTGGGTAGCATGATAAATCCTGCTACCACTCTGCTGAGCACCCACGGAAATCAATCCAGACAGCAGAAGATAATCTCCAGCCTTATGGCAACTTACTACAGCGATCTCAAGTCACCAAGAGTCACCGCAGAGGAAGAATCTCCGGTCCAATCACTCAAATTAATTCACATCATTCCCCAGGATACAGGATCAACTTTGGATTTTCTTTCGCAGTAGGATTTATTGGATTTCTATGATGAAGAGATTCAGCCTCCTGTTCTGAGGAGAAGGCTGGTTCACCGGTGGTTGGGATGCTGGAATTGGAGATATGTTCTAAGATGGTGACTTTTTATGCTGGAGTGACGCCTTTCCAGAGATCGAGTGGAAAGGAGCATTGTGAGGATACAGACCTAGCATCTACCTGACGTCGCTTAAACAAAGGCTTCATGATCAGGGGTGCCGTTTATTTTCAGATACAGTTTCGAGTCTTCCATCTTCTGTTTCCTCTGGCGTTCCAGGCTCCGCTTGAAAAAGATGAGGTAGAGCGGGAGGCAGAACCCGAACATGCTCACTGCCAGCAGTCCGACATTGACCTGAAACCAAAGCATCAGTTAGTGGGGTAAAAGGGACGGACGTGATGCAATAACTATCACACTGGATCAGATGACTGAAACCAATATCAGCCTAGGTGCCAAGGAGAAGTACAATTCTCAGTGTCTGATGGGCTGATTTCCCATGTTTTGTAAACCCATAGATATCAAGCATATAAAATATTACATTATTATTGGTTAAATGAATCCTTACCCAAAGTGGATCTCCTTCCAAGGGTCCCATCATAGCCAAGAAAAGTGGCTGCTGAAGAAGTGCAAAGAGAGCGCTGATAAGAGACTGAAGTCCTGTTAAACTGCCAAAATGTGAAGACGGATATCTGCAAAAATAGACAAAAATACCTACAATTAAGGAACTATATGTCCACTGCAACAAACGTTAACTTACTTGCATAGGCGGCACCTAGCACATGAGATCGCTCGGGTTCAGAGCCCTGGCTTGGTGAGGTTACTGTCAGATGCTACATTGGAGTGTGAATGATGAAACCACTAACTCTATAGGAATGTGCATGTGCAAATTGCTGGTTTGTCGCCTCTGTCACACGATTTGAAGCCATGTTGCTTCGGTAAATGTTAATAGTCTTCAGCGTAGTAATAGGTTGTATACAACGTCTGTGATGACTCTGGTTTATAAGCGGCAACAATGAGGGGAGACTATTTGGGATTGCTGAAAGTCTATGTACCAATTAGCTCCTGTGTGTAATATTGTTTTCCTTGTTGTAAAACGTATTGTTATCTACATACAGTATATGGCATTTAGATAACTGAAATGACCTTTATACAGACTTTACAGCTAAAATCAATGTTGATAAATTAGGATGAACAAATATAGTGATTGGAAAATTGGGGAAAAGAAATTCAAATTTATATATATATATATATATATATATATATATATATATATATATATATATATATATATATATATATATATATATATATATATATACACATATACAGTTAGGTCCATATATATTTGGACAGAGACAACATTTTTCTAATTTTGGTTACAGACATTACCAAAATGAATTTTAAACAAAACAATTCAGATGCAGTTGAAGTTCAGACTTTCAGCTTTCATTTGAGGGTATCCACATTAAAATTGGATGAAGGGTTTAGGAGTTTCAGCTCCTTAACATGTGCCACCCTGTTTTTAAAGGGACCAAAAGTAATTGGACAATTGACTCCAAGGCTATTTCATGGACAGGTGTGGGCAATCCCTTCGTTATGTCATTCTCAATTAAGCAGATAAAAGGCCTGGAGTTGATTTGATGTGTGATGCTTGCATTTGGAAGGTTTTGCTCTGAAGTAAACATGCGGTCAAAGGAGCTCTCCATACAGGTGAAACAAGCCATCATTAAGCTGCAAAAACAGAAAAAACCCATCCAAGAAATTGCTACAATATTAGGAGTGGCAAAATTTACAGTTTGGTACATCCTGAGAAAGAAAGAAAGCACTGGTGAACTCATAAATGCAAAAAGACCGGGGCGCCCACGGAAGACAACAGTGGTGGATGATCGCAGAATAATCTCCATGGTGAAGAGAAACCCCTTCACAACAGCCAACCAAGTGAACAACACTCTCCAGGAGGTCGGTGTATCAATAACCAAATCTACCATAAAGAGAAGACTGCATGAAAGTAAATACAGAGGGTTCACTGCACGTGCAAACCACTCATAAGCATCAAGAGTAAAAAGGCTAGACTGGACTTTGCTAACAAACATCTAAAAAAGCCAGCACAGTTCTGGAAGAACATTCTTTGGACAGATGAAACCAAGATCAACCTCTACCAGAATGATGGAAAGAGAAAAGTATGGTGAAGACGTGGTACAGCTCATGATCCAAAGCATACCACATCATCTGTAAAACACGGTGGAGGCAGTGTGATGGCTTGGGCATGCATGGCTGCCAGTGGCACTGGGTCACTAGTGTTTATTGATGATGTGACACAGGACAGAAACAGCCGAATGAATTCTGAGGTATTCAGAGCCATACTGTGTGCTCAGATCCAGCCAAATGCAGCCAAACTGATTGGTCGTCGTTTCATACTACAGATGGACAATGACCCAAAACATAAAGCCAAAGCAACCCAGGAGTTTATTAAAGCAAAGAAGTGGAATATTCTTGAATGGCCAAGTCAGTCACCTGATCTCAACCCAATTGAGCTTTCACTTGTTAAAGACTAAACTTCAGACAGAAAGGCCCACAAACTGAAAACCACCGCAGTGAAGGCCTGGCAGAGCATCAAAAAGGAGGAAACACAGAGTCTGGCGATGTCCATGAGTCCAAGACTTCAGGCAGTCATTGCCAACAAAGGGTTTTCAACCAAGTACTAAAAATGAACATTTTATTTAAAATTATTGAATCTGTCCAATAACTTTGGGTCCTTTTAAAAACAGGGTGGCACATGTTAAGGACCTGAAACTCCTAAACCCTACATCCAATTTTAATGTGGATACCCTCAAATGAAAGCTGAAGGTCTGAACTTCAACTGCATCTGAATAGTTTTGTTTAAAATTAATTGTGGTAATGTCTATAACCAAAATTAGAAAAATGTTGTCTCTGTCCAAATATATATGGACCTAACTGATATATATATATATATATATATATATATATATATATATATATATATATTTTCCCAACTTTCCTATCACTATCTTTATCCACAAAAATCTCAGAAATCTGGCCACTATCACACTGAACAATAGGCCTAATACTGGACTCACACTTCCTATTTGCTACTGAAGACTTTTCAGCACTCTCATTATCATCACAGACAGGATATCTATGAAAGGTAACACCTCTATATACAGTAGATAAAACAGGAGCCACCATTCACAATAACTCATAGCTTCTCTCTTCCCCCTTCCTGCAAAGCCGATCATGCCAACCATGGCTGTGGAGTCGGTAAGCCAAACCTCCGACTCCTCAATTTCCATGACACTAACTAAGACTCCACCAAAATGGGCTCTGACTCCGACTCCACGACTCGGACTCCACAGCCCTGACACAGCTATGGAGTTGGTAAGCCAAACCTCCGACTCCTCAATTTCCATGACACTAAGACTCCACCAAAATGGGCGCTGACTCCGACTCCACGACTCGGACTCCACAGCCCTGACACAGCTATGGAGTCAGTAAGCCAAACCTCCGACTCCTCAATTTCCATGACATCAAGTAAGACTCCACCAAAATGGGCTCCGACTCCACGACTCCGACTCCACAGCCCTGATGCCAAAAAAATACTTCTATACAAGTCAATGTCTCAAAGCCAGTCTCCTGCTGCTTACATCTATGAGACTGCTGAAAAGAACAGAATTATGAGTCTAATATTAGGCCTACTGTCCACTGTGAGAAACCCAAGATTTCTGAATTTTCTTTAATAAAGACTGTGACATGGAAAGTATAAAAAAGAAATGCATTATCCAACATTTAAAAAAAATCTAAAAAGTTTGTACACATCTCAGAGAACCCCTCCTCAATTACAACATTTCCCCACGTAGAATAAAAACACACTATACTCACCGTCTTGGTTCCCGGGGCTCGCATGACGCTCATGTAAGCCCTGCAGCCAATCATTGACCACTAATGAGCCGCTTCACTTCTTTTGGCCGATACTGACATCCCATAATGTAATGTGAGCCCCAGGAGACCTGGCGATTACATTACCAGCACCGGAGGTGCTTGTATTCTATGTGGGGAAATATTGTAACTGAGAAGGGTTTGTCCGAGTAGTGGATAACCCCTTTAAGTATTAGTTCTATTTTGATGAAACATTTCATTTAAGTAAAGTACAGGTATACTAAAACAAATCAATTTTGGAACAAATAAAGCCAGACACTCAAAGCAAGGATTACCAAGCTATGACTTGCCTACTGTAGTCAGCATACAAAGAGAGCAATCACTGGAGAAGGACATCATGGTCAGAAGAATAGAAGGAACAAGGTGAAGAGGAAGACGAGCGACTCCATGGCTTGATACTATCAAGATAATGGTGGAGGAGAACCTGGTGGACCTATCTAGGTTTGCACAAGATCGATCTTCCTACAGAACGTTCATCCATCACGTCACCATGGCTGGAGATCGAGCCAGAGGCCGTTAAAACCGAAATGTAGTGACCTGTATTGCAGATACTTACACAGCAGCATAGAGCCCTCCAACAGCAGAATGGATGAATCCTCTCACTATTGTGTGCAAAATAAATGACAGAATCTGTAGAAGCAAACATAATATGAATGTTATAATAATGATAAAAACAACAGCAGAAAACAACAAGTATTTATTCTGAAGTGGCGGTGAGACAATGAGTATAACATAGGCAATAGAAACTCCGGAGGGACTTTATCATACCTGTAATGGCAGGTTAGGGATGAGACATGTGATCCCAAATCCCACTAATAAAAAGTTGGTAAAAGCAAAAGCTCTTGTGGCATTTGTGATCTTCTGAATCTGACGATCTGGTTTTTTCTTTTTCTTTGCATCTCTGCATAAATAAATGAATACATTAAGGATTAAGATTTAATATTAGATAACATTAAAATGTGGACATCAGAGACAACCCCTTTCCGAATGCTGCAGCACCTGATTTTACCAATGGACGTCATGGGCATCCAAGCATCCCACAACATAAAATGTAAAATAATTGATCCTGTAACTCAAGAACGAGTTAAAGAGTAGCCGTCATTTTAATTTTTATTTCATGATTCAATAGCACACATGAAACTAAGAAACTGTGTAATATATCTTACCACAGAAATATGCTTCTTTCTTCTTCCGGATTAATTTTCACACTCAATTCATGGGTAAAATTGCTAGATCTGTATTCAATGAAGACAGATTTCTCCATTAATGAGATGGGAGAAGACAGTTGGTGTTTTGGAAATTCTATGGAGAAGGAAGGAGGAGCTAGATCCAAAAACACACAGACTTTCTGCTGCAAGTTCTCCTCACATGACAGTTACAGTTCTCCATAGAACTTTATAAGCACCAACTGTCATCTCCTATCTCAGTAATGGGAAAATCTATATTCACTCAACACACACTTTACTTGTGAATTGAGAATTTTGAGAATGAATGATCAGTTTAGGAGGCGAAAGAAGCAAATTTATCTGATAAGGTATATTACAAAGTTTCTTATTTTCACATGTACTACCAATTTATGAAAAATAATTAAAACAGTTTCTTTTTAATTCCAGAATGAAAAGGAAAAGCTATTATAGAGCGTCTCTCTCTCCCCTGTCACCTACAGAGGTGTTACAAATGGATGACCCCTCTCTATTACACCCCTACTCATTAATAGGACACGTCTGTAGGGCTTTACTTCATGTGACAGCCCTTGATTCTCATGTATTTAATGGCAGAGAACAACTCTCCCATCTGTCTCATAGAGGGGAGTCTGAATTGGGTGATCGGAGGGGGGGGGGAAATCACCCAATTAAGATGGGGGCATCTAGGATTCCTATCTACTATATAATTGTCTAAGGATCTAATGTTGAAACTAATAAAAAAAATAAAAAAAATCATCTTCCGCTGCCTTTCCCGCTCCTTGCGACGCTCCGGTAACCGCTCCATGCAAGCGGCAGGTTCCGGTGGCAAGGATGGTATGCGACAAGGACCTGCCATGACGTCATGGTCATGTGACCGCGACCTCATCACAGGTTTTGCGCGCCTGCGTGAGAAGGACCTGCCATGACGTCACGGTCATGTGACCGTGACGTCATCACGGGTCCAGCGCTACCAACCCTGGGACCGCAAGCTGCCAAGTGCATCGCACACAGGCGACATGACTACAAGGGCTCCCTCGGAAGGTGAGTATATGTTTATTTTTCATTTTGTAACCTGTGACATACGTGGCTGGGCAATATACTACGTCGCTGGGCAATATACTACGTGGCTGGGCAATATACTACGTGGCTGGGCAATATACTACGTAACTGGGCAATATACTACGTGGCTGGGCAATATACTACGTAACTGGGCAATATACTACGTAACTGGGCAATATACTACGTGGCTGGGCAATATACTACGTGGCTGGGCAATATACTACGTGGCTGGGCAATATACTACGTAACTGGGCAATATACTACGTAACTGGGCAATATACTACGTGGCTGGGCAATATACTACGTGACTGGGCAATATGCTACGTGACTGGGCAATATACTACGTGGCTGGGCAATATACTACGTGGCTGGGCAATATACTACGTGGCTGGGCAATATACTACGTAACTGGGCAATATACTACGTAACTGGGCAATATACTACGTCGCTGGGCAATATACTACGTGGCTGGGCAATATACTACGTGACTGGGCAATATGCTACGTGACTGGGCAATATACTACGTGGCTGGGCAATATACTACATGACTGGGCAATATGCTACGTGACTGGGCAATATACTACGTGGCTGGGCAATATACTACGTAACTGGGCAATATACTACGTCGCTGGGCAATATACTACGTCGCTGGGCAATATACTACGTGGCTGGGCAATATACTACGTGGCTGGGCAATATACTACGTGGCTGGGCAATGTACTACGTCACTGGGCAATATACTACGTGGCTGGGCAATATACTATGTGGGCTTTGCAATATACTACGTGGACATGCAAATTCTAGAATACCCGATGCATTAGAATCGGGCCACCATCTAGTATGATATAATAGGACATATGACATATTACATTTCACATTCTGCTCTTAAGAACATAGAAGAAATCACTATTCTGAATATGCTCTAAAAGAAGATTGGTGTGTTGGGGCCTTAAAACACTAAAGACTGTGTTAGTGACTCTGGACATAAAAATAAATATTAAAATCTCAAGTTCAATTAAGAAAAAGATAACATACGGAGCAGCGTCCTTATCTTCATCATCGCTGCCATCGTCACAGTCTTTAAGCTTCCAGTCCATAATGTAGCCGATCACAGGGGCTGTCATCAGGCACAGAAGTTGTAACACTCCAAAGATGGAGGTATACAGGCTGACTGCAAAACAGAAATCACCGCTATTAGTTCCAGATATGTAATAACTCATCTGAGTATCACTGCACTGTGACACAAGAAGACATGCAGTATGGTGAGACTATCACAAGTATAGGTACAAAGAACAGGGAATAAAAAGCTGCTGGTTAACAGGATGGTACAAAGACCAGCACACCGTTCTGCCATGTAGCAAATGTTCTTCCGAGAATGGGCATTATAACCAGCAGCTGAGGATGAGACTGCACCTGTCGGCCATAGTGGAGAAGACCTTCTTCAAGGGGCAATCTAGCCAGAAGCATTCAGTGCCTATCCACTTGGTAAGGGCTATATCTGCTGGGACCCTCTTCATTTCATCTTTTTACCTCTATTTGCAAGACCAGGTCTAGGAAGAGTATAAATGGAGTGGTGATCAAAAATGCCCACAGCTACTCCCAGTCTATGGCACTTACGGAAATTGTTATAGGAGGTTTATCAGAAGTAAGATCTTTTAGTGTACATTCAGATGGAAAACAGGTAAAAGCTTACCGTACTATTATGCTATGATATTTATGCACTATTGTTAGGCTAGATCATCGATATCAGAAAGGTGGTCCGATACTCGGCACCCCCACCGGTCAGATCTTTGCACACCAGGCAGCGGCAGGATGTATGGATCATAAAGGCACAGCTCTGTACACTATTTAGCCACTAGAGATGGGTGAACCAGAACGGTTTGTACCGCACACCTAGTCTCCGATGCTGAACTGCGAACACAGACTTCTGGATGTCCGTTTCACAGTTCAGGAAGGGGAGAGAAAAAGAAAGAGAGAAAAAGAGAAAAAGAAAGAGAGAGAGAGAGAGAAAGAGCGAGAGAGAAAGAAAGACAAAAGAGAAAAAGAAAGAGAAAAATAAATAAAAGGAAAGAAAGAAAGAAAGAAAGAAAGAAAGAAAGAAAGAAAGAAAGAAAGAGAGAGAAAGAAAGAAAGAAAGAAAGAAAGAAAGAAAGAAAGAAAGAATTTGAAAGAAAGAGTTCCACTTGGTTCTGTTCTCTATCCTCGTTCAGGAGTGATAATTTGAACCAAACATCAGGACTTGCCACCACTCTGTACAGCCATGACGGTGACTGACCATGTCACTTTTTTAACCTTTTTTGTGAGCAATTACACACAGATCATGGCGCCAAAAGATGAATATCAGAAATTCAGTTTCATGTGGTGCAACAATGGCAAAGAGAACATAAAATGACTGAACTATGTCCTCCTTCTGGGGTGTAACATCTTACCCGTGTGCATCACTGTATGAGGAAAGCAAGGCAGCATGTGACAGCAGAGGAAGCAATACAAGAGGACAAGGGTTAGCACAGACGGCAGAAAGTGGTTTCAGCAAACACATACAATGGTACAACGGATGACGAATATGCTGACATGAAACTGGATTCAGCCTCCCAGAGAAAAAGGAAACCACCCCGTCTTCTGCTTGCCTACGCTGACTTTGCATCTATTACCCAGAAGGGGAAGTGAAAAATGTGAAATATTGGAATTAGAAATGTAGAAATGTGCTGCTGTGAAAAATATCATTCATTTAATTAAAACTGAGGACATGTGATATGTTTCTTTTGTGGAAATACCCCTTTAATTCCACAATTCTGGGGGGGGGGGGGGGGATGAATAATTTCCCCTATGCTTCCATTTTAGCGTGGATTCATTGCGGACCACCGTGTTATGTACCGTGCAGGCACCTCTCAGGTACATGCTTGGCACGTACAGTCCCATTATCAGGTAATGGCAGGTTATTAGGATATTTCATAGATTAGTGATTAGCATCATAAACGAAGCCTTCCCGTTACTCTGATGTACAGGAGCTAAGCTCCACCATTGCTGCAGACATGCGCTCTTTATACGCACTTTGTTTTTATCCCTGCACTCATTTCATGCTTTGGTTTCGGGAAGTAATTTCCCCAGACTTGATCCCACAGGATGCATTCTCCTCGCATGACCTTACACATTACGTCTTTCCTCGCACCAACACTCCAGGGCAATATTAGGAAATATGAGCTCTCTGGATAGAACAGGCACAGCGTGTTCTGAGCGGTAGCAGCACAACAGCCGGAAATACGCAGGTTAACGCCGCCCTGGGATATTTGGGGGCAACATATGGAAACCTGTATCTTTTGTTACAATTTAATGATAATTTCTGAAATCTTCCCATAATGGAAGCGTCTGCCGGTGGACATTATGCAATCAATAAGGCATCCTCATGTATCTGCTATGTATCTGTAGTAAGGTCCTATATAGGTGAGTGGCAGAAGCCCCTGTCAGTAGGCCTGGCCGCGGCCCCGCGCCCTCGTCTCCCGTGCCCAGGTCTGATCTATATACGTATGTTTGCACGCCTGCCAGCCTGTCTCATTACATGACTTTCCACTTGTGGTTTCATCGTTCCTGATAGATCAGGTTCAAACTGGATTTCCCTCATTGAACTTCTGCCACAAATCATTTTGCAATCTGGGACGAGTAACGGAGGCGACCAGCACATGAATGTATCACATGCTAATAACAGTTCCTACATCGGGGGGCGCTGTGACATCATGGACGCTTCCTTATTGTACCTGTATCAGACAAGGACAGATAGGAGAAATGCTGTAAAGGTCATGGATGTATGCAAGAGGGCTCGCTCTTCTGGAAGGTGGCGCCCCATGACGCAGCCAATAATATAATATGTGCCTGTGATAAGGCTCGTAATAACGGACGTTCTACCGGACGGAACCATGATTCCCATAGAGCCCTGTGGTGAGCTCCGATCCGATCAGTAGGGCCACATAATGTCCCAGTCTAGCAGCCATACAACAGACCATAATACATCACCATATTGATGATGATTGGGTTGTAGAAAAAAAATGCGTAAAAAAAAAAATATATATATATATATTGTATTACTACCTGCACCGAACTGCGGTATATGAACATGGCCTTAGGCCTATAGGCACAGAAAGGCTATGGCTCTTTCTATCTTCAGAAGCGCACCGCTCCCCTGCCTCCGGGTTACCAGGGATGCTGCGCTCCTGAATACTGACAGTTTGGACCACTGTCATGGCAGCACCGATGGTCCAAACTGAGTGATTATCCACTGCAGCACAGGAGAAGCACAGGGGCCCTGAAGATGGCCAGATCCGGTGATCCAGCCAGCTTCAGAGCAATGGTTGCCGTATCTAAAGTATAAAAACTGCAAGCCGTGCACACTCCTTGGTCACTCCGAGACCTCAGAGGTGACCGGTAACCTAGGCAACAAGATGTACAAAAGAACATTAAAAAAAAAATCTCTCAGTCCATAAGAACAGGGAGGATTTTTTGAAAGAGATAAATGACAAAGTTGCTTGTCATTTAGCAATTTTAACCACTCAGCTTGAGACATCCCCTTTAATTTTTACACTGCGACTTTAGCCACGCGAGCAAAGATCACTCTACGCTGCCGCTACATTGCAAATAAATGCAACGGGGAAAAAAGGAGGGAAAATACAGTCTATCCGCTTACCGCACACACCACGGGCCATATACATGAATTCCAAACTGATGCTCAGATATCTCAGGACTGGTGTCCCCAATAGCTAATCGTAGATGAGAAAAAGTGGTAATCCGGCACCAAAAATGTATTAAAAATCCATTTTATTACTATCCATTAAAATAAAAAACAGTGTATTTAAAAAAAGAAGGGGGGAATGTAAGAAGGAGGTGGTGATCCTCCCTTTTCTTTTAAATGCACTTTTTTTATTTTATTTTAACGGATATCTATGAAATAGATTTTTAACACAATTTTTGGTGCCGGATTACAACTTTTTCTTTTTGTTTTTAATGCAGTCACATGGCGACCTACAAGATGCCGTGACCAAGGCAAGAAAGTCGTACAAAGTCAGAATCATTTGGATTTTTTACAACTTGCTTGTCACAATACCTTGGGGCTGCCTTATCATGCAATGTAGCGGTGCTATACTGCGATATCTGGCGGGTAGCGTGTATCGTCCTCAGGTAGCCGTGTAGCCCCAGTCCTTTCGTGGAAAGGCTGAAGACATGAAACGGGCGTAAACTTAACACAGTGCTCAGTTTCCTTCAGGGTAAAGTTGTGTGTAAAATGACGACCTGTGAATAATTCAGGTGCGAGACAACACATACTTTTACTCTGAATCATTATCTGTGTGTGAACACCATAGCAAGCAGAAAATAACAACCCCAAGGGCTCATGAATGGCGGAGACCCCGACATCTAGGAGTGTTCTGGAGTCTTATGTGTTCTGTCATAGAACACTCTCCAACATACATCGATCCGTGTGCCAATAAATATGACGATGGTGCTCAATAACGCCTCGGTTTGTAATGGCGATCTTCTTATACAATGCAAAAGGCAAAAATGTGCTAAAAAGAACCTGCCTGCGCTCCTAGAAAATTATGAGTAATTGATGGCCATGTTCATTCTGTTGGGGTGTATGTCTGTGCGATCAGTGTTGCCAGTGCCAGACACATCCCTTTAATAATTGAAATAATAATAATAACGCCCAGTTATCAATGTATTCAGCAAATTCTATAGGAGGAATAACGGGAACAGCACAACAGAGTTCTGAGAATAGATTCTCCATCATGATTTTATAGGAATACAAGTACAGGTCCTTCTCAAAAAATTAGCATATAGCGTTAAATTTCATTATTTACCATAATGTAATGATTACAATTAAACTTTCATATATTATAGATTCATTATCCACCAACTGAAATTTGTCAGGTCTTTTATTGTTTTAATACTGATGATTTTGGCATACAACTCCTGATAACCCAAAAAACCTGTCTCAATAAATTAGCATATCAAGAAAAGGTTCTCTAAACGACCTATTACCCTAATCTTCTGAATCAACTAATTAACTCTAAACACATGCAAAAGATACCTGAGGCTTTTATAAACTCCCTGCCTGGTTCATTACTCAAAACCCCCATCATGGGTAAGACTAGCGACCTGACAGATGTCAAGAAGGCCATCATTGACACCCTCAAGCAAGAGGGTAAGACCCAGAAAGAAATTTCTCAACAAATAGGCTGTTCCCAGAGTGCTGTATCAAGGCACCTCAATGGTAAGTCTGTTGGAAGGAAACAATGTGGCAGAAAACGCTGTACAACGAGAAGAGGAGACCGGACCCTGAGGAAGATTGTGGAGAAGGACCGATTCCAGACCTTGGGGAACCTGAGGAAGCAGTGGACTGAGTCTGGTGTGGAAACATCCAGAGCCACCGTGCACAGGCGTGTGCAGGAAATGGGCTACAGGTGCCGCATTCCCCAGGTAAAGCCACTTTTGAGCTACAGAGAAGCAGCACTGGACTGTTGCTAAGTGGTCCCAAGTACTTTTTTCTGATGAAAGCAAATTTTGCATGTCATTCGGAAATCAAGGTGCCAGAGTCTGGAGGAAGACTGGGGAGAAGGAAATGCCAAAATGGCTGAAGTCCAGTGTCAAGTACCCACAGTCAGTGATGGTGTGGGGTGCCATGTCAGCTGCTGGTGTTGGTCCACTGTGTTTCATCAAGGGCAGGGTCAATGTAGCTAGCTATCAGGAGATTTTGGAGCACTTCATGCTTCCATTGGCTGAAATGCTTTATGGAGATGAAGATTTCATTTTTCAGCACGACCTGGCACCTGCTCACAGTGCCAAAACCACTGGTAAATGGTTTACTGACCATGGTATTACTGTGCTCAATTGGCCTGCCAACTCTCCTGACCTGAACCCCATAGAGAATCTGTGGGATATTGTGAAGAGAAAGTTGAGAGACGCAAGACCCAACACTCTGGATGAGCTTAAGGCCGCTATTGAAGCATCCTGGGCCTCCATAACATCTCAGCAGTGTCACAGGCTGATTGCCTCCATGCCACGCCGCATTGAAGCAGTCATTTCTGCCAAAGGATTCCCGACCAAGTATTGAGTGCATAACTGAACATTATTATTTGTTGGTTTTTTTGTTTGTTATTAAAAAACACTTTTATTTGATTGGATGGGTGAAATATGCTAATTTATTGAGACAGGTTTTTTGGGTTATCAGCAGTTGTGTGCCAAAATCATCAGTATTAAAACAATAAAAGACCTGACAAATTTCAGTTGGTGGATAATGAATCTATAATATATGAAAGTTTAATTGTAATCATTACATTATGGTAAATAATGAAATTTAACACTATATGCTAATTTTTTGAGAAGGACCTGTATTTACTAAACCAGATATATCAGGGACACCGACAAGTCTTCTTTATGAATGAATATACAGCGCGTCAGTGACTCTGCAAAATAATGGCAAATAGTAGCAGAAAAGCACTTACCGGTCTCCAAACTTCCATCCACCAAGAACTCCAGTATGTTGGTCATGGCCCCCATGTAGAAGATGAGACGTAGCTGGGTGACACACATTGTAATAAGGCTGAGCAGTAATATGGGGCTGAAAACACTCTTCATGAAGGAAGGAGTTGCTGCAAGGAAGAAGCACAAAACCACATTGAATATTTCCACAATATGGGTACAGAATGCCTTACGTAGAATATTAGAACAAAACAAGATGGCACGTATTTCAATGAATGTGAATGTGACTAAAGTACCACATTTTGTGCTGATTTATTTCATGATATAGTTTTATAGCTTTATTTATTTCATACAAAGTGTCAAATTCTCTGCATTGAGTTAACTGCTACAACACTGACTGCCTGCAGCCACCACTAGAGGGAGCTTAGAAAATCACTGCAAGCAAGCAAGCAAGCAAGCAAGCAGCCAGAGTTCTACTGCCTGCAGCCACCACTAGAGGGAGCTTAGAAAATCACTGCAAGCAAGCAAGCAAGCAAGCAGCCAGAGTTCTACTGCCTGCAGCCACCACTAGAGGGAGCTTAGAAAATCACTGCAAGCAAGCAAGCAAGCAGCCAGAGTTCTACTGCCTGCAGCCACCACTAGAGGGAGCTTAGAAAATCACTGCAAGCAAGCAAGCAAGCAGCCAGAGTTCTACTGCCTGCAGCCACCACTAGAGGGAGCTTAGAACCTCACTGCAAGCAAGCAGCCAGAGTTCTACCAATAACCCTATGACTCTGTAGAGAATTCAAAGCTTTGTACCAGCAAAAAGGGAACATTTTACCTCCCACACCACCAAATGCATGTCCATATCAGCCAGAATATGGCAAACTTACAGCACTTTTAGTGGCTATTACTTTTGTAATATTGAGACTTATAAGCACCTAATTTTGCACCCATTTTACATTTACAAACATTGTTTTTAAGGGTTTATATTCATTTTAAAGGGGTAAGATATGGATAGGTGATCATTAAGTAAGATAATTTAAGATAAATAGGCAAGTACTGATTTTAATGGGAGGCAGGATAGGGGCTCACCATATACTACGACTAGCAGCGTTAAGGCTACGTTCAGACTAGCGTTGTGCGCCGCTGTGTCGGCGACGCGACGCACAACGCACTGAAAAACGCGGCAAAACGCACGCAAAAACGCTGCGTTTTGCGACGCGTGCGTCGTTTTTTGCCGAAAATTGGACGCAAGAAAAATGCAACTTGTTGCGTTTTCTTGGTCCGACGCTTGCGGCAAAAAAAGACGCATTTGTCGCAAAACGCAACAAGCAAAAACGCATGCGTCCCCCATGTTAAACATAGGGGCGCATGACGCGTGCGTCGCCCGACGCGGCGCCGACGCACACTAGCACAACGCTAGTCTGAACGTACCCTAATTGCGTCAGAAACGCGTCAGTTTTTAATGCTCTTGCATGGATCAACTTGTTTTCATGGAATTTGAATAAATGTGGATGTGCGGCATTCCTCCTGCCTTCTTTGACTGATCTTAATGCATGCCCTGCAATGCTTTCAGCATATTTCTTTGCTGTAGGTTTCATCCGATCCAATTTAAAGCACTACTCCAGTATTTTTTTATTTTATGTTGGAATGGTACTTCTAATCTCAGGTCCCTGCCCCCAGTCTTCCCCTGCTATCGCCGCCGCTCTCTACGGTCTCCAGCAGTTTGTGACCTGCCCGGAACGCTCCAGTGTTTGCTGGAGAGAGCCAGAGGTCACTTTTCAGTGCAAGTCTATGAGACCATCGTTCTGGATATCAGACTTACAGTTAGAGCTTGAGACCATTATTTCTGACTTCTGGCCATTCAGAAGTTGTGGTCACAAGAGGGACCAAAAGGTAAAGACAGTAGCGGGTAAGTATAAGACTACAGGTAAGGAACTTATAATAGAAGCACCACTCCAGCACTGAAAAAAAAAAATGCTGAAATGGTGCTTTAAAAGGAACCTGTCACCCCCAAAATCGATGGTGAGGTAAGCTCACTGTCATCAGTGGCTTATGTACAGCATTCTGTAATGCTGTAGATAAGCCGCCGATGTTACCTGAAAGAGGAGAAAAAGAGGTTAGATTATGCTCACCCAGGGGCGGTCCTGCTCTGTTGGGTGTCTCAGGTCCGGAACAGCGCCTCACATCTTCATTCCATGACGTCCTCTTCTGGTCTTCACGCCGTGGCTCCGGCGCAGGCGTACTTTGTCTGCCCTGTTGAGGGCAGAGGAAAGTACTGCAGTGTGCAGGCGCCGGGAAAGGTCAGAGAGGCCCAGCGCCTGCGCACTGCAGTACTTTACTCTGCCCTCAACAGGACAGACAAAGTAGACCTGCGCCGGAGCCGCGGAAGGAAGACAAGAAGAGGACGTCATGGAATGAAGATAGGAGGCGCCGGAGCGGACCTGAGACACCCATTTGACCGGACCGCAGCAGGACCGTCCGCCCAGGTGAGTATAATCTAACCTCTTTTTCTCCTCTTTCAGGTTACATCGGGGGCTTATCTACAGCATTACAGAATGCTGTAGATAAGCCCCTGATGACGGTGAGCTTACCTCACCATCGATTTTGGGGGTGACAGGTTCCCTTTAAGTCACAATACAACCTCCTACAGGTTGGCATTTAGAGCAAGTACCAGCAAAGTGTAATCAAGCACTATAGAGATAAAATATGGAAGGCTTTCACATTGTACGGTAGAAGAGTGTGGGTTGTAGCTTCTGAATAGACTAAAATATATTCCGCGCAAAGCAAATGTCATATCGACAAAACTACTGTGATAAGAATCCTGTGTTTGTAGAAAGGCCATAATCAATCTACATCTTCATACCCTGAACATAAAACTACAGGACAGGAAATTATTGATCTAATTTAACGAGAGGATGAGATCCTTCGAAGCAGAAAAGCAAATGTCTAACTACGTGTAATAAATGCAGAAGGGGAAGCAATATCGTGCTGATCGCTTCCATCATCTGTGTGACTACCTATAGAAATACACAAAGAAGCTCTTTCCTTGCAGTTCTTCATGCGATACTTCATTTCTAGTTCAACTGCTTTTTGTTTCAGGAAATAACATATGTACATGGCCACAATGGTCAGTCCCCACGACCCTATCTTTTGTATGAAAGTAAGTAATGAGCCTGTGCAAAGGGGATGTGAAGGAAGCAAGTGACATCACCTATCCTCTGTTATATATAGAGGTGTTACCTGGCATTCTAATCCTGACTCTGATGATAAGGCGTATGCTGAAAAATCTTCTTGAAAGAACAGAAAGTATAAGTCTAAAATAGCTTTAGTGGCCAGTATGATTTTTACTATATTGCTTTTTTTCGTAAAGATCGTTATATGGGGAAAAAAAACCATTAGTGAAATTAAATAAAAAAAACATGTAACACAAAGACCTGATTTAGGCTATAGGTCGTTTTCTACTGATAGCTCCACTTAAAACGCACTTGTGTGAAAAAGTCTGGAGGCCATCATACTCTTCCAAGCTCTGTAGAAAAGAGCTTGTAAGTACTTCTTCGCTCCATGATTACAACAACGGCCACTGCTGACAGGCAGCAGAGATAGCGGTAACCTTGGCAACGAGCCCTAAACAATAAAATTTAAATTCTCTCCCTTCTGGAGAGCAGCAAGGATATATAATAACAAGTTGCAAGGTTTCTAATATAGTTGTTGGTTTTAACCTAATTGCAAATTAACGCATCACTATGTTTTTGGAGTGCGGGAGGAAACCGGGACCCCTTTGGTCAGATTCCATTTCAGGACCCCAGGGGCTGAAAATTAGCTATGATAACCATTATTTTTCCCAATAAGTTCCAACTTAGACGGCCCTTGTATAGGGGGTATGTCAGACTAAGCATTTACCTGCATTGTCAGCTTGGCATTTCACTTCCAGGTCTACTGTAGACAGGCACAGTTTATTGCCTTCCTGTAATGCTGACAGCTCTTTGGGATTTTTCATGGAGCCCCCCACACTCAGCCGTCGGCCCACCGTAGTCACTTGTTTGTAGAATTGCTTTCCTGTAATTTTGTGGTCAAATCCCAACCAGCTGAACTTTATCTTCACACTGTGGACATAACAAACAGCATTAGCGTGACTCCGAGTGGTATCATGGAGGCAGATACTTGCTAGTACTGGTGGTGCCCTTACGTGTAGTCCATGTCCTCTGGTCCGGGGAATGGCTCTAGAGGCCAGTTGAAGAAGCAGTTGAAGAAAACGAGTCCTGCGCAGGCAGCCCAGACAATCAGAATAGTTATAAAAGTCACACCGAGGTCATAGATAATCTGCAGACAAAAGCAGAAATTCTTGTGATAGAAAGTCACCATTCTAGGAAATTCTGGTTCGTGTTCTTTTAACAAATCTGTTTTTAACTGTCTGAAAAATAAAGTGTCATGTTTCTCTCTCAACTTGAATGATACAAATATCGGAAAAATATAATAAAATATAATAAAATAAGGTTTCTGCTTTATTTACTAAGAAGTGTACTAGAAAGGTCCTTCTGAAATGAAATCCTGTGCAAGAGAGCATAGGCTAAGTGGATTGTATGCCTGAAAAGCCCCTCGCACGTTGCACAGCGGGCCATATTATCGTGCCTTTATGTCGCCTCTTGGTTCTATTAGCTTTGAGGATGATACGCGGATTATTACAAATGTGCTCTGAGACCATGGTCTGGTATGGGGTGTATTGTTGGTCCATGTGCCACTAATTTCACACATTTTCTTTAGGATTCCATGAGATTCCACAAGTAAAAGATGGTGGCATGTGACATTCCATGTATGAAGGAGGAATCGTTCCCAAGAAGCTTTGCCTCTATAGGAGAACACAGTGACTTTTAAGAGCACAATATGACCTATGGACCTAAGGTGCCAACAGAGAGTTCATGTGCCGCCATACATTATACTTCTATTTCTTCACCTTTTTAGGCCAGTATTTGGTCAGTATTTTACCTCAGTATTTTTAAGACAAAACCAGGAGTGGGTGATAAATACAGAAGTGATGACGTGTTTCTATTATACTTTTCCTCAGATTGTTCCTCTGCTGGTTTTGGGTTACAAATACTGATGTCAAATACTGAACATATGAACGTGGCCTAATGCCTCTTGTTACTAATCGCCACAAATGCTCATTCTGCGGTAGGTCCCAGGAAACATGATTATTGCTGAGAAAATCTGCTCTAGTGCATATAATGTATACTTTTCTTCTGGGACATGTAATTCTCAATCGCAGACAACAAGTCCTCACCTTGATGAAGGGGAAGGTGACTGCAGAGGAAGCATAGGACCCGATCATCAGTGCAATAAAAGTTGAGCGCAGGTCGCCAAACATGTTGGGCAGCTGTAAACAGAAAGTGAGACAGTTAAAGGGACCATATGGAGCCGTGAACGCTTTCATCAACTCACCAGGAGCAGTAGAGCACAATGGCTTCACAAAGGCATAAGAAATTATATTTTATCTGTCCAAAGCGGAAATTAAAAGATGCTATCTGCCTCTGTGTGACAGATGAATGATTACAGAGTAGTCTTTATCGTGTGGGTATTGTCCTGGGGTATAGCGCACCGTATGAGCCCATAATAATAAGAACCGATGCTATTTCCCGACATTGCAGAAGACTTTCTCAGTTTTAAGCAGGATTTTTCTCTTGATACTGGAAGTATCTGTTCCACTGATAAGACATTAATATATAACGCATACAAGAACGGCCATGTTTAATTAGTTTTGCTTCTGGAAGGAGCCAATATTAGTGAATGTGGGATCACACAACTGTGTATCCTCATCGCTGACCACAAAACTCTCCATTCAAGGGACTAAATTATACATGGGGGTTCTGGCATTTGTCCAGCAGATGCTGATTTTTCCTTTGAGGGGCATTACAATCACAAACCCATATGGCATATGTATGGGTAAAGCCACGGTGTTTAATCAATGGAGATCCACCAGTAAGAACCTAACCGAGACCTGTAGCTACATGTGCCATTTATCTGATTTTCCTGGGGGAGTAACCGCACGTTCTCAGTGCAGACCTGGCAATTTAGTCAGGTTATATTACCGTTACATTTTCAAGATGATATTTTTTTGCGCCTGTGAATCTGATTCTTCGTGATAAGGGTTTGTTCACACATTACGTTTTTGCAGCGTTTTTGGAGTGAAAACACACAGTGAATGAGATTTCAGAAGTTTCATGCACACTCCATTTTCTTTACCTTGCGATCATATAGAAAGCATTGTACCAAAGAACCAGAAGATACAAGAGATTCTAACAATATAGTAATCTTTATTAGTCGACATTACAAAAAAATGAATAAAAACACAGAACATTTTAAAAGGTCATTCAGTGTAAGAGCAATGGTACCAAATATTAAATGTATGTAAACTTTTGACTTTGCAATAAGTAATAAAAATGCCTTAAAACATTTTCTCTCATATTATTCTGGCATTTGCCAAATATTAATAATTATGATATTCCTAATTGACCTAAAACGGGAAAGTTTCTTCTGATTTCATGTCAGAAATTGAGAAATACATGCATCTTTATATAGTGTCTGTAAACTTCTGGTTTTAACTAGTATTAGAAAGGAGGTTGTCACAAAAAGACGACCATGGTCCATACACCCAACTAGTTGATATGGACATCATATCTGGATCATGGCCTCCATGTATGAGCCACACTGGAGAGATACACAGTCCGAGCACCTCCCATTCAGACTGACTGCCGCCACCATGTATCACAAGTATAGCCTTTTCTCTCAATGACCGCCATGTACGGCCATTTTCCCATATAGTGCATTTTTTGCCACATTCTTTTTTTTGCAGTATATATGCTGTGTTGACCAGTTAGAGGAAAGTGGATGGGATTTCATGAAAACTCATGCCTTCTGTGCATTTAAGGATTCTGCAGAACTGTGTGTTTTTTGCTGCATTTTTTCCCCTACAGACTTCGATGGGGAGCCTGAAAAAAAACACGTGTAACATTGCAGTTGTGTTTTTAAATGCATTAAATATGCAATAAAAAATACCATCAAAACCACACCAAAAAAAAAAAAAACACAAAAAATGCAAAGAACAGCAGATTGCAGATTGCATATTTTGGTGTGACCATTTGTGTAAAGTGTGAAAAAACCACAGGGTTTACAGTACGTGGGAACATGACTTTATACTATATTTACCCTGCAGCAATGTCTTCAAAGAAAATAGCTGGCTGGCCATGGCTTCGACCAGCAAAACCAGCTGTGTACCAGTGGAGGGTGCCCGGGGACTGTTCTGGTAGTAGTGGACACATAGGGTGATATTCCATTTGTGGGGTCTGTGAGCGCTTGTGTGGGGTACACTCTCCTCACCCTCAGACTGGCGCCCTGGAATGTCCTTACATGAGCTGCATACATTATGGGAGAAGCAGTAGTGTAATGTGCTCGGGTTATGGGTAGCACAGAGCCATCGGTCATAAACTCCACACGTACAGTTGTTAATAAGTAACTATGAATTATGTTCTTGCATATATGTGGTGCAAAAATAGGTTTGTATATATAAGTGGAATGATAATGAGCATGGTTTTCTTGAATGTACCTAATCTTTGGTACGATCCCCTGAAGAAAAAGTCCATTTGGGTAACGTCTGGAGACCATTGTGGCCATTCAACCAGACCTCGTCTAGCTATCCACTTACAATATACAAAATAATATGAATAGACACTGTATGGACACTATGCCAACGTATGCACCCCTGTATGTACCCCTGCATGCACCTCCTGTATGCACCCCTGTATGTACCCCTGCATGCACCCCCTGTAGGCACCTCCTGTGTGCACCCACTGTATGTACCTCTGCATGCACTCCCTGTATGCGCCTCCTGTATGCGCCCCTGTATGCACCTCCTTATGCACCCCTTGTATGCACCTCCTGTATGCACCCACTTTCTGCACCCCATGTATGCACACCTGTATGTACCCCTGCATGCACCCCCTGTATGCACCCACTATATGCACCCCTGTATGCACCCCCTGTATGTACCCCTGCATGCACTCACTTTATGCACACCTGTATGTACCCCTGCATGCACCCCCTGTATGCACCTCCTGTATGCACCTCCTGTATGTACCCCCTGGACAGGCAGAGTATTGACCAGGTAATTGGCGTTTGCTCCCCTGAGGCCCAAACACCTGCAGTGCTTACCATGTCTCACGAGGACAGACTAGGTGAGGCTGTGGATCAGCACAAGAGGGTTTGTAATCAGCTCTTCCCATTCCTAATCCTCTGATATAATGCAGCCTCACCTGGTTTATTTAAAGCTCTAGAGGAATTCCTCCATTGTGTATAATGACAGACATGAGCAGCTCACTAACCCAACAAACTGCACCTGGTCTTGTCAAGCATGGATCATAACAAGAGCGGCGGCGGCGGTGTGGAATAATAGTATCTGCAGGAGGGGAATGTAAGCGTACAACCTCAAGGAGTCAGACGCCGTAATCCTGCCATACATGGATCAAAACATCCTCACACAGGGCAAACAGCTGTTTCATAAACACCAGCAAACTGATTTCCTTCAGTCCCTTGTAATGCTAAAGTCAATTTACTGTGAAGCCACCAGGTAATAACTTCTAATGTTGTACTAGACTATGCCTTAATCATTTCCCCTTAAAAGTTTTTTTTTACTCCCAACTGAGAACAGCATGATGTAGGGACATAGGCCCTGATTCCAGTGATATATCACTTACTGGGCTGCTTGCTGTAGCACTGATAAAATCAGCGTTTTATCAGCAGGAGATTATCACAAGACCTATTTAACCTGCTGCTAAATATTCTCTCATGTTCATGAGTTCTGCATAACCTCGCCAACACCATGGATTTTACTGTAATTAATCAGCTATTAAATATCTCAGAAACTAGAGCTAATCTGGCAAAACCAAAGTCTTATTCTTAACCAGCCCCATAAACTTAATATAACACCGTTCAGACATTGTTAGCACCGAAATCACTGTATACCAGTGTTATGTGTGTACGGTACATAACATTGAGCTGGAACTTGCGGTAACTTTTGGATCCAAGGACAACTGAGCTCAGCATAATCTTTTCCATGGGCAGTGTTTAACCAAGAAAATCATGTCCGGTCTAAACGCTGTCTTCGAAAAAAAAACTGACAGTACTCGGACCATTGTTATTCAAATATGTGACATGTGAACCTAGCCTTATAAGCTGGATGTGACATGTTTAGGTAACCCACTAAGTTAGATTAAGGGTGGTTGTTGGGCCTGAAACACATCAGTATTTAACATTTTTGCATGGCTCTACTCGTTTTCATGGACTTCTAATAAAGCATTTTTATTTTACTGGATGGATGCGCTGATTCCCCTCTTCTGTCTTCTAGTTTGCTGTGTTACACCGGCAGGATCTGTCCTCCATTGAGCCTGATACTCTCAGCTGTGTGTCCAACAAGCAAGCGCAACACCTGATGAAGGCTTTGTTTAAGCCGAAACACGTTGTGTGGAAATATACATATATAGGCATTTTTTAAAAATTATTAGATATATTTTTTAATATATTTCAATAAATTCCAACTTTAATTGATGAAGTTATCCTGTTGGATTAACAAAAGTGCACGGGAAATTTTTTCCTGAAACGGAAGCGCCTACCAGAATTTTCCTCGTTAATAACAAGCAAGCACGGTGAGCTCTATTCAGCTTCATTTTACTACACTATGTAGTTCATTTTACCAGGTGGCAGAATAATACATAACAATAAAAATCTCTTCCATAAAACACTTTTATTTCTTTTAAAAGCTCACTTGAGGAAAAATGATAATTACTTACCAGTAATTTGATTTTCCAGATCCATGACGGCACCTAACGTGAGAGATGGTCCCAGCCCCCCCAGGAACAGGAAACCTGCATAGGAGATAAAAGATGGGGGTGGCACCTCTCTCCTCAGTTTATTGACAGAGTATGTAAGGTAACCGCTTTGTTAGTTCAGGTTTAATGTAAATTACATTTATCCCCATAGCCGACACTAGGCGTAGTTATATTTCCCCATCAGCTTTTTATCATCTGTATATATTTATATCTTATATTATATATACATTCTATATACATATATACTTTTTTTTTGTGCAACACACAACCATCACCAAGATAGGGCGGGAATTAATACGGTGCCGTCATGGATCTGGAAAATCAAATTACCGGTAAGTAATTATCATTTTTTCCCTTCCCCATGACGGCACCTAACGTGAGAGGAGAAAATAGAAGAAGACTCCTAGGCTGGGACAACAGCCGATAAGACTTTCCTCCCAAAGGCAAGACTTGAAAGCCCCAAGTTTAACCTATAGTGGCGAAAGAAGGTAGAGGGTGAAGACCATACTGCCGCATTACAAATTTGCTCTATCGACGCGTTTGCCCTCTCCGCCCAGGATGTGGCGATAGCTCTTGTGGAGTGTTCTGTCACCCCTAGAGGAGGGCATTACCCTGCAGATGAGTAAGAGAGTGCAATAGCCATGCGGACCCAGCGTGCAATAGTAGATTTCGTGGCTTTCTTACCCATGTTTGCTCCCTGAAAGGAAACAAAAAGGGCTGAGGACTGTCACAATGATTTTGTCACTTCCAGGTATTAGACTAGGCAACGTCTGACATCAAGGCAATGAAAAGTTTGTTCTCCCTGGGATTTTGGATTGGAACAAAATGAGGGTAAAACTATCTCCTGGTCCCTATGGAATTTTGAATTGACCTTTGGTAAGAAGGCCGGGTCAGTTTTGATTATTACTCTGTCCTCCAGAATTGTAGTGTATGGAGGATCAATAAAGATAGCCTGGATCTCACTAATGCGTCAGGCCGACGTCGGGGCAACCAGGAGAACCGTTTTTATGGTTAGATTTTTTTCTGACATGGAGCTATGAGGCTCAAAAGGAGGAGAAGTTAAGGCCTGGAGCACTAAATTTAGATCCCAGGGAGCAACCTTTGGCCGAGGTATAAATGGTCTGGCTGTGAAGGAGGCTCGAATGAACCTGTACACCCAAGGGTGATCAGCCAAGTTTTGATCAAATAAGGCGCCAAGCGCTGAAACTTGCTGGTAGATAACCCCCGTTCCAGACCTTTTGGAGGAACTCTAAGACTTCCCTTATTGGGACTTTCTGAGTGGTGGTAGATAGGCGTCGGCCTGAGAACTCTATAAATTTTTCCCAGATTTTTTGGTATTTATTGGATGTAGTTTTTTTTCCTGCTGGATAGCAGAGTAGAAACTAACGGAGCCGAGAAACCCTTTTCTAGAAGAAGCCCCCTCTCAAGTTCCAGGCAGTGAGATGTAGACTGTGTACTTGAGGATGGAACACTGGACCCTGGTGTAGTAGATTTGGCACATCTGGAAGGATCCATGGGTCTGATATGGACATACGCCTGAGCCAGGTGAACCAGGCCCTCTTCGGCTAGAAGGGTGCAATCAATCCTCCCGGATTTTCTTCAACACTGTTGGTATTAGCGGAATCGGGGGAAATGCGTAGGCCAGATGGAAGTTCCATTGGTGTAACAGCGCATCCACTCCTTCTGGGTTCTCTCGTGGGTTCAGGGAATAGAACCTTTCTACCTTCCGGTTTTGTTTTGTGGCAAAGAGGTCTATCTGTGGGATACCCCAAAGAGCACAGATTTCCCCCAAAATTTCCTGATTTAGAGACCATTCGTTCTGATGTTGTATATGCCTGCTCAAGAAGTCCACAACAAGGTTGCTTGTTCCTTTCAGATGTGTACTTGTCAACGATAGGAGGTGATTTTCTGCCAAAGAAAACAGTCTTTTGGTTTCTTCTAACAGAGATCTTGACCTTGTTCCTCCTTGACGATTTATGTAGGAGACTGCCGTGCTGTTGTCGGACAAGACCACTAGGTGTTTCCCTTTGATAATTTCTTCTGTCTGCAGAACTGCTAGCCTTACTGCTGTTAGCTCATTTAGGTTGGAGTATGCTGACTCCATCTGAGGATCCCATCTGCCTTGCAGAATCTGATCTTCCAGATGTGCCCCCCAGCTGAGAGGGCTCGCACCCATGGTTAGCACCACTGGATTTTGGACTGACCATGGCACCCCGTTTTTAAAATTTTCTATTTTTAGCCACCAATCTAAAGAGTCCAGCACTTGTGGCCATAGAACGATTTTCCGGTTTAAATTGTGGGGATTCTTTGCTTGTTCAGTAATTATTTGCCATTGTAGGTCCCTTGATTGCAATTGTGCCCACCGAACCGCTGGGATTGTGGCTGCCAACATCCCCAGAAGGGACATGGCTTCTCTTAACGAGATGGGCTGGCCTAATTGTGTTTGATTTATTTTTTGTTTTATGGCGTTGATTTTCCTGTCCGGAAGGATACAAATTTGCTTGATTGAGTCCAGTTGAATTCCCAGGAATTCCTGTATCTGGACTGGAAGCATCTTTGATTTTTTTTAAATTAACCAACCACCCTAATTTGGACAATAGGTCTCGTACTTTTGAGACTGCCATTTCGCATTCTCCCTGGCTGTCCGCTACAAGGAGAAAGTCGTCTAGATAGGGTATTAGTAAGATATTTTCCTTTCTTACCAACGACGCTATCTCTGAAATTATCTTCATAAAGATTCTGGGAGCCACTGACACCCCGAAAGGGAGACATTGGTACTGTAGATGAGTAGGGATTTGATTTATTTCTACTACTAGTCTTAGGAATTGTTGATGTTTTACACAAATGGGAACATGATAGTAGGCATCTGTGAGGTCTATTACAGCCATGTAACAGCCTGGATATAGCAGTTTTGTTGTAGTTTTTAACGTCTCCATTTTTAATTTGTCTACTTTGATGTATTTATATAGGGATTTTAGATTGAAGATTGTTCTTAGTGAACCATCCGGTTTTGGCGTGAGGTATAGGGTACTGTAAAACCCTTTCCCGATTTCTTGTGCTGGTACTTTGACAAGAACTTGTTTTTCCCTGAGGAGATGAACTTTCCAATGTTGCCTGATTTCTTTTTGCGACATGGGTCACTTTTACACGATGAGGTGGGAGGGAGGTGAAGCTTAAAAGTAGGCCTTCGGTTAAAAGAGATATTACCCATTGTGATGTTTGTAATTTTTCCCATTGGTGGACAAAAAATGAAGCCTCCCCCCACCCGGATATCGGCGTCATTGCTGTTTGGGGTCTGATTTCTGAGGAGGCTTATTAAAGAGATATCCTTTCTCTCTTCTCTCCCCCAGGACTTCCCACGTGTGGATTTATCCCCTGGCGAACCACGGTCTGTTTTTCCCGAACCCCCGAAAGGAACGCCGGTTATCATTCCACCGCCGTCTTAAGAAGGGGGGAGGTTTTTTCTTATCTGCAGCCTTCTCTAGAATCTCATCTAGTGCCTTCCCAAATAGATATTGGCCCTCACAAGAGACTGCACACAATTTGACTTTAGATTGAAAGTCAGCTGACCAATTTTTAAGCCATAATGCTCTTCTACCATAGTTGGAGAGAGCACATGCACGGGCAGAAAAACGCACTGAGTCAATGACTGCATCTGCCAAAAAGCCTGCTGCATTTTGAAGTGAGGGTATTACCTCTAAGAGTCTCCCCCTTGGACATTTGTCCCTTATTTGTTCACTCAATTCCTCTAACCACTTTATAATGGCCCGAGCTGTACAAGTGGCAGCCACTCCTGGCTTAAATGCCCACGTCCATGCTTCCCAAGCCGATTTTAAGAAGACGTCTGCCTTTTTATCAAGGGGATCTTTTAAAGCCCCCATGTCTTCGAAGGGAAGCGCTATGCCCTTGGAAGTGCTCGCAATTGCTTAGCCTAATTTAGGTGTTTTTTCCCATTTATCACAGACTTCTTCCTCAAATGGATATTTCCGCTTAAGGGCCTGAGGAACTGACATTTTTTATTTGTTTTTTTCCACTCTTTTTTAATTAAATTTAACACATTTTCGTGAAAGGGAAAAACTCTGCGTTTTTTCACCTCTAGGTTGCTAAACATAGAATCCTGGGTTGTTTTATGTTCTTTTGGTGTTTCAACCCCCAATGTTGATCTAACTAGCTTAAGCAATTTCCCCACATCCTAAGATAGTATGGCCGACCACACTCTTCATCTGTAGAGTCTAAAGGTACCGTCACACTCAGCAACTTTGCAACGAGAACGACAACAATCTGTGACGTTGCAGCGTCCTGGATAGCGATCTTGTTGTGTTTGACACGCAGCAGCGTTCTGGATCCCGCTGTGACACCGCTGGTCGGAGCTAGAAGTCCAGAACTTTATTTGGTCGCTAGATCGGCGTGTATCGTCATGTTTGACATCAAAAGCAACGACGCCAGCAACGTTTTTACATGGAGCGAGAACGATAAGTGAGTCGCCGTTACGTCACTGGATCGCTCCTGCATCGTTCTAGAGTTGCTGTGTTTGACGTCTCTACAGCGACCTAAACAGCGACGCTCCAGCGATCTAGTTTAGGTCGGATCATTGTCTAGATCGCTGCAGCGTCGCTGAGTGTGACGGTACCTTAAGTCTGAATCATCATCAGGTGGCAATTCCCCTGGTTCGCCTTCTGATTCCACGTCAGAGATTTGGGCAGGTTTTGGAGGTGGATTTTCGGAGCTATGTAACCCATGCTGTTTCATTTGCTCCTTTACTGTGATTTTTACTTCATCCCTAACGATAGCCTTTATAGTTTGGAGTAATGATGAAGACTCCTCGGCCACAGTCTTTTCTACACATAAACGACAGATCCGTTTGTCATAAGTTTTAGGGAGAGCTTTATCACAGAGTGCGCAGACTTTGTTTTTCTGCTTGGCCGTAACCTTCCTCCCCTGTACAATATAATACAGAGATACTGAGTTACTGACATGTTATTTGCCTTACAAAGGCACTCACCCACCGAAACCTTTAGTACCCCGGGTGTCTGTGGAACGTCCACTGGCACCGGCGATTCCACAGTCGGGTCCGCCATGTTTGGAGAGGCTATTGGCACTGCTGCTTATGCCTTGCCTCTTAATATAGTATAGAGGAGAGAGCGGTGTCAGCGCCCCTGAACTTCCTCCCTCCCGGGAGTGTCAGCACAGCGCTCTCCTCGGCATGTGACACTACTTCCAGTCAAACCCGGAAGTACTCCCATTCACCCCGGCGCCAGCCTAGTGATGGGACACATCTCTGCCCCGGCCCAGCCTCCGGCCAGGAGCGGACACCGGGGAACTCCAGCGGGAAGGACGCCACTACTGCAGCACCCATGAGTAATGTGGCCGCATACACTGCCAGCTGCTCCCACCGCGGGCCTCTGTCTCTGGACCGGCACCTCCAGAGAGCGATCCCTCTGGGTTGACGTCGCAGGTTTCCAGCAGGAACAGGAAACCAAACTGAGGAGAGAGGTGCCGCCCCCATCTTTTATCTCCTATGCAGGTTTCCTGTTCCTCACGTTAGGTGCCGTTATGGGGAAGGGAAAATACTGTGCCGTTTGCCAGCAGGGTACAGTCCCAGTCTCACTAGATCTTTCATGCCAGCTCATCCACCACCTATGCCATGCTGAAAACACAGGCGAATGCTGCTGACAAAGCAGGACTGTGAGTGCCGGTCATTGATATACTATCAAAGGAAGTTAAATTCTAAGAAAGTTAATTCCAGGTTCTAATTGTGCTGACAGTTAGAGGATCAGACTACCAGCCTCTTCACAAGCTTCTTTCTAAAAACAGCCTGAAGATATTGGCCTTGCCCAGTGTTATTCCTTCCTTTCCCTTTTGACAGACTCTTATCAGCTCTCCATGACCTGTGCCTGTGAACAAATCCCCTGTAGATGGGCACATTCCCTGAGTCCTTCCTAAATCTCTCAGCTTTGCCTTTGTAATAATAAACAAGAACATTCTGTCTGACCTCCTAAAACTGAGAACATGGAGTACATCCCTCCGCCCCCGTCACCAAAAGGCAGTAACACAGCACCGGCTCCCCACACACAATCATCTATACAAGTTGGACTGCATTCAGCTTCTGACAATACACACTGGGATGAAGACGTCACCTGTAGAAGGACGGTTGTCATTGCCGGAAGGTGAGGCCTTCTCTGCTCTTTTTACCTGTTCTGCAAATTAAAGATCTATTTCCTTCTGACGTGGGAGATGGTGTCGTTGATATCTAGTTTGGTTTTATTTCAGGCCTTCTGGGATAATTCACTAGGTAACATCGGACTTCTTCACGGCATATAGACTGGACTTACCATAAATACCGTGTGATCCTTATATCACATTGGTTTCTCAGTTGATACGAGTTTATCATCTGGAATCCCAAGTACCAAGAGGAAACCCAAGTAAAACACAAGGTGAACATACAAACTCCATGCAGATTCTGCCCAATTTTGACAAATTAGAACTCAGTACCCCAGTTCTAACCACTGTACCACAGATAAAGCTAAAGGCCCTCATTGGAAAAAAAGTCAACCGAACCCACTAAATTTGGCAGGCTTGACTGACCATCTGATGTATGGGGGTCTCTTGGTTATACAGTGGGGCAAAAAAGTATTTAGTCAGTCAGCAATAGTGCAAGTTCCACCACTTAAAAAGATGAGAGGCGTCTGTAATTTACATCATAGGTAGACCTCAACTATGGGAGACAAACTGAGAAAAAAAAAAATCCAGAAAATCACATTGTCTGTTTTTTTATCATTTTATTTGCATATTATGGTGGAAAATAAGTATTTGGTCAGAAACAAACAATCAAGATTTCTGGCTCTCACAGACCTGTAACCTCTTCTTTAAGAGTCTCCTCTTTCCTCCACTCATTACCTGTAGTAATGGCACCTGTTTAAGCTTGTTATCAGTGTAAAAAGACACCTGTGCACACCCTCAAACAGTCTGACTCCAAACTCCACTATGGTGAAGACCAAAGAGCTGTTAAAGGACACCAGAAACAAAATTGTAGCCCTGCACCAGGCTGGGAAGACTGAATCTGCAATAGCCAACCAGCTTGGAGTGAAGAAATCAACAGTGGGAGCAATAATTAGAAAATGGAAGACATACAAGACCACTGATAATCTCCCTCGATCTGGGACTCCACGCAAAATCCCACCCCGTGGGGTCAGAATGATCACAAGAACGGTGAGCAAAAATCCCAGAACCACGCGGGGGGACCTAGTGAATGAACTGCAGAGAGCTGGGACCAATGTAACAAGGCCTACCATAAGTAACACACTACGCCACCATGGACTCAGATCCTGCAGTGCCAGACGTGTCCCACTGCTTAAGCCAGTACATGTCCGGGCCCGTCTGAAGTTTGCTAGAGAGCATTTGGATGATCCAGAGGAGTTTTGGGAGAATGTCCTATGGTCTGAGGAAACCAAACTGGAACTGTTTGGTAGAAACACAACTTGTCGTGTTTGGAGGAAAAAGAATACGGAGTTGCATCCATCAAACACCATACCTACTGTAAAGCATGGTGGTGGAAACATCATGCTTTGGGGCTGTTTCTCTGCAAAGGGGCCAGGACGACTGATCCGGGTACATGAAAGAATGAATGGGGCCATGTATCGTGAGATTTTGAGTGCAAACCTCCTTCCATCAGCAAGGGCATTGAAGATGAAACGTGGCTGAGTCTTTCAACATGACAATGATCCAAAGCACACCGCCAGGGCAACGAAGGAGTGGCTTCGTAAGAAGCATTTCAAGGTCCTGGAGTGGCCTAGCCAGTCTCCAGATCTCAACCCTATAGAAAACCTTTGGAGGGAGTTGAAAGTCCGTGTTGCCAAGCAAAAAGCCAAAAACATCACTGCTCTAGAGGAGATCTGCATGGAGGAATGGGCCAACATACCAACAACAGTGTGTGGCAACCTTGTGAAGACTTACAGAAAACGTTTGACCTCTGTCATTGTCAACAAAGGATATATTACAAAGTATTGAGATGAAATTTTGTTTCTGACCAAATACTTATTTTCCACCATAGTATGCAAATAAATTGTTAAAAAAACAGACAATGTGATTTTCTGGATTTTTTTTTCTCAGTTTGTCTCCCATAGTTGAGGTCTACCTATGATGTAAATTACAGACACCTCTCATCTTTTTAAGTGGTGGAACTTGCACTATTGCTGACTGACTAAATACTTTTTTGCCCCACTGTACCCCTCCAGATGATATTGAGGGAAGAAGAATCTGGCCTGTTGAATTTTAGCAACCGATCCTTTTGTTTGGTGCGGCGGAGGCGTATCTCTCATAGAGAATACTGGAGACAAGTGATCCTGCGGATGGGAAAGCCGGGGGAAATCGCTGCCACCACACTATCATTCGGCCACCAGTTCTCTAATATGTATGGCCGGTGGACACTGCACACTACGGTTCTCAATTTACAGATTAGGAGTTATGTGATTAAAGTATGACTATTTCACAATAGTTGCCTGTAACATAATGCAGTTAAAGTCCAGGTAAAGCAGCTGGTCCACCCAGCATATAACTGGTCTCTATGACTAAGGTATGACTTGCAATGGGTTTCCTGTCCTGTATCGTATGTTAAAGGAAACCTGTCAGCACATTTTAAAATATGGAAGTTGTAATATGGCTGTATAGATGCTTCTCCCTCAATACAAATGAGTCCTTTGTTGTGATGATCAGATCTGTCAGTCAAGAGAAATTCAGCATAGAAGCCATATGCAAATCAGGCTTTAAGTGCATTGGGGGCGTGCCCATGCACTTCAAAGATGCAGTCCAAGACCACCGACGCGCCCCTCGTGTTGCATTTGGCTTCTACACTAGATTTCTCGTGACGGGCACATCAGATCTCTACAAAAAAAGGTATGATTTTTATTTAGGGACGAGCAATTCTATTTTCACATCTCAACATCCATACGTAAAAAAGTGATGACAGGCTCCATCTAATATAGGAAAGTTATATTAGTTTTATTATGTGAAATTTTAGGGAGAATGTAAACAAAACACATTAGGACAAACTTTTGCTCGCTGTCTGACTATAGATTAAAGACTTCGAGGGACTCCACTTATTGTCAGGAGTCAGTCCCCTGGGAGTGGCGCTGAATCACTTATCACATTTTATTTTTTTCATTGTACCCGTCATCTTCAGGTATGAATATACAAGAAAAACAAGATTTGAGGCGGAGATATGGTGGAGAGGCTTTCTATATGTTTAGATAATATACGTAAGGCATATCGCCATCCCATATTATTATTTCACAGACTAAATCACAAGAACTACAAGTACATATTTTCTATCACTGACCAAAGGACTATGAGGTATTTCATTCTGTGATAGAGAATACATTGGGGTACAGACACAGAATAGATATTAGGGGAAAAGAAATTGACAGTGGGGGTGACCAATGAGTGGAACAGGCTGCCACGAGAGGTGGTGAGTTCTCCTTTAATGGAGGTCTATAAACAGAGGATGGACAGACATCTGTCTGAGATGGTTTAGTGAATCCTGCATTGAGCAGGGGTTTGGACATGATGACCCGGGAGGTCCCTTCCAACTCTAACATTCTAGGATTCTTACTACTTTTACTTAAGTTTGTCTATTTTCTTAATATATCAGGCTTAGGCTTTAGGACTCATGTAGACGTAGGTGCAAATCGATCTAAGAACGGACTGCTAATTTACAGACTGGCCACGGCTCTCCCGGACAGCTTCATATATTTCTCTGAGGCTTTGACGCTGGGTTCGGGAGAACCGCAACAGTCCGTACATTAGGGGTCCATGCTCAAACGAATTTGCACGGACGTCTGCATGACACCAAATTCACTGGTTGTCAGAAAGGGAGGAGATATTATCAGGGGAAGCAGGAAAACCTCACCTCCCTGCTTGTCATTGGCTTTTTTTTTTTTACAAAAATACAAAGCCCTCACTTGGTTAAGACAATACTAAAGGGACTCTGGCTCTCATTCACCAAACTCAAAAGTGTCACCTGTCCCATAAAAATTAATAATAAGCCGGTTGAGTATGTTTTGGAAAAGGACCCAAAACAAATCCTGGTCAAAAAAGGGTTACGGTAATTAGAATGCCCTGAATGCTCCAGTTTACATAAAGCAGTCTAGAAAAAATAATCACCATAATGTCTGGCCTTAGAGACCTGGTCTATGCAGAAATGACCCCGGGTTCCTTTCCTAATTTATCAGCATGTTATTCAGGAACTTCTCAGCAGGAATCTGCAGACGTGCAATTATTAACTCTGTGATGATAGATGAACATACAGGAACCTTTTCCTTGTCCTATTATAGAGTTAAAGAGGTTGTCTCATCAAACACATTGGAGCAAAAATATGGACATGATGGGATCAGTATGCAGCTCTTTATTGCAGACAGGTGCCTTTCATTGTGTGCATTATCCTGGCCCATAAAATGGGGTAAAGTGATGCATGCTGCGATTTCTTTCCAAGCAGACCATCAGTCCAATTGGAAAGTCGGCCCTGTGCACTGGCACTTTTGCTATAATGGATGTCTGTGCTCTACGTGTGCAGAAGGACAAAATAATACTCTCATCTGAACAATCCTTAAAGGGTTTTTTCAACAAAGATTTTATTCAATTCATCTTGGAATAATAATAATTTCCACAATTGGATGTGATTAAATAAAATGTCCCTGTGCCGAGATAATCTTATAAATGTGCCCCTGCTGTGTACTGTGTAATGGCCGTGTCTGACCGTGCAGGGACATGGTCTGATCATACCACAGCTCCAGTGTAGGGGAGGAAGCAAAAGAGTATATAGACAGGACAGCATGAGATCACAGCTGATTATTTGTGTGGTAAAACAGTTCCCTGCCTGTTTTTAAACCATGTTTTATCTCAAAGAAAAAATTGACTGTATATAAAAAGGTATATATATCCTTCCCTACCCAGGAGATGTGGTATGATCAGACCATGTTCCTGTACGGTCAGACACAGCCATTACACAGCACACAGCAGGGGCAGTGGAGCACATTTATAAGATTATCTCGGCACAGGAACATTTTATTTAATCATATCAAATTGAGGAAATTATCATTATTCCAAGATCAATTGATTAAAATGTAATTTGTTTGAGGTAAAAGCCCTTTAATGCCGCCCAATTGGTGGTGGTTAGAGTTCTGAAACTTCTCACATCCCAGAACAAAATGGCACACTCGCCTTTCTCCGGATTTGAACAACCAACCACTGACTATAAGGCTAGGTTCACACGAGTGTATAAAAATCATTCAGTTTCATCAAGAAAATTGGAAAAACATTTTCTCATTTGTCATCTGTGTGCAGTCCGTATACAATCCGTTTTATTACGGCAGCAGCTATAAATGATTTCCAAGACCATTTACAGTTTCCTATGTTAGAGAATTGCAACGTATCCATAAAAATTGGATGCTATAATGTGGCTCCGTATGGCATCCAATGTTTTTTCTCACACACTTAGACTTGAATGGCCGAGTCTCATCCGATTTAGGTGCATGCTGCATTTTTTTATCACACGATGATTCAGACAGGGAGAAAAATTGGTAATCTGCACTGCCCCATGGAACAACATTGGTCTGAGTGCCAACAGACAGCGCTTAAACCGAAATTACGGTCATGTGCACGAAGCCTAAGAGCCATCCATGTGGCCTCCTGGAAATAGGTGAATGGAGATTAAGGGCACGTGGTTTTCCCAGCGCTGCTGTCACCTTCAGCGGGTGTCATAATGATTCGGAGATCAGTGGATTATCCTAAAGATATGCCTATAATCTCCTTAATGAGACAGCCACTTTAATAACAATATTGCTGATAGTTTACGGAGACTTTCAGCACATGTATCTACATGCTGGGAGCCTTTACTACGATGTACCCAAATTATAAAGTGAATATATGTAAAAAGAGAAAAACCAGTGGGGTACACATGACCTGGGAGGGATATATTACTAATTGAAAACAAAAGAGGAGAACTCCATGGCGTGAACTCTCTAATAGGCCATAAAACTTAACTTTTATTTAATATCAAAATAATAAGGGTATTGCAGATGAAAGATTAAAAAAGATTGGCCCCTAATCTGCTAGCATTGCACATTTTAAATAAGCTATAGCGTCTGATTATCACACCATTGTTAGGCAGAATAGGGCCCTCAGATTAAAACAACAAGTCCCACTGACATGTTTCACCATTTACAGGGCTTCATCAAGGGAAGGGGCAAATGTAGTACTTCCCCTGATGAAGCCTTGCATATGGTGAAACATGTCAGTGGGACTTGTTGTTTTAATCTGAGGGCCCTATTCTGTATAACAGTGGTGGCAAATGAATAATGGTGCAATCACTGTATGCTTGCACTGCACATTGGGCGGACACGCAGACACGATTTCCAGTGCTTTACCTCCGATGGATGCCACAGCATTTATCTACTGGCAGTATACACTTTTTTTACTGGATAACTATGCATAGAATAGCATCGTTATTCCGTACAGATGAAAAAATATATATTTACATAGGAAATATAGATCCTATGAATAAGTTTGATGTGGTATTTTAGAAGATGAGTGGCTTTAGCAGTAAGAAAAGTACTAGACCTAACATATTTCTCATTCCTTTTGAACCCATTTCTGGTTTTGTTTAAATAAAAAAACACATCTAAAAACTGTTAAAGAAATGTGTTTTTTTCTTACAAAAAGTCTTGATGTGAAGCCACCCTAAAGCTATATTCAGACGACTTTGTGTCCTATACATGCTTTATCCATGTCTGTATGGATGGAACTTGCACCCATTATTATCTATGTACATATTCACACAGATTTTTTTGTGCAGACCGATTGACTTAAAAAAAATCAAACAAAATGGAGACTTGCTGATTTTGATCCGATGTGAGAATAAAATCATCCAGACAATTCAATTGGTCCATGAATCTGTCATCCAAGTGCTGTCCGTTTTTATATGGATTGGGAAGGAGAATCTTGGAAACTGTATTTTTTACTAACAGATGAACAGATTCCACGCAGACACACGGACAGCAAAAAACATACACACGGACCAAAAATTGGATAATAAATACTGCTGAATATCGATTCGCTTTTCTCTCATTGAAAAAAAAAGTTGGACGTGTGAAACTCGCCTAATGCTGTTTTCAGTTTAGCTAGTAAGTGGAATGGTATTTATTGGGGTTAACTGGTATCATTTATAGCAATGTACTGATACAACACAGAAAAAAAAATGGCATAAGCCATAAAGTAACAAAACAATTTGGACTTGGTGCCCTAAAGGGATTAGTGTAAGTGTTCCATAAACAGAACACTTATACAAGGAAGAGAGCGGGTACTGAAAAGCAAACAAGGATCACACACATGAGCAAACCCATTTGTGCATTAGGGCAGTGACACAGAAGGCACATTACAGCAGTGAGTGCGACCCATTGCCTCTCCGAGCAACAAGACCTGCTGGTGGTGCAGCCAAAGCTCCTACTGGCATCTTATCACTAGGACTTAGGCCGATACCAGCTTATAGTCGTCTTGTGATCGCATGGACATGTATGAATAAATCAGCACAGCTGTAGCAACTAGGCTAAGTTACAGGAGAATCATAAAAAAGGCTTTTATGTCATGTCCAAATCGTCAGAATGCTTTCGAGACTGGACCCCAACCATTCTGGACAATGAACAATTCCAGTTTCAGACCCTCAGTGAGAAGATGACAGTATTTGTCTGTTTTATTTCCAATCAAATGAGTGGATGGTTGGGGACCCTATAAGGCTTTCACTTACGGGCTTCATACACATTAGGGGATGTTCACAGGGAGTTTTTGAGGAGGAAACTCTACAAATCCTTCTGAAAAACTCAAAACTCATCAAAAACTTGGGAGTGTGCTCCAAAGACTTAGAAGAAATAGTCAGTGTGCACATACTCTTAGATCACTGTCGACTACATGATCGTTCCTCAGGCAGCTATATCCCCCAACTACCTTTAAAAAAAGAGATCGGCTGAGCGCTCCTGTGTGCTATATAAAAGAGCTGCTGCCAGACTCCTCTGGCAGTGGCTTATGTCACCGAGACAAAAGGATTGTTATTCCAAAGTGGGACATTCCAGATCCTTGTCTTCCTTGACATCATCTGTCAGGGTAGAATCTGGAGGCCCCCATACACATTAGTCTGCTGATTTCGGCGGGTTCGGACAAAGTTAGTCTAACGTGTATCGGTGCCTTTATAGGTTTCTTATTCATACTGGGCTACATATGTTTGGATCCACATAATAATGTTGAAGACCAGCTTCGTATCTGTGGGTGTTCCTGCTGCTATACCACCACAGACTGGCATTTCATGACAAGGACCCAGCTATCTAGAATTACTTTGAAGGAGGATATTGTTCAACAATTGTAGATGACAGTGTCAATTCTGTTAATTTTGGACTTACTGTAAGAGAAGTGAAGGTCATGCACATTCCACCAAAACCATTCAGACATAAGGCTACGAAAATCAGCACAGACAGAGCTGTAATGGGAAGAAAAGCATAGGGTTACAATCTGACATATTATTGTGACGTCCTCACCTGTTAACTAGCTGGCAAACACGGCTAATAGAGGACTTTATGCCCACTGGTATGTACTAGATACAAGCCCTGTTTCACACGTCCACAAATGATGGTAGGCTCGGGGTCTCCTGACACAAATTTGACAACCTGATTTATGCCTATGAGGGTGTTGAGTTTAGGTCAGGAGACCTGTGGCCAATATGTACAGTGCACAGAAACCCAGATTTGTGAAGAGTTGGCATTTAAGAGACCTTCTCCTGATGTGTGTTCTCAAATAGAATTCTTTTCTTTGTAAGACCAATTTTGGAATCTTGTTTCTTAGAACTCTGCATTCTGCCATGCTTCAGTTATTGTTCCTGGAAGAGTAGGAATAAACTGACAACTGGGTGTTCCTCTTTAGGGGATGTACTCTCACAATCTGAGTGTGAACGGACATGTTGTTTGACCAGACGAATGGTACTAACCAGTTTTCAATTTATTCATACATTTCAAGTAGGAATAACAGAGGAACAGCACGACACAGTTCTAAGAAAAAAAATCTACAAGATTATTATTTTATGGTGAGTACAAGTATTAACTAAGGCAGACATGTCAGGATAGTAGGCAGATCATCTTTAAAGGAATCCAATCAGCATGATCCACCCCCCAAACCTCACATGTGTACAAGTGGGGCTTAGAAATATAAAACAATATGTACCTGTACCGATCCGTTGTTCTGTTACTGAAAAAACATTATTTTATTCCATATGAAAGTAAGAGTGAAGTGCTCGGGTTGTGATTGGAGAAATGCCCCAACCTTTGCCTCCCCGGCTCCATTCCCCACCTAGCGCACCCTTCTTCTGCTTGTCTGACAGCTCACTGCCTGTGTTGTCAGGTTAGTGAGTCAAGATGAAGTAGGTAGCGCTAAGCGGGCAATAGAGCCGGGAGGCGGAGGCTCAGGCACTTCTATGGCCACACCCAGAGCACTTCAGCTTCATTTGCATGTGGAATAAAACATTATTTTTTTAACTTATGTTTGAAAGGCCTACAAGCTCTTATATGCATATCCATGTGGCTTCCTGGAATAATACAGCTGGCTCACCAATAGGGGTAATCTCTGGTGTCACAATTTGCCGGTTTAGGTCTCTGATATAGGGTATACCATGTACATAGCACAACTCATAAACCAATGGCACAAAGAACTGCAATGTATTGGCAGATGGCTCTTACTTACAGTTGGGATTACTTGCTCCATAGGCAATTAGAAGACAAGAAACACCAAAGCTGGCACTGAGAAATAGAAAACAAGTCGTTACATTACATTATATCACATAAAAAGTGAAGCCATAATAATAAATGCACAGTATAACACATCACGCACCTTCCACTTAGCCTCAGCTTGCGGGGCCCATACTTGTCCATGATGATTCCCAAAGGCAGGGAAATGGCACTGAGAAGAAAAGACCCCACAGTGAAGGCCAGGTTCAGCATCTCATCCTGCTCTTTGCACACCAGCCAGCCATTCACTTTAATGATTTGTTCTTCATTTGTGTTATTCCCAAGCTGGGAGCTGCCGTTGGTGGAGTTGTCCCATGTATAGTTATCTAGGGTTAAGAAAAATGGGTAAGAAATGAGCATAATTGGAAATATGAAAGAATGTGCAATATCCAGTTATGGGGAAGCTATCATCAGAAAATTACCTATTGCTTAATTTGAGTTTTGTGCTACAATGTACTTTTGGAAAAAAATGGTAATGTTTTTTCTTTTTTCATATCATGATTAGTAATCTTGCCATTTACACACTGGCCACTGGGTTACTTTACTTTAGGGTTCATTCACACTGATGCATGTTCTCTTAGGTGAGAGAATTGGGACAATTATGCTAATGACACTTGGCTCAAACTCTGTCAGAGATTGATCCCAGCGTCATCTGAGTGTGATCCGATTATCTCGCACAGGTGCGGAGAAGAAGGAGAACATAATTTCTCCATCTTCTCCATTGTCTCTGTGCGCGTACATCGGACAGTACTGGGATTACATAAGAGTCCAATCCATTATTTCCCACACACCCATAGACTTGTATGGGTGCACGTGGCCCGAATATCAGAGCCACTCGCACCATGCTGCCTCGGTATGAGAAAATATTCAGATATCTACATTGTCCCATACTATAGCATTGAGCCGAGTGCTATCTGATAAAACATTGCCGTGTGAGCAAACCCATAGACTCATATTTCCTGTCCTTTCAGGAAGAGTTTTCAGCAGGTTCCTTACCATCAGAGGCAGGGTTACGATCACAGATAACACCTGAATACACAGCTGATAACACAGGATCCAGGTGATGCCACAGCTGACCACTGCACACATTTATTTGATGCTTCAATGCAAAAAATAATTTCTGAGTCAGTGTATTGCTGCTAATGTACATGTAAATTTCCACCAAAAATCTTGAAATTAGATTCTTTAAAAGCCCCAGTGGCCAGTATGAAAATTGCAAAATTTCTAATTTTTAATTTTAATAAGGGTTGTGATATGGATAAACAAATAAAATAAATTTTTCACATTATTTAAATGGATTTATCACAAAGCTTGCGTTAAACAATAGGTCATTTTCTCATGGCACATTCCCTTAAAGGGAACCTGTCACCAGGTTTTTCCCATAAAAAGTAGGATCAGCACGTGTAAGTCCTGTGTTACAGCATTCTAGAATGCTGTATATATGTTCGCAACACAAAAAATAGCTTTTATTATACTCGCCTATGGCGATGTCCGGTCCAATGGGCGTCTCTGGTCTTGATCCAGCGCCTCTTCTTACTTTTGTGGATGACTCGTCCTACATCATCCACACAGTGTCCTACGTTGTGCTCCTACACAGGCGCTCTTCTCTCTGCCCTACCGAGGGGAGAGCAAAATACTGTAATGCGCATGCGCAGGGAAAGGCCAAGAGCGCCGGCGCATGCGCACTATAGTATTTTGCTCTGCTCTTGGCAGTGCAGAGAGAAGTAGACCTGCGTAGGAGCGCAACGGAGGACACTGTGTGGATGACATAGTACGCAAGAAGGAAGACGGCGTTCACAAGAAAGAAGAGAGGAGGCGCTGGATTAAGACCAGTGACGCACATTACACCAAGCCATAGATGAGTATAATAAAAGCAGTTTTTGTGTTATGCAGAGCTCATTGGGGACTAGTATACAGCATGCTAGTACTCTATACGGGAAAAACCTGGTGACAGGTTCCCTTTATGAAATGTAAGCTGCCTCTCAAATGCCACATAAATCCGTGTTGTCCACCATGATAAAAAGGGTCTGCCCCTTTACAGAAACAGTGTCACTCTGGTCCATGTACTATGTCTGGTATTGCTTTTAATCCCCCACTTGAAGTGAATGGAGCTGATATGTAATAGTCACTGGATAAAAGTGCAGCATTGTTTCTCAGACACTTTATAATATCAGCCAATTGTTTTAAATCAACAATATAATCCGAATATAAACTAAATGCATGTATAAACTTGTACTGAGTACAAAGTGACAAAAGAAGTGTCTAATCTTCTGTATAGAAGTCATGGTCAAGGATCTTCGATAGATTGTGAAGCAAATGTCTATTTATCTAACATAAAGTAAGTAACGTGTTGATCCTAAAATTAAAGCTGCCCATAGATTTCAGATTTTTGCAGTGAGAAATGCAACATTTATGAGGCTGGCCTGGATGTCAGTTCTAATGGAGCCAATGAACGCCACTCTAGGGGCATGTTCACACTGAGAATTTTCAGGAGGTTTTAGAGCAGAAACTGAGCCAAAACTCTCCAAGTCCTCAAAAACTCAAAGCTCCTCATGGAATCTCTGCTCCAAAAATGCAGCAAAAAAAGATTCAGTGTGCACATACCCATGCATAGTAACTTTCTGGCTTATGGAAGTGGATACCAGCAGGTAACCTTCTCTATTATATCTATACACTGCATTGGAGCCGATGGATGAGGATTGTCATTTCGAGACAGACTCTTCAAGGTGATAAAATCCTTGGTAAACCGTTTATTTTTATGCATCTTTAACAAATAACCTGTTTCTTCTTTAGGCAATTTTATGATTTGCCGCCTATGTAAAATCATGAATGTATATAACAGACATAACAGTACATTGATAACATCAGGTGCATTCCTCCGCACACCAGGGTTCAATGATTAACAGATATCCAATCCTTCTTTAAGAGCAGAACGCAAACAAAATGTATTTTAAACAAAACCTTGCTGCCTTTAGCTTTTCTTTTCTTTTCTTAGGATTGCTACTAGAATGGTGGTGTGCTGATAGCCATATGTGTTTAGTGCTTTTCAGGACTTTTCTAGACAAAAGTATGTTTACAATTAAAAAAGGTGCTGAATTTCTCAAGTTTATGGATTTAAAAAAGACTATTATTCTTCTGTCTTTTGTGGCATTTAAATGATAATTGGGCCATTAGATGTACAAATAACACTTATGATTATGGAAATAATCCAGGTAGCTCATATCAGCCAAACTAGAGACCAATCTGTAAACAGCGCTGTTTTAGGGGGTTTGCGCCTCATTACTACAAAGAAGGGTATTGGTTGGTGTAGACTTGGCATCTCTGTGTGGTTCCCATCCTCCTCTCCCACAGCAGATGGCAATTCACTCACCACCCTGGCCCTTGCTTCCTCTTGCTCCTGCAGTCTTTTGGGGTCTGCACACGTCTGACAGATCCCCGGGAACTGTGCTTAGGGTGCAAGCACGTTCCCGGTCTCTTGGAGATGCAGCGTGCACCAATGGCTGGGAGACACTTATTATTTAAGGCGCCTCCACCTGTTAGAAGGTGCCTGAGCAATGTGTTCTATCAGTATGTCTGCATGCTTGCTAGTTGTCAGGTCCCCTGTTTCCAAGTTACTGCCTATTCCTGCCTGCACCTGCCAGTACCTGATGTTCCTGTATACCAGCCCTGCCTGCCTCTGTCGTGCCTTTTGGGAATACCAGCCATGCATGGCAGCACCTGCCATTCCTCTACACCTGTCATGCCTGCCTGCATCAGCCGATCCTTCCCATTCCTGGACGTTCCAGCTTCCTGCCACTTTGGGGGTCAAGTGCCATTTGTCCGGGGTCTGTCCTGGAGCAGCACCTGGCGTTCATCTGGAGCCATGTCTAACTCCACCATCAGGGGCTTTAGTGAAGAGTTAGGTGGTTCCACTACCACGTGCGTTATAGTTGGCTGAATTATAGGAGCTATTTTTCAATTTTTTTTCCCATGGTGATTGTCTTAATAAAAATAACTATGTGTCAGCACACTGTGATTAATTAATACATGACCTCCAATATTGCTGTAAACATTAAAAAAGGTACTTAGTGTTTTTTTTATCAAAGAGCACAAAAGCCAGTCCATCCACGTGAATGTGTGCAGACCCTATTTTTTGTTGTATACATAGGAGGTCCCCTTCAGGTCTAAGACCCCTTATCTACACATATCTCCCAGACAAAGTTTTAATTGTGTGCTCTGCCTGGTTTTCCTTCAACCCCTATTCAGATGAGGCTGGTTTGGCACACACATGAAGTAGGAAATTAGTGATAGAGAGAGAGACCATCCATATTTAGGTACACCTTGACGTGGTTGGATGGCTTTTGTGCACTTTGATAAAAAACTAAGTACCTTTACGTTTTTAACATTTACACCAATAGTGGAGTTCATATAATTCATTAATAGCAGTGTGCTGACGCATCGTGTATGTACCGTATATACTCGAGTATAAGCCGAGATTTTCAGCCCATTTTTTTGAGCTGAAAGTCCCCCTCTCGGCTTATACTCGAGTCATACCCAGGGGTCAGCAGGGGAGGGGGAGCGGGGGCTGTCTAATTATACTCACCTGCTCCTGGCGCGGTCCCTGCAGGTCCCTGCTTCCCCGGCGCTGCAGCTTCTTCCTGTAGTGAGCGGTCACATGGTACCGCTCATGACAGTAATGAATATGCGGCTCCACCTCCCATAGGGGTGGAGCCGCATATTCATTACTGTAATGAGCGGTAACGGTGACCGCTCACTACAGGAAGAAAATGCTGCGCCGGAGAACAGATGTGCAGTGACCGTGCCAGGAACAGGTGAGTTTGACGGGGGCAGTGCGCGATACTCACCTGCTCCTCGTTCCACCATCGGCGTCGCTGTGTCTTCTGCAGTGACGCTCAGGTCAGAGGGCGTGGTGATGCGATTAGTGTGCGCACCGCCCTCTTCCTGAACGTCGGTGCAGAGGATGGGGAAGACACAGCGGCGATCAGCGGTGGAACATGTGGCCATGTGCAGCATGATATGGGGGCAAATATATGTATGGAGCATCTTATGTGGCCATGCGCAGCATGATACGGGGGCAAATATATGTATGGGGCATCTGTATGGGGCCATGTGCAGCATGATATGGGGGCAAATATCTGTATGGGGCATCTTATGTGGCCATGTGCAGCATTATATGGGGCAAATATCTGTATGGAGCATCTTATGTGGCCATGTGCAGCATTATATGGGGGAAAATATCTGTATGGGGCATCTTATGTGGCCATGTGCAGCATGATATGGGGGCAAATATCTGTATGGGGCATCTATATGGGGCCATGTGCAGCATTATATGGGGGAAATATCTGTATGGGGCATCTTATGTGGCCATGTGCAGCATGATATGGGGGCAAATATCTGTATGGGGCATCTGTATGGGGCCATGTGCAGCATTATATGGTGGCAAATATCTGTATGGGGCATCTTATGTGGCCATGTCCAGCATTATATGGGGGCAAATATTTGTATGGGGCATCTTATGTGGCCATGTGCAGCATTATATGGGGGCAAATATCTGTATGGGGTATCTTATGTGGCCATGTGCAGCATTATATGGGGCAGTTATCTGTATGGAGCATCTTATGGGGCCATGTGCAGCATTATATGGGCAAATATCTGTATGGAGCATCTTATGGGGCCATAATCCACATTTGTGGAGCATTATACAGGGCAAATGTCTCTATGGAGCATTTTATGGGGCCATAATCAGCATTTGTGCAACATTATATGGGGCATATTTTAATATGGAGCATTTTATGGAGCCCATCATAAACTGTATGGAGCATTATATGGGTCTCCTGATTCAATATGGATATTCAAAAACACTTAACCTACTGATGTCTCAATTAATTTTACTTTTATTGGTATCTATTTTTATTTTTGAAATTTACCAGTAGCTGCTGCATTTCCCACCCTAGGCTTATACTCGAGTCATTAAGTTTTCCCAGTTTTTTGTGGCAAAATTAGGGGCGGTCGGCTTATACTCGGGTCAGTTTATACTCGAGTTTCTACGGTATATGTTGGCCATATAGTGTTTAATTTAATACTATGAAATGTGAACTGCCCTTTTTTTTCAGGTTTTTTTTTTGGCTTGAAAATAAGTCTCCAGAACTCCAGAATCAATTTGCAGGACTCCTATCCATCGTCCAGGGCAGTAATGTGTGACTGTTGGATGGGAAGCTTACAAATCTCCATACCTCCTGCCATTCCGAATTCTTCTTTTTATTAGCTGGTCCTGCATAAAGTCATTTGTGCGTCACGCTGAATTGATGACGTTGTGCCTGCCCGGGTAATGAAAAGAAAAGCCAGGAATGGCAGGAGGTAAGGAGATTCCCAGGCTGATGGGACTGGAATCATGAGACCCGATTCTCCCATCTCTACTCTCCATACAGAGGGAGACCTCTTTAATGAGATAGTGGTACATTTAAGTTATAGGGATGCCAGCTTATATGGAAATTATTATTGCAAATGTATAAACCATAATACTGTGGAAAACCTAGAAAATTGCAACAAATCAACCATATATGAGTTATTTTATGAGACAACTATTTAAGAACAATTATGCAAAAAAAAAAGAATAAAATTACTATAAAAGAAATAATAAGGTAAAAAATACAATGTAGTTGTACACATAAGGATCTCCATACTGCAGGAGGTATGTTAGTGAAGAAGCACACATATTATCTTCCTTTCCTTCCCATCCCCCCAGGCTATATGTCAGGGGTAATATAACAGGAAACAGATGTAGGTGAAGAGTCAGATAAGCAACCATGGGTGTTTGGGCCATATGTGAAACCTAGAAAACAATGGAATATCATGGCACTTGCCACTGATTATCTCTGTCTCTTACTGTCATTTTCTCTTAGCAGCAGTCAGTGGTTGGCCGGGTGTTAATGAGATCTGTAGATACAACACCTATAGCCACAATCAATAAGTCAATGAAATGCAAAATCAAAAAGAATAGTGATGAGCGAATATACTCATTACTCGAGATTTCCCGAGCATGCTCGGGTGTCCTCCGAGTATTTTTTAGTGCTCGGAGATTTAGTTTTCTTCACCACAGCTGAATGATTTACAGCTATTAGCCATCTTGATTACATGTGGGGATTCCCTAGCAACTAGGCAACCCCCACATGTACTTATACTGGCTAACAGATGTAAATCATTCAGCTGAGGCGATGAAAACTAAATCTCCGAGCACTAAAAAATAACCGGAGGATCCCCGAGCGTGCTCGGGAAATCTCGAGTAACGAGTATATTCGCTCATCACTAAAAAAGAACATTTAATTTATTAATTCAGCAATAAAAAAAATCATTATAAAAGACACAAAAAAATACATGAAGAGGCAAAACGACATAAAAAGGAACAATAAAAAAAGACTAGCGGGATGAAATGTTTATATATTGTAGCATGTGATATGTCGTTTTAACATTTAATTAATAAAGTAAATTATATTTTAGGGTTTGCCTGGCACCTATTCCATTATGTGAGATCTGTAGATGGTCATTAGGAGGTGCGGGTATAAGTTGACAGTAAACAAGTCTGTTTTAGCTCTGGAATGGAACAGGCTGTCTGCAGAAAGGTCTTCGCCCATGTCCTCGGTACTTTCAGACTGTTTTGAAGGATCCTGGCTCATTTCCCAAAACAGAAAAGGGTTTGTTTGTATTACAAGGCATGATAATTTATATCTTAGTACATCATTCACCCAGACGTAAGAGGCAATCAACCACAGATACTCATACCTCCACCCAAGTTATGTCTATGAGGCTGGAGCGACATGAGGACTTCTGTAACATTTCAAAAAAGTGTAACGCCCCATAGAAAATGTATTGTACCAATAATCTAATCTGATCAAACACAATGTGCCTACATGGCTCCTACAGGCAGGGTCGCCATGGGCTGTATAGTGTCCTGCACTGTATCACTCAATCCCATACCTAAGTTGTCAAAATAAAAATGATATAGTGCCACCCCATTATCATCAAACAATAGAAAGTAATGTACTGTACAGTGACTAGGTAATGTCACACCGCAAATATCACCATACAGTATAGTGCTGCTCAAATAATTCAACCATTATTGTTTATTTAGTTAACGTCCTCCAGCTTGATCTCGAGCCATGGCGACTTGATGGATGAACGTTCTGTAGGAAGATCGATCTTGTGCCAGCCTAGATAGGTCCACCACGGTCTTCTCTGCCATTATCTTGATAGTATCAAGCCATGAAGTTGCTGGTCTTCTTCTTCACCTTGTTCCTTCTATTCTTATGACCATGATGTCCTTCTCCAGTGATTGCTCTCTTCGTATGATGTGTCAAAAGTAGGCAAGTCGTAGCTTGGTGATCATTGCTTCCAGTGACATATACACCCCAAAAACCTTTTGAAATTTTCCCACGCTCAGGTGTCCTTGCTGGCATCTGATCACCGTCCTCTTGCTCTGAATGACGTGGAACACATCTGCTGCATCATCCAAATGGCCAGGCGAAATATCGCCCCTGCACAGAGAAATCGTCACCTGCATACTTTGCTCTACCCTACTGCGGGCAAAGCCTAAGACATAAGTGTGCATGCGTCCTACTATGATCAGAGCCTAAAATAGTAGTGCACATGCCCACAGTAGGGCAGAGCAAAGTGCGCTGGCAGCGATGTCTCTGTGCAGGGGCGATATTTCACCTGGCTGTGTGGCTGATGCAGGAGTCGTCATCCAAGTGAACCAGAGCAGAAGGACGGCAATCAGAAGCCGGGAGGAGGGGTAGACGCCTCAGCAAGGACGCCTATCGGGACCGGACTGGCAGGGTTTACATAAAGCGAGGGAGAATTTCAAAAGATTTTTTGGAGGTGTACTAGGGGAGTCAGGGGATTATATGCCCCTTTATGGAATGCAGCACAGGCGCTGATTAAGATGCTACTCTTAGTTCTGACATGAAAAAATTCCCTTTAATAAACACTAGTGGTTTCTTCACTGCTGAAGGGAGTTTTAAAAAAGTTCTAAATACATAACAAGAAAAAAAGAACTAAAAAGTTTTGAAAAACACAGAAAAGAAAAATGCTAGAGGCCAAAAACATTGAAAAAGTGCTCCGGAAATGACCCAAAGAAGCTTAAAAAAAGACGCTCCGGGAAAAAAAAAAACCAGTGTTTCCTGAAGTGTCTTTGTTTTGAAAAACTTTGATGAGAAAAAAGTCACAATAAAAAATAACAGTCTGAGTGATTAAAGTGCATCTTAGGTATAAAATAAAAAAAATAGGCGGGAGATCTTGCACTATGACTGTACTGAGACTTCTTCCTTTGTCAGTAATTTTTGCTTTTAACCTCTTCTGCCTCCTTTAGAGTTAATCAGCCATTTTCAGCATCTGCAGCGCTGCTGCTTGGTCACTCATCCAATGTTATGCACTCGTCCAATGTTATGCACTCGTCCAATGTTATGCACTGTCAGGGCCTGCTATGGACGACGTGCCTGTGTGTGATGAAATGCGAGGTGTGGCCATGGCCGTTTCTGCAGTTCTTCATCTGCCAGTAATTGTTTATTGTGAGCAGTGATATATTTGCTTATTTTCAACATGTGGGAACATACTAGACTCTAAATTCAAGTGAGACCTGTTCTAATTCATGATGTGCTCCAAACACTGCGTAAACATTCTCCAGCCTGAATAACACACGGGTAAAACTTGTTATTCCAAATACTTACCTAATGCTTGATTTAGCCTGCATCGTGACTGGTCTTGACCTAACCAAGTGGAAAGTTTAACTTCTCTGCCTTAGACTTGTAACTAAATACCCTGGCCAAAGCCTAGTGCCTCATATGCACCCCCTGGCACTCAGCACCTGAGGAGCATTCCCTGCCAGCTCCCTTTAGCTGTGCCCTCGCTTTACCTAACATTCCTTCTATAGCTGAAACAGTATCTGGCAGCCAGATTCATCAGTATAAATGTAACCTTTATAAAAGGTTGTGTATTGATTAGCTATCCTTAGAATAGGCCATCAGAATCAGACAGATGGGGGTCCGACACCTGACACAGCAAACAATCAGCTGTTACTAGGTCCTGCAGCTTCTGGACGTACCGAGTGTATGGAGAACAACACCTGCATATAGCCACTCTCCGGTACCTCAGCTCAGATGCCATTCACTTCACTGATCTTCAGTACCCAGGAACAGCAACTACACAGTGTACAGATCTGTGGTGCGCCACTCCATACACTCTGTACATCCGGCACAAGCGGGACCTGGTAACAGCTGATCTATGGATCTTATTAACACCATGGCCAAACACTGGGACGCCCACCGGCCTTATATTGACCACCTATCCTATGGATAGGTCATCAATATCTAAGACCTTGGAAACACCTTTGAAGGGGTTGTCATCAAATATTTTATTTTATCGGGTTCTTGCACTTAAAAATAAAATACTATTGCACTGTCCCACAGTTGTTCCAGTGCCAGCTCTCCACTGTGGTCTCTGGTCTTTGTTGATACTGCTGCAGAAGTGCCATCACATGATATAACCGCTACTGCCAATCAGTGGGCTGCGGTAATGACACACAGCTTTCCCCCCCCAAAAAAAAAGTGCTTTGTGAATGGGCGTACATGCTATTTACCATTCAGCATAATTGAAACCAGCACTCAAAACAGATAACACTAGCTCATAATGCAATTATTTCCACGCAGACCAAACAAAATACAATGTTGTATTTGTATTTTTTTTTTACTTATATCATATACACAGTTATATCGATAGGAAGCCTCCCCAAGAGGGAATGCAAAAGCTTTTGAGATGACAGTGTCACCTACCCCAATAGAGGAAATACCAGACCATACACCTTACTGGTTGAGTTGGCCATGTTGACACAACATAATGAAAGGCTTTCTATGGTGACTCACATTTGGGATGACCTCCTAGGTAATCTGTAACCACAGTTGACTTTTTCATGGTATAACATGTTAAGAATGTGACCTCTATAGTTACAAAGAACTTAATGAGAAATGTGAATTTACAGCTACAACAAAAAAGGATGCTATTAGTAAATGCCGACGAAGTAAATGAAAGGCAAGCAAAGTTTGGCACAATCAAACATGGTCACAGCAGGGGGAAAATGCTGAAATACTGTATATGTTTTATTCCTGATAATCTATGGGGCTGCTCACTTATCAGTGTTTTTTTTTGGCATATATCTGTTTTTGAACAGCGTCACAGATCAAAATTACCCATACATGTCAAAGGGTCTGTGGAAATCATGGACGATACATGGAAGCCATCCGTTATTAACATTGCAATCTATAGAAGCTTTGAAGTTTACTTCTTTTTTCATCAATGAAAATCACTGACGGATGAAACACGGAACCAAAACTGATGAACAACGGTCTGTGCTTTTACGTCCGAGAAAAATCACATTGCTGCAGCTTCCAGAGGGTTTCCCACACTCGACTATGTTTACACAGGGTTTTTTGTGGAGCTTTATTGAGGGGATCCACCCAAAAATCCTTCCCAAAAACTGCTTCAAAAAAGTGCACGAAGCCTTAGGAAACATTTCAGGGGAAAAGAAGCATTTTTGAAAGCCTCAAAAACTCTTGAGTGAACATTGTGTTTGAAGACTGAAACAGATGACCCATGTGCCAGAAACATTAGAATACACCCATACTCTGTAGCCTGGGTATTTTCCAGGAAAATAGGAAGTGCCGTAACGTACTGGCTGTGTTTAATCTCGAAATCCCGTCCTGCCACTTCCTGTTTGTCTTCCTAGAGGATACACATATGCTATATCTTAGGCCAGGGATATAATGTATATGCCCACAGCTGTATTGCACGCTCTATGCTCCTTCACAAGTACCGAACTAGGGACACGTGGTTTATAAATCATGCAGAAAAGTAATGGCAGGCAACGAGATGATGCCACAGAGAGGTCACATTTTTCATTTTTTTGGGGGGCGATGAGTGAAAATCTGAAGCAGGAAGTGACCATGCATGCATGATCTGCCAAAAGTAAGAAAAAAAAAATATCGTTCCATAAAGAAGCTCATTGTCTTGCTACTACTGCAGATTTCCATGAGCGTCACAGTCAGGAACCATTAGTCCGCTCCTATAAGTACAGATCCAGGGATACATTTGTTGGCAGTTCACCGAAGAGGAAACAGACGTTGTTGTCTCCATCTAAATTTAGATTAAGTGTAATTTGAGGTTGATAAAATCTGACTAGTTGGAAGTAATAGAACACACAGAGCAGTGCTATTGCCCAGCAACCAGTATTTTTGGACTTAGTTCCTAATAGGCACAAATATCTGCATCTGCAGACTCCTATTGATCTCATTAGACATGTCAGGCTCTGGCAGAGATGCACTGGATATCTATAGATTTACATAACTCCTGCAATCCTCCATAGCTGGGAATCACTCAGCCTCTGGGTTCACAGTATGTCTAGTACAGAATTATACAGCGGATAGAACTATTAATGGAAAGAAGGCTCATTAATATGCTGTGAAAAATATCTGTGCAGATGGCAGTGCATGTTCTGACACCGATTCCTACAAGATTCACATTGCAATGAGTGATCATTGATACTTGCAGGACATTTTATCACTTGGTCCATCCAGAAATATGGAAAAAGTAAGAAAGAGTTGTCAAAAAAAGGATTTTTTACTTAGATTATAAGTGGAGATAAGCAAATTTCCCAAAATGATTTTAGGGGCAGATTAGCTCAATTTGGTCTCAGTGGTGCCCCTATAGTTTGAGGACTCTCCAGACCCCAAAGCATAATGAACTAAGGGTAGAGAAGACATCAAAATTAATGAAGTACATTATACCCACTTATCCAAACACCACCTCCAGTGCTCCTTAGTCCGCCAAGCCAGTATTGGGCCCATCCGAGGCTCCCTTCTTGCCCAATGAAGGAAGCACTGGAGAAAATGAAGAATGGCGTAGAGGACTGGGGAGAGCAGCATTCGAGGCGGCTTAAGGACACGTGAGGGCCTAGGACAGGTGAGTATAATTTATTTTATTATTTTTACCTTCACCTAGCCCATAAAAGAAGACAACAAGGCCGACTGACTGCAATTTTGCTGGATAAGTACGAACCGAATACCCCAAATTTTGGATTTACCAGAATCCAAAACTTTTGAGAAATTCAGAACAAGTTTGATTTTGTTATGGATCCGTTTGCTTATATGTAATTATTATAATGTTATAAACGTAAAACTAGATTCTCAGTGTTCTGAGAGTAAAATATGTGCATTTTACAAGCCTTAATTTATTATCAGAGAGAAAAAGGAGAAAATTCCACACTAGTAATTTACTGTACCTTGAACTCCTCGGGCTGTGCAGTAAGAATATATATATATATATATATATATATATATATATATATATATATATATATATATACATATACATACATAATTCCAATAAACAGATTCCCCATGAGGATATATGATCTCTATTCCAAATAACCTTGTCACATTATCCAGAACATTTTGTGTAATGAACTAATGCTGTTTGCTTGTTAGGTGCTTACCCCTTGCCAGGCATAGCCAACAACAAATCATTGCTTTGCCAGGCATAGCCAACAACAAATCATTGCTTGTGTGGAAACAGTGATGTTACTCATTTTTAAAGGTTCACATCTCAGCCGTTTTTTGTCAAGTCGACAGCGCTGCAGACAAACACTGAGTTCAGCAGCTCTGAGTGGATTGTACCATAGACTCGGGCAGAGCTGCTCAGCTCAGTTACTGGCTGCAGCGCTGTCCACGTGACGTCTATGCTGCAGGCAGTAGCAGAAACTGGAAATAGCAGCCGAGACTCAGCGCTGGACCTGGGGAAGATGAGTACAGAAACGTTTTATTTTTCCTTTTTAAAACAAACTACAGCTTGGGGCTAGCAGTTTTCTAAAACCAGAAAATCCCTTTAAATTACTTTCATGAATGCAGTTCACCAGTACTATAGCATGATTCAACTGACAAATACTAGTCAAGAACACAACATCCACACCATTAGTGGAAACTGCTTTATGGGAACAGTACACGTATAGGATTCCAATGTCGCTCTTTAGATTCTAATGGATTCCTCATTTCCACTAGTTTGCATTCCAATAGAGATACTGATGGTAGATGGCTACCTTTACTATAGTGAAACCATATACAATAGGACCCATTTTCATTCTTTGCAATGAATGCACAAGGAAAAGCAATGACAACTCTCTGGAGAGAAGGCCTCCTACTACTCTACATGTGAAATGTCCGGTCCCACAGAGAAAAGAGTGAAGGGTGTAGATGCAACACAACTCTCCTGGATATCCTGGAGGCAAATACTTAATTATAATGCATACCTAGCAATCATCAGCCAAGGGTATTTCTACTAGATGAGTTTTCTTAACAATGAAGATTATAGGGTTTGCACAGTGTTCATAGGGTTTACACAGCACTCATAGGGTTTACATAGCGTTCATAGGGAAACCATAGTGTTCATAGGGGTTACATAGTGTTCATAGGGGTTACACAGCGTTCACAGGGAATACATAGCGTTCATAGGGAATACATAGCATTCATAGGGGTTACACAGCATTCATAGGGTTTACATAGCGTTCATAGGGATTACATAGCACTTGATCAATGGTCCCATTGGGGCTTACATCCGAACCACAGAAAATGGGATTTGGGCGTACACGCTGATGAGACCATTCACTGTAAAGATGCTGAGGAAGTCACCGTGTGCTCTGTTGCACATCATGTTCAGCTGTACACGGAGGTGGGCAACAAGACATAGTCAACTGCATCTTGCTGCCAGCATCAACTAGGCGTATACGGCCAAAAATGATGCACAATAGGACTCCCCGTGACTTCCTCTCCATCATTAGAGCCAATAGCCCTGTTGGCGCATTTGACCCAACCCGGTTTTGCAATGGTTCTGACGCAAGCCCCAATGGGGCCACTGAATGTAGTGGCAAGTGCTATGTGAACCCAATCTATGCTGTAGACTAAATTTTAAGGAGACTATGGCAGCACATGTCACACCAATGCATTGATCTTGTAAATTTACTATAAAGTTTATTACGGACAGTTGGCTGGTTCTAAACATTCATTTAATAAGGAGTATAAATATAATCTAAACGATCTCGACCGACTACCCTTTCCCCAATTTCTGGAATCAATCTTTCAGCACTAGAAAACAGTGTCCAAATTTTGAGAAGATCACCTTGGCTCTCAAGAACACATTCCTGATAACTAGGGGGGGCAGTATGAGAAGCATAATGTTGGTATTGTCTGCACAATGAAAAGCCGCTGAAACTCGCTCTCATGGACATCGATAAAGAAGTGTTCCTTCAGCTCCAACGTGACTCAACAGTTTCCATCTGTCACAAATGCTGACAAAAATGTACTTTTTGTAAAGATTAGCTCCTTGATGACTTGGGGTACTTGGGTTCATAAGTTCAACTCAGGAATATTTGTTCAAAACCAGGCAAGAAACCCAAAGGAAAAATGTTTGCGATGTATTGACGAGAGGTAAAAAACAAAGTCACTACTAACAAAGGGAAACAAAGGCAAACATACTATACCGTATTTATTGTGACTCAACTTCACCAGTGATGAAAAAAATGATATAAGCAGATAATTTTAAGGTTTGTGCATATGGAATTTTTTTCGAAGCAGTCAAAAAAGACGAGTTTTTTAGCGGAAACAGTCTGACATATCATTCCTTCTTTGGAGGAGTTTTCTTTTTCTCCTGACATGTTTTTTCAGACTTTTGATAGTGACAGTGCATAGTTTAATGCTGATTCCATCAGGAATTGTTTTAAAGTAGTGACAAGCATTTTCTTTTCTCCCACCAGGCGTTTTTCAAAAAGTGAATTGTAAAATAAAAGTGCTCAAACCACTGAACATATGAACGAAAAAGTGGTTTTACCACAGAAATGAATACGACGAATAAGTCATGCAGTTTTTGAACAATTTTTCAGTCTTTTTTGGAGTGAAGGCACTTCTGAAAACTCTGTGCACATACGGGGGGGGAAAGAATTTGGCATGCTGATATATAGGATGCCCCTTCTTGTAGTCAAGAGTCTGCTGGGCTGCATTTAAGTATCCTTGCCGGCAGCACATCACCCTGCGCAACAAGCTGTCGACAACATGCATGTTGCATGCGGACAGAAAGAGCATAATAACAACTGCTCTGTCTCCTTACGGTTTGATCAGCCCATGCGAATGGATCCACCAATCGATTTGTATAAAGTCAATTGCTCCTCTTTAGGGTGCAGTCATATGGCTGTATAAATTGGACCGAGATCGGAACACAGTACACGGACTGGCTGGCGGCTCTCCTCACCTGAACGTGACAGGCTTATGTATTTCTATGCAGCTGTCACACTCAGGTTGGGAGAGCTGCCAGGCAGTTCGTGCACTGCGTTCTAATCTCGGTCCGATTTATTCGGCTGTCTGACTTGTGCCCTTAAAGTGCATAAACCGGCCGGTCTAATTGGGCCTTTAGTTCAACCTGCCAAAAAATACTTGGAAAATTAGTCAACACATGTTAGCAATAATTATCGACCCCATACATCAAGGAATCAATGCATTATATATGTTGATGAAATCCACCTGGTGGGTTTGGACACCTTTTTTATGTGCATGGCTTTGAAGACCATGGAGAATAGTATGAAGTGCTCTAAGTATGAGCTGTCATTGCAGTTTGACTTTACCTTTACACTTTTAAAACCAAAGTGCATCTAAGGCTTCTTTCACACTAGCGTCGGAATCTCCCCGTCGCAATGCGTCGGGGAGAGATTCCGACGCTAGCGTTTGCTGCATTGCACAATGGAGGCAGCGGATGCATTTTTCCGGCGCATCTGCTGCCCCATTGTAAGGTGCGGGGTGGTGGGGCGGAGTTCCGGCCGCGCATGCGCGGTCGGAAAAAGCGGTCCGTCAGGAGCAAAAAACGTTACATGTAGCGTTTTTTGCTCCCGAGGGTCCGCCAAAGCACGACGCATCCGTCGCAAGACGGATGTGAAGTGTGGCAATCCGTCGCAAATGCGTCGTCAATACAAGTCTACGGGGAAAAAACGCATCCTGCAAGCACTTTTGCAGGATGCGTTTTTTCTGCAAAACGACGCATTGTGACGGATTAAAAAAGCGCTAGTGTGAAAGTACCCTAACAAAAGCTTTTATGTGCCGAAGTTCATTACTCTATCACAGGATCAGGAATTCTGTCCGGCTTCAGATAACAATATCTACACAATCACACAGAGCATGAAGGCAGAGCATGAAGGCATTACGTGTCTGAGCAGACTTGTATCACTTATCGGAGGGTATAGTACATGTCCCCATAAAACCCATTCCCAAATAAATACACACAGAGACAAAAGTAATGGAATAAAATGGCCGTGAGGTTTTATTTTGGGTTACATAAATACATAATTAATAAACAACCAATAAATAATGTTCCATATATTAAAATTCCAATAAATTCCAAATTTCCAGTAAAACCAAATCCACCCATAACTAAGTGATTTTACCCCACGAATAAAACCATACGACAACTCATAACAAATAAATAAAGGGAGGGAGGGTGGGCTCTTCTTTCTTCGTGCGCCCGCAGACTGAGGTGACAGGAGCTTGACACGGGGTTATATCACAGAAAAATACCGCCAAAACCGTTACCATCCAATCATAATTTGTCAATAAAAGGGCGCACAACCACTGGTCAGAGCCGGCTAGTCTATTAATAGCACACCGGTTACCATTACCTCAAGATTTTCTCCCCAGTAACATAGGAAGAATAAAGTGGGGGTTAGGGTATATGTGGACATGAGACCCCCGCCATATTTCTGTGTGTTTCAGCAGGGGGGGCTTACATTCCACCTAATCATAGCCATGATTATAAAACACATGTAAAGCTTTAACTAACTAAAGACACCACTTCTGCAACCAGGATCTCTAGAATATGGGACCCCCATTACTCGCCCTATCTAAGATGGAAGCCATGGATGACATAGGACAGCCATTCTACAGAAAAGTGTGAGTCGCTGAGGAAGGACACAGAAGATCAGACTTCCAAAGGATGAGGCAGAGACGGGGACAAATTACGCCAATAACATTAATAATAATGGAGAATGTTAAATGTCAATGGCCATGTGGTATTCAAGGTAACCTGCAATACTGCACGGCCATTATCATTTCTCAATCATTTATGAATACTTTTCCATCAATATATCCGAACATAGCACCAGACATACACAACTGCAGAGATTACACCATTGTGGCCACATCTCTGCCATCTAGCTTCTGCCCCGTTGGACCATGCGATCCCACAGGAATAATGTAATGTTTATTACTCTGCCAACATATATCTTAGGCTGACCATACACATGATTTCAGAGTTATTTGTCCTTCATGGTTCTCTGTGAAGGTTTTAATTCTGACCAAAGCTAAAACACATCAACAATTGATCTCTGCCATGATCTTTGTCATGGTCTGAGCTTCCATCGATGCAGAGATGGAGGTCTGTTTGTTGAGATTAATGGCCTTCCAACTACAGCATCTAATAGTAGTCCCAAAATCCATCACAGTAGTATTTCAACAGATATTTGACTTTGGATGTAATGTCTCATTCTCATTCGGTCGGCAGAAATTGATCTATATCAGTCCCCTTTTTGGACATCTAACTTTTCTTGTGTATAGTCAGCTTAAAGAGGTTCTCCAGTGAAAACAAGTTATCACCTATTCTTCGATGCCGCGTGTCTCTGGCATATACACTTTACAGCTTTTCTGTGCTTTCTTGTGCACTTAATACTGTGGCATCAGGAGACTGAGCAACTCTAATGAGCTGATTCATGTTTCCACTGAACTGACAGACTTGGATGAAAGGGACTTCTTTCTGGCCAAAGTTCAGTGGAGGACTCAGCAGATCCAGGAGCTCCATGGACTGACAGCTGAGGTTTACTTTGCAGTCCAAAGGGCGGCTCCAGGAGTGCTGAGATGCTTTTTCTGGACTGAGTAAAGATAGCAACACTTCATGCAGATGTGATCAGAGTCCTCCTTTCATAACCCTTTGTTATGCTACATCTACTCAATTTCTTGCCTGTGGCAGCAGCTTTTGGAGCACGTTATGGCTGAGGCGTTGTCTGAATTACTTACTGGATTGCTAATGTCAGAGAAATGTTCTTGCCCTCTGACCGTGTGGTAAAGTCAAATGCTATTGAAATAATATGACGTGGGGACAGAGTGTAAAGGTTTGAGCCATAAAAATTACAACTAGAACAATTTTTCCAAAGGCATAAAGGTAAAATGTAGCATTAAAATGCACATGAGCAATGAATCCACAGATCCAAGAACAAGAAAAGCGTACTAAAAAAATAATACATCTAGCATTGAACAGATGCAAGAAGGTTTGTAAGACAATACTACACAGGTTTTTATTGGAAACTGGAGTAAATGCAAGAATAAATAGAGAATACTAAATCCATGAGGATGATAACTCGAGGTCAGATTTGTATGCAGGACTCGTATGTCCTTTCATATAATGCTGCATATATCAAAAGCTCTGTGCTGCTTTATAGAGGAGAAAGTCCCCCTTTATGACTTCAATATAATCTTAATAGGGCACATGAACAGGAGTTGTCTTCAGGAGACAACCTGATTTTATTAAAGGAGTTACCCCACAAGCATAAATCATCTATCCATAGGAGACATAGTAAGATTGCTTAATGCAGTTGAAACGCGTCGACTGGGTCATGTCGACCATGTACATTTTTCTTTTGTTGCACTATAATTTCTTTTGAAAAATAAAAAGATAAGGAAAATCCAGTCCTGTTGAGCCGGACTCCAATTTTTTCTATTATCCTCGATAAATGTACCGCCAGGATTCCAGCGTCTCTTAGCCAAATGCGGCTGTAGTGTGCATGCACAACCACTGCTCCATCCACTTCTACGAATGTATGGACGCGGTTGAGCACAAGCATGATCCCCACTCCCATAGACCGTGAACAAGCATCAATTGCACATACCGCTGCTTTATCAAAAGGGACTCAGGTCCCCAGTTATCATGATAGTTGAGGGTCTGAGAGTTGAGACACCCAGCCATCATTCATTCATAACCTGTCCTTTGGATAGGTAATAAATAGAGTCGATGAAAATCAATTCCCAGTCCATCGGCCACGACAGTGGCCTGTGGCCGCTGGACGGGAGAAGGAGTACCTTCTCTTATCTAGCCATGTTTGCAGCTCTTCTTTTGATTCGCTAACCTGGCATAACATCACACATACGCCAGGTCAGGCCGGTTAATCAAAAGAAGAGCCACTGACGTTGTCAGAAAAGAGGCGGTACTCCAGAGGCTATAGATCACTGTCATGGCCGATGGAGTGGGATGTGGGAATACATTTGCACCAACACTAGTAATAAATGGTCTTTGACGGACAATCATTTCCACTGTGAGAATGAGAGGACACATGGACTGTGAAATCTATGCCACCTGTGTGTAATTACCAAAGACAGAGCTCAGTTTTTTTGAAAAATGAAAGCTGTGATAACAAGTTTTTCGCAGGTGAGTTACTGCATTACTTGGTTGTGTAAGTGACTTTTCATTCTGAAAATTTAGCTAGAATTGTTAGAGGTAAAAAGATTCCGACATAAAGACTTTGCAGCTTCAAGATCACGGCATTCACACTAATTTATCCACTGTGTGTACCTGACTCACGAGGCACAAATCTCCTGACTGAATCTATTAACAAGCAGGAGGTATAATTACCCCGGTCTTCCATGATCTGACATTCAGTAGGCTTTTCACTTACCTGGCTCCAAATACATTTGCTGACTATGGCATAAAGAGGTCATGATAACTGGAGTCTATGTAATATAGGAGACAGCCCTAAATGAATGATGGAGAAGACGTGCTGTCTTGCAGTATATTATGTGCAAGTGTGGATAAACTTCGAGATTCTAACTATATCTGTACCACAACTAAAGCTTATATGGTGGTGAAACATTTGTTCAATCAGCAGACCTTCTCATACACAAACCATCTGGGAGAGGTGGGATATCCCCTATCATCACACAGTCTAACCAAAACACAGTATGGCCCCAATTCGACATTCATGGGGGTATTTAAAGTCAATTTCTTTTTTTTGTCTTGTGGTATTTTGTCTTGATATTTTTTGTGTCCAATCCATCAAAATGGCGCACGCATTTCATGAACTTGATGCAATGTCAAAAATAAGCTTTCTTCCTGTCTTCAAGTGTACTTGCAACTTTTGGTGTCACAAGTCACAAAAATTGGGCCAAAATTTTGACATACTCAAAAATACATCAGGGATGGACTGGAGTGAAGTTGTGTAACATTTTGCAACTTTTTAAAAAGTTGCAATCGATGAATCAGTCAAAAACATCTGTAATTGCTTGACTCTGCCCACAAAGTGGAAAAGAATACAAACAAAAAAAGGCGAGCACATGTAAGAAGCGCAAACAGTATAGTGAATTGGGTGCAAACCAAAAAAAAGGGGCAAAACATACAAACTAAACAAAAATCATGAGCAAAGGCAATGATGAATTGGGGACCATATGTCAATAGGAGACATCGTTCCTCTAGGGCAGGGGTTCCCAACCTATAGCTTGAGAGCCACCTGTGCGTGAGGCTCACGCACCCATGATGTGTGGCTCGTGGCTGTCTGCCAGCTTGGTGCATTAGCACCAGGTGTAGCAAACAGGTATTAACAGCAGGTCTCTAGATGGTGACTTTTGTGAGTAGTCCTGCACAGAAGAGCAGATATGAATGGGGGTAAGATAGGAAATCGTGGAGCTTGACATACTGATTTCAGTGGAAAAGCTTTGGCTGTCGTTATACTGGTAATAGGGGGCTCTGAGTGTCACTACTGTGAGGGGGCAGGAGCCGGATGTGGCTCGTGACCCTCTCTCAGAGCACAACGTGGGAAAGGTTGGGGATCTCTGCTCCAGAGGCTATTGGCGTAGTTGGAGGCGACAGCTGGAGCATTTTCCAGGGTGCTAAAAAAATATATGAAAATATACCGTACTTATCAAAGTTATAAATCCTTTTTTTAATGCTTTGCAGCCACAAAAGGAACTGGGCAAGACCAATAAAACTATGCACGTCACACATGGATGCGAAAGGCCGGCACAATAAATCTAATGGAGCATGCTTAGTGATGAGCAGAGCACGGCGGAGCAGGACCAGTCATCTAATGTTCTGTACATGTTAATCATCCTCGGAGTTTGTGTTTGCAGATCTAAAACTAACAGAATCAGTATTGATCCCAGAGACTGAGCAGACTCAAAAATCTCCTATATCCACAATAGAAAGATGAATGGCCATCATCATATTGGAAGATTTTCCATCTCTGTCTTTACCGACCACAAGAATACGAGCTTCGCTGGGTAATGAGAGCTATGGAAGCTCAAGAATTATTGTGCACACACTCTTAAAGCGGTCATGATTGTGTGATTGATTGCTTTCCTCCCCATTTTCTGTTTCCATTACTGAAGCTGGCATCTATCTCTCCTGACTCGCCCATATACATTAAATGGTGGGCCAGTCTCCCCAAAATCAGCAGGTACTGCCGGCTTTATTCTGTATTTTGGGGCCTTAACAACCAGTGGATATCCTGCTGGCAAACAATAATTTTAGGTCAAAATAAAATTTGAGATTATTACAAAAATGTACAATCGTATATAGAGAAAAACATTTTTTTTTCACTAGACAGTCTCCTAGACATATTATCCAAAACAATAGCCTAAAAATAAGGCACTTCCAAATTTCAACAAATATCAAACAATAGAACCACAGCGGAAGCTTAGATGCCAATAAAAAACTAAATTTTATTAATAGTACAATTAAAAATTCTATTAGAGTCCAATTACAGTCAGTGGAGATACATGAGACAGAATTATACTGTCTGCTGAGGAAAATACATATAATACCTAATATAAATCATATGATCCCAAATAAATACATATAAAACCCACAAGAATCAATAAGGCATGAGTGTTACACAGTACATCTATATATAAAGGCCATAAGTGTGCCATAAAAGGAGAAATGCCTAAGGGATATGAGCTGGATTAATATGCCTACGAGAGCAATGGCTGCTAACAAATGTCACGGATACCAAGGGTTAAATCAAATGTATGTTGGCAGACAAAGCTAGCCTAACACATAAGGTATATGAACCTAAAGGATCCCTGAATGATACGGCTGTATCTATTCACATAGTAGCCAAAAAGTGCATGCTGTGCTAAAGTGCAAATATATATCCACAGGGGTCAATAAGGCATGAGTGTTACACAGTACATCTATATTATAAGGACCATAAGTGTGCCATAGAAAAAGAAAAAGAAATGCCTAAGGGGATATGGGCTGAATTAATATGCCTAAGAGAGCAATGGCTACTGAAGAGTGTCACAGATACCAAGGGTTAAATCAAGTGTATGTTGGCAGACAAAGCTAGCCTAACACATAAGGTATATGAACCTAAAGGATCCCTGAATGATACAGCTATATCTATTCACATAGTAGCCAAAAAATGCATGCTGTGCTAAAGTGCAAAGGCATAAATGGAGGTAGGAATGTATTTACCTATAGCAGCAGACCAGTAGATGGACCCCGACACGTGTTTCGCGTTTAAGCTTCGTCCAGGGGGATAGTCTCCTAGACATGTCTCAAGAGGGTACAAAGATATCAGGATCCCCCACTATCACCTACAGCAAAGAGCCCCTCACAAATAGTGACTCTTACTCTAGCGGACCCAGCCTATGCGTGTACATTCCCCTAGCAGATCCAGCCTATCCATGTACATTCCCTTAGCAGACCCAGCCTATCCATGTACATTCCCCTAGCGGACGCAGCCTATCCATGTACATTCCCTAGCAGACCCAGCCTATCCATGTACATTCCCCTAGAAGATCCAGCCTATCCATGTACATTCCCCTAGCAGATCCAGCCTATCCATGTACATTCCCCTAGCAGACCCAGCCTATCCATGTACATTCCCCTAGCAGACCCAGTCTATCCATGTACATTCCCTAGCAGACCCAACCTATCCATGTACATTCCCCTAGCGAACCCAGCCTATCCATGTACATTCCCTAGCAGATCCAGCCTATCCATATACATTCCCCTAGCAGACCCAACCTATCCATGTACATTCCCCTAGCAGATCCAGCCTATCCATGTACATTTCCCTAGCAGATCCAGCCTATCCATGTACATTCCCCTAGCAGACCCAGCCTATCCTTGTACATTCCCCTAGCAGATCCAGCCTATCCATGTACATTCCCCTAGCAGATCCAGCCTATCCATGTACATTCCCCTAGTAGATCCAGCCTATCCACATACATTCCCCTAGCAGACCCAGCCTATCCACGTACATTCTCTTAGCAGATCCAGCCTATCCATGTACATTCCCCTAGCAGATCCAGCCTATCCATGAACATTCCCCTAGCAGACCCAGCCTATGCATGTACATTCTCCTAACAGATCCAGCCTATCCATGTACATTCCCCTAGCAGACCCAGCCTATCCATGTACATTCCCCTAGCGGACCCAGTCTATCCATGTACATTCCCTAGCAGACCCAACCTATCCATGTACATTTCCCTAGCGGACCCAGCCTATCCATGTACATTCCCTAGCAGACCCAGCTTATCCATGCACATTCCCCTAGCAGACCCAGCCTATCCATGTACATTCCCCTAGCAGATCCAGCCTATCCATGTACATTCCCCTAGCAGATCCAGCCTATCCATGTACATTCCCCTAGCAGACCCAGCCTATCCTTGTACATTCCCCTAGCAGATCCAGCCTATCCATGTACCCTCCCCTAGCAGATCCAGCCTATCCATGTACATTCCCCTAGTAGATCCAGCCTATCCACATACATTCCCCTAGCAGACCCAGCCTATCCATGTACATTCTCTTAGCAGATCCAGCCTATCCATGTACATTCCCCTAGTAGATCCAGCCTATCCACATACATTCCCCTAGCAGACCCAGCCTATCCATGAACATTCCCCTAGCAGACCCAGCCTATCCATGTACATTCCCCTAGCAGACCCAGCCTATCCATGTACATTCCCTTAGCAGATCCAGCCTATCCATGTACATTCCCCTAGCATACCCAGCCTATCCATATACATTCCCTTAGCAGATCCAGCCTATCCTTGTCCATTCCCCTAGCAGATCCAGCTTAGCCATGTACATTCCCCTAGCAGATCCAGCCTAGCCATGTACATTCCCCTAGCAGACCCAGCCTATCCATTCCCTTAGCAGATCCAGCCTATCCATGTACATTCCCTTAGCAGATCCAGCCTATCCGTGTACATTCCCCTAGCAGATCCAGCCTATCCGTGTACATTACCCTAGCAGATCCAGCCTATCCGTGTACATCCCCCTTGTATTAGTAAGGCACTATATGTAGGCACAAATCTATGGAGCTGAGTTGACTGTATGGATGAAATCTCTATATACACCATACCCCATCCAGTGTCGGACTGGGGTGCCAAGGGCCCACCAGTGACACTGACTTTGGGTGGTGGCACTTTTCACCTGCATACAAATATTACACTACCCTCGTTCACAAATTTATCTAAACCTCTATATAATAATAAACTGGGTAGTTTGGTAAATGAATGATGAGATGCTGCTTTTATCTGTAACTTGTGAATCAAGTGAATTATGCCAAGTACTGCCCATACAGTGGGGTTGGGGGCCCATGTTTGGACATGGGCCCACCAGGGGATTTCCTGTTCCCCTATGGGCCAGTCTGAGCCTGCCCCCTTCCATTATCGCCAATGCAAATCTTAACCTCATCCGTCTGTAATGCAAATTTTACTATAGTGTATCTTCAAAAGTAGAGTACATCCAATGTTTATGCATCCTGCTGAGAATTAGTATTTAACCAAATCTGCTCCTGTATCAGTAAAAATGCATTTAAATTATCTCTGCCCATTAATTAGAGCCAAAGGGCTACATACAAGTCAATCGGCGTTCGTTTACTTGTGGGTTTAAACAGGCCAACAAAAACTGATGGGAACAGAACGATCATTGATACGATCATTCTGCCCCCGTACAGGATCATGTTATCGACAGCGCTTCCCCTGGTTACATGAGGATTTGCATGGCGGTGTATACGATCCCGTCATCCAACGACGGTTGGCTCATTTGTCGGGCGATCGCCGGCATTTTGCACAGGCCCATAATCTGTATCGTGTGTTCTTATAAGTGTCCCTTCAGCCAAATAAATGAATGAATGAAATAAGTGTTTTCTTCTACGATGTACCAGTGATGCTCCTCATAAGCAGAACTGTTAACACCACATTTGCTAGTTTAGTCAATTCTCTAACTGATGTCACTATAAATCCTTCATCAAATCAATAATGGCTTAGAAAATATCCTGAGTAACTGCGCCATAATGAAGAGATGTGTCACATTGTGTGGGTGAGCTCTACATACATCCCATCCAAACAGCAAGCCATCACGCTTCATATTCACAGAATGATGGCTTGCTCCTTAGTTACATGACATCTATAGTGGTGAGGAACTAATGGTCAATCCATAGTAAACGCCATTTGCCATATGTGGTGGTCAGACCCCTGGGACCTCTGCCGTCAGGCAGCAGCAGGAGGGGGCGCTCATAGTACTGGGCTGCAGTGCGAGACATACATAGATGGTAAGCAGCGAAGGCCATCACTGTTTAGGCCGCCGGAAAAAAATCATTACAATAATGATATGATGATAAAAGCATAGAACACTGCTTAACTAATCCTAAATGATGACGTACCTGGATAGCTGCACAAGTAAGAGTAGAAACCCTCAGATTTCAGCATGATCAGCAAGGATCCCCAGCCTAGGAGTACTGCAGAAAAGAAGAGATTTTCCACCACAGCAGTACATGCCATCCACCATCGACGCCGGTGCGCTGTAGCCAATGTAGGAGCCATTTTCTTTTCTTCTAGTGATTGTCAGTCTGTAAAATAAAGAAAGAAGCAAGATTCAGTTAGTAGAGAAACACTATAAAATGCTCATTTCTCTTCTGCTGTAATGCAATCCTGCACAAATCAATGAGATCAATCTATTTCCAGTGGTTTCTATGGATGCCTGTCCTCTAGAGCCAAAAGTCAGACTGACCCCCTCTACATGTCCTAGTAGCGCATGTGACAATGTATTCACTGCTGCTTATTCTGCTGCTGATGGCTGGACGTACTCATTATTCCGGTATGTGATGTGAGCGACCCTTCCCTTTTGTAAGGAGGGGTATACACTTCGCTGACATTAGTTCTCTGTCGGTTCTAGTCCATTTACTGTAAGCTATGTTATTTTCTCCATTCACAAGCAGAGATTATTATGATTCCTGTTCACAATTCTCCTAGTATTACATTACCTTACCTGTGACCAAGTCATCAATATCAGACTGGTGAGGGTCGGACACCCAGCACTTCCACCGATCAGCTGTTGATAGTGTAAGGAGTCAGGACACCTCGGCTCCCTAGTCTGCACAGCGGCCATTCAGCTCCGATTTAAGTCATCCCCACCGATCTGATACTGATCACTGATCCTACGTTCTAATGTAAAAATCTGGACAACCCCTTTAAGTGTATAGCTGTCATCAGAAGGGTCAAAGCCAAAGCAAAATCTGTAACAGGGACCCTTACCTGCCACGTATTAGTTACAAAACCAATGCCTTCTGTTGTGGCAGAGGGACCTTTGGGGTCTCATCTGCAATTTCTTATCTGCCTCCAACTTTGCCCCTGACTGTAAACCCAATTCATACATTGCACTTCACTGAGGATTCGTGCAAAATTCAGAATCTACTACACTGTCTGGACGGCCAGTGTGACATGATATGACTAAAAAGTGGTACTAGAGAAGTAAGACAAAGAATCTACAAAACATCTCCACCCTTTCATACATAATCATTCTGCAGAACAGTATAATTCGGTTGAAATGATAATTACCTGTTACCGAAAGTCCTTCTCCTATAGTAATTGTACCACCTAAAGTCTTCACTGTGCCCGCTGCCGAGTCTCTGCCAGGTAGCTGTGAACACCTAACAGGCGCCTGTTTATACAACACGACCATGTACACGGATCAGCGGAGGCACACAACGATCAGAGGAGGCACACAACGCACAGGCAGGAAAGCAGTTAGCAAGTAAACACAAAGTCAATGGGTTCAATCTTATCACCTTCATGATATTAAGAGGGGCAAAGATCTATTGCTTTAATTCCTTCACAAAGTTTCAAGATTATAGGAGTGGGAACGAAAAGAAAACCCCAGATAAGAGAACCGACTCCTCGCCAACAAACAACCTGGCTACAGATAAGAATCCTTTACCTAAGCGCAATTGCTTCCCATTCTGATATCTCTTTCTTTTTCTACAAATATGATATAAAAAGGTGGCAAACATCCTTTGACCCATCCAATAACACCTAAACATATTTATAGGAACAGCTCATTAACCAGACACCGCTAAGATCAATGGGGAGACCAGATGGCGCTATGGCTGATCGCACGTGTCTGACCTCCATCTATCAGGAGAACAGGGGTCCTTGGAGTCTTGTTTTCTGGCCAAGGGGGTCATCACATGAAGAAGCAGAAAGGCTTGCTGGAGACATACATGCTTCTAAGGCTACTTTCACACTTCCGTCGGTACGGGGCCGTCGCAAACCGTCGGGCCGACGGACGTTTTGCTAAATTTAGCACAATGTGGGCAGCGGATGCAGTTTTACAACCCATTGTGATGAGCGGGGAGGAGGGGGCGGAGTTCCGGCTGCGCATGCGCGGTCGAAAATGGCGGACACGTCGCACAAAAAAACATTACACTGAACGTTTTTTGTGCCGACGGTCTGCCAAAACACGACGCATCCGTTGCACGATGGATGTGACGTGTGGCCATATGTTGCTAATGCAAGTCTATGGAGAAAAAAACGCACCCTGCGGGCAACTTTGCAGGATGCGTTTTTTCTCCAAAACGACGCATTGTGACGTCCATCAGAAGACGGAAGTGTGAAAGTAGCCTAACTCCCATACTTGAGTTCAAAGAGCCAAATGCATGCAAAGCCACCTTTTCAATCACTCCCTGTTGGATGTGACAAAAAATATACCATAAATATCAGACAGATGTGGCCTCTGTCCTCATAATTCCCAGAGAATAAGAATGATTACCGCACCATCATCATCCTCCTGGATGTGGCAGCTGCCGTCAGGGGATACCTGCATCTACAAGACATTCAGAGCATATCCTGTGGATGTGTCCTCAGTGGAAGGGGTATCCTTTAAATCTATCTTATCTACTTGTGCTACAAAGTTGTGGGTTTCCTGTAAGAAGCCATTTCAGATTGAGCGTAGAGTCTGTCAATGTGATTACTGCCTGGAAGTCTACAAAAATATCATCCCATAATCCAGGGATGTCAAACTCAAATACATCTTGGACATGGTCTCGGACCTATCTTGATATTTATTTTAAAAAATTCTACAATTGAAGACGTTTTCCTTACCATCAAACATAACAATTAACTTTTTTCACATGGAAACAAACTTAAAGGGTTCGTCCCATGAACAAAGTACATATGAAAAGATCTTAGAATAAATTATTGGAGTAATATAATATATTATGTACTAGAGGTAAAAAGCATATGGCCCAACGGCCTAATTTATATATGGAATAACAAAGGATAAAAACCTTGGATAATATAAATAATAAAGTAAGATTCAAAAAGGGGCCGCGAAACAAAGCATGATATCCCCACAGTGAATTCCTCCGCAGTTCCCTCCACATTCACGGTATGATGACCATACTGAACCCCCTTCCTCCCTCCATCCCCTTGACAAAGAATGGTGATCCCATCACAGTATGATTCTCCAACTGTAATCCCCACAAAGCCCTCCATACAGTATAATGGCCACAAAAAGTGCACCAGACAGTATAATGGGCCCCACATAGTCATCCATACAGTATAACGGGGCCCTGAATTGCCTTCCATACAGTTTAATGGCCCCACATAGTGCTCCATACAGAATAATTACCCAACATAGTGCTCCATACAGTATAATGGACCTCACATAGTCATCCATACAGTATAATGGGCCTCACATAGTCATCCATTCAGTATAATGGGCCCACAAAGGGCTGCATACAGAATAATGACCCACATAGTGCTCCATACAGTATAATTGCCCCACATAGTGTGTTCCATACAGTATAATGACCGCACAAAGTGCTCCATGCAATATAATGACCCCACATAGTGCTCCATACAGTATAATAAGCCCAAATAGTGCACCGTACAGTATAATGCCCCCATATAAAGCTCCATACAGTATAATGCCCCCAAATAGTGCTCCATACAGTATAATGGCCCCACATAGTGCTCCATACAGTATAATTATCTAACATAGTGCTCGATACTGTATAATGGGCTGACATAGTGCTCCATACAGTATAATAATCCCAAATAGTGCTCCATATAGTATAATAACTTCCTATAGTGCTCCATAGAGTATAATAGCCCCAAATAGTGCTCTATACAGTATAATGGCCCCACATAGTGCTCCATACAGTATAATGGCCCCAAATAGTGCTCCATCTATATATATAATTGTCTAAGGGTTTTTCCGTCTGTCTGTCTGTCTGTCTGTCCTGGAAATCCCTGCTCTCTGATTGGTCGAGGCCGCCAGGCCTCGACCAATCAGAGACCGGCACAGCATCGGCGTAGAAATCCCGCTCCTGACATTCTATATTGATCATTCCTCCTGACACTTCTATATTGATCAGTCCTCCTGACATTCTATATTGATCAGTCCTCCTGACACTTCTATATTGATCAGTCCTCCTGACACTTCTATATTGATCAGTCCTCCTGACACTTCTATATTGATCAGTCCTCCTGATACCTCTATATTGATCAGTCCTCCTGACAGTCCTCCTGACACTTCTATATTGATCAGTCCTCCTGACACTTCAATATTGATCAGTCCTCCTGACACTTCTATATTGATCAGTCCTCCTGACACTTCTATATTGATCAGTCCTCCTGACACTTCTATATTGATCAGTCCTCCTGACACTTCTATATTGATCAGTCCTCCTGACACTTCTATATTGATCAGTCCTCCTGACACTTCTATATTGATCAGTCCTCCTGATACCTCTATATTTATCAGTCCTCCTGACACTTCTATATTGATCAGTCCTCCTGACACTTCTATATTGATCAGTCCTCCTGATACCTCTATATTGATCAGTCCTCCTGACAGTCCTCCTGACACTTCTATATTGATCAGTCCTCCTGACACTTCTATATTGATCAGTCCTCCTGACACTTCTATATTGATCAGTCCTCCTGACACTTCTATATTGATCAGTCCTCCTGACACTTCTATATTGATCAGTCCTCCTGACACTTCTATATTGATCAGTCCTCCTGATACCTCTATATTGATCAGTCCTCCTGACACTTCTATATTGATCAGTCCTCCTGACACTTCTATATTGATCAGTCCTCCTGATACCTCTATATTGATCAGTCCTCCTGACACTTCTATATTGATCAGTCCTCCTGACACTTCTATATTGATCAGTCATCCTGACACTTCTATATTGATCAGTCCTCCTGACACTTCTATATTGATCAGTCCTCCTGATACCTCTATATTGATCAGTCCTCCTGACACTTCTATATTGATCAGTCCTCCTGACACTTCTATATTGATCAGTCCTCCTGATACCTCTATATTGATCAGTCCTCCTGACAGTCCTCCTGACACTTCTATATTGATCAGTCCTCCTGACACTTCTATATTGATCAGTCCTCCTGACACTTCTATATTGATCAGTCCTCCTGACACTTCAATATTGATCAGTCCTCCTGACACTTCAATATTGATCAGTCCTCCTGACACTTCTATATTGATCTGTCCCTCTATATTGATCAGTCCTCCTGACACTTCTATATTGATCAGTCCTCCTGATACCTCTATACTGATCAGTCCTCCGGACATTCTATATTGAACAGTCCTCCTGATACCTCTATATTGATCAGTCCTCCTGACACTTCTATATTGATCAGTCCTCCTGACACTTCTATATTGACCAGTCCTCCTGACACTTCTATATTGATCAGTCCTCCTGACACTTCTATATTGATCAGTCCTCCTGACACTTCTATATTGATCAGTCCTCCTGACACTTCTATATTGATCAGTCCTCCTGACACTTCTATATTGATCAGTCCTCCTGATACCTCTATATTGATCAGTCCTCCTGACACTTCTATATTGATCAGTCCTCCTGATACCTCTATATTGATCAGTCCTCCTGACATTCTATATTGATCAGTCCTCCTGACACTTCTATATTGATCAGTCCTCCTGATACCTCTATATTGATCAGTCCTCCTGACACTTCTATATTGATCAGTCCTCCTGACACTTCTATATTGATCAGTCCTCCTGACACTTCTATATTGATCAGTCCTCCTGACACTTCTATATTGATCAGTCCTCCTGACACTTCTATATTGATCAGTCCTCCTGACACTTCTATATTGATCAGTCCTCCTGACACTTCAATATTGATCAGTCCTCCTGATACTTCTATATTGATCAGTCCTCCTGACACTTCTATATTGATCAGTCCTCCTGACACTTCTATATTGATCAGTCCTCCTGACACTTCTATATTGATCAGTCCTCCTGACAGCTCTATATTGATCAGTCCTCCTGACACTTCTATATTGATCTGTCCTCCTGACACTTCAATATTGATCAGTCCTCCTGACACTTCAATATTGATCAGTCCTCCTGACACTTCTATATTGATCAGTCCTCCTGACACTTCTATATTGATCAGTCCTCCTGATACCTCTATATTGATCAGTCCTCCTGACACTTCTATATTGAACAGTCCTCCTGATACCTCTATATTGATCAGTCCTCCTGACACCTCTATATTGAACAGTCCTCCTGATACCTCTATATTGATCAGTCCTCCTGACACTTCTATATTGAACAGTCCTCCTGATACCTCTATATTGATCAGTCCTCCTGACACCTCTATATTGAACAGTCCTCCTGATACCTCTATATTGATCAGTCCTCCTGACACTTCTATATTGATCAGTCCTCCTGACACTTCTATATTGATCAGTCCTCCTGACACTTCTATATTGATCAGTCCTCCTGACACTTCTATATTGATCAGTCCTCCTGACACTTCTATATTGATCAGTCCTCCTGACACTTCTATATTGATCAGTCCTCCTGACACTTCAATATTGATCAGTCCTCCTGATACTTCTATATTGATCAGTCCTCCTGACACTTCTATATTGATCAGTCCTCCTGACACTTCTATATTGATCAGTCCTCCTGACACTTCTATATTGATCAGTCCTCCTGACAGCTCTATATTGATCAGTCCTCCTGACACTTCTATATTGATCTGTCCTCCTGACACTTCAATATTGATCAGTCCTCCTGACACTTCAATATTGATCAGTCCTCCTGACACTTCTATATTGATCAGTCCTCCTGACACTTCTATATTGATCAGTCCTCCTGATACCTCTATATTGATCAGTCCTCCTGACACTTCTATATTGAACAGTCCTCCTGATACCTCTATATTGATCAGTCCTCCTGACACCTCTATATTGAACAGTCCTCCTGATACCTCTATATTGATCAGTCCTCCTGACACTTCTATATTGAACAGTCCTCCTGATACCTCTATATTGATCAGTCCTCCTGACACCTCTATATTGAACAGTCCTCCTGATACCTCTATATTGATCAGTCCTCCTGACACTTCTATATTGATCAGTCCTCCTGACACTTCTGTATTGATCAGTCCTCCTGTCACTTCTATATTGATCAGTCCTTCTGACACTTCTATATTGATCAGTCCTCCTGACACTTCTATATTGATCAGTCCTCCTGACACTTCTATATTGATCAGTCCTCCTGATACCTCTATATTGATCAGTCCTCCTGACACTTCTATATTGATCAGTCCTCCTGATACCTCTATATTGATCAGTCCTCCTGACATTCTATATTGATCAGTCCTCCTGACACTTCTATATTGATCAGTCCTCCTGATACCTCTATATTGATCAGTCCTCCTGACACTTCTATATTGATCAGTCCTCCTGACACTTCTATATTGATCAGTCCTCCTGACACTTCTATATTGATCAGTCCTCCTGACACTTCTATATTGATCAGTCCTCCTGACACTTCTATATTGATCAGTCCTCCTGATACCTCTATATTGATCAGTCCTCCTGACACTTCTATATTGATCAGTCCTCCTGATACCTCTATATTGATCAGTCCTCCTGACATTCTATATTGATCAGTCCTCCTGACACTTCTATATTGATCAGTCCTCCTGATACCTCTATATTGATCAGTCCTCCTGACACTTCTATATTGATCAGTCCTCCTGACACTTCTATATTGATCAGTCCTCCTGACACTTCTATATTGATCTGTCCTCCTGACACTTCAATATTGATCAGTCCTCCTGACACTTCAATATTGATCAGTCCTCCTGACACTTCAATATTGATCAGTCCTCCTGACACTTCTATATTGATCAGTCCTCCTGACACTTCTATATTGATCAGTCCTCCTGATACCTCTATATTGATCAGTCCTCCTGACACTTCTATATTGAACAGTCCTCCTGATACCTCTATATTGATCAGTCCTCCTGACACCTCTATATTGAACAGTCCTCCTGATACCTCTATATTGATCAGTCCTCCTGACACTTCTATATTGAACAGTCCTCCTGATACCTCTATATTGATCAGTCCTCCTGACACCTCTATATTGAACAGTCCTCCTGATACCTCTATATTGATCAGTCCTCCTGACACCTCTATATTGAACAGTCCTCCTGATACCTCTATATTGATCAGTCCTCCTGACACTTCTATATTGAACAGTCCTCCTGACACTTCTATATTGATCAGTCCTCCTGACACTTCTGTATTGATCAGTCCTCCTGTCACTTCTATATTGATCAGTCCTCCTGACACTTCTATATTGATCAGTCCTCCTGACACTTCTATATTGATCAGTCCTCCTGACACTTCTATATTGATCAGTCCTCCTGATACCTCTATATTGATCAGTCCTCCTGACACTTCTATATTGATCAGTCCTCCTGATACCTCTATATTGATCAGTCCTCCTGACATTCTATATTGATCAGTCCTCCTGACACTTCTATATTGATCAGTCCTCCTGATACCTCTATATTGATCAGTCCTCCTGACACTTCTATATTGATCAGTCCTCCTGACACTTCTATATTGATCAGTCCTCCTGACACTTCTATATTGATCAGTCCTCCTGACACTTCTATATTGATCAGTCCTCCTGACACTTCAATATTGATCAGTCCTCCTGATACCTCTATATTGATCAGTCCTCCTGACACTTCTATATTGATCAGTCCTCCTGATACCTCTATATTGATCAGTCCTCCTGACATTCTATATTGATCAGTCCTCCTGACACTTCTATATTGATCAGTCCTCCTGATACCTCTATATTGATCAGTCCTCCTGACACTTCTATATTGATCAGTCCTCCTGACACTTCTATATTGATCAGTCCTCCTGATACCTCTATATTGATCAGTCCTCCTGACACTTCTATATTGATCAGTCCTCCTGACACTTCTATATAATAATAATAATAATAATAATTTTTATTTATATAGCGCCAACACTATATTGATCAGTCCTCCTGACACTTCTATATTGATCAGTCCTCCTGATACCTCTATATTGATCAGTCCTCCTGACAGTTTTCCTGACACTTCTATATTGATCAGTCCTCCTGACACTTCTATATTGATCAGTCTTCCTGACACTTCTATATTGATCAGTCCTCCTGACACTTCTATATTGATCAGTCCTCCTGATACCTCTATATTGATCAGTCCTCCTGACAGTCCTCCTGACACTTCTATATTGATCAGTCCTCCTGACACTACTATATTGATCAGTCCTCCTGACACTTCTATATTGATCTGTCCTCCTGACACTTCAATATTGATCAGTCCTCCTGACACTTCTATATTGATCAGTCCTCCTGACACTTCTATATTGATCAGTCCTCCTGATACCTCTATATTGATTAGTCCTCCTGACACTTCTATATTGATCAGTCCTCCTGACACCTCTATATTGATAAATCCTCCTGACACTTCTATATTGATCAGTCCTCCTGACACTTCTATATTGATCTGTCCTCCTGACACTTCAATATTGATCAGTCCTCCTGACACTTCTATATTGATCAGTCCTCCTGACACTTCTATATTGATCAGTCCTCCTGATACCTCTATATTGATCAGTCCTCCTGACACTTCTATATTGATCAGTCCTCCTGACACCTCTATATTGATCAGTCCTCCTGACACTTCTATATTGATCAGTTCTCCTGACACTTCAATATTGATCAGTCCTCCTGACACTTCTATATTGATCAGTCCTCCTGACACTTCTATATTGATTAGTCCTCCTGACACTTCTATATTGATCAGTCCTCCTGACACCTCTATATTGATCAGTCCTCCTGACACTTCTATATTGATCAGTCCTCCTGATACCTCTATATTGATCAGTCCTCCTGACACTTCTATATTGATCAGTCCTCCTGACATTCTATATTGATCAGTCCTCCTGATACCTCTATATTGATCAGTCCTCCTGACACTTCTATATTGATCAGTCCTCCTGACACTTCTATATTGATCAGTCCTCCTGACACTTCTATATTGATCAGTCCTCCTGACACTTCTATATTGATCAGTCCTCCTGATACCTCTATATTGATCAGTCCTCCTGACACTTCTATATTGATTAGTCCTCCTGATACCTCTATATTGATCAGTCCTCCTGACAGTCCTCCTGACACTTCTATATTGATCAGTCCTCCTGACACTTCTATATTGATCAGTCCTCCTGACACTTCTATATTGATCAGTCCTCCTGACACTTCTATATTGATCAGTCCTCCTGACACTTCTATATTGATCAGTCCTCCTGACACTTCAATATTGATCAGTCCTCCTGACACTTCTATATTGATCAGTCCTCCTGACACTTCTATATTGATCAGTCCTCCTGACACTTCAATATTGATCAGTCCTCCTGACACTTCTATATTGATCATTCCTCCTGACACTTCTATATTGATCAGTCCTCCTGACACATCTATATTGATCAGTCCTCCTGACACTTCTATATTGATCAGTCCTCCTGATACCTCTATATTGATCAGTCCTCCTGACACTTCTATATTGATCAGTCCTCCTGACACTTCTATATTGACTAAGGGTTTTTCCATCTGTCTGTCTTTCTGTCTGTCTTGGAAATCCCACGTCTCTGATTAGTCGAGGCCGCCAGGCCTCGACCAATCAGCGACGGGCACAGCATCGACGTAGAAATCCTGCGTCTCTGATTGACACTTCTATATTGATCAGTCCTCCTGACACTTCTGTATTGATCAGTCCTCCTGACACTTCTATATTGATCAGTCCTCCTGACACTTCTATATTGATCAGTCCTCCTGACACTTCTATATTGATCAGTCCTCCTGACATTTCTATATTGATCAGTCCTCCTGACACTTCTATATTGATCAGTCCTCCTGACACTTCTATATTGATCAGTCCTCCTGATACCTCTATATTGATCAGTCCTCCTGACATTCTATATTGATCAGTCCTCCTGACACCTCTATATTGATAAATCCTCCTGACACTTCTATATTGATCATTCCTCCTGACACTTCTGTATTGATCAGTCTTCCTGACACTTCTATATTGATCAGTCCTCCTGACACTTCTATATTGATCAGTCCTCCTGACACTTCTATATTGATCAGTCCTCCTGATACCTCTATATTGATCAGTCTTCCTGACATTCTATATTGATCAGTCCTCCTGACACCTCTATATTGATCAGTTCTCCTGACACTTCAATATTGATCAGTCCTCCTGACACTTCTATATTGATCATTCCTCCTGACACTTCTGTATTGATCATTCCTCCTGACACTTCTGTATTGATCATTCCTCCTGACACTTCTATATTGATCAGTCCTCCTGATACCTCTATATTGATCAGTCCTCCTGACACTTCTATATTGATCAGTCCTCCTGACACCTCTATATTGATCAGTCCTCCTGACACTTCTATATTGATCAGTCCTCCTGACTCCTCTATATTGATCAGTCCTCCTGACACTTCTATATTGATCAGTCTTCCTGACACTTCTATATTGATCAGTCCTCCTGACACTTCTATATTGATCAGTCCTCCTGACACTTCTATATTGATCAGTCCTCCTGACTCCTCTATATTGATCAGTCCTCCTGACACTTCTATATTGATCAGTCCTCCTGACACTTCTATATTGATCAGTCCTCCTGACACTTCTATATTGATCAGTCCTCCTGATACCTCTATATTGATCAGTCCTCCTGACACTTCTATATTGATCAGTCCTCCTGACATTTTATATTGATCAGTCCTCCTGACACTTCTATATTGATCAGTCTTCCTCGACCAATCAGCGACGGGCACAGCAACGATGATGCCATAAAGGACGTAGAAATCCCACGTTTCTGATTCAGCGACGGGCACAGTATCGACGTAGATGTCATAATGGTTGCCATGGCGACGATGATGTCATAAAGGTTGCTTCGACCAATCAGGGACGGGAACAGTCTGACGCGAATTCTGGAATCATCATTGTCCATATACTACGGGGACATGCATATTCTAGAATACCCGATGCGTTAGAATCGGGCCACAATCTAGTAGCATAATAACCTCCTATAGTGCTCCATAGAGTATAATAGACCCAAATAGTGCTCTATACAGTATATTGGCCCCACATAGTGCTCCATACAGTATAATGGCCCCAAATAGTGCTCCATACAGTATAATGTCCCTAAATAGTGCTCCATACAGTATAATGGCCCCACATAATGATCCATACAGTATAATGACCTAACATAGTGCTCCATCTATATATATAATTCTCTAAGGGTTTTTCCGTCTGTCTGTCTGTCTGTCTGTCTGTCTGTCCTGGAAATCCCGGCTCTCTGATTGGTCGAGGCCGCCAGGCCTCGACCAATCAGAGACCGGCACAGCATCGACGATGATGTCATAAAGGACGTAGAAATCCCGCGTCTGATTGGTCGAGGCCGCCAGGCCTCGACCAATCAGCAACGGGCACAGCGACGATGATGTCATAATGGTTGCCATGGCGACGATGACGTCATAAACATTGCCTCGACTAATCAGCGATGGGCACAGTCTGCCGCGAATTCTGGAATCATCATTGTCCATATACTACGGGGACATGCATATTCTAGAATACCCGATGCGTTAGAATCGGGCCACAATCTAGTATTGTATAATGGGCTGACATAGTGCTCCATACAGTATAATAAGCCCAAATAGTGCTCCATACAGTATAATAACCTCCTATAGTGCTCCATACAGTATAATGGCCCCACATAGTGCTCCATACAGTATAATAACCCAACACATTGCTCCATACAGTATAATGGGCTGACATAGTGCTCCATACAGTCTAATAGTCCCACATAGTCCTCCATACAGAATAATGGCCTCACATTAAAAAGATAAATAAATACTCACCTCTGTCCGTTCCCCAGCGGTCACGTTGTAATGATGTCATCGCGCTCACTGAGCTGTCAGATGCAAAGAGGGAATGACGGGAGAGGGAGCGTCAGCTAATGCTCCATCCTCCATAATTATCTTCAACTGTATCGGCATCTAGGATGTCAATATAGTTGAACAAGTGATGTCGCTGGCCAAATATACTCAGGGTACCCGCCTGGTGTCGCAGGCGAGATATACTCACCCTGTGGGCCAGAGTTTGACATATGTGCCATAATCAATACTTTATTTCACATATCTTCAGTTCTGGTATTTCTCATTAAATATGTACACTTCATAATATGATTTTATACGTTAGGTATTATTTTAATCTCCCTTTTTATGTAAATTTTATAGTATTACTTGTGTAGTTTAAAAAAAAAGCAAATATAATCAAATCTACTCATTTTTACAAAAGATTTGTTCAACACTTTATGGCTTACTTCATGAAAAAAGGCAGATAGGAAACATTTTAACATAATCCCAACATAGGCCTCCACCAGAAACAATATCTAGCTGCTACCACGATAATAAAATGACAGCTCCTACACCTCCAGTGGAATTTTTAAACTACTTATTAAACTTCCATTCTCTGTTACTAAAAAGCTGAATCACTGTGTCTCTAAGATGTTTATTAAGAGCAAATCCAGAAAAAATGGAGAGGTTTTAATTATTTACCAGAACAAGCAGTTAAGCAAAGGTACAGACTTGATGCCAGGAAAAATCAAACGGGATGACATGACATGGGAGTCATATATACCAGGCACCACGGTTGTATGTACTGAAGCTTTTTACCAGGGTAATGAATGATAAATATACAAAGGGCCAGGAAAATATGACATTGCTTTATGCACATTTTAAATAGATATTCTAAACTAATTCCAGGTTAGAAAAATCTGATTAAGAATGTCGGGGATAATGGAGAATGTGATTGCTAATAACACAGGTCTGCAAAAAATTTTTTTTCAAGAGCTGTTTTGGTTATTCCACGTAATCTTAAGTGCGCTGAATCCGAAAATGATCTCCGTTTTGTCATAGGACATCACGTTTTCTGACAATTTAAGTAGCTATGTTAAATAAGACAATACCTCAAAATAAATGAAAATAGACTCATAAAATTAATTTTTTATTACAAATGTTTCATGAAAATCATTTTTTAACTGCAATGAGATCACTAACACACACTAAAATCGATTCTTCTTCCCTGTGAGGCTTCTCTTGGTACATTTACGCTTGTGAGTAGCATCTGGAATGTCTCTCTGAAGCGTCCAAGAGTAGTCGGCCATCATTGTAATGCTCCATCTTCCCTGGTATCTTCTTTCCATCTCTTTAATGTCCTGGTGGAATCGTTCACCTTGCTCTTCACTCACAGCTCCCAAATTTTCAGGAAAGTTGTCAAGGTGGGAATGGAGGAAATGCACTCATCAGGCAACCTAAAGCTTGAAATGCTTTCAGCCTTCGTCCGACGATTTTTTTGTAGTCAGGGTCTTGTGTATCTTCAATGCATTGATGTGAATTAATTAATAGTAATTTTGACTTTCAAAACCGTAAGATAAAAAAATACCAAAAATTGAGAAAAATATACTAAATCTGACGTCCAGGATTTTTTTTCAATATTTTTTTTCGTTTTCAGCACACCAAAATACATGGTAATTAGATGAAAATAATCAAACAGCTTTTTAGTCGCAGACCTGTGTAATTGGCGTGGTGCCCCTTTTCGGCAGGCAGCATAGTGCCAATCATGATTCGTTACACAGCTCGATCCCGTGAGACTTCTTGCTTGACGTACAGGCTAACATCTAAAGCCGTACATGTCTGTTAGCAATAGGTCATCAGATTACTCGGGTCTTGCTCAGCTTCAGGACTACTCATTTTCTAAATTAGATTTTGGTGGACGAACCTTTTCAAAACACATGTCTATCTTTTGAGATCATGAAGATTTCTTTTGATAAAGTGTTGAGAAATGTTATCAATGCCATTGTCATGTTTGTGAATGCAGCCTGTGCTATGATCCAGAACTGCATTCCAAATATCTAATGACTGTCATCATAAGATAGGTCATCAATATCAGATTGGTGGGGGTCCGACACCCAGCACCCCCACTGATCAGCTGTAATTATCTCCGGAAGTAAACACATTATCCGGAGCTGCAATGAGGAGCTCCATTTAAGGTGTAGTTGCCACTGCTGGGTACTGCAGATCAGCTCCAATATCTTCAGGATACATCGGTGACCTAACTACCCCTTTAATATTTAACCCCTTTCTGCCAGCTGACGGAATAGTACGTCAGCTGGCAGATCCCCTGCTTTGAGGTGGGCTCCGGCTGTGAGCCCACCTCAAAGCCGCGACATGTCAGCTGTTTTGTACAGCTGACATGGGCGCGCAATGAGCGCGAGCGGAATCGAGATCCGCCCGCGCCCATTAACTAGTTAAATGCCGCCGTCAAGCGCTGGCAGCGGCATTTAACTAGCGCTCCCGGCCGCGCGGCCGGCATTGCTCGCACCGATGACCCCCATCACATGATCGGGGGTCAGCGGTGCATTGCCATAACAACCAGAGGTCTCCTTGAGACCTCTATGGTTGTTGATGGCCGATTGCTTTGAGCGACACCCTGTGGTCGGCGTTCAAAGTACACCTGCATTTCTGCTACATAGAGGTGATCTGTACTTCACCTCTATGTAGCAGAGCCGATCGTGTAGTGCATGCCTGTGTAGTGCCTATGGAGGCTATTGAAGCATGCCAAAATTTAAAAAAAAGGTGTTTAAAAATATAAAAAAATAAAAAATATATAAAAGTTCAAATCACCCCCCTTTCGCCCCAATCAAAATAAAACAATTAAAAAAAAATCAAACATACACATATTTGGTATCACCGCGTTCAGAATCGCCCGATCTATCAATAAAAACAAAGGATTAACCTGACCGCTAAATGGCGTAGCGATAAAAAAAATCAAAACGCCAAAATTACGTTTTTTTGGTTGCCGCGACATTGCATTAAAATGCAATAACGGGCGATCAAAAGAACATATCTACACCAAAATAGTATCATTAAAAACGCCAGCTCGGCACGCAAAAAATAAGCCTTCACCTGACCCCAGATCACGAAAATTGGAGACGCTACGGGTATCGGAAAATGAACTCGTAATGACCTGGAAAATCATAATGGCAGGTTAGTTTTAGCATTTGGTGAACCTAGCAAAAAAGCCAAACAAAAAACGAGTGTGAGATTGCACTTTTTTTGCAATTTCATCACACTTGGAATTTTTTTCCCGTTTTCTGCTACATGGCATGGTAAAACCAATGGTATCGTTCAAAAGTACATCTCGTCCCGCAAAAAATAAGCCCTTACATGGCCATATTGACGGAAAAATAAAAAAGTTATGGCTCTGGGAAGGAGGGGAGCGAAAAACAAAAATGAAAAAACGGAAAAAGCTGCGGGGGTGAAGGGGTTAAAACCTCTTGGCACTGCTCCTGGCTCAATGTCTACACACGGCCTATGTACACTTGCTTATTAATCGGATATAGAAAGCTATCCCACTTAATCATTGGAGATCAGCCTTGTGCCTGATCTCAAGCCTGTCTGCTGCTTCAGAAGATGTTCAGCAAAATTGTGAATGTCTGAACCAAAAGGGTATGTTCACATGAGGAAGATATGGCACAACATGGATTTTCCAGGTTAAAAAATCTGCAGGGTATTAGGAACTGTGAAGCCACTTCCGGAAGAAGCCAGTAGTTACCTGAAGAGGCTCCGCTAGTGGTTTTGCCATCGTTATTTATGGCGTTGGCTTTAGTCTAAACTTTCAGCTGTAACGAGCAGGGAGCTTCCAAATGAAGACACTCAAAAAATGAACAAGTGACCTCTTTCAACCGCGTCACAGTTTCCGATCCGCGACGCTGTCAGGAGAAGTAAAAAATGACTGAACATGAGCACAGCAATTAATTTACATTGCTGTGAATTATGTTCCTTCCATAGGTAGAATCTTCCTTAAAAAGATGTATGTGCACTTACACTGACAGAAAAAGCAAAGTGGATGATACTTTAATAAATATCACTATTTTATACGTACAGGTAAAAAAAAATGCAAAAAGCGTCTGAAAAGAACCCAAAAAATCCACTTCAGCAAAAACACCACTGGCTGCCCAAAAGACGTTGTGTGCACATATCATTAGTATCTGCTACCAGTTCTAGCAGGGATTGTGTGCTGGAAGTGTGTGATGTACATGTTCGCCATGTCATGTGCTTCTCATCCACTTCTATAACCGCTCAAAATGACAAGAAGGCGGATTCTAACGGTGTTTACGTTACACCCTGTTGCGGCTCATTCAGACGTCCGATTTTTGCGTACGAGTGATATCCATGATTTTCACAGCAAGCCCTCCTACCGGTCATAGTCTATGGGCTGCGCAAATGTCTGATGTTTTTTTTCGGACCAACAGGTCAATGGAAAATAGTGGAGATATGTTTGATTCTGATCCAAGGGTGGATACAAAATCAGCAATGCGAGTCAAAGGGTACGTGAAAAAAATCGGAACGCACTCGGATAATATCCAATTGTGGTTGGATTTTCAGGGACTGTCAGAATAGAGAAGGTGGAGAATTGTTTTTTTTTTATAATTTCTCCACGTAAAAGAAAACTGGATGGCACTAGGACCACACTGTGATAAAACCCTGATTAGTATAATCACTCTGATTTTCTCATACGTGAAAAAACGAATGCCCCCACCTCCCCGCACCTAACAATGGGGCAGCGGATGCGCCGGAGAAATGCATCCGCTGCCTCCGTTGTGCAGTGCGTTAAACGCTAGCGTCGGAATCTCTGCCCGACGCATTGCGACGGGGAGATTCCGACGCTGGTGTGAAAGTAGCCTAAATGAGTCCTTAGATTTTTTTAATCTGTGATTTTGATCAGATTTTCATCAGTGTTTGCTCAGTTTTTACTATCAGTGTTTCGTCAGTTTTCTCATATGAAAATTACATCTCAATGGTTTCTGCAGCTTCTCCTATCAGTCCGTGAAAAACGGGCAGTGTGCGGATGGCATCTGAGTGCTGTCTGATTGTATCATAGCCCCATAGACTTGCTCTGGTGATGATATTAATCTGAGACTTGGATCAACATCAGACAAGTCTCCGTACAGCAGCACTGACACTGCAAAGCAGCACTGACACTGTACAGCAGCACTGACACTGTATAGCAGCACTAATACTGTACAGCAGCACGGACACTGCAAAGCAGCACTGACACTACAGCAGCACTGACACTGTACAGCAGCACTGACACTGTATAGCAGAACTAACACTGTATAGCAGAACTAACACTACAGCAGCACTGACACTGTACAGCAGCACTGACACTGTATAGCAGCACTAACACTACAGCAGCACTGACACTGTACAGCAGCACTGACACTGTATAGCAGCACTAACACTACAGCAGCACTGACACTGTACAGCAGCACTGACACTGTATAGCAGCACTAACACTGTACAGCAGCACTGACACTGTATAGCAGCACTAATACTGTACAGCAGCACTGACAATGCAAAGCAGCACTGACACTACAGCAGCACTGACACTACAGCAGCACTGACACTGTACAGCAGCACTGACACTGTATAGCAGCACCAACACTGTATAGCAGAACTAACACTACAGCAGCACTGACACTGTACAGCAGCACTGACACTGTATAGCAGCACTAACACTACAACAGCACTGACACTGTATTGCAGCACTATCAATGAATAGCAGCGAAACTGTAAAGCAGCACTAACACTGTGCAGCAGAACTGACACTGTATAGCAGCACTAATACTGCAGCAGCACTGACACTGTACAGCACCACTAATACTACAGCAGTACTGACACTCTATAGCAGCACTAACACTGTACAGCAAAAGTAACACTACAGCAGCACTATCACTGTGCAGCACTGACACTACAGCAGCACTGACACTATACAGCAGCACTGACACTACAGCAGCACTGACACTGTATAGCAGCACTGACACTACAGCAGCACTGACACTGTACAGCAGCACTGACACTGTACAGCAGCACTGACGCTGCACAGCAGAACTAACACTGTATATCAGCACTAACTGTACAGCAACACTGACACTACAGCAGCAGTAACACAGCAGCAAAAATGACACTGTATAGCAGCACTGACACTGTGCATCAGCACTAACACTAAATCAGCATGAACTGTACAACAGCACTGACACTGTACAGCAACACTGACACTGTACAGCAGCACTAAGTGTGCAGCCGCACTGACACTCTATAGCAGCATGAACACTGTACAGCAGCACTAATACTATAGCAGAACTGACACTGTATAGCAGCACTAACAATGTGCAACAGCACTGTCTATACAGAAGCACTGACATTGAACAGCAGAACTAACACTATACAGCAGAACTATCACTATACAGCAGCACTGACACTGTATAGCAGCACTGACACTATACAGCAGCATGGTCTGTACAGCAGCACTGACACTGTGTAGCAGCACGGTCTGTATATGTTGTGAATTCTGTTTTCAGGCTCCCTCCTGTGGTCATGAATGGTACTTCGGCTGGTTCTGTCCATGGACTTTCTCTGATGCCTGTGGGTGTTTCTGAGTTTCCTTCTACAGGTGACGAGGCTAATTCGTTAGTGGGCTGCTCTACTTAACTCCACTTGGATCCTTGTCCGATGCCAGCTGTCAATGTTGTAGCATTGGTCTAGTTCGCTCCTGGATTTTCCTGGTTACCTGTTTCCTCCTGCAGAAGCTAAGTTTTGCTTTGCTTTTTTCTTGTTTGCTATTTTTTCTGTCCAGCATGCTTATGTGAATTTTGCCTTGCTTGCTGGAAGCTCTGGGACGCAGAGGGGCGCCTCCGCTCCGTTAGTCGATGCGGAAGGTATTTTTCCCTGCACTCTCTGTGTGGCTTTTGTAGGGTTTTTTGCTGACTGCAAAGTGACCTTTCCTATCTTCTGTCTGTTTAGTAAGTCGGGCCTCTCTTTGCTAAATCTATTTCATCTCTGTGTTTGTGATTTCATCTTACTCACAGTCAATATATGTGGGGGGCTGCCTTTTCCTTTGGGGAATTTTCTCTGAGGCTTATTTTTCCTATCTCTAGGGCTAGCTAGTTCTGAGGCTGTGACGAGGCGCCTAGGTCATGTTAGGAGCGCTCCACGGCTATTTCTAGTGTACGTGATAGGATTAGGGATTGCGGTCAGCAGAGGTTCCACTTCCCAGAGCTTGTCCTGTATTCATGTGCTATCAGGTTTTTTCTGGTGCTCTAACTACCAGGTCCAATATTTGTTCTAACCACCAGATCATAACAGTATAGCAGCAATGATACTGTATAGCAGCACTGACGCTATACAGAAGCACGGTCTGTGAACCAGCACTGACACTGTATAGCAGCACGGTCTGTATAGCAGCAATGACACTGTATAGCAGCACTGACGCTATACAGAAGCACGGTCTGTGAACCAGCACTGACACTGTATAGCAGCAATGACACTGTATAGCAGCACTGACGCTATACAGAAGCACGGTCTGTGAACCAGCACTGATACTGTATATCAGCACTGACACTATACAGCAGCACTGACACTATACAGCAGCACGGTCTGTAAAGCAGCACTGACACTGTATAGCAGCACTAACACTGTACAGAAGAATGGTCTGTATAGCAGAACTAAAATTATATAGCAGCACGGTCTGTATTGTAGCAATGACACTGTATAGCAGCACTGACGCTATACAGAAGCACGGTCTGTGAACCAGCACTGATACTGTATATCAGCACTGACACTGTATAGCAGCACGGTCTGTATTGCAGCAATGACACTGTATAGCAGCACTAACGTTATACAGAAGCACAGTCTGTGAACCAGCACTGACACTGTATAGAAGCACTGACACTGTATAGCGGCACGGTCTGTATAGCAGCAATGACAGTATGTAGCAGCACTGACACTGTATAGCAGCACGGTCTGTGAACCAGCACTGACACTGTATAGCAGCACGGTCTGTATAGCAGCAATGACGTTATACAGAAGCACGGTCTGTGAACCAGCACTGACACTGTATAGCAGCACTGACAGTATCTAGCAGCACTAACGTTATACAGAAGCACGGTCTGTGAACAGCACTGATTATATATAGCAGCACTGACACTGTATAGCAGCACTAACGTTATACAGAAGCATGGTCTGTATAGCAGCACGGTCTGTATAGCAGCACTGACACTGTGTAGCAGCACTGACACTGTATAGCAGCACGGTCCGTATAGCAGCACGGTCTGTATAGCAGCACTGACACTGTATAGCAGCACGGTCTGTATAGCAGCAGTGACAGTATGATGTAGCAGCACGGTCTGTATAGCAGCACGGTCTGTATAGCAGCACTGACACTGTAGAGCAGCACGGTCTGTATAGCAGCACTGACACTGTATAGCAGCACTAACGTTATACAGAAGCACAGTCTGTGAACAGCACTGATTATGTATAGCAGCACTGACACTGTATAGCAGCACTAACATTATACAGAAGCACGGTCTGTATAGCAGCACTGACACTGTATAGCAGCACGGTCCGTATAGCAGCACTGACACTGTATAGCAGCACGGTCTGTATAGCAGCAGTGACAGTATGATGTAGCAGCACGGTCTGTATAGCAGCACTGACACTGTAGAGCAGCACGGTCTGTATAGCAGCACTGACACTGTAGAGCAGCACGGTCTGTATAGCAGCACTGACACTGTATAGCAGCACGGTCTGTATAGCAGCACTGACACTATGTAGCAGCACTAACGTTATACAGAAGCACGGTCTGTGAACAGCACTGATTATGTATAGCAGCACTGACACTGTATAGCAGCACTAACGTTATACAGAAGCACGGTCTGTGAACAGCACTGATTATGTATAGCAGCACTGACACTGTATAGCAGCACTAACGTTATACAGAAGCACGGTCTGTATAGCAGCACGGTCTGTATAGCAGCACTGACACTGTAGAGCAGCACTGACACTGTATAGCAGCACGGTCCGTATAGCAGCACGGTCTGTATAGCAGCACTGACACTGTATAGCAGCACGGTCTGTATAGCAGCAGTGACAGTATGATGTAGCAGCACGGTCTGTATAGCAGCACTGACACTGTAGAGCAGCACGGTCTGTATAGCAGCACTGACACTGTATAGCAGCACGGTCTGTATAGCAGCACTGACACTGTAGAGCAGCACTGACACTGTATAGCAGCACGGTCCGTATAGCAGCACGGTCTGTATAGCAGCACTGACACTGTATAGCAGCACGGTCTGTATAGCAGCAGTGACAGTATGATGTAGCAGCACGGTCTGTATAGCAGCACTGACACTGTAGAGCAGCACGGTCTGTATAGCAGCACTGACACTGTATAGCAGCACGGTCCGTATAGCAGCACGGTCTGTATAGCAGCACTGACACTGTATAGCAGCACGGTCTGTATAGCAGCAGTGACAGTATGATGTAGCAGCACGGTCTGTATAGCAGCACTGACACTGTAGAGCAGCACGGTCTGTATAGCAGCACTGACACTGTATAGCAGCACGGTCTGTATAGCAGCACTGACACTATGTAGCAGCACGGTCTGTATAGCAGCACTGACACTGTAGAGCAGCACGGTCTGTATAGCAGCACTGACACTGTAGAGCAGCACGGTCTGTATAGCAGCACTGACACTGTAGAGCAGCACGGTCTGTATAGCAGCACTGACACTGTATAGCAGCACGGTCTGTATAGCAGCACTGACACTGTAGAGCAGCACTGACACTGTATAGCAGCACGGTCCGTATAGCAGCACGGTCTGTATAGCAGCACTGACACTGTATAGCAGCACGGTCTGTATAGCAGCACGGTCTGTATAGCAGCAGTGACAGTATGATGTAGCAGCACGGTCTGTATAGCAGCACTGACACTGTATAGCAGCACGGTCTGTATAGCAGCACTGACACTGTATAGCAGCACGGTCTGTATAGCAGCACTGACACTATGTAGCAGCACGGTCTGTATAGCAGCACTGACACTGTAGAGCAGCACGGTCTGTATAGCAGCACTGACACTGTATAGCAGCACGGTCTGTATAGCAGCACTGACACTGTATAGCAGCACGGTCTGTATAGCAGCACTGACACTATGTAGCAGCACGGTCTGTATAGCAGCACTGACACTGTAGAGCAGCACGGTCTGTATAGCAGCACTGACACTGTATAGCAGCACGGTCTGTATAGCAGCACTGACACTATGTAGCAGCACTAACGTTATACAGAAGCACAGTCTGTACAGCGGTATCTGATACTTTTCTATGTAGCCGCCTGCAGTGTAGTTACTGTCGCCTATTTTCACACGTTGCGATTTTCACGTGACGAGATGCCGGCGCCGCAGCCGCTGACAGGAGGACGCGGACCACCCTGCTGTCACCTGTGGCGGCGGACACTCGGGATGACTCTGGACGAGCGCCCAGCTAGCTTTGCTAAAAAATAGCAAATAGGCGCGCTCCTGATGGACAGGCTCCGCCTCCAGAACACCGATTGGTCGACCGAAACTTGAGAGCTTCCTGTGATTGGTCAGTCAGTTAAAGCCGGGCGAGGGGAGGGGGGACAGGTGTCACAGCAGCCGGTTTGAACCGGCAGGCGCGAGGCTGCGGCTCTGCGGAAGAAGTGCTCGTGAGGGGAGACGGGAGAGCGCGGCTGGGCACGGCGGAGGAGGGAGGGTGTGTGCTGGGACTGAGGGAAGGAGGAGAGGGGGCAGGGGCGCTGCCATGGACCGACAGCTCGGCGGGCAGCTGTAACACAAACAGTAGGGAACATTGTGGACAGGACAGTGCACAGGTGTCAGTAATGACGTACGGGAGCGGGCTGCCGGTGTACCGTCAGCTCAGCGATGATACTGATAATGGGAGAGACAAAAGGCGCAAGTGTGAGAGGAAAGGACGGGACCGAGCAATAAGCCGGACTCCGGGGCATGGCGTAACGTACCGAAGGAACGGCGGAGGCCGCGGACAAAGGAAGCGTCCAGTGTGTCAGTGTGCACAGAGAACACACGGATGGGACTTGTGATGGCGGCTACAGGGGGACACAGGCTCCGGAGGGTGCCAGCAGCGCTACACTGCGCAGAAAACGGGGGGCACTGTATACAGGAGGACACTATATATAGGGGGGACAGTGTATACAGGGGGCAGTGTATACAGGGGACACTATAGGGGGGGCAGTGTATACAGGGGGAGTGCATACAGGGGACACTATATATAGGGGGGACAGTGTATACTGGGGACAGTGTATACAGGGGACACTATAGGGGGGACAGTGTACAGGGGACACTATACAGGGGAGTGCATACAGGGGACACTATATATAGGGGGGACAGTGTATACAGGGGACACTATAGGGGGGACAGTGTATACAGGGGGAGTGCATACAGGGGACACTATATATAGGGGGGACAGTGTATACAGGGGACACTATAGGGGGGACAGTGTACAGGGGACACTATACAGGGGGAGTGCATACAGGGGACACTATATATAGGGGGGACAGTGTATACAGGGGACACTATAGGGGGACAGTGTATACAGGGGACACTATAGGGGGGGCAGTGTACAGGGGACACTATACAGGGGGAGTGCATACAGGGGACACTATATAGGGGGGACAGTGTATACAGGGGACACTATAGGGGGGACAGTGTATACAGGGGACACTATAGGGGGGACAGTGTATACAGGGGACACTATACAGGGGGAGTGCATACAGGGGACACTATATATAGGGGGGACAGTGTATACAGGGGACACTATAGGGGGACAGTGTATACAGGGGACACTATATATAGGGGGGACAGTGTATACAGGGGACACTATAGGGGGACACTATATATAGGGGAAAGTGTATATAGGGGGAACAGTGTATACAGGCCCAGGGGACACTATATATAGGGGGGACAGTGTATACAGGGGACACTATATATATATATATATATATATATATAGGGGGCAGTGTATACAGGGGACACTATATAGGGTGAATAGTGTATACAGGCCCAGGGGACACTATATATAGGGGGGACAGTGTATACAGGGGACACTATATAGGGGGAACAGTGTATACAGGGGACACTATATAGGGGGGCAGTGTATAGGGGGAACAGTGTATACAGGGGACACTATATATAGGGGGGCAGCGTATACAGAGGGGACACTATATAGGGGAACACTATATACATGGGGACAGTATACAGGGGACACTATATACGTGAGGGCAGGAGTATATACAGGGCAGTACATAGATAAGCACAGTATACACAGGGCATTATATACATTATGGCAGTACGACCACTATCCCACAGATTATTCCCATTATCCAGCACAATTACTGACAGCTCAGTCTTCTGCCTGTTCACACTAGCACAACTCCGATCCTGCTGCCGGCTGGGTAGTGGGCACCGTGCAGTGGTAGTGGGCACCGTGCAGTGGTAGTGGGCACCGTGCAGTGGTAGTGGGCACCGTGCAGTGGTAGTGGGCACCGTGCAGTGGTAGTGGGCACCGTGCAGTGGTAGTGGGCACCGTGCAGTGGTAGTGGGCACCGCGTCTTGTCTCGCACACCGCCTGCCTCCATCTCTCCGGCCTCCCCGATGCTCCGGCAGCGCTGCCCCTCCATGTACGGGCCGGCCATCAGCTGTCATGCCCGGCAGGACTCGGTACTCACCGGTGCAGTGGACTCTGATGACAGTGGATGCTGCCCGGGATCGTGGACGGCGCAGTCCTTTCTCTCGCTGATCCCGGCGGTGCGGGTCCCGGGGCTGCCTCTATTCCTTATTTGGACCGGATGGGTTCCGGTGCCGCAGCCTCTTCTCGCCTTTCTCGGGCCCGACCGAGTTGTTTTCTCATTGCTCTTTATTCGGGTCCTTTTTATTGCGGAGCTTCTGAGAAAAACAGTGCTCGAATGTGATTGGCCGACAGGGGCTAGAAACAGAATCCAGCCAATCAGCAGGCGGCGAGATAAAGAGAAGTGATGGAACAAATACGTATAGTGACCAGAGAGAATAAAGTCAGTGGAGATCCATGAGGAGACCCCCAGCTCACCCTATGATGGGACCCCCATCTCACCACATCAGAGACTGCCAAAAAGACATTCACCTTCATTTTACACAATGTCTTGTGAGCACAGTGCAGGATCTGCTGGAATTAGCAGAGCATTGTACTGACATCTGAGTGCTGCCCAACAAAGAAGTCAAGAAGCTGAAAGCTGACACCTTATAACATAAGGCTGTGTGCACACGATGCGGATTTAGTGCGGATCCGCAGCGATTTTTCCGCGCAGAAACGCTGCAGTTCTGCAAAGTGATTTACAGTACAATGTAAATCAATAGAAAAAAAATGTGCTAATGGTGCGGAAAAATCCGCATGAAAACCGCTGTGGATCAAAAGAAGTAGCATGTCACTTCTTTTGTGCGGAACTGCAGCGCTTCTGAACCCTTCCATTATAGAAAAGGGGTAAAACAATGCAGAAAATCCGCACCAAATCTGCAACAAAAATGCACCAAATCCGCATAAAAAAACGTGTCAAATCCGCACCTGCGTTTTCTGCCAGGAGATGCGGATTTTGTGCAGAAAATTCTACACCCCAATCCGCAACGTGTGCACATAGCCTATGCCAGATAGCGGCACAATGGAGCAAACAGCTGACATGGCACAGCAAGATTTACCATTCTGTACACCAGTCCCGAACTGAGCATTGTATCCTCAGAACTACATTGCTTAGATGGAAGGACATATGGAGACTTCTAGACGTCCATTGTTGTTTTGTCTGCTGGAGGAAACCTGATCCATCGACTCCAGCCAATGAGATTCCACAGCAAAGACAAAGAGGACCAGAGACGGAGACCATCACCCAACAGCCAGACAAGGAAAACTCTTGACCATCAAAAAAAGACGTCCATTCCAAGAACCAGGCAATGTTCCTGAACTCTGGAGAGAATTGGTTTTCCCACAAAGAAGGAGAGAAGTGTCTGATTGCTGGGGGCTCAATAGCCATTAGAACAAGGGTCCCAAACAGCCCTTTTCTCTTTATTGTATGACCGCATTGAAGAGCAGCTAGAATGGATTGTCCTATCAAAATTAAAATATTAATGAGCATGGCCAACACCTCCAAGATTTACAACTATCTCCTTGTCACTTATGTATTTCCTTCATATAGAATCCCTATCTACTAACCAGGGCCAATTGGTGATTCCTCAGAAGTTTCTGGAGCTGGATCTGTGAGGACCAGGGCTCATTTAGAAAGAGAGCCAAATGTTTAATAAAGACACCCATTAATTAAACATATAGCAAGTGATTTTGCTTAGTAAGGGCTGGTGCAGACAACTGTATTTTTGGTCCAAGTGCAATGCGACAAAACATCGGATCACGCTTGGACAAATATAATTCTGTTGGGCCTTGCACATGTCAGTTTTTTTCCCTCAGACTGAGTCTATCTGAAGAAAAAAATTGCATGACTTGCATTCGGAAATCGTATCGCACTTGGCCATGCAAGTCAGTGAGTCCGTCAAAAAAATCGGATGGCATCTCAATGTAGTCCAATTTTCTAGGACTGACAGAATGGAGAAGATGGAGAATTTTGTTTTTTACATCTCCACATCCGAGAAAATTGGATCGCAGTCTGATCAAACTCTGATGAGGGTGTGATTAACATAATCAGACCAATTTTCTCGGATGAGAGAAAATACAGTCGTGTGACCCTAGTCTAAAAGGCCATACCTAACACATCTGTCAGCTGTTCCTAAGAGAAGATCCCCCACTTTACGAATGTTGTAGTCCTTTGATGCTGGCTGTAAAAAGTTAGTTTTCATCAGCACCAATTTAGACAGGATCTGACCAACATCTTTAAAGGCTCCCAAAAAGAGAAAACAAGGATTTTTAACTTGTTTAATCCTTTGCATGTCTAATTTGTCCTAATTTAGGTGATGATCAATAGGTTGGGGGGAAGTAGAGGGTTATTGTTTTGCTGATTTAAGTTTTTTGAATAATACATAGATACTAAATACTTTTATTGTTTGGTGATGGATCCTTAAAACTCTATGTCTATGGCCTGCTTTACTAATTCACTACATGCATATGCAGCGCCCCAGAGACCTGGTCGTTGCAGTAATGTCGCTCTGCCACTAAGGGGAGTGATGGTACGTCTGATGGCACTAAAGGAGTTCATCTGACCAGGTATCACCAGCACACATTACACTTCACACTCCGGCCACTAGGGGGAGCAAAAGGTTCTATTTATTAGGCCACTCCTCACACTGGTAAAACTAGGGGTTGGATAGGAAGTTAGGGAGAAGCTGACTGGGTTTTGCCCAGGCAACATCCCGTGGCAGGAGGTGTTGCGGGGGAGACTTCAGGGGAGTCCCTGTCAGGTGTGGGAACCTGGCAGAGACTTAGCGACAAGGACAGATCGTTACAGAGCCGCGCCTGCACTACCTTGCGGCGGCATCTAAAGAAAGGACACAAAGCGAAGGATATTGTGGACAGTGAGAAATGAGATCATGCACAAAGGAGAGCCAGTAGGAGTCGTGCCCCGAGAACGGCAACATCCTACTGAGGCGCGTAGCCGGTGACCGGAACACAGAGGAAGTAACTGACTTTATGCCTTACTTCAAATACCGCAGGACAGTTAATTATAGGTTGGCTGTCTACCTTACATCACCTAAGCAGACATAGGGGGCAACCGTGGAGAGGGGCGTCTCTAGGGTCCCAGAATAGCTCCGAGCCTTCCCGTCAAAGGGGTGCGTCCTAGCCATAACAAACTTGGGGGGCGGAGAACGAGAAAGAACGAGAACAGAAGTTGTGAGGACTATCCCGAATGCTCAGCAGGGAAGCACTACAACACACAGGCGCTAGTGGTAGGCAACGATTTCCACCTGCAAAGGGAACTCTGGATGTGCCGGCCGGTCTCAGACAGCCCTGTTAACAGTGCTCTGGATTGAGGATCCTGAAGTCACCAGTAAAGAGATAAAGAGACTGCAACCCTGTGTCCTCGTTATTGACTACACCTCACACCATCGCCACCTACACTACTGGGAAGCCCTGGGGACATACTTCACCTGTGGGAAGGTATACCATCTAGCTGCCATCACATCACCCCAGTGGACCCCAAGCAGCGTCGGTCACCCTGACCGAATACCACAGGTGGCGTCACGAAGCCTTAGCTGACTTTTATCTCTTTTATTGGACGCCCCTTAGCAGGGTCACGGACCGGGTCCAGCCACCGTGACATCCCCAGAACTGAGCCAGAGAGGACCGGTACCGAGTAACCCGCGGCCCTGCGTCTGGGGGCGCTCCACATACATACGTAATGTGGCATTTGTTTGAATGTTTTTCCTTCAAAGCAAAACAATTTACAGATTAAAGGGTTTGTCCACTGCTTTTATGTTGGTAACCTATCCATTGGATAGGTGATCATTATAAGATTGGTGAGCGTTTGACACACAGCCCCCCACCGATCAGCTGTTATCACCTCTGGGCAGCACGGTGGCTCAGTGGTTAGCACAGCAGCCTTGCAGCACTGGAGTCTTGGGTTCAAATCCCACCAAGGAAACATCTGCAAGGAGTTTGTAAGTTCTCCCCGTGTTTGCGTGGGTTTCCTCCAGGTACTCTGGTTTCCTCACACATTCTAAAGACATACTGATGGGGAATTTAGATTGTGAGCCCCATTCTGGACAGCGATGGTAATGTCTATAAAGCGCTGCGGAATATGTTAGCGCTATATCAAAATAAAGATTATTATTATGGCCGGATGTAAACAGTGTATGGAGCCATTGTCACAACGAGTGTATCACGTCAACCTGGAAGATCTGAGATTAGGCAATCTTTATGTACTGTAAATCACAGGTCTTTCATTTAGCCTGTGTGTTTTTTTTTTTTCTCCATTAAATGGGCTTTGTTTCCATTGGCGCTAAAGAGGTTAACGACTTTTTGTATGCTGGTTAAAGACATGCAGTTCCATATCACAGCTGCTCTTGACCTGCTTGTTTTCTCTCTCTGTAAAACCTGACCAGACCTTCTCATCCCTGCCTGTGAAAGTTTTGCTTCCTGGCTTGCTGGAGTTGGTGTGCTGAAGTTGGAGTTCCTAGTTGCTGCTGGAGTTTGTTGTGTGCAGTTTTTGGGTGTATGTATCTCCATTATCCTATTACAATTTGGTTTGTACCTTCTTATCCTTCCCTTTATTCCTTTTTACCCTTGGTGAATATTTTTGTATGTTAGTTGCTTTTTGTTATCCCTGTTTGTCTTACGTGCATATACATTAACATATCTGTCCCAGGCCTCCTGGGGGGGGGAGGGGGGGGGACAGCTTAGCGTACTAACAGGTTGGAGACTCGAGACTATCTACCTTTAAGAGTACCTGCAGGACAGGGATAGTTAGGGCCCCAGTTACAGGGACAGTTTGAGGACCCCCCTTCCTTACTGAATATCGTCACTGTGTGACAGTCGTTTAATGCCGATCTGCTCCTATTCTACACATTGCATGGAGCTGTGCTGTTCCAGTCTGTTTGCTGTTTCCGCCTGGACACTGCAGGACATGATCACAGCTGACTGGTGGGTGTGCCGGATATCTGACCCCGACTGATCTTCTATTGATGACTTATCCAACAGGTGGTGCTGTAGAGTTCAAGTCCTCTTCCTCTCTGAAGAGGCAATTTGCATATTAAATTTCCCAGAGGAGCATTGCACAGTGAACAAGCATTACCTTTCAGACCTTATTATAAGGATACAACATCAATATAGAAGTATTTAACAAAGTTCTCTGAAGTAAAAATCTGTTACAGCATGGTGGCACAGAGCACCAAGACCACTACACACATTTTCCCAGCATCACCAGGATCTTCTTAGGCCGACTCCTTTATCGGTACCTCATCCTCTATCTGACAGCTAAATAGATCATCATTTACCAGCCACTTGGTATGGCGGTGCAACAAGCTATCATTCATCACAATCTGTAACATCTCCAAAGCAAAGGTAACATACGTACAGTATAAATAGTCACGTATAAACACACTTACAATGTGGCCACAATGTAACTATAGAGCAGTCAGTAAGAAACAATAGAAAGGTTACACCTTCAGTCCATGTGCTGTGAATGGAGGATATAAAGTTCACTCATCTTACGAATGAAAACATTGTAACCTGATTTGACTTAGAAATAAATAAAGGTTATATTACAAAGTGGCTTTATGATACCATAGAATAGCGATGCATGTTATCTAATCTACTTCCTTGAAGCCCTAAATCATGGGGTGTATACTGTATGTCAGACATCTAGAACTGCTGCTCCAGAGCTGGACACCCCTTACTGAGAATATCGCCTTACACTTTTTAACCAAGAGTATGACTTTCTCTACCTTGGTCACTTTGCAGCCTGGCTTCAGTAATGGGTATTATGTCAGAGACAAGTTGTTTCCTCACAGGAGAATAGGGCTCCCCAGGAGAACTGCTTTGCTTCTTTCCCCTGTATACAATAGAGCTGCTGGCAGTTGCTTTGCAAGTGTTTGTTGTGAGGTTAAAACGTGCATCCATGCAAAAGTCTATCGTCCACTAGAGTTCCCCTAAAGGCCCCCATACACATAATTTACAAATCGGTGGTCTCAGCCAACATGGGGGGGCCACCTGACTCGCCACACCATGACAAATGATGTCAGGAATGTTTATGGGGCCACCCAACTCTCCCCTGATAGGTGATATCAGGGAGATAAAGACCCCACATGTCCGATTTTGGACTGTAAAGGTACCGTCACACTTAGCGACGCTGCAGTGATACCGACAACGATCCGGATCGCTGCAGCGTCGCTGTTTGGTCGCTGGAGAGCTGTCACACAGACAGCTCTCCAGCGACCAACGATGCTGGTAACCAGGGTAAACATCGGGTAACTAAGCGCAGGGCCGCGCTTAGTAACCAGATGTTTACCCTGGTTACCATCCTAAAAGTAAAAAAAACAAACGCTACATACTTACCTAACGCTGTCTGTCCTCCAGCGCTGTGCTCTGCACTCCTCCTGTACTGGCTGTGAGCACAGCGGCCGGAAAGCAGAGCGGTGACGTCACCGCTCTGCTTTCCGGCTGACCGACGCTCACAGCCAGTACAGGAGGAGTGCAGAGCACAGCGCCGGGGACAGACAGCGGTAGGTAAGTATGTAGTGTTTGTTTTTTTTTACTTTTAGGATGGTAACCAGGGTAAACATCGGGTTACTAAGCGCGGCCCTGCGCTTAGTTACCCGATGTTTACCCTGGTTACCAGTGAAGACATCGCTGAATCGGTGTCACACACGCCGATTCAGCGATGTCTGCGGGGAGTCCAGCGACGAAATAAAGTTCTGGACTTTCTTCCCCGACCAGCGACAGCACAGCAGGGGCCTGATCGCTGCTGCCTGTCACACTGGACGATATCGCTAGCGAGGACGCTGCAACGTCACGGATCGCTAGCGATATCGTCTAGTGTGACGGTACCTTAAGTGATTTTGTTCTGTGAGATAAGCCTTTGTTGGAGGAGTGTGGCAGCAGGTTTCTCATAGAGAACACAGGAACGCTTGGCATTTACATGTTTTATAGACGGATCTTTTTGCGGATTTCACACTGCATTGTAATGGGTCAAAGATGCTTTGAAAATTGCCAATAAATTGACACTGATTTTGCAGCCAAACTTTACCTTATTTGTATAAAATGTTTACCATTTTTCATGAGATTTCTGCCAGTTTCAAAATGAAAGGGGGTTATCCAAGAATTTGCTTATTTTTTTGCTATGGGGCGAAGAACCATGCTAACTACCTGCCTGTTCTTCCCAACACCAATCTGTGTCAGCACAGGGCGGTTACTGACATCTCCTGTTGACGATTCCTCTGCTTCATTTATCCTCACATCAACAGCATTTTCCAACAGGTACCAATCAGATACCTGAAATGGGTATTCATTTTGTTGCTGTGGGTCACTGATCCACGTTTTGCAGTAATCATAAGGTCCTCTATGACTCTTTCTGCTGTCGTACTTGCCAGGGGTCCTGTTTTTTCTGTTTTCGCCAGAACAATCCTGCTTTGGCCAGTTCTGTTAACTTTTTGAAAAGTGGTTAGAGCTCAGGCGTGAAGACGAGTATCCAAGCTTTCCCCCATCAAATTCATCATAATTTACTTAACAAAAGTGCCATAAAGTAAGAGAAGTGTACTCCATTTTTCGTCTGGCATACATTTTTGGCGGTGGCGCACAGTACTTAAAAGATGTGCCTCTTAACGAATTTGGCACATCTTACTACTGTGGACACTCCATTAATACTGACATACAAATAACCATTCTTAATGGATCAGGGCCTAAATGCTTGTAAGTCGCCATTTAAAGGATATTTCCTAGGTGGTCCAGGTGGTGGGACTTAAAAGTCTTTATATTATTACTATCATGTTAGTGTGCTATTTTTGCACACCTATATATGTACTGTAATTTGTTATTATTTCCAGTGCAAATTCTGCACCAAATTCTTGACCGCGGAAGAGAGTGGTTGATAAATCTGTCATCTATCCTCACTGCAGGAGAGATGGACACAGTGTTTTTTTTTTATTGTGCATCGGTATTAATAAATCTTCCAAATTCCAGCAGTCATCATGGAGTTCCTATATTTATTTATGTAAAGCTGTTCATTAAAACAAAATATTGAAATATTTCAAAGTAGTTTAATGGTTTTCATCTCATGGGTCTCAATGCAAAGTCTTCAACAGGGCCTCCAACTATCAGATACCTTTAAAAAGGTTTCCCAAGAACAAGATAAAATGGAGTCCCTGATATAATCCAAACTGCAGCATCCTTGTCACGTCTAAGGACAAAGTGCAGACAGAAGATATATTGCTCCCGAGACCTGTGTCTCAACTGACATGAGCTGTATCACACATACCCAGTTGGGAGCATGGCTGCAATATGTGAAGAAATATGTTTTAACTCATGTTGTGCTCGGCGAGGAGATCTCCAGCTTCATCTTTCTCAGTCAGTCTAACAGCTTTATATCATGTTCCAAATTATTATGCAAATTGGAGTTAAGTATTATAAAGATTTAATTGTTTTGTTTTCAAATAAACTTGAAGATGGTATTGTGTCTCATGGCTCAATGGATCACTGAAATCAATCTTAAACACATGTGATAATTAGTTTTCCAGGTGATTCTAATTAAAGGAAAACTACTTAAAAAAATTATGTTCCACATTATTAAGCAGGCCACAGGTTTCAAGAAATATGGGAAATAAAAAGGATCCCCCTGCTGCTAAAAAAGCATTAAATAGTGCAATGCCTTGTACAAGGTATGAAAACATTACCTATTTCACAAAAACGTAATTGTGATCATCATACTTTGAAGAGATTTGTGACTGAAACAGAGCACAGACAGAGTTCATGCAGATAAAGGCATAATGAGGAAAGTTTCTGCCAGACAAATTCATTGGATCCAGAGAGCAGCTGTCAAAATACCATTACAAAGCAGCAAACAGTTAATTGAAGCTGCTGATACCTCTGGAGTTCCTCGAACCTCAAAGTATAGGATCCTTCAAAGGCTTGCTGTGGTGCATAAACTTACTGTTCGGCCACCTCTAAACAGTGTTCACAAGCAGAAACGGTTGCAGTGGGCCCAGTCATACATGAAGACTAATTTTCAAACAGTCTTGTTTACTGATGAGTGTCGAGCAACCCTGGATGGTCCAGATGGATGGAGTAGTGGATGGCCACCATGTCATAACAAGGCTGCAACATCAGCAAGGAGGTGGAGAAATCATGTTTTGGGCCGGAATCATGGGGAAACAGCTGGTAGGGCCCTTTAAGGTTCCTGAAGGCGTGAAAATGACCTCTGCAAAGTATACAGAGTTTCTGACTGACAGCTTTCTTCCATGGTATAAAAAGCAGAAACGTGCCTTCAGGAGCAAAATCATTTTCATGCATGACAATGCCCCATCTCATGCTGCAAAGAATACCTCTGAGTCATTGGCTGCTATGGGCACAAAAGGAGATAAACTCATGGTGTGGCCACCATCTTCCCCTGATCTCAACCCTATAGAGAACCTTTGGAGAATCATCAAGCAAAAGATCTATGAGGGTGGGAGGCAGTTCACATTAAAACAGCAGCTCTGGGAGGCTATTCTGACTTCATGCAAAGAAATACAAGCAGAAACTCTCCAAAAACTCACAATTTCAATGGATGCAAGAATTTTGAAGGTGATATCAAAGAAGGGTTCCTAGGTTAACATGTAACTTGGCCTGTTAGGATGTTTTGGAGTTAAATAGCTTTTTTGTTCAGTGAATGTGACCTCCTAATGCTGAAAATTCCACAAATGAGCATTTTCAATTCTTTAAAACATATCAAATGTTTAGAAATTCTACTGTGCCTAATAATTTGGAACAGTGCATTTTGAGTTTTTATTCATTTTGGAGATTATACTGTTATCATTAGGAGGTTTCTTCAATAACATTCGATGTATAATCTAACAGGTGATGACTTTTATTAGACTGACTGTCATTTGCACCGACCATTTAGGAAAATCCGAGAAAAATGTCATTTGCATAATAATTTGGAACATGGGGTATAGCAGTGCACGGAGACTGACTGCGCCCTACTGGAAAACAAATAAACATTGGGGAATAGATATATTTTATCATATATGACAGCCGTGCTCCTGATTGCCAACTGTAATATTTGTTTTACAGCTTTTGTCAGTTGAGACACGGGTCTCTGGAGCTGCATGTCTTCAGTCTGCAGTCTGCACAGACACATGACTAGAACAGGCTGCTGTTTGAATTTTATCAGGGATGCTATTTCAGCTCATTATCGGAGTACCCCTTTAATGCCTTCTTGTATGTGGAGCGCCTGTCAGGGCCATGGGGATACTTGGTATCAGGACAGTTCTAAAAGGGATGTGTCACGGCAGCAGTCACCCGGTCCGTGGCCCTGGATGTCCAATGAAAATGGGGAAAAGGGGAAAAATAAAGTTTATGGGGAATAGTTCATGATGCCACCCGTGGTGTTCGGTCAATATGACCGACGCTGCAGTTTAGATCCACTGGGGCAGTTGGTGACGCAGCTAAGATGGTTCAGCTCTCCACGGGCAGAGCTAGTCCCCAGGGCAGATATAGGTGTTAATTGTGATGATGGTGGTTGTGGTAGTTGTAGCGTAGGGCAAGTGATGCAGGAATAATTCAGAGGACACAGCTGGGTGCAGTTTTCAACACTTTACTCACAGTTCTGCAGATTACTGTCTCCAGCCGTGTGCTGTGGTCCAGCCAACCCCCAGATGATTTGGGGTGCACTTCTCCAGGACTCCTCTCATATGTTCCTTTCCTGGCCTTCTCACTGCGCTGGTTCCCACCTCTCCTGCCCTGTGCCTTCACACACAGTGGTCCAAACCAGCAGCCGCGGATGTTGTCGGGTGACGTCCTCTTGCTCCTATATGGCGGCCTTTTCAGCGAATGTGTGTGGATGTGGTTGTGGCACATACAGATACCACAGCCTCCGGCTTGCTAGCTGAGTCTTGTAGTTCTCCACTAGTCTTGAGGGGCCGGTTCACCACTGCAACCTGGTCGCTCCACCCAACTGGAGCCGGCATGGATACGGGCTCCACGGGTGGATTGCTCACTACCCGTGCCCATAGGACCCCTTCTTTCTTTTCTGGAACTTCCTTCTCCTCACTCTTCTTTCTCTAGCTCCCTCTAACAGGGAGCTCCTTTCTGCACATCTCACTCCATCTACTTCCTCTCACAGACTGCTCACTTTCCCTCCTAATTAGCCCCTCCCCTAACTACTGGCTCCACCCACACCCTCTACCTAGTTGCCCTCTCCAAACTGGGATGAGGCCATCCTCCCATAGGGTACGCCCAGGTACCCTGACTGGAATAATGACATGTTGGATGCTGGTGTTAGAGTCCTGGGTAGTGCCCCCTCCTTACCTGAGAGTGGGATACCACACCTCTGGATGAGGTGCAGTACCTCTGTGGCAACTGAACCCTCAGGGGTGCCACGTATGCGCATTAGAGCATTAGGGCAGCACGGTGGCGCAGTGGTTAGCACAGCAGCCTTGCAGCGCTGGGGTCCTGGGTTCTAATCCCACCCAGGACAACATCTGCAAAGAGTTTGTATGTTCTCTCCGTTTTTGCGTGGGTTTCCTCCCACATTCCAAAGACATACTGACAGGGATTCTAGATTGTGAGCCCCATCAGGGACAGCGATGATAATGTGTGCAAAACTGTAAAGCGCTGCGGAATATGTTAGCGCTATATAAAAATAAAGATTATTATTATTAATAGAGACATTTTGGTACACTCTAGGCCCAGAAGAAACTCCCACACTATAGTTACACTCGTGTTTTACACTCCATAGGGATAATACTGAAATTGATAAAATCTATTTAAGTTTTCAGAGATGTTTGCAGACAGTGATTCCCCTGCTAAACTACTTGGAATAAAAGAGTAATGCCCAGTACAATGTGACCAACTGTGTGTGTAGTAAATATGACAAGCTGACCTGCAATGGGTGCTGCTGATGAAACATTGGCCAACCTTTAGAAATATTCACCTTGAATGTCTCAATACGCCCACAGCTTTACAACATAAAAATATGTGCAGGTTATTACAGATGGATTTGATTAATAAATAATCAAGAACATTGGCATTAAAGGGAACCTGTCAGATTTCCCATGCCTGTGCCGATTGCATTGATCCAATATTTATGAGAGATATATTTTCAGCATCGTAGCGAAGGGATACACTTAATGCCTTCACTCACATCACTGTAAGGCCATTCTAACTGCTCCGACGTTATATCGGCCTGATTGATGATGATATCCATGCCACGTTTCATCTCTATAAACAGAAAATCGCAATAAGAAACATGATGACAATATCTACCACCTGGGACCTCCTGGGGCGAAGATATCCTGAAAGCTAGTGTAACGGGAGTGGTGGAACTGGAGCGCCCTCAAGGGCTAGGGGAATACTCGGTACCAGGCCCTTCGGTTCTCAATGGGGATGTCACGGTGGCTGACCCGGTCCGTGGCCCTCGGGAGGTCCGTTGATAAGATGGGGAAAGGACTTTAAAGGGATAGTGTTCGTGACGCCACCTGTGGTATTCGGTCAGGGTGACCGACACTGCTTAGGGGTCCGCTGGGGTGATGTTATGGCAGCTAGATGGTATACCTTCCCACAGGTGAAGTATGTCCCCAGGGCTTCCCAGAGTGTGGATGGTGGATGATGTAAGGCACAGTGAATAACGAGGACACAAGGTTGCAGTCTCTTTACCTTTACTGAAAGCTTCAGCATCCACAGTCCAGGGTAGGAACCACAGGGTAGGCAGAGTCCGGCCGGTCTGAAGGTAATTCCAGAGTTCCCTTATCCAGGTGGAAATCAATAGCCTTCCTCTAGCGCCTTAGTGTTGTAGTTCCTCCCTGCTGAGCAACTCGGTGAGGTCCTCACAACTAATGTAAATGTTAAGCCTCTTCTCTCTGTCCCCCTGACGGATAGGACAAGCCCGTATGACTGGTGGCCAGAGGCTTTTTATAGGGACCCTAGAGATGCCCCGGCCTCCACAAGTTGCCACCGTGCCTCCTGGGTAGATGGTTGGGCAGCTAACGTGGAATTAACTGTCCTGCCAGTCTCTGAAGTAAAGCATAGAGATCCTTACTCCCTCTGTGTTCTGGCTACCGGTACTGCGCTTCAGAAGGAGGCAGCCTGCTTCTAGCTGGTCTCACTTCTGATATTCCACTCCTGTTGCTATGACTTCGTTTCTCACTCACTGCAACACAATTCCTTTCAATGTCTCCTTCTTGGGATGCTGCCGCACGGGATGCAGGCGCAGCTCCGTGTACCTTCGCCTTCCGCAGGCCGCAGCCTGGAGCTGGCTGGAACTCACTCCAACCAGCTTCTGCCAAACTCGGTCGGGACTCACTGACTGTCTCCTACTCCCTCCAGTCAGCTTCTGTCTCACTTCCTAACCAACCCACCAGTTTTACCCAAGTGTGAGGAGTGCCCTAGTAGATAGAAGCTTAGCTCCCCCTGGCGGACTGGAGTGTGAAGTGTGTGTATGTGGTTGTGATACCTGGACAGAAGATCTCCTTCATTGCCCTCAGACGTAACATCACTCCCCCTGGTGGAAGAATAACATTACTGCAATGACCAAGACTCTGGGGAGCTGCAGAACCACTGTGACGTGATCTGAGGAGAGCCTGGAGGGGCATAACTAGGTGATCACCTGACTCTTCACTGGAGCCCCTGACGGTAGGGTTAGGCTTGTCTCCTGATGGATAGCAGGTGCTATACCTGGACAGACCTCGGACTCATGGCCGCTAACCCCAAGGGACAGATAACTGGAACGGCCTGGTAGGAGAGAATAGCTAATACATGCAGGAAGACAGAAACCACAAATGCTGGCTGGTATACAGATTGGCACTCGCAGGTGCAGGCTGGTATACAGAAAGGCACTGGCAGGTGCAGGACTGGTCCAGCTGGTATACAGATAGGCACTAGCAGGTGTAGGCTGGAACGACTGATATAAAGACAAGCACTGGCAGGTGCGGGCTGGTCCGGCTGGTATACAGATAGGTACTGGCAAGTGTAGGCTGATACAGCTGGTATACAGATAAGCACTGGTTCGACTGGTATGCAGGTAAGCACTGGTAGGTGCAGGCTGGTAAACAAATAAGCATGGTATGGCTGAAATATAGTGAAACAAGGCAAGTACAGGCAGACAGTTACTGGATAGGTAGACTGACTGGTAAGTACTGGGGACATGACAACAAGCAAGCATGCAGGGGACTAACTATACACATTGTTCAGGCACCTCCATTTAGGTGGAGATGCCATAAATAATAAATGTCTCCCAGCCATTGGCTGAGGACACTTAGGCTGGGTTCCCATTGCGTTATGGGACCGCGTTTAACGGACAGCGTTGCACGGCGAAATTAACGCCGTGCAACGCGTCCGTTAACGCGCCCATTGAAGGCAATGGGAACGCGCTTCACTAGCGCGTGCCATGTTCGGCACGCGCTAGCGACGCGCCGGTGATTCCTGGCGCGCCGCAGACGCTGCTTGCAGTGTCCGAGGCGCGCCCGCGGTCCGTTCCCCGCTCTCGCAGATCGGGGATCTGCGAGAGCGGGGACGTTACCGCGACCCCGACCGCAGCCCCATAGAAAACATTGCGTTAGCGCAATGCGCTAGCGCTAAACGGATTGCACTAACGCAATGTGACCCTAGCCTAGGACAGCATGCAAGGCCCCTTAAAGAAGGAGGGAGCACGCGTGCCCTAAGCACAATGCCAGGGGATCTGCACACCATTCACAGACAGCAGCCAGAGAAGGAAGTGCAGGACAGGGGTCACAGTGCTGAGTGAGTCGACATCCCTGCTGGGGGAGGGGAGAAGCATGCAGGGACACCGGCGCTACAGTTAGGGATCTTATAAAATTCAGACCTAGCACATCCCACAAGCAGCCCCCATACAAGCTCATCAAAGGAAGGTATGAGGGTGTAACCTTGATCTAATAAAAAGAAGAATTTGGGTGTCTGTCATTGTTCATTCTGGAAGACACAGTTCACTGAGAGATTGTTCCATATTCCTAATCGGAGAACTTCCCTCCATAAAGATAAAAACCATTCCTTCAACATCAGGTTTAGTAATTTTGTTTCCTTTTTATTTTATGTAATTGTCTATACTGTATTGTTTTGTTCCCATTCTGTATCATTTCTATATATTTTTTTATAAACACTGCCTACCTTTCTGCATTAAATATATAAAATGTAATAGCTCTGTTTGTCTTGCTCTGTAAACCACCCTCCTTAAGCCATATGCTGCCGGTAAAATGTGTCCAATCGGCCTGTATAAACGATTGGTGGTGGCAGCTAGTAGTTCAATTTGTAAATGTGGAGTTGGCAGTGACCCTACAGGGGTATATACAGTATATATACTGTGTATATATTCCATGAGCTGTAATCAGAGGTGTATATACACCATACACTGACCGTGAGTTCCCCAATAACGGCCTAGTAGTGTTAACAGCTGCGGCCTCATCCCTCACTCGTCAGTCTATTACATAATTGCCCTGACAATTGGAAGCAGCAGTGTTGTGTCTCCCTGAAAAACTGGTAACAGTGGTGGGATCTGTGCGACCCCCCCTGTTATTCGTGACAAATAGGGTATTCACATAAGGCTTGTAAAATATAGAGTAGATATACAGGTATTAAATTTAACAGGACTAACATATGCTAATACCTAAAACTAATAATCTTTATTGAAAAAATGTTAAAAGGACAAAAAAGAAATCCAACCCAGGGCCTACAAAATTTAAAGATTAAATGCTCTTTGGAGAACCATACACCCCTAACTGGCCCTAATGGACTCTTGTAAACCCTTCCTAACAGCAGAGGTTGGCACCCTAGCTTAAACGCAATGTGGCGCCCCTGCTCACTGACGGCTAGCCCTATATGCACCCTGGAATTCCCTACATGTATAGAGTGCAATCGGTACTTAACAGATAACCTAGATCAAAGGAAATTAGTGCCGTGGTGTTTATGAAGAGGAAAAGGGTTTTAATGTGATCCCAATGGGGGTGTGTCAATATGCAATGTCAATAGCTCCTAATCGGGAGCCCCAAACAGCACAACCAATAAACCAGAACTCTAAAAACATAAACAAACAAAAAAAACGGATACATAACATATCAAAAGGGTTTACTGACCCTAGATGTACTGTCCCTACCTTGCTGCGGAGGTTGGCACCCTAGGTTGCAACCAGGACTGCCAGTTGTCCTTTCTCTGTGGCCATCGGCTGATCCATTTGCCTCCTGATGAACTTGTATTATGGAAGGGAAACGCGTTGAGGCATTCTTCTATCGAGACATTTAGCTGTCATCCGGATTCCAGATAAGATTCCACTATTTATTATTTGTTGTTTTGGGCATAGTGCAATAGGGTAATAGTACTATGACATGATTTTGTGCAATATGGCTGTACAGTCTGTAATATCTTCAGAACACCACTAATATATTTGAGATAAGTGGATCTGTTGAGAAAGACACCTATAATCGTTTGGCTCTAGCACATAAAGAAGTAATAGACTAAGGTGTTGTTTTGTAAGTACTGATTATGATCAGGCTAGTGGAGTCTTACTATTGTTGTGACCCCCAAATTATAGTAAATTTAGTGGCCTGAGATTTGTCTTCTTGGTTATTGATTTACCATTATTTGGCTTTTGTTCTGTTTTGCTGTAACACCAATATAATCCCTGAGCGCACTATCACCTAACTGTGGAATCTTTAATAATATTCTGTCCCTATCACCCTGATAAAGTTTATCTTGCACCTTTTCTTCCTCCTCCCTCCTGTTTCACTATTTAGAGCAAAGAGGGTGAGTGTTAAGGGGAAGTGAGGGGGAGTCGATGAGAGCGGGGCGCCAATCTGCGTATCTATATCTAGGGTGCCAACCTCCGCAGCAAGGTAAGGACAGTACATCTAGGGTCAGTGGAGGGTAATTTAGCCTAGGCTTTTTTACATCTACCCTGTAAACCCTTTTGATATGTTATGCATCCGTTTTTTTTTCTCGTTTGTTTATGTTTTTAGAGTTCTGGTTTATTGGTTGTGCTGTTTGGGGCTCCCGATTAGGAGCTATTGACATTGCATATTGACACACCCCCATTGGGATCACATTAAATCCCTTTCCCTCTTCATAAACACCACTGCACTAATTTCCTTTTTTGTCCTTTTAACATTTTTTCAATACAGATTATTAGTTTTAGGTATTAGCATATGTTATTCACATAAGACTGCAGCCAGTATCTGTACAAGTACAGAGTGGTAGTAAGTGCATGAAGGGTATGTAAACAGATGCTACCAGGGATCAAATTTAGAATAAAATTTTGTAACAGCAAAATGGGAATAGTTACATAAGTGAGGTGAGGCGATAGGCCAACCTAAAGAAATTAGTTTTTAGGGCGCGCCTAAAACTGTGGATATTGGGAATTAATTGGATTGTCCTGGGTAGTGCATTCCAGAGAATTGGCGCAGCACGCAATAAGTCTTGAAGATGGGAGTGGGAGGTTCGGATTATTGAGGATGCTAGTCATAGGTCATTAGTGGAACGGAGGGCGCGGGTAGGGTGGTAGAGATGAGGGAGGAGATGTATGGTGGTGCAGAACTGTGGAACGCTTTATTGTCTCCATGGTAACAGACAACAAACAAACCCCGCAGTCATACAATGCCATTTACTTCTTGCCAGCCTTCCAGTAGTGCGATGAGCTAAGACTGCAGGAGATACAGGATTGTTGTCTGTTACCTCGGAGATGCATTGTATACATAGGAGCTGTACTATGTCAAAGAGAATTTTTAAACACTAATGTAAAGTTGCTTTTTTTGTGTGTTTACAGGCATGAAATTTGATTTTGAAGATGAATATAGTTTTCAAAGAGGACCTGTCACCAGGTCAAAAGCGACCAACTTTTGCTGTTTTTTAATTCCTGCTATAATCTGGGGATTACTGTAATTAGGGATTACTAATCCCTTTAGTAATCTGTATTTTTTTTTTTGTTTGTCAGGTTTTTAATCCTACACAGGTTTCCAGAGATAATGGTCTTTTTATTAGTGCTAATCTTTATGGTTTAACCCTGCTGTTCTGTTGGTCAAAAATGACCGACTTTGAACTTCAATATTCTTTAAAATATTCAAGATGCGGCTGTGAAACCCGTGGCCGACCGACCCATCCTCATTTAAGTCAATCAACCACAAGTTTCAGAACCGCATCTTGAACACCCCAAAAAATACCAAAGTTCAAAATAGGTCTCCCCAGACCGAACAGAACAGCAGGGTTAAACAAAAGGGGCGGGGCTTACAGGAGTCTCTGGGGGCGTGTCCTGAGGCTACTTTGCATTATTACACTGTGAGCCATACCCCTACATAAATACAATAAATATTAGCACAAAATGAAATAGCCCATATGGCGGATTAAAAAAAGTGACAACAAGAATAACATAGGAGCAAAAATTGGGGGCAGGTCCTCTCTAAAGGGTTATTTTCAAAATTTTTTCCCTTCCGGTCAGCTAATAATGACATTTATAATGAAGTTTGTTCAGCTTCAGTCCACTGGTCCCCGGTGATGGCTGTTATATATTATACCAGGCTCACTCTGGTTTTTGAAGAGAGGTCTAATGCGTTCCTAAACACAAGCAGTTCGTTTCGTTGTCCCACGTCATTGGAGACCGCACAGGTTCCCTCTCTTGTGGAGCGGCTAGATACCTTCCTGGACATTTCTTGGATGGAGGACCTCACAACCTGAGACACGACAGGACTGACCAATTCTTCAGAAAACGGTGACCTTGGTTTCTATTTAAAGGGGTTGTCCAGTCAAAACTCTGTATGACTGCAGATTTATGAATCCCCCCCTACGCATGCACTATGCGCTGCAGGAATTCACCGGTTTCAGACCAGGGACAGGAGGGTATATATTAGCTGTTCTGGGACCCAATTGATCCTAAAAATGGGGCTCTGAAATGCCCTTTTAAACTCATTGATCATCATTCATTGACTTTAGGACTGGTGTACATAACCAAGCACTGTACTCTGCAACCTCTGACATCCCATAGACCAGTGTTTTCCAAACTCCAGTCCTCACGGACCCCACGGGTCATATTTTTAGGATTTCCTTAGTATTGCTCAAGTAGTGAAAGTATCATCAAGGCATCAGGAATTGCCTCACCTGTGCAACACTATGGAAATCCTGAAAACATGACCCGTGGGGTCCGTGAGGACTGGAGTTTGGGAAACACTGCCATAGACGATGAATGGAGCATGCAAGATCAGCACTCCATTGGGTGAAGAGGGAGGGTCCCAGCAATTGGACCTCTGGTCACCACAAAGTTATCAACTATCCGATGGATGATCATGGTGATAACTTGCTGAGTTGGGAATAACCCTTTAAAGGGAACCTGTCACCCCCAATATCGAAGGTGAGCTAAGCCCACCAGCATCAGGGGCTTATCTACAGCATTCTGTGAGGATTCCTTAACACAGTTGGCAAAGGATTCCTTAGCCCAGGAATAAGAACAATAAGCTGAAACCTTATGGAGGTACGGGTAGCTTGAGCCCTGGGAGATAACTATTTCTTGGTGGGGACAATGTGGCTGGCATAGGGGTATGTTTGGTTGACAATGGGACACCCTGGGGCTGTCATGGAAGAATTGACAAGCATGGGAATATATGTCTGCTACATACATAGTACCTAGGGCAGGCACACTATAAGGATCAACTTTGGCCATCGCTATGAGTGCACAGGGCATACTCTCAGCAATATTAGGGCAAAATGAAATTAAAGAGCCCTATTGTCACCGACAGTGTCTTGGTGCCATTCATTTAAAGGGACACTGTCACCTGAATTTGGAGGGAACAATCTTCAGCCATGGAGGCTGGGTTTTGGGGTTTTTGATTCACCCTTTCCTTACCCGCTGGCTGCATGCTGGCTGCAATATTGGATTGAAGTTCATTCTCTGTCCTCCATAGTACACGCAAGGCAAGATTGCACCTTGTGCAGGCATGTACTACGGAGGACAGAGAATGAACTTCAATCCAATATTGCAGCCAGCATGCAGCCAGCGGGTAAGGAAAGGGTGAATCAAACACCCGAAAACCACGCCCCTATGGCTGAAGATTGTTCCCTCCAAATTCAGGTGACAGTGTCCCTTTAAGTTTAGCCCCAGTGTCTCGATAACCAAACTACTGAGGTCTCCTTAACAATAGTTTTCTACAGTGTAACCTTGGGAAGGCAGAGGGAGGCACAGTATATAATTGTGTATGTTTTGGCTGCACATTATAAAGCAATGGTTTCCAACGTATGGCCTTCTTGCTCTAGGCCCACTAACGTAAGGGGCAACGTAACCCCGCAACATGTCATTTTGGAAACAAGTTGAGCCCAAGTGAATTAAGAAAAAACTCCCACGAATGTGCCAGGAATAGGGAGGCAGCAACTCTGACAACTGACACCTGTGCCGGTAATTCCTGACTTTTGCGATGCATTCTCAGAAACACACAAACACCATACGATCAGTTTTGCTTTTTTTGGGAGGTTTCTACTATTGTCTTTGTTTTAAGGGCATAGTTTCAAAAACTTCCCCCCAAAGTCAGTCTGGTACAGGGTGTTTAAGGATAAAGTGAGTGAAAAATGCTGAGTGATCAGTAAATACACACTAGGCTGCAATGTGATGTCAGCTTGCCAGTCACCAAATGTGTCTGGAATCTGGCCAAAGCCAAAAGAGATCACGGAGGAGCACAAACACTTTAGAAAGTTTTAAAGGTGCACCTGTCCTGACTTCGGACAAATGCTTTGGTTGTTTTTTTGTAAGTGGGGGAGGGGACACTGTTATGGATCCCTTGTTACCAGCTGCTGAAAAGAGCAACTAAAACTCTGGAGAACTCTGCACTAAGATAAAGGCTATGTGCACACGTTGCGGATTAGGCTTAGGAATTTCTGGTGCGGATTCTGCCTCTCCTGGCTGAAAACACAGCTGTGGATTTGTCGCTTTTTTTGTGCGGTTCCGCAGCGTTTTTTGTGCGTTTTTGCTGCAGTTTTCTTGCGGATTTGTTGCGGTTTTCTATAAAGGAATGGGTACAAAAACGCTGCAGATTCACAAAAAATAAGTGACATGCTACTTCTTTTAAACCGCAGCGTTTCCGCAAAGTGTGCACAGCATTTTTTTTCTCATTGATTTACATTGTACTGTAAATCAATTGCGGATCTGCAGCGTTTCTGCACCTCAAAAAGCGCAGCGGATCCGCAGAGAATCCGCAACGTGTGCACATACCCATAAAGATTGTCCTGTAGGAAGATGTGAACATGGCGGCAGAGCCGCGCAGTAAGGCGACTCCCGGAGATCAGCTCATTATTGGGGGTACTGCTGTATAATTACAGGTTTGTCCTTATAGCCTTGTCTCTGTGTGCAGCGCAGTTAATGGACTGTTTTTCCTGCAGAGCTTCTACTTTTTCCAAAATAACAGATTATTGCTTCATCTGGGTTGAGGGAAACAGAAAGCATACGAGAATTACTGGACTTTGGCAGAATTTGAAATCCCAGACTGTATTTGTTTCAAAAAGAAGCCAGCTGTAGTTTTTGTTCTTTACAAATCTCCTAGAAAGATCTGAGATTAACATGACTGTGTAAAAGCTGTAGAACAGAGCCTCAAACATGATTTGCAAAACCAGTTGGTCTAGAACAAAGAAAAAGAGGTCACATATCGCCATCTGGTGGATTTCTAGGGGACATGCACACAAGTGTAATCTCCATATAGCCTTTCAGTACTACAAAACCCTAAGGCAGTGTTCCCCAACTCCGGTCCTCAAGAGCCACCAACAGGTCATGTTTTCAGGATTTCCTTAGTATTGCACAGGTGATAGTTGCATCACATGCACAGGCATTAATTCAATCACCTGTGCAATAGTAAGGAAATCCTGAAAACATTAGCTCTTGAGGACTGGAATTGGGGAACACTGCCCTAAGGGATAGCTATAGTGGGTGCAGGGTTAGTCTACGGTCACACGACTGTAGATTCTCTATCCCGAGAGAATCAGATTGATCATTCAATTGACACTCCGATCAAACTCTGATCCAAGTGTCAGCTTGGTGGGATCAGAGAACTGAGCACATAAGAGGAGAAGATGGAGAACAAGATTTCTCCATCTTCTCCATTGTGTTAGCAGAAATCGGACTGCATTCAGGTGTCATCAGAGTGCAGTCTGATGTTTTCTACTAAGCTTGAATGGGTGAAGGACGTCCAACTTGCTCTGCCAAATCGGCGTTAAACAAAAACGCTGATCCGCACTGCCCTATAGAATAACATTGGTCTGAGTGCTCTCTGATAAAACATCGCACTCTCCCAATGTATATGCTGGTGTGGACAAGCCCTAAGAGTTGCACCCACGCCTTGAAATCTAGGGACTATAAACATAAGGATGAATGACCTGGGGGAGATCAAAACATCCAACACCGCGGAGACACCATCACGTGTTTCTCAACGCAGTGATCCAGAACACTGCCCCCATCCCTTATGGGAAATATGCAGATGCATGTAGAAAAGCCGCGGAGACACCATCACGTGTTTCTCAACGCAAGCAATAAATAGCCAGGTCTTTCACCGGGTAGGAACAACCACGGGAAGGGCAGCATCCAAAATGGAAACTACCTATGCCAAAACATGGTATCCATCCACAGACAGCTGTTTCGGGGTATTTGCCCCTCATTGAAATCTAGGGAGGCACAAAAAGTTTCTTTGGCCCGTGTGAGAAGACAGGGTTATTAAAGACCCTTGATAGTTGGGGCTCACAAGCCTTGGAGATTTTGCCTTGGGATCCACGAACTTTACATTTTACCACTAAAAAACGCTTTTATGGTAGAGATTTCTTATAGCTATGAAAACAATTGTGCCATATAGGTGCTATATTTATTATAAGGGAGAATTTTTCTGCTTTGTGGATCAGTCTCATAGACAAACGTCTCATATAGTGTCGCATAAAGAGTGTGTGTGTATGTATATAGTGAAAAAAGGGGCATACCTAGTACATATATGCACATAATCAGTCCGATCCATGAGCTTGTTGATAATCTAGTTAGGAGGAACCCCTGAGGGTGAACCTGGAGAAGGATTGATTCCCATTTTGCTTGTATACTGGCAAATCTCGCTAATTACTTTCCGTATTTCCGGGCGGCTTAGCAGACATGCTTGACATCTTACATTATTGTATATTGTAAAGGGGTCCTTCGTTCTGCACTGCCACCTTGTGATCTTATCGGGAACGACACGTTGTTTTTGTTTAATTTATCATTTTGTACATTATTTCTGACATGTTGACCTCAGAGTGATGCATTGTTTCCAGCTTATCTGCACATTTGCTATGGGGAAAAATTATTTTCAGATATGAGTCTATGTAAACAGAGGGGTACTAGTTTTACTGTTATGTTGGCTGATTTCTGCGTTGCCCCTTTTATTTCCAGAATGTCTTTCTATGCCTCCTTGTCAACAAGCAGGTTTAGAGCTTAGCGGGGCTTCCATGTGACGGGTTATACATGACTGTGGGATCAGAATAGAAACAGAGCTGTAATCTGCAGCCATGGAGCAGAAACCGCATCAAACTGGTAAGTCCTAAATCTGCGGAGGATATTTATAATTAGGGCTATTTGCGATATTGCTCAGTTTTTTATTTCTGATCTGTTTAGACCAGGCGTTACCAGCAGTCGGAGGGTGGCATGTCCTATTGACAGATCATAAACACTATGACCCTGCAGAAGTGGGATCCGCATTGTGCTCGTAGGTTCGCTCCATGTACTCATAAGGGCTCCTTTCTGCCCCCTAAAACACTCATCAGAGGTTAATTGGCTTTATGTGATGTACATCTTGAGGGTGTCTGAGACCAGGACATTTTATTGTGAGCTCTATTGGGAATATGTGTTATGATAATATCTGTACGGCTCTCAGGCCCGGATTTAAGGGGGGGGGGGGGCAAGTGGCCCGGGCCCTGGGCCACCCACCAAGCGGGGGCCTCCCACCAATATAGGGAGAAATATCTCAAAACGTGTAAAATACACGTCTCTTTGCTGTGAACCGTTTCTAATGATAAGGAACATTTAACAAAAGAGAAACTATTGAAAGTGTAGGGACCTGGCTACGGTCCTACATCTCAGTGGCTGGTGCAGAGAGGCAGAGTCATGGCACCTGACCTGCGTCAGCATCCACTGACCTGGCTAGCCAGACATTGCAATATACTACGTGGGCTTTGTTATATACTACATACATATTCAAGAGTACTCGATGCGTTACAATCTGGCCAACATCTAGTAAATCTTATTCACGCAGCGTTTCCCAGTTGAAAACAAAATGGCAAAATACTAGGCAGAAATGTGTTAACGCTGTGATAAAGTGCATAGTGCTAATAAGGTGATACATATAGTGCTTACTCATGTGGGTATGTTGCCCGCTGAGTACGTAGCTCCAACGCACGTTTCGCAATATTTGCTTCTTCGGGAGGCTTGTGTACTGCTGCTTCAGATTGTTGTGTCATCACTAGTGTTGAGCATTCCGATACTGCAAATATCGGGTATCGGCCGATATTCACTGTATCAGAATTCGGATACCGAGTTCCGATATTTTTGCGATATCGGAAATCGGAATCGGAAGTTCCTATAGTGCAATGATGCACTATAATGAAGTGTGGGCGGAGACTGGGTGTGTGTGTGCGGGCGGTGCCTGTGTGTGACCGTGGGGCTCTCTGCGTGTGTGCCGGGGCTCTATGCGGCGTGCGGGGTCTCTGTGCGGCTTGCGGGGTGTCTCTGCGTGGGCGTGGTCTCCGTGTGAATGGCGGGGTCTCTGCGGGGCGTGCGGGGTGTATTTGCGGTGTGCGGCGTGTCTCTGTGCAGGGTGTCTCAGTGCGGGCATCGTCCGATGGGACTACAAGTCCCATCGGACGATGCCTACTACACTGACAGTGATTGACACATTAGCCAATGATGGGACAGTAGTAGTCCCATCATCCGGTTAATGTGTTGAATGAAAAAAAAAATACTCCATACATACTCCATACAGTACATACATGACATACAGTACATTAAACATAGAGTTCATACTCACCATTACTTGTCATTTTGATCCCCAAAGCCAGTGTTATCTGTAAAAAAAGGTGAAAAAAACAAACAACCAATATACTCCCTGTCCACAGAAATCCACGAGTGTCCCACGACGATCTCCCGTGGAGAACAGCAGCAACAGTTGTTGCAACCACTCTCCAGGGGCCCCAGAAACACAATGACGGGAGGAAGGGATTCCTCCGCCACTGTGAAAAAAATAGTCCCTAGCCTTACTTATGGCATTGCTGCATGAGAAATTTCCCCACGCAGCAATTGCCGTAAAGTGAGACTTTAGTAACCTCAGTGATACACTGCAGGAGCCATTGTCTCCTGTCAGTGTGTCACTGAAGGTCCTATAGAGCAGTGACATCACCCGATGTCACTGTTCTATAGGGGAGATCATCGTGGGACACTCGTTATTAATTGGACTACGGCGGACAGGTAGTATACGGTTTATTATTTTACGTTTTTTGCAGGCGCTGAAGTATGGTAAATATGGTGAAATTAAGAATATTAACCCCTTAGTGACAGAGCCAATTTGGTACTAATGACCGAGCCAATTTTTGCAATTCTGACCACTGTCACTTTATGAGGTTATAACTCTGGAACGCTTCAACGGATCCCGCTGATTCTGAGATTGTTTTTTCGTGACATATTGTACTTCATGTTAGTGGTAACATTTCTTCGATATTACTTGCGATTATTTATGAAAAAAACAGAAATATGGCGAAAATTTTTAAAATTTTGCAATTTTCAAACTTTGTATTTTTATGCCCTTAAATCAGAGAGATATGTCATGAAAAATAGTTAATAAATAACATTTCCCACATGTCTACTTTACATCAGCACAATTTTGGAAACAAAATTTTTTTTTGTTAGGGAGTTATAAGGGTTAAAAGTTGACCAGCAATTTCTCATTTTTACAACACCATTTTTTTTTTAGGGACCACATCACATTTGAAGTAATTTTGAGGGGTCTATATGATAGAAAATAACGAAGTGTGACACCATTCTAAAAACTACACCCCTCAAGGTTCTCAAAACCACATTCAATAAGTTTATTAACCCTTTACGTGCTTCACAGGAACTGAAACAATGTGGAAGGAAAAAATGAACATTTAACTTTTTTTTTGCAAACATCTTAATTCAGAACCATTTTTTTTAATTTTCACAAGTGTAAAAACAGAAATGTAACCATAAATTTTGTTATGCAATTTCTCCTGAATACGCCAATACCCCATATGTGGGGGTAAACCACTTTTTGGGCGCACCGCAGAACTTAGAAGTGAAGGAGCGCCGTTTGACTTTTTCAATGCAGAATTGGCTGGAATTGAGATCGGACGCCATGTCACGTTTAGAGAGCCGCTGATGTACCTAAACAGTGGAAACCCCCCACAAGTGACACCATTTTGGAAACTAGACCCCTTAAGGAACTTATCTAGATGTGTGGTGAGCACTTTGAACCCCCAAGTGCTTCACAGAAGTTTATAACGTAGAGCCGTGAAAATAAAAAATCGCTTTTGTTTACACAAAAATGATCTTTTCGCCCACACATTTTTATTTTCACAAGGGTAACAGGAGAAATTAAACCACAAAAGTTGTTGTGCCCACTGTTTGGGCGCACCGCAGAGCTTGGAAGTGAAGGAGCGCCGTTTTACTTTTTCAATGTAGAACTGGCTGGAATTGAGATTGGACGCCATGTCGCGTTTGGAGAGCCCCTGATGTGCCTAAACAGTGGAAACCCCCCACAAGTGACACCATTTTGGAAACTAGACCCCATAAGGAACTTATCTAGATGTGTGGTGAGCACTTTGAACCCCGATGTGCTTCATAGAAGTTTATAATGTAGAGCCGTGAAAAAAAAAAATCACATTTTTTCTACAAAAATGATCTTTTTGCCCACACATTTTTATTTTCACAAGGGTAACAGGAGAAATTAGACCACAAAAGTTGTTGTGCAATTTCTCCTGAGTACGCTGATACCCAATATGTGGGGGTAAACCACTGTTTGGGCGCACCGCAGAGCTTGGAAGAGAAGGAGTGCCGTTTTACTTTTTCAATGTAGAATTGGCTGGAATTGAGATTGGACGCCATGTCGCGTTTGGAGAGCCCCTGATGTGCCTAAACAGTAGAAATCCCCCACAAGTGACCCCATTTTGGAAACTAGACCCCCCATGGAACTTATCTAGATGTGTGGTGAGAACTTTGAATGCCCAAGTGCTTCACAGAAGTTTATAATGCAGAGTCGTGAAAATAAAAAAAAGATTTTTTAGCCCCCCAAGTTTTTATTTTCACAAGGGTAACAAGAGAAATTGGACCCCAAAAGTTGTTGTCCAATTTGTCCTGAGTATGCTGGTACCCCATATGTGGGGGGTAAACCACTGTTTGGGCGCACGGCAGAGCTTGGAAGGAAGGAGCGCCGTTTTGGAATACAGACTTTGATAGAATGGTCTGCGGGCATTATATTGCATTTGCAGAGCCCCTGATGTACCTAACCAGTAGAAACCCTCCACAAGTGACCCCATTTTGGAAACTAGACCCCCCAAGGAACTTATCTAGATGTGTGGTGAGAACTTTGAATGCCCAAGTGCTTCACAGAAGTTTAGAATGCAGAGTCATAAAAAAATATATATATATTTTTCCACAAAAAAGATTTTGTAGCCCCCAAGTTTTTATTTTCACAAGGGTAACAGGAGAAATTGGACCCCAGAAGTTGTTGTCCAATTTATCCCGAGTACGCTGATGCCCCATATGTGGGGGTAACCCACTGTTTGGGCGCACGGCAGAGCTCAGAAGGGAGGGAGCACCATTTGACTTTGAGCGCAAAACTAGCTGTCGTGTTTGGAGACCCCCTGATGTACCTAAACAGTGGAAACCCCCCAATTCTAGCTCCAACCCTAACCCCAACACACCCCTAACCCTAATCTCAACCTGATCCATAATCCTAATCACTAACCCTAACCATAATCACAACCCTTACCCCAAAACAACCCTAATGTCAACCCTAACCATAACCCTAATCAAAACCCTAAATCCAACACACCCCTAATCCTAATCTCAACCCTAACCTCAACCCTAACCCTAATCCCAATACACCCCTAATCACAACCCTAACCTTAACCCTAATCCCAAACCTAACCCTAATCCCAAGCGTAACCCTAATTCCAACCCTAACCCTAATACCAACCCTAATCCAAACCCTAACCCTAATCCCAACTCTAACCCTAACTTTAGCCCCAACCCTAACCCTAGCCCTAAGGCTACTTTCACACTTGCATCGTTTGGTATCCGTCGCAATCCGTCGTTTTGGACAAGAAACGGATCCTGCAAATGTGCCCGCAGGATGCGTTTTTTGCCCATAGACTTGTATTGCCGACGGATCGTGACGGATGGCCACACGTCGCGTCCGTCGTGCACTGGATCAGTTGTGTTTTGGCAGACCGTCAGCACAAAAAAAGTTCAATTAAACGTTTTTTTGTACGTCGCATCCGCCATTTCTGACCGCGCATGCGTGGCCGTAACTCCGCCCCCTCCTCCCCAGGACATAGATCGGGCAGCGGATGCGTTGAAAAACTACAGCCGCTGCCCACGTTGTGCACAATTTTCACAACGTGCGTCGGTATGTCAGGCCGACACATTGCGACGGCCCCGTACCAACGTAAGTGTGAAAGAAGCCTAACCCTAAATTTAGCCCCAACCCTAACCCTAAATTTAGCCCCAACCCTAGCCCTAGCCCTAACCCTAGCCCTAGCCCTAACCCTAGCCCTAGCCCTAGCCCTAACCCTAGCCCTAACCCTAACCCTAACCCTAGCCCTAACCCTAATTTTAGCCCCAACTGCTGTTCTCCTGCCGGCCAGCAGATGGAGACAGATGGCGGGCGCACTGCGCATGCTCCCGCCATTTTCTTTTGCCGGCGGCCAGGAGGAGCAGCAGGAGGATCCAGGGACACAGGTGAGTATGACAGGGTCCCCGAATCCCCCTTTCTCTCTGTCCTCTGATGTGCGATCACATCAGAGGACAGAGAATTACACTTTACTTTTTTTTTTTTTTTTTGCGGTTGCCGGTAAACAGTTAATTACCGGCGATCGCAAAACCCCGATCATGCTCTTTGGGGTCTCGGCTACCCCCGGCAGCCGAGACCCCAAAGATTCTCGCGGGGCCGGCCGGCGGGCTCACTGTGCATGCGCCCGCCATTTTGAAGATGGCGGCGCCCACCGGGAGCCACGAGGAGCACCGGGGGAGATAGGTGAGTACTGGAGGGCTACCTGGGACCCCTTTTCTCTGTCCTCCGATGTGCGATCACATCGGAGGACAGAGAAATTAAAAAGAGATCGCGTTTTTTTTTTTTTTTTTGCGATCGCCGGTAAACGGTTAATTACCGGCGATCGCAAATGCGGGGTGGGTAAAAAAAAACCCGAATCATGTTCTCTGGGGTCTCGGCTACCCCCGGCAGCCGAGACCCCGGAGAAAATCCGACTCTGGGGGGCGCTATTCACTTTTTCCACAACGCCGTTAATTAACGGCGCTGTGGTTTAAGTACCCTTAGCGGCCGCCGTTAAAAAGCGTATCGGCGGTCGCTAAGGGGTTAAGTAGCTTTTCTCATGATTGCATACACCTGGCTATGAAGTTTAAAGCTCAATGAGGTTAGAAAACAAAAAAAAAAGTGCTTTAGTAAGTCAGTAAAAAGTAGGTAGGAGTATTTAAAACAAGAAAATGATAAGGGTGCCCATACTTATGCACCTGTCAAATTTTGTTTTAATGCAGATTGCACATTTTCTGTTAGTACAATAAACCTCATTTCAAGGCAGAAACATTACTGTGTCCAACAGTTACTAGATATATGAAATTGCAATAGCTGTTGCAAAAATTTTTTTTTTTATAAAATATTAAGCTTAAGATTAATAGGGGTCCCTAAACTTTTTCATATAACTGTATATCTACAGCCCAGCGGTGTGATGCAGAAGGACTATTAAGACAAATGAATCAGCTTGAAAATGGTATTAACACCACCTTCTGGAATGATATCCTGCAAAGAACAGATGCTCCTAGTAAGAATCTACAACACGCAAAACTCGATTTAAACACTGCTGTGGCATCACTGACCAGCTTAAAAAAACTTTGTCGCATCAAAGCGTGACTCCTTCAAAATTTATGAGAAGCAAGGCGAAGAGCTGTCTAGTTCATCTGAGTATGTTCAGACGATAACTCGACACAGGTGTCGAAACGTGTGTGTCAATCCACTGGATTATGGCCATACGGAAGAAGTACAACTCAGACCTTCTGAAAAATACAGAACAGAAACTTTACATTTATCGATTACATTTATCGATGAACTGTGTCAGTTTGTAACATTTGCCAATTTATTCACAGATGAGGAGCCAAAAGATATCAGCACTGAACTTTTCATGTACAAGCTTATTGTTCTGTCCCCACATGAGGCGAATGGAGGTGTCGTTGACTAATAAGGGTTGTGAGAGAGAGAGAGAGAATGGTACCTTCAGTATTTCCTCCACATGAGACCAGACAGGACCAATGCTGCTCAGTGTCCGGAGAGATGATGCACACCAGGGATTATGCAATCCAGACACGGAATAGTGTAAAGTTTATCGGCAGCTACTGCAGGTGATGGCAGGTTAGTCTTTCTGACGCTTACACTGTTCCTCGAGTCCTTGCGTCTGTGTGCGATGCTTTCATACCTTGATGAAGGTGTTACTGGAGCTGCAGCGTTAGACTCCAGGAAGTCGAGGCTAGGGTCGTTCCTCATTTGGGCTTGTTCGTCAATGAACTTGCAGAACTGAATGAACGGAGGAAAGGTGACATCATGTGACTTTTACACCTGGAGACGCACACTGCCCACTTCTCTTGCAGACTATGTGGCAGCTTTGAGACGATTGGGTTCACCCCATGGGCAGTGTCCAGGTAGCATAGTCCAGACAGACGAGGGTCTCTTTTAGCAAGTTCCAGCTCCATAAGCAGGTCACTTAAGTCCAGAAGTTTGTGGGCTTCCTTAAGGTTGATCCGTGGAACGCTCTGCTGTCTCTTGAATAGGGACTTTTCTATGGCTTCAGCGCTGCCGTAGGTTCTTTCGAGTCTCTGCCAGGCCGCAGCGAGACCTGCTTCAGCTTGCCCCACATAGACAGTCCTACGACTCTTGATATGTTTCGTGGATTCAGGACCCAACCATTTTACCATGAGGTCGAGCTCCTGCTCTGCGGATAGGTTGAGATCAGCAATGGCGGCCTTGAAGGTTGCTTTCCAGGCTCTGTAGTTCTCTGCACGGTCGTCGAATTTTGAGAGGCTAGTGCTGATTAGCTCTCTGCTCACCATGATCCTGGCAAACTCGGACATGTCTGATCCTTCACTCCTTGTTAGCGTAGTAGCTTGTGGTGCCCCTAGGGCGTATAAGCTGTGTGGCGTGGAAGGGTGAATTGTTCCCGGGTAAAATGATGTTGCTGCAGGGTTGAGCTGTGGTTTAACCTCTGGAGACTCTGATGACTGCTGCTTGAACTGTGGAGGCGGGCTGAAGTGTGCCTTGCGGTCATCTTGTGGTGATGACTGCTCCTGAGAGGGTATATCACGTTGTTGGTCTTGGGTCTCTGTAGGGGCTGTGGGCAATACTGGCGCCATAGGTTGGGCTGACTTGGACGTTTCCGCAATGTTGGGTTGAACATCGCTGGAGAAGGTGTGCGCTGCAGGTATCTGTTTCTGCACGTAGTCTCTGGTACGAACAGCTGGGTCGTCTTCTTCCTGTGGTGGCATGCAAATCGGGTCGAGGTTTTGCTTCAATGCTTGCTGGAGTATTTTTACTTCGGCTAATGCGATTTCTTCCTCCATTTCTGTTTGAAGAATCTTTGCTCGAGCCTCCGCTTCTGCCTTCTTCGCTTCTGCTTCTGCTTTCATTTCTGTGTAGGAACGTCTTAGTTTGGATCGCTCTGCATTTAAACGGGCTTCTAAAATTCTGTTGCTGAGGGCTGAAGTTCTTGAGCAGGATGATTTGTATGACCAAACAGAGTGTTTAGATGAGGCTGACCTGTGCAATCTAGTTTCTTGCATATGGGCGATACGAAGCTCCGCTTTGTCTTTGGTGTCTTGCACGGCAGCGTCCCTTCCTCTGTCTCTGGAATCTGCCTTGCTTAACTCTGATAGAGCTTCGTCTACTTTAGAGTCTTTTAGGAAGGCAGCATACTTTACGGACAGTCTCTTATATCTGCCATGGGCCGTGTCTAGCTGTTTTATAGTGTCATGTAAACTCACTGCATCATCTTTGTGGCGTTGGATGCTTGACATGAGGGAGGCAACTCTTTCACATAGGTCGTCCAGGTTGTCATTGAACTCATCCCTTGTGGAACAGTAATTCTCAAGGACCTTTAATGTTGGCTTGGTGGAGCGTACTGGTTGTGCATCTGGGTGTGCTGTGGAAGCGGGCTCTGCTTCCCGGTCTTCATAATGGACGGTATCGGGTTGTATTTGCTCTGATTCAGCATTGGGGAACTGCGTAAGGTCCTTTTCGGCCATTTTGATTTAAGGTGCGCTGTCACTTTAAGAAACTGAACTTTTGGATCGGGAGCTGGAAATCACTGAGCAGCTTAGTTGCGACCCCCTGATGAGATTCCCAAGGTGTTCTTGAAGAATTGTGGGGTTCTGCGGTCCGACAATCTGCAGCTATGTGGTATAATACACAGATAGTCTTTATGCATGATGCAGTCTGAGGTGATGCATCAGATTTCTTAGCAGAGCAGGGCTGCAGTATGTGAGCAGGCAGAGTGTTTGCGCATGGATAGTGATATAAGGATGATTTTGGCCGGGCTTCAAGGCAGTCTTTCGACTGTTCTGTCCCCACATGAGGCGAATGGAGGTGTCGTTGACTAATAGGGGTTGTGAGAGAGAGAGAGAGAGAACGGTACCTTCAGTATTTCCTCCACATGAAGCAGACAGGACCAATGCTGCTCAGCGTCCGGAGAGATGATGCACACCAGGGATTGTGCAATCCAGACTTGTTTATTTGGAAATCTGGACATACAGCGTATAACTGGTAATACAGTACTTTCTCCAGAAATTCAGTTGCAGACAGGGTACAGTAAGAAGTAGCACCAAGTATGACTGCAAGTGTGAGCAGCAAGAGAGAGGTCGAAAGTCTGATGCCTTCCTAAGCTGGCTAAAGCGTGTGCTTTCACAACAACAAGTAAACTGAAAATGACTGCCAGAGGAAGAGAAGACTTGACCCCTGAACCGGAAGTGAAAGACATGCCCACAAGAAATAATGAATAACAAGCTGCCATACGGAAAAAGGCCATTGGGTGGCAGCAGAGTTAAATATAACAACATACATAGCATGAAGATGCATAAAACTAAAGAACACAACTTACAGGGAACGGCACACTCCCCGTCTGAAATTCCATAAGGGATTTCACTATATTAATGTCCTTGAAATAAAGTCCAACAACCTAGAAAATGAAACTAAACATGCATGCAATGCAATAACAACTTTAAACAAGATAAGACATTAAGTCAGTTCCTGAGATAATCCAAAGGAAAACCTATCTTCGGATCAGAGAAGCCGCACTAGGCCAAACTATCTCTGACCCACTGTAATCCAATGGACAAAGTACTAGAGCAGTGTTCTGTTCATGGTTTATCCTTCCGGAATGTCCTCGATAGAGTAGTTTTTGGCAGACGTGCCAACCACGACAGTCTTTGTCTCCATGTGAGTTGAGATAAGATCTTGCAATGTGGACTAACCTTGCAATAGTCTTGACGAGTTTCATCCAATTGGAGAAGCGCGCTAAGCGCTGGCAACCGAGGGTGGAGGTTGGTTTAGCGTTCGTGGCCAGAGCACTGACCCTGGAGCGGACTTCTGGATCATCATCTGGATCCTGGATGCTGAAGACTTCCTGGAAACATTCACTTCCCTTCTGCTCCAGCAGAAACTTTGGACCTGAAAGCCAACAAGAATTGGCAAAGGAATTTATAGACATAGGTCTAGTGGCATGGTCGGCTGGATTAAGTTCAGATGGGATATAGTGCCACTGTTCAGGTTTGGAAGACCTTCTTATTCTCTCAATGCGGTTACTGACGTACATGTAGAAGTGCCTTGTTTGGTTGTAGATGTAACCTAAGACAACTTTACTGTTGTTGAGGGAGGATCTAAAGTGATCCTTCACGGTTGACTCAGTGATTTCCAGATTAATCTACAGGGCGTTGCCGGCAACTGAAAATGACCAGACGGAGACTCGTGCCTCTGTGTGGGGGATCGAGCAGATCTCTGTGCCCCCGTTTTATTGTCTGACTTTTCATAGTCATAGAAATTATACTTCAACCAATCAGCATAAGAACACGTTCACAGTTCTTAACCTATAAGAATACAGGAAAAACTTAACCCATGAGGATACAGGAAAAATGGGAACTACAGATATGGTCATGTCTTTTTGGCATAGAAAAACATATTAACAGATGCCTCAGTCTTGTATAGCGATACCCCACGAGTCTCTTATCTGGCTCACTTGAGTTAGAATACTCAAGGTCTTTATACCAATTATGAACCATAGACTAGCTGAATAACAAAATATTATCTTCGTGAGAAACAGGACAGTTATTTCATAGCAGCTGTAATCTTCTACCTAAGTAAATAACAGAATTTATCTTTAACCAAAAACAAAATGGAGTCAAAGCACAAAATGGAGAATCTTTCATAATTTGTTCCTTCACATTCCCTCCTAGATAAATTTTGTTAATTAATGTCCAGCATCAGAGGTACTATCCCAAGCTATGAGCTCGAGGGGTACTGGTCTTCACATGACTGGTGCCATGTTACCAGCCATGGCTGTTGCGGCGTACCCATCCCCCCTGTATACTAGAATTTACGAATAACAATTATTGATAACAGTAGTTGGGATCTTTTGAAGATAGCCATGCGCTTGGCTTCAACATCTTCATCTGGTAACTTTGTGAAATCGGTGTAGAGAGCAGGGGTGGCAATGCTTTTGGTTTCATCATTAGTTGTCTTAGTGCAGAATTTCCTAATACATACAGAAATACACCAAAGAACAAGTTTTAGTATTACATACATGACAAGGATAAAGGCAGTGATATATAACAAACTTTGTAAGATTCCAGCTATCCAGCCGCAAGTCCCTCAAACCAATTGGCTGGATTAAGAAAGGAGAAGGTGTCTGCCCACCAACTGTCCTTATTACGGTCATTGTCTTTATCATATTAATCTCTGAGTCTTTGAATATCTTCTAACTTATGTGAATACTGGCAGCCATCTTAAATACAGTTAAATTTGCACTAGCAAGCATAAGGGGAAAAACTTATTGTTTCACAGCATAAGAATATATAAAAATACAAAAGAGTATAAAGATATATATTTTCACCTTGACAATCCCCCCTAAACACTAAGTTTTCCCTAAAAAGTAAGTTCCTTCGAGACTGTCCATGTGATGGGGAAAGGGGAGGTGGATTTCTTCATCCAGACACCTCAGAAGCTCTCCCCTTGTGAGAGGCCTCCAGGCAGCTGAACCCTTCACTAGCTTCACATGGAGTTCTCCCGCTGTCCCTAAACTAAATCTCTTTGCATCATCTGAGAGTAAAGGGTATTGTCTATCTTCTTGAGGGGGACGTACTTAGGGATCTCCCCTGGATCAGTGCCATCGCACTCTAGTGGGTCTACTTCTTGGTTGAGGAAGGTGCCAGTCGGAGTTGCCTCAGTGATGACCTTTTTATACAGGGGAATAACACAACCGAGGATTATCGATCCAACTACAAGAAGGGCAATCAGTACCAGACAAGCTTGTTGAAAGAATCCTTTGAGCCCACCCAACCAGCAGGAAAAGAAAGATGTATCTACTCCTGCATTAGATTCTAATTCTGCTGCTAACCCATTTATCTTTTTAAGGGCTATCATGGTCTTTCCATTTACCCCAGAGTTCTGAGGGATATAGGTACAACATTCCTCTCCCACCATCCCACAGACTCCTCCTTTCTCAGCTAAGATCATATCAAGGGCTAGTCGGTTTTGGAGGGTCATTCTAGTGTTAACTCCTCAACTATACCTTGGAAAGCATCACAGGTAAAATTGACAAACCTTTGTTCACTGTAATATATGTAATTGATCCCATCAACATTTTTATTAATCTGCACTTGTGGATTAATAAAGCAAAGCTAGCATAGATCTAGTTCTGGGCTTTAAATTGGTCAGGCACCCCCCTTGGCACTCCAATGCCATCGACATATATCAATGGATTTTCTTCATAACTCATATGGAGCTGATCGAGACTTCTCCTCCTTCGGGTATATTCATCAGGTGTCTCCGGATCCCAAGGTAAAATCTTGAACTGCATAGCTAGTTTAACAAGGGTGCATTGACCTGTCCAGGCATTAGGCAACCTAGGACGGAGCTTACCATCTCCACATAACCAATAAATATCATACATATACTGTATATGATTAGCTAGCAAGTCAGTATCCAGGGAATTGTTCTCTTTACAGAAACCTGTCTCGAAGACCCCTACTGGTGTACCTGTAGTGTCGTGGGAATTATAGCAGGTATAATTATCAGCTAATACGGTTATCCCTCCTGGGACCTTTAGTTTAGGTGCTTCATGAATTAGTGGGACATAATCTGAGCAATCAGTGGGCTTTAAACCCTTCAACAGATTCATAACACAGGCAGTAGTATTAAGTATATCCAATATATCCCAAATTTGATCATCTGGATAATCTGTGGCCCTAACCAATTTATCCCACATCTGTATAACTGACAATTTTATTGGCTATACCCATCTGTACTACTAATCTTTTATGATATTGTACAAACTTATTATTCAAGGATATTGAGGAATTTAGACTGCCCCATGCGGTTACCAATATTATTAAATGGAAATACGAAAAACCAAAACATCATGTCCCCTTATTTGCCACTAGTCTGTTTGACCAGCTTGCACTGCGATACGTGGATCCACGTCGGCCTTCCTTCCAGCTTTACTGACATAGGAGTAATGAGGAGGACCTGGTAGGGACCGTCATACAAGGGTTCTAGTCCGTGTTTTCTGACATAGCTTTTCACGACCATAAAACCACCAGGCTTCAAATTATAACCAATATCGGTTTCTGCTGAATCTGGAAGGAAAGAAGAAACTAAAACATGGGTGTTAGCAACATTTTTACTAAACTGAATAACATATTGAACAGCACGGTCAGTTTCTTCTGACAACTACTGAGACTGAAAATTTACAACTGAGAACCTAGCACCAAACAATATCTCATATGGGGACAGGCCATGTTTTGCAATAGGGGTAATACGAATATATAAGAGCCCTGGCCATGGAGCCGTAGTCTCCTGCATCATTTTGGTCAATTGTCCCTTCAGTGTGCCGTTCAGCCTCTTAACTTTCCTACTAGATTGTGGATGGTACGGAGTATGGAGGGCTACAGTGGATCCAAGCATTGTCAGAACCTCCTGATACACATGAAAAGAAAAGTCCGGGCCTTGGTCACTTTCAACAACTTCTGGAACACCATATCTGCATATAAATTCCATCACCAGTTTCTTTGCTGTGGTCTTTGCAGTCACGTTGGTAACGGGGAATGCTTCTGGCCAATTGGAGAACATATCGACAACCACCAGACAATATTCATACCTTCAGACTTAGGCAACGTGATGTGGTCCACCTGGAGCCTTTGGAAAGGATAGTCGGGCTTAGCAAGATGCTTTGGGGGTACACTTTGAAGTTGACCGGGATTGCAGGTCTGACAGATACCTCGATGTGTGGGCCCATGCGCCCACGTGGCAATAGCAGGGTACATCCGCTTAGGGAGACACACAAGTTGGTCCTTTTTCCAGCGACCATTGTCCATACGTGCTCCATCAGCTTTCCACTGCTTCACTTCTTCCTTTGGAGACATTCTCTGCATCGTCATTAAGCGGTCTCGCGGGGTCCGGCAGAAAACCTCAGTCTGGCATAGATCATCAGGTTCCTGTAGAGTCAGTGTTTCTTGTAACTGTTTACGCTGAGAGCGTGTGGTCACCATAGCTGGTATGGGCTGTTCAACAGGCAGGAGAGCAGCAGCTTTTGCTTGCATATCCGCAAAGGCATTACTACCAGTCTGTGGACTGTTCCATAGTACCATGCTCCTTAACTTTGATAATGGCCACCTGGGTAGGTAATTCGATTGAGTCCATGAGGGTTTTAACAGCTTCAACATTCTTCACTGAGTCCCGGCGGTAGTAACAAATCCTCGATTGGCCCATAGGGCTCCGAAATCATGAACAATACCAAATACATACTGTGAGTCCGTGTATTTATTAGCCCGCCTGTCTTTGGCCAGAACACATGCAGTAGACAGATCCTGAAGTTCTGCTTCTTGTCCAGGGAGGGAGGGAGTGCAGCTCCGTGCACTACAGTGTCTTCCGTAGTAACAGCGTATCCAGTGTGGAATCTGCCAAAATCATCACCATATCTTGAACAGTCTTTCAGGGCCTTGTAGAGAGGTTGCATTATGCGGGATGCGTCCGGTATTCACTGACAACAATAAGTACATAGTCCAAGAAAACGCTGGAGCTCGGTCTCATCCTTTGTAGCTGACGGCTATTTTCCTTTCTTCTGTGAGGTGTCTGGCACCCTGAAGGAGACAGTGACCCAAAAATATCACTTGACCAAGGCAGAACCGAAGTTTCAAGGTCAAAACCCGACAGTTCAGATCTGCCAGATACTTGAGGAGGCTAACAATGGCAACAATGGCTTCCTGCTCTGTTCGTGCACACAAGAAAAGATTACCCACATACTGAAGCAACGTGACATAGGGATATTCTAACTGCCAGGGTAAGAGACACTCGCCCATATTTTTTTGCAAACTGATTGGGACTGTTTTGGGCCCCTTGTGACATAACTGTCCACATCAATTGTCGTCCCTGATAAGTGAATGTAAACAGAAACTGGCAATCTGGGTGTAATGGAATGCTGAAGAAGGCATTGGCGAGGTCGATGACTGTGAACCAAGCAGCATCCTGAGATATCTGGGACAAGAGTATATGGATTAGGCACCACCGGAGTTTCTAGAACAGTAGCTGCATTAACTGCCCGTAGGTCTGTGTACCGGCAGGGGGTTGGCCGGGTGGGGTCTTTTTCTTAACGGGAAACAAGGGCGTGTTACATGGAGAAACACACGGTACCAGGGCACCATTATCGAATAACGTTTGTATTTGCCCCTTGAGGCCCCGCTCCTGATCATGTTTCAAAGGGTACTGATGGACTTTGGGAAAAGGGGGCACCAGGTTTGAGAAACACTTTTACTGGTTTTACAGGTATTATTGGGGTGAATCTGGGCCTATCAGGGCCATCATAACCGTGGGAAGGGCATGTAAGATACACATCTCATTATGTTCATCTGCATAGGGGTTATATAACGTAAATACCATCTGACCATCATCTTGGAATTATAATCTGGAGCGGAACTGTGATAATAAATCTGTCCCCAGTAAATTTACCGGACATGAGGGAGAGATTACGAACTGAGCAGTAACTTCAGGGAAAGGTCCCACAGGGATGGGTTTTGTAAGAGTATGTTTATTGGGTCTGCCATCTACTCTAATTAAAACAAACTCTTGATCTGAGAATTAACATAGCGAGGGAGATTTCCAGACACAGGGTTAAAATGGATATTGAAGTATGAGACTGGATTTGTGTAAGGGAGGGGGGCTGGAGCTGCAGCCTTTTGCTTGGGCCACTGATAAGGAACCAGCTGCGTCCTTGTACTGAGCTGGGGGCTAGAGAGCGCAGCTGCTTGATTTAACCTCTAATTTTACTGCTGATACAGAGCGGGTTAAGTTCTTCTGAAAACTTTTAATTACTTTTAGTGCATCGTCCGGAGTGGAATTCTTGATGTCCGGTCTAACTGACATTATTGGCTCTTTCAATTCAGATTTAAGGCCGGACATCAAAGTTGCCACAAAAAGGTGTGAATAAGCTTTATTATACAGTGAAAACCCCAAATCTTTAAGTACTACCATAAGACGCCCATAGAACTTCTCGGCAGTCTCCCCCTTGTCCTGTGTGACATCTGTGAGGGGGGTAGCTTGGTCCGCTCATCTATCTTGTGCCCAAACCTTTAAAGCATTACAGAAATCAACACCACTCTCATAGGTTCCCCCGTCCAGGTTATACATCATGCCACCCTCAATAATTGGAAAATACCCCTCTCCATCCTTCACATGGAGTAAGTGTAACAGATCTCTCCGGGGAGTGGAATAAATCTCTCGATTCGCTGCTATTTGTCTATAGACTGGTGCTGGCGGTGGCTGATAAGTGCCATCAGCGTTTAGCAAGGGAAAGGTGGAGGCTACAACTCCGGGTCTTCTTGCTTCACAATTGTAACAGACCTCTCTCCACTGAGAATTAGTAACTCCGCATACATCACAAATCCACCCGGCAGGATTATAGGGTGGGGGTGCACTAAGTTTTGACAACCCAGGATATATTGGAGCTTTGGGGTTAAGGGGCATAGGGCTTACAGTCGGGAGAAGAGACTTGATTTCCTGGGGAGGGACCTTATCTTCTAGCAGGGAGCCCCCCTGTTTCAGATTATCATTTTTAATTGTTTGTCTTTCTAACACATTACCCTCAATCACTTTTTCAGTTCCTTCTTGCACCACAAATATCCAGTTTTTGTCATAGTAATAGACAACTTTCCTTTTTCAACGTAACAAAAACAAATCCGAATTCACTTTCTCTGTTAATCCTTAATTTGCTATATATCAACCACTCAACTTGAAGCAGATAAATCTTTTACCAATCTTTTAATTACTTACACTGATAACCAAACAATCTCTTACATGTTTTCTTCTAAAATAGGCACAATTCTTTCACTTCCAAATTCCAACTTGAACTTTCGATATTTCTTTCTAATTCAATACAACATTGTACTATTGCACATACTACACAACACAAGGATAGAAAATTCCGAGAGGACGCAGCGACTCGCCCCTCCATACCAGAAACACAGAACTGATAAGAACATCACAGCATTCCTCAACACAAAATAAAGCAATAGCGCAGCTGTTTGACCCCTCCCATCGGATATTTTGGAAATCTATACACAGAAACAGAATGCAGCAGTTCTCAGACTTAATTAATTTCTACAAAACCTTCATCGCACAATTCATATGCCAGAACACCTTAGAAAAACCAATCATTGAGAATATTTTCCTCATCTTTGGGCTAACAGTATCAGATTCAACACACAAATTCAAAGTCTTCTCTTACTTCCATGGAAACATGATTCTCCTTTAGAGCTAAATATCCTTACCTAGTTGTGCACAATACCGAGAGGCCTTTACGGTTTGTTCCACTGGGTCTCTCTGTCCACCACTGGGACAACCCAAAAACGCGGTACTCAGTGAAAGGAGGAGGGAGTCTTAAACTTCCCTCCGAATACCTCTGGATATATATATATTGTATACTTCTATATATTCCTGAGTTACGTATCCTATCCAATCTTCGATCACCTCACCGCGCCTGATTCTAACAATGATCAGGAATTCAGGATATTTTGACTATAAAGAGAATTACATCACTGGTCAATCCGGGGTGTCCGTCCCTTATGAGGTACGGTTCGAGCACTGGGCTCCCAACGGAACTACACCTCTATATGATTCCACCCAAAAATCACCCACCATCGGGGACAAACCTCAGATCCTCTTTGCAGCAACAAACACAGGAAAACCACACCAAACGGTCAGTCTGGACAGTATAACTGCCAACTTACCGTGGTTGTTGTGGGGGATGATCAGTCCCAATTTTCCAGTGCCCGTGTCCGCTCCGAGGGTCCTTTGTCTGGTTGTCCTCCGGGGGGCAGAGGCGTTCCTGGTTGGGGCCCCACGTTGGGCGCCAAGCTGTTGAGGGAGGATCTAAAGTGATCCTTCACGGTTGACTCAGTGATTTCCAGATTAATCTACAGGGCGTTGCCGGCAACTGAAAATGACCAGACGGAGACTCGTGCCTCTGTGTGGGGGGGATCGAGCAGATCTCTGTGCCCCCGTTTTATTGTCTGACTTTTCATAGTCATAGAAATTATACTTCAACCAATCAGCATAAGAACACGTTCACAGTTCTTAACCTATAAGAATACAGGAAAAACTTAACCCATGAGGATACAGGAAAAATGGGAACTACAGATATGGTCATGTCTTTTTGGCATAGAAAAACATATTAACAGATGCCTCAGTCTTGTATAGCGATACCCCCACGAGTCTCTTATCTGGCTCACTTGAGTTAGAATACTCAAGGTCTTTATACCAATTATGAACCATAGACTAGCTGAATAACAAAATATTATCTTCGTGAGAAACAGGACAGTTATTTCATAGCAGCTGTAATCTTCTACCTAAGTAAATAACAGAATTTATCTTTAACCAAAAACAAAATGGAGTCAAAGCACAAAATGGAGAATCTTTCATAATTTGTTCCTTCACATTCCCTCCTAGATAAATTTTGTTAATTAATGTCCAGCATCAGAGGTACTATCCCAAGCTATGAGCTCGAGGGGTACTGGTCTTCACATGACTGGTGCCATGTTACCAGCCATGGCTGTTGCAGCGTACCCGTCCCCCCTGTATACTAGAATTTACGAATAACAATTATTGATAACAGTAGTTGGGATCTTTTGAAGATAGCCATGCGCTTGGCTTCAACATCTTCATCTGGTAACTTTGTGAAATCGGTGTAGAGAGCAGGGGTGGCAACGCTTTTGGTTTCATCATTAGTTGTCTTAGTGCAGAATTTCCTAATACATACAGAAATACACCAAAGAACAAGTTTTAGTATTACATACATGACAAGGATAAAGGCAGTGATATATAACAAACTTTGTAAGATTCCAGCTATCCAGCCGCAAGTCCCTCAAACCAATTGGCTGGATTAAGAAAGGAGAAGGTGTCTGCCCACCAACTGTCCTTATTACGGTCATTGTCTTTATCATATTAATCTCTGAGTCTTTGAATATCTTCTAACTTATGTGAATACTGGCAGCCATCTTAAATACAGTTAAATTTGCACTAGCAAGCATAAGGGGAAAAACTTATTGTTTCACAGCATAAGAATATATAAAAGTACAAAAGAGTATAAAGATATATATTTTCACCTTGACACTGTCACTGTAGTATTGTACGTCATCTATGTGAGTGTCCAGCTCATGCTGAATAGAGTCTGCAAGTTCTACTGCAAGCACGGTTCCGCAGCGTTCAAGCCTGGGAATAGTGTGGTCAGGCTTGGGGGCCAACTTAGCCTTGCCGAAAACAAACCCAACATGATCTTGATTGTCGGATCCTGTTACCTTCAGGTAGGCAACAGCTGCAATGGCCTCCGTGGATGCATCCGAGAACACATGGAGTTCCGTCCTAGTGCTAGCAGCAAATGAGATTCCGGCGTAGCATCTCGGTATATGGATTTCATCCAAAGCACACAAAGACTCCTTCCAGGTTTCCCATTTCGATTCCTTAACAGGAGGTAGCGGGGCATCCCAGTCCTTGACGGTTTCGGAAAGCTGTCTCAGGAGGGATATACCTTGTATGGTAATTGGTGCCACGAATCCCAGTGGGTCATACAGGCTGGGACACTGACAGGACACCACGTTTAGTGAATGGTTTGTCTGCACAGTTGATTTGGAAACCGAAGGCGTCAGCTGACAGGTTCCACCTCAGGCCTAAGCTTTTCTGCACAGGCGGACGGTCTGGTCCTAGGTCTGTGTCCTTGAATCCAGGTGCATGGTCACTTGACTCAAAGGCTCTCATGACAGCCAGGCTGTTTGAAGCAATTTTGTGCAGTCTAAGCTTAGCTCGGTACAGCATATGTTGGGTCCTTTTAAGTAGGTCGATTGCCACGTCTTCTGTGGGTAGAGATTTTAGTCCATCATCTACGTAGAAGTCTTTCTCTACAAAGTCTCTGGCGTCTGTTCTATACTCGGACTCTCCTTCTAGTGTGGTTCTCCGCAGGCCATAGGTTGCCACTGCGGGTGAAGGGCTGTTCCCGAATACGTGCACCCGCATACGATACTCCACCATCTCTTTGCTGGCGTCGTTGTCCTTGTACCACAGGAACCTGAGGAAATTCCTGTGGTCCTCCCTGACTATGAAACAGTGGAACATCTGTTCAATGTTGGCGGTGATGGCAATGAGCTCTTTCCTGAACCTCCTCAACACTCCTACTAGGTTGTTTGTCAGATTAGGACCTGTGAGGAGGACATCATTGAGCGATACGCCTTGATGCATCAAAGACAACTCTAATTTGTTTAGGTTTCTTTGGGTGATATACTTCAAATGAGGGTAGGTACCAGCACTCCTCGTTTTCCTTTAAGGGAGGCGCTGGCTCCGCATGGTTGTTATGGAATATTTTGCCCATAAAGGTGACAATGTGTTCTTTCATCTCCGGTTTATTGCTTAGTGTGCGCTGGAGAGAGTTGAATCTGGACAAGGCTTGTTCACGATTGTTCGGGAGCCTTACCTTGGTAGCTCGGAAGGGTAAGGGAAAAACCAAGTGATTGGTCTCGTCCTTAAGGAACTCATTGTCCATTATCCTGACAAATTCCTTGTCTTCCATAGACGGGGCTACTTTGTTGTCATCCTTAGTGGTACGAAACACCGATCTTCCCAAGTCGTCTGCATAGGGAGAAGGGATAACATCAGGCAGCTGTACAGGATCTGGAAGTTTTTCCTTCACCTCATAGTGATGTGGACATGGTTTGCAGAAAGTAGTGCGCCCGTCTCGGCGTACGTAGGTCTTAAAGGAATGGACTCCTGTTCGGTCCAAGCATACATTTCCTATGACTACTGTTGTGAACAGGTAATTCAGAACCACAATGGACCTTGAAGTTCAGAGCACACAAAGTGACCTGACATTTACCAAAAACATAGGACGAGCTCTGAGACGTGGAAACTCTGCTGACCGCAATCCCTAATCCTATCACACCACACTAGAGGTAGCCGTGCATTGCGCCTAACACTCCCTATGCAACTCGGCACAGCCTGAGAAACTAACTAGCCCTGAAGATAGAAAAATAAGCCTACCTTGCCTCAGAGAAATTCCCCAAAGGAAAAGGCAGCCCCCCCACATATAATGACTGTGAGTAAAGAAGAAATACAAACACAGAGATGAAATAGATTTAGCAAAGTGAGGCCCGACTTACTGAATAGACCGAGGATAGGAAAGATAGCTTTGCGGTCAGCACAAAAACCTACAAACAACCACGCAGAGGGGCAAAAAGACCCTCCGCACCGACTAACGGTACGGAGGTGCTCCCTCTGCGTCTCAGAGCTTCCAGCAAGCAAGAAAAACCAATATAGCAAGCTGGACAGAAAATATAGCAAACAAAAGTAACACAAGCAGAACTTAGCTTATGCAGGATAGACAGGACACAGGAACGATCCAGGAGGAAGCAAGACCAATACTAGAACATTGACTGGAGGCCAGGATCAAAGCACCAGGTGGAGTTAAATAGAGCAGCACCTAACGACTTAACCTCATCACCTGAGGAAGGAAACTCAGAAGCCGCAGTACCACTCTCATCCACCAAAGGAAGCTCATAGACAGAACCAGCCGAAGTACCACTCACGACCACAGGAGGGAGCTTGGCCACAGAATTCACAACAGTACCCCCCCCTTGAGGAGGGGTCACCAAACCCTCACCAGAGCCCCCAGGCCGACCAGGATGAGCCACATGAAAGGCACGAACCAGATCGGCAGCATGGACATCAGAGGCAAAGACCCAGGAATTATCTTCCTGACCATAACCTTTCCACTTAACCAGATACTGGAGTTTCCGTCTCGAAACACGAGAATCCAAAATCTTCTCCACTATATACTCCAATTCCCCTTCAACCAAAACCGGAGCAGGAGGATCAATAGATGGAACCACAGGTGCCACGTATCTCCGCAACAATGACCTATGGAACACGTTATGGATGGAAAAAGAAGCCGGAAGAGTCAAACGAAAAGACACAGGATTAAGAACCTCAGAAATCCTATATGGACCAATGAAACGAGGCTTAAATTTAGGAGAGGAAACCTTCATAGGAATATAACGAGATGACAACCAAACCAAATCCCCAACACGAAGTCGGGGACCCACACAGCGCCTGCGGTTAGCGAAACGTTGAGCCTTCTCCTGGGACAAAGTCAAATTGTCCACTACATGAGTCCAAATCTGCTGCAACCTATCCACCACAGTATCCACACCAGGACAGTCCGAAGACTCAACCTGCCCTGAAGAGAAACGAGGGTGGAACCCAGAATTGCAGAAAAACGGCGAAACCAAAGTAGCCGAGCTGGCCCGATTATTAAGGGCGAACTCGGCCAAAGGCAAAAAGGACACCCAATCATCCTGATCAGCAGAAACAAAACATCTCAGATATGTTTCCAAGGTCTGATTGGTTCGTTCACTCTGGCCATTTGTCTGAGGATGGAAAGCCGAGGAAAAAGACAAATCAATGCCCATCCTAGCACAAAAGGCTTGCCAAAACCTCGAAACAAACTGGGAACCTCTGTCAGAAACGATGTTCTCTGGAATGCCATGTAAACGAACCACATGCTGGAAAAACAATGGCACCAAATCAGAGGAGGAAGGCAATTTTGACAAGGGCACCAAATGGACCATCTTAGAGAAGCGATCACAAACCACCCAAATGACCGACATTCTTTGAGAGACGGGGAGATCCGAAATAAAATCCATAGAGATATGTGTCCAAGGCCTCTTCGGGACCGGCAAGGGCAAAAGCAACCCACTGGCACGAGAACAGCAGGGCTTAGCCCGAGCACAAATCCCACAGGACTGCACAAAAGAACGCACATCCCGCGACAGAGACGGCCACCAAAAGGATCTAGCCACCAAATCTCTGGTACCAAAGATTCCAGGATGACCAGCCAACACCGAACAATGAACCTCAGAGATAACTTTATTCGTCCACCTATCAGGGACAAACAGTTTCTCTGCTGGGCAACGGTCAGGTCTATTAGCCTGAAATTTTTGCAGCACCCGCCGCAAATCAGGGGAGATGGCAGACAAAATTACCCCCTCTTTGAGAATACCCGCCGGCTCTGGCAAACCCGGAGAATCGGGCACAAAACTCCTAGACATGTCAACCGCCTTCACATTTTTAGAGCCCGGAAGGTACGAAACCACAAAGTCAAAACGGGAGAAAAACAGCGACCAACGAGCCTGTCTAGGATTCAACCGTTTGGCAGACTCGAGATAAGTCAAGTTCTTATGATCAGTCAAGACCACCACGCGATGCTTAGCTCCTTCAAGCCACTGACGCCACTCCTCGAATGTCCACTTCATGGCTAGCAACTTTCAATTGCCAACATCATAATTTCGCTCAGCAGGCGAAAATTTCCTGGAAAAGAAGGCGCATGGTTTCATCACCGAGCAATCAGAACTTCTCTGCGACAAAACAGCCCCTGCTCCAATTTCAGAAGCATCAACCTCGACCTGGAACGGAAGCGAAACATCTGGTTGGCACAACACAGGGGCAGAAGAAAAATGACGCTTCAACTCCTGAAAAGCTTCCACAGCAGCAGAAGACCAATTGACCACATCAGCACCCTTCTTGGTTAAATCCGTCAACGGTTTAGCAATACTAGAAAAATTATTGATGAAGCGACGATAAAAATTAGCAAAGCCCAGGAACTTCTGCAGACTCTTCAGGGATGTTGGCTGAGTCCAATCATAAATGGCCTGAACTTTAACAGGGTCCATCTCGATAGTAGAAGGAGAAAAAATTAACCCCAAAAATGAAACCTTCTGAACACCAAAGAGACACTTTGACCCCTTCACAAACAAAGAATTAGCACGCAGGACCTGGAACACCATTCTGACCTGCTTCACATGAGACTCCCAATCATCCGAGAAGACCAAAATATCATCCAAGTATACAATCAGGAATTTATCCAGGTACTCTCGGAAGATGTCATGCATAAAGGACTGAAACACTGATGGAGCATTAGAAAGCCCGAATGGCATAACCAGGTACTCAAAATGGCATTCGGGCGTATTAAATGCTGTTTTCCATTCATCGCCCCGTTTAATACGCACAAGATTATACACACCACGAAGATCTATCTTGGTGAGCCAACTAGCCCCCTTAATCCGAGCAAACAAATCAGACAGCAGCGGCAAGGGGTACTGAAATTTGACCGTAATTTTATTTAGAAGGCGGTAATCAATACAAGGTCTCAGCGAACCATCCTTCTTGGCAACAAAAAAGAACCCCGCTCCCAATGGCGACGATGACGGGCGAATATGACCCTTCTCCAAAGACTCCTTCACGTAACTCCGCATATCGGCGTGCTCAGGTACAGATAAATTAAACAGTCGACCCTTAGGAAACTTACTACCAGGAATCAAATCGATAGCACAATCACAATCCCTATGCGGAGGTAGGGCATTGCACTTGGGCTCATCGAATACATCCCGGTAATCAGACAAGAACTCTGGGACCTCAGAAGGGGTGGATGATGAGATAGACAGAAATGGAACATCACCATGTACCCCCTGACAACCCCAGCTGGACACAGACATTGATTTCCAATCTAATACTGTGTTATGGACTTGTAGCCATGGCAACCCCAACACGACCACATCATGCAGATTATGCAACACCAGAAAGCGAATATCCTCCTGGTGCGCAGGAGCCATGCACATGGTCAGCTGGGTCCAATACTGAGGCTTATTCTTGGCCAAAGGCGTAGCATCAATTCCTCTCAATGGAATAAGACACTGCAAGGGCTCCAAGACAAACCCACAGCGCCTAGCAAACTCCAGGTCCATCAAATTCAGGGCAGTGCCTGAATCCACAAATGCCATGACAGAATAGGAAGACAAAGAGCAGATCAAAGTAACGGACAAAAGAAATTTCGACTGTACCGTACTAATGGTGGCGGACCTAGCGAACCGCTTCGTGCACTTAGGACAATCGGAGATAGCATGAGTGGAATCACCACAGTAGAAACACAGCCCATTCTGACGTCTGTGTTCTTGCCTTTCAGCTCTGGTCAAAGTCCTATCGCACTGCTTAGGCTCAGGTTTATGCTCAGATAATACCGCCAAATGGTGCACAGATTTACGCTCACGCAAGCGTCGACCGATCTGAATGGCCAAAGACATAGACTCATTCAGACCAGCAGGCATAGGAAATCCCACCATGACATCCTTAAGGGCTTCAGAGAGACCCTTTCTGAAAATAGCTGCCAGCGCACATTCATTCCATTGAGTGAGCACGGACCACTTTCTAAACTTCTGACAATAAATCTCTATCTCATCCTGACCCTGACACAGAGCCAGCAAATTTTTCTCTGCCTGATCCACTGAATTAGGTTCGTCGTACAGCAATCCGAGCGCCAGAAAAAACGCATCAATATTACATAATGCAGGATCTCCTGGCGCAAGGGAAAATGCCCAGTCTTGAGGGTTGCCACGTAATAAAGAAATAATGATCTTAACTTGTTGAACTGGGTCACCAGAGGAGCGGGGTTTCAAAGCCAGAAATAGTTTACAATTATTTTTAAAATTCAAAAACTTAGCTCTATCTCCAGAAAATAACTCAGGAATAGGAATTTTAGGTTCTAACAAAGGATTCTGAACCACTAAATCTTGAATGTTCTGTACTCTTATAGTGAGATTATCCATCAAAGAGGACAGACCCTGAATGTCCATGTCCACACCTGTGTTCTGAACCACCCTGATTTTAAGGGGAAAAGAAAGACAGAACACAGTGGAAAGAAAAAAAAATGGTCTCAGAACTTCTCTCTTCCCTCTATTGAGAAGCATTAGTACTTTGGGCCTCCAGTACTGTTGTGAACAGGTAATTCAGAACCACAATGGAACTTGAAGTTCAGAGCACACAAAGTGACCTGAGATTTACCAAAAACATAGGACGAACTCTGAGACGTGGAAACTCTGCTGACCGCAATCCCTAATCCTATCACACCACACTAGAGGTAGCCTTGGATTGCGCCTAACGCTCCCTATGCAACTCGGCACAGCCTGAGAAACTAACTAGCCCTGAAGATAGAAAAATAAGCCTACCTTGCCTCAGAGAAATTCCCCAAAGGAAAAGGCAGCCCCCCACATATAATGACTGTGAGTAAAGAAGAAATACACAGAGATGAAATAGATTTAGCAAAGTGAGGCCCGACTTACTGAATAGACCGAGGATAGGAAAGATAGCTTTGCGGTCAACACAAAAACCTACAAACAACCACGCAGAGGGGCAAAAAGACCCTCCGCACCGACTAACGGTACGGAGGTGCTCCCTCTGCGTCTCAGAGCTTCCAGCAAGCAAGAAAAACCAATATAGCAAGCTGGACAGAAAATATAGCAAACAAAAGTAACACAAGCAGAACTTAGCTAATGCAGGATAGACAGGCCACAGGAACGATCCAGGAGGAAGCAAGACCAATACTAGAACATTGACTGGAGGCCAGGATCAAAGCACCAGGTGGAGTTAAATAGAGCAGCACCTAACGACTTAACCTCATCACCTGAGGAAGGAAACTCAGAAGCCGCAGTACCACTCTCATCCACCAAAGGAAGCTCATAGACAGAACCAGCCGAAGTACCACTCACGACCACAGGAGGGAGCTTGGCCACAGAATTCACAACAGACTACCCACCCCAAGTCAAGCCTCTGGGCGTAGGGGGCGTAGTCAGGACCGTTACACTGTTAGCGGACCTTATGTATCCTTAAATTATCGCTGCCGAGTAGAAGTAGGATTTCAGCATCTGTGTCCAAAGGTGGGATAACACTGGCTAGGTGCCTTAAGTGTGGTTAGTGGAAGGCAGCTTCCGGGGTAGGGATCTCATCCCTTTGGTCTGGTATTTGATCGCATTCGATTAGCGTAGGTAGGGGTATTTCTACGTCTTCATTGACAGGAGAAGCAATGAAACCTTGTGCTCTTCTGACGCTAGTCTCTATGCGCCCCGAGCAAGTATTTAGAGTGTAGGGCGTTGCTGGTCCCTTGATTCTAAAGGCTTCAAAGAACTTAGGTCCAGCTAGGGATAATAATAATAATAATCTTTATTTATATAGCGCCAACATATTCCGCAGCGCTTTACAGTTTAACAGCTTCAAACACAACAGTCATAAGTAACAATGATAACAATACAATAATTAAAGGGACACTGTCACCTGAATTTAGAGGGAACAATCTTCAGCCATAGAGGCGGGGTTTTCGGGTGTTTGATCCACCCTTTCCTTACCCGCTGGCTGCATGCTGGCTGCAATATTGGATTGAAGTTCATTCTCTGTCCTCCATAGTACACGCCTGCACAAGGCAATCTTGTGCAGGCATGTACTATGGAGGACAGAGAGTGAACTTCAATCCAATATTGCAGCCAGCATGCAGCCAGCGGGTAAGGAAAGGGTGAATGAAACACCCGAAAACCCCGCCTCTATGGCTGAAGATTGTTCCCTCCAAATTCAGGTGACAGTGTCCCTTTAAAGCAACACAAGACGACGCTGCTCATGAGAGCTTACAATCTACAATGAGGTGGGGAAATACAAAGTACAGGTGTGTATTTACAATGATGTATTTACAATGATGGTCCAGCCATCTCGAGCCATCTAGGGATCGATTGCTCTGATCGTCAATGATAGCATACATTTTTTTTTTTTTTTTTGTAAATTCTTTATTTAAAATAAAGACTGGGAACATTACATACAGTTTATGAAAGAGCCAATAAAAGTGTTACAGATTCAATAATGGCATAATGTAAGCCCAGACTGACAACAGCGGGGAAGGAAGGAAAGGAGAAGGTAAAGGGGGGGAGGGGAAGGGAAGGATGAAGGAAAGGGAAAAGGGCCTGGGCGGAAATGGCCCGGGAGGGAAAATTGGGAAAAAAAAAAAAGGGGAAGTGGGAGAACAAATAACATAACAGAACATACACACGTGAAATTAACGTCCAATAATATACAATACAATAGTTTAGCTTTTCAAAGAAGCAGGAAACAATGCAGTTATGCAGCAACCTTAGGGCAACTCGGATCTAAACATTTTCCAGGGGAGCCAATTTGAGGTAAAGCGTTCATGGGCATGCGCTTCCCAGCTTGAGAGTTCCTCCAGTCTACATATATGGTCAATTTTGTTGAACCATTCTCCTAGTGTAGGGGGGTATTCACTCTTCCACCTAGTAGTTATTAAAAGCTTTGCTGCACTAAGCATTAGGGAGAGGAGGCCATGTTTAGATGGTCTAAAATTATTTGTCGGGCACGAAAGAATAGCCTCAACAGCCATAAGATTAGTTTTAGTAAGTTTTAATTCTTTAAGTGTTAAGTCGACTCCCTCCCAGAACCTTCTGATATTAGGACACTCACAGAATATGTGTGAATGGCTTCCCTGGACAGCCCGACACCTCCAGCACAAGTCGGAGTCAGACAGACCAAGGTGGAGAAGCTTGACCGGCGTCATGTGCCATCTGGTAAGTATCTTATATGAGTTCTCCTGAAGCAGAATGCAACGAGAGAAACCTCGGGCAAACCTCAACATCTTAGAAACCTGGTCGTCTGAGAACTTGAAGTTCAGCTCAGATTCCCAAGAGTATATGAAAGAGGGTTTAAATGGTAGAGAAGGAGTAATGAGTCGGGAGTACATGCGCGATATAACTTTATATCTGGTTGAACTTGTCTTAAACATAAGGTCCAGCCACAACCAATTGGACTTGTGTGGGAACCGATCTCTGAATAGCATACATTTTTACTGCCTTCTCTGGTTGCCCTTCTGGGTAAACTCTGATTAGGCATATCAGAAAGACCTGGCTATTCATTGCTTGCGTTGAGAAACACGTGAACTGCTCCTAATAGCCAGTTTCCTACTCCACACTGATGAGTGGCAAATACCCCGAAACAGCTGTCTGTGGATGGATACCATGTTTTGGCATAGGTGGTTTTCCTTTTGGATGCTGCTCTTCCCGTGGTTGTTCCTTCCCGGTGAAAGACCTGGCTATTCATTGCTTGCATTGAGAAACACGTGATGGTGTCTCCGTGGCTTTTCTACATGCAGTAGCGGTCTTATAGTGTCCTGTAAACTCACTGCATCATCTTTGTGGCGTTGGACGCTTGACATGAGGGAGGCAACTCGTTCCCATAGGTCGTCCAGGTTGTCATTGAACTCATCCCTTGTGGAACAGTAATTCTCAAGGACCTTTAATGTTGGCTTGGTGGTGCGTACTGGTTGTGCATCTGGGTCTGCTGCAGAAGTGGGCTCTGCTTCCTGGTCTTCATAATGGACAGTATCGGGTTGTATTTGCTCTGATTCAGCATTAGGGAGCTGCGTAAGGTCCTTTTCGGCCATTTTGATTTAAGGTGCGCTGTCCCTTTAATAAACTGAACTTTTGAATCGGGAGCTGGAAATCGTGGTGCAGCTTAGTTGCGACCCCCTGATAAGATTCCCAAGGTGTTTTTGGAGAATTGTGGGGTTCTGCGGTCTGACATTCTGCATCGATGTGGTATAATAAACAGAGAGTCTTTATGCACGATGCAGTCTGAGGTGATGCTGCAGGAGATTTCTTAGCAGAGCAGGGATGCAGTATGTGAGCAGGCAGAGTGTGGGCGCATGGATAGGGATATAAGGATGATTCTGGCCGGGCTTCAAGGCAGTCTTTCGACTGTTCTGTCCCCACATGAGGCGAATGGAGGTGTCGTTGACTAATAGGGGTTGTGAGAGAGAGAGAGAATGGTACCTTCAGTATTTCCTCCACATGAGGCAGACAGGACCAATGCTGCTCAGCGTCCGGAGAGATGATGCACACCAGGGATTGTGCAATCCAGACTTGTTTATTTAATAATAATAATAATCTTTATTTTTATATAGCGCTAACATATTCCGCAGCGCTTTACAGTTTGCACACATTATCATCACTGTCCCCGATAGGGCTCACAATCTAAATTCCCTATCAGTATGTCTTTGGAATGTGGGAGGAAACCGGAGTGCCCGGAGGAAACCCACGCAAACACGGAGAGAACATACAAACTCTTTGCAGATGTTGTCCTTGGTGGGGTTTGAACCCAGGACTCCAGCGCTGCAAGGCTGCTATGCTATCCACTGAGCCACCGTGCCGCCCCTATTTATTTGTAAATCTGTACATACAGCATATAACTGGTAATACAGTACTTTCTCCAGAAATGCAGGTGTAGATAGGGAACAGTAAGAAGTAGCACCAAGTATGACTGCAAGTGTGAGCAGCAAGAGAGAGGTCGAAAGACTGATGCCTTCCTAAGCCGGCTAAAGCGTGTCCTCTCACAACAACATGCAAACTAAAAATGACTGCCAGAGGAAGAGAAGACTTGACCCCTGAACCAGAAGTGAAAGACATGCCCACAAGAAATAATGAATAACCAACTGCCATACTGAAAAAGGCCATTGGGTGGCAGCAGAGTTAAATATAACAACATACATAGCATGAAGATGCATAAAACTAAAGAACACAACTTACAGGGAACAGCACACTTATCATGGAAAAGGGTGTGCAGGACACTTTCCCAAATATTGAGATAGCTCTAAGGATATATCTAATTTTGATGGTAACAAACTGCAGTGGTGAGCATTCCTTCTCAAAACTCAAATTAGTTGAAAACCGATTAAGGACATCCATGAAGCAGGAACGACTTGTAAATTTGGCTATCATGAGGATGGAGTCAGATATACTGCGTGAATTGGACTTTAGTGACATCATTAGTGATTTTGCAGCACGAAAATCAAGGAAAGTGCCTGGTTTGTAAAAAATGAATGATTTTACCTGAATTACTCTGCGTAAATGATTTCTGTAAATAAACTTGCGTTCATTTCATTTTGTGTTTTTTGCATTACATTTTGCAACACCTTGAAAAATGGGCCTCCCTCCAAAATGGGCCCCAGGCCATCCACCTCTTAAATCCGGCCCTGACAGCGCTGCTGAATATGTTGGCGCCATAGAATCATCAGGAAATAAATCGTCTGCAATGTACATCTTGTTGTAGTAAATAAAAGACGTTTCTGAGACCAATGTATCAGAAGATGCATTTTCCCGAGGAGCTTGGGCTCAAACACAGTCACATTTCAGAAGATATGCAAAGACTGACCTTACAGTTTTACATAGTTATGGCATGTAGGAGCATGTTCACACGTTGCATTTTTGCCTTATTTTTTATTTTCCACGAGTTCATGCAGCAGAAAAAATTGCAGCGTTTGACAGTATCAGCAAAGTGAATAATATTTCTGAAATCTTAAGTGCAGTGGGGTACCGCAGGGGTCGGTATTGGGACCTGTTCTCTTCAACATATTCATTAATGATCTGGTAGAAGGTTTACACAGTAAAATATCGATATTTGCAGATGATACAAAACTATGTAAAGCAGTTAATACAAGAGAAGATAGTATTCTGCTACAGATGGATCTGGATAGGTTGGAAACTTGGGCTGAAAGGTGGCAGATGAGGTTTAACAATGATAAATGTAAGGTTATACACATGGGAAGAAGGAATCAATATCACCATTACACTCTGAATGGGAAACCACTGGGTAAATCTGACAGGGAGAAGGACTTGGGGATCCTAGTTAATGATAAACTTACCTGGAGCAGCCAGTGCCAGGCAGCAGCTGCCAAGGCAAACAGGATCATGGGGTGCATTAAAAGAGGTCTGGATACACATGATGAGAGCATTATACTGCCTCTGTACAAATCCCTAGTTAGACCGCACATGGAGTACTGTGTCCAGTTTTGGGCACCGGTGCTCAGGAAGGATATAATCGAACTAGAGAGAGTACAAAGGAGGGCAACAAAATTAATAAAGGGGATGGGAGAACTACAATACCTAGATAGATTAGCGAAATTAGGATTATTTAGTCTAGAAAAAAGACGACTGAGGGGCGATCTAATAACCATGTATAAGTATATAAGGGGACAATACAAATATCTCGCTGAGGATTTGTTTATACCAAGGAAGGTGACGGGCACAAGGGGGCATTCTTTGCGTCTGGAGGAGAAAAGGTTTTTCCACCAACATAGAAGAGGATTCTTTACTGTTAGGGCAGTGAGAATCTGGAATTGCTTGCCTGAGGAGGTGGTGATGGCGAACTCAGTCGAGGGGTTCAAGAGAGGCCTGGATGTCTTCCTGGAGCAGAACAATATTGTATCATACAATTATTAGGTTCTGTAGAAGGACGTAAATCTGGGGATTTATTATGATGGAATATAGGCTGAACTGGATGGACAAATGTCTTTTTTCAGCCTTACTAACTATGTTACTATGTTACTATGTAAGCTACTTATCTTTTCCTTGCAGTTTCAAATCTTCCGAATGTCAATTCTTTCAATTTTTTTTTTTGCAGCCTTTGTCTCCCACTCAAATCTATGAGGAAAAAAAAAGCATAAAAAAATGCACGCATAAACATGTGTATCTTAGGCCAGTCTCACACGTCCAGATAATTCCGGTACCGGAAAAAATCGGTACCGGAATTATCCGTGTCTGTGTGCCCCTGCTTTTCTGTGTCACATCAGTGTGGCACACGTGCGCCGCCCGTGTGCCCACTGGGTACCACACGGAGCATGCAGGAGACAGCGCTAAAGTTTAGCGCTGTCCCCTGCATCGTGCTGAAACCGCGATTCATATCTTCTGTGCAGCAGTGTTTGCTGCAGAGAAGATATGAATAATCCATTTTTTTTGTGGTTTTTCGTGTATAAAATAAAGGTCCATGTCCCCACCCCCTGTGCGCCCCCCCCCCGCTGTTCTGAAAATACTCACCCAGCTCCCTCGTTGGCTGTCGCTGCTTCCTCTCCTGGCCGCACCTTCTACTGTATGAGCGGTCACGTGGGGCCGCTCATTTACAGTAATGAATATGCGGCTCCACCCCTATGGGAGGTAGAGCCGCATATTCATGACTGTAATCGGCGGCCCCACGTGACCGCTCATACAGGAGAAGGTGTGGCCAGGAGAGGAAGCAGCAACAGCCAACGAGGGTGGTGGGTGAGTATTTTCAGAACGGGGGGGGGGGGGGGCGCACAGGGGGTGGGGACATGGACCTTTATTTTATGCACAAAAAAACACAAAAAATGGATTATTCATATCTTCTTTACAGCAAACGCTGCTGCACAGAAGATATGAATTGCGGCTTCAGCACCAGTGGGGGGGATAGCGCTTACTGGAGTGCTGTCTCCTGCACGGCACACGGACTGCACACGGACAACGTCCGTGTGCGGTACATGTTTTACACGGACCCATTGACTTTAATGGGTCCGTGTAATCCGTGCGCTCCCACGAACACTGACATGTCTCCGTGTTTGGCACACGGAGACACGGTCCGCAAAAAAATCAATGACATCTGCACAGATGCATTGATTTTAATGCGTCTACGTGTGTCAGTGGCTTCGGTACTTGAGGAAACTGTCACCTCACGTACCGGAGCCACTGACGTGTGAAACCGGCCTTATGTAGTGTTTTTGCTGCCATCATTCCAGGATTTGCAGCAAATTTTTTTGCTGAAAATGCTGAACGTGTGTGGATCCCCCCCAGACACAGGGCCACGAGTTCTCGGTAACGGGCCTCTCTGGTTCGGTGCTGAGGCTGTCACGGTGGCTAGACCCGGTCCGTGACCCTGCTAAGGGGCGTCCAGTAAAGGGGGGAGGTACAGTCTGTCAAGGGTTCGTGACGCCACCTGTGGCGTTCGGTCAGGGTGACCGACGTTGCTGTGGGGTCCGCTGGGGTGATGGAATGGCAGCTGCATGGTATACCTTCCCACAGGTGAAGTATGTCCCCAGGGCTTCCCAGTAAGGTGGATGGTAATGGTGTGAGGTGCAGGTAATAACGAGGACACAAGGTTGCAGTCTCTTTACCTCTTTACTGAAGGCTTCAGGATCCTCAATCCAGAGTATGTTTAACAGCATACCTCCCAACTTCTGAAGATGGGAAAGAGGGACAAAGTTTGCGGGGCGCAACGCGGCAAATTTTAGGCCACACCTCTGACCACACCCATTCACTAGTCACACCCATATCCACGTCTCAACCACACCCATTTAGCACTGCTGATCAAACTGTTCATAAAGAATAATTATAAACAAAAAAAATGGCCACACAGTGCTCCATACTGTATAATTGCCGCACATAATGCTCCATACTGTATAATGGCCACACATGATGCTCCATACTGTATAATGACCACACATGATGCTCCATACTGTATAATGACCACACATGATGCTCCATACTGTATAATGACCTCACATGATGCTCCATACTGTATAATGACCACACATGATGCTCCATACTGTATAATGACCGCACATGATGCTCCATACTGTATAATGGCTATTGGCCACACATGATGCTCCATACTGTATAATGACCGCACATGATTCTCCATACTGTATAATGACCGCACATGATGCTCCATACTGTATAATGACCACACATGATGCTCCATACTGTATAATGACCGCACATGATGCTCCATACTGTATAATGGCCATTGGCTGCACATGATTCTCCATACTGTATCATGACCGCACATGATGCTCCATACTGTATAATGACCACACATGATGCTCCATACTGTATAATGACCGCACATGATGCTCCATACTGTATAATGGCCATTGGCCACACATGATGCTGCATACTGTATAATGGCCACACATGATGCTCCATACTGTATAATGGCTACACATGATGCTCCATACTGTATAATGGCCACACATGATGCTCCATACTGTATAATGGCCACACATGATGCCCCATACTGTATAATGGCCGCACATGATGCTCCATACTGTATGATGACCACACATGATGCTCCATACTGTATAATGACTGCACATGATGCTCCATACTGTATAATAGCCGCACACGATGCTCCATACTGTATAATGACCGCACATGATGCTCCATACTGTATAATGACTGCACATGATGCTCCATACTGTATAATAGCCGCACACGATGCTCCATACTGTATAATGACCGCACACGATGCTCCATACTGTATAATGACCGCACATGATGCTCCATACTGTATAATGACCGCACATGATGCTCCATACTGTATAATGACCACACATGATGCTCCATACTGTATAATGACGCACATGATGCCCCATACTGTATAATTGCCGCACATAATGCTCCATACTGTATAATGACCGCACATGATGCTCCAAACTGTATAATGACTGCACATGATGCTCCATACTGTATAATGACCGCACATGATGCTCCATACTGTATAACGACCGCACATGATGCTCCATACTGTATAATGACCGCACACGATGCTCCATACTGTATATTGGCTGCACATGATGCTCCATACTGTATAATTGCCGCACATAATGCTCCATACTGTATAATGACCGCGCATGATGCTCCATACTGTATAATGACTGCACATGATGCTCCATACTGTATAATGGCCACACATGATGCTCCATACTGTATAATGACCGCACATGATGCTCCATACTGTATATTGGCCGCACATGATACTTTGTACCGTATAATGGCCACACATAGCTACTCCTACACACGCGGCTGCGCTTCGTACACTTTGCACACACGGCTCCGCTCCATACACCTCATACACACACGGCTCCGCTCCATACATCTTGTACACACACGGCACTACTCCGTACACCTCGTACACACACAGCTCCGCTCTATACACATTGCACACGCTCCGTATACTTTGAGCACGCATGGCTCTGCACTGTACACCTCATACACACGTGGCTCTGCACTGTACACCTCGTACACACGTGGCTCCGCTCCATACACCTTTCACACTCTGCTCTGATCCGCACACCTCTTACACACACGACTCCGCTCCGTACACCTTTCACACGCTGCTCCGCTCCGTACACACGCGGCTGTGCTCCGTACAGCTCGTACACACGGCTCCGTACACCTATTACACACACGACTCTGCTCCGTACACCTTTCACATGCTGCTCCGCTCCGTACATCTCGTACACACCCGGCTCAGCTCCGTACACCTCGTAAACACGCGGCTGTGCTCCGTACACCTCGTACACACGCGGCTGTGCTCCGTACACCTCGTACATACACGGCTGTGCTCCGTACACCTCTTACACACGATTCCGCTCCGTACACCTTTCACATGCTGCTCCGCTCCGTACACACGCGGCTGTGCTCCATACACCTCGTACACACGCGGCTGTGCTCCGTACACCTCTTACACACGACTCCGCTCCGTACACCTTTCACATGCTGCTCCGCACACCTCGTACACATGCGGCTGTGCTCCGTACACCTCGTACACACGGCTCCGTACACCTCGTACACACGACTCCGCTCCGTACACCTTTCACATGTTGCTCCGCTCCGTATACCTCGTACACACGCGGCTGTGCTCCGTACACATGCGGCTGTGCTCTGTACACCTCGTACACATGGCTCCGTATACCTCTTACACACGACTCCGCTCCGTACACCTTTCACATGTTGCTCCGCTCCGTACACCTCGTACACACGCGGCTGTGCTCCGTACACATGCGGCTGTGCTCTGTACACCTCGTACACATGGGAGCGAGCGGAGCCGCGTGTGTGTACGAGGTGCACCGAGCGGAGCCGCGTGTGTGTACGAGGTGCACCGAGCGGAGCCGCGTGTGTGTACGAGGTGCACCGAGCGGAGCCACGTGTGTGTACGAGGTGCACTGAGCGGAGCTGCGTGTGTGTCTGTGTACGAAGTGTACTGAGCGGAGCCTCAGCCGCGTGTGTGCACCGAGCGGAGCTGCAGCTTGTAATTAGCACATGATGATACAGTGACTGACTGTCATAGGGGCTTAGGCTTAGCCCTTTTATGCATGGGGAAATAAAGCAGCCACATTGATGTGTTGTCACTCTCTCCCAGGGAGCTGCAGCTGCTCCTCCTCCGCAATGCACTGGACGGAGTCAGTCATCTCTGTGACATCCACTACTCACTGATCTCTCTGCATCTGTCACTTTAGCAGCCTCCAGTCCTCTCATGGTCTGCTGCTTACATTGCCGCCGCCACCCAGGCTGTGTTCGGCTGTGTTATGTCCCCTCAGGTGTCCTCTCTCTGAACTGTGAGGCACACTGGAAGACTCAGGAACACACCACGGGGAAGGGGCGTGGCCTAACAAAAGGGGGCGTGTGACAGCAGCTTCTCCTGTTCTGTCTGCGGGAAGCTCTGCGTCCCGGGCAGGACAGCCGGGACAAGCATCAAATCCGGGGCAGTCCCGCACAATGAGGGACGGTTGGGAGGTATGTAACAGTGCTCTCTGAGACCGGCCGGTCCGATGGGCACATCCAGAGTTTCCGTCGCAGATGGAAATCGTTGCCTACCACTAGCGCCTGTGTGTTGTAGTCCTACCCTGCTGAGCATTCGGAATAGTCCTCACAACTGCTGTTCTCATTCGTTCGTTCTCTACAGCTCTCTCGTTCTTTGGTTCCAGATGTTACTAGTTTCTAACGTCCCCCAGGTATGTTATGGCTAGGACTCCACCCGTATGACGGGAAGGCTCCGGGACCCTAGAGACGCCCCTCTCCACACGTTGCCCCCTATGTCTTCGTAGGTGTAGTAAGGTAGACAGCCAACCTATAATTAACTGTCCGGCGGAGTTTGAAGTAAGGCCTGAAGTCAGTTACTCCTGCGGTGTTCCGGCCACCGACTACGCGCCTCAGTAAGATGTTGCCTCTGTCTCTCGGCACGACTCCTACTGGCTCTCCTTTGTGCTTGATCTCGTTTACACTGTTCCACAATATCCTTCCCTTCGTGTCTCTCTCCTGGATACCGCCGCAGGGTGTGCAGGCGCGGTTCCGTTACGTTCTGTTCTGTTCGCTAGGCACCTGCCAGGTTCCCACGCCTGACAGGGACCCCCCTGTGCCTTCTCCCTGCAACACCCCCTGCCACGGGATGTTGCCTGAATCCAACCCAATCAGCTTCTGACTAACTTCCTCCCCAGCCCCTAGTTTTACCAATGTGAGGAGTGGCCCAATAAATAAAGCCTTTTTCTTCCCCTAGTGGCCGGAGTGTGAAGTGTAATGTGTTCTGGTAATACCTGGTCAGGAGAACTCCTTAGTGCCATCAGACGTACCGCCACTCCCCTTAGCGGCAGAGTGCCATACTGCAACGACCAGGTCTCTGGGGCGCTGCATGTGCACATCCCATAAGGCCACGTTCACACGTTCAGCATTCGGTCAGTGTTTTACCTCAGTATCTGTAGGCCAAACTAGGAGTGGAACAATCAGAGGAAAAGTATAATAGAAACATATGCACCACTTCTGCATTTATCACCCACTCCTGGTTTTGGCTTACAAATACTGAGGTGAAATGCTCACCAAATACTGAACGTGTGAACGTTGCCTAATACTATTTGTAATTTGGTGGGTACATAGGACCATGAAGATAAGCCTCGGAGTGCATATGTTGTGATATACACCATTTGGATAAAAGTATTGGGACACGTACACATCACAACCACAAATGCTTTTGTGAAATCTCATTCTAAACCCATAGCCATTATTATGGAGCTGGTCCCCATTTTGCAGCTATAACAGCTTCCACTCTTCTGAGAAGGCTTTCAACAAGAATTTGGAGTTCGTCTGTGAAAAATTTTGCTCATTCATCCAGAAGAGCATTTATGGGGTAAGACATTGATGTTGGATGACACCGCTGTGGCACCCCAGGAGTTCAGGTACTAGAGTGGTATTGCCTTCCTCTCAGGGAGGGTGATGCCATGCCTGGATACGAGGAGAATCCCTTTAGCAGGTAAGCTGTACATTCAACACATTCTTTCTCCAGGCCAGAAGGGGGAGCTCTGAACCCGGTTTAAGGGGAACTTCCCTATATACATTCTGGTCTGGAGGAGGAGTTAGTCTGTAGACGACAAGAGACAGTGAAGGAGCGCAGGAGAGATCAGGAGCTGGAGGAGAGCTGCGAGTTGACCTCCTCTAAGGTAGAGTGCAAAAACTGGGCATCGGGAGCCCGAGGTCGTGTGGAACTACAAGTCCCACAGCAGAATCAGAGGGCAGGAAACTGCAAGTGACTTGCCCACATTTTACCTGAGGTACAGCAAGGTCCAGAACCCGGAGTCACCAAGAATTGAGACCCCAAGGAAATGGCTCGAGTTGCCTACCGTGCAGGTACTGTCCCAGGACAGGAGAGAAAGGGTACCTTGCCAGAAAGCCGCAGGCAGCAAGGGACTAATATTCAGTGCATAGTGGAAGGCTCCCAATCTGACCTGACCAAGGGGGTTCAATCCATTTCCAGGCTGCCTGGACTCCACCGTCACCTGTTGCCAGTACCCTGGACTGAAACTGACTGCCAACAGTAAGCCAGGTAAAGACATTGCAATCCTGTGCCCTTCATTTATTCTGGCACCACACCACCCTGGCCAAACACACCGGGAGCCCTGGGGACCCCACTTCACCTGTGTGAAGTGAAACCATTTTTGCTGCCATACCATCACCCCCAGAAGACCCCTTTGAGCAGCGTCAGTCACCCCTGACCGAGTACCACAGGTGGCGTCACAAAATTTTATCATCTTCACAATCCCTTTAAAGACTATCCCTTTTATTTGGGCGCCTTGGCGGGGCATTCCACCGCCTGGTGCTCAATCTCCAGTTTAGTTCATCCCAAGGGTGTTGGATGGGGTTGAGGTCTGGGTTCTGCAGGAAATCAAGATCTTCCACACCAAACTGCCCCCAACCATAACTTTTGGACCTTACTTTGTACACTGGGCCACAGTCATGTTCTCACAGTGAAGGGCCTTTGCAAAACTGACACAACAAGGTGGAACCATACTGTTTTCCAAAATACCTTGGTATGCATAAACAAATACATTTCCCTTCATTAGAACTAAAAGGCTTAGACCGACCCCTGAAAAACAGCCCCATATCATTATCCCTCCTCCACTGAACTTTACAGTTGGCACAATGCAGTCAGGTAGGTAACTTTCTCCTGGCATTCACCAAACCCAGATTCATCTATAGTGCCTTGTGAATAGGCAAATGCTAAGACTGATCTCAGTCAATAGCATAGCTTCTTATTTAACAGACGGAGAGATGGATATTTGACATAGGAGAACAGGGTAATGAGGGAGTCATCTTTTCAAGGATTTAGGGACTAGTTGGTAGATATCCAGGTATGTAACTATTACCATAGTAGCTGTATGGTCCCCAAGGGGTCAGTCGTGGGTGAGCTGTAACTCCTGCATGCTCTGACATCCTGTAAGAAAATCCTGTACCACTCCCAGTGTGTTGTTAGGTGTGGGGTGCATCACACTCACTTGTGGCCATAGGCCTCCGCTGACTCCAGGCTTCCATCTTCAGGAACCACTGCATACAATCCAGGGGACACCAAGTGCTTTCAACAGTCAAACCTATACTGAACAGTTCCCTGTCCTTACAGTGGAGCATGTGGGATAGGGTATAACAGGTTACAGTCTTTCCCTCAGGTACCGGACATAACTTCAGCCCTAACATTCGTTCCCAATAGAGCATCCCTTTTCCTGCTGTCTCCATTACCTCTATGGATCCTTCTCTACCGATGGCAGTGCACCTGTGTCCATCTTACCCTACAGGCCTGCAATTGTGATGTGCCCTATGGCCCTGGCACCTGTCTCGAGGTTCCAGGCCCGATGAATGAATTCACATGAGGAGTTGTATGGCAATCCACTGCCACGAGTGATAGGTCCATGTTGGCCCTAGCAGCCCACTGCACTTGAACTCCACAAAGGACTTGCTTAGATCTTCCACGGCTCCTAACCACCCATAACCAGGAAGCATCTCTCCTTTTATTAACCCCTTTCCAACATCGGGCGTAATAGTATGCTGATGTCGGACTCCCTGAGATTTCGGGACGAGATCTTGTTGCCGAGATCTGAATCTGAGCATTCGCCATCCCTGGTGGCCATTTTGCCAGTGACCACTGCACAGCATCACAGCAATGGAGCTGCGGGGGCTTCTGGGCTTTGAAGAAATGCCGGCAGAACCCTGCCACCACATCACAGAGCGCTGCCACCTCACCACCCCACAAAGCCCCACCATCCCACAGAGGCCCACCACCCTACAGAGCCCAGCCACCCCACAGAGCCATGCCACCCCACAGAGCCCCGCCAACCTACAGAGCCCCGCCACCCCACAGAGCCCAGCCACCAAACAAAGCCCAACCACCCCACAGAGCCCAGCCACCCCTCAGAGCACCACCACCCCACAGAGCCCAGCCACCCCTCAGAGCACCGCCACTGCACACAGCACCACCACAACACAGAGCAATGCCACCGCACCAGCGTGGGATGGGATTCCCCAGAGGCCACTGCACCAGCCTGGACCACCAAACGACCCCTGTGACCACTCCTCCACTTGTGCTTATCCCTTCCCTGGTAAGCTGAATTCGAACTGTAAGACGGATCACTATTTGACACATTATTTTTTTTCCCTTATTTCCCTTCTGAAAATTTAAGGTGCGTCTTATGGTCTGGTGCGTCTTATAGTCCGAAAAATACGGTAATAAAAAAAATACACATTTTGCATCGCCACATTCAGAATCACCTGATCTATCAATTTAAAAAATAATTAAACGGGTCGCTAAATGGCATAACGAGAAAAAAAGTAAAAACTCCAGATTTACGTTTTTATGGTTGCTGCAACATTTCGTTAAAATGCAATAACGGGCGAACAAAAGATCATAGAAATAAGCCCTCACCCAACCCGTGATCACAAAAAATAGAGACGCTATGGGTATTGGAAAATGGCGCAATTTTTATTAATTTTTTTAACCAACTTTGGAATGTTTTTCACCACTTAGATAAGAAAGCACCTAGACATGTCTATGAACTGGTAATGATCTGGAGAATCATAATGGCAGGTCAGTTTTAGCATTTAGTGAACATGATAAAACAAATTTCTCTTTTCCAGTACTTAATATGTTAAAACCGATGGTGTCATTCAAAAGTGCAACTCATCCCGCAAAAAGCAAGCCCTCATATGGCCATATTGACAAACAAATAAAATAGCTGTGGCTCCTGGGAAAAAGGGGAGCAAAAAACGAAAACACAAAAACGAAAATACCTCCAGGAGTTATGGGGTTAACACTATTCCCCTCCCATCTGTGGGCCTGTCCCTAACATTTACTTTTCCTTATTTTCTATCTCTACAGTATATTACTAATAATCCTTGCTTCCTTTTATCTATAAAGCTCTTATCTTTATACACTATTATAGGGTTTCGGTATTTACCCCGCTATTCTACGCATTACCATAACACATTACATAGGGACTATACACATACACATTAAATGCATAAAACACATAACACTGTTCACATCACACATAAACATACGGCAGTTGTCTTCAGGGTAGGGACGGGGTAAGACAGTCCACATCCTCACAAAGCCATAGCAGCAGCTATGGAGCTCATGGTCTCAGGGCAGTTTGTGGTGTCAGAACCGTCATCCAAATGATGTCTGATTATTAAGATGTATTTGTCACTTCTAGAAAAAATAAATAAAAGACCAATACTCTATATATATATAAGCTACATGGAGTCTAACAAACTGAACATTTTTCTTCTTAAAACCTTTAGAGTAAATTTTTTAGCTCTAGTTACTTACTTTTTCCAACCCTTTAGAAGATTTGGGAAATGAAGAGAATGCAGATTGGCTGTTGTGCAGCCAGGACACGGCCATCCTTTGCTATGCCTCCAAACATTAGAGTACATGCATAATCACAGATACAGCTATTCTAATACTGTATGTGGATCATCATGCAACACTGTGAATAATGGAAATGGCGCGAGGATGTGAGCTCACACTGGAGACAGGACACAGGATGCTGCCCGACAGAAGACATGCTTGTACTGATAGACAATGTATGTTGGATGCCGGAGCGTATATGATACAGGGTTCATCGTCTTTACAACATTTATTCATACTCAGCCAGTACAGAACTGAGTATAGAATTTGCTTGCCAACACAACTGTGGTGCCATATCTCCACCTGGATCTGATCCCACAACTTCTGCTTCTGTCATCAGGTGTTGTTGTATTCATTCTGTGGATGTCACTGGTAATGGAGGAGACATCAGGACCAGAATTCTTGGCAGCTCGGGCTCTGTCCAGCCACAGAGGCTAGTGTAACTGGTACCAGATGTGCCATCTAGTCAGGCAGTATGGGTGTGCGTGCTGTTCAGCTGTTGCCAATTAGAATGCCCCACTCCCTACATAACATTCCAACTTTATGCTTGGAGTTGCCAGATATAGTTCATACAAGCATTGGTTCTCATTTGAGTTCAGCTCTGGTTGTTCTAGCATTTTGTCTGGTTTCAGTCCTCAGCCCGTAAAAAAGACGATTCTTCTGGTCTGATATACTCCTTTACATTGATATTGCAACACCAAGGAGGAAAAGTCATGGAATTATGGAAATCACAATATTCATAGACATGTTAATGATATGGAAATACATTCCTAGGCAGAGTGGAGGAGAAGATGTGGTCTTGGAGTTGTAGTTCCTGATGGAAGACCTGTGGTTTCCCTTGGACATTCTGCGTGTTGCCTGGCAGAAGAAATGATGTGGCGTTTAGCCAGGAATTCACTGCTTGAAGAGTCTTCTACTGGAGAATATAATCCAGAACCGTGTATTTCTCTGTACAGTCTCTTATGTCGCTTGCATGAGTCTCTTAGGCCTGATGAAACTGTTGGTGTGTGGTTCCTGCAAATTACTTTACTATATATCTGCATCAGGTGAGTTGTCACTTTTTAACAGTAGCCATCTGGCACAACTGCAAAATACATTCCTGACTTATGGACCACACAGACTTTAGATCTAATCAGTTCCCTCAAAAGTTAAAACAGACCCTCACATTTCCTCATCAAGTGATGACCTGTGTCAGTCATGTCATGTGTCCAGATACAGTGGGGCAAAAAAGTATTTAGTCAGTCAGCAATAGTGCAAGTTCCACCACTTAAAAAGATGAGAGGCGTCTGTAATTTACATCATAGGTAGACCTCAACTATGGGAGACAAACTGAGAAAAAAAAATCCAGAAAATCACATTGTCTGTTTTTTTATCATTTTTTTTGCATATTATGGTGGAAAATAAGTATTTGGTCAGAAACAAACAATCAAGATTTCTGGCTCTCACAGACCTGTAACTTCTTCTTTAAGAGTCTCCTCTTTCCTCCACTCATTACCTGTAGTAATGGCACCTGTTTAAACTTGTTATCAGTATAAAAAGACACCTGTGCACACCCTCAAACAGTCTGACTCCAAACTCCACTATGGTGAAGACCAAAGAGCTGTCAAAGGACACCAGAAACAAAATTGTAGCCCTGCACCAGGCTGGGAAGACTGAATCTGCAATAGCCAACCAGCTTGGAGTGAAGAAATCAACAGTGGGAGCAATAATTAGAAAATGGAAGACATACAAGACCACTGATAATCTCCCTCGATCTGGGGCTCCACGCAAAATCCCACCCCGTGGGGTCAGAATGATCACAAGAACGGTGAGCAAAAATCCCAGAACCACGCGGGGGGACCTAGTGAATGAACTGCAGAGAGCTGGGACCAATGTAACAAGGCCTACCATAAGTAACACACTACGCCACCATGGACTCAGATCCTGCAGTGCCAGACGTGTCCCACTGCTTAAGTCAGTACATGTCCGGGCCCATCTGAAGTTTGCTAGAGAGCATTTGGATGATCCAGAGGAGTTTTGGGAGAATGTCCTTTGGTCTGATGAAACCAAACTGGAACTGTTTGGTAGAAACACAACTTGTCGTGTTTGGAGGAAAAAGAATACTGAGTTGCATCCATCAAACACCATACCTACTGTAAAGCATGGTGGTGGAAACATCATGCTTTGGGGCTGTTTCTCTGCAAAGGGGCCAGGACGACTGATCCGGGTACATGAAAGAATGAATGGGGCCATGTATCGTGAGATTTTGAGTGCAAACCTTCTTCCATCAGCAAGGGCATTGAAGATGAAACGTGGCTGGGTCTTTCAACATGACAATGATCCAAAGCACACCGCCAGGGCAACGAAGGAGTGGCTTCGTAAGAAGCATTTCAAGGTCCTGGAGTGGCCTAGCCAGTCTCCAGATCTCAACCCTATAGAAAACCTTTGGAGGGAGTTGAAAGTCCGTGTTGCCAAGCGAAAAGCCAAAAACATCACTGCGCTAGAGGAGATCTGCATGGAGGAATGGGCCAACATACCAACAACAGTGTGTGGCAACCTTGTGAAGACTTACAGAAAACGTTTGACCTCTGTCATTGCTAACAAAGGATATATTACAAAGTATTGAGATGAAATGTTGTTTCTGACCAAATACTTATTTTCCACCATAATATGCAAATAAAATGTTAAAAAAACAGACAATGTGATTTTCTGGATTTTTTTTTCTCAGTTTGTCTCCCATAGTTGAGGTCTACCTATGATGTAAATTACAGACGCCTCTCATCTTTTTAAGTGGTGGAACTTGCACTATTGCTGACTGACTAAATACTTTTTTGCCCCACTGTATCTGCCCGCTCACGTTCCAACAGATATCTGTAGAAGTGACATTACCACCCGATGTGGACGTGAGTTGTGTCAGATTACCCGGTAATGACCCTTTGTGGTCTGACAATGGATGCCTGGTACCAGCACTGCTATAGTCTCTAGATCTTATCACTTTACATAGGCTGATATGGACAGGTCTTCATATGAATGTGAATGTCAACATGCTGCTGATCATCATTTGTCCCCTGATGGGGTCGTTTACATTGGCATAAAAATTACTGTCATCAGCATATTACCCCATGTAAACGGGATGTGATGCTGACAACATATATGCTGTACATGGACAAAATAACCACGATACCAATCTTTCTGTCCTGGACCAGTAATGTCTGCCGAATTGAACACGCAATTAAATGAGCATCAGTTGACTTGTATGTCGTCAATCAGTGCTTTTTTCTAGACAGAAATCAGCCTGTGTGAATGGAACTTTATTCGAGTTATCTGGGTCATGTACATATTTCTTAAAGAGATTGTCTACCACTTTACCATTTATGAGCTATCCTTAGAATAGCTCATCAATGTCTGATCATCGCATTCTGACACCAGGCACCCCTGTCGGGGTCGTCACGACAATACCCTTCATCCACCAGTCATTCCAAATCAGATTAAGAGCATGTTGGTACCGGATAAGAATGAGTCAGACACAATGATGGTTCAAACTCATTGCATGCTCGTGTGTAACGTCACAGCAACTGAACTTTATTTCCTGATACAGAACATTATATGATCTATTGGGGGAAGGTGTGCAGAGGGCGGAGATAGGCAGGGTTTAAGCAATGTATCTAATATTCAGTCCTTCTGGTTGGTCTGACGTCATATGATGGATCCTCCTTCATCCACGTCACTTTAAGTTTCCATTTCTCCAGAAACGATACTTTAGCTTCAGAAACGAAAGTAGATTCTTGGCAAGAACAAAAACTAAGGCAAAAGTGAATACTGGCAGCCATCTTAAATACAATTACATATGCATTAGCAAGCATGAAGGAAAAACTTATTGTTTCACAGCATAAGAATATATAAAAGTACAAAACTGTATAAAGACATATATTTTTACCTTGACAATCCCCCCTAAACACTAAGTTTTTCCCTAAAAAGAAAGATCCTTCAAGACTGTCCATGTGATGGGGAAAGGGGAGATGGATTTCTTCATCCAGACACCTCAGAAGCTCTCCCCTTGTGAGAGGCCTCCAGGCAGCTGAACCCTTCACTAGCTTCACATGGAGTTCTCCCGCTGTCCCTAAACCAAATCTCTTAGCATCATCTGAGAATTAGCGGTTTTGTCTAACTTCTTGAGGGGGACATACTTGGGGATGTCCCCTGGATCAGTGCCATTGTACTCTAGTGGGTCTACTTCTTGGTTGAGGAAGGTGCCAGTCAAAGTTGCCTCAGTGATAACCTTTTTATACAGGGGAATAACACAACAGAGGATTATCGATCCAACTACAAGGAGAGCAATCAGTACAAGACAAGCTCGTTGAAAGAATCCTTTGAGCCCACCCAACCAACCGGAAAAGAAAGATGTGTCTATTCCAGCATTAGTTTTTAATTCTGCTGCTAACCCATTTAACTTTTTAAGGGCTATCATGGTCTTTCCATTTACCCCAGAGTTCTGAGGGATATAGGTACAACATTCCTCTCCCATCATCCCACAGACTCCTCCTTTCTCAGCTAAGATCATATCAAGGGCTAGTCGGTTTTGGAGGGTCATTCTAGTGTTAGGGCCCAACTCCTCAACTATACCTTGGAAAGCATCACAGATAAAATTGACAAACCTTTCTTCACTGTAATATATGTAATTGATCCAATCAACATTTTTATTAATCTGCACCTGTGGGATTATAGAAGCAAAGCCAGCATAGATCTGGTTCTGGGCCTTAAATTGGTCAGGCACCCCCCTTGGCACTCCAATGCCATTGACATATACCAATGGATTTTCTTCATAACTCATGTGGAGCTGATCGAGACTTCTCCTCTTTCTGGTATATTCATCAGGTGTCTCTGGATCCCAAGGTAAAATTTTAAACTGCATAGCTAGTTTAACAAGGGTGCATTGACCTATCCAGGCATTAGGCAACCTAGGACGGAGCTTACCATCTCCACATAACCAATAAATGTCGTACATATACTGTGTATGATTAGCTAGCAAGTCAGTATCTAGGGAACTGTTCTCTTTGCAGAAACCTGTCTCGAAGACCCCTACTGGTGTACCTGTAGTGTCGTGGGAATTATAGCAAGTATAATTATCAGCTAATACAGTTATCCCTCCTGGGACCTTTAGTGTGGGTTCTTCGTGAATTAGTGGGACATAATCTGAGCAATCAGTGGGCTTTAGACCCCTCAACAGATTCATAACACAGGCAGTGGTATTGTCATCAGGAAAAAAAAACAAAAAAAACAATGCATGTGTGTATAGATGTGTACTTTAAACTTACAATAATTCTTACTACACAAGGAGAGGACGCAGCGACTCGACCCCCTCCATACCAGAAACACGGAACAGATAAGAACATGACAGCATTCCTCAACACAAAGAAGGAAGGCACAGCGCAGCTGTTTGACCCCTCCCATCGGGTGTCTCGGAAAACCACACAGAGTAACGAAATACAGCAGTTCTCAGACTTAATTCATTTCTGCAAAACCTTCACACAACTCATAAGCCAGAACACCCTAGAAAAACTAATGATTGAGGTATTTTATAACCAAACACGGGCTCTGCATCCTTTCATCTTTCCTCTCCATCAACCTTTTTCCATTCCTCGTTCTTTAAACCTCGCGCAACTCGCAGATGAGCTTGCGCTTGTTCTAACAGTCCTTTATCTTTCAATATTCTTGACTGCCTTCTTGCCCTCCCGTGACTCTACTATTGTCTTGACTTCCACAGCATCCTCACTTAACTCGTGGGGCACGGACTTCTTCTGCTATAAGAGACGCAACATGACTCACAGAATACTACGCCCTTCTGCAGCAGGCCGCTGACAGCGACAGCAACACTTGTGTCCTAAGCACGGAGCCTCACGTTCGACCTGCTATGAATAAAGAGCCTCGCGCTCAATATTTTTCCCTAACCTGAACACCAGTGATTACAGTCTGCCCTGTCACGATATTCTAAACATTGGGAGGCTGTCTCCTAGTGAGACCCCTCCACTGAGATTCTGGTGGTCCCCCCTTTTGGGACGTCTTAATTACCAATGTGATTCTGGTGGTCCCCCTTCTTGGGACGTCTTAATTACCAATGTGATTCTGGTGGTCCCCCCACTTGGGACGTCTTAATTACCAATGTGATTCTGGTGGTCCCCCCACTTGGGACGTCTTAATTACCAACGTGTACAATATCACAGAGGCTGCGTCTCCTATCCCTTTCTCAAAGCCGCCCCCAATCCACAAACTTCATCAATCTTTCACTCTATCACTACTAGATAATAGTCACGGGTAGGGTGCTTGAATGGAGTACAATGACCGGTGGAGGAAGTGTGGTGTACTGTTGTGAATTCTGTGGCCAAGCTCCCTCCTGTGGTCGTGAGTGGTACGTCGGCTGGTTCTGTCTATGAGCTTCCTTTGGTGGATGAGAGTGGTACTGCGGCTTCTGAGTTTCCTTCCTCAGGTGATGAGGTTAAGTCGTTAGGTGCTGCTCTATTTAACTCCACCTGGTGCTTTGATCCTGGCCTCCAGTCAATGTTCTAGTATTGGTCTTGCTTCCTCCTGGATCGTTCCTGTGGCCTGTCTATCCTGCATAAGCTAAGTTCTGCTTGTGTTACTTTTGTTTGCTATATTTTCTGTCCAGCTTGCTTTATTGGTTTTTCTTGCTTGCTGGAAGCTCTGAGACGCAGAGGGAGCACCTCCGTACCGTTAGTCGGTGCGGAGGGTCTTTTTGCCCCTCTGCGTGGTTGTTTGTAGGTTTTTGTGTTGACCGCAAAGCTATCTTTCCTATCCTCGGTCTATTCAGTAAGTCGGGCCTCACTTTGCTAAATCTATTTCATCTCTGTGTTTGTATTTTCATCTTTACTCACAGTCATTATATGTGGGGGGCTGCCTTTTCCTTTGGGGAATTTCTCTGAGGCAAGGTAGGCTTATTTTTCTATCTTCAGGGCTAGTTAGTTTCTCAGGCTGTGCCGAGTTGCATAGGGAGCGTTAGGCGCAATCCACGGCTACCTCTAGTGTGGTGTGATAGGATTAGGGATTGCGGTCAGCAGAGTTTCCACGTCTCAGAGCTCGTCCTATGTTTTTGGTAAATCTCAGGTCACTTTGTGTGCTCTGAACTTCAAGGTCCATTGTGGTTCTGAATTACCTGTTCACAACAGTACTGGAGGCCCAAAGTACTAATGCTTCTCAATAGAGGGAAAAGAGAAGTTCTGAGACCATTTTTTTTTTCTTTGCACTGTGTTCTGTCTTTCTTTTCGCCTTTACATCAGGGTGGTTCAGAACACAGGTGTGGACATGGACATTCAGGGTCTGTCCTCTTTGATGGATAATCTCACTATAAGAGTACAGAACATTCAAGATTTAGTGGTTCAGAATCCTATGTTAGAACCTAAAATTCCTATTCCTGAGTTATTTTCTGGAGATAGAGCTAAGTTTTTGAATTTTAAAAATAATTGTAAACTATTTCTGGCTTTGAAACCCCGCTCCTCTGGTGACCCAGTTCAACAAGTTAAGATCGTTATTTCTTTATTACGTGACGACCCTCAAGACTGGGCATTTTCCCTTGCGCCAGGAGATCCTGCATTATGTAATATTGATGCGTTTTTTCTGGCGCTCGGATTGCTGTACGACGAACCTAATTCAGTGGATCAGGCATAGAAAAATTTGCTGGCTCTGTGTCAGGGTCAGGATGAGATAGAGATTTATTGTCAGAAGTTTAGAAAGTGGTCCGTGCTCACTCAATGGAATGAATGTGCGCTGGCAGCTATTTTCAGAAAGGGTCTCTCTGAAGCCCTTAAGGATGTCATGGTGGGATTTCCTATGCCTGCTGGTCTGAATGAGTCTATGTCTTTGGCCATTCAGATCGGTCGACGCTTGCGTGAGCGTAAATCTGTGCACCATTTTGCGGTATTATCTGAGCATAAACCTGAGCCTATGCAGTGCGATAGGACTTTGACCAGAGCTGAAAGGCAAGAACACAGACGTCAGAATGGGCTGTGTTTCTACTGTGGTGATTCCACTCATGCTATCTCCGATTGTCCTAAGCGCACTAAGCGGATCGCTAGGTCCGCCACCATTGGTACGGTACAGTCGAAATTTCTTTTGTCCGTTACTTTGATCTGCTCTTTGTCTTCCTATTCTGTCATGGCATTTGTGGATTCAGGCGCTGCCCTGAATTTGATGGACCTGGAGTTTGCTAGGCGCTGTGGGTTTGTCTTGGAGCCCTTGCAGTGTCTTATTCCATTGAGAGGAATTGATGCTACGCCTTTGGCCAAGAATAAGCCTCAGTATTGGACCCAGCTGACCATGTGCATGGCTCCTGCGCACCAGGAGGATATTCGCTTTCTGGTGTTGCATAATCTGCATGATGTGGTCGTGTTGGGGTTGCCATGGCTACAAGTCCATAACCCAGTATTAAAATGGAAATCAATGTCTGTGTCCAGCTGGGGTTGTCAGGGGGTACATGGTGATGTTCCATTTCTGTCTATCTCATCATCCACCCCTTCTGAGATCCCAGAGTTCTTGTCTGATTACCGGGATGTATTCGATGAGCCCAAGTCCAATGCCCTACCTCCGCATAGGGATTGTGATTGTGCTATCGATTTGATTCCTGGTAGTAAGTTTCCTAAGGGTTGACTGTTTAATTTATCTGTACCTGAGCACGCCGCTATGCGGAGTTACGTGAAGGAGTCTTTGGAGAAGGGTCATATTCGCCCGTCATCGTCGCCATTGGGAGCGGGGTTCTTTTTTGTGGCCAAGAAGGATGTTTCGCTGAGACCTTGTATTGATTACCGCCTTCTAAATAAAATTACGGTCAAATTTCAGTACCCCTTGCCGCTGCTGTCTGATTTGTTTGCTCGGATTAAGGGGGCTAGTTGGTTCACCAAGATAGATCTTCGTGGTGCGTATAATCTTGTGCGTATTAAACGGGGCGATGAATGGAAAACAGCATTTAATACGCCCGAAGGCCATTTTGAGTACCTGGTTATGCCATTCGGGCTTTCTAATGCTCCATTAGTGTTTCAGTCCTTTATGCATGACATCTTCCGAGAGTACCTGGATAAATTCCTGATTGTGTACTTGGATGATATTTTGGTCTTCTCGGATGATTGGGAGTCTCATGTAAAGCAGGTCAGAATGGTGTTCCAGGTCCTGCGTGCTAATTCTTTGTTTGTGAAGGGGTCAAAGTGTCTCTTTGGTGTTCAGAAGGTTTCATTTTTGGGGTTAATTTTTTCTCCTTCTACTATCGAGATGGACCCTGTTAAAGTTCAGGCCATTTATGATTGGACTCAGCCTACATCCCTGAAGAGTCTGCAGAAGTTCCTGGGCTTTGCTAATTTTTATCGTCGCTTCATCAATAATTTTTCTAGTATTGCTAAACCGTTGACTGATTTAACCAAGAAGGGTGCTGATGTGGTCAATTGGTCTTCTGCTGCTGTGGAAGCTTTTCAGGAGTTGAAGCGTCGTTTTTCTTCTGCCCCTGTGTTGTGCCAACCAGATGTTTCGCTTCCGTTCCAGGTCGAGGTTGATGCTTCTGAAATTGGAGCAGGGGCTGTTTTGTCGCAGAGAAGTTCTGATTGCTCGGTGATGAAACCATGCACCTTCTTTTCCACTAAATTTTCGCCTGCTGAGCGAAATTATGATGTTGGCAATCAAGAGTTGCTAGCCATGAAGTGGGCATTCGAGGAGTGGCGTCATTGGCTTGAAGGAGCTAAGCATCGCGTGGTGGTCTTGACTGCTCACAAAAACTTGACTTATCTCGAGTCTGCCAAACGGTTGAATCCTAGACAGGCTCATTGGTCGCTGTTTTTCTCCCGTTCTGACTTTGTGGTTTCGTACCTTCCGGGCTCTAAAAATGTGAAGGCGGATGCCCTGTCTAGGAGTTTTGTGCCCGATTCTCCGGGTTTGCCTGAGCCGGCGGGTATTCTCAAAGAGGGGGTAATTTTGTCTGCCATCTCCCCTGATTTGCGGCGGGTGCTGCAAAAATTTCAGGCTAATAGACCTGACCGTTGCCCAGCAGAGAAACTGTTTGTCCCTGATAGGTGGACGAATAAAGTTATCTCTGAGGTTCATTGTTCGGTGTTGGCTGGTCATCCTGGAATCTTTGGTACTAGAGATTTGGTGGCTAGATCCTTTTGGTTTCCGTCTCTGTCGCGGGATGTGCGTTCTTTTGTGCAGTCCTGTGGGATTTGTGCTCGGGCTAAGCCCTGCTGTTCTCGTGCCAGTGGGTTGCTTTTGCCCTTGCCGGTCCCGAAGAGGCCTTGGACACATATCTCTATGGATTTTATTTCGGATCTTCCCATCTCTCAAAGAATGTCAGTCATTTGGGTGGTTTGTGATCGCTTCTCTAAGATGGTCCATTTGGTGCCCTTGTCTAAATTGCCTTCCTCCTCTGATTTGGTGCCATTGTTTTTCCAGCATGTGGTTCGTTTACATGGCATTCCAGAGAACATAGTTTCTGACAGAGTTCCCAGTTTGTTTCGAGGTTTTGGCGAGCCTTTTGTGCTAGGATGGACATTGATTTGTCTTTTTCCTCGGCTTTCCATCCTCAGACAAATGGCCAGACTGAATGAACCAATCAGACCTTGGAAACATATCTGAGATGTTTTGTTTCTGCTGATCAGGATGATTGGGTGTCCTTTTTGCCTTTGGCCGAGTTCGCCCTTAATAATCGGGCCAGCTCGGCTACTTTGGTTTCGCCGTTTTTCTGCAATTCTGGGTTCCACCCTCGTTTCTCTTCAGGGCAGGTTGAGTCTTCGGACTGTCCTGGTGTGGATACTGTGGTGGATAGGTTGCAGCAGATTTGGACTCATGTAGTGGACAATTTGACTTTGTCCCAGGAGAAGGCTCAACGTTTCGCTAACCGCAGGCGCTGTGTGGGTCCCCGACTTCGTGTTGGGGATTTGGTTTGGTTGTCATCTCGTTATATTCCTATGAAGGTTTCCTCTCCTAAATTTAAGCCTCGTTTCATTGGTCCATATAGGATTTCTGAGGTTCTTAATCCTGTGTCTTTTCGTTTGACTCTTCCGGCTTCTTTTTCCATCCATAACGTATTCCATAGGTCATTGTTGCGGAGATACGTGGCACCTGTGGTTCCATCTATTGATCCTCCTGCTCCGGTTTTGGTTGAGGGGGAATTGGAGTATATAGTGGAGAAGATTTTGGATTCTCGTGTTTCGAGACGGAAACTCCAGTATCTGGTTAAGTGGAAAGGTTATGGTCAGGAAGATAATTCCTGGGTCGTTGCCTCTGATGTCCATGCTGCCGATCTGGTTCGTGCCTTTCATGTGGCTCATCCTGGTCGGCCTGGGGGCTCTGGTGAGGGTTCGGTGACCCCTCCTCAAGGGGGGGTACTGTTGTGAATTCTGTGGCCAAGCTCCCTCCTGTGGTCGTGAGTGGTACTTCGGCTGGTTCTGTCTATGAGCTTCCTTTGGTGGATGAGAGTGGTACTGCGGCTTCTGAGTTTCCTTCCTCAGGTGATGAGGTTAAGTCGTTAGGTGCTGCTCTATTTAACTCCACCTGGTGCTTTGATCCTGGCCTCCAGTCAATGTTCTAGTATTGGTCTTGCTTCCTCCTGGATCGTTCCTGTGTCCTGTCTATCCTGCATAAGCTAAGTTCTGCTTGTGTTACTTTTGTTTGCTATATTTTCTGTCCAGCTTGCTTTATTGGTTTTTCTTGCTTGCTGGAAGCTCTGAGACGCAGAGGGAGCACCTCCGTACCGTTAGTCGGTGCGGAGGGTCTTTTTGCCCCTCTGCGTGGTTGTTTGTAGGTTTTTGTGTTGACCGCAAAGCTATCTTTCCTATCCTCGGTCTATTCAGTAAGTCGGGCCTCACTTTGCTAAATCTATTTCATCTCTGTGTTTGTATTTTCATCTTTACTCACAGTCATTATATGTGGGGGGCTGCCTTTTCCTTTGGGGAATTTCTCTGAGGCAAGGTAGGCTTATTTTTCTATCTTCAGGGCTAGTTAGTTTCTCAGGCTGTGCCGAGTTGCATAGGGAGCGTTAGGCGCAATCCACAGCTACCTCTAGTGTGGTGTGATAGGATTAGGGATTGCGGTCAGCAGAGTTTCCACGTCTCAGAGCTCGTCCTATGTTTTTGGTAAATGTCAGGTCACTTTGTGTCCTCTGAACTTCAAGGTCCATTGTGGTTCTGAATTACCTGTTCACAACAGTGTACACAAGGATGCGCAGAATGCAACGTCTCTGTTATGAAAGGCAATTCAGAATCACAATGGACATGGAGGTCAGAGCACATACAGTGAACTGACAATAACCCAAAATAATAGAACGAGCTCTGAGACGTGGGAACTCTGCAGACCGCAATCCCTAAGCCTATCAAACCACACTAAAGGTAGCCGTGGAGCGCTCCTGACCAGAACCTAGGCGCCTCGTCACAGCCTGAGAAACTAGCTAATCCTGAAGATAGAAAAATAAGCCTACCTTGCCTCAGAGAAATTCCCCAAAGGAAAAGGCAGCCCCCCACATATAATGACTGTGAGTAAGATGAAAACACAAACATAGAGATGAAACAGATTTAGCAAAGTGAGGCCCGACTAGCTGAACAGAACGAGGATAGGGAAGATAACTTTGCGGTCAGCACAAAAACCTATAAAAAACCACACAGAGGGGACAAAAAGACCCTCCGCACCGACTAACGGTACGGAGGTGGTCCCTCTGCGTCTCAGAGCTTCCAGCAGGCGAGAAAAACCAATAAAGCAAGCTGGACAGAAAAACAGCAACAAAACAACATAAGCAAAACTTAGCTTTGCAGAGCAGCAGGCCACAGGAATGATCCAGGGAAAAAACAAGTCCCACACTGAAACATTGACAGGAAGCATAGATCAAAGCATCAGGTGGAGTTAAGTAGAGAAGAAGCTAACGAGCTCACCAGATCACCTGAGGGAGGAAACTCAGAAGCTGCAGTACCACTTTCCTCCACAAACGGAAGATCTCAGAGAGAATCAGCCGAAGTACCACTTGTGACCACAGGAGTGAACTCTGCCACAGAATTCACAACAATACCCCCCCCCCCTTGAGGAGGGGTCACCGAACCCTCACCAGAGCCCCCAGGCCGACCAGGATGAGCCACATGAAAGGCACGAACAAGATCGGGAGCATGGACATCAGAGGCAAAAACCCAGGAATTATCCTCCTGAGCATAACCCTTCCATTTAACCAGATACTGGAGTTTCCGTCTTGAAACACGAGAATCCAAAATCTTCTCCACAATATACTCCAATTCCCCCTCCACCAAAACCGGGGCAGGAGGCTCAACAGATGGAACCATAGGTGCCACGTATCTCCGCAACAATGACCTATGGAATACGTTATGTATGGAAAAAGAATCTGGAAGGGTCAGACGAAAAGACACAGGATTAAGAACCTCAGAAATCCTATACGGACCAATAAAACGAGGTTTAAACTTAGGAGAGGAAACCTTCATAGGAATATGACGAGAAGATAACCAAACCAGATCCCCAACACGAAGTCGGGGACCCACACGGTGTCTGCGATTAGCTAAAAGTTGAGCCTTCTCCTGGGACAAGGTCAAATTGTCCACTACCTGAGTCCAAATCTGCTGCAACCTGTCCACCACAGTATCCACACCAGGACAGTCCGAAGACTCAACCTGTCCAGAAGAGAAACGAGGATGGAACCCAGAATTGCAGAAAAACGGTGAAACCAAGGTAGCCGAGCTGGCCCGATTATTAAGGGCGAACTCAGCCAAAGGCAAAAAGGACACCGTCATCCTGATCAGCAGAAACAAAGCACCTCAGATATGTTTCCAAGGTCTGATTGGTTCGCTCGGTCTGGCCATTAGTCTGAGGATGGAAAGCCGAGGAAAAAGACAAGTCAATGCCCATCCTACCACAAAAGGCTCGCCAAAACCTCGAAACAAACTGGGAACCTCTGTCAGAAACAATATTCTCTGGAATGCCATGCAAACGAACCACATGCTGGAAGAACAAAGGCACCAAATCAGAGGAGGAAGGCAATTTAGACAAGGGTACCAGATGGACCATCTTAGAAAAGCGATCACAGACCACCCAAATGACTGACATCTTTTGAGAAACGGGAAGGTCAGAAATAAAATCCATAGAGATATGTGTCCAAGGCCTCTTCTGGACCGGCAAGGGCAAAAGCAACCCACTGGCACGAGAACAGCAGGGCTTAGCCCGAGCACAAATCCCACAGGACTGCACAAAAGCACGCACATCCCACGACAGAGAGGGCCACCAAAAGGATCTAGCCACTAACTCTCTGGTACCAAAGATTCCAGGATGACCAGCCAACACCGAACAATGAAGTTCAGAAATAACTCTATTCGTCCACCTATCAGGGACAAACAGTTTCTCCGCTGGGCAACGATCAGGTTTATTAGCCTGAAATTTTTGCAGCACTCGCCGCAAATCAGGGGAGATGGCAGACACAATTACTCCTTCCTTGAGGATACCCACCGGCTCAGATAAACCCGGAGAGTCGGGTACAAAACTCCTAGACAGAGCATCCGCCTTCACATTTTTAGAGCCCGGAAGGTACGAAATCACAAAGTCAAAACGGGCAAAAAACAATGACCAACGAGCTTGTCTAGGATTCAAGCGCTTGGCAGACTCGAGATAAGTCAAGTTCTTATGATCAGTCAATACCACCACGCGATGCTTAGCTCCTTCAAGCCAATGACGCCACTCCTCGAATGCCCACTTCATGGCCAGCAACTCTCGGTTGCCCACATCATAATTACGCTCAGCAGGCGAAAACTTCCTGGAAAAGAAAGCGCATGGTTTCATCACTGAGCAACCAGAACCTCTCTGCGACAAAACAGCCCCTGCTCCAATCTCAGAAGCATCAACCTCGACCTGGAACGGAAGAGAAACATCTGGCTGACACAACACAGGGGCAGAAGAAAAACGACGCTTCAACTCTTGAAAAGCTTCCACAGCAGCAGAAGACCAATTGACCACATCAGCACCCTTCTTGGTCAAATCGGTCAATGGTTTAGCAATACTAGAAAAATTGCAGATGAAGCGACGATAAAAATTAGCAAAGCCCAGGAACTTTTGCAGACTTTTCAGAGATGTCGGCTGAGTCCAATCATGGATGGCTTGGACCTTAACAGGATCCATCTCGATAGTAGAAGGGGAAAAGATGAACCCCAAAAATGAAACCTTCTGCACACCAAAGAGACACTTTGATCCCTTCACAAACAAAGAATTAGCACGCAGGACCTGAAAAACCGTTCTGACCTGCTTCACATGAGACTCCCAATCATCCGAGAAGATCAAAATGTCATCCAAGTACACAATCAGGAATTTATCCAGGTACTCTCGGAAGATGTCATGCATAAAGGACTGAAACACTGATGGAGCATTGGCAAGTCCGAACGGCATCACGAGATACTCAAAATGACCCTCGGGCGTATTAAATGCAGTTTTCCATTCATCACCTTGCTTAATTCGCACCAGATTATACGCACCACGAAGATCTATCTTTGTGAACCAACTAGCCCCCTTAATCCGAGCAAACAGATCAGATAACAATGGCAAGGGGTACTGAAATTTAACCGTGATCTTATTAAGAAGGCGGTAATCTATACAAGGTCTCAGCGAACCATCCTTCTTGGCTACAAAAAAGAACCCTGCTCCTAATGGCGACGATGACGGGCGAATATGCCCCTTCTCCAGGGATTCCTTCACATAACTGCGCATAGCGGTGTGCTCAGGCACGGACAAACTAAACAATCGACCTTTTGGGAATTTACTACCAGGAATCAAATTGATAGCACAATCACAATCCCTATGCGGAGGTAGGGTATTGGACTTGGGCTCATCAAATACATCCCGGTAATCAGACAAGAACTCTGGGACCTCAGAAGGAGTGGATGACGAAATTGACAGAAATGGAACATCACCATGTACCCCCTGACAACCCCAGCTGGACACCGACATGGATTTCCAATCTAATACTGGATTATGGGCTTGTAGCCATGGCAACCCCAACACGACCACATCATGCAGATTATGCAACACCAGAAAGCGAATAACCTCCTGATGTGCAGGAGCCATGCACATGGTCAGCTGGGTCCAGTATTGAGGCTTATTCTTGGCCAAAGGCGTAGCATCAATTCATCTCAATGGAATAGGACACTGCAAGGGCTCCAAGAAAAACCCACAACGCTTAGCATATTCCAAGTCCATCAAATTCAGGGCAGCGCCTGAGTCCACAAATGCCATGACAGAATATGATGACAAAGAGCAGATCAAGGTAATGGACAGAAGAAATTTTGACTGTACAGTACCAATGGTGGCAGACCTAGCGAACCGCTTAGTGCGCTTAGGACAATCAGAGATAGCATGAGTGGAATCACCACAGTAGAAACACAGACCATTCAGACGTCTATGTTCTTGCCGTTCAACTCTGGTCAAGGTCCTATCACACTGCATAGGCTCAGGTTTAAACTCAGGTAATACCGCCAAATGGTGCACAGGTTTACGCTCACGCAAGCGTCGACCGATCTGAATGGCCAAAGACATAGACTCATTCAAACCAGCAGGCATAGGAAATCCCACCATGATACCCTTAAGGGCTTCAGAGAGACCCTTTCTGAATATTGCTGCCAGCGCAGATTCATTCCATTGAGTGAGCACTGACCACTTTCTAAATTTCTGACAATATACCTCTATCTCATCCTGAGCCTGACAAAGAGCCAGCAAATTTTTTTCTGCCTGATCCACTGAATTAGGCTCATCGTACAGCAACCCAAGCGCCAGGAAAAACGCATCGATATTACTCAATGCAGGATCTCCTGACGCAAGAGAAAACGCCCAGTCCTGAGGGTCGCCGCGCAAAAAAGAAATGACGATCCTAACCTGTTGAATTGGGTCACCAGAAGAGCAAGGTTTCAAAGCCAGAAACAGTTTACAATTATTTTTGAAACTCAGAAATTTAGTTCTATCTCCAAAAAACAAATCTGGAATAGGAATTCTCGGTTCAAGCAAAGAATTCTGGACCACAAAATCTTGAATATTTTGAACTCTTGCCGTGAGCTGATCCACACATGAAGACAGACCTTTAATGTCCATTGCTACACCTGTGTCCTGAACCACCCAAATGTCTAGGGGAAAAAAAAGACAAAACACAGTGCAAAGAAAAAAAAATGGTCTCAGAACTTCTTTTTTCCCTCTATTGAGAATCATTAGCACTTTTGGCTTCCTGTACTGTTATGAAAGGCAATTCAGAATCACAATGGACATGGAGGTCAGAGCACATACAGTGACCTGACAATAACCCAAAATAATAGAACGAGCTCTGAGACGTGGGAACTCTGCAGACCGCAATCCCTAAGCCTATCAAACCACACTAAAGGTAGCCGTTGAGCGCTCCTGACCAGAACCTAGGCGCCTCGTCACAGCCTGAGAAACTAGCTAATCCTGAAGATAGAAAAATAAGCCTACCTTGCCTCAGAGAAATTCCCCAAAGGAAAAGGCAGCCCCCCACATATAATGACTGTGAGTAAGATGAAAACACAAACATAGAGATGAAACAGATTTAGCAAAGTGAGGCCCGACTAGCTGAACAGAACGAGGATAGGGAAGATAACTTTGCGGTCAGCACAAAAACCTATAAAAAACCACGCAGAGGGGACAAAAAGACCCTGCGCACCGACTAACGGTACGGAGGTGGTCCCTCTGCGTCTCAGAGCTTCCAGCAGGCGAGAAAAACCAATAAAGCAAGCTGGACAGAAAAACAGCAACAAAACAACATAAGCAAAACTTAGCTTTGCAGAGCAGCAGGCCACTGGAATGATCCAGGGAAAAAACAAGTCCCACACTGAAACATTGACAGGAAGCATAGATCAAAGCATCAGGTGGAGTTAAGTAGAGAAGAAGCTAACGAGCTCACCAGATCACCTGAGGGAGGAAACTCAGAAGCTGCAGTACCACTTTCCTCCACAAACGGAAGATCCCAGAGAGAATCAGCTGAAGTACCACTTGTGACCACAGGAGTGAACTCTGCCACAGAATTCACAACAGTCTCTCAGTTGCTGGTTCGAAGCGTGGCACGGGATCGCGCTCGGTCTCACCACTCGACCGGTCACTCCCCAGACCCAAGGAGACCACAGACTAACCAATAATGGCTGAAACTCTAGCAAGTGTGACACATACATAGTATGTGATCTCCACTTATCGTGTTTGGAGGGTGATCAGTCCTCGAGGTCAGCCACTACGGGTGTCATCCACGGACGTCCAGGCATGGGTCCAGGGGGTCTCGGATCGCCGGCCACGCCCCACGTTGGTTGCGCCAAATTGTCGGGGTCGTCACGACAATACCTGTTGTGAATTCTGTGGCCGAGTTCACTCCTGTGGTCACAAGTGGTACTTCGGCTGATTCTCTCTGGGAGCTTCTGTTTGTGGAGGAAAGTGGTACTGCAGCTTCTGAGTTTCCTCCCTCAGGTGATCTGGTGAGGTCGTTAGCTGCTTCTCTACTTAACTCCACCTGATGCTTTGATCCATGCTTCCTGTCAATGTTCCAGTGTTGGACTTGTGTTTCTCTGGATCATTCCTGTGGCCTGCTGCTCTGCATAGTTAAGTGCTTCTTTGCTATTTGTTGCTATTTTTTCTGTCCAGCTTGTCTATTTGTTTTGCTGGAAGCTCTGGGACGCAAAGGGTGTACCTCCGTGCCGTTAGTTCGGTACGGAGGGTCTTTTTGCCCCCTTTGCGTGGTTTTCTTTAGGGTTTTGTGTAGACCGCAAAGTTATCTTTCCTATCCTCGTTCTGTCTAGAATATCGGGCCTCACTTTGCTGAATCTATTTCATCCCTACGTTTGTCTTTTCATCTTACTCACAGTCATTATATGTGGGGGGCTGCCTTTTCCTTTGGGGTATTTCTCTGAGGCAAGGTAGGCTTATTTTTCTATCTTCAGGCTAGTTAGTTTCTCAAGCTGTGCCGAGTTGCATAGGGAGCGTTAGGCGCAATCCACAGCTGCCTCTAGTTGTGTTTGGAGAGGATCAGGAATTGCGGTCTACAGAGTTTCCACGTCTCAGAGCTCGTTCTATTATTTTGGGTTATTGTCAGATCACTGTATGTGCTCTGATCGCTATGTACATTGTGTTACTGAATTGCCTATCATAACAGTACAGGAAGCCAAAAGTACTAATGATTCTCAATAGAGGGAAAAAAAGAAGTTCTGAGACCATTTTTTTTCCTTTGCACTGTGATTTGTCTATTTTTTCCCCTAGACATTTGGGTGGTTCAGGACACAGGTGTTACAATGGACATTAAAGGTCTGTCTTCATGTGTAGATCAGCTCACGGCAAGAGTTCAAGATATTCAAAATTTTGTGGTTCAGAATTCTTTGTTAGAACCGAGAATTCCTATTCCAGATTTGTTTTTTGGAGATAGAACTAAATTTCTGAGTTTCAAGAATAATTGTAAACTGTTTCTGGCTTTGAAACCTCGCTCCTCTGGTGACCCAGCGCAACAGGTTAGGATCGTCATTTCTTTTTTGCGTGGCGACCCTCAGGACTGGGCATTTTCTCTTGCGTCAGGAGATCCTGCATTGAGTGATATCGATGCGTTTTTCCTGGCGCTTGGATTGCTGTACGATGAGCCTAATTCAGTAGATCAGGCAGAAAAAAATTTGCTGGCTCTTTGTCAGGCTCAGGATGAGATAGAGCTATATTGCCAGAAATTTAGAAAATGGTCCGTGCTCACTCAATGGAATGAATCTGCGCTTGCAGCCATTTTCAGAAAGGGTCTCTCTGAAGCCATTAAGGATGTCATGGTGGGATTTCCTATGCCCGCTGGTTTGAATGAGTCTATGTCTTTGGCCATTCAGATCGGTCGACGCTTGCGTGAGCGTAAATCTGTGTACCATTTGGCGGTATTACCTGAGATTAAACCTGAGCCTATGCAGTGCGATAGGACTATGACCAGAGTTGAACGGCAAGAACACAGACGTCTGAATGGGCTGTGTTTCTACTGTGGTGATTCCACTCATGCTATCTCTGATTGTCCTAAGCGCACTAAGCGGTTCGCTAAGTCTGCCGCCATTGGTACTGTACAGTCAAAATTTCTTCTGTCCGTTACCTTGATATGCTCCTTGTCGTCGTATTCTGTCATGGCGTTTGTGGATTCAGGCGCTGCCCTGAATTTGATGGACTTGGATTATGCTAAACGTTGTGGGTTTTTATTGGAGCCCTTGCAGTGTCCTATTCCATTGAGAGGAATTGATGCTACACCTTTGGCCAAGAATAAGCCTCAATACTGGACCCAGCTGACCATGTGCATGGCTCCTGCACATCAGGAGGTTATTCGCTTTCTGGTGTTGCATAATCTGCATGATGTGGTCGTGTTGGGGTTGCCATGGCTACAAGCCCATAATCCAGTATTGGATTGGAATTCCATGTTGGTGTCCAGCTGGGGTTGTCAGGGGGTACATGGTGATGTTCCATTTCTGTCAATTTCGTCATCCACCCCTTCTGAGGTTCCAGAGTTCTTGTCTGATTACCGGGATGTATTTGATGAGCCCAAGTCCGATGCCCTGCCTCCGCATAGGGATTGTGATTGTGCTATCAATTTGATTCCTGGTAGTAAATTCCCAAAAGGTCGACTGTTTAATTTATCCGTGCCTGAGCACACCGCTATGCGTAGTTATGTGAAGGAATCCCTGGAGAAGGGGCATATTCGCCCGTCATCGTCACCATTAGGAGCAGGGTTCTTTTTTGTAGCCAAGAAGGATGGTTCGCTGAGACCGTGTATAGATTACCGCCTTCTTAATAAGATCACTGTTAAATTTCAGTACCCCTTGCCATTGTTATCTGATTTGTTTGCTCGGATTAAGGGGGCTAGTTGGTTCACTAAGATAGATCTTCGTGGTGCGTATAATCTGGTGAGAATCAGGCAAGGCGATGAATGGAAAACTGCATTTAATACGCCCGAGGGTCATTTTGAGTATCTAGTGTTGCCGTTCGGACTTACCAATGCTCCATCAGTGTTTCAATCCTTTATGCATGACATCTTCCGTGAGTACCTGGATAAATTCCTGATTGTGTACTTGGATGACATTTTGATCTTCTCGGATGATTGGGAGTCTCATGTGAAGCAGGTCAGAACGGTTTTTCAGGTCCTGCGTGCTAATTCTTTGTTTGTGAAGGGATCAAAGTGTCTCTTTGGTGTGCAGAAGGTTTCATTTTTGGGGTTCATCTTTTCCCCTTCTACTATGGATCCGGTTAAGGTCCAAGCCATCCATGATTGGACTCAGCCGACATCTCTGAAAAGTCTGCAAAAGTTCCTGGGCTTTGCTAATTTTTATCGTCGCTTCATCTGCAATTTTTCTAGTGTTGCCAAACCATTGACCGATTTGACCAAGAAGGGTGCTGATGTGGTCAATTGGTCTTCTGCTGCTGTGGAAGCTTTTCAAGAGTTGAAGCGTCGTTTTTCTTCTGCCCCTGTGTTGTGTCAACCAGATGTTTCTCTTCCGTTCCAGGTCGAGGTTGATGCTTCTGAGATTGGAGCAGGGGCTGTTTTGTCACAGAGAGGTTCTGGTTGCTCAGTGATGAAACCATGCGCTTTCTTTTCCAGGAAGTTTTCGCCTGCTGAGCGAAATTATGATGTGGGCAACCGAGAGTTGCTGGCCATGAAGTGGGCATTCGAGGAGTGGCGTCATTGGCTTGAAGGAGCTAAGCATCGCGTGGTGGTATTGACTGATCATAAGAACTTGACTTATCTCGAATCTGCCAAGCGCTTCAATCCTAGACAAGCTCGTTGGTCGTTGTTTTTTGCCCGTTTTGACTTTGTGATTTCGTACCTTCCGGGCTCTAAAAATGTGAAGGCGGATGCTCTGTCTAGGAGTTTTGTGCCCGACTCTCCGGGTTTATCTGAGCCGGCGGGTATCCTCAAGGAAGGAGTAATTGTGTCTGCCATCTCCCCTGATTTGCGGCGGGTGCTGCAAAAATTTCAGGCTAATAAACCTGATCGTTGCCCAGCGGAGAAACTGTTTGTCCCTGATAGGTGGACGAATAGAGTTATTTCTGAACTTCATTGTTCGGTGTTGGCTGGTCATCCTGGAATATTTGGTACCAGAGAGTTGGTGGCTAGATCCTTTTGGTGGCCCTCTCTGTCGCGGGATGTGCGTACTTTTGTGCAGTCCTGTGGGACTTGTGCTCGGGCTAAGCCCTGCTGTTCTCGTGCCAGTGGGTTGCTTTTGCCCTTGCCGGTCCCGAAGAGGCCTTGGACACATATCTCTATGGATTTTATTTCTGACCTTCCCGTTTCTCAAAAGATGTCAGTCATTTGGGTGGTCTGTGATCGCTTTTCTAAGATGGTCCATCTGGTACCCTTGTCTAAATTGCCTTCCTCCTCTGATTTGGTGCCTTTGTTCTTCCAGCATGTGGTTCGTTTGCATGGCATTCCAGAGAATATTGTTTCTGACAGAGGTTCCCAGTTTGTTTCGAGGTTTTGGCGAGCCTTTTGTGGTAGGATGGGCATTGACTTGTCTTTTTCCTCGGCTTTCCATCCTCAGACTAATGGCAAGACCGAACGAACCAATCAGACCTTGGAAACATATCTGAGATGCTTTGTTTCTGCTGATCAGGATGACTGGGTGTCCTTTTTGCCTTTGGCTGAGTTCGCCCTTAATAATCGGGCCAGCTCGGCTACCTTGGTTTCGCCGTTTTTCTGCAATTCTGGGTTCCATCCTCGTTTCTCTTCAGGACAGGTTGAGTCTTCGGACTGTCCTGGTGTGGATACTGTGGTGGACAGGTTGCAGCAGATTTGGACTCAGGTAGTGGACAATTTGACCTTGTCCCAGGAGAAGGCTCAACTTTTCGCTAATCGCAGACGCCGTGTGGGTCCCCGACTTCGTGTTGGGGATCTGGTTTGGTTATCTTCTCGTCATATTCCTATGAAGGTTTCCTCTCCTAAGTTTAAACCACGTTTTATTGGTCCGTATAGGATTTCTGAGGTCTTTAATCCTGTGTCTTTTCGTCTGACCCTTCCAGATTCTTTTTCCATACATAACGTATTCCATAGGTCATTGTTGCGGAGATACGTGGCACCTATGGTCCCATCTGTTGAGCCTCCTACCCCGGTTTTGGTGGAGGGGGAATTGGAGTATATTGTGGAGAAGATTTTGGATTCTCGTGTTTCAAGATGGAAACTCCAGTATCTGGTTAAATGGAAGGGTTATGCTCAGGAAGATAATTCCTGGGTTTTTGCCTCTGATGTCCATGCTCCCGATCTTGTTCGTGCCTTTCATGTGGCTCATCCTGGTCGGCCTGGGGGCTCTGGTGAGGGTTCGGTGACCCCGCCTCAAGGGGGGGGTACTGTTGTGAATTCTGTGGCAGAGTTCACTCCTGTGGTCACAAGTGGTACTTCGGCTGATTCTCTCTGGGAGCTTCTGTTTGTGGAGGAAAGTGGTACTGCAGCTTCTGAGTTTCCTCCCTCAGGTGATCTGGTGAGGTCGTTAGCTGCTTCTCTACTTAACTCCACCTGATGCTTTGATCCATGCTTCCTGTCAATGTTCCAGTGTTGGACTTGTGTTTCTCTGGATCATTCCTGTGGCCTGCTGCTCTGCATAGCTAAGTGCTTCTTTGCTATTTGTTGCTATTTTTTCTGTCCAGCTTGTCTATTTGTTTTGCTGGAAGCTCTGGGACGCAAAGGGTGTACCTCCGTGCCGTTAGTTCGGTACGGAGGGTCTTTTTGCCCCCTTTGCGTGGTTTTCTTTAGGGTTTTGTGTAGACCGCAAAGTTATCTTTCCTATCCTCGTTCTGTCTAGAATATCGGGCCTCACTTTGCTGAATCTATTTCATCCCTACGTTTGTCTTTTCATCTTACTCACAGTCATTATATGTGGGGGGCTGCCTTTTCCTTTGGGGTATTTCTCTGAGGCAAGGTAGGCTTATTTTTCTATCTTCAGGCTAGTTAGTTTCTCAGGCTGTGCCGAATTGCATAGGGAGCGTTAGGCGCAATCCACAGCTGCCTCTAGTTGTGTTTGGAGAGGATCAGGAATTGCGGTCTACAGAGTTTCAACGTCTCAGAGCTCGTTCTATTATTTTGGGTTATTGTCAGATCACTGTATGTGCTCTGATCGCTATGTACATTGTGTTACTGAATTGCCTATCATAACAAATACCCTTCATCCACCAGTCATTCCAAATCAGATTAAGAGCATGTTGGTACCGGATAAGAATGAGTCAGACACAATGCTGGTTCAAACTCATTGCATGCTCGTGTGTAACGTCACAGCAACTGAACTTTATTTCCTGATACACAACATTATATGATCTATTGGGGGAAGGTGTGCAGAGGGCGGGGATAGGCAGGGTTTAAGCAATGTATCTAATATTCAGCCCTTCTGGTTGGTCTGACGTCATATGATGGATCCTCCTTCATCCACGTCACTTTAAGTTTCCATTTCTCCAGAAACGATACTTTAGCTTCAGAAACGAAAGTAGATTCTTGGCAAGAACAAAAACTAAGGCAAAAGTGAATACTGGCAGCCATCTTAAATACAATTACATATGCATTAGCAAGCATGAAGGAAAAACTTATTGTTTCACAGCATAAGAATATATAAAAGTACAAAAGTGTATAAAGACATATATTTTTACCTTGACACCCCCACCGATAAACTGTTCTGGACCGGAAGTCACCAACTGCAGAGCTGCTCCGTCTTCTGTTAGGGGCCGCAGATGAAGTAGCAGACAACCTCTTTAACTGTTCTATTGTTGGGTAACTTGATATTTCCTATTACAGCCTACTACAGCCATACTATTGGTTTTTTTTGTATTACATGGTATAATTTTTTGAAATGACAACACAATTAAAAAAACCACTGATGTCAGCTCTGCCACAGTCAGAACATGTTACATGCAGTGACATTGTAAAGTGTGTTTTCAATTTAAGAAAACACTAATATGATAAGATCTCTGGTGACCAACATCTTCACATATTGTAGATAACGGCTAACTGATGTTTTAAGAGTGATTAATTTTATCTAACAGAGACAAAACTTGGCCGAACACTTTGTACAAAGAAATATCCCTCTTTACACAGATTTACGCTGTTATTTCCTTTGGATGTGACAAAGATGGCTGTCCTTGTTTTTTTAATCTGAAAAGCAAATTCCAGAGTCCAGAGAAGTTGAGCAACCCTACTGAATAACTTCAAAATACAACTTCTATTTGTAGTATACATATATGTTACAATGATGCAAATCTGGTAACACAATAATAATTATTGCACCAATATCAACAAAACTGAATGTCATAGAACATCAAATCTGCATTATATCCATCAAAACATTACTTGCTTCTGGGAAGGTCAGTTTTATTGGCAGGCACCCTCAATGTCTGATATCTGAAAATAAACCATAAAGGCCCCCATACATATTAAAGTCATTCCAACCTACCAATTTTGCAGAGACCTGACAACCATCTGATGTGTATGATTGCCACCCGCCTCTTCCCTGACAGATGATGTCTAGAGAGAGGAACATTGGACTGACTAAATTTAAATGTCTGATGGTTTTCTGCTCCCGGAAAATAACCTGCCCCCAAAAATGTCTGTCAGTGGCTTACTCATTTCTACCCATGTAGAACACATGCATTCATGGCTAGCAGCATTTGAATGTGTATGGTTGCTTCGGGAAAGATAGCGGTCAGCCAACAGCTATCTAATGTGTATGTCCACCCTAAAAGGAACCTGTCAGCATATTTTTACATTTGGAAGTAGTAGTTTAGATGAGTAGGCGCTGGTCCCTTTATTACAATTATACCTTTTATGCACATGCTCCTGCATAAAAATTATACCTTTGTATACGCGTGCCCCTATAAAAATAATACCTTTATTGGTTGCAGCTCATCAATATTCTGTCTGTGTGGACGTCTGCTCTAATGGATTAATAAAGGTAGCAGACGATCAGCAGCTGGGAATTGAAGTGCTGACATCGCTGGAAAAGTCTGGAGGCGGACAGAGGAGTCTGGAGGACAGAGGGGTTTGGAGGAGGACAGAGGTGTCTGGAGTACAGTAGAGTTTGGAGGAGGACAAAAGAGTCTGGCATACAGAAGGGTTTGGAGGAGGACAGAGGATTCTGAAGGACAGAAGAATTTAGAGGAGGACAGAAGGTTTTGGAGGAGGACAGAGAAATCTGGAGGACAGAAAGATTTAGAGGAGGACAGAAAGGTTTGTAGGAGGACAGAGGAGTCTGGAGGACAGAAAGGTTTGGAGTAGGACAGAGGAGTCTGGAGGACAGAAGGGTTTGGAGGAGGATAGAGGAGTCTGGAGGACAGAAAAGTTGAGGAGGACAGAAGGGTTTGGAGGAGGTCAGGAGTCTAGAGTATAGAAGGGTTTGGAGCAGGACATAGGAGTCTGGAGGACAGAAGGGTTTAGAGGATGACAGAGGAGTCTTGAGAACATAATGGATTAGAGGAGGACAGAAAGGGTTGGGAGAGGACAGAGGAGTCTGGAGAGTGGCTCTATCATAGAGCGTTTCTGTGTATGGGGAATGCAGAGGTGATAGCTGTCGGCTGAACAACTGTTGAGCAGACAGTTATCTAATATGTTAAGGGCTTTATAATTTAATCCATTTTTCTATAGATTAAGTTAATTTGTGCAATCTATATTGGTGATGCCCAATAACTTTTTTTTTAATGGTTTATTTGGTTAGGTATTGAACACCATATAGAGATTACTTCTGCATTCCATTAACCGGCTCATTGATAACAGGTGTTCTTTTCAATTCAGCATGTTGGTTTGTATAGTAATGTATAGGTGCAGCATATTTTAACATTTGGAAAGATAGCAATATGGTGCTAGTAACTGTGTGATAGTGTTATCTAGTCATAGTATGGTAGAGTTGTATTATTCAATTAGGTATGGTGTTAATATTAAGCCACTATATTAATTTTTAGGGGTAAAGCTAATTTTATGTATATACTGTAGATTGGGTACAGCATAGTGTGCCCGGTATTTCCAAGTAGAGTCCATGATTCTTTGGGAACGCAGTCCACTAAACAACAGGACCTGGCTGGGCACTAAGTAGTAGTAGCAATTGTTAAAGTCAGTAAAATGCATTCACATTTATCAATTGTGCTACAGATAATTATTTTCTCACAATGATAAAGAATAATTGTATTAGTGCAGAGCAATTATTGTTTGTTTAGAAATAATCTATGTGCCTGTAATGGGGAGCATTTATGCATTATGGATCAGTGTAAAGTAAATGCGGCGTGCCCGTACGCAGTAGAATTACCCCACAGAGATTTCTACACACAGTATGATGTTCCCACATTGCCCCCACACTAAGTATGAGGCCTCATAGTGCCCCCTCCTCACACAGTGTGCTTCCCCCTGCCAACACACACAGCATGATTCACATATGTCCCCCCATATAGCTTAATGTCCCAGTCTCCTCCCCACACACAGCATTATGTGTTTAGTGTCCCCAAACACAATATGATACTGCCACAGTATCTCCCTACACATAGTATGATGTACCCAGGATCCCACCACACAGTATACTGTCCAAATAGAGACCCACATACATAGAATGATGTCCTTAGTGATCTCCAATGCACAATATTATGCCCCCACAAACAGCATGATGTCACCAGTGTAATCTACACACAGTATGATGTTTGCGGTGTCCCCACACACAGTATGATATTCCACAGTGCCCACCCCACGCACAGTATTCCACACACAAAATATAATGACAGCCCTCCCCCGTACATAATAGCATTATAGGGGGGGGGGGGGGGGGTCTCATGGAAACACAGGCCCTGAGGAATTAATATTGGGAGTTTTGTATATAAACTGTATGTTATATGTTATATTGAGGCAAGGAGCTGTGGTATTTTTAGCACCACGAGCAGTTAGATCAGGTTTAGGCCAGTCCTTTGGCGCCGTTTTTAACAGCTTTTCATTGGTCTGTTTGGCTATTGGCGGGCTTTTTAAATTCATATAAAGCCCTGTTGGTACGGCTTTTCCTCACACGGTGTGTTAAGAAGAAACTGAAGATCCTGAGTGAAGAATGCTACCACTCTGCAGAAATAGCTTGAATTAATTCAGATGCTGCTGTGATCATAGGGTGCTGCCCATTTAACTACAGTGTGTACAGTGCAACCACAAGCTTATGCCAGCTGTGTGGTTTTCCATTCCAGTTGTGTCGTGTGGTGCCGCGCTCACGCCCTGACTGATGGGCGTGAGCTCGAGGGGTTTGTGGCCCCACTGTGCCACAAACCAGACTACCCTGGAAGGGGCGTGACTATGACAGCTGCCTTGGTCTTCACTGGACCCTCTGATGGTGAGGTCAGGCTTGTGCAGCAGGCAGCTGCCAGGTGCTACTCCGGGGTGGTGTCTGGCTGTGGCTGCTGATCCCACTTGGAGAACAGGAACACTAGGACAGGTGCGGGCATCAGGCAGGACTGGCAGAAGAGCACGGCTGAAACTCAGACGAGTAGGCTGGCACGGCTGAGACACAAGGCTGGCAGAGACACTGGGCTGGCAGGTACGGCAGAGACACTGGGCTGGCAGGTACGGCAGAGACACAGGGCTGGCAGGTACGGCAGAGACACAGGGCTGGCAGGTACGGCAGAGACACAGGGCTGGCAGGTACGGCAGAGACACAGGGCTGGCAGGTACGGCAGAGACACAGGGCTGGCAGGTACGGCAGAGACACAGGGCTGGAAGATACGGCAGAGACACAGGGCTGTTTGGTGTGGTGTATGAAGGAACAGGTAGGGACCTGTTCACACAGGAGGTGCAGGTACGGATATGTAGTATGAAGGAATAGGTAGGGTCCTGTTCAGACAGGAGGTGCAGGTATGGAAACAAGCCAGAAGGAAAGGAGAATAAAGGAACAGGTTGGGACCTGTTCACACAGAAAGAGAACCGCAAGGCTGTGGATAGGAGCGGTAGAGCAGCAAGAGATAGCACAGCAACAAAAGCTAAGCAGAGCGGAACCACAAGGAATGCAGAGAGGAGCTGCAGCAAGAGATTACTGCAGCAGCAGAAGCTAAGCAGAGAGGAACCACAAGGAATGCTGAGGAGAGCTCCAGCAAGAGATTTCTGCAGCAGCAGGTGCGGAGCAGAGTAGAACGGAGCAGAACCGCAGGAGTGCGGAGAAGAGGCAAAGCCGCAAAGAGACAAGGGTAGAGCCACAAAGTGCAGAGCCAAGAGCAGAGTGAAGGCACAGAGTGCAGAGCCAAGAGCAGAGTGAAGGCACAGAGTGCAGAGCCAAGAGCAAAGCAAGGTCGCAGAGAGTGGAGCCGAGAGCAGAGGCACTGCAGGGAAAGAAACCACAGAAAAGGAGACTGAGATAGGACAAAGTTCAGACAAGGTAATGGAACAGGACAAGGTACAAGAACAAAGATACAGTGACCAGGATATTCTGCCTCCTGGAGGGCAGACAGACCAAAACAGGGCAAAGCAATGACACAGACACTGAGACCAGTCTGCCTATAGGGGTGCTGCCTTATTACAGGGTCTGACTATGGGCACTGCCTTATTACAGGGTCTGACGATGGTGGCTGCCTTATTACAAGGTCTGACTATGGGGGCTGCCTTACTACAGAGTCTGACTATGGGGGTGCTGCCTTTTACAGTGTCTGCCTATGGGGGCTGCCTTATGCTATAAAGTCTGCCTATGGGGAGTGCATTATACTATATTGTGGACTATTTGGTGCATTATGCTACTGTATATGGAGGCTATCTAGGGGGCCATCAAACAGTGTGGAGATTACAGTGTGGGGGTCATTATACATTGTTGGAGCCATCAAACAGTTTGGAGGCTACTAAGGAGTCAGTATACTGTGTGGGTTGTACTATACAGTGAGGGGGCATTATACTGTGTATAAGAGAGCAGCATGATGTGTATGGGGGAGCTGTACAGGGGGCAGACTCAGGACACTATTAAATGTAAAGTGGGCACTTATTGTTATAGGGGAACTCAGGTTACTGTGGCTATCAAAGGATACACAGGGCAATATTACTTTCTAGGGGGCAAAATATGGGCACTGTTTTCTAGGACACTTGCTCCCGGCATTACTGTATTATAGAGGGGTGCTTTAGAATTTAGAGGGCACAGAGAACCACACAGCAGGTGCAGTAATAGGGACACATACTCAGCAGCTCAGTAGCTCAGTATTGGGGTAAGAGGTGCAGTAATAGGGACATACGGCAGCAGCGACTCAGTATTGGTGTATCAGGTGCAGTAATAGGGACATACGGCAGCAGCGGCTCAGTATTGGGGTATCAGGTGCAGTAATAGGGACATATACGGCAGCAGCGGCTCAGTATTGGGGTTTCAGCAGGATGAGGAGTTTGTGCAGGTTGGGAATAGATGGTGTTGGGGCTGGAATATGAGAAGAAGAAACGTGTCTTTGTTGTATTCTCTGCAGACGAGTTGTAGCTGGAAGAAGTTGTCATGTCGGTCTGGGCCAGATGGAAAAGACGGGAAAAATGAACGATTCCATCAGAAAGAACGTCAGCGGCAAGACGTTATCTGTAACTGTGCTGTAATCTCTTATATGTTCTGTAGAACTGGTATCTACCACTGACCATATGGTGGTAATATCAATATTGGTCTTTATATAGTGATTATCTATATAAGGTATATTATGGCGCGTCACCGAGTTGTAATCAAGGTTACCTGGTTAGGGGCCCACTCAGAAGTTTCGCAGCTCATTAAATTTATTTACTGACTCCCAGAAAATACCCCAACACGTCACCAACAATGTTTTATTATCAAAATCATAAAAAACAGCCTATGGCACAGCTCAAACAACATAGTACTGATAAAAAAAGGCTATGGACGGTCACTAATACGTTTCTCCTTATGTTTGTTATGTGCATAAAGTTTCAACAACTAAGATTATCACAGTTCATTTCTGCATCTTCATATAAGGAAGACGGTTCCAGTTCATGGTCCACAAAACTCTTTGTTATACTTATGTTTTCATACTTCGGTTCTGAGTCCGCTCCGTCATCTGTGCTTTGGTAAATGTGATCAACATTTTGAGTTTGTTCCATCAATTCTGGATCATGTAAGTTGGAGTACATGTTCTCTGGTTTATCAGGATTTTCTACTTTCCCTATATCATATTCATCTTCAGGCAAATGTTTTTTAAGGATAGAAGAACTTGGAAGAACTAGTTTTTTTGTCTGGCTATCTTGTAGTTTATCATTTGAAGTGTTTTTAATCATAATTTTGACATCTTCTGGATAACTAGGCCTTGGCTGAGTCACTTTGGAGTTTGAATGCTGAAACAAACTTACCCTTGTAGGTTTCGGGATTCCTTTCGGAAAACTGCCCAAACGTTTTAATACTGCTTGTACTGCCCCGTCCACATTCCCTTCTGACTTTCTACGAGGTTTATAAGGCTTTCTTGGGGGACCAACAGTCACATAAAGAGTGGAAATATTGTGAGTCTTCCTGTTAATTTCAGAGCTCTCTTTTAAACTCGCCTCTGTTACTTCTCCTTTGAAAGATGCCTTCTGTGCATTAGACATTGTTCTCCGGCGGCCAACTGGACCGCTTCTCTGGAGTTTTGGATGATCCTCTGATTCTGGATTGTAGTTTATTGTGTCATAGTGCACATTATTATCTTCATTTCTTTGTGACTCATCTCCATTTATTGTCTGTGATTGTATAGAGGGCAACTTTGGGAGACTCACAGCAAGTTTGGGTTTCCGAGCAAGTTTAGGGGTTTCAGTTGTGGATGATCTTCTGGTCTCAAATTTGGTTCCTTCAGCAAATGATACGGAGGGTCTTTTGGATTTGGCAATGCTAGAAGTTCTAGGAATAGAAAATGGAAGGGATGCATCATCTGTGCTCAAAATCATGGCATCGGGGAACACATTGCATTTAGAGCTTATTTCTTGAAAGCCATCTAAGTCCGCAACAGACATTGCTATAAAACAGAAAGATAAAATATTTTGGTAAATTATATCCACAATTCAGTCTGAGTTAAAGTCAAAATGATCATTTTTCGCACTCAGATTTTCACTCCACAGCTTGAGTTCTCTATGAAAGCAGAGATTCCTAATATCTAAGTGATACTTGAAATATCGGTTGGGCCACTGAAAAGCAGAACCCTTTTTGCTTTGTGGTTTGTACAGGATAATGCTAATTGGACCGCATTCATCAGAACAGTTTAAATGGGATGTCCATGCATATAATATTGATGAAGCTGTGCTTTTCCCCACAATTCAATGTATACATCTGGCCACTGCCACAGCTAAAATAAATAGCATAGGTCATTAAGGTCATCAATATGACATATCTTACAAACCCCTTTAACAAGAGTCTGAGGCTCATTTAATGGCATAGTATAAGAATTAAGCAACAAGGTAGTTGACCTGGGTACAAAATTCTTAAAAATTTAGAATTTCAAAATATATAACAAATATATATATATAAAAAATATAAATATGTTTTATATTTATTTTATATACAGTACAGACCACAAGTTTGGACACACCTCATTTAAAGATTTTTCTGTATTTTCATGACTGTGAAAATTGTACATTCACACTGAAGGCATCAAAACTATGAAATAACACATGTGGAATATATATACTTATCAAAAAAGTGTGAAACAACTGAAATTATGTCTTATATTCTAGGTTCTTCAAAGTAGCCACCTTTTGCTTTGATGACTGCTTTGCACACTCTTGGCATTCTCTTGATGAGCTTCAAGAGGTAGTCACCGGGAATGGTTTTCACTTCACCGGTGTGCCCTGTCAGGTTTAATAGTAGGATTTCTTGCCTTATCAATGGGGTTGGGACCATCAGTTGTGTTGTGTTGTGCAGAAGTGTGGTGGATACACAGCTGATAGTCCTACTGAATAGACTGTTAGAATTTGTATTATGGCAAGAAAAAAGCAGCTAAGTACAGAAAAACGAGTGGCCATCATTACTTTAAGAAATGAAGGTCAGTCAGTCTGAAAAATTGGGAAAACTTTGAAAGCGTCCCCAAGTGCAGTGGCAAAAACCATCAAGCACTACAAAGAAACTGGCTCACACCAGGAAAGGAAGACCAAGAGTCACCTCTGCTTCTGAGGATAAGTTTATCCGAGTCACCAGCCTCAGAAATCGCAGGTTAACAGCAGCTCAGATTAGAGACCAGGTCAATGCCACACAGAGTTCTAGCAGCAGACACATCTCTACAACAACTGTTAAGAGGAGACTTTGTGCAGCAGGCCTTCATGGTAAAATAGCTGCTAGGAAACCACTGCTAAGGACAGGCAACAATCAGAAGAGAAAAAAAAATCGCAGCACGCTGTGATTTGCAGAGCAAATTGGATGGCCTTCAGTCATTCATAGTTTTGATGCCTTCAGTGTGAATGAATGAAAAATCTTTAAATGAGAAGGTGTGTCCAAACTTTTGGTCTGTACTGTATATTAAAGAAAGTACTTGTTTCTCTGTTTCTTCTTTGAAATGTTGTGCCCCTAATAAATGATGTCTAAATGATAAATGAGAGCAAGTCAATATAGGGAGTATTGGTGTTTAGGCAGTATGTTTTTATTTTATTTTAAGTATAAGTCAACCCAAGTATAAGCTTGAGGCACCTAATTTTGTCTCGAAAAACAGGGAAAACCTATTGACTCGAGTATAAGCCGGGTATGCATTGTACCCTCATCCCTATCCTGGTATGCATGGCTCCCCATCCCCGTCCTTGTATGCATCGCTCCTGGTCCTTGTATGCATGGCTCACCGTCCTTGTGTGCATGGCTCCCCGTCCTTGTATGCATGGCTCCCTGTCCATCCTTGTATGCATGGCTCCCCGTCCTTGTATGCATGGCTCCCCATCCCTATCCTTGTATACATGGCTCCCCGTCCTTCCTTGTATGCATTGCTCCCCATCCTTTTATGCATGGCTCCCCGTCCATCCTTGTATGCATGGCTCCCTGTCCCTGTATGCATGGCTCCTTATCCCCATCCTTGTATTCATGGTTCCTATAAAAAAAAAACACATCCTACTTACCTTTCCTGAACGCTCTTGCCGCATCTTGTTACAGCATCAGCAGCTCTTCGTGTCCCCGCTCATTAAAAGTAATGAATATCACTCCACATCTTTGGGAGTGGAGAGGGATGAATATTCATTACTTTAATGAGCGGGGGACACGTGATCGCTCAGTCGGAAGACTGGCATCAGAAGGAGATGCAGTGAGGGCGCGCAGGGAAGGTATGTAGGCTGTGGCTGTAACTGTGGGCGCTATAAGAGAAATGAATATTCACTGTAAGTGCAGTGAATATTCATTTCTCTTTAGCAGCGGACACAGTTACAGCCGCAGTCGCCGGCTCCTGCTTCTGTGACCCGCTGGACCACCATTCCCCCTCCCCCGACGTCTTTCTGGGACAATGACTCATGCATAACACGTTGGAGGTTTTTTCAGCACAAAAAAATCTGCTGGGAACTCGGCTTATACACGAGTATATATGGTAAATATATTTCTTGTCTTATGATCTACGTGCAACTGAGATAAGAAAACTGCTGTCACCTTCTCTTGGAGGAACGCAGTACACAGGTCCTTCTTCTTCTGATTCAAATGAAGAAAAGGAGTTTTCGGATAACCAGCCTGTAGAGGGGGATTCAATGAAGCTGTGGTTGAAGGGCAGCTCGGCGTCATGGTGTGAAACTGGAAGATAAATGATTTAAAAGAATTTACTTTATGACACACATTGCTTTTAGATAAGTACAGGTATTATACCAGAGGTCTAGAACAGTTATGTCAGTAATGTCGCATTTATATTTAATAAGTGGATGTATTTTAAGAACATCACATGCTGATTATTGTTACATTATTTCAGACATACACAGCTATGTTAACCCTTTCATTAAATTCGCCGTACATGTACGGCGCTACGGGAGGTGTGTTCCCGCAAACTGTCGTACATGCGCGGTGTGACAAAGACTCACTCCAAGTGCCGGCACAATCAAAAGTCAGCGCTTTATGACAGTTGACACCACAATTGGTGCTAGTGCTGATCGCGGGCGTTTAACTCTTCTGATGCTGATATTGATAGTGATAGCGACATCGATCGGCACTGCAGAGGGAGGGAGCTTCCTCTCAGCTCTGATTGGCACAATGGGGTAGCTTCATAGCATACTACATTGTGGATCATCAGGAAGTTGGATGTGTTGATACAGCATTCAATATTCTCTTTTCCTCTATGCTGGAATATTTGGGTGGTTGTTTGGATCACCAGCATAAGGTTATTTCAGAGTTTAAGGGACAGCCGCCGAGGTACGGGGACGCCATTCTCGTTCATTTGTCCGCTGTTAGGCAGAGATTGAGTCCAGAATATTTTGTTCAGGGTGAACTCAGCTAGCATGGTTGCTTACACGGTGATTGTTGTTTGTCTTTAAGAGTATTCATTAAAGGTTATATTTTATATATCTAAGTTTTATATAGGGTTATTCTTTGGTAGTCTAGTAAAATGTTCCCAATAAAAGCTCCAACTCAAGCCATAAAAAATTGCAAGTCCCCACTCAGGACCATCATCTTTCAATGGAAATATATGGGTCTACCATGTTCCTGATAGTACAAATTCTCTGGAAAAGCAAAATGGCTCCTCACCCCCTAAAGAAAGCCAGCGAATTCTGCGCTTCCAAATCCAAATGCCCCCTCTCCCTTCTAAGCACTATAGTGTGTCTAAACAGCATTAGCATCCGCATTTGGCAATTCTGTAGCCACGAGAGCCCACTTAATTTACGACGTCCATGTCTTCAGAAGCATAAGCTGGGCATAATTTACTGGGTACTACAACATCCTGGGCACTACAATGTACAGGCACCACAATGGCAGATTTGCAATTTTCACTCAGCAACATTCACTGCTGCTTGTTTCTTGCAAACACCCATGGAGTCTAAATCGCCATTACACCTGCAGATAAATTCTAAAAGGGGTGCAATTTCCAAAATGGGGTCATTTGAGGGGGATTCTGTTCTTCTGGTACTTAGGGACTCAATATGTGGAGTCTACCTACTATTCTATGATAATCTGTTCTCCAAGATTCAAATAGCGCTCCTTACATCCCAAGTCTCGCTGTGTGGTTAAGCATTACTGTACAGTCATACGTGGGGTATTGCCACGTTCAGCAGAACTTGTGTGACAAACTTTGGTGCCATTTATAGCCATTTCCCCATGTGACAATGCAAAATTTTGGGCAAGAACAAAATTGTTGTGGCAAAAATATTTTTTTTTCTTCATTGGCCAAAGGTATAAAATTCTGTGACACATCCGTGATGCCAATATGATCAATGCACCCCTAGATGAAGTAACTAAGAAATGTAGTTTGTAAAATGGGGTCACTTATGGGGTTATGTCAATGTGACATGGTACCCTCAAACCATTCCAGCAAAATGTGCACTACAATATGGCGCTCCTTTCCTTCTGAGTTTTCGACCACATAGGAGGTATTGCGTACTCAGGAGAAATTGCGTAACATATTTTTTGGTCCATTTGCTCCTATCATCCTTTTTGGAAATGGAAAACTTGAGGCCAAAGTAACATTTTAGCAGAAAAAAAAATTCCATTGATTCAGCCCAATGTTATACAAATCTGTGAATCGCCTGAGGGTTAAAAATGCTCCCTACACCACTAGATGAATTCCTCAAGAGGTGTACTTTCCAAAATAGGGTCACTTGTGTTTTCTTTTGCTGTTCTGGCATGTCAATGGCTCTTGAAGGGGAAGGAGCCAAATTGAATTCTTCCAATTTTAGCTGGAACAGATTGTGAATGCCATGTCACATTGCAGTGCACAAGTGGCGAGGCTATTTGACCTTTTGTGGCGCCTGCGCACTACAGTACTTTGCTCTGCCCTCAACAGGGCAGAGAAGTACGCCTGCACAGGAGCGTGATTCTGGGGAGCCTGTGTGGATGACGCAGGGTCGCGTCATCCACAAGAAGCAAGCAGGAGGGTGGTGATCATAAGAAGATGGGAGGTGCTGGACCAAGAAGAGCGATGCCCCTCGGACCAGACCGCCTCTGAGGTGAGTATAATAAAACGTATTTTTCAGTTCTTCCAGGTTGGGTTGGGGGCTTATATACAGCATTATAGAACGCTGTGTATAAGCCCTGAAAGGTGTCTTATATTGGCGAAAACTTAAAGTTTAACTTTAAGACACCATTTAAAAAGGCAGTTTTGATATTCAAATCTCTGACACATAGTTTATACTGCAGCTGTAGCCCTTTGAATCCTGAATGTGGTCTGTTTAGAAACTGGAGAAAATGTGGCATCATAATCTTCACCATATTTTTTGAGAATATCCTTCTGCTACTAATCTTGCTTTAAATCTATGAACCTTGTTCTCACAGTCATAATTGGTCTTAAAATCCCACTTACGTTTGATTGCTTACTAGCCTTGATCTAGTCTTGTGAGTTTCATGTTTGAAGTTGAGGAACGGAGTTCATTTCCTCATTAGCAGCAATAATCCACTTCAGTTTTTCATGAACAGGTAGTTTTTGCATCTCATCCCATGACTGCGTCTGTTACTCAAGCAGTATTTTGACAAAGTATGATAGCTGCTTAGCTGGTATACCCTTGTTTGATCTCGACGATCTCCTGACTTCAAGATCACCTGATTTTTCTGTTGCTTCTTGAGTAATGGACGAACCTAACCAAACTTCTACATCCTTTTCTTTGTTATTTGGAGCAATATATTGGGGTTCATTATATGGTGTGGAGCATTACATGGGGTCTATTATTCTGTATGCAGCAATATATGGGGCTCATTCTACTATATGGAGCAATATATGTGGCTCATTATATTGTATAGAGCATTTTATGGGGCTTATTATTTTGTATGGAGCACTATGTGGTGCCCATAATACTGTATGGAGCAATAAATGAGGCTCATTATTCTTGTATGGAGCACTATGTGGTACCAATAATACTTTATGGAGAAATACATGGGGCTCATTATACTCAAGGGAACACTATGTGGTGTACATAATACTGTATGGAGAAATCTATGGGGCTCATTATTCTGTATGGAGCACTATGTGGCACCAATAATACTTTATGGAGAAATATATGGGGCTCATTATTCTCTATGGAGCACTATGTAGTGTACATAATACTGTATGGAGAAATCTATGGGGCTCATTATTCTGTATGGAGCACTATGTGGCACCAATAATAATTTATGGAGAAATATATGGGGCTCATTATTCTCTATGGAGCACTATGTAGTGTACATAATACTGTATGGAGAAATCTATGGGGCTCATTATTCTGTATGGAGCACTATGTGGTGCCCATAATACTGTATGGAGCAATATATGGGGCTCATTATTCTGTATGGAGCACTATGTGGTGCCCATAATACTGTATGGAGCAATATATGGGGCTCATTATTCTGTATGGAGCACTAGGTGGTGCCCATAATACTCTATGGAGCAATATATGGGGCTAATTATTCTGTATGAAGCACTATGTGGTGCCCATAATACTGTATGGAGCAATATATGGGGTCATTATTCTGGGTGGAGAACTATGTAGTGCCTATAACACAGTATGGAGCAATGCATGGGGTCATTATTCTGTATGAAGCACTATGTGGTGCCCATATTACTCATGTAATGTAAGAAGTAAGTAAAATCTTTGGCATTGTACTATACCTATATTTCTCTGCCGTATCTGTGCATCATGAATCATGGTATGTGTTTAAGGGGCCCACTGAGACTCTTTCGCCCAGGGCCCACGAAAACCTGGAGTCAGCCCTGACTCGCAATATAACAATTTTGATGGACACAGAACCTCATGCACTATTAAAAATTAGTAAATAGTAGTTGTTGCAATATATACAATAATAAGCATTATTCCATCACCATTAATAGTCAAAAATCGAAATAATGATCTAACTAAAAAAAATAATCTCTGATGAAACCCATATTAAACTAATGGCACCTTAAAAAGAGTGGCTTCATGGTTTTTACTAGAGGGCACTTCACTCCATTGAAACTTCACAAATATAATTCCACTTATTACCCCAACTCCTGGGGATGTGTTAAAGAGCTGGGCTTATATTTCACATGTGGTGGTCACGCATTATGATAGGAAACTATTGTTAACGCATGGTTCGAAACACGTCGCAGATCACTAACCATGGGGTTGCAACTTGAAGCTCATTGGTCCTCTTGAAAAATGTCTAGCATGTCTCCCACTATCATACTAATCTTTAATAGCATTGGTATTCTCATAAAGACCAAAGGATTCTTTTGCCCCCCTTTAGGCTCCAGGGCCTCCACACCTATCATAGTTACGCCCCTTTTCTGTGACCCTAGAACTCAGCATCTTGAAGTTATTCTCTGATAAAATCCCTAAACCCAAACTTTTACTAATCAGACACATGCTTGCAGCCACTAAGATTCTGGTACCCAATTCGCGGAGATCCAAAATATCACCTTCATTTAAGTAGTAGAAACAAATAGTTGACCAAATATTCTGATTCGAGGAATTAACCAGCCAAGAGGTTAGAAACATTGTTTAAAAAGGTCTGCACCCACCATATAAACTCTTATCTCCCCTGACCTCTCTAGACTTCTTATGCAATCCCAAACATAACTTCAGCTGTTGGAGGTTTTTGTAGATAAGGCCAGCTGACCAGCAGTTTAAACCTTAACCCTGATATACGTGCCTTGTGATCTGATTCACTATCCACTTGAAAAACCTCAAAGAACTTGGTTTGGCCTTGAGTTCATGGGACACATCTTTAATTTTGATGATAAATGTCAATGTTTGTTAACCAATAGCTGCGTTGATGGAACTCAAGGTCTGTATTATCTGCTGTTACTGTCTGGACTGTCATTTTTAAAAATCAATAAAAAGAGTTTAAAAAGAAAGTTTGCATTAAGTGATATGCTAAACTGTGCCAAGAAATGCTTGGATGGAGAAAAACAGGATGGAGTTGCATGTAGTGTATACACCAATACATACGACTAATAAATTTTAATGAGACTTGAATGATGGGGCTGCCGCTCTGTGCAAGACCCTCTACCTGCCTTGTGCCCTCTGTATGATCAGGTGTCTTTTTTTGTGGCAGGGGTGACTGTGAACCCCCTTACACACCAGTGCATACATCCAACTACTAAGTCTACACCGCTGGATGCAGATTGTGCAAGAGATAATTATTATTTTTATTTTTAAATCAACCTTTGCTAAATAGTAGATAAAGAGGTTTTCTTTTTCTGTGTCGCTTTTGTCACTGAGTCCTTCCTTTTGCGTTGTATGGGTATTTTCACACAGGAAGAATGTGTGAATATGGACGACTACATTCTGTGCATTATTTATTATATTCAGAAATGATGCAAATTTGTAAAATATTAAATAATGTCTATAAACTATTTTTTACAAACAAAATTCTTACCGGTAACCCAAGAAACTTTATCACTCCTAACAGAACAGCATGGCAAGTAGGAGCCTAAGTTAACAAGGGCTCCTTGGAAATTGTGCTTCATCCTTGATAAACATCCTCTGTCACCTTTAGATACTCTGCAACAAAGAGACAATGAAATGCATGTGTATGGATGGAGGTCACAACAAACAGTTAATCCATATGTACCTGCATAGGTGGTCTAGTTTGTGGGATGTGCAGGTATTCCACAATAAAACAATATGATGTAAGTCATTAAATGTTCTGGATGAGAAGATGGCTTTATACTCAGAAATTAATGGGTTTGTCCATTTTAAAATGTTATTGTTCCATTGGGTTGTAGAGGTCCATAATAACAAACGGAGCTGTTGTAGGGCTGGTAAAGCACTGTCTCTCTGCTGCTGCTCCTATCTTTGTTGGTTGATCACTTCTATAACATTTGTGTTTGGGCTCACCAGGTCATGTGGATCCGCTAAGCCTCTGGTCCGGTTGGGCACACAGACCACATGCGTTGGTGCAGCTTCAAGAGGATACGTGGAATCGTAAGGACTAAGACTAACTGGAAAATCAGGAACAGTTGAACAGATGGAATGGAACCAGGCATGGATGAATGCAAGTTGAAACACTCCCAAGACACAGGTGTGTGTGTCAATGGGGCTTAAATGAGGTGTGGGGAGATGATGTCATTGATCCATGACGAGCAACTTGCAAAACCCAACATGGAACACAGCAGAGGGCAGCGGACCCAGGAGAAGGGAGCATAGACTGGGATACCCAGGACAGGCGTGTAACAGCTTGTGACCACTGCAGCCAATCTTTGTGCTCAGCTGATTTGCTGATGTAGCTGGTACCAGCTACTGAGCCCAGTGATTAGCTTTAGTTGTGATGTCATCGCTGCAGCTGATCAACAACGACTGGAGCAGCAGAGAAGAAGTAGCACTGTATATTGGGAGGGAGACTAAGGCTGGTTTCACACTTGCGTTTCAAAACGCATGCGTTTAAAAAAAATCGCATGGTGAAAAAACGCATGTAAACTCGTGCAAACGCTGTGGTTTTTTGACGCATGCGTTTTTGCATGTGGTGAAAAAAACGCGGCGTTTTGACGCATTTACATGCGTTTTTTCATGCGTTTGCGTTTTTTAAAAGTAAAAAACCCACTATAAACAGAAAGAGCTAGGGTTAGGGGTAGGGTTAGGGGTAGGGATCCTAACCCCTAACCCTAAAGGGATCCTAACCCTAACCCTACCCCTAACCCTAACCCTAAAGGGATCGTAACCCTAACCCTACCCCTAAAGGGATCCTAACCCTACCCCTAACCCTAAAGGGATCCTAACCCTAACCCTACCCCTAACCCTAACCCTACCCTTAAAGGGATTAGGGTTAGGGGTAGGGTTAGGGTTAGGGGTAGGGGTAGGGTTAGGGTTAGGGGTAGGATCCCTTTATCAATTTTATGGTGTGGGGTGGTTTATCAGTGTGTTTTTTTTTGTTTTTTTTTAAATGCATGTGGTTAAAAACGCATGCGTTTACATAGACAGCAATGCATTTTTTTGCCGCAAAAAAAAACGCAGCTAAAAATACTACATGTTGCATTTCTGCAACACAACGCATGCAGAAAAAAACGCATGCGTTGCAAAAACGCGTTAAAACGCAAACAAAAAACGCATGCGTTTTTAATGTTAAACATAGGGAAAAAACGCATGCTTTTTTTGCGTTTTTTACTGCAAAAACGCAAAAAAAAACGCAAATGTGAAACCACCCTAAGATGTTCTGAAGGAAAGAGCAGGCAGGTCCTGTTTTAGTAAGCTGTTCACTAAAATTGTGTGTAAAGGCAGCAGCTAGTGGGTTATTTTGCATTTTGTGTAGGACCACAGGTTTTCTAAAACTAGCCCTGGTTATTTTTGTATTGTGGATGCCTGTGGTATGGGAGTATTGCCGCTCTGTATATATTGTAAAGGAAAATAATATTTTTTTTACTATGGGCCTTAAAACTAACAGGCAGCTAGGTGCCAATATACAGCTCTGGCAAATATTAAGAGACCACTGCAAAATGTTTAGTTTGTCTGATTTTTCTCTTTATAGGTATATTTTTCAGTAAAATGTAAATTGTTATTTTATTCTATAAACTTCTGACAACATGTCTCCGAATTTCCAAGCAATAAATTTTGTATTTTTCTTCTGACAAAGAAAAATGGTCAAAATAAAAAAAAGAGTGCTTTCAAACCTCCAATAATGCAAAGAAAACAAGTTCATAATCATTTTGAAGCAACAATACTAATGTTTTAACTCAGGAAGAGTTCAGAAATCAATATTTTGTGGAATAACCATGATTTTTAATCACAGCTTTCATGTGTCTTGGCATGCTTTCCACCAGTCTTTCACACTGCTCCTGGCACAAAAATGTAAGCAGTTCTTCTTTGTTTTTTTTCTGCACGTCGGAAAATCGCTCAGCGATGGGTCCTGCGCTGTCCATTGTTGGCTATAATGGAAGCCTATGGACGCAGGAACCGTCGCTGCCTGTCACACACAGGAATCCAGCTACGTATCACGTTTTTTCCCTCTGAGCATGCCTGGAAGGATTTTCAAGGCAGGGAAAAATTCTCTCTCTCTCCTCTCTCTCCCAGAATCTTATATTATAAAATTCGTCCAGGAACTCAGTCGACGCATCCGTCATAATACTGGATACGTCACACACGTTTTCCTCTATTTTCAATTGATACGTCATTTCACTGCACTATGACACAGCCAACGACAGAAATGTGAAAGAGGCGGCCTAAGACTTACCTGTCTTTATTTTCTGGTTCATTATTTCCGCAGCAACAACAGCAGCAGAAGAGCAAGAGCAGGAATAGAGGAACGAGAACCCCCGCAATTATGGCTCCTTTTTGGCTGGAGGCTACAACAAAACAAACACATCCAGAAATAGCAGGGTATATAGCAAGTTATAAGAGATACACATACTCGTTTTACTCATATTTTCTACATGTCTTCATTTTAATAGTTTGCCATTTTAGTATTTTCTTTCTTTTTTTCAGAAATATCAACGTAAGAAAAATGTAATAACATTGTGTCCACCCCAAAATGATATCAGTAAAAACATTGGCTCAAGTCACAAGAACCCCCCCGATCAAACAGTTCTATATTCTGAAAACTCAAAATGTTATGGCTCTTTAAAAATGGTATCACAAGCAAAAAAAATGTTTCTTTGCAAATTTTTGAATTTTTTTCACCATTTAAATAAAACAAAAAAGACTAAAGGGAACCTGCTATCTCTGAAAATGCTATTTACTTGCATATATAGGGTTAATCTGCAGGTAAATAGCATTATAATGTTTCCTGGTCGCATTACCTTGAACTTATTTCCTCTCAGGAACTGTCGACTTTCAGTCATAGGGTGGAGACAGATCGATTACAGTCACAGCACTGTACACTATACTGTAGGTAGTGGCTGCACCACATCACTGCAGAGCAAGCTGTCAATCAAAGTGCCAGGGCATGCTTACAACCACCGCTCACTGTAGAGTGTGCTGCGCTGAGCGATGACTGCAGCAGCTTCGTGCACGCCTCTATAACATCAGTATGGTGACCTTCACTTTTCACAGCCACCAACATGCCATGCAACACAATTGCAGATGCTGATCAGTGTCCACGGCAGCCAGGAGCATTCTTACGGCCTCCATGTCTGCCTTGTCGATCTCCTATGAAGCCTTTCCTGAGGTTGGGCTTCATAGGAGATTGTCAGTTTTGCAATACACTGCAACTTTATGCTTTTCCATAGGCAATCTAACGACCAAAGGGTCAAGTCCCCTAAGGGGACTAATCAACTATCTACAAAGCATAAAAAAATAATAAATATTTATATAAGTTTAAATCAACCACTGCTTAAACGGAATTTTCTAACTGTAAACAATTAAAGTTTGGTATTACCATCTGTGTAAATGCTTGAACAAATAAAATCTAAAAATATATATAGCATATGGTGAATGTGTAACACCCCAAGTAACCGGTTGTTACAGTGATATTGCCCTCTTTTCGTGGAGGGCGATATCATGCTTGAAGGCAAGGAAGATTCCCTTTACCAGGTAATGCATCCACATTCAACACATTCTGAATCCAGGCTAGAAGAGGGAGCTCAGGACCCGGATTCAGGGGAGCTTCCCCAGCCCTAAGGGTGCGTGTCCGTGGTCCGTAATGATGGAGAAGAAAACCCGCTCCACCCAAAGCGCCGCCACCTTCTGTACGCGCGGTGATTCCGGATGTGTTCATTGCACACATCCGGAATCACCGCACCCTCTACATAGGACCCTGTTATTTACCTTGCGGCAACGGAGCATCGCTGCAAGGTAAACAGACATGCTTCGTTCTAAAAAGACGCGCCACATGTCCGGAAATGCAGGGCCACCGGATGCATGTTCGCACGCATAGTGGAGATGGGATTTCATAAAATCCCTTCCACTATGCTGTAACATCTGTACGCTGCGGATTAAACGCTGCGGCTGTATGCAGAGTTCAATCCGCAGCTAATCCGGATGTAATCCGGCATGTGGAAACATACCCTAAGTGTTCTGGTCTGGAGGAGGAGTTAAGTTAGTTGGTGAGAGACAGTGGACAGAGAAGTAAGTCTGGAACAGAGAGCTGCAGGTCCAGGGAAAGGAAGTGAACCCGAGGGGTTGAAAGTGGTGGAGCTACTGAGGAGAAAGAGGGGAACTGTGACCGGGCACCCTCAGAGCCAAAAGCAGAGGAACCAGGCACTGGGAGCCCGAGGCTGTGTTGTACTCTAGGACACATAGCAGAGCCGGCGGGCATAGGACAACATCACCCCAGAGGACCCCTTTAAGCAGCGTTGGTTCCTCTGACCGAGAACCACAGGTGGCGTCATGAATAAACTTTATTACCAAATTCCCTTTAAAGACTTTCCCCTTTTATTGAGTGCCCAGAGCCACGGAACGGGTCGCAGCCACCATGATATCCCCTTTAAAAGCGACCAGACCCGGTACCGAGTAACCCCACTGCCCAGGTGGGTGACTCAAATGCAGAAACAGTAAAAGAAGGTGGCTGGCCCAACAGTTTCCATCGCTGATTTTAGATGTAAACTATGGCTGAAATCAGAGCCACTGGCTCAGTACTCCACCACTTAAAGCCTCAATACACATTGAACTAAAGGTGTCCAAAGTCGCCGATAGTAGAGAGATCATCCAACAGTCTAATTTGTGTAGGAAAGAAGGATCTATTTGACTTCCAACTCCCAATCATTTTTTGCTCTAGGCGATAAGCAGCTGCCACAAGAGTCTAGCAGTGGCTTTCTCAAAGACAGCACAGGAATGCTCGGATTTTGTTACAATATATAGTGAAGCAGTTCTCCTATGTGGCATGGTGGGGTTTTAGTTGTCTCACAAATTGGAGGATGTTTTTGACTTCTATATCTGCACCACCTATAGCTAAACCACTCTTCTATTCTTGGACTCATTCAAAGCGAAAGAATTACGGTACATGTGGCAAACTTTCTGTCACTAGCTTGCGCTCACTGCTAAAACTGTAATCTCAGGTTCCTACATGTGCGCATTAGCACTGGAGGAGCCCAGCACCTTGTTCAGTGTTAGGGCGGGCATCATACAGAGTGGTTGTGGACACGCTCTGATTTTTGGCTCCTACTAGTCTATAGAACTGCGAAGTACAGCACTTTGCTATTTTTGGCAGTCCTACAGAAAAAGAAAAGATCGGAAGTGAAGCATATGAACCTCTGCTCCATTTAAGACGTGCTGCAAAGTTCCCTTCACAGGGTTCCCAAACCCCAATTTTGGGAACGCTTAGGGACCAAGTTGTTGGACCTACAGTGCCTTGCGAAACTATTCGGCCCCCTGGAACTTTTCAACCTTTTCCCACATATCATGCTTCAAACATAAAGATACCAAATGTAAATTTTTGGTGAAGAATTAACAAGTGGAACACAATTGTGAAGTTGCACAAAATTTATTGGTTATTTTAAATTTTTGTGGAAATTCAAAAACTGAGAAGTGGGGCGTGCAATATTATTCTGCCCCTTTACTTTCAGTGCAGCAATCTCACTGCAGAAGTACATTGTGGATCTCTTAATGATCCAATGTTGTCCTAAATGTCTAATGATGATAAATATAATCCACCTGTGTGTAATTAAGTCTCTGTATAAATGCACCTGCTCTGTGATAGTCTCAGGGTTCTGTTGAAGCACAAAGAGCATCATGAAGACCAAGGAACACAACAGGCAGGTCCGTGATACCGTTGTGGAGAAGTTTAAAGCCGGATTTGGATGCAAAATGATTTCCAAAACTTTAAACATCCCAAGGAGCACTGTGCAAGCGATCATATTGAAATGGAAGGAGTATCATACCAATGCAAATCTACCAAGACCCGGCCGTCCCTCTAAACTTTCATCTCAAACAATTAGAAGACGGATCAGAGATGCAGCCAAGAGGCCCATGAGCACTATGGATGAACTGCAGAGATCTACAGCTGAGGTGGGACAGTCTGTCCATAGGACAACAATCAGTCATACACTGCACAAATCTGGCCTTTATGGAAGAGTGCCAAGAAGAAAGCCATTTCTCAAAGATATCCATAAAAAGTTTAGTTTAAAGTTTGAAACAAGCCACCTGGGATACACAACAAACATGTGGAAGAAGGTGCTCTGGTCAGATGAAACCAAAATCGAACTTTTTGGCAACAATGCCAAATGATATGTTTGGCGTAAAGGCAACACAGCTCATCACCCTGAACACACCATCCCCACTGTCAAACATGGTGGTGGCAACATCATGGTTTGGACCTGCTTTTCTTCAGCAGGGACAGGGAAGATGGTTAAAATTTATGGGAAGATGGATGGAGCCAAATACAGGACCATTCTTGAAGAAAACCTGTTGGAGTCTGCAAAAGACCTGAGACTGGGGCGGAGATTTGTCTTCCAACAAGACAATGATCCCAAACATAAAGCAAAATCTACAGTGGAATGGTTCACAAATAAACATATCCAGGTTTTAGAATGGCCAAGTCAAAGTCCAGACCTCAATCCAATCGAGAATCTGTGGAAAGAGCTGAAAACTGCTGTTCACAAACGATCTCCATCAAACCTCACTGAGCTCGAGCTGTTTGCCAAAGCAGAATGGGCAAGAATTTCAGTCTCTCGATGTACAAAACTGATAGAGACATACCCCAAGCGACTTGCAGCTGTAATTGCAGCAAAAAGTGGCGCAAGAAAGTATTAAGTTAAAGGGGCCGAATAATATTGCACGCCCCACTTTCAGTTTTTGAATTTCCATGAAAATTTAAAATAACCAATAAATTTCGTTCAACTTCACAATTGTGTTCCACTTGTTGATTCTTCACCAAAAATTTACATTTGGTATATTTATGTTTGAAGCATGATATGTGGGAAAAGTTTGAAAAGTTCCAGGGGGCCGAATACTTTCACAAGGCACTGTACATTGATCTAAAGTTTTTTTCCCCCCAATCTTATTGATAACTTGTTTTGGGGAATAATCCTTTAAGATGATAGGTCTTCAAAGCAAAATGTAGTCATTTTTCAGGTGTAGGTGTTTGTATTTGAGACACAGGAGAGGAATGATATTCAAAGAAAAAGTATAGGAAAGCTGCACATGAGGAGGTGGAAGATGTGAATATGAATAGTTGAAAACTTGCTTACTCAGTAGACATGTTCCATGCTTGGGGTCACATGGGCCACCACTGCAATCACAGATGATTGAACAGTTGAATCCAAAATATCCATGAGGACATGATTCATTGCAACTGCAGACAACAGGAATTAAAAATGTCATTAAATAACATTCTGTATAATTCTTCGTTTAATAACTCAAACGATATATGTAGATGGGTGCGCACATTAATCGGTGTGAGTAGTAGATACTATTTAGTTTGATATTTTGAACCACCACTCCAGCATTTTTTCTTATTGCATCACCGGAGTGGAATCACTAATGAATGTTCCCGGGATGTAGCAGAGTAATTACCAGCCGCCGACTTCTGCTCTCACCGCTGCTCCTGTCAGTCTTTTACAGGCTGTGACCTGCTGGATTGCTCCAGTGTTTGCGGGTTAGCCGGAAGTCACTTCCCAATATAAGGACAGCACTCCACAGGTAGGTGAATTTAGAGCTCCTTTATTCTGCCTTTTGTTGCAACGTTTTGATCCTACAGGATCTTTATCAAGCACAAAAGGCAGAATGAAGGAGATATAAATTCACCTACCTGTGCAGCGCTGTCCCTACTTTAATATTGGATGTCTGAACCTTTTCCAAGATTTACTCCTTGGTTCTGACGTGCGCTACAACCTTGGGAAATGTTAACCCTGTGTTTGCATGAGGTGCTGTGAGCTAAGGAGTATTTGATTCACTTTTCAATGTAAGTCTATGAGAGCCCGGATGAGGCCCCCGAAGACCTACATCAAGAACTTGTGACTGATACCTCTGACTTCTGGTCAGTCAGGAGCTGTGGTCACAAGATGGTGGAACGGGACTGGAGCGGTACTGGATAAAGCACAAGATGGCAGCTGCTAAGTATTTTTCTAGCTGAAGAGAACAGACAATGGTGTCTCTGGGGGTCAAATTTAAAAAATAAAATCCAAAGTGGTGCTTTAAGCTACCAATAAAATTCATGGCATGTGGCTATGCTGAAGAGAAGGTTTGTAACGTTTAGTTATGTGAGAGATTTCTGACCGAGGCAAAGAAAAACATACTAACTTGTGCCGAGACATTGTAGAATATTCACCCACTTGCCAATCACAAACAGCACCATCAAGATATATTGAGATTATTTAGGTAATTATATACACGTTGACTGGAGAGAACCATGTGATGCACAGTACCATATAGTATAAGCAAACTGCATCATCTACAGAGATAATATTGGACTCGGGAGCTAGGGGTCCACCAGCAGCATTGACTCTGGGGGCCCAATGTTTAGCTACATACAAATATGACATTACCCGTACTTCTATTTTTATATAATAAGAAACTATGAATGATGAGATGCTGCCTTTGTCTGTAAATAGCCAATCAAGTGTATAGTTCAAACTGCCGCTCATAGTGGGGTGAGGGCTTACTCCTGCACAAGGGTCCACCAATGGCTTCACATGTTCCCATGTGGGCTGAGTACAGCCTGTACACAGATGGGTCATAGGGTGCCTAGTAAATGTCATAAATTGTTTAGGAACATTATGCAAACTACACTGGGCAGACTGTCATACTGTTCCCACTCACTATCATAAATACAAAATAATGCCCACATATCTGCCCACAAAGTCAGTGGTGAAGTGATGGAGGGGAGATACGTGTCACAAACTAGAATAATTTCCTCCAGCACACTGTGTGTTGGGACAGTTTATATAAAGTTATTTGATGGGCTGGTTTTAGTGGACCCCCATAGAGCAGGTGGGAGAAGGTCCACGTATCTCCCCCTGCAGTGTCCTTACAGGACCTGTGTGATGTCAGGATCATGTGATCAGTCACATGATGGAATGATCACAAGGTCTGAGCTTAAATGGCTGACTGCTAAGGGTATGTGCACACGCTGCGGATTTTGCTGCGGGTCCGCAGCGGTTTCCCATGCATTTACAGTATAATGTAACGAAATACACAGTGCACATGCTGCGGAAAAAAACGCGCGGAAACGCAGCGGTTTACATTCTGCAGCATGCCAATTCTTTGTGCGGATTCCGCTGCGGGTTTACACCTGCTCCAATAGAAAACTGCAGGTGTAAACCCGCAGCAGAATCCGCAATAGAAACCGCGATAAATCCGCAGGAAAAACCGCAGCGGTTTTGCACTGCGGATTTATCAAATCCGCTGCTGAAAAATCCGCAGCCCTCACAGATACGTGTGCACATACCCTAAGGGTATGTGTCCACTTTCAGGATGGCCGGCGGTATCGCCGGAGCGGCTTTGCCGCTCTGCGGCAAGCCCCGCCCCCTTTCTGGGACGCGATGATGCCGGATGTGTTCACAGCACACATCCGGCATCATCGCTCCCCACCATAGGGCCCTGTGCTATATCTTGCGGCGACGCAGCGTCGCCGCAAGCTATACGGACATGCTGCGATCTGAAAAGACGCGCAGCATGTCCGGAGTCGCAGGGCCGCCGCGTGCGTGTTACCACGCATAGTGGAGACGGGATTTCATTAAATCCCCTCCACTATGCTGTAACATCTGGACGCTGCGTGTCTGACGCTGCGGCTCTATGCAGCGTCAGACACGCAGCGTTTCCTGCACGTGGAAACACACCCTTAAGCTTCCAGTGTTCAGGAGGTGCCTGGAGAGAGAGCACTCCAGGAAAGAGTGTGCTGATCTGAACTGTGGACATTACTGCCTGATAGCAGGCTGATACCCGCTAGGAAAAGGACTGTTTCTTTTTGTTTCTTTGTTTTACTGTTTTGCCTGGAAGGGCGTGTTTAATTTCCAAAGCTTGGTTTATGCTGTCTTTAATAAACCAAGCATTTTCATAAAGAGACAGTGTTCAGGTTACACCTCTCTGTCCAGCCAAGTGAGCCACTGTACCACAAAACGTATAGATGCACTATGCATCAACATGCTGCGATTAATGAATACATGAATTCCTCTTAATGAATTTGTCGCATGTGCGCTCAGATATACTGTACATTATAGTGCTTTATTAAATGCTCCTCCCTCCAGTCTTGACTGAACACTCCTATAATAATTGGGAGAGCAATACTGCCTTCTGCAGCTAGTAAACTAAAGTCATGAGATAAAAGAAAAATATATGTAAATTTGTAATGTAATTAGATGTAATATACCAAGAATCTTTGTAAATCAAACATATTGTTTCTCTTCAATATTTTTTCAGTTGCCATATCAGACACCCCAATATTTTATAAAAAGCTGTGCTGGACAAAACATTCTGGATATTAAAGGTGTAAACTCCTAGATATCAGACGTGCTACGCATACTTTGATTTTAACCCAAATAGTTCTATTTGCAGGTATAGCAATGCCAGGTAAGGGCAGTCCCACACGTCCAGATAATTCCGGTACTGGAAACAAATCGGTACCGGAATTATCCGTGTCCGTGTGCCCTACGTTTCTGTGGTACATCAGTGTGGCACACGAGCGGCACACGTGTGCCGCCCGTGTGCCCACTGGGTACCAAACGCACGGTGCTGGGTACCACACGTACCAGCATCTGGTGCTGAAGCTGCGATTCATATGTTCCCTGCAGCAGCGTTTGCTGCAGGGAACATATGAATATTAGTGTTTAAAATGCAGATCCTCCCTTTGGGAGGCAGAGCCGCATATTCATGATTGTAATCGGCGGCCCCACGTGACCGCATACAGGAGACGCTGCGGCCAGGAGAGGACGCTACAGCGAGGGATCCGGAAGCTAGGTGAGTATTTTAATCACAGCGAGGGGGCGCACAGGGGGTGGGGCGGGGGGGCACCTGGATCTGCATTTTAAACACTAATATTTATATGTTCCCTGCAGCAAACGCTGCTGCAAGGAACATATGAATCGCGGCTTCAGCACCAGTGGGGGGACAGCGCTTAATGTAGCGCTGTCTCCTGCACGGCACACGGACTGCACACGGACAATGTCCGTGTGCGGTACGTGTTTTACACGGACCCATTGACTTTAATGGGTCCGTGTAATCCGTGCGCTCCCACGAACACTGACATGTCTCCGTGTTTGCCACACGGAGACACGGTCCGCAAAAAATCAATGACATCTGAAAAGATGCATTGATTTTTATGTGTCTACGTGTGTCAGTGTCTCCGGTACGTGAGGAAACTGAGACCTCACGTACAGGAGACACTGACGTGTGAGACTGGCCTAAGTTAGGGCTAAATCCTAGCTCTGGAGGCTTTGATTACACCTGGATAGCTCTGCATATAAACAGGCTAGGTGCACACGTTTGAACCAAAACTGCATTTCCTATGTGGATTCTATCTAAGGCCTAATGCTAATGCCTACCAGAGCAAGTGAATCCCTACATGGGATAGTAATGCACAAATTCCAGCATTATCTACAACATATTTATACCTTCTAAAATAAGCATCTGTACATCTGAATACTAAACTATGTTTTGGGATTAAAGAGAATCTGTCAGAAGGATGAACCCTTCTAAGCCGTCTATATGGACATCCAGATCATAGAAAGCTGAATACAATGATACCTAAATATCTGTGATCCAATGTCTTAATCCAGAGAAATCCACATTTTTCTTATTATGTAAATGAGCAATTAAAATCTATTGGCAGGACATATATCTACTTGAGAATCTGTATCTAGGGCATATTTTAAATGAAGGAGGGCATTAACAGTGTGAGACATGTAATGTCTGACAGTCTGCTCTCCTGATATCACTGCAGAGCTGTGTGTGATTCCAACTAACATTTCTTCAGCTTCCATGTCAGTTGCCAATGTGGGGAGAGGAGCCCAGAAGAGCTGACAGCACTATGAGTGGGAAGTGGGAAGGTACAATTGCAGATGTGTTTGTAATGAGACAATGGCCAGTTCTGCTGTACTATGTTAGTGGTAATCACACACAGCTCTGCAGTGAGATCAGGAGAATATGAGAACAAAAGCAAAGGAAAGTTCTTGGTGGTAGGGTGCCCTAGATAAAGTGGATATTAAAGTGAAAGTAATAATCCTGCATCAAGAAACTGGACGTATGTGAAATAAATGGACCGTCGGAAATAAACTAGGGAAAAACAAAGAGAGAGGCCGATCATAAAGTACATACACAATGTAGTGAAAAAAAACAGTAATAGTTTATTGAATTACATCAGGTAACAATAACAGATGAACATATCAATGTACATGAAAAGGATTAAAAATTAAATAAAAACAGGGATGCACACCCAGACATGAAAATGACCATAGTAAGGAGGGAGAGAAAGGCAAAATGTTGAATAAAAATAAACATACTCAGACAAATGCATACAGGTGTATAAAGGATCTGTAAAACATATAAAGTGCATACGAGGAGTTGTAAAAAAAAATGTATAAATATCAGTAAAGTGCTAGTGCACAACAACTCCAGTAGATGTCACTGTAGACCCACAATATACAGTGGGGGGGGAAAGTATTTAGTCAGCCATCAATTGTGCAAGTTCTCCCACTTAAAAATATGAGAGAGGCCTGTAATTGACATAATAGGTAGACCACAACTATGAGAGTCAAAGTGAGAAAACAAATCCAGAAAATCGCCTTGTCTGATTTGGCAAGATTTCTTTTGCAAATTATAGTGGAAAATAAGTATTTGGTCATTAACAAAAGTTCATCTCAATATTTTGTTATATATCCTTTGTTTACAACGACAGTGGTCAAAAGTTTTCTGTAAGTCTTCACAATGTTGTCACACACTGTTGGTGGTATGTTGGCCCATTCCTCCATTCAGATCTCCTCTAGAGCAGTGATGTTTTGGGCCTGTCGCTGGGCAACACGGACTTTCGACTCCCTCCAAAGGTTTTCTATGGGGTTGAGATCTGGAGACTGGCTAGGTCACTCCAGGACCTTCATATGCTTCTTACGAAGCCACTCCTTTGTTGCTCTGGCAGTGTGCTTGGGATCATTATCATGCTGAAAGACCCATCCACATTTCATCTTCAATACCCATGATGATGGAAGGAAGTTTGCACTCAAAATCTCATGGTACATGGCCCCATTCATTCTTTCATGTACACGGATCAGTCGTCCTGGTCCCTTTGCAGAGAAACAGCCCCAAAGCATGATGTTGCCACCCCCATACTTCACAGTAGGTATGGTGTTCTTTGGATGCAACTCAGCATTCTGTCTCTCCCAAACACTACGAGTTTTGTTTCTACCAAACAGTTCTACTTTGGTTTCATCAGACCATATGACATTTTCCCAATAATCTTCTGGATAATCCAAATGCTCTCTCGCAAACTTCAGACGCGCCCGGACATGTACTGACTTAAGCAGGGGGACACACGTCTGGCACTGCAGGATCTGAGTCCCTGGCAGCGTAGTGTGTTGCTGATGGTAGCCTTTGTTACGGTGATTCAAGCTCTATGCAGGTCATTCACTAAGTCCCCCTGTGTGTTTCTGGGATTTTTGCTCACCGTTCTTGTGATCATTTTGACCCCACGGGGTGAGATCTTGCATGTAGCCTGTTATGACCTGGTGGTTAGGAGCACCCTGCACGACCTGATAGTTAAACTCACACAGGACAAGCTCTGGAATGTGGGAGCTCTTCTGACCGCAGGCCCTAATCCTGTCACAACAACTAGAAATAGCCGTGGAGCGTTCCTGACTCTCCCTAGACGCCTCTTCACAGCCTAAGAGCTAGCTAGCCCTAGAGATAGAAAATAAAGCCTACCTTGCCTCAGAGAAATTCCCCAAAGGAAAAGGCAGCCCCCCACATATATTGACTGTGAGTAAAGATGAAAGTCACAAACGCAGAAATGAAACAGGTTTCAGCAAAGGGAGGCCAGACTTACTAAACAGACAGAGGATAGGAAAGGTATCTTTGCGGTCAGCACAAAAAACTACAAAAGACCACGCAGAATGTGCAAAAAAACCTCCTCACCGACTAACGGTGCGGAGATGCCACTCTGCATCCCCGAGCTTCCAGCTAGCAAGACAAAATCATGATAACCAGCTGGACAAGGAAACAATGAACATTAGCTTCTGCTGGAGAAGACCGGTCACCAGAAAGATCCAAGAGCTAACTGAACCAATGCAGGAACATTGACAGCTGGCATGGAGTAACGATCTGAGTGGAGTTAAATAGAGCAGCCAACCAAAGGATAAACCACGTCACCTGTGTAAGGAACCTCAGAAGCAGCAGCTTCACTCACAGCCACCAGAGGGAGTCCATGGACAGAACTCGCTGAAGTACCATTCACGACCACAGGAGGGAGTTCGACAACAGAATTCACAACAGTACCCCCCCTTGAGGAGGGGTCACCGAACCCTCACCAGAGCCCCCAGGCCGATCAGGATGAGCCAAATGAAAGGCACGAACTAGATCGGCAGCATGAACATCAGAGGCAAAAACCCAGGAATTATCTTCCTGACCATAACCCTTCCACTTGACCAGGTACTGGAGTTTCCGTCTCGAAACACGAGAATCCAAAATCTTCTACACCACATACTCCAACTCCCCCTCGACCAACACCGGGGCAGGAGGATCAACGGAGGGAACCATAGGCGCCACGTATCTCCGCAACAACGACCTATGGAACACATTATGGATGGCAAAAGAAGCTGGAAGGTCCAAACGAAATGACACAGGATTAAGAACTTCAGAAATCTTATATGGCCCAATGAAACGAGGCTTAAACTTAGGAGAGGAAACCTTCATAGGAACATGACGAGATGACAACCAAACCAAATCCCCAACACGAAGTCGGGGACCAACACAGCGCCGGCGGTTAGCGAAACGTTGAGCCTTCTCCTGGGACAATGTCAAATTGTCCACCACGCAACCTGTCCACCACCGTATCCACACCAGGACAGTCCGAAGGCTCAACCTGCCCTGAAGAGAAACGAGGATGGAAACCAGAATTACAGAAAAAAGGAGAAACTAAAGTAGCCGAGCTTGCCCGATTATTAAGGGCGAACTCAGCCAAAGGCAAGAAGGACACCCAATCATCCTGATCAGCAGAAAGAAAGCATCTCAGATATGTTTCCAAAGTCTGATTAGTTCGTTCGGTTTGGCCATTAGTCTGAGGATGGAAAGCCGAAGAAAAAGACAAATCAATGCCCATCTTAGCACAAAAGGACCGCCAAAACCTCAAAACAAACTAGGAACCTCTGTCCGAGAAGATGTTCTCTGGAATGCCATGCAAACGAACCACATGCTGGAAAAACAATGGCACCAAATCAGAGGAGGAAGGCAATTTAGACAAGGGTACCAAATGGACCATCTTAGAGAAGCGATCACAAACCACCCAAATGACCGACATCCTTTGAGAAACAGGGAGATCAGAAATAAAATCCATGGAAATATGCATCCAGGGCCTCTTCGGGACCGGCAAGGGCAAAAGCAACCCACTGGCACGAGAACAGCAGGGCTTAGCCCGAGCACAAGTCCCACAGGACTGCACAAAAGAACGCACATCCCGTGACAGAGACGGCCACCAAAAGGATCTAGCCACCAAATCTCTGGTACCAAAGATTCCAGGATGACCAGCCAACACCGAACAATGAACCTCAGAGATAACTCTACTAGTCCATCTATCAGGGACAAACAGTTTCTCCGTTGGACAACGGTCAGGTCTATCAGCCTGAAACTTCTGCAGCACGCGCCGCAAATCAGGGGAGATGGCAGACAAAATTACCCCCTCTTTAAGAATACCCGCCGACTCCGGAACACCCGGAGAGTCAGGCACAAAACTCCTTGACAGGGCATCAGCCTTCACATTCTTAGATCCCGGAAGGTATGAAACCACATAATCAAAACGGGAGAAAAAAAGTGAACATCGAGCCTGTCTAGGATTCAACCGTTTGGCAGACTCGAGATAAGTCAAATTCTTGTGATCTGTCAAGACCACCACGCGATGTTTAGTTCCTTCAAGCCAATGTCGCCACTCCTCGAATGCCCACTTCATGGCCAACAACTCTCGATTGCCAACATCATAATTGCGCTCAGCAGGCGAGAATTTTCTAGAAAAGAAGGCACATGGTTTCATCACCGAGCCATCAGAACTTCTTTGCGACAAAACAGCCCCTGCTCCAATCTCAGAAGCATCAACCTCGACCTGAAACGGGAGCGAAACATCTGGCTGGCACAACACAGGGGCAGAAGAAAAACGACGCTTCAACTCCTGAAAAGCCTCTACAGCCGCAGAGGACCAATTGACCACATCAGCACCTTTCTTGGTCAAATCAGTCAACGGTTTAGCAATACTAGAAAAATTAGCGATGAAGCGAAGGTAAAAATTAGCAAAGCCCAGGAACTTCTGCAGGCTCTTCACAGATGTCGGCTGAGTCCAATCATAAATGGCCTGAACTTTAACAGGGTCCTTCTCGATAGTAGAAGGGGAAAAAATGAAACCCAAAAATGAAACCTTCTGAACTCCAAAGAGACACTTTGACCCCTTCACAAACAAGGAATTCGCACGAAGGACCTGGAACACCATTCTGACCTGCTTCACATGAGACTCCCAATCATCCGAAAAGACCAAAATGTCATCCAAATATACAATCGTGAATTTATCCAGGTACTCTCGAAAGATGTCATGCATAAAGGACTGAAACACAGATGGAGCATTAGAAAGCCCGAATGGCATAACCAGGTACTCAAAATGGCCCTCTGGCATATTAAATGCTGTTTTCCATTCATCGCCCTGTTTAATTCGCACAAGATTATACGCCCCTCGAAGATCTATCTTGGTGAACCAACTAGCCCCCTTAATCCGAGCAAACAAATCAGACAGCAGCGGCAAAGGATACTGAAATTTGACTGTGATCTTATTAAGAAGGCGGTAATCAATACAAGGTCTCAAAGAGCCATCCTTCTTGGCCACAAAAAAGAACCCTGCTCCCAATGGTGACGACGACGGGCGAATATGACCCTTCTCCAAGGATTCCTTTATATAACTCCGCATAGCGGCGTGCTCTGGCACAGATAAATTAAACAGACGGCCCTTAGGAAACTTACTACCAGGAATCAAATTAATAGCACAATCGTAATCCCTATGAGGAGGTAGGGCACCGGATTTGGGCTCTTCAAATACATCCCGGTAATCTGATAAAAACTCAGGGACTTCAGAAGGAGTGGAAGGCGAAATTGACAACAATGGAACATCACCATGTACCCCCTGACAACCCTAGCCGGACACAGACATAGATTTCCAATCTAACACTGGATTATGGACCTGTAGCCATGGCAACCCCAAAACGACCACATCATGCAGATTATGCAACACCAAAAAGCGAATATCCTCCTGATGTGCAGGAGCCATGCACATGGTCAATTGAGTCCAGTACTGAGGCTTATTCTTGGCCAAAGGCGTAGCATCAATTCCTCTCAATGGAATAGGATACTGCAAGGGCTCCAAGAAAAAACCACAGCGTCTGGCAAACTCCAAGTCCATCAAATTCAGGGCAGCGCCTGAATCCACAAATGCCATAACAGAATAGGACGACAGAGAGCAAATCAGAGTAACGGACAAAAGAAATTTAGACTGTACCGTACCAATGGTGGCAGACCTAGCGAACTGCTTAGTGCGCTTAGGACAATCGGAGATAGCATGAGTGGATTCACCACAGTAAAAACACAGCCCATTCCGACGTCTGTGTTCTTGCCGTTCAGCTCTGGTCAAAGTCCTATCACACTGCATAGGCTCAGGCCTATGCTCAGAGAATACCGCCAGATGGTGCACAGCTTTGCGCTCACGCAAGCGCCGATCGATCTGAATGGCCAAGGACATAGACTCATTCAGACCAGCAGGCGTGGGAAATCCCACCATGACATCCTTAAGGGCTTCAGAAAGACCCTTTCTGAAAATTGCCGCCAGGGCACACTCATTCCACTGAGTAAGCACAGACCACTTTCTAAACTTCTGACAGTACACCTCCGCTTCATCCTGACCCTGACACAAAGCCAGCAAGATTTTCTCTGCCTGATCCACTGAATTTGGTTCATCATAAAGCAATCCAAGCGCCAGAAAAAACGCATCAACATCACGCAATGCAGGATCTCCTGGCGCAAGGGAAAATGCCCAGTCTTGAGGGTCACCATGCAACAAAGAAATAATGATTTTTACTTGTTGAACGGGGTCACCAGAGGAGCGGGGTTTCAAAGCTAGAAACAGTTTACAATTATTTTTGAAATTCAGAAACTTAGATCTATCCCCAGAAAATAAATCAGGAATAGGAATTCTAGGCTCTAACATAGGATTCTGAACCACAAAATCTTGAATGTTTTGTACCCTTGCAGTGAGATGATCTACACAAGAGGACAGACCTTGAATGTCCATATCTACACCTGTGTCCTGAACCACCCAAAGGTTTAGGGGAAAAGAAAGACAAAACACAGTGCAAAGAAAAAAAAATGGTCTCAGAACTTCTCTTATCCCTCTATTGAGATGCATTAATACTTTTGGCCAGCTGTACTGTTATGACCTGGTGGTTAGGAGCACCCGGCACGACCTGATAGTTAAACTCACACAGGACAAGCTCTGGAATGTGAGAGCTCTGCTGACCGCAGGCCCTAATCCTGTCACAACAACTAGAAATAGCCGTGGAGCGTTCCTGACTCTCCCTAGATGCCTCTTCACAGCCTAAGAGCTAGCTAGCCCTAGAGATAGAAAATAAAGCCTACCTTGCCTCAGAGAAATTCCCCAAAGGAAAAGGCAGCCCCCCACATACATTGACTGTGAGTAAAGATGAAAGTCACAAATGCAGAAATGAAACAGGTTTCAGCAAAGGGAGGCCAGACTTACTAAACAGACAGAGGATAGGAAAGGTATCTTTGCGGTCAGCACAAAAAACTACAAAAGACCACGCAGAGTGTGCAAAAAAAACCTCCGCACTGACTAACAGTGCGGAGATGCCACTCTGCATCCCCGAGCTTCCAGCTAGCAAGACAAAATCATGATAACCAGCTGGACAAGGAAACAATGAACAAATGATAACTATCAGGAACTTAGCTTCTGCTGGAGAAGACCGGTCACCAGAAAGATCCAAGAGCGAACTGAACCAATGCAGGAACATTGACAGCTGGCATGGAGTAACGATCTGAGTGGAGTTAAATAGAGCAGCCAACCATAGGATAAACCACGTCACCTGTGTAAGGAACCTCAGAAGCAGCAGCTTCACTCACAGCCACCAGAGGGAGTCCATGGACAGAACTCGCCGAAGTACCATTCACGACCACAGGAGGGAGTTCGACAACAGAATTCACAACAGTAGCCCCAGATGGAGGGAGATTATCAGTGGTCTTGTATGTCTTCCATTTTCTTATTATTGCTCCCACAGTTGATTTCATGACACCAAGCTGCTTGCCTATTGCAGATTCAGTCTTCCTAGCCGGGTGCAGGGTTACAGTTTTGTTTCTGGTGTTCTTAGACAGCTCTTTGGTCTTCACCATAGTGGAGTTTGGAGTGTGACTGTTTGAGGTTGTGGTCAGGTGTCTTTTATAGTGTTAACAAGTTCAAACAGGTGCCATTACTACAGGTAATAAGTGGAGGACAGAGGAGCCTCTTAAAGAAGAAGTTACAGGTCTGTGAGAGCCAGAAATCTTGCATTTTTGTAGGTGACCAAATGCTTATTTTCCACCATATCTTGCAAATTAAATCTTGCCAAATCAGACAAGGTTTATTTTCTGGATTTGTTTTCTCATTTTGACCTCATAGTTGTGGTCTACCTATGATGTCAATTACAGGCCTCTCTCATATTTTTAAGTGGGAGAACTAGCACAATTGATGGCTGACTAAATACTTTTTTTTCTCTACTGTAAATATATGTAGTCATATTAATGGTATAAGGGCATGATGAGACAACATATTAGCAAGGTACTCAAAGAAGAAAAAAGTTAAATGATTATGTAAGAAGACTTAATGGAGAAGTAAGAGTACTTACAAGAGTAATGTAGGGCTCACTCTCCTGGATGGCGTCCACAGTGGGTCTACAATGACACCTACTGGAGTTGTTGTGCACTAGCACTTTACTGATATTTGTACATTTTTTCTACAACTCCTTGTATGCTTTTTCTATATTTTACAGATCCTTTATACACCATGCATTCGTCTCAGTATTTATATTTATTTTTATTCAACATTTAGCCTTTTTCTCCCTCCTGCCTACGGTCATTATCATGTCTGGGTGTGCGTCCCTGTTTTTAATTAATTTTTAATCCTTTTCATGTACATAGATATGTTCATCTGTTATTGTTACCTGATGTAAGGTAAGACCTGTCAGCCTAAGGGACGGGCAGTGGCGTATCTGGGGGGGGGTGGCAGCCGGCAGGGGGGCGCAGTCGGGCGGCCTAATGTGGCGATCCGCAGTGTCTCCCCCGGCGGATGCATTCTGCCGCCCCCGGTCTGGGAGTCAGCTGTTCTCTGTGCCGACTGTCAAGCTGACAGCCGGCACAGAGAAGCTGCAGAGCGCCGACTCCCAACAGGTGCGGAGGTGGAGGGGGGCCCCTGCAGGGTGGCTGTGGCAGGCAGGGAGAAATCCCTGCAGCTCCGCTGCCTACAAGAGAAAATAGCAGCGGAGTTGAAGCGATCTGTCTTCCTGCTTCCTGCCCACGCTTCCTCTCACACAGACGTGCCGCTGGATGACGTCATCATTCAGCGGCCGGCTGTGTCAGAGGAAGGCGATGGAGATGCTGTGGCAGAGCCCGAGGAGAGGTGAGAGGGGTGTGTGTGTGTGTGTGTATGTGTGTGTGTGTGTGTGTGTGTGTGCGTGCGCGCGTGCATGCGTGTGTGTGTGTTGCGCGCTGCAGTGGAATGTGCAGAGAAGTAAATGGTGTGTGTTTGTGTGTGTGTAGGGGGAGGAGAGGGCAATGATGGGGATGGTGGTGGAGGAGGAAATGATGGAAGTGGTGGAATGGGCAAGGATGGGGATGGTGGTGGAATGGGCAAGGATGGGGATGGTGGTGAAGGAGGAAATGATGGAAGTGGTGGAATGGGCAAGGATGGGGATGGTGGTGGAATGGGCAAGGATGGGGATGGTGGTGGAGGAGGAAATGATGGAAGTGGTGGAATGGGCAAGGATGGGGATGGTGGTGGAGGAGGAAATGATGGAAGTGGTGGAATGGGCAAGGATGGGGATGAGGAAATGATGGAAGTGGTGGAATGGGCAAGGATGGGGATGGTGGTGGAGGAGGAAATGATGGAAGTGGTGGAATGGGCAAGGATGGGGATGGTGGTGGAGGAGGAAATGATGGAAGTGGTGGAATGGGCAAGGATGGGGATGGTGGGGGAGGGGGAAATGATGGAAGTGGTGGAATAGGCAAGGATGGGGATGGTGGAGGAGGAGGAAATGATGGATGTGGTGGAAAGGGCAATTATGGGATTGCTGGGGAGGAAATGCTTTAGGTGGTGAAACGGGCAATGATGGGCATGACGGAGAAGGCAATGATGGAGGTGGTGAAGAGAGCGATGATGGGGTGGGGTAGAGGACAATAATATGTGTGTGGACAATTTGAGTGGGGATAGGGGGATTTATTATCTGTGGGGAGAATTTGGGGATGGGGGAATTTATTATGTGTGGGGTGAGATTTGTAGTGGGGATGGGGGATTTAATGTGTGTGGGAGACTTGACACAAAATGAAGAGCAATATATGAGGAAACAGTACAGGGGAATTGGGGGCATGTATGAGGAAACAGTATGGGGGAATGAGGGCATGTATGAGGAAACAGTATGGGGGAATGGGGGGCATGTATGAGGAAACAGTATGGGGGAATTGGGGGCATGTTTGAGGAAACAGTATGGGGGAATTGGGGCATGTATGAGAAAACAGTATGAGGGAATGGGGGGCATGTATTAGAAAACAATATGGGAGAATGAGAGCACAGTATGAAGAGCGATGTGAAAAATGTATGTGGACAGAGTACGGGAAGTGAGGGTGATGGGATGTGTGCAGACACAGTATGGGGAGTTAGGTGAGCAGGCAGTATAGAAAGTGAGGGGGTAAATATATGAGGAGACAGTATGGTGAACAGGAGGAATGTGAGAGGAGACAGTATAAGGAGGGAGGGGAATAGTTGTGAATTCTGTGGCCAAGCTCCCTCCTGTGGTCGTGAGTGGTACTGCGGCTGGTTCTGTCTATAAGCTTCCTTTGGTGGATGAGAGTGGTACTGTGGCTTCTGAGTTTCCTTCCTCAGGTGATGAGGTTAAGTCGTTAGGTGCTGCTCTATTTAACTCCACCTGGTGCTTTGATCCTGGCCTCCAGTCAATGTTCTAGTATTGGTCTTGCTTCCTCCTGGATCGTTCCTGTGGCCTGTCTATCCTGCATAAGCTAAGTTCTGCTTATGTTATTTTTGTTTGCTATATTTTCTGTCCAGCTTGCTATATTGGTTTTTCTTGCTTGCTGGAAGCTCTGAGACGCAGAGGGAGCACCTCCGTACCGTTAGTCGGTGCGGAGGGTCTTTTTGCCCCTCTGCGTGGTTGTTTGTAGGTTTTTGTGTTGACCGCGAAGCTATCTTTCCTATCCTCGGTCTATTCAGTAAGTCGGCCCTCACTTTGCTAAATCTATTTAATCTCTGTGTTTGTATTTCATCTTTACTCACAGTCATTATATGTGGGGGGCTGCCTTTTCCTTTGGGGAATTTCTCTGAGGCAAGATAGGCTTATTTTTCTATCTTCAGGGCTAGTTAGTTTCTCAGGCTGTGCCGAGTTGCATAGGGAGCGTTAGGCGCAATCCACGGCTACCTCTAGTGTGGTGTGATAGGATTAGGGATTGCGATCAGCAGAGTTTCCACGTCTCAGAGCTCGTCATATGTTTTTGGTAAATGTCAGGTCACTTTGTATGCTCTGAACTTCAAGGTCCATTGTGGTTCTGAATAGTGGGGGTGTAGCATGGAGGGACAGTGTGAGGGCACAGCCAGGAGGGGACAGTATACCAGGAAGGGGGAGTTTGATGATAGAGTACAGTATAAATACTGGGCCCTATAGGGGGAACACAGTATGAGAGGACAATGTGAAGAAGGGACCGGTATGGAAAGGAGAGGTCAGTGTGAAGAGCATGAACCATAAGAGGGACAGTGTGGGGGTCATATTTTGTGCAGACAATACAGTGAGGGGCAATTTTTTATTCAGGAGCATTTTAATGACACTTGTATCTTTAAGGGCGTCATGTGGAGATTTTCTGCAAAAGAACGGAGAAGACGGCTCTGCAGAGACGGCTGTGGATGAGAAAACTCATCATGGGGTCTGGACAAGATGAAGAAAAGAAGGAGATCGGCTCCAGAGACAACGTCATCTATAAGGTACCTGGATGTAAATGTTATGTGTGATGCTAACTAATTCTCATGTTTTTATTTATGTTAGGAGCTTTAAACGGAATGTCCAGGTTTGTAATGAATCTGCAATTATTCTTTGTGACTGCAGATTTCTGAATTCTCACAGTGCGCCCTGCACACTGTCAGGATTCTATCATGCTGGCGATTTAGATACATGTGGTCACATGCTGACTAGACATGTGTGGCCTCACTCAATGAACTGAGCGAGGCCGGGCACGTCTAGTTGTAATGTGTTCAGAAGTATACAAATCGCATGCTTGTGCTGACATGACTGTCCACAGGCAAGGGAGAATCCTAAAAGTGTGCAGTGCATGCGTTGTGAGAATTCAGAAGCCTGCGATGTCAGGATTCAGCTCTGCAGGTTCCAGTAGTCGTCACATGGACACGTCACTCATATGCGACTTTCATACTTGTGGTCCTGTGACAACGAGCTTCTCTTCTGCTTCTCTCAGTTTTTCACTGATCATTGAGTGCATTGGGGAGAGGAGCTCGTCGGTACATGACTAAGTGTGAAAATCGCATACGTCCTGGGGGGGGGGGGAGGCTCCAAATTTAATTCTTGCCCCGGGTGCCAGAAACCCTAGATACGCCTCTGGGGACGGGCCTCGCATTAGTAAGTTGCAACACATAGTCCACGGATGGCTGTTCAAAATATGTTTTCTTTGAAATGCTGTATAGTTTCACCTTAAAACATACACAGTGCTAATGATGCAGCCAGGCTCTGGTTCATGCTACTTGTGTGGTTTGAGCAGCATAAATCAGATGACAGGTTTACGATGGTGATGAGCATAATGGGTTAATGGATGCCATAGTTCTTCTCTTGCATACACCTATGAATGTTATACCTGTGTTTCCAGTATCCAATGTCACAAACACATTCTCCTGTCACAGAGTCACAGTTCCCATGGATGCAGGGTGGGCACAAGTGTTTGCATCGGTTTCCATAATTTCCAGCTGGACATAAAAATTCACACCTTTGGCGATAAGAAAAACAGTTACAACCCATATCAGTCTGAGCAAACCAAGTAAATTGCAAGAAAACTTCAGGTCATCAGTAATGTTATATCATCAATAATACTTTGTTAAAAAGCAAACAAACCAGGAAGTTCCTGCTCACTGTGTGGGCTTGCTTAGCTGGAGCACACTTTTACTTTCACTTTGCAAGCTGACAGACATGATGCTAAGATCCTAAGCTATAAGAAATATCAGTTGTAAGCTGTGTTATCTTTGTTCCTGAATAAATATATATTCACTGTTGAACTGCTGGACAGTACTGAGATTAATCCGCTGCCACCAGGTTATGGGCCTAGAAAGGGACCCAGAGAACAGCCCAAAGGAGAGAGAAAAACCATGTGCTAAGAGGAAGAAGAAGCAAATATGGCAGTTCACAGTGCCGAATGTGACTAACCAGAACTACCAATCCTGGAAATTTAAGGTAAAGATGCTGCCGATAAGAGAAGGTCTCTAGACCTGACCCACTACTAAAAGACTGGGTAGCGAAGGATCAAAAAGCACAAAACACTAGTTACCTCAGTAGAGATGATGATCAGATTGTGCATGTATGTGAATGTGAAACTGCAAAAGAAATGTGGGAACAGCTACAGAAAGTACATGAAAGGATAAATCTCAGCAATAAGATCTATTTAATGAGAAAGCTATATCAGTCTAAGCTAAATACGGGCCAAGATATGCAGGATTACATAAGGAATACTCTAGATATTGTGCGGGACATTGGGGAAGATCTAAAGGATTTCCATGTTGATGCACTACTACTACGCGTTCTACCAGAAAACTATTGCACACTTATAACTGCACTAGATGCGTGCCCAGATTATGAGCTTACATTGGACTATGTCCGAGAAAAACGTGTAGATGAGTATAAGCGAAAGACAGAAAGTGTAAGCAGCAGTGGAGTATCTAAAGCCGAATCCGCTTTAAAAACCTAAGATCTACCCAAAAATAAAAGGGATTTGAAGGAAACAAGTGAGTGTTTTGCCTTCAAGAAATCCGTTCAACTAAAGGCTGACTACAAAGCCTGGAAAGCTAAAATGAATCAGCTGAAAAAGCAAAATAATCATCAAAGGGTTAAAAGTACTACTACGGAAGAATATGATACTTCAAGTACTGAAACTGTGTTTACTGTAAGGCTAAGTTCACACTTGCGTTGTGCAGTCCGTTCAACACATCCGTTAAATGGACTGCACTAGCGCAAGTGCCGACGTTTGCACAGTGCTATCGCAGATAGAGCATCTGCTAGCTCCATCTGCGCTAGCAGTGACGGACCCGGAAACGCTGCAGCCCGCGTCTCGGGTCCGTCACTCAATGATGGCACATCGCTAGCGCACGCCCATTGTGGGCGTGTGCTAGCGATGCATCCGCCATTGAAAGTAATGGCGGCGTTAACGGACTATGTTACACCGCGTTATTCCGCGGTGTAACTTGGTCCGTTAAATGGGTGACACGCAGTGTGAACCCAGCCTTAATGAAAGAACATCAAAGCATGCAAGGTATATAGTCTCTGGGGCAGCTAGTCATATGTCTAATGGCAGAAGCTTCTCTAACCTTGACCAAAGTAAGTCAGAGAATGGGATTTTGGCTAATAATCAGTAGGTCACACACTAGTAGAAGGAAAAATCAAAGATGAGTTGTACCACCTAAACTGCAAGTAAAGTGTATACACTACTAAACACAAACAGCTCAAAAGTTGTATCCATGTATCGCACAGGTGTCTTGCACATAGAGACCCAGAAGCAGTAAGAAAGATAGTTAAAAAACAACTTGCTGATGGTATAGTCCATCTATGAAGTCAGGCAATGAAACGTACTAGCTGTCTTAAATGGAAAATGGAAAAAAAAATCCTTTCCTAAGAATAGTATTACAAAATCAGAACCGCTTGTGGATAGAATACACACAGATGTTTGTGGTCCAATGAGTACTCAAACTCCTGGAAAGAAGAGATATTTTCTCACATTTATAGATGATATTCAAGATATAAGTTATCTATCTGCTTCACAGCATAGATGAAGTTCCAGAGAAACCTAAAATATATCTTTAAGAAGTATATAACAAATTTTGGAAAATACCAAAAATTCTGCTTGCAGATAATGAAACGGAATAAAGAACTAATGAGACACAAAGCGTTTTAAGGTAAAAAGGAATCGTGTTTTTGGCCATTTTACCATACAACACTGAACAAATTAGTGTAGCGAAAATAAGGAACCAGACATTTTGTGGAAGTGGAAGAACAATGCAATTTTACGCAGATTTTTTAGCAACATATTGGGGTGAAGCCATCATGAAAACTTGCTATCTTCAATACAAATAACCAGGTAAAGCTACTGAGAAAACTCCATTTGAGCAATGAAACAGCAAGAAGCCTGAATTATAACACTAAGGATATTCGTAAGTTAAGTACTGTATTTGTACATATTGCCAAAGAAAAACATGCCAAGCAGAAATCTCATGCAAAATATGGTATCCTGGTGGGCTACAGTGAAACCCAGAAAGGATATAGAATATTACACCCAGAAATGAACAATAAGCAGAGATGTAATGATTAATGAGAACTTCGTGTCGCTCAAGTTTAATGACATCATATCAAAAGTTCAGCTGAAACAGCAACAATCTCAGTAACAATTTCAAAACAACATGGAAAAGGATGTAGAATTTTGGTTAGGTTCTTCAGCCGCTGAAGAAGCATTACAAAAATCAGGTGATCCTGAAGTCAGGAGATCTTCAAGATCAAACAAGGGTATACCAGCTAAACGTCTATCCTAAATGTCAAAACACTACCTGAGTCAGAGCTGCAGCCATGGGATAAGATGCAACAACTGGATTAATGCTGCTCATGAGGAAATGATGTCCCTTCATCAACTTCAAACTTGGAAACTCAACAAACTACCGCAAGGCAATCAAAAGTAAATGGGATTTTAAGACCAAGTATGACTGAAGGCAAGGTTCACAGATTTAAAGCAAGATTAGTCACAAAAGGATATTCTTATAAATGTGGTAATAATTGTGACGTCACATTTTCTTCAGTTGCTAAGCAGACCACATTAAAGGGAACCTGTCAGCAGGATTGTGCACAGTAACCTAGAGACACTGTAAGGTTGGTGCCATTATTCTGATTAAAATGATATCTTGTTTGATGAAGTACATCTTGTGATTGTTGTTTAATCTTTCTTTTCAGTTTTGAGTTAATGATATGCTCGTGCTGTTGTGCGGGGCTGGGGGGTCTTTATTTGGTGCTTTGCTTTGGTATTCATAACGAAAACTGCTGATAGGTCACTGATCCCTCACTGACTTGCCCCCTAGTTTACATAATGAATATTATATAAACATGCTAAAAAAAACTTCTGCAGGCAGGCAACAGTCGTGGCACCTTTGCTGCAGCATAATCGCATTTGTAAAGCGTATATCATTATTATGGTTGAGGTTATACTGATATTTAAAAAAACTCCATTTGAAAATGGCACCCACCGCACCTGCGCAGTAGCAGCTGTTGGTGTATATAGAGGTGATCCGATAGCTGCTACTGCGCATGCGTCGGCGGGTGCCGTCTTGCTAGAGAAAAAAATGCCCTTTTCCAAGATGACGCCACCAGCGCCTGCGCAATAGCAGCTATTGGCGATCACCAATAGCTGCTGTACAAAAGATTTTTGTTAGACATACATTTAGACATCAAAACAGGATGATGTGATTATGGTTCATCAAGAGGAAACAGAAATTGCAAAGATGACTAAAATTCTGAATCAGCAGTTTGAGACTAAAGACCTTGGAAATGTAATATATTTTCTAGGAATCCAGGACCAAAGAGAAGAGGAAGGAAGTTTTCTTCCAAACCAAAGTGCAAAAATCAACAAAATTCTGATTCAGTTTGTAATGTCAGAAGCCGAAGGTGTATCAACTGCAACCTACTTAAAGGGAATCTGTCACCCCCCGGGTCGTATATAACCTATAAATATGGGCATACAGGTAATAGAAATGTTACACTAGTACTACCTCTATGCCTCATATTAATAATAGTCTTGTTGCTAAGAAATGTTATAATCTTTCTTTATGTTAATGATTTCTTCCAAGCTCCAGAGCTTGCGGTGCCTGAAAGAAATCCCTGCCTCCTGTCTTCATTGAAATACCTACCCCTTCCCAGCAGTGTCAGTTACGGCCCTGGAATCCTGCGCCTGAGCCTTGCACTCCCTCAGAAATACATACCTCATCCTCCTTTCTGTGGGCACTGTACACAGGGATCCTCTGCGCTGGCATTGGCGACTCCCATTGCAGTGACCTCTGGTGTGCACGCCGATAAGGTGCTCTCTCCTCCCTGCATAGTTATCGCCATGTACACATGGTTCCAAGTGATGACTGTGCAGGGAGGAAGTGGGGAGAGCAAATTACAATGAAGATAGGAGGCAGGGATTTCTTCCAGGCACCGCACGCCCCAGAGCCTGGAAGAAATCATTAACATAAAGAAAGAATATATAACATTTCTTAGCAACGAGACCATTAATATGAGACATACAGGTAGGAATAGCTTGACATTTCTGATACCTGTATGCCCATATTAATAGGTAATATACATCCCAGGGGTTGACAGATTCCCTTTAAAGTTGTTACCTACAAAGAAAAATTCAGACAGGTAGTGGGGGCACTTCTATGCATAGCAACTCTGACTCGACCAGATATCTCAGCAACAATTGGAAATCTCTGCAGATATGTGGAAAAAATGGGCCAAAAAGACTGGAGTGCCGTTAAGAGTGTTCTTCAATATTTGAAAGAGACTCAAGACATAAATTTAACGATATCTGCAGCAGAACATTTAAAACTCACAGGCTATGTGGATGCAGACTGGGCTGGTGACTTAATGTATCGTAAATCGACAAGTGGCTATTTGTTCAAGCTTTGAGAGAGTTCAATTTCTTGGTCTAGCAGAAAACAGGTGTCTGTAGTCTTGTCATCTATAGAAGCAGAGTATGTGTCGGCAGCCCATATAAGTCAAGAGGTCATTTGGTTAAACCAATTGGTAGGCAATCTTGGTAAGCCATCAACTCAACCGATGGTGATTTATGAAGACAACCAAGGATGCATTAAACTTGCATGCAGTGAGAAGATCAATGTGAGAACCAAACACATTGACATTAAACATCGTCACCTGCGTGATGCGATACAACGTGGTGTTATTGAGTTTGTTTATTGCAGGACTGGCCAGATGATAGCTGATGTTATGATAAAGCCACTTCCAATGTCATGGAGCTACCGCGACAGAGAGGTTCCAGAGAACCGCAGCGCTCTGGGCCTCGTTCACACACAGTGAACAGAAGCTTTTCACCTGTATTCTGACCTAGCTGCTTTGTGTCAGCAGTGCAGGAGTTAACCTTATTGCTAAGTTGCTGAGAGCTGGGTCTCTCAGCTGAAGTGGATTTTGTAATCTGATCCTCTATATAGACCCAGTCCTGACTTCAGCTAGTGTCAGTGATCAGTTCTATTGCCTGGCTTGGAGGTTGATGGAGTGTAGTGTTGGTGTTGGAGGTTTATTTACAGAGATTGGTGTCTGCAGTTTTGGTTGCATGTTAAACCTGTTTTCCTTCCTAAGTTTATTCCTTTTCTTCCCTTCTCTGTATTTCCTCTGTGGTTGTGTGAGCATTTGGTGAGTTTGAAACTTTTAGTTACCTTGTCTGTATACCCTGTTATTTGTTGTATTATTACACTGGTGCAGTCCACCTCCTTTGGGGTTAGAGGGGACCCCTGATAGGGCCTGCACAGGAGACAGGGATACGCTGGCAGCTCAGGCCTCCTAACCATCATAGGTACCCCCGAGATAAGGGAAAGCCAGGGCCCCATTAAGTGGTAGGGACAGGTGCGGGTCCCAGTACGCCGTCCTGCCCCTTTATCGCCATTTACGGCGTGACATCCAAGAGCTAAATTTGAAGAATTCAGAACCACTATGAGACTAAGTAGTTGTTGAGTGAGGGTGTTGGAATAATGTTTATTATTACATATATTCAAATCAACTACTATTTGCTACTGTTTAATAGAGAGAGAATTTCTGTCTTCAGCAATACTGTTATATTACCAATTATGCATTGTTAAATAAAAAAAAACCAAAAAAAAACAGGAAGTTCCTGTATTCACTGTGTGTGTAGCTGGAGCACACTTTTACTTTCACTTTGCAAGTTGACAGACAACATGCTAAGATCCTAAGCTATAAGAAATACCAGTTGTGAGCTGCTATCTTTGTTCCTGAATAAATATATATTCACTGTTGAATGTCTGGATAATACAGAGATTAATCCGCTGCCAACAGATTTATTGGCTTTACAGATGAACAAATTGCATTAATCACATTTTGGTATAATTGTGTTAAAACTGTGCAATAGTACAAGTGACGTAGGGTACATTTACAGTCCATGACTATTATGGACAACAGATAGAAATGTTGGTTTCACTATAATTGTGCAATCTAAACAGCCTGCCCATCACCTGACAAACAAGCAAAATGCTCATTTGTCAGGTGAAATGATTCTTCTGGTTTACTCAAAAGATGGTCGTTCTTGGCAGTGCAACATTCTATGTACACAGAACCTGCACTGCCAAGAGTAATGTCAGCCTATAGGCATAAACTGTCTATTACAATTCATTCAGTGCCATCTGAAGCTGGGTGGGCCAATTTAAAAATTTATTAAATGACTGCCAACCTGCAAATCTGATAGTCTAACGCTGCGCATCACTAAGTATAAATGTGCCTTTAACAGTTTTTCTTTGTAGAATGGGACAGAATCAGCAGAAAGAAGAGAATTAAATGAAAGCCATTTTGTACTGTGGATGGCTTAGATAAGGCAAGAGAGTGGCACTGCACCCTATGTATATGGATATGGCTCTGTGTGACAGCCCCCGTTACTCTCATTGTGCGGAGGGGATGTGTACCCCATCAATTCTTGAAGACTGTAATAATCTTTAGCATATTTATGCCAATTGACTCCCATTCAGTGCAGCTGTCGTAGATCATAAAGCACCCACATGACTCACTTTGACAAAATGAAAATGATTATAAACTTGCTGAAATTCCATTTTGTTCCCATTCTTTTGAGCCCACTTCTTGGTTGCTTTAATATAAGTACAAAATGAATGCACAATTAAGTATTGTGAATAATAATAAAATAAATAATAATCAAGTACCTTGATCCCATCTTGCCAGGATCACAGTTTAGACATGTTCCACTCTCTCGACTGCATGCTTCTTCCCCAAGACACTTTGGACATTTCTGTGTACAGTTCTCTCCATAATATCCCGCTGAACAAAGCAAATCACAACGCGTTCCCATCCAGCCAGACTCACAGGACCCACAGGAGCCATCAAAAGGGGAGCACGAGTGACCCGCTTTGCATCTTCCACAGCTAGTAAATTCAGCACAATAAAAATGAAATATTATTCATGATACTGGGAAAACATTTATTAACAAAGTGTCAATGTCTGACCACTGAATGAAGCAGCTCTATCTGTATTTGTCGGAGTTATAAGCACCAGAATTATCATTTTAATCTAAATGACCCTTGTCCTTTGACCCTTTTTTCAATATTTAGCAGAGAGGGAATTCCTTCAGTGGTAATCAACACTAAAAAAAGCTTCTGTGCCTATAAATACGTTACTGTTTTTTAACAATGAATTTTATTGGTTTAAGCCCCCATACACATTAGGGTAAAGTCAGTTAAATCCAACAATATTGGCAGGATCAACCTACTGGCTAATGTACAACCCTAAATCCAAAAAGATGGGACTCTATTTAAAATGTAAAGAAAACAGGAAAGTAATGATTTAAACATCTTTTATAACCATATTTTATTCATAACATAACGTAGGACACAGATCAGAAGGTGAATGCTACTAATTTTTCAATTTCACATGAAAAAATTAACTTATTTAGAAATTGATGGCAGCAACACATCTTGGAAAAAATTGGGACAGGGCCATGTCTATCATTCTGTACCATCCCCTATTCTTTTTATAAAAGTCTATAGACGTCTGAGAAGTCCGGAAACCAATTGCTTGAGTTTTGGGAGAGGAATTTTGTCCCATTCTTGTCTGATTTAGGATTCTGGCTGCTCAACAGTCCTGGATCTACTTTACCATATTTTTAATTTCATGATGAGCCTGTCAAGCTGCTGCAGTGCAGCATAGCACAACCTCCACCAGAGGGAGCTTGAGAGGGAAGTGAGACTGCATACACAGAGAAACACCACAAAAGCAGCAGCACAGGCGCCAAGTGGCGAGAGAGTGGTCAGACAAGCCGAGTCAAAAAACAGAAGCAGAAGTACCTAAAGTAGCAGCAATACACATGTCAGTAACAAGCCAGGGGTTTCAGCAACGGTCAGAAGCGGATAAGACAAAGACAGAAGGCAGAAGTGAGTCCGAATACGAGCCAAGTCAAAAACCAGAGAATCAAACCAACAAACAGGGAAAAGGGCTGAGAGAGGGAGTAAACAGACAAGTCAGGGATCACAGCAGGACAAATCAAGGGCTACCAGAGTCAGGTACATACGCTGAAGACAGAACTATAGTTGACACCTCCTGCAGGATGCATCGAAGCTAAGTAGCAAACCTGAGCCCAGAATGAGACAGAGCAAAGTTAACCCTTGACATGATCTGCAGGAAAAAGGGCAGACAGGATTAAACCCTGGAACGGATCATGACAGAGCCAAATGTTTTCTATTGGTGAAAGGTTTGGACTGTACTTGGCCGCCAGGTCATCAGCTGAACTCTTCTTCTGTGGTGCGATACTGTTGTGATGGATGCAGTATGTGGTTTAGAATTGTTTTACTGAAAGTTCTTCCCAGGGGCGGATTATCAGAGGGTCAATATGGGCGGTAGCCCAGGGCCCAGTGGTCTGGGGGGGCCCTGGGCTACCGCACTGTTGACCCTCTGATCATCTGTTATTCGAATGCCGCTGCCGGCGGCCGCCGCCGGCATTTATGTGCCCGCCCCCGGCCCCCTGCCGTAGCCGGTGGGCAGAGAGAGGGGGCCCGCATCGGGCCCCTTCTCATCTGCTCACCGGGCCCCTTCCGGCGCTGCCTGCGGCGGTTTCCTATTGACGTGCGGGCACGAGCCCGCACGTCAATAGTTAACACCAGCCGCCAGCCAATTGGAGGCTGGCGGCTGATGTCGGCCGCAGGCGCACACGTCGCCGGCGTCTGACATCATTGTCAGTCGCCGGCGAGTGTGCTCTGTTGGAGGGAGCTCACCGCGGCGCTGGAGCGAGGACAGGTGAGGAGACTTTGTTTTTTTTTTTTTTGTTTTTTTTTTACAACGGTGGACTGGACACACTGAGGGCAATGCTGGAGGACACTGGGGCAGATGGCTGGAGGACACTGGGGCAGATGGCTGGAGGACACTGGGGCAGATGGCTGGAGGACACTGGGGCAATGCTGGAGGACACTGGGGCAATGCTGGAGGACACTGGGGCAGATGGCTGGAGGACACTGGGGCAATGCTGGAGGACACTGGGGCAATGCTGGAGGACACTGGGGCAGATTGCTGGGTGACACTGGGACAATGCTGGAGGACACTGGGGCAATGCTGGAGGACACTGGGGCAGATGGCTGGAGGACACTGGGGCAGATGGCTGGAGGACACTGGGGCAGATGGCTGGAGGACACTGGGGCAGATGGCAGGAGGACACTGGGGCAATGCTGGAGGACACTGGGGCAGATGGCAGGAGGACACTGGGGCAATGCTGGAGGACACTGGGGCAATGCTGGAGGACACTGGGGCAGATGGCTGGAGGACACTGGGGCAATGCTGGAGGACACTGGGGCAGATGGCTGGAGGACACTGGGGCAATGCTGGAGGACACTGGGGCAGATGGCTGGAGGACACTGGGGCAGATGGCTGGAAGACACTGGGGCAGATTGCTGGAGGACAGTCACTGGGGCAATGCTGGAGGACACTGGGGCAATGCTGGAGGACACTGGGGCAATGCTGGAGGACACTGGGGCAATGCTGGAGGACACTGGGGCAATGCTGGAGGACACTGGGGCAGATGGCTGGAGGACACTGGGGCAATGCTGGAGGACACTGGGGCAGATGGCTGGAGGACACTGGGGCAGATGGCTGGAAGACACTGGGGCAGATTGCTGGAGGACAGTCACTGGGGCAATGCTGGAGGACACTGGGGCAATGCTGGAGGACACTGGGGCAATGCTGGAGGACACTGGGGCAATGCTGGAGGACACTGGGGCAATGCTGGAGGACACTGGGGCAGATGGCTGGAGGACACTGGGGCAATGCTGGAGGACACTGGGGCAATGCTGGAGGACACTGGGGCAATGCTGGAGGACACTGGGGCAATGCTGGAGGACACTGGGGCAGATGGCTGGAGGACACTGGGGCAGATGGCTGGAGGACACTGGGGCAATGCTGGAGGACACTGGGGCAGATGGCAGGAGGACACTGGGGCAATGCTGGAGGACACTGGTGCAATGCTGGAGGACACTGGGGCAGATGGCTGGAGGACACTGGGGCAATGCTGGAGGACACTGGGGCAGATGGCTGGAGGACACTGGGGCAATGCTGGAGGACACTGGGGCAGATGGCAGGAGGACACTGGGGCAATGCTGGAGGACACTGGGGCAGATGGCTGGAGGACACTGGGGCAATGCTGGAGGACACTGGGGCAGATGGCTGGAGGACACTGGGGCAATGCTGGAGGACACTGGGGCAGATGGCTGGAGGACACTGGGGCAGATGGCTGGAAGACACTGGGGCAGATTGCTGGAGGACAGTCACTGGGGCAATGCTGGAGGACACTGGGGCAATGCTGGAGGACACTGGGGCAATGCTGGAGGACACTGGGGCAATGCTGGAGGACACTGGGGCAATGCTGGAGGACACTGGGGCAGATGGCTGGAGGACACTGGGGCAATGCTGGAGGACACTGGGGCAGATGGCTGGAGGACACTGGGGCAGATGGCTGGAAGACACTGGGGCAGATTGCTGGAGGACAGTCACTGGGGCAATGCTGGAGGACACTGGGGCAATGCTGGAGGACACTGGGGCAATGCTGGAGGACACTGGGGCAATGCTGGAGGACACTGGGGCAATGCTGGAGGACACTGGGGCAGATGGCTGGAGGACACTGGGGCAATGCTGGAGGACACTGGGGCAATGCTGGAGGACACTGGGGCAATGCTGGAGGACACTGGGGCAGATGGCTGGAGGACACTGGGGCAGATGGCTGGAGGACACTGGGGCAATGCTGGAGGACACTGGGGCAGATGGCTGGAGGACACTGGGGCAGATGGCTGGAGGACACTGGGGCAGATGGCTGGAGGACACTGGGGCAATGCTGGAGGACACTGGGGCAGATGGCTGGAGGACACTGGGGCAGATGGCTGGAAGACACTGGGGCAGATTGCTGGAGGACAGTCACTGGGGCAATGCTGGAGGACACTGGGGCAATGCTGGAGGACACTGGGGCAGATGGCTGGAGGACACTGGGGCAATGCTGGAGGACACTGGGGCAATGCTGGAGGACACTGGGGCAATGCTGGAGGACACTGGGGCAGATGGCTGGAGGACACTGGGGCAGATGGCTGGAAGACACTGGGGCAGATTGTTGGAGGACACTGGGGCAATGCTGGAAGACACTGGGGCAATGCTGGAGGACACGGGCAGATGGCTGGAGGACACTGGGGCAGATGGCTGGAGGACACTGGGGCAATGCTGGAGGACACTGGGGCAATGCTGGAGGACACTGGGGCAGATGGCTGGAGGACACTGGGGCAGATGGCTGAAGGACACTGGGGCAGATGGCTGGAGGACACTGGGGCAGATGGCTGGAGGACACTGGGGCAGATGGCTGGAAGACACTGGGGCAGATTGCTGGATGACACTGGGGCAGATTGCTGGAGGACACTGGGGCAATGCTGGAGGACACTGGGGCAGATTGCTGGAGCTGGAGGACACTGGGGCAATGCTGGAGACACTGGGGGAAATGCTGGACTTACTGGGGCAGATTTCTGGACACACTGGTGGTAATATTCTGGACACACTGTCTGGGGGCAATGCTGGACGCACTGGGGCAGATTGCTGGACACACTGTCTGGGGGCAATGCTGGACACACTGGGGGCAATATGCTGGAGACACTGGGGCAGATTGCTGGACACTGGGGCAATATGCTGGACATACTGGGGCAGATTGCTGGACACAATGGGGGCAGGACTGGAGGCATGGGCAGAATGTAGACACGGGGCATGATTGGAGACACGGGGCAGAATTAAAGACATGTGGCAGGATGGATACGATGGAGGCTGGTGGGGCAGGATGTGGAGATCATATGGGGTAGAATGGATACTCATGAGGGCAGGATGCGAGAGCATATGGCTGGAGCCAGGAATGAGACACACGGGGCCAGGGTGGGGAATATTATTACCATAGGGGATAATTAAGGGATATTGTTACTGCAGTGATGTATTTATTTTATTTTTTGAGTATACTGTTTTAAATGGGGGGCGGTCCTGTTACTGTGCAGAGTGACACTATATCGCCTTTTTTTCTTCATGTGGTGTAATGTAGAAGTTGTGAAAAATTAAGTAATGTGTTCTGCAAGCGGAGCTCGAGATAACTGTGTTATTTCCTGCAGAAACGAGTCCTGGCTGGAAGAAATGATGGCGGTCTGTGCTGGCTGAAAGATGAAGGACTTCACCTAGAGACGTCACTGGTGAGTCAGTGTTACCTATACACTGACACTATACACTGTATACTATATACAGTGGTCCTGTGTACAATGTCACCAGTGATCACTGTATTACCTATACACAGACACTGCATACGAAGTACAGATCTCCTGTGAATACTGGCACTTATGGTGATAGTATTGTGTTGTTGTTTTTTACTGATCAGTATTGTAGTATTCAGTCACTATGTGGTGGTAATATGTGGTCTGGTCATGGCGCGGTGGTATTTGATCCTTGTATGTAATATTATTCGATCACTGTGGTTGTAATTTGTGGTCTGGTCATGGTGCGGTGGTATTTGTTCCTTGTATGTGATATTATTGGTCAAAATATACCTAAATTGTATTGCAGATTCTAACAAATATTTAATAGGTTACAGTAGAGTAGGGCCCGGCCGTTTTTCTGGAATAATCTGGTTCGGGTATATCATGACCCCCGTCACATGACCCCCGTCACATGACCCCCGTCACATGACCCCCGTCACATGACCCCCGTCACATGACCGGGGGGGGCCCACAGTGTCTGAACAGCCCGGGGCCCTGGCTACCCTTAATCCACCCCTGGTTCTTCCCTGAAATAAACGTTGGCTGGATGGGAGCATTTGTTTTCTGAAACTTCTATATAATGCTATGCATTGATGATGCCTTTCAAGCTGTGTAAGCTGGCCATGCAATAGGCACTAATTAAACTGCATGCCATTTGCCTCAGTCCATTTTAAGTGAGCTTTGGCCCAGAGAAAATGACAGCAATTCCGGATTGTGTTGTTATATGGCTTTTTCTTTGTATGATAGAGCTTGAGCTTGCATTTGTGGATTGCATGACGAACTGTGTTTTCTAGAAGTATTCCTAAGTCATTGCACTGATTTTCATGACCGAATCATGCCTGTTTTTAATGCAGTACACCCTGAAGACCCGTAGATCATGAGCAGCTTTGACCCCTTCGTGCAGATGTATTTCTGCAGAATCTCTGAATCTTTGATGCTATCATGTATTGCACATGGTGGGATATTCAAAATCTTTGAAATTTTATGTTGAGGAACACTTTTTCTGAAATTGTTTCTCTGACCATATTTGCTTCTGAGAGACTCTGCCTCGTAAAATGGTCTTTTTATACACAATCATGTGATTAGCGGTTAGTTGACCCTCCAGCTGTTTTTCATTAGTACTATTTACTTCTCCAGCCATTTCTTGACCCAGTCCCAACTTTTTCTTGAGATATGTTACTGCCATCAATTTCTAAATGAGTTAATTGTTTCAAATGACATGGGAAAATGTCCAAAATTCACCTTCTGATCTGTGTTCTATGTTCTGCGGTCAATAGAATAAAGCTACAACAGATTTCTACATAAGTGCATTCTCGTTTTCTTCACATTTTACACAATGTTCTAACTTTTTTAAAATTGGGGTTGTATATGGATTCTCCCGACTCTCTCCCAACATCACGGTGAGAGCAAGAAGAGTCTAACCTACTAAATTTCAGTGGCTAATCCTTTTGTTTTCTCTTAACCCCTCTGTGACCTTAGACGTACAATCCCGTCGAGGTGCCCTGGGCTTATCTGACCCTGGATGGGATAGTACGTCCAGCGCGATCGGCGGCGCTCACGGGGGGAGCGCCGCCGATCGCGGCCGGGTGTCAGCTGCCTATCGCAGCTGACATCCGGCACTATATGTCACGGACCGCCCCCGGCACATTAACCCCTGGCACACCGCGATCAAAGATGATCGCGATGTGCCGGCGGTGCAGGGAAGCACCGCGCAGGGAGGGGGCTCCCTGTGGGCTTCCCTGAGCCCCCCGCAGCAACGCGATGTGATCGCGTTGCTGCGGGGGTCTTACCTCCCTCCCTGCCTGCCCGAGCCCCGGATCCAAGATGGCCGCGGATCCGGGTCCTGCAGGGAGGGAGGTGGCTTCACAGAGCCTGCTCAGAGCAGGCACTGTGAAGCAGCCTGCACTCCTATCAGATCGGTGATCTGACAGAGTGCTGTGCAAACTGTCAGATCACCGATCTGTGATGTCCCCCCCGGGACAAAGTAAAAAAGTTAAAAAAAAAATTTCTAAATGTGTAAAAAAAAATAAAAAAAAATATTCCAAAATAATGAAAAAAAAAATATATATTATTCCCATAAATACATTTCTTCATCTAAATAAAAAAAAAACCCAATAAAAGAACACATATTTAGTATCGCCGCGTCCGTAACAACCCGACCTATAAAACTGTTCCACTAGTTAACCCCTTCAGTAAACACCGTAAGAAAAAAAAAAAAACGAGGCAAAAAACAACACTTTATTATCATACTGCCGAACAAAAAGTGGAATAGCACGCGATCAAAAAGACAGATATACAGTTAGGGCCAGAAATATTTGGACAGTGACACAATTTTCGCGATTTGGGCTCTGCATGCCACCACATTGGATTTGAAATGAAACCTCTACAACAGAATTCAAGTGCAGATTGTAACGTTTAATTTGAAGGGTTGAACAAAAATATCTGATAGAAAATGTAGGAATTGTACACATTTCTTTACAAACACTCCACATTTTAGGAGGTCAAAAGTAATTGGACAAATAAACATAACCCAAACAAAATATTTTTATTTTCAATATTTTGTTGCAAATCCTTTGGAGGCAATCACTGCCTTAAGTCTGGAACCCATGGACATCACCAAACGCTGGGTTTCCTCCTTCTTAATGCTTTGCCAGGCCTTTACAGCCGCAGCCTTCAGGTCTTGCTTGTTTGTGGGTCTTTCCGTCTTAAGTCTGGATTTGAGCAAGTGAAATGCATGCTCAATTGGGTTTAGATCTGGAGATTGACTTGGCCATTGCAGAATGTTCCACTTTTTGGCACTCATGAACTCCTGGGTAGCTTTGGCTGTATGCTTGGGGTCATTGTCCATCTGTACTATGAAGCGCCGTCCAATCAACTTTGCAGCATTTGGCTGAATCTGGGCTGAAAGTATATCCCGGTACACTTCAGAATTCATCTGGCTACTCTTGTCTGCTCTTATGTCATCAATAAACACAAGTGACCCAGTGCCATTGAAAGCCATGCATGCCCATGCCATCACGTTGCCTCCACCATGTTTTACAGAGGATGTGGTGTGCCTTGGATCATGTGCCGTTCCCTTTCTTCTCCAAACTTTTTTCTTCCCATCATTCTGGTACAGGTTGATCTTTGTCTCATCTGTCCATAGAATACTTTTCCAGAACTGAGCTGGAGTCTTCTCTTTACTGTTGACTTAGAGACAGATACACCTACTTCACTGAGAGTGTTCTGGACTTCAGTTGATGTTGTGAACGGGTTCTTCTTCACCAAATTAAGTATGCGGCGATCATCCACCACTGTTGTCATCTGTGGACGCCCAGGCCTTTTTGAGTTCCCAAGCTCACCAGTCAATTCCTTTTTTCTCAGAATGTACCCAACTGTTGATTTTGCTACTCCAAGCATGTCTGCTATCTCTCTGATGGATTTTTTCTTTTTTTTCAGCCTCAGGATGTTCTGCTTCACCTCAATTGAGAGTTCCTTTGACCGCATGTTGTCTGCTCACAGCAACAGCTTCCAAATGCAAAACCACACACCTGGAATCCACCCCTGACCTTTTAACTACTTCATTGATTACAGGTTAATGAGGGAGACGCCTTCAGAGTTAATTGCAGCCCTTAGAGTCCATTGTCCAATTACTTTTGGTCCCTTGAAAAAGAGGACGCTATGCATTACAGAGCTATGATTCCTAAACCCTTTCTCCGATTTGGATGTGGAAACTATCATATTGCAGCTGGGAGTGTGCACTTTCAGCCCATATTATATATATAACTGTATTTCTGAACATGTTTTTGTAAACAGCTAAAATAATAAAACTTGTGTCACTGTCCAAATATTTCTGGCCCTAACTGTAAATAACCATGGTACCGCTGAAAACGTCATCTTGTCCCACAAAAAAACGAGCCGCCATACAGCATCATCAGCAAAAAAATAAAAAAGTTATAGTCCTGAGAATAAAGCGATGCAAAAATAATTATTTTTTCTGTAAAATAGTTTTTATCGTATAAAAGCGCCAAAACATAAGAAAATGATATAAATGAGGTATCGCTGTAATCGTACTGACCCGAAGAATAAAACTGCTTTATCAATTTTACCAACCGCGGAACGGTATAAACGCCTCCCCCAAAATAAATTCATGAATAGCTGGTTTTTGGTCATTCTTCCTCACAAAAATCGGAATAAAAAGCGATCAAAAAATGTCACGTGCCCGAAAATGTTTTCAATAAAAACGTCAAATCGTCCCGCAAAAAACAAGACCTCACATGACTCTGTGGACCAAAATATGGAAAAATTATAGCTCTCAAAATGTGGTATTGCAAAAAATATTTTTTGCAATAAAAAGCGTCTTTCAGTGTGTGACGTGTTGTGAATTCTGTGGCTGAATTCACTCCTGTGGTCACAAGTGGTACTGCAGCTTCTGAGCTTCCTCCCTCAGGTGTTCTGGTGAGCTCGTTAACTGCTTCATTACTTAACTCCGCCTGATGCTGCTATCCTTGCTCCTTGTCAATGTTTCAGTGTTGGATCTGAGCTTCTCCTGATTGTTCCTGTGACCTGCTGCTCTGTATAGCTAAGTGCCTTTTGCTTTTTTGTTGCTTTTTTTTCTGTCCAGCTTGTCTTTTGTTTTGCTGGAAGCTCTGAGACGCAAAGGGTGTACCGCCGTGCTGTTAGTTCGGCACGGTGGTTTTTTTTTTGCCCCCTTTGCGTGGTTTTGCTTTAGGGTTTTTTGTAGACTGCAAAGTTCGCTTTACTGTCCTCGCTCTGTCCTAGAATATCGGGCCCCACTTTGCTGAATCTATTTCATCCCTACGTTTTGTCTTTTCATCTTACTCACAGCCATTATATGTGGGGGGCTGCCTTTTCCTTTGGGGAATTTCTCTGGGGCAAGTCAGGCCTATTTTTCTATCTTCAGGCTAGCTAGTTTCTTAGGCTGTGCCGAGTTGCCTAGGTAGTTGTTAGGTGCAATCCACAGCCGCTTTTAGTTGTGTTTAGGATAGGATCAGGTGTGCAGTCTACAGAGTTTCCACGTCTCAGAGCTCGTTCTTGTATTTTTGGGTATTTGTCAGATCACTGTGTGCGCTCTGATCGCTAAGCACACTGTGTTTCTGGATTGCCTTCATAACACCTGTCATTAGCAAACATAACAGTACAAGGAGCCAAACTAATGATTCTCAATAGAGGGAAAGAAAAAGTTCTGACATCATTTTTTTTTTTTTTTCTGCTCTGTGTTCACTTTTTTTTTTCCCCTAGACATTTGGGTGATTCTGGACACAGGTGTGGACATGGATATTCAGGGTCTGTGCTCTTCAATGGATAATCTCGTTATAAATGTACAAAAAATTCAAGATACTATTGATCAGAAATCTATGTTAGAACCAAGAATTCCTATTCCTGATTTGTTTTTTGGAGATAGAACTAAGTTTCTAAGTTTCAAAAATAATTGTAAGCTATTTCTGGCCTTGAAACCTCATTCTTCTGGTAATCCTATTCAACAGGTTTTGATTATTATTTCTTTTTTGCGCGGCGACCCTCAAGACTGGGCATTTTCTCTTGCGCCAGGAGACCCTGCATTGAGTAGTGTCGATGCGTTTTTCCTGGCGCTCGGATTGCTGTACGATGAGCCTAATTCAGTGGATCAGGCTGAGAAAAATTTGCTGGCTTTGTGTCAGGGTCAGGATGATATAGAAGTATATTGTCAGAAATTTAGGAAATGGTCAGTACTCACTCAGTGGAATGAATCTGCGCTGGCAGCTTTGTTCAGAAAGGGTCTCTCTGAGGCTCTTAAGGATGTCATGGTGGGATTTCCTATGCCTGCTGGTTTGAATGAGTCTTTGTCTTTGGCCATTCAGATCGGTCGACGCTTGCGCGAGCGTAAATCTGTGCACCATTTGGCGGTACTGCCTGAGGTTAAACCTGAGCCTATGCAGTGCGATAGGACTATGACTAGAGTTGAACGGCAGGAATACAGACGTCTGAATGGTCTGTGTTTCTACTGTGGTGATTCCACTCATGCTATTTCTGATTGTCCTAAGCGCACTAAGCGGTCCGCTAGGTCTGCCGTCATTGGTACTGTACAGTCCAAATTCCTTCTGTCCATTACCTTGATATGCTCTTTGTCGTCGTTTTCTGTCATGGCGTTTGTGGATTCGGGCGCTGCCCTGAATCTGATGGATTTGGATTATGCTAAACGTTGTGGGTTTTTCTTGGAGCCTTTGTGGTGTCCTATTCCATTGAGAGGAATTGATGCTACACCTTTGGCCAAGAATAAACCTCAATACTGGGCCCAGCTGACCATGTGCATGGCTCCTGCACATCAGGAAGTTATTCGCTTTCTGGTGTTGCATAATCTGCATGATGTGGTCGTGTTGGGGTTGCCATGGCTACAAACCCATAATCCAGTATTGGATTGGAATTCCATGTCGGTATCCAGCTGGGGTTGTCAGGGGGTACATGGTGATGTTCCATTTTTGTCGATTTCGTCATCCACCCCTTCTGAGGTCCCAGAGTTCTTGTCTGATTATCAGGATGTATTTGAAGAGCCCAAGTCCGATGCTCTACCTCCGCATAGGGATTGTGATTGTGCTATCAATTTGATTCCTGGTAGTAAATTCCCTAAAGGTCGATTATTTAATTTATCCGTGCCCGAACACGCCGCTATGCGCAGTTATGTGAAGGAATCCCTGGAGAAGGGACATATTCGCCCATCGTCATCACCACTGGGAGCAGGGTTCTTCTTTGTAGCCAAGAAGGATGGTTCGCTGAGACCGTGTATTGATTACCGCCTTCTTAATAAGATCACTGTTAAATTTCAGTATCCCTTGCCATTGTTATCTGACTTGTTTGCTCGGATTAAGGGGGCTAGTTGGTTCACTAAGATAGATCTTCGTGGTGCGTATAATCTGGTGAGAATCAGGCAAGGAGATGAATGGAAAACTGCATTCAATACGCCCGAGGGTCATTTTGAGTATCTAGTGATGCCGTTCGGACTTGCCAATGCTCCATCTGTGTTTCAGTCTTTTATGCATGACATCTTCTGTGAGTATCTGGATAAATTCCTGATTGTTTACTTGGATGACATTTTGATCTTCTCAGATGATTGGGAGTCTCATGTGAAGCAGGTTAGAATGGTTTTTCAGGTCCTGCGTGCTAACTCTTTGTTTGTGAAGGGATCAAAGTGTCTCTTCGGTGTGCAGAAAGTTTCATTTTTAGGGTTCATCTTTACCCCTTCTACTATCGAGATGGATCCAGTTAAGGTCCAAGCCATCCAGGATTGGATTCAGCCGACATCTCTGAAAAGTCTGCAAAAGTTCCTGGGCTTTGCTAATTTTTATCGTCGCTTCATCTGTAATTTTTCTAGCATTGCCAAACCATTGACCAATTTGACCAAGAAGGGTGCTGATTTGGTTAATTGGTCTTCTGCTGCTGTGGAAGCTTTTCAGGAGTTGAAGCGTCGTTTTTGTTCTGCCCCTGTGTTGTGTCAGCCAGATGTTTCTCTTCCGTTCCAGGTCGAGGTTGATGCTTCTGAGATTGGAGCAGGGGCGGTTTTGTCACAGAGAGGTTCTGATTGCTCAGTGATGAAACCATGTGCTTTCTTTTCCAGGAAGTTTTCGCCCGCTGAGCGTAATTATAATGTGGGCAATCGAGAGTTGCTGGCCATGAAGTGGGCATTCGAGGAGTGGCGTCATTGGCTTGAAGGAGCTAAGCATCGCGTGGTGGTATTGACTGATCATAAGAACTTGACTTATCTCGAGTCTGCCAAGCGCTTGAATCCTAGACAGGCCCGTTGGTCGTTATTTTTTGCCCGCTTCGACTTTGTGATTTCGTACCTTCCGGGCTCTAAAAATGTGAAGGTGGATGCTCTGTCTAGGAGTTTTGTGCCCGACTCTCCGGGTTTATCTGAGCCAGCGGGTATCCTCAAGGAAGGAGTCATTGTGTCTGCCATCTCCCCTGATTTGCGGCGGGTGCTGCAAAAATTTCAGGCGAATAAACCTGATCGTTGTCCAGCAGAGAAACTGTTCGTCCCTGATAGGTGGACTAATAAACTTATCTCTGAACTTCATTGTTCGGTGTTGGCTGGTCATCCTGGAATCTTTGGTACCAGAGAGTTAGTGGCTAGATCCTTCTGGTGGCCATCTCTGTCACGGGATGTACGTACTTTTGTGCAGTCCTGTGGGATTTGTGCTAGGGCTAAGCCCTGCTGTTCTCGTGCCAGTGGGTTGCTTTTGCCCTTGCCGGTCCCAAAGAGGCCTTGGACACATATTTCGATGGATTTCATTTCTGACCTTCCCGTTTCTCAAAAGATGTCAGTCATTTGGGTGGTCTGTGATCGCTTTTCTAAAATGGTCCATCTGGTGCCCTTGGCTAAATTGCCTTCCTCCTCTGATTTGGTACCTTTGTTCTTTCAGCATGTGGTTCGGTTGCATGGCATTCCTGAGAATATTGTTTCTGACAGAGGTTCCCAGTTTGTTTCAAGGTTTTGGCGAGCCTTTTGTGGTAGGATGGGCATTGACCTATCCTTTTCCTCGGCTTTCCATCCTCAGACTAATGGCCAGACCGAACGAACCAATCAGACCTTGGAAACATATCTGAGATGTTTTGTTTCTGCAGACCAAGATGATTGGGTGTCCTTTTTGCCGTTGGCTGAGTTCGCCCTTAATAATCGGGCCAGCTCGGCTACCTTGGTTTCTCCATTTTTTTGCAATTCTGGGTTCCATCCTCGTTTCTCTTCAGGACAGGTTGAGTCTTCGGACTGTCCTGGTGTGGATTCTGTGGTGGATAGGTTGCAGCAGATCTGGACTCAGGTAGTGGACAATTTGATCTTGTCCCAGGAGAAAGCTCAACTTTTCGCTAATCGCAGACGCCGTGTGGGTCCCCGACTTCGTGTTGGGGATCTGGTTTGGTTATCTTCTCGTCATATTCCTATGAAGGTTTCCTCTCCTAAATTTAAACCTCGTTTTATTGGTCCGTATAGGATTTCTGAGGTTCTCAATCCTGTGTCTTTTCGTTTGACCCTCCCAGACTCCTTTTCCATACATAATGTATTCCATAGGTCGTTGTTGCGGAGATACGTGGCACCTATTGTTCCATCGGTTGAGCCTCCTGCCCCGGTTTTGGTGGAGGGGGAATTGGAGTATATTGTGGAGAAGATTTTGGATTCTCGTGTTTCTAGACGGAAACTCCAGTATCTGGTTAAATGGAAGGGTTATGCTCAGGAAGATAATTCCTGGGTTTTTGCCTCTGATGTTCATGCTTCCGATCTTGTTCGTGCCTTTCATGCGGCTCATCCTGGTCGGCCTGGGGGCTCTGGTGAGGGTTCAGTGACCCCTCCTCAAGGGGGGGGTACTGTTGTGAATTCTGTGGCTGAATTCACTCCTGTGGTCACAAGTGGTACTGCAGCTTCTGAGCTTCCTCCCTCAGGTGTTCTGGTGAGCTCGTTAACTGCTTCATTACTTAACTCCGCCTGATGCTGCTATCCTTGCTCCTTGTCAATGTTTCAGTGTTGGATCTGAGCTTCTCCTGATTGTTCCTGTGACCTGCTGCTCTGTATAGCTAAGTGCCTTTTGCTTTTTTGTTGCTTTTTTTTCTGTCCAGCTTGTCTTTTGTTTTGCTGGAAGCTCTGAGACGCAAAGGGTGTACCGCCGTGCCGTTAGTTCGGCACGGTGGTTTTTTTTTGCCCCCTTTGCGTGGTTTTGCTTTAGGGTTTTTTGTAGACTGCAAAGTTCGCTTTACTGTCCTCGCTCTGTCCTAGAATATCGGGCCCCACTTTGCTGAATCTATTTCATCCCTACGTTTTGTCTTTTCATCTTACTCACAGCCATTATATGTGGGGGGCTGCCTTTTCCTTTGGGGAATTTCTCTGGGGCAAGTCAGGCCTATTTTTCTATCTTCAGGCTAGCTAGTTTCTTAGGCTGTGCCGAGTTGCCTAGGTAGTTGTTAGGCGCAATCCACAGCCGCTTTTAGTTGTGTTTAGGATAGGATCAGGTGTGCAGTCTACAGAGTTTCCACGTCTCAGAGCTCGTTCTTGTATTTTTGGGTATTTGTCAGATCACTGTGTGCGCTCTGATCGCTAAGCACACTGTGTTTCTGGATTGCCTTCATAACACCTGTCATTAGCAAACATAACAGTGACGGCTGCCAATCATAAAAATCCGCTAAAAAAAAAGTAAATCAAACCCCCCTTCATCACCCCCTTAGTTAGGGAAAAATAAAAAAAAATGTATTTATTTCCATTTTCCCATTAGGGTTAGGGTTAGGGCTAGGGTTAGGGCTAGGGTTAGGGCTAGGGCTAGAGTTAGGGCTAGGATTAAGGCTAGGGTTAGGGTTAGGGCTAGGGTTAGGGCTAGGGTTAGGGCTAGGATTAGGGCTAGGGCTAGGGTTAGGGCTAGGGCTAGGGTTAGGGTTGGGGCTACAGTTAGGGTTGGAGTTAAAGTTAGGGTTAGGGTTTAGATTACATTTACAGTTGGGAATAGGGTTGGGATTAGGGTTAGGGGTGTGTCAGGGTTAGAGGTGTGGTTAGGGTTACCGTTGGAATTAGGGTTAGGGGTGTGTTTAGATTAGGGTTTCAGTTATAATTGGGGGGTTTCCACTGTTTCGGCACATCAGGGGCTCTCCAAACACGACATGGCGTCCGATCTCAATTCCAGCCAATTCTGCGTTGAAAAAGTAAAACAGTGCTCCTTCCCTTCCGAGCTCTCCCGTGTGCCCAAACAGGAGTTTACCCCAACATATGGGGTATCAGCGTACTCAGGACAAATAGTACAACAACTTTTGTGGTCCAATTTCTCCTGTTACCCTTGGGAAAATACAAAACTGGGGGCTAAAAAATAATTTTTGTGGGAAAACAAAAAGATTTTTTATTTTCACGGCTCTGCGTTATAAACTGTAGTGAAACACTTGGGGGTTCAAAGTTCTCACAACACATCTAGATAAGTTCATTGAGGGGTCTAGTTTCCAATATGGGGTCACTTGTGGGGGGTTTCTACTGTTTAGGTACATTAGGGGCTCTGCAAACGCAATGTGACGCCTGCAGACCAATGCATCTAAGTCTGCATTCCAAATGATGCTCCTTCCCTTCCGAGCCCTCCCATGCGCCCAAACGGTGGTCCCCCCCCACATATCGGGTATCAGCGTAATAAGGACAAATTGGACAACAACATTTAGGGTCCAATTTCTCCTGCTAACCTTGGAAAAATACAAAACTGGGTGCTAAAATATAATTTTTGTGGAAAAAAAAAGATTTTTTATTTGCACGGCTCTGCGTTATAAACTGTAGTGAAATACTTGGGGGTTCAAAGCTCTCACAACACATCAAGATGAGTTCCTTAGGGGGTCTACTTTCCAAAATGGTGTCACTTGTGGGGGGTTTCTACTGTTTAGGTACATTAGGGGTTCTGCAAACGCAATGTGACGCCTGCAGACCATTCCATCTAAGTCTGCATTCCAAATGGCGCTCCTTCCCTTCCGAGCCCTCCCATGCGCCCAAACGGTGGTTCCCCCCCCCACATATGGGGTATCAGCATACTCAGGACAAATTGGACAACAACTTTTGGGGTCCAATTTCTCCTGTTACCCTAGGGAAAATACAAAACTGGGGGCTAAAAAATAATTTTTGTGGGAAAAAAATGTTGTTTTATTTTTATGGCTCTGCATTATAAACTTCTGTGAAGCCCTTGGTGAGTCAAAGTGCTCACCACACATCCAGATAAGTTCCTTAGGGGGTCTACTTTCCAAAATGGTGTCACTTGTGGGGGGTTTCAATGTTTATGCACATCAGTGGCTCTCCAAACGCAACATGGCGTCCCATCTCAATTCCTGTCAATTTTGCATTGAAAAGTCAAACGGCGCTCCTTCCCTTCCGAGCTCTCCCATGCGCCCAGTGGTTTACTGCCACATATGGGGTATCAGCGTACTCAGGACAAATTGGACAACAACTTTTGAGGTCCAATTTCTTCTCTTAACCTTGGAAAAATAAAAAATTGGGGGCAAAAATATAATTTTTGTGAAAAAATATGATTTTTCATTTTTACGGTTCTGCATTATAAACTTCTGTGAAGCACTTGGTGGGTCAAAGTGCTCACCACACATCCAGATAAGTTCCTTAGGGGGTCTACTTTCCAAAATGGTGTCACTTGTGGGGGGTTTCAATGTTTAGGCACATCAGTGGCTCTCCAAACGCAACATGGCGTCCCATCTCAATTCCTGTCAATTTTGCATTGAAAAGTCAAATGGCGCTCCTTCCCTTCCGAGCTCTCCCATGCGCCCAAACAGTGGTTTACTGCCACATATGGGGTATCAGCGTACTCAGGACAAATTGGACAACAACTTTTGGGGTCCATTTTCTCCTGTTACCCTTGGTAAAATAAAACAAATTGGAGCTGAAGTAAATTTTTTGTGTAAAAAAGTTAAATGTTCATTTTTATTTAAACATTCCAAAAATTCCTATTAAACACCTGAAGGGTTAATAAACTTCTTGAATGTGGTTTTGAGCACCTTGAGGGTTGTAGTTTTTAGAATGGTGTCACACTTGGGTATTTTCTATCATATAGACCCCTCAAAATGACTTCAAATGAGATGTGGTCCCTAAAAAAAAAATGGTGTTGTAAAAATGAGAAATTGCTGGTCAACTTTTAACCCTTATAACTCCCTAACAAAAAAAAAATTTGGTTCCAAAATTATGCTGATGTAAAGGAGACATGTGGGAAATGTTACTTATTAAGTATTTTGTGTGACATATCTCTGTGATTTAATTGCATAAAAATTCAAAGTTTGAAAATTGCGAAATTTTCAAAATTTTCGCCAAATTTCCATTTTTTTCACAAATAAACGCAGGTACTATCAAAGAAATTTTACCACTATCATGAAGTACAATATATCACGAGAAAACAATGTCAGAATCACCAGGATCCGTTGAAGCGTTCCAGAGTTATAACCTCATAAAGGGACAGTGGTCAGAATTGTAAAAATTGGCCTGGTCATTGACGTGCAAACCACCCTTGGGGGTAAAGGGGTTAAGGTAGTCTTCCACCAGATCATTCTGGAAATTGCATTCTCATTGAGAACATAAGAGCACTAAGCAGAGTAAAGTGCTCCTGTATATGAGGGTGTTGGGGGAGATAGCTGTTGGCCAAACCATTCTTTAGCTACCACTTATCTAATTGTCTAGAGTTCATTAGGCTCTGAACACATCTGCATATGAAACTCTGCTTTTCTTTTCCTTTAAAAGACCAAAAAGTGAAAATGCAAGCAGGGGACAGTTCTCTCACATGATGGTCATTAGAGGTGCATGACTAACCACATTGACTATAATAGCACGCCCCCTGAAGCAACGAAAAAGCGAAACGTATGTCGGGGATAGTGAGCCGACGTTCTGCTACAACTATACTAATGGGTAATTGCTGCCATATTTAACCTAATTTTCTCTGTCACTATCCTTTTTCTATGCATTTATGGTTGTTACCATTGGTTATTATAACTTAACTGTCACTGTTTTACCCCTATTTTGCACACTACTTATGTGTTTATGTGTCTATATTTGTTATTTAAGTTTTTCAATAAAATACATATTTTTATTCATTAGAATGAACGCAGTTTTTTTTTCATTTTCTGAACATTGACTGTAATAGGGTCTATTGGTTTATCCCCATGGTATCCATTGCATTCTGCAATATTTTCCTCCAGTACAGATGGCAGGATCTGTGATGGAGGTAGATGTGATCAGAGCAATATAATCCTTCTGATTTCAGTCTGCTTCACAAATATCAAATAAAGGTTTGTATTAATATTAATGGAGCATAGTCTCTAATGCATATGAATAAATGCCAACAAATGAATTAATTAGGAGAGATTTATTGTATACATTTGCCATTTGAATCATTAAATACCTGTCCTGACATGGTCTTTCATCTACCGAGTGCTGTTAATAATGTATATTAATTCCTTCCTGCATTGAAACTTTATGATATACAGCAGAGGTCTCCAAGTACGATGCCCCCACTAATAAAGACGACACTTGTTTTGCAGTATATTTGTGACATTTCTAGTAGGCCTAAAGCATATGCATTCTTTGGAAAACGAGCTGTTCTGCAGTACTTGGCTGCGCTGCTACACACTGAATCAAGCTGCTCTCTGCAGCCCTGTTCAAAGCTTTAACATCACCACCATTGGGAAAAAGAACAGCTGATGGGTGGGGGTGTCAAGTGTCGGACCCCACCAATCTTATATTGATGACCTATTCTATGGACAGTATGGATCAGTATGTAGTGACCGGCAGGGCTGGCTCCAGGTTTTTGTGGGCCCCGGGCAAAAGAGTCTCAGTGGGCCCACATACCATGATTCATGATGCACAGATACTGTGGAGAAATATAGATATACTACACAGGGCCTAGCCTTTCCCCTCATCCTTCACATAGGCAGATCTGCACACACAAAATACACAGACATGCACACACACACACACACACACACACACGTACACATACAATACGTAAACATACACATACATACAATATGCAGACATGCACACACTTACAGTACATAGACATGCACACACACAATACGGAGACATGCACAGCACACACATACAGTAAAATACGCAGATATACACATACAATACGCAGACATACACACACAATACGCAGATATGTACATACATATATTTGAAGACAAATACACAAAATACATAAATATATACAGTCATACACACTGATATACACACATCATACATGCATACACAGACAGACACGAGCCCCACTCACCTCCCCCAGGCTTGTTGCTTATCAGGCTGCTCTGGCATGTGGTTTGATGGCAGTCAGACATGGCCGCACACAGTGCACTCTGCAGCTGTGTCTGCTACTAAATGATGCGGTCGGGCCGGCACTGTGCCTTTAACTTTGCTTGTGTGTCTGCCCGGCCGCATCATTACTACAGCTGCAGAGTGCACTGTGCGCGACCATGTTTGTTTAAGTGACGGCTGAGCTCAAGTAGTGCCGAAGCTGCTGAGGTAGCATCCAGGGCTCCCTGGTGGCCCGGCCACCAGTGAGCCCCCATTTGTTCAGGGCCCCGGCAGTTGCCCGGGTACGCCGGGTGCTGACGCCGGCCCTGGTGACCGGACAGTCCTTTTAATGTTTCATTGGGTTTAGTCTGGTGTTGATGCATCACTGTCATTACATTGAATCATGCAGTTGATTATGACAGTGAATATAAGCAATCGGCAAGCACCTGCTGGGAATATACATCTCTTGCTACCCCTTGTCATACCTTTTCTCACATTTGGGTCCGTAATATCCAGCAGGACAGCGTTCTGTACATCTTTTTCCTTGGTGTCCTGTGTAACATTCACAGTGGCCACTTTTGGAGTTGCATTTGCCATTCACACAGTCACATCGGTGTTCACATCCCTGACCGTACCATCCTTCTAGACACATGCAATTTCCGTTTGTTCGTAGACATGGAGATTTGTTGCAACTACATTTTATACTGCATCGATTTCCCCACCAGCCGCTGTGACATATGCATTGTCCATTAGTCTGATTGCAGTAGGAAGTCTCCAGGTTGCACAGACATTGTTTATTGCAGTGCTGAGCCCACCAGCCTGGCTCACACTTACACAATCCAGTGAGCTGGTCACAGGTCCCGTGCAGACCGCAGTGGCAGGGGTTCTGACAAGTAAGCCCCCATTGCTTAGGATTGCATGTACATTTGCCAGTCACCCCATTGCACTTTCCATTGGGATGACATGAACAAGTCTGCTTGCAGTCTGAACCCCAGTACTGATCAGGGCATGCTACAAAATGAAAAAAGAAAATGTTAATTACATTTTTGTATCAGATTGAAACCAAACAATTTTAAGGCTTTACGTCACACATATCTCTACAATGCACCAATCAGCTATAACATTTTCATGTTCAAGGTGTTAACTTCATATTCCCGAGGTCTGAATTCAATTGAATAGTGTCAGGATGCAGTAGTTGTAGGTCATCCAGCTGATATAGGCCCTGTAAGCTGGGGAAACTCGGCTATAAACAACACTGCCTGGCATCTGTCCACTTCTCCTAATATCTGATGTATGGCAGAATTCAGGAGAAGTTGTAGTGAGCAGACTGACACAATGAGTCCTGCTCCATACCTGGAGAGTGCCATTAGCTGCTGTGATTAAAGCTACTTCTGACTGCAACAGTTTAACCCCCTTAGATGCTATGGTGAGCAGCAAGCCCCATTTTGCTAGAGAAAAAAAAATTGGGCCCCACCAAGATGGAGGCGGTGGCGGCTACTGTGCAGGCGCCGCCGTTGCCATTTTGATCCAAATTTTGTCTCCAGCAAAATGGCAGCAGAGGCGCCTGCGCAGTAGCATGTATTGGAACACAATTGCCAGCACCCTTTTGATAAAGAAAAAAAATGTTAGGTTCCATCAAAATGGTACCAGCGTTGCCTGGTGCGCAGGTGTCGCTAGCGCCATTTTGATTAATCCAATTTATTTTCTCCAGCAAAATGGCATCAGCGGTGCTTATGCAGTAGCATCTATCACAATGGAACAGATGCTACTGCGCAGGTGCCGCCAGCGGCATCATTTTGATGAAGATTTTTTTTTCCTCCCCACAATACTATATGACACAACAAGCATACGGAAGAAGGTGCTCTGGTCAGATAAGACCACAGTAGAACATTTTGAGCTAAATGCCAACGCTATATCTGGCAGAAAGCTAACACTGTATATCACCCTGAAAGCAACATCAAACATGGTTGTCGCAGCATCATGCTGTGAGGATGCTTTTCTTCAGCAGAGACAGGGAAGCTTGTCAGAGTTGATAGAAAGATGAATGCAGCTGAATAAGCTGAATACAGGGCAATCTTTGATAAAAACCTGTTAGAGGCTGCAAAAGACTTGAGACTGGGTCGTAGGGTCCCCTTCCAGAAGGACAATCACCCAAAACATACTGCCAGAGCTACGATGGAATGGTTTACATCTAAGCATATTTATGTATTTGAATGGCCGAGTCACAGTCCAGACCTAAATCTTATTGAGAATCTGTGGCAAGACTTGAAAATTGCTGTTCATAAAAGTTCTGCATCCAATCTCACTGAGCTAGAGAGAGAAGAATAGGCAAAAAATTCATCCTCTAGATGTAAAAAACTGGTAGAGACATACCCCAGAAGACTGGCAGCAGTAATTGCAGCAGAAGGTGGTCTTACAAAGTTTAGACTCAGGAGGGCTGAATATAAATACACATTACAATTTTCAGATTTATGTTTTTAAAATATCTAAAAACTATGTATCATTTCCTTTACACTTCAAAAACACTTGCTACTTTGTGTTGGTTCATCACATAAAATCCCATTAAGATACATTTAAGTTTGTGGGTGTAATGTGAAAAAATGTGGAAAAGTTCACAGGGCATGAATACTTTTTCAAGGCACTGTACTTATGCTTCAATGTTTTGGTTTTGAGTGGCGGGGAGCAGCAGAACATAAGCCTTGTCTAATAGTAACTTCAGATGGTATGGAAAAAGTCTGCAGTGTAATCCTCCTGAGTAGGGTAAGTTCACACAAGGCGTTATTGCAGGGTTTTTTTCTGCAGCAAAACCTGATCTTCTTGGCAGGAAAGAAGCTGTGGCAAAAAAGCAGGTTTGGTGCGTTTTTGGTGCGTTTTTTTTGTCTCTTTGTCCATGCTAATGTCCATTGACTTTCTGCAGTAAAAACGCTGCAAATAATGGTACCTGCGTTTTTGCAGCATTTTTTCTGCGTTTTTGCTGTGCTTTTTCAACACCCATTCAGAGCCAATGGGTGAAAAACGCTGCAAAAACGCTGAAAGAAGTGACATGCTCTATGTCCAAAAAAGGCAGCAAAGCAAAAAAATCCTGATGACACAAAAAACCAATGTGTGTGCATGAGATTCCTGAAATCTCATAGGCTTTGATGGTACTGTAAAGCTGTGTGCACACGTTGCTGATTTTTCGCGTTTTTTTGTTCACATTTCTTGCTATAAAAAACGCTATAAAACTGCAAAAAAAGCATACATTATACATCCCATCATTTAGAATGAATTCCGCAATTTTTGTGCACATGATGCGTTTTTTCTGTGAAAAAAACGCATCGCGGTAAAAAACGCAGCATCTTCATCAATTTTGCGGACTGTTTGCGAATTTCCCACTATATAATGCATTGGGAAATGTCCGGAAAAATCTGCAAAAAAAATGCACCAAAAACGCGATAAAAACTTGCGGAAAAACGCACAAAAAACGCATGCAGATTTTTTGCAGAAAATTTCAGGTTTTTCTCAGGAAATTTCTGCAAGAAATCCTGAATGTGTGCACATAGCCTAAAAAGCAACTGAAAATTAGCATAAAAAAGCAGCAAAAAAAACGCCCTGTGTGAACTTACCCTAAGGATCTAGAGTACATTGCATTGTACAGCAGATCTTCAGATGATGGTATACCATTTTTTGGCAACATTTCTAGAATGGTAGAGTATGGAGTATTTATGAATGACACCAGATATGTACATGTAAGCCAATTTCAGAGGATACAATCCACAGCATTTATCAAATGTGCATTCATCTTCATTTATTTCTGGATAGCAGGCACATGGAAGTGTACTTTACGTACAGCCGTTTCGCCTGTGAATATACTTTTTCAAGGCCTCATATACATGTAAACTAATTCTGCATTTATAGATTACAAATCTGTGGCTGTACTCACGTGAATAGCAATCAGCACCAAAGAAACCTGGTTTACAACCACATACTCCTGGTCTTAGGCAAACTTCATCTGTTTTGCAGGCATCTTTCCCTTCACAAATTGCTGAGGTGAAAGAAAAGTCGCAATTAAAAAAAGAGTCCAATTCAATATAGTTCTTAAAAAATATATTAAAAGGGTTATTTCATGTTGGAAAATTAATTAGACTGTAATGTGTTAATATATTACATTGCTGCAGGTATGGACAGGGGCTGAAATTCAGCCTTGGCATTTGAAATCACACAGGCCCATGTTGTCCCCATCCCGATGAACCAGATGGGATATATCACTAATATTACCCTGGATGGAGGAAAGGAAGATTTTCTACAAAACCAATATTTCTAATGATACCCGTGGCCTGCAGGAGTAAGTGACGGAGTCGGCGACTTTGTGCTCCGTCACAACTCTTAACATTATGGGTGTCTTGAGAACACAGATTCTGTTAAAATGTAGCAGACAATGCAGCCAATGACCAGACAGGCCCTTCTGGCATTTACCACAATTGCCAGATGGCCAGTCCGGCCCTGCCTTGCTGTCAGTCATAATAGTTCTGCTGCGCAAATGACACAGCACAACCAGGGCATATGGACATCTTAGAGAGTAGTCTCCATATCTGTTTGTGGCATGTTGCTTTGTGAATTACTGCCTGCCTTATTACTATATTATTATTGCATTATAATAAGAGGAATCAGGGAAGGACACATCATTGGTGCAACTACTGCAGTTCCACAAGGGCCTGCATCCAACTAAACTGCAAGCACCTTCTCTCACAAACATTCTCCATTTCATTTGAAAAAAAATTACTTATTTAGAAATTGATGGCAACAAACATCACAAAAAATTTGAGTCCCGGTTAAAAAAAGGTTTGAAAAGTAAGTGAAACTAATGAAAAACAGCCATATGGTCAATTTTTAAAGGTTATGGCTGTGTATAAAAAATGATGTTAGATAGGCAGAGTCTCTCAGAAGCAAAGATGGTCAGAGTTTCACCAATCTGTGAACAACTGCATCTAAAAATTGTGGAGCAATTTAAAAAAAATGTTCCTCAACTTAAAGTTTGAAAGACTTTGAATATCCCACCATCTACAATACAAAAGATTCAGGGATACTGGAGAAATCCATGTGCACAAGGGACGATGCCAATTTTCAATATTGAAAGCACATAATCGACCCTCAGTGAGCACTGTGTTAAAAACAGGCAGGATTCGGTAGTGCAAATCACTGAATGGGCTCAGGACTACACTGTGTGCAGAATTATTAGGCAAGTTGTATTTTAGAAGATTATTTTTATTATTGATCAACAACTATGTTCTCAATCAACCCAAAAGTCTAAAATATCAAAGCTTAAAGGGAACCTGTCACCTGAATTTGGCAAGATTGCCTTGCGCAGGCGTGTACTACGGAGGACAGAGAATGAACTTCAATCCAATATTGCGGCCAGCATGCAGCCAGCGGGTAAGGAAAGGGTGAATCAAACACCCCAAAACTCCGCCCATATGACCCATAACCAGTCCTGCCAAATTCAGGTGACAGGTTCCCTTTAATATTTTTGGAAGTTGGAGTGTTTTTTTTTTTAGATTTGGCTATCTTAGGAGGAGGATATCTGTTTGTGCAGGCAACTATTACTGTGCAAAATTATTAAGCAACTTAATAAAAACCAAATATATTCCCATCTCACTTGTTTATTTTCACCAGGTAAACCAATATAACTGCACAAAATTTAGAAATAAACATTTCTGACATGCAAAAACAAAACCCCCAAAAATTAGTGACCAATATAGCCACCTTTCTTTATGATGACACTCAACAGCTTTCCATCCATAGATTGTCAGTTGCTTGATCTGTTTACGATCAACATTGCGTGCAGCAGCCACCACAGCCTCCCAGACACTGTTCCGAGAGGTGGACTGTTTTCCCTCCCTGTAGATCTCACATTTTATGAGGGACTACAGGTTCTCTATGGGGTTCAGATCAGGTGAACAAGGGGGCCATGTCATTATTTTTTCTTCTTTGAGACCTTTACTGGCCAGCCACGCTGTGGAGTAGTTGGAGGCATGTGATGGAGCATTGTCCTGTATGAAAATCATGTTTTTCTTGAACGATACCGACTTCTTCCTGTACCAGTGCTTGAAGAAGTTGTCTTCCAGAAACTGGCAGTAGGTCTGGGAGTTGAGCTTCACTCCATCCTCAGCCCGAATAGGTCCCACAAGTTCATCTTTGATGATACCAGCCCATACCAGTACCCCACCTCCACCTTGCTGGCATCTGGGTCGGAGTGGAGCTCTCTGCCCTTTACTGATCCAGCCTCTGGCCCATCCATCTGGCCCATCAAAAGTCACTCTCATTTCATCAGTCCATAAAACCTTTAAAAAGTCAGTCTTAAGATGTTTCTTGGCCCAGTCTTGACGATTTATCTTATGTTTCTTGTTCAAATGTGGTCGTTTTTCAGCCTTCCTTACCTTGGCCATGTCCCTGAGTATCGCACAGCTTGTGTTTTTTGTTACTCCAGTAACGTTGCAGCTCTGAAATATGGCAAAACTGGTGGCAAATGGCATCTTGGCAGCTTCACGCTTGATTTCCTCAATTCATGGGCAGTTATTTTGCGCCTTTTTTGCCCCACACGCTTCTTGCGACCCTGTTGGCTATTTGCCATGAAGCGCTTGATTGTTTGGTGATCACGCTTCAAAAGTTTGGCAATTACAAGACTGCTGCATCCCTCTGTAAAACATCTCACAATTTTGGACTTTTCAGAGCCCGTCAAATCTCTCTTCTGACCCATTTTGCCAAAGGAAAGGAAGTTGCCTAATAATTAAGCACACCTTTATATACGGTGTTGATGTCATTAGACAACACCCCTCCTCATTACAGAGATGCACATCACCTGATTTACTTAGTTGGCAGTTGGCTCTCAAGCCTGAACAGCTTGGAGAAGGACAACATGTATAAAAAAGTATCATGTGATTAAAATATAACTTGCCTAATAATTATGCGCACAGTGTAGTTCCAGAAATCATTGTGTGAACTATGACCACAGTTTGCCATGCCAGTGAAAATTCTATACTGCAAAGAAAAAGTCACATTTGTTTATATGTTCTCCTCGTGTCTGCATGGGTTTCGTCCAAGTTCTCAGATTTTCTCCTAAACTCCAAAGACATACTGATAGGGAACTTAGATTGTGAGACTCATTGGGGACAATGATGTTAATATCTGTAAAGCACTGCGGAATATGATGGGGATATGTAAGCGAGTAAATATAGCAACATAATCCAGTAACGTTTACATTTTTTCAGGGCTAAAGCTCATTTAAGTGGACTGGGGCAACAACTCAAACTTTTCTGTGGTCAAATAAATAAAAATTTGAAATTCTTTATTGAAACCTCAGATGCTACATAGAGAGCGTTGGCACTCAGTAACCGCGCCCCCAGCGCTGACTGTCAGCCGGCTGAGCATAAAAGCTGGCTATCAGTCAGTGCTGAGGGTGTGGTTACAGTCACCGCTCTCTATGCACAGAGCGGTGGCTGAAACCGTGACAATGCCACCCCTATGACTGAAAGTGCAAGCCTAACGAGGGGAATAAAGTTCACTTCCTTCTGGAAGCAAAGCTTTCAGAATGGATGCCACCCAGTGTCAGATTGCTTTTACTCTACAGATTAACCAGATATATGCAGGTTAATAGCGCTATTTTAAATGACAGGTTCTCTTTAATTGAAAAGTCTTTAACTTTTGCCTTCTTATCTGTGTTCTATGTTATGTAAAATATGGCTATAAAATATTTCCAAACGATTGCATTCTTGTTTTCTTTACATTTTACACAGCGTCCCAATTTTTTTTAAGTTTGGGTTTGTAATTGATATATAATAAAACAATAGATTGGTACTTACATTCCGGTGTCTGGTCACGTCCCTCGCCTTCAGCTTCCCGCACTGACTGTGAGCGCCGGCCGACCGTAAAGCAAAGCACAGCGGTGACGTCACCGCTGTGCTTTACGGCCAGCGCTCAGTCAGTGCGGGAAGCTGAAGACGAGGGACGTGACCAGACACCGGAATGTAAGTATGTAGTGTTTTTTTTTTTACATTTACACTGGTAACCAGGGTAAACATCGGGTTACTAAGCGCGGCCCTGCGCTTAGTAACCCGATGTTTACCCTGGTTACCCGGGGACTTCGGCATCGTTGGTCGCTGGAGAGCTGTCTGTGTGACAGGTCTCCAGCGACCAAATAGCGACACTGCAGCGATCAGCATCGTTGTCGGTATCGCTGCAGCGTCGCTTAATGTGACACTACCTTAAGTCAACAAATGTCCTCTCTGCTAGAGAAGGGTCTAGTAGGAATCTTCTATGCTACTTTTTGAGCTGATGACCACATAGAAAGCATTACCTTGGAGATCAAGAACCAACTTTCTGTGAGAGCATGAAAGGGATTTCATTGTGACAGATTCTCTATTATAATTAGGAGGACTGAGCACTTTATTCCAGACAGTAGTAATGACCACTAGCACACATTAAAATGAATAAAGTCATTCTGTCAGCTTTTAAGGATAGACTTTCTTACCAGCTGTGCACTCTCGTCCTTCCGGTTTCCAGCCTGGGCAGCACACCAGCCCTTTGGTGACACTAAGGGAAGGGAGAAGCAGGAAGTTGATTAGTTTCATCATTTTCTTTTAGTGACATCCTGAAATTGACACTAGGCAGATGGTGTGCAAACTGTGCTAAGAAACTGTGTTAAAGGGATATTCCCATCTACAAGATCCTATCCCAATATGTAGTAGGTGTAATCTATATATATAATTGTCTAAGGGTTTTTCCGTCTGTCTGTCTGTCTGTCTGTCTGTTCTGGAAATCCTGGCTCTCTGATTGGTCGAGGCCGCCAGGCCTCGACCAATCAGAGACCGGCACAGCATCGACGTAGAAATCCCGTGTCTCTGATTGGTCGAGGCCGCCAGGCCTCGACCAATCAGCAACGGGCACAGCGACGATGATGTCATAAAGGACGTAGACATCTCACGTTTCTGATTCAGCGATGGGCACAGTATCGACGTAGATGTCATAATGGTTGCCATGGCGACGATGATGTCATAAAGGTTGCCTCGACCAATCAGCGACGGGCACAGTGTGCCGCGAATTCTGGAATCATCATTGTCCATATACTACGGGGACATGCATATTCTAGAATACCCGATGCGTTAGAATCGGGCCACAATCTAGTCTATATATATATAATTGCCTAAGGGTTTTTCCGTCTGTCTGTCTGTCTGTCTGTCTGTCCTGGAAATCCCAGCTCTCTGATTGGTCGAGGCCGCCAGGCCTCGACCAATTAGCAACGGGCACAGCGACGATGATGTCATAATGGTTGCCATGGCGATGATGATGTCATAAAGGTTGCCTCGATCAATCAGCGATGGACACAGTCTGCCGCGAATTCTGGAATCATCATTGTCCATATATTACAGGGACATGCATATTCTAGAATACCCGATGCGTTAGAATCGGGCCACAGTCTAGTAATAATAATATTAGCAAATCTCTCCAGTTAGAAATTTAGTATAGTTCTTCAGATTCGCTATGTCGCTTACCTCATGTAGGGCTTTATAATAGCTTAGGTATCCATGGTTACGACCAGTTAGAGCTTTCTAACTAGCTGTCACTATATGAGTGATCATAACCATGGATACCTAAGCTACTGCAATGCCCTATATGAGGTGAGTAACAGAGAATCTGAAGAGCTACGCTAAATTTCTAATTGGAGGTATTTGCTAATATTATTAAAGGGGTTGTCCGCTTCAAATCGATAACTCTGCAGTCACTCTGTTTGACTGCAGACTTATGAATCCCCCCAGTGCAAGTGCAGCGCCCCAGAGTCCTGATCGTTGCAGTAATGTCGCTCTGCCACTAAGGGGAGTGATGTTATGTCTGATTGCACTAAAGGAGTTCACCTGACCAGGTATCACAGTCACACATTACACTTCACACTCCGGCCACCAGGGGGAGCAAAAGGTTCTATGTATTATGCCACTCCTCACACTCTGGTAAAACTGGGGGTTGGATAGGAAGTTAGTGAGAAGCACCCTGGGAGAGCTCCAGGGAGGACCTGTCAGGGGTGGGTTCCTGGCAGGTACCTAGCAGAAAGGACAGATCGTTACGGAGCCGCGCCTGCACTACCTTGCGGCGGCATCCTAAGGAAGGACACGAAGCGAAGTATATTGTGGAGAAGTGAGAAACGAGATCACAGCACAAAGGTGATAGAACCAGTAGGAGTCGTGCCCCGAGATCGGCAACATCCTACTGAGGTGCGTAGCCGGTGGCCGGAACGCAGAGGAAGTAACAGACTTCAAGCATTACTTCAAACAGCGGCAGGACAGTTGATTATAGGTTGGCTGTCTACCTTAAATCACCTAAGCAGACGTAGGAGGCAATTGTGGGAGAGGGGCGTCTCTAGGGTCCCAGAATAACTCCAGGCCTACCCGTCATACGGGCGTGTCCTAGCCAGATAAACTGGGGGACGGAGAAGAGAAAGAACAGATACGACAGTTGTGAGGACTATCCCGTGGTGCTCAGCAGGGAAGGACTACAACACACAGGCGCTAGTTGGTGGGCACTGATTTCCACCTGCAAAGGGAACTCTGGATGTGCCTTCGGACCGGCCGGTCTTAGCCAGCCCTGTTAGCAGTGCTCTGGATTGCGGATCATGAAGTCTTCAGTAAAAAGGTAAAGAGACTGCAACCTTGCGTCCTCATTATTAACCGCGCCTCACATCATCGCCACCTACACTACTGGGAAGCCCTTGGGAAGCACTTCACCTGTGGGAAGGTATACCTTCTAGCTGCCATAACACCACCCCAGTGGACCCCAAGCAGCGTCGGTCACCCTGACCGAATACCACAGGTGGCGTCACGAACACTTGACAAACTTTCATCACCTTTCATTAGACGCCCCT